>NW_027142370.1:10118587-11343587 GCF_026170545.1 Melanerpes formicivorus | reverse complement strand
AGGGGGAATGGAATGAAGCTGGAGCTGGGGAGATTCAGGCTGGAGGTGAGGAGGAGGTTCTTCCCCATGAGAGTGGTGAAGCCCTGGAATGGGTTGTCCAGGGAGGTGGTCGGGGCCCCGTCCCTGGAGGTGTTTAAGCCCAGGCTGGATGAGGCTCTGGCCAGCCTGATGTAGTGTGGGGTGTCCCTGCCCATGGCAGGGGCGTTGGAACTGGATGATCCTTGTGGTCCCTTCCAACCCTGACTGATACTATGATACACTTGTATAAAAGCTGTTTGAAGGCTTTAAAGATGTGTCTATTTTAACAGGCAGTATGTGTCGAATTGATGATGCCAACAGTGTTTGAATATTGGTGTTCAATCCAATGTTTTGGGTGTCCTCACACAACACTGATTTCACAAATCACCATGGTGGTTTCTTTCACCAAGAGTTTAACCAGGAAGATGTCCAGCTGTTAACCTGTTGGAAGGTTAATAGAGCAGGCAGTGTTATCGATTACGTAACATACTAAAACTCTTACTTGAATCTCACAGGCAAGCACTAGGTTATGAATATAGTAGAAAGCCTCCTCAACAGTCTCTCCAACTGACACCAAGCCATGGTTTCTGAGAATAAGGACCTAGAAAGATATTCCAAATAAAGATAACAGCAGTAAGGCCCTTGACTACAGAGCATACCTCCCCCAGCCTCACACACACACTTGAATTCTAGATATCAACACTGACCTTGCTTTTAGGCCCCAAGTTTTTCTGAATAACCACCTTCTCTTCATCATCCACTAAAATCCCATGGTAGTCATGGTAAGCTACTTCCCCTAGAGAAAGTGCTTCAGGGGAAATTGGCAAGAGGCCACACTTCATTGCAGAAACCTGAGAAACATTAAAACTAACTTAATTTCTTGCAACAGACAAAAATCAGACAAAATTGAGTAACTGCAATTAAAAGATGTACTTGCATGCATTTTATGTGGCTTGGGTGGGGAAAAGTCTGGCTGGATGACCAGGCTCAAAGAACGGAATTAAGCCCATTTGGTGGCCAGCCAAAAGTGTTTGTTTCCTGAGGGCTCAGTACTGGGGCCAGTCGTCTTTATCAGTGACCTGGGCAAGAGGACTGAGGGCACCCTCAGTAAGTCTGCAGATGACACCAAGTTTGGGAGAAGTGCTGATCTGCTTGAGGGTAGCAAGACTCTGCAGAGGGACATGGATGGGCTGAGGTTCAACAAGGCCAAGTGCTGGGTCCTGTACTTGGGTTACAATAACTCCATGAACACTCCAGTGGAAAAGGACCTGGGGGTGTTGATGAACAGCTGGCTGAAGATGAGCCAGTGTGTGCCCAGGTGGCCTGGTCTTCTGTGGCACAGGACACAGGAATATGAAGCACCTACTTTCCACTCAATTTACTGTCTGACCACTCATGTAATAGCCAAATAAGGAACATCTAATTGACCACATATTTGAAGGCAGACTTCAAGGCTTTGTGCCCTTCAAGAAGGAAGGAAGTCCAGGACTGAGGAGGACAGTTCCTTTGCAGTTGGGTGGGAGAAGGAGGAGAGCGGATGATGTGCTTACCGCTGCCCCTGCTGGCGTGTGAATGTGGACAATGCACTTCACATCAGGCCGGGCTGCGTAGATGGCTGAGTGCAAAGTAAAGCCAGCTTGGTTCACACCCAGGTTAGTGCTTCCACGATCAACTACATCCCCCTGGATATTGATTTTAACCTGGCAATGAAAAGAATTCATTTCATAAGTGAATCCAGACTGCCAAAAATCCAATTTAATGCAGCACCTCCCAGCTGAAGCTCTAAAACCGTATTTCTTTCAGTATTTTATTTAAACAAGTGTCAAAATGTGCACAATAAGGCTGCAGGAAGGTGACCAGGGCCTCAGCTTGAGATGGAGTCAGCTGAACGAGACATTAGGAACTCCTAGATATGACACAAGTCACTGCAGGTAAGGAGCTGACAGAAGTTACAGACAGTGCTGTGACAAACAGCTGCACTTCAGAGGGTTATGGTGGAGTTATGTAAGAAGCCTGCAAACTTCAGACAGCAGAAGTACTGAGACCTTTTGGGAAGCAGTTTCTTGAAAGGCCAGCACCTTCAACCACAGCACTGGTACCATGCAAGGCTAGGACTGCCCAGATGACACTGTTAAGTAGTATGAGCATGGATACAGCAAAACTGGAATGAAAGGGGAAAAGTAGTTATGTACAAGTTGGGGCACTGAAGGGCCAGCCAAGTAAGCAGGCTGCTGCCTTATCACTGCAGTCTCCTCTTATTAAATCCTGTTGCCAGCTATTTCCTGTGTGAACATGCTCTCCACTCTGTGCACATTTTGCTACCTTCATACAACCTTAACTCAAGGTACTCACATTCCTGATGGAGAGATAAAAGCAGGACACCTTCAGAAATAACCCACACCAAACAAAGCACAAAGTACCCCAACAGCATGGCCCTTAACCTTTTCTGAAGATCTTGCAGCAGCAAGAAAGGGCAGGTCTCAGTTTTCTCTATTCCTTTTCCTAGAACTTTCTCAATTAAAGTTCTACAGATGGTTAAGGTGAAATTATGCAAGAAAGAGCAAGCTTTACAGATAGCTGAGAAGGAGTATTGTGACCTTAAGGTGTCAGGTTTGAAATGTTGCTACTCTGCTCACACTTACCTCACCCTTCTGCTGCAGGTTGCTTGCCCTAAAGTAAGCAGGTAGATAAAACAGCATGGAAGTTTCTGGTTTGTGTCAGTGTGAGAGTCACCCACATGAACTCCAGCTGCCTTCAGCAGCAGTGCAGACTAGACTGAAGCAAAACACTCTAAATCCTTCCACAGTGAAGGGGGTTGTGTCTTCAGCTGCAACTCTGAGATCTCAAAACTGATGAATTTACTGACGCCCTCAGATACTTATATCATTAAATGATGGCAGCTAAATCAGGCATCTGACAATGTCTTGAAATTGTGATTGCTTTGCATGATGATGTCTGAAACAGACTGCTTGCCTCACAGCCAGCAGCTCTCAAGGGCACGATGTGATTAGCTGTCCCAATGAGCTGGCTCCTCCTTACAGCCAGATCAACCAGAAGACACCTGCTGGTGGAATCTCAGAGATACCTTGGCTGTACCAAACCCAGCCCCATTCAGTGAAACTCTTCTAAACAGAATAAAATATTCTCTAGGACAGAATTTAAGCAGAGACAGATAGAACAGATTCATATTTGACAGCTTACCAAACTAGATGCAGTAACTTCACTATAGAGGAGTCCAAAAGGTACGATGAGGAAGTGCTCCTGCTCAGAATTTACTCTGGCCTAAGGGTAAAACAAGAGCACAGGTTATGAGGACTGTTTATTAGGACTAAGCAAGTTACTAGGACTAAGCATACAGGATGGCCCAAGCCCATGGAAGTAACTTTCACTTTCTAAGTGTGAAATGGGCAAGTATGCCTGTAACATGCAATATGACTTTCCTGTATGCTGTGACAGCTAATCAGCACACAGCACAGTTAATTAACTGATGGTGAACAAAGCCAGATGCCAGAGCCCTTTGCATTAGTGGAAGACAGTAAAACCTTAGATCCTGTGCTAACAAAAACTCAACTACTGTGGATAAAAGGAATGATACCAAGAGAAGTATGGAGGGAAAATGCTTGGATTTGGAAGAGTGAGTTTATACTGCAAGTGGATTTCTACCCCAGTAAAACAAAGTATGAAAAAGCAGCATGTGAATAAACCCAAGAGCTTGGCCTCTAGATCTGAAAGTTTAATGCTGAGAAG
Source organism: Melanerpes formicivorus (assembly GCF_026170545.1). Lineage (NCBI taxonomy): Eukaryota > Metazoa > Chordata > Aves > Piciformes > Picidae > Melanerpes > Melanerpes formicivorus. The sequence goes on along the minus strand of NW_027142370.1, from coordinate 11,339,822 downwards.
GGTTCCATCTCTGATAGGGGTGCTTGTCAGACATCTGTGAGCAGCGCAGCACACTTGAAGCTCCTCTACCGAGTACCCTGACCCTCACTTAGTTATCTAACCCAAGTAACTGATCATCTGAAAGCTTCTAGCACCAATCTATCTTCCTTTACAACCAGCTGCTAACATGCTATAGCATAAGAGTCTTAACCTCAGCCTGCTCACTGAAGGTAACCTGTACTTTTATGAATCACTGGAATAGTTCTTCATTCCAGAAATGTAAATGATCTGGAAAATCTTCTAGCTATTTATGCAAGACAAAGAACAGTCATTATGCAAAATGCTCCAAAGGCTAACAAGAAAGCTCAAAGGTAACACAAACAAGAAACAAGACTCAGAAAGCACCTCATGCCCTCAAAGCAAACCAAGGCTTGGTGGATGATGTGCACCTTCTGTAAAGCTCTCGTCTCAAATTCTGCCTAACCCTGGAGGCACCCAAGTTTACTGTACATTATTGTACACGACATGAAAGCTCCCAATGCTCTGTAGTTCTGCTTCTGCACAAGGACTGCAGCAGTCTGAACCATTCCACATCACAGCAGCTGTCAGGGATTGGTAAGGATCCAGAAAAGCATAGTCCACCCAGCTCCCTGATATGCCCAGACTGGCACACACACTATTATCCTCACAGTTCCTTTCTCCTCCAACACATAGGCCTAAGTCCTTCACAGAAGGCTGCTATATCTCTTCTCTGACTCAAGAAGTGCACTAGCAGCTTTTCACTTGAATGCAATCACCTAGCAATTAGAGCATGCACTCACAAATGACTGTAAGCCTGCCGTCAACCTCCAGCTCTGCATGCAGCAGTAGGCATTGATCACATTCAAAAGCAGATCCTTACTACCACACTGCTACTTGATGTATGGACAAATGGAACAAAACCAGGCCTGGTTTGTAAATATACAACCACCTTCTGTATCAGCTTCTGAAGATTAATCATATCTATTAGTCACCTCAGAGTGTTATTTACTGGAGGAATTTGTGAACTATGACTTGTGATTGCTACTGACAAACCATCAACCAAGAGCTTTCCAGTACTATTTCACCCTTCAAAGCTGTCTGAGACCCTTTCAGAAGCTCATACTCCAGGTGTTTTGACTATCTTCTGCCTCAGCTGGTATCACCATGATCTGATCTTCCTGTGCTCATTTCCTACCTAAAGAAAGAAAACTTGAAGCATTCCACCCCAACCACACACCCTTGCCTTGACCACTTCCACAGGCATGCCACTCTTCATTTCTGTCCCCTTTACAAACAATGAATAAATATGTCCTGTATTAGCCCCTTTCACAAAAGGGCAAGAAAGAACAACTGAGGGGCAGCACAGAGTTGTTTACAAGAACCATCATGGTGGATATGTTCCCTCCCTCGAGGAACCAAGCCATCTCACCTCTGCTTTACCCTGTGCCTACCCCTACCATTTATCACCTTCAGCTCACAAATATACCTTGAAATCTCAAAAAGCAGTAATAAAATAATCATATTGCATTCAGAATGCAACTAGAAATGAAAATACATAAAGGACAACCTCTACTACACAGACAAAAACAATTCAGCTCTGTTAGGAAGACAATTGACTGAGTTGCACACCACAGCTGTGACTTTACTCACGAGACTCATGCTGATCATTCTTCTGGCATATAAAACCTCCTTGATCTGACCTCCTTGTCATTATTTTTATGGATGCCAGCAATTACTCAGTCACAAGGAAAATTGCTGGCACGCTGCATTAAGCTAAGCTTGCCTGTGTTCAGAAACATTATTGCTTCTCTGTCAAAAAGGTTGCTACCTTGAACTGTAAAAATCCAACTGACTGACTGATAAGATATTTTAGTGTTTAGCAGGAAAACTAAGACATGACTTGCAGAATAATACATACAATTAATTAAAGCATTTAAGAGACTCAAAGACTGAGTCTTTCAGGAGTCTTAATTTCATCAGAAGAACTTTCATGTACACTCTCATAAGATGCTATTCAGGCTACAGTAGCTGACAGGCAAGCTGTTCCAGCTCTTATTCTTGAGATGTAATGACAAATCCCTTCACTATTATAATGCTTTCAATACCACTTTGCTCTTCTTCCACACAAAGAGAAAATGACAGATGGGGGAGGGAAGCAACCCTCTTGTATGTTAAAACAATTGGTTCAGTTTTCTGTTGATTCAATACTCACTGTTATATGATTGTAAATAAGCTGAGACCAGCCAAAGAGATCTGCTAATCTGTAGAAGGCTGCCAATTTACACCGTAGCAACTTCTCCCCTTTTTCATAAGCAATGGAATCTGATCCTCTCAGATCATTCACTGGTGTCACCATGCCAAGGCCTGGAAAGGAGAAGGGGTAAAATAACAGCAGGAGAGTCGTGTTCAGCATCAGCTAAAACCTGACAACACACACCACTATTACAGTGGGTTTTCTTACTGCTTTCTATCAACATCTTAACCTAAGAAGTGGAGAGTAAGCTTTCATTACTATAATGTCCTAATTTGTATTACACAAACACAACAACAGGCTGACACAAGGTGCTTTATCTTTGGTAGACTGAGCACTGGTTTTCTTCCTTGACACTCATCAGTGCTTAGGTGACAGTGCAATCCTTAGTGATATTTTCCCTCCTCTCTGAGTTTCATTGTTAACAGAAAAATGTAGCCTCAAATACCCCACTTTTTAAGATATATGACTTACTGTGCCTGAAAAGGAGATCTGCATGTCTAAGAAGATGCACAAAGGCTCATTTAGTTAAGAAATAAATTAGGAAGAAGAGATGATAAATAACAACAAATCCTGTAGCTCTAGTCACAGTGCAATTAGAAATGTGGTGAAAATTCACTATGACAAAGCAGAAGCAGGCTTTCTTTTGGAGATTATTTATTACAAGTATTATTTTAGAGCACAAGCAAGACTGTCTGCTGCCTTAATACAAAACCTGTGTGGACATGCATTCACACATTCTGGGGGGTTGTTTTCCTTGTTTGGTTTGCTGATGTTTCTTGTCTATAGCTGCACATCACAGGAGAAAAATTACAATCAGTATTTCTATGGCAAAAATAATTAGTTTCTAAAGGCCTTCACTGTTACTGGTCTGCTAATGAGTGTTTGATTTTCCTGCAGCCAATCCATGGGGTAAACATTAGCAAGACTTAAATCTTTACATTTTTTCACCAGTGCTGGCTTCTCAATTAAGACACCACCCTTGACATAGCTTTTGATACCAATTATACACACAAACCACACTGCATACCACTGTGGCAGTCAGGAACCAGCCAAATCATTTTCTAGTTGCCATGTTTCTGTGAGCAGAACAGCATCTGAACCCCAGAGCACTCCTCATTTCATTCACACTGTCTCCATTTTAAGCCTTTCAGAAAGCAGGATCCACCATTACAAAGAAAGGTGCACTCACTCATGTTTAATGCAGCCATTCCGCCTTGTGGTGCCGCAGGGTAGACGTTGGGTACGTTTGTGGTCATGAAATCTGCAATCTGCTGTAGAGCCAATAAACCTGTTGGGTTCTTCCCTTTCTTAAATTGTTCCTGGATCATGGATTCCAGTTCTTCACAAAAAGCCTAGCAAGAAGACATTGCACATTGTAAAGGGTGTTCGAATCAACATCAATCGTCCATACAGAGCTTCGGTTTAGCACTTGGCTGGAAAGATCCCACACTGCTGCTGAAAGAGCTCAGGGCAGAATTGCTGGGGGCACTCTGAAACTTGGAAATGCTGCTCTCTGGAGTTCCAGTGATCTGAGTCACTTTGTAATGAATGGAAACTGAAGCATTCTCTCCAACTAACACCAAAGCTCACCCAACCTATGGATTTCTGAAGAAGGAGCAGGATGTACAATCAACCTGAACACACGAGATAAATGCAAAAGCAACAGAACCAGAACAGAGAAGGAAAATTGGCAGTGTGGCTCACACAGGGGGTGTTCACTTTGTTTCCTGGTTGTTTTTATTTCTTTTTGTTTGGGTGGGGCTTTGGCTGGGTTTTCTTTGGCTTTGTTTTTTTGTTTGGTTGGTGGTTTGGTTTTGTTTCTGGTTTGTTGTTGGGTTTCATTTGTTTTTTGCCTTTTTCCTCCCAGTTTTAACTTAAAGTCTCCCATCAGTTACAAATGTTATGAAAGAAATGCTGATTTGTGTATTTTCCCCCAGGGGAAACATCTTTAATATTAGGAAATCAATCATTCATAGTTTATTGCTGTAAACCATTTCAGAAAGAGATACAGAAAAATATTTCACATAGCAGAATCAAGTATGAAAAACTGAGCACAGGGCAGATCTGCCTCGTGTAAGCCACTCTTAGAAGTGCTACTTGGATCAAATAAATACTGATTGCAAAAAAGTAGTGAAATAATGTAGATGGAACACATGAAAGCAAGAACTATCATTGACAATCACACAGAGGATTCTGAAAGCAAGAATGGAGGAGCTGTTCCTTGAGTAGACAACAAAAATTTAACCAGAGAATCATAGAATCAACAAGGTTGGAAAAGACCTCAAGGATCATCAAGTCCAACCTGTCACCCAACACCTCATGCCTACTACACCATGGGGCAATGTCCAATCCCCTCTTGAACACCTCCAGGGATGGCGACTCCACCACCTCCCTGGGCAGCACATTCCAATGGCTAACAACTCTCTCTGTGAAGAACTTTCTCCTCACCTCCAGCCTAAACTTCCCCTGGTGCAGCTTGAGAATAATGGGAGGAAAAGTTAGGATTTTACAAATACAAAAAGTAATTCTAATCACAGTTAAGATACTTCAGAACAAAGGTGAACAAAACCAAAAGTATAATCAAACATATCTAAGATGTCACCAAATTCTCCAACTCTACAGAGACATTAGAGGTAATAAATGCAACAGTTAAAAGATGGAGCATTTTGGTTTCTTACTGGGCTTTGAAGAATCATGGAGACCCTCTTCTTCTGTTCCATCATGTTGAAATCCTGGCGAAGGTCAGGCGCCATGTTCCTCTCTCTCAAATAATCGGGATTATTTTCATCAACTCGATCAAAATACCTCTCTTTATGAGGGGCTGTTGTTGGAGGTGGTGAAGTCACCACCCCCACACCAGAATCACCATTCATAGCACAGCTTTAAGGAACCTATGAAGAGAGGGCAGAGAAGAGCAATAAATAAATCAAGCAAGGAAGCAGTTAAGGACTCTGTAGATGTTTCTTTCAGAGGTAGCAGCTCAAATCCATCTAGAATTAGCCTGGCTTCCCAAGAACCCAAACTATGTTTGTTCAAATGAAGAGCAATATTTTAGATGAGGAAAAAAAATACTTTCAAATACAAAATGAAAAATTTAGGCTAACAGATATGAAAATTGAATTATGTCCTGCATGCACATGCTACACAAACCTAATTAGAGTTCCCATTTCAGCTACTTCCTGTTCTTTAAACGGCCTGCACAGTTCGGTTTTCAGCAGCATGGAAGCACTCCAAAACTTCTCATAGACAATGACAGAGAAGTTCAAGACACATGGATAAGGAACTGGCTTGAAGGCTGCACCCAAAGAGTGGCTGTCAATGGCTCCATGTCCCAGTGGAGGCCAGGGACAAGCGGAGACCCTCAGGGATCAGTCCTGGGACCAGGCTTGTTCAACATCTTTGTCAGTGACATGGACAGTGGCATTGAGTGCACCCTCAGCAAGTTTGCTGATGACACCAAGCTGTGTGGTGCAGCAGACACACTGGAGGGAAGGGAGGCCATCCAGAGGGACCTTGACAGGCTGGAGAGGTGGGCACAAGCCAACCTCATGAAGTTCAATAAGAGCAAGTGCAGGGTCCTGCAGCTGGGTCGAGGCAATCCCAGGCACAAATCCAGGCTGGGCAGTAACTGGCTGGAAAGCAACCCTGAGGAGAGAGACTTGGGGGTGCTGGTGGACAGAAAGCTCAACAGGAGCTCTCAATGTGCACTTGCAGCCCACAAAGCCAATCAGATCCTGGGCTGCATCAGGAGAAGTGTGGCCAGCAGGTCGAGGGAGGTGATCCTCCCCCTCTACTCAGCCCTGGTGAGACCCCATCTGGAGTACTGTGTCCAGTTCTGGAGCCCCTATTACAAGAGGGATCTGGAGGTGCTGGAAGGTGTCCAGAGAAGGGCCACAAGGATGAGCAGAGGGCTGGAGCACCTCTCCTATGAGGACAGACTGAAGGAGTTGGGGCTGTTCAGTCTGGAGAAGAGAAGGCTCCCAGGTGACCTCATTGTGGCTTTCCAGTATCTGAAGGGGACCTACAGGAAGGCTGGGGAGGGACTGCTCAGGATCTCAGGGAGTGATAGGACTAGGGGGAATGGAATGAAGCTGGAGAGATTCAGGCTAGATGTGAGGAGGAGGTTCTTCCCCATGAGAGTGGTGAGACCCTGGAATGGGTTGTCCAGGGAGGTGGTCGAGGCCCTGTCCCTGGGGGTGTTTAAGACCAGGCTGGCTGAGGCTCTGGCCAGGCTGACCTAGTGTGGGGTGTCCCTGCCCATGGCAGGGGGGTTGGAACTAGATGATCTTTGTGGTCCCTTCCAACCCTGAATGAAACTATGGAACTATGAAAAATGAGGTGTCGTGACACTCAGTGGTTTGGTTAGTTTTGTACTTGGAAGTTAAAGCAGACATAACATGAGTAAGAATTGAAATCCTCACAGAAAATAGGCTGTTACATGCTCATCAAGATGAAGAACCAACCCCACCAGTACATGCCCAAATTGCAGCCACATTTCTGGAGACACAACTCCTGCCTCTGCACCTCAAGATGTGCTTTTGACAACTCTATTTATTTTAGGTTCATTCACCAACACACACATCACTGCATTAGCATGTGGGGTTTGGAAAGCACAGACACACAAACAGCCCCCACCCACTGGCCAGGGCTGCCTCGGTTTTCAATGTTGTAATCTGCAACTGCCTCTATCTACTAGAAAGGCTGGAACCTCAGCTGGTGTTGCTCATGCTTACATCCTTCTTTCACTCACAAGAATCCCTCTGTGTAACATTATCCCAGTTTTCTGGGCAGAGCATTAGAACCTTCATTCCAAAATTTTTTAGATGATGCTTTAAGTCTCCCATCGACAAGCGACCAGCTCAATAAAGTCACCCTTGTGACACCTTCAGACTCAAACCTCCCACTCCTGATCATCTGACACGACAATTAAAGGAAGCTTTTTCAGAAAAACTGATTTACATATTGCACAGGATTAAACACAAGCTGTGCTCCACTGAACTGAAGTAAGAATACTGAACTCTGAATGCCTTACTGGTTCAAACTGCAGTTTCGTAGCTCAGGCTTGTAAATATCCCAGATTAACGGCACTTTCCCCCCAAGGTCTAGCAATTAACAGGTTTATGACTGCAATAATAACCTTTTATTTTAATGACTGTCAGCTGATGATGATAGGAGGTATTGATTTCTGAATTAGGAAGAGTTTTTTAATGAGTTTCCTTAGGATACCCTTTGGGAGTAAAATGTGATGAGCTCTCCAGAAGAACCTCACTTCTATAGATACCAATAAATAAATCAGAGGAATCTGAAGAGTTCAGCTGAACACACACTGGGGAATGGCCAATGGTTCCATAAACTACAGTCACAACAAGCTGCCCAGGCAGTAAAAGAAGGAAAAAAAAAAAGTAAGATCATCTTTACTCCCAGAGCTCTTCAGAACAGACAATCTGTCACAATGCAGTGCAGTGCAGCCCCTCAGTGAGATAAGCTGTAATGTCAAAGGCCTTTCTGTCATGATAAGTGTTTGTTGTGAGAGAGCCTGCTCCAACACAACTGTGCCAGCAAAAGCCACACCCCTAACTGAAAAAGCATCTGTCTGGAAAAGAGAAGCGCACAAAAAATTTGAGTTGGTGTGGAGCTGGGGAGGAAGCAGAACATCCATCTACAGAAAATAAGGTTGGAGTATCACCTGGTGTCTAATGAAGCCCTGGTTATAGATGTGCACTGTTACCATGTCACTCAATACTTTGGTACTTACTGCATGTTTGCCAAGTCTGCCTTACTTCAGAGTAGTATTTGCCAAACCCACTCCTTAAAGACTCTGTGATAGGGAAACTATTTATGGTTTGTACTAAAGTTTGCATCTTTTGCAGGGAGAACACTTTGGCACCAGTGACACCGGATTTATTCTTGCCATTTCAAATGTTTCCTACTGAACTTTTGAAAGGAAAAGCTGGCACTACCTCAGGAAGTCTTCGAACAAAGAAAGTAAATCATGATTGTGCTGCTTACTAGACAGCACACTCAACATCACCAACAGTGATACTCTTTTTTAGTAAATGTTCTTTGCTAATGCCTCTTCAAACTTTCCTCTGCTCTTTGTTTTCAGACAGGAAGAGACTGTTTCACGAACAAGAAGAGTTATTTATCTGGTACTGAATGTGGGCACCATCATCTTACTTATTAACAGAGATGCTGCAAGGTAAATAGTGGACTCCAAAAATTACTATCAGCTTAAGGCACAGCATTATTTAGTAACTGAAGCTCATCAGCATTTATTATTTCCAACCACCATCGTGGTGCCTTTCAGCTAAATCATGGTCTTCAGATAAATCCATTTTATGAAGCTGCTCCAACACTGACACTGAAACCTTCACGTCGAACCTGCAATTAAAGAGCTCCCCAAATGAGTCCTCACAATTACATCACCACATAAAAATACCCCAAACACCACAGAAGCTGATTTGCATTTAATTTTATTGAAAAAAAAAAAGGCTGAACTTCAAGGCAAATGAACTTTGAGTAAAAGCTACAGAGAAGTTAAGTAATTAATACTATCACCAAACTCAATTTAACTCAGCTAATGCAGGGGAGCACAACTGGAGGAAAAACTGAGCCAAAATTAGTGACAACAAGGCAAGACTAGAACTGAATCGAGGAGTCATCAGAGATCACTGTGAAGGGGTTGCAAAGACCTGTGGTGAGGTGGTGTACAGAGCATAAAACAATACCAAGTAGCAAAATTATCTTCCCTGACTTTTCCCTGACTTCCCTGACTTTCCCACTACTAAAATATTACTGCAGATTCTCATGGATGCCCTTCAAGAAAAGCCATGAAACATCAGAGTGCAAAGAGGGGCTACAAAAATGATGCAAAGAGTAAAAGACTAACTTATAGAAATTAACATCTTGACCTGAAAGGATAACTGGTCATAGAGGACAGGGCTTTTCAGTCCTGCTAACAGAAGTATGGAGAGATTTAACACTTGGAACTGAATTCCTGACACATGTGCCCTTGATTCAAGGTGGAAGTTTCTAACCATACACAGACAATGCTGAGTCAATCGCTTTGCTTTGGAAATCTTTAGATCCAACTTCCAGAACACTTTCTACTACCTGTCTGCAGTGAGATCAGTGTTTTGTCTGCCTCAGAAATCTGAGCCTGCCCTCGCTGCTTAGGCTTTGGGAAAAAATAAGTTGCCACATGCACAGATTCACAGCTTGCATTGGAAGGGACCCTCGAAGGTCATCTTGTCCAACCCCCCTGCAGTCAGCAGGGATGCCTCCAACTAGATCAGGCTGCTCAATACCACAACAAGTCTGATCTTGAGCATTTCCAGGGAGAGGGCCTTGACCACATCCCTGGGCAACCTGTTCCTTTATTTTATCACTCTCATCGTGAAGAGCTTCTTCCACACACTATGCTCACACGACCTGCAGCTTCCAAAGCACGTCTGGTATTCTATAGCACTTTGGGACTTTTGTTGTTGTTCTGTTCATTTTAAACAACAAATAGCAACTCGCTGAGTCAGTTGGTTGGTGGCAGCTGGAGGCAGTGTCAGACAGCACAAGTATTCAGAGACAGTACCAAAAACCCTTAATCCTTTCTCCTGGGCTCAGGTCAGACTGATCAGATGTGCAATCAGGACAAATTTTCCCCTCAGGTCAGGTAGGATCTCTCTTACTATTTTTTAATGATCTGCTGCTGCAGCATGAGTGCAAATCTCTTATCTGAATCTATTCAGACAGACCTTACCTGATAAAGTTCAGTGACACACACTACACAAGTTCCAGCTTGTCTCACTGCCTTCTTCAATGCATTCAGTAGTTTAGTTTGCTGAAACTGAACTGCCTGGGTTAACCTGCTTTAAAGTGAAGTTTAGTCTGGGGGAGAAAAAGGCTTACTAGAGAGGTGGTCTCTCTATGCCTTATTGACAAAACTAACTGGAGAGGAGTATTTTTTCCAGCCTGATTTATTGCTACACAGAATTTCTTCATTCACTGATGTCAGACAGACTCAGCTACACACCACTTGGAACTACAGAAGGCTGAGTCAAGTCACTGACTTGCATCTTCCAATTGTGCAAAGAGAATCTGAGACCAAGAAAATATAAAATTCAAATATTTTATTCAATTATTTTCCCACAATTAATATTCATGGATGGTGGCAGCAGTGCATTCATCTTTGCTATTAGGGTCAGGAGTCCATGCAAATAAGGAGGTTTAACCCAAATACTGCTTATTTTTAGGTTTCTGTGAACCCACATGCACTTCCCAAGCCTCACACCAATAAGCCCATGCCCTGAGATTTTTCATCACAGGTCAAATCAGATCACCAGCTTCCCAAGGGCAGGGCCCCAGCTTTAACCAGCAAGTACTCAGAAAGCCTGAGCCAAACTGATTGGTATGTCTGACTCAAAAATGAACACTGGCCCTAAACCCAAGTTAATTCCAACACTGTACTTGTGGCAAACACAAGTGGACACATCAGTTCTTCAAAGAGAGAAGCAAGAGATTTGCCTGTGTAACAAAGCAGGTAAGAAAACTTCCATCATTTTCACATACATGCATTTGAAACCAGGCTCTCCTAGGAAACAAGAGTCATAGAAGTCCCCAGTTCTTGGCAGTACTCCCTTCCACACAGCCCCCTGGAAGGAAAGCCATCTGCTTACATAGAGGTGACACTTACCCAAGAAGAATCTAATGCTGCTTCACACAAGAGCAGTGGTTGCACCAGTGGCTTTAAAACAGATATGAGAATTAGGTCAGGACCAATGATTGAGGACAAGGTTTTACCACTGTCCATCACAAACCTGGGGATGCTTGGGACACAGCAGGTCAAGAGGAAGAGCACAGAGGACAGGCTCTTCCCCACAGGCCAGGCTGTAGCACAGCTTCACATCAGTGAAGTTTATAAGCAACTTGCAGCAATAGGTTGAGGGGTGATGGCTTCCAACTGGAAGAAACTGGATTTAGATGAGACACGAGGAAGAATTTCTTCCCTGTGAGGGTGGGGAGGCACTGGAACAGGTTGCCCAGAGAAGCTGTGAAGGCTCCAAGCCTGGCAGTTTTCAAAGGCAGGATGAATGGTGCCTTGAGCAAGCTGCTCTAGTAGGAGGTGTGTCTGCCCACGGCAAGGGGTTGGAACTAGATGATCTTCCAACCCACACCATTCTAGGATTCTATCTACCAGAAGGAAGAATACTCCAGAGATCATTTGAATGCAAGACGCAGCGTGAGTTGCAAGTTGTCTAAATGAATGCCACATGCACAGTCCAGGTGCATAAAGAGGAGACAAGAGGAGAGAGAGCTTTCTTCGTCCCCCAAGATTTTCTTTTGACCTGAAGGGTCAGCCAAATAGACAAAACAAACAAGGCAATACAAACTATGCAATACAACCACAGGAGCATTGTTTCACCTCTCCTATAGAGCTTTATAGGAAATGTTTTTTGATGGCACTACCTATGCAGTGCCACCTTTCTTCTAAGTAAAGGAGAGTGAACTGTCTAAAATTAGACATGAACCTTTACCGAAATGTTTGTTCAGGTTTTCAGAAAGGTTATGCCACATGAATGTCTAGGGGCAAAAAACAAACAAGTAAGCAAGAGACCCCACCCACACACCCAGTGCTATCACAGACAAAAATAAACCACCTCACTGTTGGGACTAACAAAAGCTCCTACAAAGGACAGAAGAAATTCAAACTCAGTTTCCACAGGACTCTGGATACTTCCCTGATACTTTAAAAATGCAAGAAATGTCAGTAACTTCCAAGCATTCATGTCTGAAATATTAGTATCATGATGCATAAAGGACTGACTGAACTGCAGCAGCGCTCAGGCGAAGAGGCCCCATCTTGGCCTGGCTCCAGTTATTTTCCTGTAGGACTGAATAGCGAGGGATGAGATTTCTGCAACCCGCTGGCAATGAACAAAACAACGTCCTTTAACCCTTTGCACTCCTCTGCAGAAAGAACTCCTTCCACAACAGCTGGATGACATTCTGGGTCTTAATTCACCAGGGAGAGAAAAGCGGTTAGAGCCTTTTCTTCCCTCAGTTACACACAGCCAGTAAAACCACTGCCCTGGACTTGTTAAAGCTACAGTTTGACTTTATGCAAGTGTGAGAGCTGTTTTATGGGTTTGGTTGGAGGTTTTGTCAAGTTCATTCAGGTTAAACACTGAAAACATCCCACAGACTAGGATGGAGACTGTTGACAGTCATTCTGGAAGAGAAGACATCCTGGGATAAACGCTTAACTGATATCCAGCCTGGTCTTAAACACCTCCAGGGATGGGGCCTCAACCACCTCCCTGGACAACCCATTCCAGGGCTTCACCACTCTCATGGGGAAGAACTTCTTCCTCACATCCAGCCTGAATCTCCCCACCTCCAGCTTCATTCCATTCCCCCCAGTCCTATCACTACCTGAGATCCTGAGAAGTCCCTCCCCAGCCTTCTTGTAGGCCCCCTTCAGATACTGGAAGGCCACAATTAGGTCACCTTGGAGCCTTCTCTCTCCAGACTGAACAGCCCCAACTCCACACCTCACACCCTGAGCATATGAATCCCAGAGAAGAGTCCACAGCCCCCTTGAATTGCGTATGGACTCGTATGAGCAAAGACACCACTGCTCAGCCTCACCACCCAAAACTATTCCATTTACTATTACTGCTCATGAAGAAGCTGAAATGGGGATGTTTGAACAGGGGAGTAAGAAGATTCCCTTTGAGTTTTAACCACAAGACATCTAAATGCAGAGACCAAACTCACTCAAGGTAAATAAACAGGAGGGTTTTTAACCGAGGAAGTCTACTAACAACCTGGAATTCAGAAAATCAAGCACATGAGTTATCAGATTCTGCTTTACAGTTCATCCTGCTTCTGTCAACAGAGCTTGGGGATTTGTAAGAGAGTTACACAGAAAGGGCTGCAAAATTGAAATCCTCCAAGTTCCTCATTCATCAGAAATTATTAAACCTTAATAACAGCTCTCACGTAAGCTCTTCTACATCCTGAGTTGGAGACAAGGACAAACTAGAAGTGCCTAAGCGTATCAGTTTTGCTTTCCAGATGAAACCACAGAATTTGCATGTTCCTTATATATTCCAGTAAGAAGCAATGGCACTGATGTTAGACTGTATTAAATGTCTGCTTTTGTTATGCTCAGACATCCCAGCCAGTAACTCTTCTCATGTTGTTCTGAGCTCAAGCTGCAACATCCAGCCTCCCTGCCCATCAACAGTGACCCCTAGTTTGCAGAGAACCTGACTTACACACATATCCCATTTTCAATATATTTAAGAGTCACTGTCAGAGGCACACCAAAACTCCCTTCTTGTATACAATACCCCTTTTTGGTGATGGATTTATTTAGAATAAACCTTTATTTAGAATAAACCAAGCCAGGTTGGAAGAGACCTTCAAGATCATGGCATCCAAGCCATCAACCAATCCAACTCACCCAAACAGCTAACCCATGGCACCAAGCACCCCATCAAGTCTCCTCCTGAGCACCTCCAATGACGGCGATTCCACCACCTCCTTGGGCAGCCCATTCCATTAGCCCATTTATTAGGCAATGATATCATAAATCTTAAGCATCTCTGGCAGCATTTGTTGCCACTCAATTATGTAATAAGCCCTCGTAACAAAACTCAAGAACTGTGTGAATTTCTTTATGCTCTCCAGGAAATGTTAGAAGCAATTAGTGTGACTGCTCCAAAAGATTACAAACTCACAAAAAGAAGGATAAAAAGACTAAGTAACAGAGCTACAAGGTGAACTTCATGTTTCTGGATGAATTCCTGATCAATATCCCTCTGCCTTTGGAGATCCTGCAGAAAATGTCCCATAGTAAAGAATTCTGCCTTCTTATGAGACTGGCTGGTTGAGATTTTTGAGATGGAAGCAAGCTGAATATTCATGACTAGATACATGGATTCAGCCACTATTTTCCAGTAGAGAGCCCAAGCAACTCAGAAGGTACTACAGCGATTAGACAGTGTGCAGGCATTATGCTGGAAGCAGCGAGTCTGATGCGTCAGCATCACAAATGCTGGGGATGGGTGTTACAAGTTTGAGTTAGAATCAAACTATGTAAGTGAGGTGGAGGCTAATAGAAAGACTGGAGATTTCCAGTAGGCTTGAATCAGGCAGAGGAAGGCAGCAGAGATGCTGAGTTTTTCCTGAATCTCTCATTCACATTCAGCTGAGGCTCTTCTAGGTGGCACCCCCCAGGTCTTTAATAGCACTCGCCAGTTTCGGTGGGGGAGGAAGGGAGGGACAGAAATCCAGATCAATTATGAGACCGATTTAGGCTCTTGACAGAGCAGAAACAGACAGAATTTTAAAAGCCTGTACGCAGGAGGAAACAAATCTCTGCAGAATGCAAGCCTAAGGATTCCTGTTGACATAAACTTTCCATGAGATTTTCATACTGCACATAAAACCAGCTTTGAAATGTGACCCTCACATGTGTCATCATTCTGTTTCCAAGTTAGACAGCAAAGAAACAGGCTTATTCAAATCAAAACCCCAAGTCCTTTACATGGTGGTTATTCAGGCATTTGTAAATTCTTCATGTAGATGAAAGATCTGGAGAACATAAAGTGGTTTTCAACATCCATTATCCACCCTACACTGGCAATTCCAGTGTTTAAAATGCATGCCCTGTCTAAATGGTATTAACACTATCTTCACTAAAGTCTTAGAAGCAACAGCAGGACAAAGTTCATCCCACTGCAGTTACCAAACCCAAGAACATTCTCTTTTCCTTCTCAGAATGCTCTTGACAACTTAAATCTGTAATTTAAGACACAAACTATGGATGAAAGTCTCCCTGGGACTCCTTTTCCTGCATTAGACAGTTGTTTGTTCCGTATTAGGAAACGGTACGTCACGAAACGCTCATGGACTCCAGGTTAGGAGCAATTCACCTCTGTTTTTCATTTTCCCAGGAGTGTGAATGCTCTCCCCACCCCACAATTATGCAGTCCTGTTTCCTACTTCTGGGTTAACCTCAAGGGTCATGTACACCCACGCAGCAACAGATGAAATACTGCGAGTAAACCACCCTCCTGATCATGCCATCTCCCTGTCAGACAAGCGCTGCACAACTGAGCATGGCTGAATAAAGCAACACGACACAAAGCCAGGCCTGATCTTCCAGCTGGGGTTCTCTCTCATCATTTCCACTGGACAGTGGCAAAAAGATGCTGTTTACAGAGGGATTCAGAAACACAGCTCTGGCAGGTATCAAGAGGATGGGGTTGGACTCTTTTCAGTGGTGCCTGGTGAAAGGACAAGGGGCAACAGGTAAAAACTAGCCACAGGAGGCTTCACTTGCACCGTAGGAGAAACTTCTTTACTTTGAGGTGGTAGAGCACTGGCCCAGGTTGCCCAGAGAGGTTGTGGAGTCTCCTCTGGAGACTTTTAAAGCCTTCCTGGACACATTTTTGTGCAACCTGATCTAGGAGAACCTACTTTAGCAGAGGGGTTGGACTAGATGATCTCCAGAGGTCCTTTCCAACCCCCACCATTCTGTGACTCCACATTTACTGAATTCAAGTCCCAATATAAAACAGGAAAGGCTCCTGTTCTGCACACACCCCATGCTTCCAGATGAAGCTGGACACTATCCATCTGTAAAGACTATCCCTTTTAGGCATGGATTACATTAGTTGACAAACATTTGAAGATTAAGAGTAAAACCCCACAATGTTTCTGTACATCTGTCTTTACTGGTTGCCTAAACACAACTCCACTGCAATAGCATCTTTGTTGCTGATTTTTACTGGGATCCCTAGCCAAGCAACTTCTCTTCTATAAGTGAACAAAATATGCTTTATCCAAGTAACTTGTAAACGTGAATAAAACATTCTATACATAAAAACAATGTCCTCTACCTGTCAACACTATCACTACCAACAGCCAAAAAACTGCTAAAACCACAGTGTGCTTGCTTACATGCCAAGCAGGAACCTGAAGACCTCTCCTCAGTGTGTTCTAACAATCACATCCAACCAGCACTGGGCTTATAATCCCAGAAACACAAATTTAAAGTTAAAACAATGATCACTAAAGGATACAGAGATGTGTCAAATCAGTTGGGAGTCAAAGATCCTGACTAATCCCCACAGTACTGTCCAAATACTTTTGTTCCTGAACCCAGGTGTAAAATCTTTCTAGAACCCTGCTGCAACAAATCTATTGCTGAAATATGTATGTGCAGTCCTTTCAAGCTCACTGCCAGGCTACCTGCATTAGAAAGAGCAGAACAGTGCCATGCACACTGCACTCAATCCAGCACTCTAAGCCCAGCTCTCACAGCTATTTCCCAAACCACACGCAGTCAGACACATGCCAGCGGTTTCTGCCCCTGAGAAGTCCGACTGATCTCAAGAAAACCTCAGAAGTTGGTAAGCAGCTCTCCAAAGAGATGGGCAAAATGAAAACAGTCATCACCTGTATCAGAGCTGTGCTGTGGTTATTTGTTTTCACAACAGAATTGTTTTGTACGTAGGAACATCTACTCCAAGCCTCTGCCTCCCCATTTTGTAAATACAACGTGCTCTCTCAGGAGCATCAGGTGTGGATGCCACAATTCAAGAGAGCAAGATGTAGTTCTCAGTCTCCTGCATTAGTTCTGAAAGCATAAAATGTTGTTAAATTAAGAAAACAAATCTAATTTAGGCACACACAGATAGGACCTGGGCACTGCTTTGGCAATTATTTATACCTAAAAATCAACAGGAAATTTAACTAAGAGCTGAAGGGAAGTCAATAACACACATTAAGCAGAGTCAGGAAGGAACCTTTCAAACACCATTAGACTTCAATCCTGTCCTAACCAAACTACTTTCCATGCTTGAACTTCCTCCTAAAAAAATGAAGTGTTCTAGATGAACATTTAGAAAGAATAAGCAAGGCAGAGTTAGAGAAGAGCAAAAAAAAACCAACCCAGCAGATATTCTCTTTCTGCCTGCTTCTTTCTACAACAACATACCCAGTAAGGTAACTACTGCTGTAGATGAAACAATTGCACAAATGAGCGTTCACAAGCTCCCTCCTGGGCCTGAAATACCTCAGAAGGAATTAAAGCATGATTTAACATGTCGTAACAATTGAAGAAACTGGAGAAATATCCTAACCTCAGGCAACATTAATTCCCCAATTTGCAAGTTAGTGTCTTTCTGTCAGGGAGAAGGCAGTAGAAGCCTTTTCTTTGTCAAGTCTCCTTTAAAACCAGAAATCCATAATGCAGAGATATGGGAGCACCGCTCGGTGCAAACACAAATGTGATGCTTCCCCCCCAAAACCAAATCAAATTCCAAGCTGATTAGATGGGTGGAGTCAGAGCAATGGAGAGGAAGAGCAGGGCAATACACAGCAATGTGGCTGACAAGGTATTCACCACATCAGCCCTTCAGCTGGCATCAGGAGACATCTCAGAGAAATACAAAGACTGTGGCACACGTTGTGGGCAGCATCCCTCAATCACGCAGGACAGCGTGAGAAAAGGACAACGCAGGGCTCAGCACTCAGCAGTTGCATTATTCTGCATTGGTTTGGGGTTTCTTCATGTAAAACAATGTAAATCCACTAGTTAAAAGACAGAGTATTACATAAACCAGTCTTGAAACCTTCCTACCTGTCCAGCATGTATTATCCCTTGATGTAAGCATATCTATAGCTCAGAATGCAGCTGACCTATAGAAATTCGTCCAAGAAACAAACCACCTACGTACCTACCGGTCTCTGGAGAGCATCTGGTCAAGTTCCTACATCATCTTGGACTAACAAGACAGGAATCATAGGAACAAACAGCCATTCTGGGTCAAGGAGTTCACATCTCAAGGTACTGTGGAAAACTACATATCCCCTCCCCCTGCTTACATAAGCTAACCAGCTCCATCTTAAAGAGTCTTATTCCACTACTCCTAAGGGAAGGCTGTTGCAGACTTCTATGCCTCCGTTGCTTAGGAACCATCTTTTCCAGTTTCCAGACTAGGTTTATTCTTGGATAGTTTATAACCAGTTGTTCTCACACCTCAAGCTTCAGAAACTCTTTACCCACCTGTGTTGTTTCACCTGTATTGCTATGCCGAGCAACTTCTCCCATGCTTTGTTCTCCCAGATCAAACAGGACACTGAGTCCTCTTTCCAGAGCAAATCCTCCATTTGCTTACTGACTCTAGGAATCAGCTCTGCACCTCTTCAAGTCCAAATGCCCTTTTAACTTGATGGCAGGTGACAGGAATTAGATACGATATTCCAGAGAAGCTTTCATTAGTACCAGAAAACGTCAATACCACTTTCCTACTTGAAAGGAAAAATATTAATAGGGCAGCAAGAGCATGCTTGTTATCCTCACACCTTCCATGGCTGCCGACTTTGACAGGTTAGTCAGCCTGAAGTGGTCTTCTGTGTTTGTAGTGGTGACACTTGGCAGCTGATGAGCAAACGTGAGCTTGGTATAAGAAGCGGGAATGTTTTTAATGAAAATAAGCTTGAAACTCATCCTTGACAAATTCCACTGATAACACACTTTCAATACATCACCTTCTGGTCACCCAGTTCTATCCATCCTCAACACATCCTGCCACCAAATCAGTGCTCGCACAAACATCACTCTAGCTTGGACACAACACATTATGTGACTCCTAAACAAAGAGCTCAGCTCTAACCACGTATCCTCTTTAAGATGTCAAGTATGTCATACAAAGGGTCATCAGATTTCTCTGACCAAGCCTTCCTCTGTTACGAGCTGTATCCCTTCATCCCCCATTTTCCTCTTACATACAACAGCTTCTCTTTCTAAATTTAAACAAATCCCTGAATATTAAGGTCACACTAATGATGCAGTAACTATCCCAAGCCACATTTTCCTCTAAACATAGCTACTATTGCTGCTCATCCGCTGCCCAACACCCTTATGCCTTGACATTTAGTAACACCTCTTGCAACCGGGCCTCCAGTTACAAAGACTACCTACTTCAAAATCCCCAAGTAACACAGTCCCATTCACCTGCACCCTGTCAGACCTAACTTTATGGAAATCATTTGCACAACCTCAGTTCAGTGAGTTCAAAACTGTCTTCACTGAAAACTGAGGCAAACTTTTCATGCAGTCTTTCACCTGTATCTAAATTGGTTTTAGTCTTGTTTCATTGTGCACACGCTCCCTGACAAGACAGGTCTTGTTGGGGGTTTCTGCTTACTCCTGATGCTCCTCTCCAGTTCACTTGACAAATCTCACATCTCCACTTCTTTTTTATATGGAAAAAAAAAATCACTTTGCTAAGAGCACAAGTACAGTTGCCAGAATGATCTGCATTTATTGCTGTATCAGAAGTTCAGCTACGCCAGGAGTGAACGCACCTCATTAAATACACCCTGAGCATTGCTGTTAAACTGGAACTGCAACAACATTTGGATGCTGAACTAAGTCACAGCCTTTGCAGTTGCAATGTTCACTTCTATAGTTACAATTACTAACAGTTTTTCATGACAGAGATATGGTTGGATCTTTGCTTGGGTTAGTTGGACCTTTGTTTGCTTGTTTTCCCCCCTAAATGATGCATGCCTAAAACACGAGTAAAAATCTGTAATGAGTAAATATGCCACAAAGTCTCTCCAGAGATAGAAGAGCAAGTAAGTTAAAGGGTGCTTAACTTCAGCTTCAGTTCAGATGTTACATCTGAATGCAAAATGAAGACAAAAAACCTGTATCACCACTATTTCAGTCCAAGAACACACTGCACAGCTATCACAAAACTTAGTTGAAGGGAAAAGTGTCTGCAGAAACAAGGTTCAAATTTAGGATTACTATAGCAACAGGGAGGAGGGAGGAGAAAATTACTAAATTACTCTCTCAGATCATCCAATACTTGAAAGAATAAATTTAGACTTAATTTTCAGTCAAATGAACTGAATTTATCCTACCCATTAATGATTAGCATACCGAATGA
Source organism: Melanerpes formicivorus (assembly GCF_026170545.1). NCBI lineage: Eukaryota > Metazoa > Chordata > Aves > Piciformes > Picidae > Melanerpes > Melanerpes formicivorus. The sequence continues at coordinate 11,319,599 of NW_027142370.1, read as the reverse complement.
AGGATTAAATTAAACAAGCAAGAATTGTAGTGCAAGTTGTAAAGCAGCAAACAAAAATCCAGACTGAATGACCTTTTCCCCCTACCATGAAGTATTTGGTCTTCAAACCAGTAACTAATAACAGAGTATTATTTAGAAAGGTGTCTAGTCCTGATTAAAGGTCTGCAAAGAGAAAGAGGCATTTGAGATCTGCCTTATTCTTAACTGAGTGACTCCAGCAACTATGCTACTGGACATGTGCAGAAACATGCACCCATTGGACTTGGGGGTGCAATGACTCCCTGAAGGTGCAGTTCAGTTCCTACAGAACCAGCATATTTCAGCAACATCTGTGACCACAGTAACAACAATGCCCTGAAAAGCAGAAAACGTAGAACAAAGTTTAAACTCCCTAAAAAGGTTAGAATACGAAAAACAAACCCAGGATATCTTAAGTAACTCATTATATCTCTTTTCATTATGCAATATTTAACATTCTTTGTATTTTGGGGTTGTTTCACTTAACGTTTAAGAATAATTTGTGTAACAGACTATTCCAGCATCTGTTAAAGACTGAAAAAGAGCAAGAAAAACAGCTTCAGTCTTCTGGAGAGAGCAGCCATTGCAACACTTTACCTTAATCACATTAGACAGGATCCCAAAGCCAGGAAACATGTGGCTGAAGTCACAAATGCAGCTACAATGGTTTACTTTTGACATTGAGAGCTTTGCTAGAGGCATGGAGGGGTGTCTCCCCACTTTAGTGGTAAGCATTGACCCATAAAGTCTCTAAGCCTCAGGCAACTTTTCCACCAGCCAGAACATTCAATTAATAAGGCTGCCCTCATAATTTGCAAGACTGCCTAAGTCCAGCTTTTCTGGATGACATTCAGGTTTTAACCATACTTCCCAGCCTTCTGTTCACCACTTCTGGCTTTCCCTGACCAACTGCCAAAATGCTCTTTATTTTCTGGTGGCTGGGCAGGCCAGAGGACAGTTTCAGAGACTACCACCTTCTTCAATTTGTGCAGCAAACTGTGCACTCTGCTTTCCGCTCTTGGCTCCCCCCCAAGCTGCTGTACTGGGAGAAAACTGGAAGACACTAGAAGGATATCATTCCACAACTGCGAAGCAAAGCAGAGTCATCTAAACTGGGGGTTCCTTCTCCTTAAATCAACATCAGCATTAACAGGCTGGAACTAAGGCAAAGTGTCCTGGATCAACAGTAAAGACTACAGCAGATGCACAAGTGGATATACCACCTGTCAAAGTCTTTCCCCTATGCTGCAACCACAAACATCCTCCTCTTATAGGAGAGAGGAAACAGCACAAGATAATCCTCTTAACTCAGCAGCATCAAGATTAGCACAGGTTCTAAAGGAGATGGAAAGTGTGAAAACCACCCAGGCAGGCTCTTAGTTACAGGTAGCAGCAGACAACCACAGGAGAGTCTTACCAGTCCAAGGTGTGGAAATCCACCACCTTGACACATAAAAGACACAACAGCTTTCCCTGATGTCAAGCATCATCTCCCCCTCCATCCAAATGATCTACAAAGTTTTACCTAAATCCCCAGATAAGATTCATTGCAGATGTACAACTGAGCTCTAAGCAAACCTCTATTATTCATTTAGATTCCAAAATAATTGAGTACTGTACCACAAACGTTCTACATAACCAAAGAGATTTTTTACTGCATACTTGGCCACAAACACTCCATGAACAATTCACACACACCTCTTTCCTGACATCTTCATCCTGAATTTAGCCATAAAAGACACAAAACTGTTCTAAAATGCTTCCAAGTTAGCAGTTCTAAGGAAAATTACTCAAATCTATTTGAAAATTCACCATCTAATAAATTCAAGTGCAATAGGGAAGGAGAAGAAAGCCTAAAGACCCACACACTTTGCTATATATACACTACAGGCTTAAAATTATATCCACAGTTAGGAAAGAAGATTTACTTTGGATTCAAAATAGAATCTTGGGGTTTTCAATGACTTTGTTGTTCAAATCATATGGAAACGTGAAGTGACATTGAAAAAGAAAGTAAGTTGGGTAGAATTTTGCCTGAAAACCATTCAAAGCTTTTCAGTAACTGAAATCACATAGAGAAAGGCAACAGAACTAATGAAATATGATTTCCTACCAACTCAAGTCTCTTACACCCCCTTATTTAGCCTTTTTTTATCCCAAGTCCTCATGATCCTCCCTTAAATACCACATGAGCCCTATCCTTGCTCCTCCCTTCACCCAAGCACTGCTCCACCCAGGTTGGCCATGCAAGAGGTAAAATATACTTCAGTGGCTAGAGCTACCCAGAGTGACTAGCAGGTTGTGGTGGGTTGAAATTTCCCCCCCCAATTTTAACTTTTCCAGACCAGCCCAACAGTGATTTGATTACATTCTACTACTTTTCTGTTCAAGACCTCTAAAAACTTTTAAAGGCATAGCCTAAAACTACCACAATGGCAAGCGTGTGACACCTGCACAGCCAGATGCTGCTGCTTCCCTGAACAAACCAGGAGTCACGCCCCCTCAGTGTGGACAAGTTTGGCTACCAGATTGTCCCATTACTGGCAGAAGCTTTGTACACTTGAAGTCACCATTTTCCTGTTAAATTCACTTCACAGGTTCAGAGTTGAAAAGGAAAGTCCCTCTAACTCTGTGATACTTCGATATTTTTGGTGAAAACCTCTCAAAAACCTGCATCTCTCAGTGACTGCCACCACAGCAGCAACACATTTTGCTGGATTTTAGGTGCATTGGATGTTTCACATGCATACTTTACAGACTTCCAGCAACAACAGCTACATACATTGCTTCATCTATTAAACAAAGACTAAACTCAAAGTTTGCCTTGTCCATCACCATCTGCATTAGGAATAGTGTGGCCAGCAGGAGCAGGCAAGTCATTGTGCCCCTGTACTCTGCTTTGGTTAGGCTGCACCTTGAGTACTGTGCCCAGTTCTGGGCCCCTCAGTTTAAGAAGGACATTGAGACACTTGAATGTGTCCAGAGAAGGGCAACAAGGCTGGGGAGAGGCCTTGAACACAAGCCCTGTGAGGAGAGGCTGAGGGAGCTGGGGTTGTTTAGCCTGGAGAAGAGGAGGCTCGGGGTGACCTCATTGCCCTCTACAACTAGCTGGGAAGGGGTTGGTCTCTTCTCCCAGGGGAGGTTTAGACTCGAAGTGAGGAGAAAGTTCTGGGAAGGGGTTGGTCTCTTCTCCCAGGGGAGGTTTAGACTCGAAGTGAGGAGAAAGTTCTTCACCGAGTGAGTCGTTTGTCATTGGAATGTGCTACCCAGGGAGGTGGTGGAGTCACCGTCCCTGGAGGTGTTCAAGAGGGGACTGGACGTGGCACTTGGTGCCATGGTCTTGTCATGGGGTCTGTGGTGCCAGGTTGGACTCGATGATCCTCGAGGTCTCTCGCAACCTTTGTTATACTGTGATACCTCCACAGTCACAAGACAGGAACAGCCACTTTATGCTGTGCAGCATATATATTAAAAAAACCCACATGTAACAAACCCCAAACCAACCAACACCACCAAAAAACCCTTAATCAAACCCCAAACTAAACCACAGAAAAGAATCATCGTGGGTCAAGGTTTTTCCAGACACTGGCTGGTTTAATCTGGCATTAGCTGCAATCAAGCTGCAATAGTGTATTCAGACCTTGCTAGATGGCTAGGAAGCATAAAAAGCACCCCAATGAGAACAAGCTTCTATATGGCTGCAAGTCAAATTACAGTTTCTGGTCCAAAGTTGCTTTTCATGGTTACTGATTCCAACCAGAACTCTAGAAAGATCTTGGATGTCATAATCTGTATCCCCCCCTATCTTCAGTGCATGAGTGGGCCACAACCTAACCTTTATTTCCTCATTTGATGCAAAAGTATCAAAGATATCATAAATTGTTACTGATTAACTGCCTTTACCACTGTTTCCATGGCCCCTTTTCAGCAGCTCAATAAGGTATATGGAAGAAAACCCAAATCTCAGAGCTCTGAAATATTTTACTCCCTATCTTTTCAGATTTCATGAGTCAAGATCTGAAAACAATATGCAACATATGGTGGGGGGAAAAAAATAAACCAATCATTTTAAAAGACAAAACCCAACACATTAGTCAAGTAGAAGTGCAAAGGAGTATTCAATGAGTCTGGAAAGCACAGAAACTCAAGCCCTCAGCTTTCTGCTTTCAAGTATGTTGATTTTGAATCAATTTGGAGTGAAAATAACTCAAATAAGCGATAGCAAAACACTCTTCTGATGTGTCCAGCTTGCTAATTAACTCATCTGAAGCTGAGTAAATAACTGCATCCAAGAGAGCAGGCAGAGACCATTTCTCAAAATGCAATCTAGTAAACAAGGTCAAAGGAGGAAGTAGGTGCTGAAGAAGTTGCTACTCCTGTTTGACTACACCTCCAAAGACGCTTTCAGTTTCTCCTTAACGGTCAGAGTCAATCCAGCAAAGCCACCAAGCACACATTGGTGGTACACAAATCCCTCTCTACACCGATTCTTACATTGCCCTGAAGGGAAGAACAGTTAAGACCAAATTTTTCCAAAGCAGCAGCAACACAAAGTTTATTCAAGACCAAGACTGTTGGTTAGAAAGTTAAGCTGGAGCCCTCACCACAAATGGCATCACCTGATTTGAAAAGCAGTTACACCTGATTTGAAAGTAGTTCTAGAAAGGGTGTTTCATGGAGTCTCTGCCCTTACAACTTCTGCAACTATTAACCACTAACATTTCTGAACTGACAAGACCACAGTAAACAACATCCTCTGACTGGTGAGGCAAGAAGCAAACATGCTTCAATTTAATTGAAGATTATCCCCAATAAACAGATGCTTATAAGATGGTCACAGATACTACCATAAAGTTGAATGCTTTATTACCGACTGCAGAACCCTGCCTTTGCACACTCAGTGATAGGAAAAGTACCCACAGGAAAGGGTAATTTTAAAGTAAAAATGATCATATATCAAAAAGATCTGCACAGCCAGTACTATTTAAACATTACTGCCTCTAATGAAAAGAAGCTTTCCTCAGGAAATAAACTGGGTTACAGGAGTCACACTTCCCACCTTTCTTTACCAGCAGGTTTCTACAGCTACTGTCCTCAGCCCTACCAAAAAGGAGTATTTTTTATGAGAAACATTCTAAAAGTGGCAAGATTTTTTCCCCTGATAAGGCTAGATAAATCATATGAATGGAAACTGCAAAAGAAGCAATCTGGGAAGTTTTACTATTACTTTAAAATACCTGCTTTTGAATCTGTGAATACAGAAGATGCATAACTTAACAGAAGAGTTCCAGACAGGTTCTACAGCATATGTCTGCATGACCTGCCAACAGAATCAGCAGATCAAACTTACACTCAGATCTGCTCACAATCACTTTTTACATATAAAGCACCTATCAATGTGTTGAAGAGACATTTAGTTACAGCAGGAATTACTAGCACAGTGTGCTAGTAGTGCTATTTCAAGGATTACTTTCTGCCATGCAGCACGGCCCAAAAGTAAATTCCAACTTAAGCCCCCTCAAAATCAGAAATTGGGCATTATATATTTTTCTTCTGGTCCTCATGCTTCAGTTTTCCTCACTGCACAACAAAAGCAACACTCCTCTGATGAGCTCTCTCTCAGAAAAACAGTGGGCAAGTTCTGTTACTATGATTTTTTTCCCCTCAAAGCAGGACTGGCTCATTTGCATAGTAACAGTTTGGGATTTGCAAATTACTCACTATTCACCACTGCTGAGGTCTTCAATAATTAAGGAAACTATTTCTACAACTCAGAAAAGTAGCAGCTACAAGATTAACTGTCTAGCCTCTCAGAAAGCACTTGTCAGACAGAAGTTGTATGCTTACCAGCAATCAACATGCTAAGCATCATGCTTCCAAGCCTGAAACTCCAACTGTAATATTTCATAATATTTATTAAGAAAATTCTGCTTTTTCCCTCCTATGTATCACAGGCCACTGGGGGAGGGGATTTGGTAAAGGCATCTCATGCCAAGAAGCTACCCCTTACAAGCCAACACCTGAATGAGGCACAAGCAGCTTTATCCTCACCCCTGTAAAAGTCTCCCAGTGCTCAAATGGGTTTGTGTCCACAAGCTATCAAGTGATCCAATTCTGTACATGCAAAATGACACACTGATGGTAGATCCCAAAGAATGAGGAGAGTTGAGTCACTTTATGATTTTCTGTTGGAGACATCCACGCCAATCTGTCACAGAAAAACACTGATGCAGTAAATGACCTTCTTCACAGCATTACTGACCCATATCCTAATCAACTTACTGGCACAACATGCTAGCAAAAGCGCTGGTTTCCGATGAAGCACAAACATCCAGATTTCTCACAGCATTTTATAACAGTCAACCTTAAAAAGGAAAGGTTTCAGGCAACACAACAGCTCTTGGCTAAAGAACACTATTCCCAGTGTGGAATCTCAGATAGAAACCAGAACTCAAGTAAAACCAGCAGATGCTTAAAGACTCGAACGCACTAATGCGTGTATTATTATCTTGCTGCAGTGGAGGTGTGAAAACTTGCAATTGTCTCTTCCTCAAAACTCTCCCAGGAAAATCTGCAACATGAAATTCTGTCACTGAGGCAAACTGCATAGAACATTATGTTCACATAAGGCTATTTTTACATGACCATATCCGATCTGCTTATTGAATATAAAGAAACAGCAAAGCCACCTGCTCCAGAAGCCCCGTGCATGGTTGCTTTTTTCCCCTCACTTATTATACAACAGACAGACAGAATTGATACATCAATCAGTTTAGTAAAAAAAAAAAAAATCAAAGCCTATTTTAGGAATAGTTTTATGTTTGTTTTAAAAATAAACCCTTTTGCTCTCCAAAAAAAAAGGAATGCCTTTGCAGCAGCTACGACCCGCCGAGTACTCTGTCAGCACATGCAGTCGCATTACAAGAACCGAGAGCCATAAACAGCTTGTGTGCATGGAGGTACCTGTAGCTTTCAGCAGAGCACACAGAAATTATCCACCAGTACCTGCAGTTTGGCAATTCAGAACCTGAAGGTAGACAGGTTTGGTAAACCTCTGTATAAAGCCATAGGTCCCCAGGCAAGAAAAGAGAATACTTTCAGTGTATGATAATACCCTGGTCTACAGCAACTTTCCAAAAAGAGAATAAAGCAACCAGCACTGAGCTTATGCCAGCATCTCATAAAAGATTTAAACCCAGTGCTGTTCCCAGCCCCCTATCTCCATACAGCCATGGATATTTTTCCAGCTTGACTGGATTTTCCCCCTCCCTAATTACTAGCTTTAACTAATGTAACAGAGAGTAAGAATCAACCTTAAAAGCAGGAGCGCAGCAATTACCTGCAGAAAGACCTGTGACATTTTTTATCTAAAGCAGACACTGGAAACACTAAAATACAGATACCCCCTTCCAGCAGAGGAAACAAAACAACTGCCCATCTGCTGCTGCTGCTGCACCCCGCCAATCACCAGCACCGCACAAACGCATCACATCTCCTCCTTCATTCCTACGGCCTCTGCGGACCGCGATTTGGACACTCCGATGCCCGCATTTCGCCAGGCATCGCCAGCAGGCCACTTCGCAAGCTAGAAGGGGTAGGTGAAGCAGAAGGGGGATGGAGGAAGAGGCAGCAAACACAGCGCTGGGAGGCAACGGAGATTCAAACGCTGAGCGGCCGCTTCCTGCGGCGGCACTGGAGCAGGGGCATCCCACCCTGCTCCCCGCCGTGGGAACGGCAGGAGAGGACTGACACTCCCGAGACAGGGCCGACAGGAACCCGCCACTCCAACCCTAACCCCCCACTACCCCAGCCCGCTCAGCATCAGGAGACCTCCTCATTCTGCCCCTCCGCACTTCAGACACCCCAAACCCTCCCTCCCCGCCCCATCCCCTCACCGCAGGCACCCTGCGGGCAGCTGGCAGCTGGTTTTTTCCACACATACACACACCCCCCACGCGCCCCGCTGCTTGTTTTCGAGGCAGCGCCAAGCACCCCCCGCTCCTCTCCTCTCCGCCGCCCCGAGCTAAACAAGCTCCTTCCAGGCTCTGCGCTCCAGCCGCGTCTCGCCACCTCCCCCCTCCCCGCAGCGTCTGCGCCCCTCCGCAGCGCCCGCCTCCCCCTCACAGCCTGCCCGCCGCCAACGGCTGCGCCCCCGCCTGCCACCTCCTCCTCCCCTCACCGAGGACCGTTAACGGCTGCGCCCCTCTGCAACCCCCACCCTCGCACCGCTACCGGCAGCTCTCCCCAGTGGCGCTTACCCGAGGACAGATGAGAAGGAAAGGCAAGAGGGAATGGGAAAGGGGCCGCTGCAGACAGTCCCCCTGACGAGGCTGTCTCCGCCGCCGCTGGCCCCAGCTCCGCCTCCCGCCGCTCGGCTCCGCTCCCTCCTCCCCCACCGCACCGAGCGGGCCCAGCCCCCGCCCGACAGGGTGCGGCTTCCCCAGGCCGCAGACCAGTAACGGCGCCGCCAATTGGAGGGCGCACACTCAGCGAGTAAGCGGCTCCCCTATTGGTGAGGAGGCTGGCAGGAGGCGCCTGGTGCAGACGGCGGGGTCCGGGGTCGCTTCACGGGCTGCGAGGCTCGGGACGCTTCCCGAACCGCCGAGCAGAGGCTAAGAAGACGTCCCCCACCCCGGGTGTAGGGAGGGGGTTTCTTGTGGAACCGGATCCCTTGGGAAAGGAGCAGTGCGTCGTCTAGGAAGCTTATCTCACCGAAAGCTGAGCGATAGGGGCGGCAATCGAGTAATTGCCAAGGAAGCGTTAGGGTGAAGGGCTCTTTAACTCAGCTGTGACTATTTCTAATCGCTGGAAGCCCACTGCAAGTCAGGGGTGATCTAGGAGCGCAGATAGGCAGGAGAGTAGTCAAGCCTGAGAGCTGCGTTGGTGTGGGTTAGAGACGTCGGTTTAAACTAAATGTGTTTTAAACACGTTGCAGACGTTACATTCCCGTGCAAGGGGAAGTTAGGTGCATGATTCCAGAAGTGTGCAGATGTAGGTGAATATACACAAGCAGAGCTTGTATACAGGAGGTTGGATTAGACGTTTTTAGGTCATCCCTTTAGAGCTTTGAAAGCTTTTGAAGAGCTGCGTGGCTGGTAACACCCTCCCCCCCCTCCCCGAGTTTGTTAGTCGCTGCAATAAAGCACAAACTGCAATAAAGCACAAACGGCAAAGCTGACTCCTGTTACCAGTCTTCTTTTTCTGTACAGAAACCCTGCAGAAACCCGTGTCTGTGTGGCCATACAAGATTGCAGACAGCTGAATTTGTTCAAAGTCGACTCAGGTGGGCCCAGCCAGCTGCCTCCACCTCGTCTTCCCCTTGGCTTGCAGCTGTCTCTCATCAAACCTCTCCCTAATTTTGGCACCTGGCTTACCTTTCCCCACCCTGGCATTCAACATACAAAGCTCTCAACTGATGAATGGGAGAAATGTATCCATGTTAAAGCTGACTCAGCACAGAAACAACTGCTGTTTGAAAACGAAGGTTCCTCTCCCGCTCAGCCCATAGCTGTAAGATCAGCAGTGGCAAGGGGGAAGGGGATGTTGAGGACAGCAGCAGCAGTGCCCAGGGACTGGGGGGAGGGTAGTGCTGGCTTAAAGTGCTTGTGTAAGTCCCAGGTGCAGTGTCACAAGCAGCTTAGGCTGATCAGAGGATGCCTTTTGCCATCACACCTCTTCACTCTCACAGTGAAACACTGCAGAGAAGCGCTGCTCCTTTACCTCTGTATTCTGTCCTACTCCATGACCTGCCCAAGGTCACAGGTTCCTGCTGTCCCCTTCCAGCCATCTCCCTGCTTCTTGCATCACAAATCTTCATCACCAGGCCAGAGAAGACACTGTCTGACCTGGCTAATCTGATGGAAAAAACAGGGGGGTGAGGGAGGGGCCGAGGCCAGCTCTGCTGAATCAGCCCCCTCAGCCAACTCTGCCTGCAGCCCCTGGCTGATACAGCTGATACATGAGTTGTTTCTGGCCTGACTAGGTTCCTGAGGTGCCCCTGCCCAGCTGCAGGAAGAGCAGGAAGGTGAGGTTAAGTTACTTGGGCAGAACCATAAGGGAGGGCACATACCCACACATACCAAAGCAGTTGGCTGTGCAGCAGAAATACAGCATCAAAGACAATACCAGAAAGCACTTCTGCATTAAGACACAAAGAGTATTTTTATGCAGCTGACATCTTTTCCTGGCATTAGTGCTCTTTGCTGAACTGTTTACAGCTACCTTGAGAAGCACAGTACTGGACTAATGTCACAAACCAACCATCAGGACATTTGTCTTTTCCTTTACATAGGGTGCATTCATTCCACAGAGCAGATGCAGTTTTCTTAGCTATAATGTGGCAAATAGTATCAAACCAGATCTTTCCCTCTTGGTCTGCCAGAACTGTTCTATCCTAACAGTCTGTTGTTTGGGCAGGTCTTGCATCTCTGCTGTGATCACTCATTTACATCTCACACAGATTTTACTCCACTTCTTGAACAAAGTTTGGTTCCCCTAACTAAAACAATGTCAGAATGTGAATTCTCAGCTGCTTTTCCCAGGGGTCTTAAGTGTTGAAACTTCCTTGGGAGGTGTCAGCAAAGCAAAAGAACTTGATTATTGAGCTTAAATGCCTTTTTAAATGTCATGGGTTATCTTAATGTTAGTAGGGAGAGGCTGGCATTTACTTGGAAAAATAAATAAGCAGGAAGGTTTGCAGGGTCTCAACTAAAGCAGGGGGTAGGCACTGAGGCCTAACACAGCTTGTGAGACCGCACCTGGCACATCTTCCCCTTGTTCATCCTCTTCCATACATTTCCATGGCATACAGCCCTCTTTTCGCTGTGGCACCTTCACTGCCCTTCTGATCAGATGCACACCTCCATCCACACACAGCCTTCAAGGTCAGAATTGAAGAGCACATCAGCTTCCCAGTACAAGCACCAGCTCTGCCAAGATTGCACACAGGAGTTAGCATGAAGGGCTGGTAAAAGGCACAGAAAGTGGCAGATTACAGAAGGGTCAGATGCTTTTCCCTGGCTTGAAATATCCAGAGATCAAATTCTGCAAACACTTAGTTCCTCTCACTTCTGTGAACACCAGCTCCAGTAGAGGTATGTGTGAGTTAAGTTACCTTAGAAATGGTTCTTTGCTCTCTTTAAGATTACACATCCACTGGGGCCATGCCTTGCACCTGAGAGGTTGGGTTACCCACTCCTGGTGACTGGATGCTGTGAGCTAGAAGGGACAGGTGAGGGGTAGGCATGCCCCATCTGTAACTGAAACAGAGGAATGGAAGTCCTGATGGATAGATTTTGGGACCAGCTATGCATGATACTGACTACTAAGCCCACAGAACATCAGCACTTCAGTTCATCCAGCTTTCAAGTGAGCTCAAATGCTATTTCCTCTATAAGTTTCAAGTAGCATTTGTGATTTTTGGTGCTTTGAGTATTTATAATAAAAGAACTATGAGCTCTCCTATCTGAGAGGCTGTAATCATGGTCCTCTCAAACACTCCCACTGCTAGGAAAAAATCCTCCTTGACTTGAAGGAGTTGACTACTAAGATGGAAACTATTGCAACATTGTGTGATTTGCCTGCTGCTAGGTGAAGGATTTAATGCTCAGAACAACTCTGTCATAATCTGTGATGTAGATAATTGAGGTGGTGCTCAGATGTCCATTATGTAAATTCTACCTCAAAGTGTATTTCAAGAAGAATGTAAACAGGAATATAAATTTCAATTACCTTCAATATCATCTAGGTTAAAAGACTTGCCTATGAGTAATGAGGCCACAAAGATGATCTGAGGGCCTGAACACCTCTGCTGTGAAGACATGCTGAGAGAACTGGGAGAAGGCTCTGGGGAGAAATTAGAGCAGCCTGCCAGGATTTGAAGGGGGCTACAGGAGAGCTGGAAAGGGATTTTGTACAAAGGCATGGAGTGACAGGATCAGGGGTAATGGCTTCAGTCTGGAAGAAGCTGGATTGAGATGAGACAGGAGGAGGAAATTGTTCCCCATGAGGGTGGTGAGGCACTAAAACAGGTTGCCCAGAGAAGTTGTGAAGGCTCCAAGCCTTGCAGTGTTCAAAGGCAGATTGCATGAGGCCTTGAGGAAACTGGTCTAGTAGGACGTGTCCCTGCCCATGGCAGGGCATTTGGAGCTAGATGATCTTGAAGATGCCTTACAACCCAAACCATTTGATGAGTCCATGAATTTTGCTGAATAACATTGCTGCTTATATAAGAAAGGGGAGCAAAAAGGCATCTGAGGTTTCAAAGACCTGGCCCATCAAGTTTCCACCTGAAATTAAGCTTTAATCTCCAGCTTCTATCTAAAGTCACTTGGGATTTATTTCTATCCAAGTGAGGTCTATGCACAGACTAAGAAGCTGTGTTCCTGTTTCCTGGATCCCTGCATGGCAGAGGCTGACCAGCAGATGTCCCCAGATCCAAAGTAATCAACTTAAATGAGTCAGAAATCCTGACAACCCTTTCAAACTTCCCAAAGTATGGAAGCACAAGAGGCTGTGAATGCTCTTGCTGCTGTGAAATTCTGCACTAGGGAATGCTTAAAGTGGTTTAGCACCAGGCTTAGTAGAGTTAGAGAATGGTTGGACTCGATGATCTGAAAGGACTTTTCCAACCCAAACAATTCTGTGTAAGCCTAGGAGGCTGGAAGCCTGCTGTGCTTGTACTGACCTACCAGGTTCTATTGACATTGCTGAGCAGGAGTGGTGCTGGGAAATTGGAAGGTCCTCTTTTCCCAAACAAGCTGCTAAAGAACACCACTGGAGACTCGGCTTTCTTGCGCAGATATTCTGACTCCTCCAAGCTGTTCTTTGTATTGCAGCCATGCTTCGATTTTGTGCCCACAGACAAAATGAATGCTTCAGTCCTCAGCCCTCTGCTCAGGAAATGCTGAAAGAAATGAGGGGGGGGAAAAAAAAGTGGTAATTTCCCCCCCCAGCCACACTGAGGAGCAGAATGGGAAATTGCTGAGTGTTGCTTGCATGAAGATTTGAGTCTTAGTGGGGGCTGAAAACTCTATCTTCTAACTTCACAGTATAACTAAGGTTGGAAATGACGTCGAGGATCATCGAGTCCAACCTATCAACACAGACCTCATGACTAGACCATGGCACCAAGTGCCACGTCCAATCTCCTCTTGAACGCCTCCAGGGACGACAACTCCACCACCTCCCTGGGCAGCACATTCCAATGATGAACGACTCGCTCAGTGAAGAACTTCCTCCTCACCTCCAGTCTAAACCTCCCCTGGCACAGCTTGAGACTGTGTCCCCTTGTTCTGGTGCTGGTTGCCTGGGAGAAGAGACCAACCCCTTCCTGGCCACAACCACCTTTCAGGTAGTTGTAGAGGGCAATGAGGTCGCCCCTGAGCCTCCTCTTCTCCAGGCTAAACAACCCCAGCTCCCTCAGCCTCTCCTCACAGGGCTGTGCTCAAGGCCTCTCCCCAGCCTTGTTGCCCTTCTCTGGACACGCTCAAGTGGTTCGATGTCCTTCTTAAACTGAGGGGCCCAGAACTGGACACAGGACTCAAGGTGCAGCCCAACCAATGCAGAGTACAGGGGCACAATGACCTCCCTGCTCCTGCTGGCCACACTATTCCTAATGCAGGCCAGGATGCCATTGGCCTTCTTGGCAAACTTCAGGGTTAGAAGGATCAAGCATGATTTAACACAACTACAGACAAAACCCATTAAAACACACCTGTGAACTTCAAGACAACTGCCCATCATTCAGTGAGCTGGCATTGAAAGTTTATCCACTTCAGAAATAAAGGCATTTTTATATACATATATAAAAAGGCAATTACCATTACAATGTACATATCTGCAAACCTTGCATTATGCAGGTAAAGACAGTGTCATCTCTTAACATCTATGGGGTTACAGAAGGATCTGTAGTTGAAAGTTTTGAAGAGCTTATGGTTGCAAAGATAAAATCAAATACTTGAGCCCCAAAGGTGAGGACATTGTCAGACACTGAGTAGGATGCTCATAGCAGATGGAGTCAGCTATTCCCAGAGGAAAATCCACTTTGTAAACACTGTGTAAATACTGCAGGGAACTAGAACTAGCTCTGCTCTTATCTATATGCCCAAATATTTCTTAAGTGCTTTGTTGGCCAAGCCTTCTTTACAGAGTGGATCAGATCAGGGCAGGAGGTGTGTGATTTAAAAGAGGGAGTGATTTAAAAATCAAAGGAATGAGAAAATACCAAATACTCAACAGAATCTGAAATTCAGCTACTGCATATTCTTTATGCACATAAATTGGATTAGATTAGACCTGAGGAAGAAGTTCTTCCCCACGAGGATGCTGAGGCACTGCAATAGGTTGCCCAGAGAAGCTGTGGAGGCTTCAAGCCTGGCAGTGTTCAAAGGCAGGTTGGATGGGGCCTCAAACATGCTGTTCTGGCAGGAGGTGTCCCTGCCCCTGGCAGGGGTGTTTGGATTAGAGGATACTAAAGGTCCCTTCCAACCCAACCCATTCTAGGATTCTGCAAAACCTATTACAGCAGGAGCACAGACCAAAATACTGATATTGTGCGTGGCTGTGTCTCTTGCAAAGACAGAAGCAGAGTTTCTTGCCTCCACTCCTATGTGTCATCCTAATATAACATCTCTTTATTAAGGAAAATCCCTTAGGGATTAAATCTTGGTTTATTATTTCCTGAAAAAGAAAATTCTTATTCTAGAATGGTTAAGTTTTTAAAGCTGGGGCTAACTGCAACAAGATTAAAACTGAAATGTGAAGTTTGTGGATACAGATTTAGAGTGACAGAAACAAGATACCTTCTCCTGCTTCCAGGAGTGACAGCATTACTTGAACTGTTATTACAAGTTGTGTAAACATTACTAGAGTATGAGACCATTCTAACAGTACTTTTGGACCAACCAGCTTACTTAAGGGGTCATTAAAATAGATTTATCTTCTTTATTCCTTTTGGCATGAATATCAAGCCCTTGATTTTAGGATATCTGTCCCCAAAATACTAGGGTACAAATGCTACCAGCACCATGCTAATGCTCATCATGGACAGTGCTGACAGGATGCTAAAATCAGATTTAACCTGCATGCAACTACCAACTGAGGAGCAATTCAAATAATGGACAAATTCCTGGTGATTTACAACAAGCAGACTAGGGCAGGTGTCCTGCCCTGGGACAGGTATGATGGGCTGACAGCTTGATCCTAGGAGACTGACCACAGAGATTCCTGGGGTGACGGAAGCACCATGCTCATGGTTTCAGGGCTTTGGTTACATTTTGTTGTAAAGAATCCTTGACTTCAGCAACATGAGAGAAAACTGCTAGGCAGAACTGGGGGTATTCAAAAGACTCCCCTCTTCCCCCCTTCATCTTATGTAGTCCTTTGTCTTTTCTCATACCCATGACAAATACTAGTGGCACCAACCCTTCCAGTGGGGCTCCCATGAAAGCCAAATCTCCATTGCTCCACATGTATCTGAAGTGCACATCATGAAGTGATGTCAGATGCCATAAACACATCAGCTGACAGGACTGGGACTGGTTACTGCAGACATTGCAGTCACAAGTCACCTTTATGTCTGAGGTGGCTCAAAAAGAAGCCATGTTTTCACCTATAATAAACCAAATTATTTGCAAAGTCTTCATTATTTACATGTCAACTATCCAAATGGTACAAAGTGAACTATCCAAATGATACAAAACCTCTCAGCTGAGCACCAGGAATAGTGCCTTCAAGTCAGTGTTAGTATTCCCTGTCAGAAGTGAATGCTGAGACACTGTCAGAAGTTACCCTTTTCTGTACTGGCTGTTTTCAGGTCACCTCTTAGTTCATGTCCATCTTCCACATTCCAAAGAGATCAGTAATAGCAGCAGTTTTATGGAAGGTGCAGGTCTCATGGACAGCTTTCACAGCCTCACCAGTCCAGATCTTTTTCAAAGAAAAGACCATCAAATCCACCAGTGTGGACTGGAAGGTTCTACCAAGAGTTCACTCAATGGACTGTCACTTTCCATACAAGTCTCATGTGAATGATTGAAACAGACTTAGTTCCTGTGTGCAAACAGTGGGATCTCCAACAATGGCAGGAGACCAGGTTGAATCCAAGGGCATGAGGGAACCCATTTGTTCTAAGTCAGTGAATTACACCAGTCATGTCACCTAGGTGTGGAGTAGCCATAAGGACACCGAAGCATCAGGCTGTCATGACCAGGTAAGACATGAGTGCTGTAGTATTCGACCAAACTTCCCATGTTCAAAAACATGAAGTCTGAATCCAGGTAAAACTTGCAGTCCTGTTGCAGAACAAGAACACATGTCACCATTGGCAGGAATTCTTCCAACTCAGTGTTTTTACAAAATCCTTTATTTAGAATAAACCAAACCAGGTTGGAAGAGACCTTCAAGACCATCGTGTCCAACCCATCAACCAATCCAACCCACCCAAACAGCTAACCCATGGCACCAAGCACCCCATCAAGTCTCCTCCTGAACACCTCCAATGATGGCGACTCCACCACCTCCCTGGGCAGCCCATTCCAATGGGCAATCACTCTCTCTGTATAGAACTTCCTAATATCCAACCTGAACCTCCCCTGGCACAGCCTGAGACTGTGTCCTCTTGTTCTGGTACTGGGTGCCTGGGAGAAGAGACCATCATCTGCCTGTCTACAACCTCCCTTCAGGTAGTTGCAGAGAGTGAGAAGGTCACCCCTGAGTCTCCTCTTCTCCAGGCTGAGCAACCCCAGCTCCCTCAGTCTCTCCTCATAGGGCTGTGTTCCAAACCCCTCACCAACTTTGTTGCTCTTCTCTGGACTCGTTCCAGCAAGTCAACCTCCTTCCTAAACTGAGGGGCCCAGAACTGGACACAATTATCATCAATTATCATCCCCAATTATCATCACCAGAACAAAGAAATTTGTTCAAGCAAGCTACTGCTTTGCCCACTAGTCACACAGATAACTCCAAATTAAACTCAGGGGTTAAAGATTCCTTCCTTTAGGATGTGACTGGAGCTGAAATTTAGATGTGAATACACAATGCAACTACTGACCTTTTCAAAGATCCTGTAGTTCCTCACTTTTTCTGTAGTTTCATCCCACACAACCAATACCTTGAAGAAGACAAATGCAACATTTTCAGTCTGTGCTAACAAGCTCTAAGTCAGAATCTGTTACAACCCAAGTCTCTCAGGTTATGATAGTGATTGTCTCAGATTATCTTGCTTTAAGGAAAGAGCATATTTAAATTAAATATTTTATCATACCAAAGATACAGTAACTCAGAAAAGGGTTTTGGAGGGGTAGATGCAGCAATTGCAAGTTACCTTTCCAGGCTTAGTAGATGAGTTCCTAATGCAGTACAAGCCATTCTGTGGATGTCCCCGGGGGCTATTAGCTTTAAATGTCCTACAAATAAAACAGCAGTTTCACAGATGAGCATTTCCTGACTCAGGCAAGTAAAATGCCCAGATCCTTAAAATTCTTATATGACTCTCTATTTCAGTTGTCATTCATAGTACATCAGAGCTGGAAGAATTTCATCCTTCTAGCATCTGAACCAGCACAGAAATCTGGCTCTCTGTTCTACCCAGCATCCTGGCAGAACAACCTTCTCCAGATGGAGCAAAATCACTCTGCAAGTAGCATTAATTCCAACTGCTACATGAGCATAGATTGGGCATTAGAATCAGCTTCTTCCCTGAAGGGTTCTCAAGCCCTGGAACAGGCTCCCCAGAGAGCTGGCTGAACCCTGGAGGTGTTTCAAAGAGGCAGAGATGTGGTGCTGAAGACTATGGTTTAGTACCAGTCTTGGTAGAGTTGGAGAATGGTTGGGCTTTTCCAACCAAGGTGGTTCTATGAACACTGAGATAACACCTCTAAAAGTGATTTCCACAGTAAAGGAATTTAAAGACTTCTCTAGTGGTTTCAAACACAATACCTAGCAAAATGATCTTAGGGTGCAGGTTTTTGTAGGACATCTAAAGACCTATTGTAGAGTCCCATCATACCTTTCAACTTCGAAGGATTCAGAGGTGTTAAGGAATATTGAAGCAGGCAGCCCAACCTGTAAAAATGATGCAGAATATAAATCACCACATAAAAAGTGCTAGCAACTCATTATGCAAGTAAACTACAGCCACCAGTAGATCAAATCATTAATGGTGATTTACTTTAGAGTTCATCCTCCTTTGCATCCAGTATTAAAACCCAGAATTTATTAAGGCATTTTTAAAGCCAAACCAAACAAACTAATAAAGAAAAAAAGTCCCACAGCTCTGTGCTTTCAGACAGTTGGGGTTGGTGGGTTTGGTTTGGTTTGTTTTTCCCTGAAATAATGAATTTTTGATGTTCCTCAAAGTGTAACAGAAGTCCAGAACAAAAAAGAACTCTTTGAGCATGGATCATCTTCTTGCTCTTACTTTCTCATAGTCATCATCAGAATCATCATCAGGTTGATTTGGCTTGGAGGGTAGTGCTGGTTTCTCAAATGAGAAGCTTCTAAAACTCTGTCCATCTGGTGGTGATCTCCTGTCAGAAAGAGAACAAAAACTGAAGGACATCTCCTCAGGAAAACAGAGCAAATATACCAAGCCCTCTGAAGGGATAATACAACTGGAACTGCAGAACAAGTTCCAGTTTAGCCAGTTTAGAATTTTGGTTTGAAGGGACCTCTAGAGTTCATTTCGTCCAGGATCCTGCACAAAGCAGGTCCAACTAGATCAGGTAGCTCAGGAAGCCATGTCCAGTCAAGTTATGAGTATCTCCAAGGATGCAGATTCCACAGCCTCTCCACAGCAATCTGTTCTGGTGTTTCACCATCCACATGGTGAAAAGTTTTCCCTAATTCTAGCTGTACTTTCCCAAGTTGTGACTTCTGCCTATTGCTTCTTATCCCATCTCTGAAGTCTTACTCTGTCTCTTCCATACCTACCCATGAAGTAGTTGTAGACAGCAGCAATCTCCATTCAGCCTTGCTAAGGGTTGAATGAAGGCAGCTTTCTCAGCCTATTCTCACACATCAGTCTTACAGCCCAAACATCTTGGTTTATTACTTGTTCTTCAGAGCTGCTCACCACCATAACTAGTTCCACATCCCATACTAAAGCTGATCTTCAGATGAAATGAAACACATTTCCTAGCTCCACAGAAGCCTAAAACTGGTTGTGTGGCTCATTTTGGTTCTGACATTCACAGCAATCAAAGGCTGTTAAGTCTTTAAGAGACCTGAAACCAAATGAACTGCAAAATTTTGGTGTAATTTTTGGGTGTAAGTTTGGTTGATCTGCCATTTCTTTCTAAACTGTTTCAGAAGCTTAAGCTCATTGCAAAATTCTCAAGTAACAAACAGAGACAAAAAAGCACAAGACAGAGGACAAGAGGTGTGCTGGAGGGAACAGGAACAGATGTTGATGTGAGTCTGAGGAACCTGTCTGACAGAGTTAACTAACACAATTGTGGAGTTTCATACTTACTGTAACTGGGGACATAACCTCTCTGGTCTAGTCTTGATTGCAGGAGGCTGGTGGCATGGCACAGGTGGTTTGGGGGGCATTGGTGGTACAAACAGTCCAGGTTTACCAGGTTCCCTTGGCACTCTGGGCTCTACTGGTTTTTCGGTCAGCTGTGACAGCTTGGGTTTATTGCTTGGTACTGGAGGAGGAGTTCGTGGTGAAAGGTTTAAGGTTTTTAACTTCTCACATCCTTCTGGAGTAGCAAGGACTTGAGCTAGAGGCAGAGGCTCTGGAGGCAATGAGGAAGATTCTTTGGCACATGCAGGCTTTTTGAAGAGAGGGGGGACAGGGGGCAGCTGTTCACTGGGTCTGCGGCTGGGGGACGGCATCTTTAGGTGAGGCTCAGGCCGGCACTGCAGCTGGGGTTCCCTGGTGTGTAAGAGATCCTCCATTTTGATCTCAGGCAAGCTTCTTTTAGGAGGTGGTGGTGGTGGCACTGGTGCAGAAGGTTTGCCAGAGAAGGAGTTTGCCCTCGATTCCGAGTAAGTGACTTTTCTAATGTGAGGAACTGGTGGAGGTGGGTAGGCTGGGGGCAGGACCATATCTACAGAAGAAAACACCCAAAACACACAACACACTGAGGGGAAATGTATCACATCAGAGGGCTTTTCACATTTGTTTTCTGATATTCTATCAGCATCTGGTCTGACACTACCTAAGATGCTGATAGGCATTTAAATTCCAGCACAGTTAGCTGTAGTAAACTCCTGCAGTTTTGACTCAGGCATAGCTTCTGATGACTTAGCAAAGCCTGTTTGCTAAAAATAAAGATGCTACACTACAAGCACTGCCCCTGCTCCAGACTGACCACCAGACACAGGTCCTTCCAGGGCAGGAAAACATGCACTCAGAGGCATGAAATGCTTCTGGTAAATTATTGCTGCTGTTACTAAGAACTTTTGAACCTAAATACCTCTCAAGATCCAATAGTGTGCATTACTTCAGTCATTTTACCACCTGCAATGCTTTAGACACAACCAAGCCAAAATGATTATCCAGCGTTCTACATGAATCTTGCCTCCCCTGGGGGCCTTTTCTGAAAGGAAAGAAAGAAATCCCATACCATCTTTCACTATGTCAGAGGTATCTGGCTGCAGGTAAGACTCATCCTCTTCCTCCTGGTCATAATCTGCAGATAAAAATCAATCTGTCAGATGCTGATAAGTACTCCTGGAACCAATAGAGAGTATTGAGTATCTATTGCTTTTTAATAAACAAATATTTGCCAGTTCAATTTTAAAAGAGGTGGGGAACAAAGTAAAACCAAGGTTTGGTCCACCTCTCTGCTGCTTGGAATTGGAGTTAACTTTCTTTACTGACATCAAAATGTAAGCAATCACAACACTCAGAGATGAACTACACTGCACATTAAGTTTTAGCCATCTTTGAAGTTACTGTTTAATTTCTGGTGAGACTTTCTACTGTTACAACCTTCCTGAAAAACTCCAGCCAGCTGCAGA
Organism: Melanerpes formicivorus; assembly: GCF_026170545.1. Taxonomy (NCBI): domain Eukaryota; kingdom Metazoa; phylum Chordata; class Aves; order Piciformes; family Picidae; genus Melanerpes; species Melanerpes formicivorus. The sequence continues at coordinate 11,298,611 of NW_027142370.1, read as the reverse complement.
GACAACTACAGAGGTGCTCTGGCAAAACCAGTTGGGAAAAACAAATAATCCCCTAAACCTAACCTTAACCTAATCTTAACACAGAAACACCTAAGAATTTTGCAATACAGAAGTCTAGTGGCTACACGACAATTAGCACTTCTGACTTGCTCTGGCAACAACAACAAAAATGCACCATGACAGGGCCTTTAACTCAGAATAATCAAGATATGCAACACATGCTGGTTCTAGGCAGTGATTCTTCCTCACTGGCTATGGGAAGAGCCTATGAGAAGAGGCTGAGGGAGCTAGGGTTGCTTAGCCTGGAGAAGAGGAGGCTCAGGAGAGACCTTATTGCTCTCTACAACTACCTGAAAGGAGGTTGTAGACAGCTGGGGATTGGTCTCTTCTCCCAGGCAACCAGCCCCAGAACAAGAGGACACAGTCTCAAGCTGCGCCAGGGGAGGTTTAGGCTGGATGTTAGGAAGAAGCTCTTCACAGAAAGAGAGATTGGCCATTGGAATGTGCTGCCCAGGGAGGTGGTGGAGTCACCATCACTGGAGGTGTTTAGGAAGAGATTGGATAGGGTGCTTGGTGCCATGGTTTAGTTGATTAGATGGTGTTGGGTGATAGGTTGGACTTGATGATCTCTGAGGTCTCTGATGATCTCTGGTTAATTCTATTCTATTCAAGGGCAATAGGCAGCATTTCTCCAGAGGAATGCATTAAATAGGTAAGAGTCATTGTTTAAAATCAGTTAGCTCTTCTAGTTTTCCTAATCTGCACTCTGCTAGGCTTCCTAACACAATTGCTGTGGCATCCCCTTCTCCCCTCCCACAAGCACAGAAGGTATTGCACTCAACCCTGCGTGCAATGCTGATGAGGGTTTCCTCTGCTTTGCAGCAACTGACCCGGATTTCCTAAAGATTTGAGAGGCTTGTGTCCTAGCCAGGAGAAACAGCCCAGCATTTCCTCTCAGCAAAGGAGAGCAGCAACTCCAGTCAGGCCTGCCCTCAGACAGGGCAGGTAGGAAAACGCCTGTTGAAGAAACTCTGCTGAACCTTGAGGCAAGGCTCCTCAGGTTGGATTTTACTAACACATCTCTTGACTAGAAGTCAGTTGCTGAAACAGACATCTCCTTGAAAGACCTGACTGTCTTTAGTTACCAATGGTAATTAATGGTTTAGGGCACAGAGTATCTGCTCCTGTTTTAAAATTACAACTGCACACCTTGTGAAAAAAGAAAATGTATAGTTACAAATTGGATCTGTCTGCTTAAGCCCTGGGAATAATTCCTGCAGAATTCAGAAGCAGCACATAAGCAAATCAATCGTATTGGTAAGTGTCTGAGTTTGTCACCTTCATTTTCCGCTGAATGATGAGAATACTTGATGTCAATGGGACGTTCCACTGAGCCATAGAAACTGTCTGCATCGGAGCCAGAGTCACTGCAAAAGAAGAGCCACAGAACTTCTGCATCACTGTGTGTGTCTTGGGACAGTGAAGATGTCTGCTACACGGCTGCAAAGGAACACTGGAAAAGCAGAAGTAATCTAGTCTTGTTTCCTAGTTAACAGCCAGATATGCAGCTGCTTTCTTTCCAGTGTTCTTTTAGTAAAAGGTTTATTTTTGTCTTGGTATTCTCTGTGTAGTATGGAAGCCCTTTCATGCTTGGGCCTTACTGTACCTGGTTTTATTTAATAATAATTACTTCTAGATGCAAAGACCCTAAAAAACACTGTCAAGAGCTACTGAAAAAGTGATGAAAAACAAATAATGATTAAAGGGTTATACCTGAATTCTGTTACTATTTCTTTCTTCTCATGGTAGTGATCAATTTCCCTCCTCAAGGACAGCATCCAATTCTAAATAAGAATAAAAATACAATATTCAACACATCCATCATTAAATCACTCACCAAAGATGCACACTATCTGTCCTCTGCAACAACAGAGCAACTGTGCAAGCAGCCTACACTGAAGCAGTATTTATCCCTGACTTTGGGGTGACAACTTACCAGTCAAATGTTTGACTAGCTACAACAGTGCAGTAACAGAATCAAACACTACAACTTTCAGTTTGAAAATTTCAAGCTGTTATTTCCAAAGCCAACTACTGGTGTTTGGGAGGAAACTTGATAGGGTGCTTGGTGCCATGGTTTAGTTGATTAGATGGTGTTGGATAGGTTGGACACAATGATCTCGAAGGTCTCTTCCAACCTGGTTTATTCTATTCTATTCTTCGTTGTATGTTTATGGGTGATGGATTTCACTGAGCAGCTTCTCTACTTTATCAAATGTTTAACATACAAATATTTGTTCCCTGGCTAAAAAGAAAGAAAAAAATCTCCATGCCATCAAGTATGTCATCTACAGCCATTCCCTACATCACAACTTGAACTAATGCTAACTTAAGAGTTGAAACTTGAGATATGATTTTCAGAGAAGTCCAAACTCCAGTGCCAGCTATGTGTCCAGTTCATGTAGGTCTCAGGGGAGTCCAAGACTCACTTTCTTCTTCAAGGAGAATTTAACTGAAGGTTACCTTTCGTTCATCTTCAGAAGAAGCTGAGAAAAACCACGTTCTGTGCTTCTTGCTAATGTGAACTAACTTGAAAGGAAACACATTGCTTGATGTTGTCTCCTCAGCTGCCCGCATAACCCTGAGAAACAGAACCACCAGTAGATAAAAACCTTCAGCTATAAGGTTAGTTCTGCTGTACAAGTCACAAAGCTCTGCTAGAAAGCAGTTCTACTGACCAATTCTGCCTTACAGAAATAACCCCCACTCCCAGGAAAATGGCACAAACCCCCATGTGGGCATTGTAGTACTTCTCCATTCAGGTGGCAGAAAGCACCATGCAGGAGTGCTGACAGGAAATAGAGCACTAGTTATATAGCACCAGCCAGACTTGGTAACAGGTGTTTCGACCTGTCCCATAGTTTTGATGAATTGCATTGAATCCATATCTCTACATGTGCAAAGCCTGCATGAATTCAGTAGCAAGAGCAAGCCCACTGAATTTTAGCAGCTTTACTGGTTAAATAATAAAAGATGAAGCCTACACACTTCCAAAGCACATGAAACATTACATATATAATTTGAAAGGAATATATCTCTTGGGATCTGAGATCAGTGCTTAACCCAAACAACAGATGTAGCTGTTGGAAAAGAAAATCATACCCCCCCTGTACTAAGTAAAAGAAGCTTGGGTGTTACAAGTTATTTGACACTCACCTGTTGTAACCGTTCAAAGAAAATGCACCCTGTGGAGATGCAGATGTGCTGCTCTTGAAGTAGTAAATACATCCCTCATGGACAATCACAAATCTCAAGGGCCCTGAAAAGATAAAGATATGAGCAAAATATAAATCCAAAGGCAGTGCATTAACTAGAGCCTCTTAACTTGGGTAGAATAGTTTAAACTTTTAGTAATCTTATTAGTCAGTAGTAAAGAGCACAAATTAGTCAAGTGACAGCTTGTTGATGATAAGTCACAGGGTAAAGCTGTCCATTCACAGAGTTCTAGGACTACAGGTAGCATCTGCTTCCCTCGTTTGAGAGGCAGCTGATGTGGTGACTTCAAGAGAAGGTGAAGATGCTGTAGGCCCAAACTCCCCTTGAGCTCCTTCCTAGAGGAATAAGCTAATGTAAGAATGCAACCTAAAACAAACGGCAGGAGGGCAGCCACAGGCTACAAGTACTATTTATGTCCATCCCAAAACCATGATGGTATCTTCTTTCACCTCAAGCAGATAAAGCTGCTGATAAAGTGATATTTCTTCTTTTTTCAAGGGGGCCAATGCTCCTTTCTTTATCAAAGGCTGCAACCTTTTTCCTTAACTATATAAGCACAGTTTATTTATACGCTGGGAGAGCAAACAAAGAGTACATGAATAAACCCTGAATCTTAAGTTCTCTCCATGTAAAATAGACTCTGGTTCCAGAAGGAATTACTGCTTTTTAAGTACAGTCTAATGTTGGCAGTGAGCAAATCTTCATTTCACAACAGCAGGAGGAGATGGAACTATTTTTCCAGTACATAACACCCAGCTGGAAAAAAAAAAGAGAGTACTAATTTCTTTTAGAAAAGACTATTTGAAAACAATACATATCCCAGGAATCTGTTTCTGTCTTGATAAATCTTAGTTGTGAGGGATTTGGTAAGAGATGTAACCAAGCAGAAGAAAATCAACAACATTTCTATCCAAGATTCACAGTTCCGAAACAAGGGAATTCTTCCGTGCAGTACAACTGTAAAGCAGTACACAACCAAAAGGAAGAACAGCTTCATGGAATAGTCTGCTAACATGAAATGTGCTGAGGGCCCCAAAGATTAGCATCTGAAACACTTTAGTTAGTTAATACCTCATTCAACTTACACTTCAGAATCTGCAGCTGGGTGCCTCCTTTTTTATGAAGATACCCTGATTTGGTCACTCCTCCAGGCATTGTCAAAAGGTTTTGTGCTCCAATTGCCTTCATTGGGACTGGCCAGACCTGCTCCTGTGAGGCCATCTTCCTGCAGTTTAGAAGAATTGAAAGCAGTTTAAAAGAATTGAAAGCAGTTTAAGACTTCAGAATATACTTGAAGAAAAGCTTGCTTCCTTAACCAAGCCTTCCAAACAACTAACATGGTTCAGCTGGCAAGTATGTAGCACAGACGGGTGTTCAGAGATTCCAGGAAGTTTGTAACATACAAAAACCATGGTGCAAAAAGTCCCGATTTATTTTTATACAGCTCTCAAAAGTGACTGGCAGCTGCTGAAACAATGGGAGAGTGCTCAGCAAATGTTGTTTAAGTATTTGTGTTTTAAAAATCTCCTAGATAATACTGTGAGACTTCATCAACCTGGTGAGGAGAAAGGAAATCAGCTTCTCCGAAGTGCTATGCCACACACATCCATATTGTGCAGTTTGCTGTATAATGAGGGATCAGCAGTCATAATTAGTAGCTGCAGTATCCAGTGCTACTTACTCCTTATGCTTACATGATTTAGTCTAAATGAAAGCATCAGTGTATAATCTGACACTGGGTGTCATACCTGACAGCATCCTGTGCACGTGGAGTTCAGCACAGATTGCTGCAGGCTTCCATTTAATTTCTCTGTCAATTACTAATACCAAGCCCTTCTGCAGCTACCACTCTTTCTGCTATCATCCTAAACAGGTTAACTTCTCTAGGAGCTTTTTCTGTCTGATACATCACTATGAGACCTTCCTTTCTTCAGCTCCTAACAAAGTTAGGCTAAAAATTCTACTGAGCAATAGGGAAAAGAAATCATGCACAAACTGAAGAAGTTGTTTGACCTAGACAGAAAAGGGGCTCTTAGCCTCAGGTGTAGGGCTAGAAATCTCTCCAAGTAAAAGGCAAACTAATGAAGTTCCAGTTAATTAGTTTCTGATGAAGCAATTATGGTTTAGATGTGAAAAGTCTTTACTGCAGGACTGAAATCTAATAGCTCCTGTTTGCTTCTCCTTTTCCCCTAAGGGCCAGTAAAGGAGTCAGTAGTGTGGCTCAGTATAGGAATCCAAGAGCCTACAGCACAATGGTCTCTCCAACCTGAGAGGGCAACTTGGAAGTACCCACACTGGAAGTAATTAGCAAGTGATAGAGTTTAGTTGAGAGATGAATTGCAACAGTGAAGTAAATACCATTGTAGGAAGCCCAGAAATGAAAGTTTAGGAGTTCATTCATTAATTGCCTTTTGCTGATAATGCATGTGTGGGGAAGTGTGGAAATTACTGGCAAATTGCACCAGGAGAGCTTAAACTTAAATTCTCTATGCAGCCTAGAAAACCTAATGTGGTGGGTTTAGATCAGATGGGTAGTATTAGCAGCCAATGAAATTGTTTAGAAGGGGTAGATTGTGGTGGGTTTAGGCTATGCCTTTAAAATTGACTTACAGATTTTGAGCAGCAGAGTAGAAAAATAGAAATAAATCACTTTTGGGTGTAAAAAGGAAAACAAAAGATTATTCTAAACAAATTCATTGGGTAAATATCTAGAATAAGAGGAGCTGCACCATAACAATTCTTCCCTTTTCTCTCTTCTGATCTCTGTCTGTTTTGCTTTGCTCGCGAGAGATAAACTGCTTATCGGTTTGGCTAAGTGTAACTTCTCTGCTCCTTTCTCATGTCCCTTTTGAACAGGGGGGTAAGGGGAGAAGGGAGGGAGAAGCTAGTAGCTTGCCCTGGAAGGGGGCTCCTTGTGCTGTTTGTTAATTGTAAATACCTGTATAATATTGTAAATCCTGTATATTTTGTACATATTCATTGCATTCCATTGCAGAGTGTAGACTGTGCTTGTAATTACAGCTTCATTTGCTTCTGAGTTGATCTGGCTAAAAGTTAACCTTGGGGGGAAAACTTCAACCCACCACACTTAATAACAAATATTATGTCTTAGTCCCCAGTGTTACCTGCACAAGCAGAGAAGAGGATCCAAGGCCCTAGAAGGGTTCTCACAGCAGGAACTACAAGGCACCACAGTTTCCTAATTTTCCTGCAGGACCTTCCTGCTCCCCAAAAGGTAAATTATGTTTTATTCAGCTGTATCCTTTCTTCTGCTATTTCCTCTCTGTTCCTATTACATGGTTGAGATCATTCCAAGCAGAATTGTTCCTTCCTCTTCCTCCTCCTCCACAATGAAATTTCTAGCAGCAGCAGCGAGGTGTTAGCAGGCCCATGAAGGGGTTACACACAGATATTTAAAGCTTGTCAGTTTTGGGTGTTTTTTAAAGATAACAGAAGTTGACAAACACATCCCCCCAAAAAAATTCCTTGCAGTGATTTCTCCACATCTCACAGAGAAGTTCAAGTGAGGGAAACGGAGAGCGTTACCCAGCTGGCTGCTGACACAAAACCAGGCTGCGAGTTCTGCTAAGAGTGATTTCCTTGAAATGAGGAACCCAAAGGCAAGGCCAAGGCTACAGTTATCATTTAAGAACAGGCACATCAAGATTTGAACATTACAAATCTAGTCACTTCAGGCTGTTTTTAGTTACACTCAGTAAAGAGAGTAAGTAAAAATGGAAGGTTTTTTATTCAGACCAATATACTCTGCTGCTGGTTTTCTTGAACAAACTCTAACCTAGCCTCAATGCCATCCCACAGCTTCAGGCTCACCATGGGGCTGCAAATCCCATCTGCTTTCACCACAAAGAACAGAACAAGAGAGGACTCAAGCACCTAGATATTGGTATGAAACTGTTCCAGCATGATGCACTTAGGTTGAGAACGGATCAGAAGAGGCAGAGTTAAGTGTCTTGGAGAGGTTATCCCAAACAGCCAGTGAGCTGAGATTTCTAGGAAGGCAAAGGCAAACACTGGGGACAAGGGTATGCCACCCTAGGTAAATACAGAAAGCAAATATTTGACTAGGTCATGTTGGCCTTCCCTGCAGGAGCAGGCTAGTTAGCCTGCTTTCTATAGTGTGCCTGGATAGGGCACTTTCTCCTCCACCTGAAAAGCCAGAATATCAAGCAAATATAAAAGAATATCCAACTGATGGAGGCACTGGAGCAAGCAGGAGAAAAAAGCAATCCAGTTCTACATTGTGTTAACTACAGGATTTAAATGAGGGGAAAGGACAGCAGAGTGTCAGGTTCTGCTTCCTCTGCTCACAATCATTTCTTACTTTTGACTACTCACTATAAAACAAACCTGAGAACAGAGACCAAACCTCAGGACTTCCCCATGCCAGCTGAGTAATCAAAAATGGAGATGTATTTGAACTCCACAGCCAAGTACACATGACAGAGCTCACCAAATACAGCACCCTATATAAAGGCTTTCAATAGATTCAGAGGCTGCTGTATCTATTTTCTGGATCTCTTTGTGGCTTACAGCACTTCCCATTACATCTGTAGGCTCCTCAAGCACTTTCATTTGCAGACACATAGGGAGGACTTTGGTATTCTGAATTGAAACGTTCGAGTGAGGCATCTAAAACCCATTTAAGTACTTTGAATGATGTCCCAAGCAGATTTTTTTTTTCCTTTAACAGTACAAAGTAGCTCTAGGACACTAGATGATATCATGCATTAAGCTGCTGGGAGAAAGCTGTCAGGATGAGATAACCACAGAAGCTTTATTGTAGGAGTGTGAGAGAAGAAAAAAACGGATGCTCTTAAAGATTCTTCTGGTCTTGGCACCTACAACAGGTTTGACTTTAGCTCACTGAAATGGTTCCTTCCACTCATGATATTCCTCCTCTGAATTTTTTAATACCTTACATGAAGAACAGATTAATGATGCATTACCACCTAGGTACACACAATAGGAAGCACTTAAGGCCCTGTAGAGTCTGTTAGCTCCATGGTTGTCAAGAACAGAAAGGATTTCCACTGTTTCTTATGCAGTGATATCCCCAGACTACTAACCAAAGACCCTGCTACTCCTTTTCACCCCAGGTGCACGAGCAGAGTCTCTTCTGTGGAGCTGACAACTAATTCAACAGAAAGGGCACACCACGTGCAATCAGAGCCAACCATCCTCTCTTTCTGACACTGTTGCAAACAGAAGGTAACTTTACTCAAGGTAATTGCCTTGTGGAAGCCTCTAGTAAGACCTAAACGCTTTACTCTTCTTTCTACTCACTGATGAGGTAGATGAATATTTTAAAAGTAAGTTTTCCACCATGGCCCAAACCCCAGTCTAAGTGGCTATTGAATTAACCTCCTCCCCCACTGCAACAGCACTGATCTGACCCCCCCTGAAGCAAAAGGCTCTGGCAGCAGACAGCAGAAGCCTTGCATTGCGTTGTTTCTCAGATGATCCCCAGGACAATCCCATGCCTGTGAAGGAGATGTTGGGCTTTAGAGTGTAAGAGCAGACAAGGTGGGCCAGAAATTCATCAGATTGACTTCACCATTCAGCAGTGCTTTTGGAAAGAACAGTGCAGTTGGCACTCTCAAGCACGATGGAGAGCTTATACATTTACTATTGTCACTACTTCATACCTACAAACTGGTCTGCAGACTAAAAACCAAACCTATATGCAGTATATTGCTGATGTATCAATCAAGTCAGTCCGTGATGAGTGCAGTTTCCCCACTAAGATGCTATTACAATGAGCTGGAGTTTATTTTACGTGCCATGGAAGTCACAACAGCATGGAAAGAAGTGAAATTGCACACTTCATCGTGTAAGCTAGACACTGCCAGCCTGATACTGAAGTTTCTTCTGAATCATCACCATACGTTTACCAGCCTCAAACTCTAAAGGGAGTGTAGATTTCTGGTGGTGTGTAGTCTGCAAGTGCCTACATCTGAAGTAGTTGTAACCTATCCCCTCAGTTAGCACAGAACGACTGGAGGCTAGGGCATAACTTTACAGGCTAAAAGTCCACCCACGAGAAGAAATAAAATTCTGCCACATTAAAGGTCTGGATTACATTACAGGAGAACACTTACCCCTTTTGGCCTTATGAGCTACTGGCCTTCAGCCCAATTAAATCAAGCACAAGCTGATTCAACTATGGATTGTCTCCTGGGAGAGCCAGGACTCCTCAGGTCTTGCTTAACTACAGCAGGATGTATGGCAAATGTGATCAGCATCTTGCGGTATATAAGCGTGAAAACACATTACCCTCAGCTCTGAAACTGCAGCTGCCAGGAGTTGTATTAAAAGTTCTCACTTGTTCTAACAATATTTATGGTCTGTCCTGGAGCCCAGTTTGGTCATGCTGAAAACAAATGAAAAACAGCCTGCAGAGCTGCAGTGCAAACCCTAAACCCGATCTGAATTTGTAACAAGTACCTCTGTGCCAGCTAAGTCTGAGAACATTTTAAACTCCCTAATACCTCAGAACCTCTGATCTCTAAAGCCTGTTTTGAAAGTAAAACCTAGTGAAGCCAGATGCTAGTTTCCCTCTGAATGCAAACTTCATATAATCTTACAGATACAACAGAACTTAGAGAAACAAATGTATTCTTCATATGACACAGAGACTGAAGTTTCAGTCTCCACAAAAGGCTTAGCCCAAACTGAGGCAGCGTTACATACAGCAGAACTGTACAATAAAAGCTCCCCCAGTGTGTTCCCAGCAATTCTGGACAAAAACTCCTTGTCCAGTTCAATCATCTAAACATTTCCCATCTGTTCTTAACACTGCTTTCTACAAAAATTCCAAGTCACTTTCCCAGTTATTAAGCATTCCCAGTATTTCCACAATACTCTTCCACATCCCTCTGTACTTTTTTGGGTTACTCAGTCCATTTCTTAATACTTCCAACAGCCCCTTTCACAATAGCTTCCCAGATAGATTAACAGCACAGCACAAACACTGTGAAGTCCAATAAATCTCACAAGACAAAGGGAATGGAGAACTGAGCGTGACTGAGAAACATTCTTGTAAGTAAGTTTGCTTAGCTTAACTTGCTTCAACTTGCTTTTCTTTTCTGGCAAATGTTTGCAACCAACACTCGCTTCAGCTCTTCCCCCTTCCATTTTTTTCTTAACCCTTGAATTTTCTGCAGGAGTTAGAAGTATTTTACCCCAGATACCATATTCTATTTAGCCTGCTCTCTCCCTAAGAAAGATGACAGAAAGAGGAGCCAGAGTTGCACTGACCTGGAGGCCGACCGACACATGGTTCTTCTGCTGACAGATTCACCAAATGATTGTTTTCTTTGTGAGGACAAAGCCATTAATAACTTGTAACCCCTCTCAGGCATGACAGGAACATCTCTGCACTTCTCCCATGTTACAAGATTGAAAGAGACTGCAGTGGCTGCTGTACGCCCAGCACACAAAAGGAAAAGAAACCCTGCCCCGACTGCTTGTGCATCCGCGCTGCTCTGTGGCCAGGAGGGACGCCTAGGCAGTGACTTGTTTCCTTTGCTACTTCCTGTTCCCCCAGTGCTAGTGGGCAGCACTATCTGTCAGATTTCCCAACTTCCCAGAGAGCTCATAAATCAAACCCTGCATACCTCAGACTCTGCAAACAGCAAGTCAGAGAGCAGTGGGGATTTTCCAACACTCCCTGGCTCCCTGCTCACCTTGTAGCTCTTTCTTGCAGTGCACTCAGCCTCCTGCGCCAGCAGAGGCACAGCCCAGAAACGCTGCCTGTGCTTCAGGTACCTGGCACTGCACCACACAACTATAATAAGTATTTCATCTGTTTTCTCCCCCACAGCTGGCTTGTCCTTCCCTCTACAACCCAAGAAATTAATAGCAGCTCTTTGGAAAGGTTACGCAGCAATTGGTGCTTCAGAGCAAGTCTTGCCTGGACATTGATGCTACTCAAACCACAGCAGACAATAAAATTAGGATCCAAGAGGCTTACAAGGCAAGGATAACAATTCTACGGGGCAGCTGTCACCAGCTGATGATGAATATAAGCCACTGGTTTACACTTTTTTTCATCTGGAGCTCTTAAGAGCATTCAAGTGTTTCACTGATTTTGTCTGGAATTAAACAACACCTCAAACTAGAAAGTTCAAGTAAGACAAAACTAGCAAGTTTCAGAATGATGGACAAAGCCTACAGAGATAAATAGGTCAAGCAAAGCTTATTTGCATGCTTTAGGGGAAAGGGACACAAATCTGTACTCCATAACTAGCCATGGCTGTCTTGGCTAGAAAAGCACTTCCGACGTGTCACCACAGGGCATCTACCTGCAATCTCTCCATAGCCACATTGTATAGGAAAAAGAAATAACAAACATCACATAGCTGTTGTTAGCTAAAAGGATCAACTCAAAATCCTGTTGCTTTTTGATAAGAATCCTAAAATGGTTTGGGTTAGAAGAGACCTTTAAGATCATCTGGTTCCAGCCCTCCTGCCATAGGCAGGGACATGTCCTACCAGACCAGCTTGCTCAAGGCTCCATCCAACCTGCCTTTGAACACTGCCAGGCTTGGAGCTTCCACAGCTTCTCTGGGAACCCTGTTCCAGTGCCTCAGCATCCTCATAGGGAAGAATTTCTTCTCCGTGTCTCAACCAAATCCAGCTTCTCCCAATTTGAAGCCATTAACCCTCATCCTGTCATGCCATGCCTTTGTCAGAAGTCCCTCTCCTGCTCTCCTGGAGGCCTCCTTCAAATAATGGAAGGCTGCTAATAAGAAGACAACTAATACCCAGTTCTCTCAGTGGCTTAACTACCAGAATTTTTACACAGCCAAGATGTAAAGAGGACTACATCTCAGCAGTTTATGAATTAAATTCACTTGCTCTATCTGCTCCAGTACCAGTTACCAATTTAGACTTTGAACATTAACATGCAGTGCTTTACAGCACTCTTTCCTCCCCCAGTTCTTTCCTATCTAAGCACCCTCTTCCAAGCTTGCATCACCATCTTGGCAATTGTCCTCTCTACCTCAGTTAAAAAATTCTATGATCAAAATGACAGCATTTGGCTATATTCAACACTGGAAAAAACAATCAGTTCCTTTTTCTCTTTTCTGGTCTGCCACACCTAAGCCTTGGTTTTCAGCTTGCAACTGCACAACTCTAATACCAGGCTCTTTGGCCTCAACAGTCTCATTTTAACTATGCCTCAGTAATCCAACACGTGTTCCTGAGGTACTGCTTTTCCACTCTAGCCCTTCTGATGCTGTCCTCTCCCTTTCTTCACTTGACATGAAATAGCCTGTATTTCTGAGTGCTTAAGTTCCAAGATCCTCTTTTGATTTTTCTGGTGATTTCCAAGACTATCAAGATGGTCACAGAGTTAGAACTGAAGCCATTTCACACATGCCCACACACAAGCTGGTGTTCCACTGAGGTATAAAAAATAAAATGAGATTTTAGATGTTTCACAGTTTTGGCAAAGGGAAAATTCAGCTTCAATTTCCAGACCAAACATTAATCAGAGAGGTTGTGTTTCAAAATTGCAAATCAGGAGCCTGAAGAGACATGAAGTCTTCATGGATTTCATCAACATTTCTGTCAGGGAAGTGAAAGAGCATTGAGCATGTCTTTCCTCACAACAGAAAACTCTTTCCTGCAAGGAACTCTGGCTTATGGTTTTCAGACCACTAATCTTCATTTGTTTCCACAAAATCAGTGGCAAGAAGCAGCTTAGCACCATGCTAACCGAGGGAGAGTTTTACTCAAAAGGAGTTATTTCATTCCTTTAACATTATGAGATTTCACTCAGTGAGCATTAAAAGGAAGAACCAAAGCATAACCAATGAGCATTTGGATTTCATTCCAGCAGGGCCACTGTCTGAGGAAGTCAGCCAGTTGTGTCTGCCATTGTTAGGAGCAGCTCTTACTTATCTCTAGTTACAGGAAAGCAAAAGCAACACATTGAGCACTGCTGCGGTAGAAACTCACTAGCCTAGCTGAGGAGCTGAGTTGTCTCCGCAGCAAGACGGTTTCCTCTTGCTGACCAGTTGACAGGAAATTGCAAAAATGGACTTTAAATAAAAGCAGCATGAGAAGAGCCCAGCAACAGGCAGGGCAGAAAAGTTAACACAGCAACAATCCAAAAAAAAAAGTAGCATGAGCCCCACTGTCCTTCAGCTGGAGCAAGAAGTCAGCTCAGCAGCCAACTTCCACTCAGAACAACCCTGAGAGTTCATCCATGGTAGATTTCCATACAAGCCTACAGTGAAGCAAGGCACTGCAGGCAGCCACATTCTGTTTAAGTTTCACTGTCTTTAGTAAGCTTAAATTGGGAGTAGATTATTGAGAGTTACATTAAATCTAGTTTAGTCCCAGGTTTCTGGATCACAGTGGAAACAAATCCACTGTATTGAGAGGTATCTGTCAGCTCTACACTCCAAAGCTGCAGGCTGTGTCAATTACTTGCCTGAATTCCTCATCTGCTAGGGAATGCAGTACTGTTAAAATATGAATAACCATGCATCTGAACTACTGCTGGGTGACCTGCAGAATGAAAACAAACAACCAAAAACAGCAAAGGCAAGAAATGAGGCCAGAACTTCAAAACATTTTCTTTCAATGCCAAAAGATTCCCTGTTCTTCAAACTTCAGCTAACATTCCTTCATTCAGCTTACTGAGGAGGAACTGAAGAAGCTGAAGCCTTGATAGTATATATTCAATCTAAAACTGAGGAGGAACTGAAGAAGCTCAAGCCTTGATAGTATATATTCAATCTAAAACTGAGGAGGAACTGAAGAAGCTCAAGCCTTGATAGTATATATTCAATCTAAAACTGAGAAACACTTCAGGTCAAAAAGCTCCTGAATTTCTATTTGTACTCCCCAGCTCTTAAGCTCCACACATTTATGGATGGATTGCTGGCTTGCAACTTCAGCAAAACCAGCCAGCACTGGTCTGTAATAAGCAAGCCATACTTGAGAGAAAGAGTCTATCAATCAATTTTAAACCAGAGTTACAACTTTTCTTGGTTGTTTCACCAAACAGCTTGGCACAAGTCCTAGGAGATGATATAATGACTTTGATTTGGGGATATGGTTAATGTCATATGCATTGCTCAAACATCTGCAGACCAAAGTATAGCCCCAAAGTATAGCTTGTAAAAAAAAAACCCAACAAGTTAAGACTGTGCAGCTGGAGAGGAACCTTCTGCAAACTCTCAATGTAAGGACATTATCATTTAACAGATTCTCTTACATCAGCTAGCCTTGAAAAATAACCTCAGATTTCGCACTGCTGTAGGTAAGGATAGAGGTTCAAATCACTACAGCTACCCCAGCATCACTTTCTGCATTGGCAATTTTATCATGAGTAGCTTTTCAAGTTAAGTTTAAAGATTCCTACTGAATCAAAAAGCCCCTCAAATCTGTCCAAGAGCATTCACCCAGTGAGTTCACAGGGTGCCAAGTCTTTGTCAGAGCACAGCAGTTAACATTTGGTCTAAATAACACTTAAAATGGGAGGCAAGCTCTTAAACATTTTTGCTGCTTATCATGTTCTTTCCAGTAAGTTTGAAGACATATCAGCAAGGCAAGGATTTCATTCTTCTTTACTGTTCAAACCAGGTGGACAAGTTCTTTGCTCCTTTTAACTCACCTATATACAAGGTCCTTGTAAAGAAGCCTGCAAATGCAGCTGTTGTGATTAACTGATGGTTTTCCTTAGTGCTTGTAGTACAACTGAAAGTAGGCAAGAGTAAAAATCCCCCATTACATAACTGAGCAGAAGTAGAAACATGATTGGCCAAGTCCTGCAGAGCTGTGCTATAAGACACCTGCAAAGGGAGCTTCCCCAAATACATCCAGGCACTTGAAGTGGGCCTTTCCACAAATTACTGATTTCCTTGGCAGAAGTTTTTGGTTCTAACACACTGCTACTGAAACAACTTCACTGCTAGACTCCTTTGTGATGAACAGCAGAGAATCCTGTCACTGATGTCCTCCTATCTGATAACTTAGGAAGCACTGTTGGACTACACAGTCAGCTCTGCTTAGATGTCAAAACACCTTGAAGCATCTAAGCTGGCTGATAACTGGACTTTAGTAAAAGCAACACCTAAATAAAGGCCTTTAGTAATTTGCATGAGGGAGTGAAATATCCAGTAATGAATATAAACCACAGCTGATAGGGACATTTAAGCCAGTAGATATCTTGCCATAAAAATTAAGTCTCCTGTTAGGAAATGGTTTTGTGTGTTTTCTTAGAATTGTAATTAAATAGATTTCAAGAACATAAATAGTCCAAGAGGGTGAAAAAAAAAGGAAGAAAGGTAAAAAGAAACAAAACACCTTAGAGGGCTACACTTATGTTAACAATTTTCTACCCTTTTTTGATACTAAACCATTTTGGCAAGATTTAGACGAGGCAGGAAGAAGAAATTCTTCCCCAGGAGGTTGATGAGGCACTGGGACAGGTGGCTCAGAGAAGCTGTGGAGGCTCCAAGCCTGGCAGTGTTCAAAGTCAGGCTGGATGGGGCCTTGAGCAACATGGCTCAATAAGAGGTGCCCCTGCCCATGGCAGGAGAGCTGAGACTAGATGATCTCGATCGGGATCTTCCAATCCAAGCTATTCTATGATGACATAAAACAGCCATCAGTTCATTGCATACTGTGCTAGCACAAAACTAGCAAAACCTTGGTCCAAGACTACTACTGCCAGTGAAGGAGAGTATTTGATGCAAGTGTATATACAAGTCAGCAGGAAATTTCCTGTATATAAGCAATTCAAAAACATTCCTGCAGCAGGGTATTACAAAATCCAAACCCACATAGAGCTTATAAAGTTCTCTTGAACGTCTCTCAGCAAAAGATGCAATGAGTAAATTCATGAACTCTGTTGCTGACCCCGCTAAGAGGCTACTAATTGAATACTGCAGAAATTCAGCAAGCCCTGGGTGAGGGGAAACATTTGGTCAGGCCATCTGTGAGCCCTTCAAGCTTGCACATCCCTCTCGTGGCGGATTGTAACCTTCTGCTTTAGCTTGCGTACCTCCGCAGGCAAAAGGTTGCACCAAAGAGGAAGTTCAACTTCTGTCAGACCCTGAGAAGACAAAAGGAGAAAGACATTTCCTATTTTTGTTTGGAAAGATGAAGTGCAACCACAAAGACTCACTTTGCTGCTGCACCACACAGTAGATGGTGCTGGTTTCTAAGTAATGACACAGTGAAGCATCTCAGAGTTTTCTCAGACTTGGAAAATCTGACTAGGAAGCAGAGTCTCAGAATAAGCTCATAACCATGCAAGTGTCATTTATAGAAGGCCCAGCTGATAGCATTGCTAATGGACAGTAATTTATAGAATTAGAAGGCCCAGCTGATAGCATTGCTAATGGACAGTCCCCACCTCCAACAGCTTTGAAGCTCCTTGCAAGCAACTCAGTTTCTTTATTCTGAGCCCAGTGGCTCTTCCCTTTTCAGTCATAATATGAACTTCTCTAAAGGATGTTGTAAGGCCTCAGTAGTTTGCCACTCCCACCTCCAGCCACACAAAACACTAAATCCAAGAGCTGAAACCGGTAGGAGCATGGATTACAACAGTGAGGATTTAAGGCCACTGTTTATGGTTAGGTAAATGCTGCTTACATTTTCTTGCATGTACACATGCAGTGGAAAGAAGAATCTCTGCAAGCTCAGGCTTGATTTTTACAAAAGCTGAATTTAATTGTAACCACCAGATCATGCATAGCTAGGATTGTAGGTCAAGATTTTAAAGTTAAACCAAATGTACACTGAGGGGCTGTGCCAGAAAGACAGCAATAAACAAACAGTTTTAATTTGGAAGGCATGAGAGGGAGCAGTCACAGCATCACAGAATCCTAGAATGGTTTGGGTTGGAAGGGACCTTCAAGATCACCCAGTTCCAACCCTCTGCCATGGGCAGGGACACCCAGCCTGGCTTTGAACCCATCAGGCTTGGAGCCTCCATAGCTTCTCTGGGCAACCTACTCCAGCGCCTCACCACTCTCATGGGGAAGAATTTCTTCCTCATGTCTCATCTCAGTCCAGCTTCTTCCACTCTGAAGCCATCACCCCTCACCCTGTCACTCCATGCCTTTGTAATCATTCTGGAAGGCTTCTCTAATGTCTTCCCTGGCATCTTCTCTTCTCCAGGCTGAACACACCCAACTCTCTCAGGCTGCCTTCAAAGCAGAGGTGCTCCAGACCTCTGATCAGATATCTTCATGGCTTCCCCTGGACTCACAGTAGCAGCCACTTCACAGCACTTAGAATAACTTTTAAAAGGTACAGTCAGAAGCAGTGGGCTGCTTCTACAGGGCAAGCTGGACAATGCCATTTTACATTATCATTTCTTTTATGGAAATCACTATTTGCTTTGTGACCACAAAAAACAAACAACAAAAATACACCACCAACACACCACAACCCACAAACTCTCTTAAATCTTCTTTAAATGAACCCCAAGAGCAAGGATGACCCCAACTCTGGTCTACACCTCTGAAGAGGCTGTAGAATTGCATTCAAAAGTGAGCTCACACCACTCTCTTTTCAAGCAGAGAAAACATTCAGATGCAACATCATAAAACATGACCAATAATATCCTTATCTTTCACCACTGCTCATAGTTTGTCTAATCAAATCTACTAGTAGCATAGTGCCAACCATGTGTCCAGCAAGGTTTCACAACAGGTATGAGAAGCACACATCATACCATAGAAGTGACAAACTGGCAGTCAGGTCAAAGGCAAGGAGCTAAAATACAAGTTCTAGATTCTTACTTTCCATCTGATCTGGATGTCAGTTAACTCTTCTCCTCAAACCACCTTCTATTCTGGCCTGCCTTTGTAAGGGTTAGCTCATACTGGGAAAAAGCCTCAGAGCACTAAAGAGGATGGGAATGGATCTAGTGGTACTACACATGTCAACCAGACTCCTTCCTCCAGTGGTGATCATTAATGTCACAGAGGAGGAAGAAATCAAACCACAACAAAATCAAAAGAAAAATGCTGTAACACATGGAACTTGAGAGCATAATGACCTCCAAAACCTAATGTTTTGTGCACTGCCCACAACTCACTGTCATTATGTCCAAGGAACCCCTAGAGAATTCTTTCTTTCCCAACTTGTGGTACTTGACAGAATTCAGACAGAGCACCTAACACTTCCAGCAGAAGCTTTCACAGTATTTTCAGCTTATCTGTCTGCTACACACATCCTAGATATTCTTAAAGCATTCTAACCATGAGTCACTCACTGGACACAATGAAGAGCTGAGGCTGGATTTCACTTGCACAAAAGAAACTGAGGAATTTGGGTCAATGGGATTAATCCTGTTTCAACCCAAGTAATCAAACCTGACATCTTCATATAGTACATATAACGACAGCTTGCCCAGACCCCAGCAAATGACAGCTCATACACAGCACTTAGTTTGGAGAGGAGGAGAGTAGGGGGTGACCTCACTCATGTTTATAAATACATAAAGGGTGAGTGCCAAGAGGATGGAGTCAGGCTCTGCTTGGTGATGCCCAATGACAGCACAAGGCACAATGGGTGGAAGATGAGGCATAGGAAGTTGCATGGAAACATAAGGAAACATTTTTTCACTGTGAGGGTGAAAGAACAGTGGAACAGGCTGCCAAGGGGGTTGTAGAGTCTTCCTCTCTGGAGATATTCAAGACCCACCTGGATGCATTCCTGTGTGATCTGGTATAGGTGATCCTGCTCTGGCTTAGATGGTCTTTTGAGGTCCGGCCCCTAACGTTCTGTGATTCTGTGATCACAGATGCTGTGTGCATTACTGGCACCACAACATAAAAAGTCTAGAGAAGCTGAAGAAAAGTGCATTTGAAACCATACAGACTGCTACACTTTACATCCTCTAAAAAACTGCACTCGTTGACTATCTCAAAACACAGACACGCATTACCAACCCATGATTGTATCTACAGCCATGAAAAGAACTCTCCGCTTCAGAGGGGTACTAGAAAGTGTAAGAAGTGCATTACACCCTCTCCAAAAAGCCTCCCATTCCTCCAGGAAATCCAAATCTTCCATGTACTCCAGGCATTTAATAAGTAGTAAAAATAGGTCTAGAGCTCAAGCACTATGAGCAGCTGAGGCAACCGGGGTTGTTAAGCCTGGAGAAAAGGAGGCTGAAGGGAGACCTCATTCCTCTCTACAACTCCCTGAAAGGAGTTTGGAGCCAGATAGGTGTTGTTACTAGGGAGAAGAGACCAAATGATAAGATGTGAGGAAATGGCCTCAAGTTGCACCAGGGGAGATTTAGATTGAATATCAGAAGAAATTTCTTCCCTGGAAGGGTTCTCAAAAGACTGGAACAGGCTCCCCAGGAAGGTGGTTGAACAGAAGCAGAGCTATGGTGCTGAGGGCTGTGGTTTAGCACCAGCCAGAGAATGGTTGGACTGGATGATCTTAAAGGGCTTTTCCAACCAAAATGATTTTACTAGTCTCTGACTTTTGCTCCAAAGAATCACTTGGGGAAAAAAAAGGAAATTCACAAGAAGCAGTTTGATTATTCAGCAAAGATCTTCTCATACCAGAGAAACTAAAACATCATTATGGTTGTGAGAGGCACATCCTGGAAACCAGCTGGGTTTAGGTAAAACTGCAGCCTCTCTCCACCTCCTGTTATTCAAGTTATATTCCACCTATATCTGTGCATGTTTGTTTACATACACACACTCTCTGCATGACGTGGGTCTGTCTCTCTGGAAAGAGCCACCTTTAACAACAAGCAGCACACCACCACAGTTTGGATTCACAGTGCTAGCCTCGCCTTGATGGCTATGTTATTTTCTTTGGAAGGGCCACACCAGATGGCAGTGAGATTACTCCAGCTATAACATGGTGCCAAATTTTGCTAAGTGTACAAACAAGTACATCCATTCCTATTTGCCTCTAAGCAGGAGTAAATATTAAGATGTCAGAGAAGTGGTTGCTCCTCTTCCAAAGAAAAAGCAGCGAAAACTTTTAACTTACAGATTCAATGATCTTCAGCTGACCTGCTTTTAAAAAGAATAAATCAAATAGTTCACAAGATATAATAGAGCTTTTTTCCTTACATTTTATGACCAGAGAAGAAATTTATCACTCTCTTAACAGCTAGTAATTTTTTGGGGTCTTTTTTATTATTTTAATGGGCAACAAGACAGTAACAACAAATTCACTGTGCTTCACTTCTGGTGCTCTAGCACCACTTCCTGTCCTGTGTGGTCTATCAGAGAAGCAGCAGCCAGCCTGGCACAAGTAAAGTTGAGTGCAAAGAGTGCAACAGTTGAACTTCAACTGAATGTCTAAACATAATCCTTGAGTGAGAAAGGATAGAGAGAAGCCTAGAAAGCGTTAAAACTGAAGTATACACAATTGATCTTGTCAGAGGTCTTGCTATGCAGAGTATACCTTCTGTGCACAGGGACAGAAGCAATAACTAATTAGAAGCACTCACATAATTCATGTGCTCCTTGCTAGCTAAAATGGAAGAGAACACTCCAGGAAGGAAAGGAATTGTATACAGTTGCCAAATGAAGAGTTGCAATCAAAGAGAGTTCCATTTGCCACAGCAAAGACACTGCTGCAAATCCTTGCTGCTTGGCTTCCTCTGGAGAAACCAAACCCAGTCAAGTGCCACAGTAAGATCTCCAGCTCTGGAAGAAGAGACCTAGCTTCCAGTTCTATAGCCCAGCAGAGAGCTTCCTTCTACCAAGCAATTATCAAATAGCATGATATTGTTGCAGCCCATTAGATCAGAGGCTAGAACATCTTCAGTAATTAACAGATTGGTCACTAATCCCTTGGCTCCCCAGCAAAACTGGGCTGGCAGGTGGCAAATCCCACAGTGCAAGCAAGCAGGTGGCATCAGCAGCACTGTGACACCCTCCTCCTCCACTAAGATGTCCTTCTACCCCTAGTGGCATTCTCATTCCTCCAGGACCATTAGCCACTCTGCTAAGCAGAGCTGCCAGGCAGCAAGGAGGAGAAGAAACACAACTGTTCTCCACTTGCAGAGCTGCGGAGAAGCAGTCTGGCAGCAGAGGCACAGCAGGCAGAGTGCCAGCAGGACAGATAGTTTCCGGGCTTAATCACTTGGATATAACCTAGTGCTGTGTGCATTTGGAAATAGGGTGTTCCATCTTATTAGCATTGTTTTCAGCATTATTAGAAAGCTTATCTGCACCTCGAAGCAAAAGAGGTGGCATCCAGCAAATTCACACATTCCTCTGATAAGGCTTCAGTTTGCCTCTTCATGCAGAGCTGCAGCTTTCTCAACTGCAAACATCTTCACAACCTTCCTGATACTGCCTGGAGACAGAAATAAGGGTGCTTGGGAGAGAACAAGAGGAAAATGACTCACTGAGGCTTTGAGTGCAGAGGGAAAAAAAGAATTCCACTGTGAGTTTCTCCTGTTCAGAAGGAAAAAAGCATTTCACTGAGTTCTTCCCATTCAGAGGGAAAAAAGAATTTCACTGAGTTCTTCCTCTAACAGCTTCCTACAAAGATAATAGTTTCCTATAACTGGTTATAAAGTAGTTATTTAATTCTGCCCTTCTACTTTAAACATGAAAAGTACATTTAAAATATTCATCTTTCCCTTCCAGTTTCCCTCCCTTCCCCACTGCACAGTCACACATCAAGTATTCATCTAGCACAACCCTAGCAATCTGCCATGCTTAATTCACTCCTGAGTTAGAGCACCCACACAAGCTCATTGCTGGGCCAGACTATGTACTATTTACTAAATGTCCTATGTACATTTACATCATTGTACTAGTTATTCAGGTTCCCCTAAACCCAGCATCAGAAATCACATTGGTAGTTTTCAAGGTAGTGTTCTATCTCTTTAGAGGGAAGAGAACTACTCATCTTATAGCAAGACCCATGTGCTACTGAAATCATTGGATCATTTTGGTTGGATGAGACTTTCAAATCATCACGTCCAACTGTTAGCCAAGTGCCTGCCAGGCAGGTTGGACTCGATGAGGTCTCTTCCAACCTTAGTGATACTGAACCTACTGAACCTAAACCATGCCCCTCAGCACCACATCTCAATAGCTTTTAGATACCTCCAGGATGGTGAGTCCATCACTTCCCTGGGCAGCCTCTTCCAGGGCTTCATGAGGAGAGGCTGAGGGAGCTGGGGTTGCTCAGCCTGGAGAAGAGGAGACTCAGGGGTGACCTTATCACTCTCTACAACTACCTGAAGGGAGGTTGTAGACAGGCTGATGATGGTCTCTTCTCCCAGGCAGCCAGTACCAGAACAAGAGGACACAGTCTCAGGCTGCGCCAGGGGAGGTTCAGGTTGGATGTTAGGAAGAAGTTCTATACAGACAGAGTGATTGCCCATTGGAATGGGTTGCCTGGGGAGGTGGTGGAGTCGCCGTCATTGAAGGTGTTCAGAAGGAGACTTGATGGGGTGCTTGGTGCCATGGGTTAGCTGTTTGGGTGGGTTGGATTGGTTGATGGGTTGGACAGGATGATCTTGAAGGTCTCTTCCAACCTGGTTT
Source organism: Melanerpes formicivorus (assembly GCF_026170545.1). NCBI lineage: Eukaryota > Metazoa > Chordata > Aves > Piciformes > Picidae > Melanerpes > Melanerpes formicivorus. The sequence goes on along the minus strand of NW_027142370.1, from coordinate 11,275,797 downwards.
GGTTTATTCTAATAAAAGGTTTATTCTAATAACCCTTTCAGAGAAGAAATAACCAAACCCCTTTCTGATTAGTGCTCTGCTGAGCGTATTCACCAATTTGCAGTCTAATATTTCCAGTTGGAAAGCAAGGGTAAGGACTCTCTCCTAGACCCCACACAATGGAGACTGCACAGGACAATCCATGGAGGCATGCCTATTGTGTCAGCAGAAAGCTTGTTTTCCCATGTAACGTGTACTGAAGTCTGGATACACAAATCCCATACCACTCAAAACTCTGCAGTGCTTTGGAACCCTATCTGCCTGGCATGAGAGTGGAGTCTGATCAACTGACTGAAAAATGGCCATGGAAAGCTGGAATGTTTCAGCCTGACTGATTAAAGGCATTTAACAGCTTGCAGATGCTCAGCAGCTGTGCAAGTCAGGTCACCCTTTCACCCAAATGTAGCTTGAAGTGCTTCATTTTGCGTAGTCAAATTTACAGGTCAGTTATTAATTAGCTAATTATAAGCCTTTTAATCTGTCAGTAGGCCCAGAAGGCTCATAGTCCAGGTGTCTTTGTGCTAAATTTCTTTCTACATCCTTATCAGGACATAAAGTAGATGAAATGTTAATCCTTCCAGGAATACAGAGAAAACAACAAGAAGGAAGACCAGCTCCTACACAAGCCCTTGTATCTAAGACTACAGCTTTACTAGTATGAGGAAAGACCAGCAGATGACTTCAGTGCTTGGTATCAAAGTAGTGCAATTGCTAGATTTGTCTGAAAGCTCTAGGACCACATGCATTGAATGTTACTGAGCAGTGTTCTATCTGTGCCTCCTCTGCAGTGAGATCACGCCGCAGTGCTCCCAGGCAAGAGGTGCTCTCACTCAAGCAAATAACTGTTTTACAACTGTACTACATTCCACTTGGTCTCTTCAGAGCTGGTCTAGGAGAAGCAAAACAATTCTGTGACATGTTGTAACAGAATTACTGTTAAGCAACATCAAGGTAATTATTTACTCTTTTTAGTAGGGTTGTCACAAGATTACAGTCTAATAATGTAAGCCTCTTGCTTGGTTGCATGCTGTCAAGGTTAACACCAGTCTGGTTTGGATGTCAACCCCAGCACTTAGATGCAATTTCTGCTGAAGCTAAGAGGAACTAGGTAGACTTCAAAGTGAAATTTGTAAGGATGTGGCTTTTAAACCAGAACTTTTTACTTTATAGAAGAGTTTTACGAAGCATCACCAATAGAGAGATCGTCCCTCTCACCTACCAGAATTTAAGAGACACACCATCCTGTAAAAGAATCTAAGAGAGCTACTCAACTACAACACAAAAGGTCATTTCAATGAGATTTTATCTTGGAATAAGATTGACATGTGGACATTGAAAGGACAGCACAGATAAATCTAGTTTCTGCTTCTATACATCCAACAGGGTATAACCCCCAAAATCACAGTTCACAAGACTTCTACACAAGTTCTTTCCCCACCTCAACAGGCTGCCATTTATTTAACAGGAAAATATGCAAATGTTTACCAAAATTACTGTTTCCAGCACGGTGATTAATGCCTATCAGTGCAGTAGCTGAAGTTAAAAATAGAATGGGGAAACAAAGCTTCCTACCAAACCACTTTTTCTTTCCTTTCTTTTTTTTTTTTCTGGTGTTACAAGCTGTACTCATCAGACAAGACCAAAGCATTCACAACGAACTACTTCTGCCTCTCTTCTTCCTTTTTTCTTACTGAGCAGTTAGGACATGAAAAAAAGAAAAGAAGTAACACTTTGACACTTTCTAGAATCCGTTTCAGGATCTGAGATGCTGTATAAATAAAAACAAGAATAGCTCAGGGATTGACTTCAGCAGAGTAAAGCTCTGCTGGGCAGTAGGAAGCTCTCCTCCTTGGTCTGGAGGAGAACCAAAGGAGAAAGTGAAAAGTGAAGTGTTAAAGTAAGATTCCCCTGCTCCAAAAGGTCTTGTTTCCCATTTTGCATATCTTTCAATTAAAAACTCCAGGCTAATACAAGATGAAGCTGGAGTTAAAGTCATTTCAAGAACATTTAGAATTAAGTATTGCTTTTGTTTAAGGATTAATTATTAAATGGCACAGCATGGGTCCATGGTTCACCTATATAGGAAGGCTGCCAGCTAAACCAGGCCTGACCTTTTTTCCATCTGTTAAAGCAGAATAACACTGAAAGATGGAGTTCAGCTGGCAGTTCCAGGCTGGCTAATCTGAGCAATGAAAAGGACATTCACACTCAGTAACAATGGACTTCAGGTCACAAAAGCCCAACCTAAACTCATTTTTACCCTAATAGAGGGAAAACCAATCCCTGCAGGCTACATTTCCATCACTCAGTAGTACAGAATCATAGAATGCTTTGTGTAGGAAGGGACTTTCAGGATCATCTATTTCCAAAACCTTGCCATGGGCAAGAATGCCTTCCACTAGACCAGCATGCTCAAGGCCCCTTCCAACCTGCCTTTGAACACTGCCAGGCTTGGAGCCTCCACAACTTCTCTGGGCAATCTGTTCCAGCGCCTCAGCACCCTCGTAAGAAGTATGTTTTATTTACTTTTGTAAACCACACAAGTACTAAACCTAGAGATCCTCAATCTTCCTACTTCCTTCTACCCTATCTCCTCTTATTTAGATGCACTTCAAATTCCTGAGAAATCTTTTAGTCATGCTTCTTACGTGGAAATCACCTGTCATGACAAGACTTGTAGCACACACCCCATCATCTCTCTTTCCAGTCAACATTTAAACAAAGACCCCCGAGGTAGCAACAGTTCCAGACATTAACACAGCTGCCATTGGATTTCCCCAGCCTTTTCTTCCCAAGTACTGCCAGCAGCAAGAATGAGGAACACCATTTAAACTCCAAAGAGCTGGTTGGTTTTCTACAGCAAGTTGGGACTCATCACTTGAATGAAACATGGTAACCAGTGTTAAGTCAGGGAGCTAGACATTTGTAAATCAGATGCCAGACAGGAGGTGAACTCTAGCACAAAAGTCTTACAGCAAATGATTCAAATGCCCTTACTGTTATATTAGGAGAGAAGTGACCCTAAAAGGTGAGGAAGCAAAGGTCTGCTTTCCCCATCTCTGGGCAACCACAGATCTGAAGATCAATTTAGCAATAAAATTCAGCAAGCAGCTATTACTGAACTTGGCCAAAGATTTGTCTATTTCACACCACCTGTCTAGCTCCAGTTCTTTACCACTGATTTCAGAGACAGATCCAGAATGTCCACTTTCCATGAAGTAAGATTTGCCATAACTACATTAGAGAGAGCCCTAGCTACAGATCAGTTGTCCCTGAATTCATCTGGTTAAACCAGCTGACGACTGTGGCAGGAAGATACAAGAGCAATCCTCCCAGCAAGCACGCAAGCTATCTTAAGACAGTCTGCAGGAGCTGAAGGCAGAAGTATTGGCAAGGTCTGCATTCCTTTCTCTGCACTGTAAATCACCTTAAAATATCTTCCTGCCAAAGATATTCAGATACGTGTAATGACTACAATAACAGTTTGGAAGAGATAAGAACTTGCTCATTACTGGAAATGAGCTGGCATGCCAGTAAAATAGATTATTTCAGTTCTGCTGGCACACTGGGACAAGGGGAGAACAACACTAACATTTGTTTCCAGGGCAAGTCATGTCTCTGCATTCTCCCCCAAGTACTGCCTCATTTGAAAATCATCCCCTACCTGAGGAAAAGTAGGTTTCTGGTTCCTGCAGGTGTTAAATGGAATGTGGACTCATAAAGCCCCTTTCTTTTTAGTAAAGGAATTAGTAATACAACAAAGCTTATGGAGAAGAGGCAAGATTGAGCAAACCTTCCAATGGGTCTTGGAGAGATACAGTGAAGGCAGCATGGTGCAGGGAGTTCTGTCATATGCTCTAATCCAGCCATCTGACCAAAGTGAGCAGGAGAAACCATTCCGTACAGTTTACAATATACCCAGTGGAGTGAGACTGACCAAAACTTCAGCGCTGGCAGTCCTCTCCTTAGCACATTCCAAAAGGCATAACTTGTCTGGGCATCCCAGCTTAAGATGAGTAGAAGAGGTGTTGACTAATAACAGAGGAATAGACAGTGATACATGTACATGGGATAATAGTAGGAAAAAATGCACATTCCAATACCAAAAGATCTTGTCTCTCTTGAATTACCTTTCTGGTTGCCTTAAACCCCTCTGATTTCCAGACTCCCAGCTCCTTTCCAGGCACTATTTGTTCTACTACAGTACAGGTTCAAAACATACACAAAGCAATGTTACCAGGAAATAACTTCCTGGAATAAACTTACCTTCAAAAAAGGCCAGAAGAACGCTTAGGTAGAAGAGGGTAGCAGCCACCTAGGACCATACTTTCTCTCCTCCCTCAGAAATCCCCATCAGAAGACAGAATGTGTTGTGGAAGAATCATTTTATCAACCAGTACTTTCAAGTTTAAACAGCCAATTTACTCTTGGTATCTCCTGATTCCTCACCATTGTTTACAGAGCTATCTATCAATTCTGATGAGAGTCTGAGCTTGTGTGACGTTTCCTGCCAAGGTCTGACAGAAGCATCAAGCCAAGATCCTGATCCTACAGTAAGACAAACTAAGAGTTTTGCCAATGATAGGGTTAGTTATTCACTCCTGCATTTTAAGATCAGGAGTCAAGCTAGCCACAATTCATTGACACGATAGAATCATAGAATGGCTTGGGTGGGAAGGCACATTCAAGATCACCTAGTCCCATGGGCAGGGACACCTCTTGCTAGAGCAGCTTGCTCAAGGCCCCATCTAACATGCCTTTGTGGGAGCCTCCACAGCTTCTCTGGGCAACCTGTTCCAGTGCCTCACCACCCCCACAGTAGTGCACAGCAGTAAATGTTTGCTACAGGGCAAACAACACAACCACCAGCATTTGAGTGTCAAATACACTCTTCCTACAGGTAAAAGGAGAGATACTACATGTCTCATGGTCAGCCACATCTGTGTCTTAGCGTTGTGAAGAGTAAATTAAACAGCTCTTACTGCACTTCCATTTCTACTGGGTATCCATTACCAAAGTGGCTACAATGTTTGAGTTTCTATCCAAAGAGATTGCCTCAAGTCCACTTAAACAAGAAGTTCATGGAGACTATTCCTGGCCCCTGTTTCGTTTGGGGTGGTTTTGTTGTTGGTTTGTTTGGGGTTTTGGTTTTCAGTAGGCTAAGTTTTCTAACAACAAAATCAGACTGGAAGCCTGCTTTCAGAAGTACAGGGGGTTCATCTATGTGCAGGAGCTTGCATATTCACAGTCAACTGATCAGACTGGCCACAAAGACAGGAACTCTCCCTCAGCCCTGCCTGAAGTAGCCACAGGAATTTATTTTGGTGTATTCGTTTTTACTGGTTTGAAAACTTGTAAACCTTTTCCATCACTGGAATTTCTGTATCTCCCTCCTTTATAACCTAAAAAAAAAAAATCACCTCTTTATTTTCTGGGCATTTTAGCATCAGGGTTGTCACACTTCATGGAGAAGTTTATGGAGAGCTGGGAGATTTTAAAACAAAAAATTTACAAACAGGAAAGCATTTAATCCTCCACAAAGCTGACCCAGTACTGCCTCCTCAGTAACGGAATATTGGCAAGGGGTGTATCTCAATCTGCTCTCTTGCAACAGCAAGATGAGTCCAAGACACAGCAACAGGAAGGGAGAGGAGCACGTGTTATGCCTAGAAGAAAACCAGCAAGTTAATTCTCCTTTTGTCTGCAGCATGAAAGAGGTACGTGAATGAAATAAACTGCAAAGGCTCCAGCTCTATGCTTCCTGTGCTAACACAACTAAAAATACACAGAAGAGGTGTAGAATTATTCAGATCTGAAACTGCTTCATAGCCCCTAAGACACTAAAAGCAGAGTGAAAAGTGGAAATTTGCTTTTGGCAGTAGGAAACATACCAGTGTAATGCAACTAACTTCACAGAGGGAAGTGAAGTGGTGCTAGTGCACCAGCAAGCCAGAGTGCGCACATCAGCAGGAGAGGCTCTTGCACATCCACTTAGCAACATGAACTCAACTGTAATGATGAAACCAGACAAGGTACAAGGCCAGTTCAGTCCCATTACCAATGTGGTCTTCACTAGTATCATCAAGACCCAAACAACAAAGTCTTAGCAGAGAGAATGGTAAGAGGGGAAACATTTATCCACCTTCTTAATTCATTCTGGAGAGCAGCATCCTTAAGTTGCTAGCAATTTGCACTGGACATATGTGGGACAAGAGCTGATAAATTAAATGAACTGATATCAGGTGTCCTTGCTCTCTGCTGACAGAGGAAGTACAAGAGTGCACTGTAGAGTACTTCAGTGTGCACAGAGCCTACACCTGTAGATGAACTTTAAACCTTGACAGAAGTGACAGCATGACCCATGTAAATATGAGGAGGCTTCCAAGATTGCAGGGCCTTGAAAAATATGATAATGCCAGAGAAAATGCTGCCAAAAACGCATTTGTGCTGTAACCTTGAAAAAGTCCTGCCTCGTCCTTTAACGTGTCTGTATCATCACTGGAAGCGTGCGAGGAAATTACTCCTAACACAACTCAGCAGCCAAGCCACAGTTCAGCACAAACAGGGAACACTACAGCTCTTTCATCTTCTTCCCAATGGAAAGCACCTACACTTTCCCCCTTTCTCCCACAGGCAGACCCACGCTGCCAAACCGACCCCATCCCACCTTCCACCTGCAGGCAACCAAGTGGCACCAAACCAGAGGTGTCAACCATGACGCTGGGAGACACCAGGTGTGCCCCCACTGTGTCCTTCACGGCAGCAGGCACATGGCTGGCTTTCATGAGATTAAAGGCCTTTTCCAACCAAAAAGACTCTTTGATTCCATGAACGGCACCTTCTCCAGAGCCACGGAGAGGACTACTTGTGTTCACAGCGAGAAGCGATGCAGACCGAGGCTGGGGAAGCTTCCAGAAGCCTTCGCGAGGGAAACCAGCAGCTCCCGAGGCCTCCATCGCAGGCGAGAGCCCCAGGAGCCCCAGACCCCGCTCCTGTGCCCTGCGGCGCCGCACGCCCTCAGGCTGGGCTCCTGCTGACTCACCCCAGGAGCTTCCCGGCGCCCCTCCACTCCACGCTGAGGCGAAGGGCAGGGAGCTGGGCACACGCTCGAGGCCCCTTCCCTCCCTCCATCCCTCCCTTCAGAGGCGCCGGCGGGAGCGGGAACGCCTCAGCCTCCCGATCGCGACAGGAGAGCTCCGCGGCGAGAGGGCGCTTACCTCAGCCGCGGCTCCACTCAGCCCCGCGGGCGGCAGCCGCCGCGCCGGCCACTCGCCGCCGCTCCACAGCGCGGCCCCGCAGCTGTCACCGCGCCCCGCGCCCCGCGCCCGCCCCTTCCTTCACCTGCCGGGACGTGCCCGCCTCCCTCACCCGCCCCGCCGCCGGCGGCAGCAGCCAGCAGCCCCAGCCAGCAGCCCCAGCCAGCAGCCCCAGCTGCGCCGTCCCGCCTCCCACTGCCCTGGGCGGAGGCCGCCGGGGGAGGACTGGGCTGGGCAACCCGCCTTGGAGCTGCGGCCGCTGTGCTTGAGGAGCTGCCCGCACTGCCAGAGAGACGTGGAGGTGCTGCAGCGGGTCCAGGGAAGGGCGACGAAGCTGGTGAAGGGTTTCGTGAAGAGCAGCTGAGGGAACTGAGGTTGTTTAGTCTGGAGAAGAGGAGGCTGAGGGAGACCTCATTGCTCTATGCAACTCCGTGAAAGGAGGTTGGAGCCACCTGGGGGTCGGTGTCCTCTCCCTACTAACAAGTGACAGGACAAGAGGAAATGGTCTCAAGTTGTACCAGGGGAGGTTCAGGTTGGACCTCAGAAGAGACTTCTTCACTGAAAGAATTCTCAAGCGCTGGCACAGGCTGCCCGGAGAGATGGTGGAATCCCCATCCCTGGAGGTGTTTCAGAGAGAGAGGTGTGGTGCTGAGGGCCATGGTTTAGCACCACCCTTGTAGAGTCAGAGAATGGTTGGACTGGATGATCTTAAAGTACTTTTCCAACCAAAGTGATTCTATGACTCTGTGATTTTATTTTTTCTGTCCTGTAAAGATGTTACACAAAGTAGTATTACAACTGTGAGAGGAACAAAGGGCTCCACTGATTTTTGTAACAAGCATGTAACTGAAAAAGCAGTTAACAGCAACATTCCCCAAACGTTGATCTTTGCATAGTTACGCAGATTTGAATTAAAAACAACAGATTCCTTTGGTGATTACTCAGCTACCACTTTAATTTTGTTTCAAAGTCATGAACAATGGTGTCAGTTTCGATGCTCAGAAGATAAGGTGGTGTGGTATTTCCTGTTAGTGCCATTCATTAGTGCTTTCCTTTGTCATTCACAGAAATTCGGGGTATGAAAGCAGCAGAGAATCCCTCCTCGGAGCACAGCAGGAAGGATGCTTAGTCTGTGAAATGAAGCCCTGTGCTCCCAGTACCAGAGAGACTATGAAAACTTAGTTAGAAAATGGGGTTCAATCACAGAATAGCTTGAGTTGGAAGCAACCTTAAACATCTAGTTCCAACCCCCGTGCCATGGCCAGGGATACCTCCTACTAGACCAGGTTGCTCAAACCTCATCTAGCCTGGTCTTGAACACCTCCAGGGATGAGGGATCAACAGTTTCTCTGAGCAACCTGTTCCGGTGTCTCACCCCCTCTCACAGAAACAACTTCTTCCTAATGTCCAACCTAAACCTAACCTGGTCTCATTTGAAACTGTTGCCCCTTGTCCTGTCACCACAGGCCCTTATTAAAAGTCCCTCTCCAGCTTTCCTGTAGGCCCCTTCAGGTACTGGATGACCTTTGACTGATGACAAATACAGTGCTGTTAACACCTACTATTTGCTTTGAAAGAGTGTGCAAAGACAAAGATTATTTCTGAGTAACAAGAGAGTAGTTGCATTGGCAGAGCCTAAGGAAAATGAAGTTTCTTACATTTTCCCACGGCAAGTGCCTTAGCTGCAGCCAGCAGCAGCCTCTACCCTGGCCTCAGTCTTCAGCTGCACGAAGTGCCAGCTGTGTAACACAAATCAGTTCCCTGTGAAGACCACAACCAAGAAATCTCCGTGTAGAAGTTCCACTGACTTTGGTGTCAGAACATTCTGACTCTGGTGGTGGAAATGACAGCATTTATTTTCCTGCCTGATTAAACCCAGAACTTTCAGTCTCCAGAGAAGACAAATTAGTGCATTAAGCTGAAGCAGGTGTGGGGAACCTTCATTGTGCTGGCTGAATATGCCCTGTGACTTCATTTTATGGGGTACAGCCCACGACTAAAATTAGTGTGTGTTATTACTGGATAGCAGAGCAAATTAATGTGTGGTCTGCCAAGTGTCCTGGAAAGGCGTATTTGGTCTTCAGCAAAGAAAATGTTCTCCACCCCTGAACTGAAGGCTAAAGTGACCAGGCTTTACACAAACTGTGATCTTAAAGGTCTTTTCCAACAAAAGTAATTCCATGAATTCCTTTTTATTTTCTCCACCTTTGCCCCTTTCATGTAGGGAGGCCCCCAAAACTGAACCCAGGACTCAAGGTGTGGCCTCACCAGTGCTGAGTACAGGGGAACAATCACTGCCCCAGTCCTGCTGGTCACAGTGTTCCTGATCCAGGCCAGGATGCTGTTGGCCTTCTTGGCCACCTGGGTACACAGTGGCTCATATCCAACTGGCTGTTGATCCCCACTCCTAGTTCCTTCTCTGCTAGGTGTTTTCCAGCCACTCTTCCCCAAACCTGGGGCATTCACGGGGTTGTTGAGACCTAAGTGCAGGACCCAGCACTTGGCCTTGTTCAACCTCATACAACTGACCCTGGCCCACCAATCCAGCCCATCCAGGACCCTCTGTAGAGCCTCACTACCCTCCAGCAGATAAACACTCCCTCCAACCTTAGTGTCATCTGCAGACCTACTGAGGGTACCCCAATCTGTGATACTGTGACACTAACAAGGTTTCCCTGTGTGGGTTTCAGGACTGCATCACCTATTTAAATATGCAACACACCTAAGGCTTTAAATATGCTCAGGTATTTCTCAGCCTGTTGTTCTACTCCAGAGTTACTGTTCATTTTGATTTGCTGTTGTTTCTTTTAGATGCTGTCCCAATGTGGGAATGCAGACTGAAAGCACCCAAGACACTATCACAAGGGGCACTAGTAGGGGCCTCGTGCGCAGCACACATCATTCGCTCTGAGGAGTAGGGGGACGCTGATTGTTCTCCCCCCAAAGTCTGCATTACAATGACAATATATCTAGGTGCAAAGAGAGTCCTTATCTTTGTTAGCTGGAAGTGCCAGAGAAACATGAAAAATATTTACATTCCAAAGATAAAGAGATCTAGAAAAGAGCAAATGTTTTCATTAGCGATATTCTCTGTTGTGTTTATAGGACTCTTACCAAGACTTTGGTGAAAATAAAACCTCTCTCTTGGCTTTCCTGATGGTTGTTCCTTAATGCTGACAAATACTGCAATTAATTTAAGTTACATAACCAATTCCAGGGCCCAACTGTATCCCTGCAGAGACAGAACAATTCATTAGGGATGGAGGAAGTATGCCAGAAAAAGCAAAGCTTGGTGAAGGCACTTTGCCTATTCTGTCATGCTTTCCGGCTGAAGCCTTAAGGACATAAACTGACTCCAGCATTAACTTCCCCAGCGCATCTGGCTGACAGCTAGGACATCTCTCCTTGTCTTCAGTATCACAGCCCTGCTGATGTGCAGGAGGAGAGGGAAGCGATCTGTCTGCAGTCATTACTGGTGCTGGCAACACAGATTATTCCCTTTTCTTTTTCACTGCACTGCATTTGCAATCAGAGGGTATCAACCCTCCCCACTGAAAACAACAATCTCCTCTGCCTGCCTTTTGGTGTGTTCCTGCTGAAGCAGCTATAATTTGGGTTTGGTGTCTACATTACTGAGCTCTGTCATGGGAGACTCAGGGCTATCTGTTTGACTAACATGTTTTGCAGCTGCATGAAATATCTAGGAAGAACATGAGAAGTATTTGAAAAACAGGGATTCATAAAAATTCCCAGAAAGTAATCATAGAATTGTTTCAGTTGGAAAAGGCCTCCAAAATCAAAGTCCTGCTGTCAGGCCAACACCACCATGGCCCTCAAACCATGCCCCAAGGTGCCATGTCCACAGGTTTCTTGAACACCTCCCGAGTCAGTGACTCCACCACCTGCCTGGGCAGCCTGTTCCAAGTCTGACCACTCTTTCTGTTAATTTTTCCCAATATGTAACTTTCCAACCTAAATCTCCCCTGGCACAGTTTCAGGACATTTCCTATCATTCTATCACTTAATACCAGGGAGAAAAGACCAACCCCCACATCACTACAACCTCCTTTCAGGGAGCTGTAGAGAGCAGTGAGGTTTCCCCTCATCCTCCTTTTCTCCAGACTGAACAACTCTAGTTCCCTCAGCTGCTTGTCAACAGACCTGCTCTCCAGACCCTTTACCAGCTCTCTTGCCCTAATGTCTCACCCTAGCTGGACTTCAGAGGAAATAACCACACTGGGTAAGTGGGATTTTCAGCCTGCATCATGCTTAGTGAAGAGAGGAGCATTGTTGAGAGTTAGAAGAATGCATTTTCCTTAGCTTGCCTGCTCTTGTTTAGCAGAAAGCACAGACTTCTGCTATCCTGCCTTGTGATACAACAGGTGAGAAGCATCAGTTCCCATTGTATGTTCCAAAGGAATATTTCCTTGCAATCCAAAATGCAGTAATCAGGTCCATACTAAATACAGAAGTAAGGGTGGCAGTAAATGCTGAATTACAGCCACACTGAGACCAGCTTCTAGATTTAGTGCTTTTCAAACTGAGCAAACCAGTCTAGCAGTAACTGCAGGAGCAGAGAATCCCAAATAAGAGGCTGCTAAGCCCTTGCTATACCACTATTCTTGATCTGAGTGCACCATGCTGTGATCTCCTCCTACTCCTTCCAGTTCCTCACAGCAAACTGCATGCTAATGGTAATCATGAGAACAATTCCAGCCTGTTGCTAGTCAGTAAAGCTGTTTTTATCTGGTCAAAGTGATATAACTTAGATAGCTGTGAAGTTTCCAGCAGGAAATTACTACTCACATTAACTACTCCCTTTTTATGGTGGTTCATACCAAGATGAGTGAAGGGTGAACAGAAATACAACCTTGGAGGGCTGGTCAGCTCCAGCTGTGCTGGCATGAACACCAGAAAACCTGTCAGCTTAAGGGTTTCAGTACCATGTAGGAGGACTGAGGTAAGAACTCATCATTAGAATAGGAAAGCAGGCATCTCTCATGAGCAGGGCTGATGTGAGGCACAGCAAAAGGGGAGAGCAGCCCAGGCTGGAAGGCAGCAGCAGCATCAATAACACTCTAGTGTGAGGAAACGTGGAGCTCTTGCCTACGTCTTCCTGGTGGAGAGAACTGAAGCTGCTGGTGTGGGTGGCAAGCACTGCTAGGGAAACCAGGGTGGTTTCCAGCTTTGCTCCCTAACAGCAGCACACTGAGTCACCCTTAACATGCCCTTTAACCCCACTGACATCCTTGTGCCCTTTCTCAAATCTTTCCTCACATGTGGGCTATGTTTGCTCTGTTTGTCCCACTTTTAAACCCTTGTTAGACAGCAGGAAGATTATTTAACTCTCCTAACTGTGGCTTTGAGCTTCATCCTGGCAGGAATCCTTGCTGTAATTGTCCTTTTGAACTGAGCAAAACTAGCAGATTTCTTTTATTGTTTATTCATCCTGCAGGGATGTAGAATCTATTCCAGCATCCTTTAAAAACTAATGCAAAACCAAATGAGGGGAAAAAAATAAGTTAAAAAGCTTAAAACTGCAACAAAATAGGACAGAAGTGTGGGGGTTTTGTAAGAGCAACTTGGGGAAAAAGTATCAAATCTCACAGTAAATCCTCTTCCAAATGCATCAAGAGCAGGAAGCATACCAGAGATTCAGTGGAGTCAACATGTGATTAAGGTCGACAGGCACCCTCAGAGAAGACAGGATCAGAGAGAAGCATGACAGAAAAGCTGAGCAAATGCCTTGCTGCTCCAAAAGAGTTAGGGAACTTTCTGTGCAAGCCTCTTTCATTATGGGAGAATTACTAGGGAATCTGTGACAAACTGAAGGATCAGAAAGAAAGGCTGCAGTTTAAATCAAGATAAACAGATGATCACCAGAACTAGCCTCTGCTCTCCTAGGAATCCTAAGTGAATATAGTTCCAGCTGTTGTATATAACTTCTCACTCGGACCTGGCATTTCATCTGAGAAGACAAAGGTGATAAATGTGATTGTGATTTATTTTTAATGGTTCCACTGGAGAGTCAGGGATCTAGAGACATGGTATCTGCACCAGGGTTGATTAATAAGGAGTGTAACAAAAGAATTAGGAGAAGCAAGAAAGATAATACATTAAGGAGGACTCAGCATAGCTCTTGGAAAGAAGAGTTATGCCTCATGTGTAAATCTGTTGGAGTTCCATCAAGGAGACACCAGGCATGAGAAGAGAGAGATCCAGCTGATAGAGCCTATAGAGATTTCTAAAGCACCCTCACTGCAGCTACTCATCAAAGGCTTTTCAAGAAGTTGAGCATCAACAGCAAAAAAAAGAATAATAAACTGGCTAAAAGATGGGAAGAAGGCAGCAGGAGTTAATCAGAGTTTTCCCAGTGAGAGAAGGCATTTTCCTTCCTTGGGAACTGGCATGGGAATAAAGCTGTTCAACAGAGTCAAAGCTTACTGTCAGAAGGGACATGATGAAACGTGCTGATACCAAGTTATTTAGGGTAGTAAAGATAAGTGCTGAGTGTGAGGAAGGGCATCATACTGAGACACAGAGCCAGCTGAAACACAGTGCAAATAACAGTCCAAATCTTCCTAGCTTAGCACAGAACATGATGAGCCCTGCCTGAGCTAGTCCTTACCAGTGAGGAATAAGCACTTGGGCTGTAATGGTTCCAAAGAGCTGGTGGTTCAATACCCAGCAAGAGTAAAACTGCAAAGAGAACATTAGTGATTGCTAGCAAGAGAGCCAAGAACAAATCAGAGAAGAGCCTCATGCAGTGGTGCAAATCCATCAAGCCTCACAGCCTGGAAATTTGGTACAGTGCTGGCTCCCCTGCTGCAAATACGGCCTAGGCCAATACCACAAATGGTGGTGGTTCTGTGATTAGGATTTAGATCTCCTTGTCTCAGGATGCTGTGAGTGCCAGGAGCTCAGATGGGCTTCAAGTGAGCCTGTGCAAAATTAAAGCAGCAAAATCCATTATCAAAAAAATACCCTACTTCTCCCTCCAGAAACTTCATTCCTGCCTAGGTGTTGAGAAAAAACCGCTGGGCCTGATGGACCTTTCATAGGAGCAGTACAAGTCTGCTTACATTGCCATCACTGCTTCCAAAACACAAACTGCCTTCCAGTATGTGAAGGGTGCCTACAAGAAGGCTGGGGAGGGACTTCTCAGGATCTCAGGTAGTGATAGGACTAGGGGGAATGGAATGAAGCTGGAGGTGGGGAGATTCAGGCTGGATGTGAGGAGGAGGTTCTTCACCATGAGAGTGGTGAAGCCCTGGAATGGGTTGTCCAGGGAGGTGGTTGAGGCCCCATCCCTGGAGGTGTTTAAGCCCAGGCTGGCTGAGGCTCTGGCCAGCCTGATCTAGTGTGGGGTGTCCCTGCCCATGGCAGGGGAGTTGGAACTAGATGCTCCTTGTGGTCCCTTGCAACTCTGCCTAGATACTATGTTCCCTTGTCACTGTGAGAGTGCCTCAGCTGATATTTCTGCAGCCACCTGATAAACTGCACCAGCAGATGGCTTCTTAACACCTGAGTCCTGTTCTGTCTTATCAGGCTCAATCCACTGCCTGCTGAAGTTTTTTTTTTCCCCCTGCCATGCAAAACTCAGCACAAATTTGGTTGGAACTTTCTGTAAGATCCAGGTGACACTGGTACAAACAGTAAAAGCTCTGCAGAGGCAGCACCTCTGAGGACTTTTGTTCTTTTAATATCCAGCTCCAGGTCTTAAATTAGAAATGTCTGTGAACTGGATGTGAAAACTGAATTGTAACATAGCAGTGCTGTCAGGAGGAGAACATTCTATACTCAGAATCATGGTGAAAATTGCCTCGCCCTCAAGAAAGGTGGTGGAGAGGACAGCTATGTCTCAAAAGGGCACAGACAATGAAAAGGGAGCAGAAGGCTCCTTAGAAACCAAACCTAACTACCAGAAGACCCAAAACAGTCTTGTGATTGTGACTGCTGTGGACATCTGTCCAACAACCGTGCCAAGAATTCAACTAATAAGCAAAAACCCCAGCCAGAACTGAACAAAGGAGGGCTGTCTCCTTGGGGAAGCTGTCTGGTACCGTGCAGTCTAGCCCTGAAGAGCACACACTCTGTGACAGACATGATACAGATGACTGCAAACCCTGCCACCCCACTGCAGCTTGAAGAATGTATTTGAAATGCAGTGTTTTCAGGGCAAGTTTACACTTCAAACTGTAACAGCCCTAACGAAATTATGTGAGCCTTGAACTGGGAATAAGAAAGCAAGAGAGACATGGGTTGGCATCTTCCATGACTCATTATATGAAGGCAATTTTAATGTCCATAAATGAACACAACATTTTGCAAGAGACACTTATTCAGACAATAACTTGTATCCATACCCCAGGTAGTCTTAAGGCAGAAACAGATGCAATAGAGGATCAATACAGACTGGTCAAGGGTCTGAGGAACAGGTCTGATGAAGACTGGCTGAGGCAACTGTGGCTGTTTAGTCTGGAGAAGAGGAGGCTGAGGGAAGATTTTCTTGATCTCTGTAACTCCCTGAAAGGAGGTTGGAGCCAGGTGGGGGATGGTTTCTTCTCCCCAGTGAAAAATGACAAGATGAGAGGAAATGGGCTCATTTTGAGCCAGGACAGGTTTTGATTGGACATTAGAAGGCACTTCACTGAAAGTGTTCCCAGACACTGGAACAGCATCCCCAGGGAGGTGGTTGAATCTCCATGCTGGAGGTGTTTCAAAGAGGCAGAGATGTGATGCTGAGGGCCATGTTTTAGCACCAGCCTTGGTAGAATTAGAGAATGGTTGCACAAGAAGATGATGCTATAGGTCATTTCCAGCCAAACTATTCCGTGACAGGACACACAATACACAAGAGATGCTGGGGATTTCTAGAAGAGAGCTGCTGCTGGGATTCTAGGTCGTGAAACACCACAATATGAAGTAAGAATATCATAGTATCATAGTATCATTCAGGGTTGGAAGGGACCACAAGGATCATCTAGTTCCAACCCCCAATATAGAAGCAATTACAGCAATCTGATCTTATCAGTCAGCTCCATTATAATATTTGTCTGCTTCTCAAGAACAGGTAACAATAATGGTAAGAAAAACCAGAAGCCACAAAGCTTACAGGCACCTGAACTGCTGCAGTGCATGGGAAATCTGTTAGAAACCAGGTAGGCTCTGAACCACTGGTGAAACAAGGGAACTAAGGCTTCAGTGCAGAACAAAACAGCCTTTGCCTGCAAGGTTTCATTCCTACCACCAAAAATCTGAAGGGTCTAAGCTGTTCACATCTCAAGCTCACTTGTAAACAGTCAGTGCTCACTTTGCTTCTCTCCAGTTTTGTAAAAACAGTTATTCATTCAGTTCCTGGTACAATGATAAGGTAGCTTGCTTATTTTTCCAAGCCCTATAATTTTCCAAATGGAGCCAACTGCCTATTTTCAGTATGCCATGAATTTCCCTTCACCTTGCTTTACATCACTGAGTGTCAGGAAGCTTATTTCCTTACTGCTTGTGAAACAATTTGACATCTTCTCATGCAAGACAGAATATAGCCAAGTAATTATTCATCGACTTCTGCCTTCCCCCTCCAACACTAAATCTTCTCCAGCGGGCAGGGCAGGGTTCTCTGGTGATATATTGAACCACTGCATAAAAAGGAAGCATTTTCCCTCTGCTTCTGCTCACAAAAAATAATTTCAGTGATTTTTCTCTCCAGGCAAGTGATGAGAATTTTGCCTTGATCAGAACTGATGTGTCTGCAGAGGCAGAAAGACTCTCTGTCTTTCCTGTGAACAGACTGGTGCCTCAAAAAGTCTTTATGATATCCTCTTTTATTGGAGACTTGACGGGGTGCTTGGTTACATGGGTTAGTTGATTGGGTGGTGTTGGGTGATAGGTTGGACGCGATGATCTTGAAGGTCTCTTCCAACCTGGTTTATTCTATTCTATTCTATTCTATTCTAACATCACTTTACATCAGGAATAGAGGACAACAAGAGTGAGGAGACAGAAGCTGTTATTTATAAAGGCCAGCTTCTTGCTCACATAATATTCATGTGTCTCCTTCAGGCCATGGGTGTCCACTGCTAGGTGTGCTGGTGTTCTCCATTCCCTGTCCTCGCTGCTGTGCATAAAGGACTTGAGAGGCTGCAGGTCTCAGCAGTGTGAAGGACAGAAAACCTGCTGGTAAATTATTCCTCTGCAAATAGAGCATCTGAGCCTATGACATATCCTGTAGAGGTGAGAAAAACACCCACACAAACTATTCCTTACCATAGCTACATTTTGCAGTGCAATCCAGAGATTTTAGCTTTTCAGCCAAACTAAGAACAGCACTGGGCTTAGAAGTAACAATTACCTTAACATACATCCTCCCTGCATCAAACACAGCTGGGAAGATCAGCTCCAGATTAAGCTACAGAAATGCAAACTCCTATTTGTGAGCTGGCTGGGTAATTCTCCTTCACAGCCAGTGGAGTTTTAGGGCTGAGTCACAGCTTTCCTGCTGCTCACACATGAAGGGCTAATGTTAGTTAAGTTGCCCCCGCAGTATCTGTGGTGTTTGCACAGGGAGAGTAGCTACTACACTGCATGAGCAGCAGCCCAGGGCCAGCTGAAGTACCCAAGGCATCCACCTAGACAGGCAAGAGTGTCCCTGGTCAGCATTTCCAAAGAGCTACTCAGCTTATCTGAATGCACCTCTATGCTTCATCAGATCATAGTGTCATAGTATCATTCAGGGTTGGAAGGGACCACAAGGATCATCTAGTTCCAACCCCCCTGCCATGGGCAGGGACACCCCACACTAGATCAGGCTGGACAGAGCCTCGTCCAGCCTGGCTTTAAACACCTCCAGGGACGGGGCCTCGACCACCTCCCTGGACAACCCATTCCAGGGCTTCACCACTCTCATGGGGAAGAACCTCCTCCTCACATCACAGATGACTGCAGTGTGTTCACTTGATCTTCATCAGTTACACAGCAACCTTTATTTGCCAATAAGATAACTCTATTTAGCTACCTTGTTTAAGGTATATTAATCTGACTCCCACTCAAAGGACTTAAATCAGATGCCTAAACATTTGCATTTGATACCATCTGAGATGCCTTGAGGTATCCTGAACCTTCACATGAAGCTGCCAGGTATGACACAGGAGCTATGAGGCACCCACACCCTCGGAGATGCAGCTGCAGCTGTGACCTCACAGTTCAGAGCCCCTCCGATGGCACTCAGTGCTCATGTTTAGGCAGCTGCAGCTCTCTGTGCTCGTGCTCCTGCTCCTTTCTCCTCTACTAGAAATCCATATAGCTGATTTTTGAGAGCCACATCAAGCCTAGGTTCTGCTGAAGATAAGTGTTAGCCATTTCCTTCCCTTCTGTGCTTGTAATCACTGTGGCCTGTGCCAAGGGCCCCTCTGCTGCACCCTCCACCCCACAGTGGCTGGACACACGGAGGTGAAGGTCATGTTCTCAGGGTCTGGCAGATTCATGCAAACCCACACACAGCCCACAAGGCTTTCTGGAACATCAAAGGCTCGGTTACCTCCCTGCTGAAGAGGTCTTCAGCTTGTCACAGGATCAGTTGGTCCACCCAACAGCTCGCTTGCATGAGTGCACACCCAAATAAATTCCTGGAACTTCTGCAAGCACTCTTTCTCACAGAAATGGTTTTTCCCACAGCCAAAACCCTCCAGGGAGGCATGGTAGCAGCAAACAATTACCAAACCCTTGTGTCTTCCAGGCCACATGTGAGCAGCCTTTTCTCCAAGGCTGCTTTACAGCCTGCCACAGAGAGTTTTTTGCAACAGGTTGTCATGGGGTGGGCAACAGCTAGAATACGGCAGAAAACTGTTAAAAGAGACAGAGAAGGGCCAGAAGAATGCTCAGACCTGCTGTATGAGGAAAGACCAAGAGACCTGGGTTTGTTCAGCCTTGAGAAGAGAAGGCTTAGGGGAGACATTATTACCATGTACTAGGCCATAAAGGGTGGCTACCAGGACAGTGGAGAGTCCTTTTTACAAAGAGCCACATGAGAAAGACAAGGGGTGATGGGGACAAGTTACTGCTGGGGAGATTCCAGCTGGACTCCAGAAGAAAATATTTCCACATGAGAACAGTTGGACATTGGTATCATGTCCCAGGAGAAGTGGTGGACTCCCCTATACAGGACAACTTTAAGATTCAGCTTGGCAGGGTGCTGGGCCAGCTCATTTAATTTCTGTTATTACCTAGAAAGGTTGTACCAGATGCTCCTTGAGGTCCTTCTGTGATTCTGTGTGATAAAGTTATGAAGAGGTGAAGAGGCTGGGAGTGAAGTTCAGATAGCAAGAAGACATTTCATAGATGCACTAGGAAGAAAACAAACCCTAGCTATAGTAGAAGGCCCATTAGTCAAAGGAAATGATAAAACTGTCAATAATGATTCAGAAAATGCAGAAGTACTTCAAGGTTCTAGTTTATATTTGGAGGAAGGGATATGATGTGCTCACATCACATGAAGATGAGAAGCTGCAGTCAAATCAGCAGCTAGGTCAGGTGATGGTAAAAGCCACCTCTTGGGTTCAATGCTGATAGATCAACCTGCCTGCATTATTTGCACCCTGCCTTTCTGTGAAGGATGCCTTGGGTAAGTGCAAAATGTGCTACACTCTTCACTGGCAAGAATTATGTAAGCAAACACAAGTCATTGCCTTGCCTCCTTCCTGAGTGTTGACACTTCAGGGCTCCCAGCTAGGTTGGAAACTCCAGAGCAGCCTCCCTAGAGCATGTTTTCTTACCTGCCCTCCAATTTTTGTCACACTTTGTGTGGCACCCATGGCCTTGAGAATTTTCTCTGATCCTTTTCTTGTGTAAATCTAAATTTGTTATCACCTCTCAGGCCATTTGCTAAAAATTCCTAGAGATCCTGCTAAAGCAGATTAGGTGTCATGGAAGTGAGCCCTTGGCACTGGAACGGCCTTTTCACCACCGTCTCTGACTGGAATGTTTCCAGCTGGTGAACAGTCACAGGGCAGCCCCCTTTTGGTTAGGAGTACTGCACCAGTGCCACATAAAGAGCCAAAAGCACATAGCCCCTGCTCCTGCAAAGCCATCCTTTCTCCCTGCTGGCAGATGGACATCTGGTGCCTCTTCTTTGAGGACTGTGATACAAATTCCATTTCTCCACCTCCACTCCTTCAGGCTTTAGCTTCACCAACACTTGTTATGCCTCCTCATACAGAATTCAGCACAATTTGTAAGACTTTTTTCTTTCCCCCAGACCTTCCTATGCAGTGTGCCCAGGCAGCCAAGAGGGCCAATGGCATCCTGGCCTGCATCAAGAACAGTGTGGCCAGCAGGAGCAGGGAGGTCATTCTGCCCCTGTACACTGCACTGGTTAGGCCACACCTCAAGTACTGTGTCCAGTTCTGGGCCCCTCAGTTTAGGGAGGAGGTTGACTTGCTGGAACAAGTCCAGAGAAGGGCAACAAAGTTGGTGAGGGGTTTGGAACACAGCCCTGTGAGGAGAGACTGAGGGAGCTGGGGTTGCTTAGCCTGGAGAAGAGGAGACTCAGGGGTGACCTTATTGCTCTCTACAACTACCTGAAGGGGGGTTGTAGACAGGCAGAGATTGGTCTCTTCTCCCAGGTAGCCAGTACCAGAACAAGAGGACACAGTCTCAGGCTGCACCAGGGGAGGTTTAGGCTGGATGTTAGGAAGAAGTTCTATACAGAGAGTGATTGGCCATTGGAATGGGCTGCCCAAGGAGGTGGTGGAGTCACCATCGCTGGAGATTTTCAGGAGGAGCCTTGATGGGGTGCTTGGTGCCATGGGTTAGTTGTTTAGGTGGGTTGGATTGGTTGAAGGGTTGGACGTGATGATCTTGAAGGTCTCTTCCAACCTGGTTTATTCTATACTCTATTTTTTACTCCAGTGCTCTATAATCTGTTTTTTAATTGCATTTTATGGTTTTAAAGGACAGCTAGAAGTCAAAAGAAGAATTGTTTATAAGTAGTCACCCTTGTCCAACCCTTACATAACTGATCATAGCTTTGATGAACAGGATGTAATCTTCTTCCCTCTATGTTTTATATCCATGTGAAGATAACCCACTTAGAAGTATCTTTCTTCTAGCCTGTTTTTCAGTCTGCTTTGTACACTGCTGTGTAGACTGTTTAATCTTTTCACTGGAATATTTGTTTGCCAGCACTGACAGCTACAGTAGAAATAATTCATGAAATATTCTTTGATGCTGCTATTGCAAAACAGAAGCCATCTCGCAGCAGCACTAAGGGATTTTCACACTAAAAGCCACTTAAGAAAAATACAAGTGATCTAGAACATCTAGGGTAGAAAATGTAAACTCTACCATGTAGAGGAAACATGGGGAAATGGTGCCCTTTTCACTTGTAGATCTACAGAAGGGGTCCCCAGGACATCTAACGGTGTGAGTTAGCATCAAGGGTGCTGCAGAGTGATTCGATTTGTGGCATGGACAAAATGTTAACAGGAACAATGAGCTACTGTGCAGCAATATCAGAGCTGGCTCTGCACAAAGTGGCTCAGAAAGCAGAAGCAGAGTGACTGCATTGGGCTTGCTTTCCATCTGCACTAATTAGTCCAGCTAACAGACAGGCTAAACCAGCCAGCACATAGCTCTACAACCCTTCCCATGGCTTTGATACTCGGCCAGCTCTGATAGAGCTGCTTGAAGATCTGTTGTGCCACAAAGGCATACATCTACTGCTGCCTCTATAAGCAAGGAATGACTCTAAACCCAAGCTCTTTTGCTGGAGGGAGTGGAGCATGGAGGCTCATGTTCCTGCTGCAGGATGGCACCTTCTACATGCAGTGTCACTTGATGAGGTGCATGGAGAATCCCGAGGGCAGAACCTGCAATTGTGTAGTTCATTTCCTCTTCCCAACATCTCCTCTCATGAGCTTCTACACAACAGGCTTTTATAGCATTCCAGACACATAACAAAGGACTTGAACCTGGCAACACCAGGTAGTGTCACTGGTAACACTACCACCACCACTGCTGCTGGCAAAGAAAATAAGGGAAAGCAAGCTTCTAGGTGTCTGATTTTAGAAGAGGCCATTGGATTGATATCCTACCCAGAAGCAGCTGTGTCCCAGTAATACTGGGCAGTGCCCAAGGCCAAGTGGCTGTCAGGACACATGCCATTCAGCTAACAGGAGCAGTGATGCACTCCTAGAGCTGTGAACTTAACCTTTGCTGCCTGCTTACCATCAGAGAGGTGCTGAGCCTGCCAGGGAAAACCTGCTGTTCTCCAGTGATAATGTTTAGAGGAAACCAAAATCTGTCTTTGAAAGATATTGCAAGAACCTTCTGCACACAGGGACTTTATTTCACCCAGAAGATAACATCACAGATAAAGGCCAATGAGATATTTCTATCAAGAAGAAATGGTTCAGCCCTCAGAGACTTGGAAATCTTTCTGTCTGTTGAAAATACCAAAGAATAAGAAGCAGTGAGGCTAGGACATTGCCTCACCTGTGAGATAAGCAGCTGTAGCTGTAACTCTGTGTTCTCTAATAAGAGTGCAGGTAAGACAGTTGCTATACCAAGAACAGGTCATGTCCCCTGCATGGAAGCATGTCTTGACAGGAACCAAGAAATATTTCTATCACTAAGACCTTTCATCTCCACTGTGGCTGTCAATGAAATGAGCTGCCCTGGCAGAGAGCTGCTGCCCCAGCCATATGTGCTGTCTGGTGGCACCAGCAGCATGCTGAGACCATCTTCAGACCTCTGAGCTGAGGCAGCCAGTACAAAGTCTGTTGGAGTTGTAACACACAAACCACGACCCCTTGGAAATAGAAAGACAGCATAAATGAGTAAAAGAGTGAGAAAAAGCAGTGAGACAGAGTAATTCAGAAGCAAATGTTGGGGACCAGGCATGTCTAAGCCACCCAGTGACCAGGATATAAGAACCACAATTTGACCACACAGGTTGAGTGTCTAAAGAAACCAGACCAGATAAACAAAACCCTTTCCTGTAATGAACAGAGTTATGACCTGGAGATCAGGGAAATTTACTTAGTCTGTCATCGAACTACCTGAAAGAACAAGACACTGGGAAATGCTTTCAACAGTTAGGGAAAAAAAGAAAGGTGGAGGAACCTGGAGACAAACTGGTCTTTGTTTTACAGGCTCAGGGCCAGGGCTTGAGGGGTTTTAGAGACTGATTATCCTCATCTCTTAACAATTGACCCCTTGAGGTTGTGCTTCTAAAACATGGGCTGGGTAGTGTTTTGGTATGTGCTCTGCTGGCAGTGTCAATCAATGCTTTCCAGAAGGCACTGCTATCATTGGAAGATATGTGCAAAAACCCCACATAGACCCCTCTCAGATACAGGGCAGGAAAGCCTCACCAAAGACATACCTTACAAAATTAGTTACCGACTAAGGCTGGGGTCAGTGGAGCTATTCTGCACTTCCACCATCCCAGCTGAGGTAGGAGTTCAGCCTGCAGTCTCTGAAGAATTAAAGCACTATCTTGTTTCAAAGGGAAGTTGCTGAAACTCAAGCTGTAGGGTTTCGTATCGTGATGCAGACAGAGAGGCCAAGGAAAACAACCACCACAGCGGTTCTTGGGAGTCAGTAGAATTGAAATTACATCCTTCCCTTATTAATTCAAGCTTATCTTAACCCTCTTTCCTCCCAACTTATTTTTCTCCAACCCCAAACATTGTGATTGTCTTAGCACAGCATTTCCATTTCTCTTCCATTCTACAATTGTCTCAGCACAGCGTTTCCGCTTCTCTTCACCTTCTGCTTGGAGCTGAAGGAGAGAAGCTGTGGTTCTCTGCCATGTCTGTCCACATCTACTACATGTGGGTCTGCAGGCAGACAGCACAGTGATATAAGACCACACACACAAACAAAGGTGGAAGATATAAAAGCACACACAAGTGGAAGATGGTGGTGGAAGACCTCACAAGCATAATCCTGCAGCCATACACAGGGGATGCAATGGGACACAGAGAGAGAAATGGAAGCTTTAGGGACAGTGCTGGCAGTGTCAGCTGCTCGCCCCCATGACATGAAACTCAGCCTCCTCCTGCCAGGAATCCTGCACTTCAGGCAAGTGCAAAAGCCACCCTGTGCCTGAAAGATCCCCACTGAGGGCTGTGGAGCAGTGCAGATGGCATTGTAGTGCAGGGACAGGAACATCTGCTGGGCATAGGGTGAGTCATATGGGGAGGGAAAGATGGGGGCAGAAGGGAGGAAGACAAAGTGACAAAGCAGCTTTACCAGACCCAGGAGGTGCCAGCTGTCCCTAGGCTGAACAGGTCCCTGCTGGGAAAGACAAGCCTTTGTTGATCTGTTACCCTGGGAGGGCTTGCATTTCCTGGTAGGAATCAACAGAAGCATACCAGTAAGGGTTCAATGCCAGTTAGATGACAAAAAAAATGTTATTGAAGCTGCTTTGCAGGTCAGGTTTGGGTTTGGTTCAGCTCACTGTTTACAATACTGATTCCACTTAGTGACATAGCCCTCTGGAGCCCCAACAGCTTTAAAGGTGCCTGTGTGGCTAAACTGATCTTAGATTAACCCCCAGGGTTACACAGCATGAGGCTAGAGACTCCCCTCACATCTTTGCCCAAAAGTGAGACATTTAACACTCTTGCAGGGACTTGAACCCATGGAAATGACCGTGAGAAAAGCAAGGATGAGCACAGAGAGAACTGGCTACTTCATTCTCCATGTAAGGGTAGAAGTATCCTCATAGGAATAATGATTGCAGGGTAAAGAGTAGATTATTATTTCAATCCTTAATTTACTATGAACTTATTGAGGGGCATTAATAGTCGAGAATAGAAGAGAATAGAAGAGAATAGAAGAGAATAGAAGAGACCAAACCAGGCTGGAAGAGACCTTCAAGATCATCAAGTCCAACCTATCATCCAACACCACCCAACCAACTAACCCATGCAACCAAGCACCCTGTCAAGTCTCCTCCTGAACACCTCCAGTGATGGTGACTCCACCACCTCCCTGGGCAGCACATTCCAATGGGCAATCTCTCTGTGTAAAACTTCCTCCTGACCTCCAGCCTGAACCTCCCCTGGCGCAGCGTGAGACTGTGTCCTCTTGTTCTGGTGCTGGCTGCCTGGGAGAAGAGACCAACCTCTGCCTGTCTACACCCCCCCTTCAGGTAGTTGCAGACAGCAATAAGGTCACCCCTGAGTCTCCTCTTCTCCAGGCTAAGCAGCCCCAGCTCCCTCAGCCTCTCCTCACAGGGCTGTGTTCCAAGCCCCTCACCAACTTTGCTGCCCTTCTCTGGACATGCTCCAGCAAGTCAACCTCCTTCCTTTCTCGCTGCATAAAAATACATGCCATGCAAACCCATCTTCTTAAAGAAGTGATTAAGTCAAAAGAAGCACTAAACCCTCCTTTTGGCACCTGGGATTAAGCACCCACCATGCTGTGAAACCCATAACCCGTAGGTGTGCAGCGTGTGAGCTTTACTAATACCTTCCATTAAATTGTTAAGGTGACAAGGAAACGATCGGCTTCTCGTTTGTTTCCTGTGCTGTTGTTCATCTCAGAAGTGACTCTCTGAAACCTTCCTCACAGCCCCCACACACCCACCTTACAAACAAAGCAGCACAAAGCAACTGCTCAGATTTGTCCCGCTGCCCTCCCTCGCTGCTATTATTTTTGTGACACTTGTCTATTTCTGGACTGTGGCTTTTACATTGGGACTAAAATTAGCAGCCACCCCCTGAGTCCCGATTGCGTGGGGGGAATGTTTTGTACACAAAGCCGTGTCCTGTCTTTCACTCTGCCCACACCTCCCATCCTCTAAGACAATTTTCTGGGCAGATCAGTGAGGCATACAAAGCAGAAGCCCAGCTCTTAGTGTTAACAAGAGGAAGTTCAGCCAAGCATGCTGGCTCATGACTACGTGTTTCACGCTGCCGGTAACAGGAGGGTACCGCACAGCAGTTAGGTCCTGTCCTGGAAATAGCCAACGGTTTATTCATTTCAACAATGTTACCTAAATCAAAGGAGTTCTACAGATAGCTACATGGGAACGTCCTGACTAGACTTGTGAATTGGCCACCAAGTTCTCTAGCTGTGCTCAGCATCAAATGCCCTCAAGGAAGACACAACAAACCAGCAGATGGAAAGCTAAAAACAAAATCACTTCCCTGTAAGCAAGATCTCCATTGCTAGACATTACTTTCTTGCCTTAAAGTATTTGTACATCTCAAAAAAAAACTCTGCTCTAGTACCAGGGCATTTGTCTTCAGCATTGTGGATTCAGATTGGATGTTAGGAAGAAGTCCTTCACCATAAGGGTGGTGAGACACTGGAACAGGCTGCCCAGGGAGGTGGTAGAAGCCTCATCCCTGGAAGTTTTCAAGGCCAGGCTGGATGTGGCTCTGAGTAACCTGACTCAATGTGAGGTGTCCCAGCCCCATGGCAGGGGGGTTTGAACTAGATGATCCTTGAGGTCCCTTCCAACCCTGACAATTCTATGATTCTGAGCCCTGACTCCTGCTGCACTATTGGCCTTAAGGCAGGCACAAGCACACGAACCTAAGAACGCACCATGGCGATAACTTGACACGTCACCTGCTCTGTGCTATGTGCCCATGCACACCATCCCCGTCACTAATAACTTCCATTGTCTGCTTTATAGCTCTCTCTATATCCTGAATTCTATAGAGATGAGTAGAACTACAAAGAGCATGCCAGTTGAAGCCAATTCCCCTTAACTGTAGCACTGTCATTTCCTTTTATTTGTATGCACCCAAGAACTTAGGTAATTTTTCTGGCTGGTGCTCCATACTGAGAAAGAATTTTGCACAGCATAGGGTTTCATCTTCAGTTAGTTAGTAAGTGAGGACAATGACAAGAGAAACTAGTGGGATGAATTAATAGTTGAAACTATTCCTCTCTTGTGATAACCTTAAAATAAATACAGTGGTTTACCTAGCTGGGCCTTGAGCAGCATTAGTGAATGTAACAGCTCCACCTGAGCAAGTGCAATCTGCTGGTTTTGTACTGGCTCTGAATAATCACTGCTTCTGCACGTAGGAAATGGTGTCAAAAGCATTCCTAAGATCTAGGTAGACAATACTGAGCAGGACATACATAAAAAGCACGTGTAAGACTGATATTGGAAGAAATACTGACCCTAACCCTAAACCTAACTCTACCACTAACCTCCTAACCCTAGCACTAGCCCTAAGGCCCTAACTCTAACCTTAACCCTAAACCTAACCCTAAGCCCCTAACCCTGACCATAACCCAAACCCTGACTCACTGATTTGGGTGCAGTTATTCTTATAGCTAAAAAACACAACAGAATACCCCAAACCCACCCCAAAACACAACATAAAACTGGTTCAGGAAGCTTGTAAAGAACATTGAAACAAAATCTAGATGTCAAGGCTAGCAACCAGTCACTCAAGCTCAACCAGAAATGAAACAAAAGCAAAAATAAAGCATTGAGAGTATCTGTGCCCAAAATAAGTCAGACTTTTTTGTCTGTGCTGAATTTGGGGCTGAATGAGGGCTCAGTAGAAACCACAGAAGCTCCTGCACGTCTTAACACCATCATGACGGCAGCACATACGCTGCTGAAACACTTCAGTGCCCAGCCCTTGGAGCCTGCTGTGCCTCACCTCCCCGCCTGGGCCAGGTGAATGCCCTCCTGAAATCAGGAGCACTCTTGGTCTGACCCTCTCCAAAGTCATTTTCTTTGTACAAAGATCAAACAGGCACTTCAGTCATTCCCATGACCGTGCTTCATAAGTAAGACCTATGAGAACAAGACCTCTGAGAACAGGACCTATGAGAACAGGACCAGAAGCTACTATCGCTGACTTCAATGAGATTTAACTTCCCTGCTGTGTTGTGAGGACAACACATTCATTGTCCCTTCTCTTGAAAGGGGTTGCTGAAAGGACTAATTGATGTGTGCTATATAATTCTGCTAAGACTGAGAAAATGGATCAATAACACTGAATTCCTGAGGGGTTTAAGACTATGATTTGCTCACTGAGGATTTTCATGAAACAACAAACTGCAGAACACATTGATTACTAAACCAGGCTTTAAGGAAGGAAGGGTCTGCAAAGGGCAGTACTGAGCATGGGCAGTGGTTGTGAGAAATCACAGAACCAGGAAACTGTTGAGGTTGGAAGAGACCTTTGAGATCAAGTCCAAGAGCTTGCCTAGAGCTCATGATGCCACCACTACTGCTAAGCCACTGAACCACATCCTTCAGCACCACATCCATGCATCTCTTCAACACCTCCAGGGATGGTGACTCCACCACCTCCCTAGGCAGCCTGTGCCAGGGCTTAATAATGATTTCTGTGAAGAAATTCTTCTTAATATCCAACCTGAATCTCTTCTGGCACAACCTGAGTCTGTTTCCTCTCATTCTGTCACTTGTTGCATGAGAAAGGAGACCGAGCTCCACCTTGCTCCAACCTCCTTTAAGACAGATTGGTGTTGGAAGTGTATTAGAAATGCTTAATTTCTGTTCATTACAAAGCAAAATAAACTGATCATTCCATAAATATTAAAGGTATCAGTGAGAAAAAAACACATTTTATATAGAATAGAATAGACCAGACCAGGTTGGAAGTGACCTTCAAGATCATCGTGTCCAACCTATCATCCAACACCACCCAACCAACTAAACCATGCAACCAAGCACCCTGTCAAGTCTCCTCCTGAACACCTCCAGTGATGGTGACTCCACCACCTCCTCAGGCAGCACATTCCAATGGGCAATCACTCTCTCTGTGTAAAACTTCCTCCTGACCTCCAGCCTAAACCTCCCCTGGTGCAGCCTGAGACTGTGTCCTCTTGTTCTGGTACTGGTTGCCTGGGAGAGGAGACCAACCTCTGCCTGTCTACAACCTCCCTTCAGGTAGTTGTAGAGAGCATATGTTCAGTTACTGGGATGAAATATGTCCCAGACATAGACAGCTTGTTCATCCTTCCACTCAACTGCGGGGATGGAAAATTCCTTATTATCAAGCTCTCAGAGGCAGTCCCACAGCCTCACACACAAACTGCTCCTCCAGTTCTGGCAAGCATCAGCACTCTGAAGCAACAGGAATTTAGTAGAGGGCAAGTTTCCTAAATGTTGTCCTCTGAAGGAGGTAGAGTGGCTTTAGCCCTACTAAATACACAGACCTGAAAGACCTGAATCAGGAAGCACAAGAATCACTTTCTGCAGCATTCTCACCCTAATAAGCACAGGGCATGAAGCATACGGTTCTTGAAGTCTGTTTCACAACGTTTGGAGATGATTTTAAATTGAATAATCAACATGGAGGGCAAGCAAATCCTTCAGTAGTAACAGCAGCATTATTGCAGATGCTGCACAATGCAAAATTAGTTTGGTGTGCAAGTGAAACACAAAACAAAGCAGCAGGACAACGAGGGGAAATAGAAGAACATAATCATGTAATTGGTGCCAGTGTTATCATGCCAGTGCGTTGACTGGTCTGCTCCTGGGGGAAAGGCAGCACAGGAAAAGGAATGTTAATGACAAGGCAGCAGGAGGAAGATGATGTATCTTGGTGAGCAATTACAAGATGCAAAAAGGGTAGACGAGACAAAGCCACACAGAAATCTAATGAGTAGGCACAGGAGGCATCACAAGTCAGTTGAAAGCAAGAATCAGTTACTCATTCTTCCCTGCCTTTAACTCATTGTGTGACTTCAGACAAAGCACACTGGTCAGCTTTGGTGATACAGGTGTTCAGAGGTCTAGTTAGAGACCCTTCAGAAGCTTTCAGATACCAGGTATCTCAGCTCCTTCAGAAAATCAGGTCTATTTACATGGCTTATGTTGAACACCAACAAACCCAGTTATTTGCCCCAAGAAGGGTTCTGGTCCTTGAAATGGAAAGAGGAATGCTGACCTGAGCTGGCTGTTTGACTGCATGCCTCTGTGATGTGATGTGATGGATGAAAGGCTACCAAAAAGCCAATGATCATGGATGTGTGCTAGCCAGTGACTGCAAAAGGCTGGCATGCCCATCTGAGCAGTTACACTGGAAGGGTTATTCATATGGTAAAGCCACACAGATACAGGAGGCAAATAAGGCAAATGTCAGCTACAATGCTGGGGACAAGTGAAAGTGAATCCAAAGACCACATGTAGTAAACATCCTAACTATGTCTGAGATTTGGAATGTGTTTATCCCATCAAGTCAAACATAGTAATTCCCAGAAAATCTGAGAAAAACAGAACTGCAATTCTCTGGTTACATTAGGAGACCAGCACAGGTGAGATTGGGGTTTACAGGATAGCTCTGTCCCAGGGAGCCAGTGCCATGCCATCAAAGAAACTCCTTTCTCTGGTATTTCTTTTCCCTGCCTTTAAACCAAACACTAGAGAAGAGTGCTGCACATTAATTATGTTTCTCATATGAGTAATAATGGACTAATCATGCAATTTTACAACATTATCAGGGCAATCACAGCTAACTTATAAGCAAAGTCTGGTTCATTTGTGACTATGTCTCAGAATAATTCCACTGGGTCTTCTGTTGCAAGAGCAGCTTACAAAGTCCAACAACTGAGTATCCTGTAACCTGCCCATGGGACTGATAAATCCTCAGACCTCTGCTGACACGGGGAAACTAAGTCCCTAGCCCATCACTGAGACTTTCAGCTCAGGAAGGACCTACTATCCTGAATAACTAAAGGGGTGGCACCCAGCAGAGCCCCTCCCACCACACTGCAGATGTCATTACTCACAGGACAGTGCTGCCACCCCACAGGGCTCCTGTGATGTGCCTCAGCCACTGGCACTATCAGAGCAAGCAGCTCTCAAGACTTCGATGAACTCCATGTGGTGTTTTCATAGTTTCATAGTTTCATTCAGGGTTGGAAGGGACCACAAGGATCATCTAGTTCCAACCCCCCTGCCATGGGCAGGGACACCCCACACTAGATCAGGCTGGACAGAGCCTCATCCAGCCTGGGCTTAAACACCCCCAGGGACGGGGCCTCGACCACCTCCCTGGACAACCCATTCCAGGGCTTCACCACTCTCATGGGGAAGAACCTCCTCCTCACATCCAGCCTGAATCTCCCCACCTCCAGCTTCATTCCATTCCCCCTAGTCCTATCACTACCTGAGATCCTGAGAAGTCCTTCCCCAGCCTTCCTGTAGGCCCCCTTCAGATACTGGAAGGCGACAATTAGGTCTCCTGGGAGCCTTCTCTTCTGCAGACTGAACAGCCCCAACTCCTTCAGTCTGTCCTCATAGGAGAGGTGCTCCAGCCCTCTGATCATCCTCGTGGCCCTTCTCTGGACACGTTCCAGCACCTCCACATCCCTCTTGTAATAGGGGCTCCAGAACTAGACACAGTACTCCAGGTGGGGTCTCACCAGGGCTGAGTAGAGGGGGAGGATCACCTCCCTCGACCTGCTAGCCACACTTCTCCTGATGCAGCCCAGGATCTGATTGGCTTTGCGGGCTGCAAGTGCACACTGAGAGCTCCTGTTGAGCTTTTTGTCCACCAGCACCCCCAAGTCTCTCTCCTCAGGGCTACTTTCCAGCCAGTCACTGCCCAGCCTGTATTTGTGCCTGGGATTGCCTCGACCCAGATGCAGGACCCTGCACTTGCTCTTATTGAACTTCATGAGGTTGGCTTGTGCCCACCTCTGCAGCCTGTCAAGGTCCCTCTGGATGGCCTCCCTTCCCTCCAGCGTGTCTGCTGCACCACACAGCTTGGTGTCATCAGCAAACTTGCTGAGGGTGCACTCAATGCCACTGTCCATGTCCCCCACAAAGATGTTGAATAATGATGGTTTTGCTACCACATTTCCCAAGATTTGTAAACCACACATTATCATGTCCCTAAACACTTGGAGTTCATCAGTTCTAAGCCTTTTACAAGTACTGGGGAATGCATTTTCACAAGCAGCATGCTTACAGGAGAAGCTTGGTACAAACAGGCATGGAGAACGAAAAAACACTCCATGAACTTGCTCTTCTGTCTCAGGAACTTCTCGAGCTGGCACCTGGGATGACATTTACTTGAGTTAACCTACAGAGAGAGAGGACACAATGCACCAAATAGCTGTTTGACTCACTTGCAGCCTCAGTGATCCAGTGAAAAGTCAGCCTTATGCCATACATAGGCAACATTAAGCCTTCATCTTACCATTAATGAAGCCAACATCAACACTCATGTGGACTTCAAAGTGTCAAGGAGGAGGCTTTTACTCTAAAATGTTTAGCAAGGTCTCAGCAGATATCCAAATGACAGCTCAGCTACTGCATTAAGAGGAGTGTGACCAGTAGGTCAAGGAGGTTCTTCTCCCCCTCTGTGCTGGTGAGGCCTCACCTGGAGCACTGTGTTCAGTTCTGGGCACCCCAGCTCAAGAAGGACAAAGAATTACAGGAAAGTGTCCAGTGCAGGGCCCCTGAGATGCTGAGGGGACTGGAACACCTCTCACATGAGGAAAGGCTGAGAGAGATGGGGCTGTTTGGCCTGGAGAAGAGGAGGCAGGGATCCTGGAGAGAAGGAGACTCAGGGGTGACCTTATTGCTCTCTACAACTACCTGAAGGGAGGTTGTAGACAGGCAGAGGTTGGTCTCCTCTCCCAGGCACCCAGTACCAGAACAAGAGGACACAGTCTCAGGCTGCGCCAGAGGAGGTTTAGGTTGGATGTTAGGAAGAAGTTCTATACAGAGAGAGCGATTGCCCATTGGAATGGGCTGCCCAGGGAGGTGGTGGAGTCGCCGTCATTGGAGGTGTTCAGGAGGAGCCTTGATGGGGTGCTTGGTGCCATGGGTTAGTTGTTTAGGTGGGTTGGATTGGTTGATAGGTTGAACGCGATGATCTTGAAGGTCTCTTCCAACCTGGTCTATTCTATTCTATTACAAATATCTCAGAGGTGGGTGTCAGGAAGATGGAGCCAGTGGTCCCCAGGGACAGGACAATAGGTAATGAGCACAAACTTGAACATGGGAAGTTCCATCTAAATATGAGAAGAAACTTCTTTGCTTTGAAGGTGGCAGAGCACCGGAACAGGCTGCCCAAAGAGGCTGTGGAGTCTCCTTCTCTGGAGACTTTCAAGGCTCACCTGGACGTGTTCCTGTGTGACCTGGCACGGGTGATTCCGCTCTGGCAGGGGGTTGGACACAATGATCTTCAGAGGTCCCTTCCAACCCATAATATTCTGTGATTCTGTAATGAAAGCCTCAGTCAACAATAAGCCAGGCTGCTTATAATGTAATTTTACTGCAAGTCCCCAGCTGTTGACATTTAGGCTGTGAAGCCATATGTGGTGGAGCATAACAGGAGGTCCAAAAGCACTTGGTACTCTGCAGGAGGTGCTATAAAATGCCAAAGCAATGAAATAAACTCATCTGCTGGCTTCATTTCATATAGCAGCACATTAAAACAAAGGGATTAGAAGGTTGGGAAAGAACATTGTGTAGTATGATTTTTTTCCCCCTCTCTACAGCTATTTTTGCCTCTTTGTGCTGCTGGTGTGCCATATTGCAGGAATCTCTGACAGATTTCACTTGCATCCCTGCAGCTGAGTTGACCTGCTCATTATCTACAGATGAGATGACTGCACTGGTTATTAAACCTGAAATCATTAATTAAAATATAGATGAGAGAAAGCAAAACACCAACAAGTGTCTCCCAAGCTCTAGGAATGATGGCTTAGTGACAGGAACTGGGGATTTTAAGCTCTTAGCAGGAGGTTAGGAAGCACCCAGAAGGAAATAAAGATGAGGGCAGTCCTCTTGCGCATTCTGCCTCCAAAGCAACAGTTACCAGTCCAACTTTCCCACACTCAAAAATCGCCGAACCTACTCGACCCGCGTTTGTCGAGGCACTTGCACCACCTGCAGTCCACACTCGGAGTAGCGGCGGGGTAGGGACGAAGCAGAACTGGAAGCAGCAGGTTCAGTTAGGGATGTTTGTTTCGTCCCGGTCTCCACCTTAGCCAAGCCAAAGGTAAACACCAACAATTCCATGCCTTCCTGTGAAACACCTGGCCCATCCTTTCCTCGCTCAGTTCTTTCCCAGCTCTTCATGCCTTGTCCTAACTCCTCTCCTTCCCATTTTGCCAGTTTGGCACACTATTTTCTTCCCAACTGCCCCAGCTGTGTCCTGCACCGTCCCACCAGGCATCCAGAGGAGGGGGAGCCCACGCTACAACCACTCTACTCTCCCTGTGCTTTCTTGCACTTTGTAGGATGCTTCTCAAGGTCCCAGGAGGGTAAGAGCCCTCACTCACAGAAACCACCAGTTATCAGCTTAGCTAATTAGAAAAACTCAGTATTTGCTGAAGCAAAAGGTAAGAGATTGATGATTGATTAACACCTGTAGACTGCTCACTGACAATTAGATTTAGTTTAAATACTGGCACCTCATCAGATGGGCATCTCCATGCTCAGCAGGAGCTTTTCTGGGCACAACTTGAAAACTACATTTTCTTCTCCTGGAGCCCAGAAGAGGAGATCAAGCTTCACTTTATGCAACCAGCTCCTCTGTTTCCAAGTCATCTTTGCTTACAGTTTTTCTTCACCATTACTGCTTTCAAGGACTGCAAGTGCTCTTGGTTTGTGAAAAGGTGCCTGGCAGGAGCTTTACTAGGATAAGGTGTACGCCTTGTGGGTGAGAGTCTGAGAGGGATGAACTAATGAACCTGAGCGAGGTTTTTCACTTGTCTTAAGACTTTTTGGATGCAAGGAATACAACTGTTACCAAGCTGATGTGATGTCTTCTCTGTAGACCCCAGCTGTTGCCCTTTTTGGGTCTTGTCCTGGCCACAGTGGGGCTGGCCTCAGCTCCCATCTTTTTCCTATAACCCATGCATGTTTCTTCCTTCTTTCCCTCTGACAAGAACTGAACAATGAATGGCACTCTTCTTGGTTTTTCAGTTGCTTCCAAAAAGCATCCACAGTGTCAAATTCAAAGAGGATTTTATACATAAAAGCTCTGGACGGAAAAAGGAAGTTGTGGTCTGACTGCTTCTGTCATGTCATTAATATTAAAACGAAAAAGGAGGAGATAAAACAGTCACCAGTATCAGCTCCTGTTGCCTGGGAGACCAGTTACCAGAAGAAAGGAATTCCTTGGAAACAATAACTTTAGAAGCCAGAAGGAAGTTGTGCAACTCTCAGTGATGAACGCAGCAGCAGCAGGCTGGAGATGTGACCTCAGTAATAACATCTCATCAAGCTGTGTCCAAAACCCTTGTTATTACAGCCCCCGGTAACCAGTCAACCCTCTGGGCTGCAGGCAGCCCAACTGTGTCATTACCAGGAATGTTCTCATGGGGTATTTTCCTTTCTATAGTGCTTAGAGTCCTTCAAAAGGAATAACAATCCTAGGAAGAGGGTACTTATTAGTATTTTCCTCACTTGATGAAGCAGGAAAAGGAGATATGGAAACACGAGCAAAATACCCCAGGTTGTAATTAAAAGATGAGAGCTCCTACCTTCAGGCTCCCAGCTGATGAATTACTCTGTGTTTATATATTATGTAAATTGCCTTCTTTTTAAAGAAGGTTTAAAATTAGTCTTGACTCCTGAATTGCCCTCCTGGTTCTGTCACTGCTCTATTTAACAAAATGCATGTGTAAATCAAGCCACACCTGCCTCACACTTAACAGCTGCAGCCTCTAATCAGCTGCTGACCGTGAAGCTTTCCGAGTCCCTGCGATGCAAAATACTTAGCAGCAAATCTCTCTGCCATTACGGACACTTTGTTCTTTCTACAGAAGTATCGGGGTCAAGAACTGGGAAGTTTACTCAGGAGTGACAAAGCAGAAGGAAAGAGGCAGGGGACTTTACAGAGTTTCTCACTCTATGAAGATATGGTAAGTGAGGAAGATGTATTTCTGCTCCTGCCTGGAAACAAAGCACGTCCTACTCCCTGCACCTATTGCACTGCGAGGTTTGAAGCAACATCACTGAACGTTCTGTTCTATGGGTAGCAAAAGCTTTGAGTACTGCGTGTGATGGGAAAGATTCATGCTGCTCTAAACTCAGTCACACCTCTGACCACAGAGGACTGTGAAATTTCTGCTCTCTTTTGCTCTATATAAAATATAGAGACTATTCTGTAAAGTATAGAGAATAGATAAATCTATTCTATCTTGCCTACATCATTTATGGACTACTCTATTACTGTCTTCTGTAGGACCATGACAAATATCTGCTCTTTTAATAGAATCATAGAATGGTTTGTGTTGGAAGGGACCTTCTTGTAATTTGTTTTCTCATCTTTATTAGAAGAACAAAATTAATTTTGAGCTGGCATGTTCAGGACAG
This sequence comes from Melanerpes formicivorus, assembly GCF_026170545.1. NCBI lineage: Eukaryota > Metazoa > Chordata > Aves > Piciformes > Picidae > Melanerpes > Melanerpes formicivorus. The sequence goes on along the minus strand of NW_027142370.1, from coordinate 11,239,209 downwards.
CTGTGAGAGAAACTGCTGTCAGATGATTGTAATTCTGAATGCCTGATCCAAAGATCAATAGCTTCTTGATAGGCAGAAGTTCTGTACTAGCCTGGGTTTTGATCAACCCTGTAATTAATCAGGCTGGCACAGTCTATCAACAGGAGCCACAGAGCCCAGGGCACCTCCCGCGCTCTGCTGCCTGCTCCGGGCCCGTCACTAGAGGGCAATGAAGGTCCCAGGTACCAAGGCAGAGGTTCCTGCAAAGCCTCCACCTCCTGAAAACGCTGTCAGATGTAGCATGAGTCAGACAGAACGGTCACACAGATCTGGCTATCACCTTGAAATCCTGACATTGCAAAACGGGCTACGCGAGCCGCGGTGGGGAAGCGGCGCTTTCGCAGAGGGAAGCCGTGGGAACGCAGCTGGCTCCTCCTTCAGCTACGTTCCTCCTGTATTAGAAATAACCAAACCCGGGTCAGTTTTGGTTTATAGCCCTCAGATGCATGTCCTGAGCCCTCCTTAGCACCTCTTCCAACGCTGATGCAAAGCAGTGTGCATATGCTGGTTGGGACGTGGCTACACTGTCACAACCTTTAAGATCATCCAGTCCAAGCACTCTCTAACTGCCAAGTCTGGTGCTAAACCATGTCCCTCAGCACTACATCTTTGCCTCTGACACACCATGAGCAGGGACACTTCCTACTAGACCAGTTTGCTCAAGGCCCCATCCAACCTGCCTTTGAACACTGCCAGGCTTGGAGCCTGGACAACTTCTCTGAGCAGCCTGTTCCACCCTCATGGTTGTTCATCTTGGCAGGATTAAATTGTGAGAGTTCAATACAAGGACAGCCCAGTGAGCCTGCTGTTCAGCCACTAATGAGCAAAAGGAGGAGTGACCTGGTCAGTATTTTCTGCTTTTGCTCTCCACTTGACATTTTATCAGTTTATTTTTAAAGCACTGTGCCTTTCCCTTACTGACTTGCACTGATGAGATGCTGCTTGCAGATGGGGATGTGGCACAGAATCACTTTCAGCCATGCAGGAACCACTGTGGATGAAAAGGTGATGAGAACAAATTATTTTAGAGTAGAAGAAACAGCATAGTTGTGTTCCTGATGGGGATGCTGTTCTCATAAAAATTAGGAGCCAGAGAACTAAGCCTACCGAATCTCAATACCTGACAACCTGGGCAGATCAGGAAGCAAACGTGTGCTGTGATGCACTGAGATTCCCAACACTGAGGAGCAGGGAAATGCTGTGAAGAGGGAGTTGAAAAATCAAAATTTCCAGTTTCCCTCTGCTACCATCTATTTCCACAACTCCAAACAAGGAAAACAAGGCAACTGAGAAAAATGTGGAAAAGATCTGATTTACCCCTCCAGTGTCAATCTGCTTTTGCAGGACATTTTACTCTAAGTCTTACAGATGCCAGTCAGAAATGAAGATCACAGTATCACTAAGGTTGGAAGAGACTTCGAGGATCATCGAGTCCAACCTGTCACCACAGACCTCATGGCTAGACCATGGCACCAAGTGCCACATCCAATCTCCTCTTGAACAGCTCCAGGGACAGTGACTCCACCACCTCCCTGGGCAGCACATTCCAATGATGAATGACTCGCTCGGTGAAGAACTTTCTCCTCACCTCGAGTCTAAACCTCCCCTGGTGCAGCTTGAGACTGTGTCCCCTTGTTCTGGTGCTGGTTGCCTGGGAGAAGAGACCAACCCCTTCCTGGCTACAACCACCTTTCAGGTAGTTGTAGAGGGCAATGAGGTCAGATGGCCATGGCTCCACTGATCAGTGTTCAGTGTTTTACTGACACTGATGAACAGCAGCTGAGATTTAACAGCATCACTTCTCAGCTTCTCCCATGACCTGCCAGACTTCTCAGCAGTTAGATGATTTCTTTCATTCTTTTTAAAAGAAATCAGTATCAGACAGAATCATGGAATTGTTTGGGTTGGAAAAGACCTCTAAGATCATCAAATCCAACCATCAGCTCACCACCACCATGGCCATTAAACCATGCCCCCAGGTGCCACATCTTGAACATACATTGGCATGATAATAAAAGAAGAGAAATGTCTGAGAGCTAAAAAGGAGACATCAGGACAGAAAGAGAAACCCAAGAAATGGGGGGGAAGGACACCAGATTCAAGCTGCAAGTGCAACCTCAGATGAGTGCTAAATTTAGTTTCAATGGCCTTCCCACAGTAAGACTGAGGGGGCTGGTTCTGAGGCAGAGGTGGGCCTTATCTGAAATGACATGAGAAGAATTCTGTGAGGAAGAACTGAATCTCTGGTATAGAGTTTGCCTCCTTCTCTAGAACAAAAGCTGGAGTTTTTTCCTACATTGGCTACAGTAAATAGCATCACAAAAAACAGGGCAGCTTTTACTGGTAGGAAAGAAGGAAACTGAGAGGCAGCATGTCAGATGCAGCACACGATGGGAAAATGATGACACAGATGAAACCTGCGAAAGAGCATCTCCTGTTGATGTGAAAGTGCCTGCTGGCTTCACGTTTTCAATACACCTTTGTCTTCTTTCTAGAGAACAGCACATGGCAATAGTATGGGAAAATGCTGTCAGAACTTGCTTCTCAAACAGCACTCTGTGTCTGAGTGATGTAACCAATGTGGATTAGAGCTGGTTTTCTGAGAATCAGAGAATCCTAGAATGGTTTGGGTTGCAAGGGGCCTTCAAGATCATATGCTTCCAAACCCCCTGCCATAGGCAGGGACACCTCCTACTAGAGCAGCTTGCTCAAGGTCCCTAATCCAACCTGCCTTTGAACACTGACAGGCTTGGAGCCTCCACAACTTCTCTGGACAACCTATTCCAGTGCCTTACCACCCTCTTGGGGAAGAATTTCTTCCCCATCTCTCATCTAAATCCAGCTTCTTCCAGTTTGAAGCCATTACCCCTTGTTCTGTCACTACATTTTGTCTCATGTTCTGACACCACCTCCCATCTCCAATTTGAATGTGGATTAAATGTCTCTGTTTGGGCTCCTTTATGCTTTAATTCACCTGTTTTCCCTCTGCTTGTGTGTTTTAAATTGTCCTTTAATTACTCTTCATTCAAATTCTCTTCATTCCCCATCACTAAAGGGGAATAAGAACACTTACCTTTGAAATGAGTTTGAGAAGCAGAGGTAAAGTGCTAGGTAACCCTATCAGTGCTAAGTAACACCAATCTGCAGTGGGGTTCTACTGAGCCAGGTAAGCATTCTCTGGGTTTTATTAGAGATAAATCAATAATTGAAGCAATTATTACTGTTTAAGAAATGCTAAATGAAATGTGCAGCAGGATTTTTGTTAACTGGAGCAGTTATGATGAGTGGTTTGCTTTATTCAGCATTTTCTACAGGGCTCCACAGAGCACAGTTATTAATGAGGCTATAGGGATTTTTCTTCTGTTTTCTACAGAAGTAGAAAACTCCTGAGAGAGAGAGAGTGGCTTCTACACAGATGAGGCAAGTCAGTTGATCAGCCTGGGGTGACAACTGTGGTAAACTCACTGTATGCACTTCCTTTTGCTTTACTGAAAACCAAAACAGTTGGTCACGGGGAAACATGAACAAATCTTACTGTAAGATATGATGGGGACCTCTTTGTATTACAGCATTCATCCAGCTGTATTAAAATGTGATAAAGATGGGAAAAAAACAAGTTCTGGTTTGAGAAGGATGTCAGCTCAATAAAAATCTATAGGTTACCAGAACTTGCTGGTTTCGTTTCTTGATGCCCAATGAGAACTTTTCTCCACTGAAAACCACTCTGGAAAGGCTCCTGTCAATAATAACATCCTGTTACCTGAAAGTAAATAAACCACAGGCTTGCTTTCTTCTGACCAATCTCCTTTGAAGTTTTTTCACTGGCCATTTTCCTGCTAAACCCTACAGCAACCTTCCTGTCCTTCATGGGCTGGGGCTTCTGTGGTTGGGGTGTCTTTTTTGGTTAGCTGGGGTTTGGGTGTGTTCTTTAACAATTATTGGGTTTTGTATTCATGCAGCAATATAACCAGGAAGTGATCCTAGAACTGATCATAGTGTGATCTTTTGGTCTTGGCTCAGGGGAGACCTTATTGCTCTCTACTACAACTACCTGAAGGGAGGTTGTAGCCAGGAAGGGGTTGGTCTCTTCTCCCAGGCAATCAGCACCAGAACAAGAGGACACAGTCTCAAGCTGTGCCAGGGGAAGTTTAGACTCGAGGTGAGGAGAAAATTCTTCACAGAGAGAGTTGTTAGCCATTGGAATGTGCTGCCCAGGGAGGTGGTGGAGTCACCATCCCTGGAGGTGTTCAAGAGGGGACTGGACATGACACTTGGTGCCATGGTTTAGTCATGAGGTGTTGGATGTCAGGTTGGACTGGGTGATCTTTGAGGTCTTTTCCAACCTTACTGATTCTATGGAGATAGAACCTTAGCCTACAGTGTTTAAGGAACATTCAAAGAGCTTCTGAAGCTCTGACCTAGTGAACTCTCTGGGTACTATGGGAGTGAAGATTGATAAAAATACCTTAGTGGAACAGTTTCTGTTTCAGTTTGTTTTCAGTGCAGTGACTCATTGGAGTTCTGTAGTAAATGAGTGCAATCTATAAACTTTTGGTATGAAAACTCTTTCATGTAAGACTAGCTAGCTATTGGCAGCTTGAATTACATTACTTTAGGTCAAATTATGATACACATGAAATAATCCTGACAGCCCAAGCTCAATCACTGAGGCTCCAGACTGGCTCAGAAGAGTCACGTAGAGTTAGAGAATCACAGAATCAGCAAGGTTGGAAGAGAGCTCAAAGATCATCAAGTCCAACCTGTCACCTCAGTGATCTTAAAGGTCTTTTCCAACCAAAATGATTCAATGACAAAAATAATTAATCCTCTCAACAGGAGGAATGTACAGACTGAAGTACTATGTCATGTAGCTTTCTCCAGTGTGCTGTACCTGGTTTGTGCTAGATTTGCAAGGTTTCTACAGCACACACTGTGTGTGTCCACACAGGCACACAAGCACCAACTAGCAATACATAACCAGCTCCTAGTTTGCAATACAATTTCCACATCTATGTTAGTATACTGTGTAAAAAAAGTTCTTATTCTGGAATGTTTATAGGAAAAGATTTTTCCTTTAAAAGCCTTGTAATTGACTTCCAGGGAAAATCTGTATTTACACAGGAATGACACAGTGAGGTTAATGGCATCTTTCTGTGGGTTGAAATGACCCCAGTGGGTGCCTGTGGAACACATTTGAGATGGATAGACCTAAGGGAAGGAAAACTACCAAAGTCCTCACAAAGATCCTCACAAAGAAGGACATGGAACTGCTGGAGCAGGTCCAGAGGCAGGCCACAAAGATGATCAAAGGGCTGGAGCACCTCTCCTACAAAGACAGGCTGAGAAAGTTGGGGCTGTTCAGCCTGGAGGAAAGGAGACTGGGGAGACCTTAGAGCTGCATTTCAATATGTGAAGAGGAGCTACAGAAAGGCTGGAGAGGGACTGTTTAGAAGGGCCTGTGGTGATAGGGTGAGGGCCAATGGTTCAAAACTGGAGCAGGTTAAGGTTTTGTTTGGACATCACAGTATCACAGTATCGCTTAGGTTGGAAAGGACCTCGAGGATCATCGAGTCCAACCTATCAACACAGACCCCATGACTAGACCATGGCACCAAGTGCCACGTCCAATCTCCCCTTGAACGCCTCCAGGGTCAATGACTCAACCACCTCCCTGGGCAGCCCGTTCCAATGACGAATGACTCGCTCGGTGAAGAACTTCCTCCTCACCTTGAGTCTAAACCTCCCCTGGCGCAGCTTGAGACTGTGTCCCCTTGTTCTGGTGCTGGTTGCCTGGGAGAAGAGGCCAACCCCTTCCTGGCTACAACCACCTTTCAGGTAGTTGTAGAGGGCAATGAGGTCACCCCTGAGCCTCCTCTTCTCCAGGCTAAGAAGGAGGAAGCTCTGCACATTGGGAATAATGAAACCCTAGAAGAACAGGCTGCAACCTGATGTAGTTGGAGATGTCCCTGCTGACTGCAGGGGGGTTGAACAAGATGACTTTGGAGGGTCCCTTTCAACCCAATGCATTCTGTGAATCTGTGATGCCATGTTACAGCAACACAGACTTGGCATCACCTCTAATGGCACAGGAATAGGAAATGACTGGAGCTCCATGCCCTAAGGAGTATGAAAAGCCAAGATGTTGAAAGCAAACTGTAAGTTATCTCCCCTTCTTTTAACCTTGCTTTCTGTTGGCTGCTGGTTATGGGAAAGCAGCTTTAGGTGTTCCAGCTTTCTGACCCCGCGGTGTTTTTCTGCAGTCATCAGTTGCATCTGAGTAAGCAGAGCTATTTTTAAAGCCATCCCATAAGTGCAGAGTCATGCACAGCACAGGGAACTGCTCCTCTCGGCTTGCAGCGTCACAGGAAGGGGCAAGGCACACAGACACTGTCTCAGCCATGCTCAAGAGCCTGTGACTATGTTTTAGTTTCAGGCTCTGGCCTTGCCCAGAGCCAAGGGCTCTCTGCAATTTTCCTGCAGTTACACTGACACTGCTAAAGCTAGGTTCAGCATGACTGCTTTTGGCAGTGAGAACACTTTACTAAGTCACATGCAGAGCTGTGACAGTCACTTCCCTGGCTGACACATCAAGCACAGAACTGGAAACCTCCACAATGAGAAATGTGACAGTCTTGTGCACTGAACCCTGAGAGCTCAAACTGCTCTCTTACAGCTTCTGCCTTTTCTTGACTGGCACATGGATTTAAACACTCTCTGTGCTTCGCTACACAAAATCAGCTGAAAATAAAGTTCAGAGTAATGCAGACTGAAAGAAATCCTGGGGTCACTTTGGGGTCCTCACTATAAGAACATTGAGGTGCTGGGGCACGTCCAGAGAAGGGCAGTGAAGCTGGTGAAGGGTCTGGAGAACAGGGCTGATGAGGAGCAGCTGAGGGAACTGGGGTTGTTCAGTCTGCAGAAAAGGAGGCTGAGGCAAAGCCTTCTGGCTCTCTATAAATCACTGAAAGGAGGTTGGAGTCCAACCATTCTCCAACTCCACCAGGGCTGGTGCTAAACCATGTCCCTCAGCACCACATTTCTGCTCCTCTGGAACACATCCAGGGATGAGGATTCAACCAACTCTATGAGCAACCTATTGCAGCCTTTAGGAACCCTTTCAGTGGAAAAAAAATCTTCTAAACCTCTCCTGGTGCAACTTGAGGCCATTTCCTCTCACCCTTAAATACAAGTAGAGACATTCCAACATCAGGGAGTTTTAATGGTCTCTGGCTCATTCATCCCAATCCACTAACTGGAGGTGGCCTGCTAACTCAGTGCTGTGTGCATCAGGGAGCATCAAGGGTGGGCTGATATGCAAGGCAAGATGATCTGGGAAGAAAGGAGGACAGCTAGGCAAGCAGAAGGAGTGCCCTTATCCATGAAAGCCACCATCCCACAGCATCCAAGCCAGAAGTGCAGAGCAGCTCTCCTGGCAGGAGCCAGAATCAGCCAACAGCTGAACCTTCACCAGACAAATCCCTAGTGAGGCAAGCCAGGGTCAGTGAGGCAGGGCCAGGACCACAGCTGGTGTTCCAGGCACCTCCATACTGCTGCTGGTAGAGGGAAAATATGGAAAACTATCCTTTTTGAATGGTTTGCTCCATATAAATGACAGGATGGCTTCTGCTTGTTAACCAAATACATCACCCTCTGGATCCTCACCAGCCAAGTGTCCACACTTGCATCAAACACAAGTGGTGCAGATATTTCCCAGCTTGCCTCCATACCAGTTGCTACATGTCTTCCCATCTTATCTTCTGCAAAGATCAAGTAACACTCCATTGCTTTCAAAACACTGATGCACATGCCAGGAAAGCCAACTACATCTCTCAGGCAGATTTGCAATCAAGAACCACAAAAGGCAGACATTTATTTGAATTGCTCAGCATCCCCCTCCTGAAGGAGTAGCAATGGCACAGGTTTGTCACTCCCCATCATGCAGAGCATGCTGCATCTCAAGAAATATATCACTTCCCCATTCTACCACTTTGCTCCACCATATCTCACGGTAGATTTAAAAGCTAAACCTATCCAGACTATGGAGGAGCCAAACGGGACACAGTCAGTGCAAGGCTGACACTCAGAGTGCTGGTGAAAACTGTGGCCATGATCCATCCCCACAGATGGGGAAAGGCCTGTGCACAGGGATACAAGTGATTTGGAGAAGCTGGCAGGGGCCTTTTCCCTGAAGATTCCAGATTTCTTTCTAAAACCAAGGCCATAGCAAGAGCAATACAGATCACACCAGCACCAGGCTGGCCCCTCTGCCAAGGGTCACAGCATCTGCAATACAGATCACACCAGCATCAGGCTGGCCCCTCTGCCAAGGGTCACAGCATCTGCAATACAGATCACACCAGCATCAGGCTGGCTCCTCTGCCAAGGGTCACAGCATCTGCACATTAGTGAGGAACTGCCCATGAAAGCCCAGGCAGTGCCCACAGCAGCCCAGGCTGTAGCAGCTCCATCCCAAAACAGCAGCATAGGGTTCACAAGCAGCACACAAGCAGAGACAGCCCTTTGCTGCTACATCCAAATGCATCTCTTCTTTCCCATGGGGTACCTGAAGGAACCAGGAAAGCTCCTTCATCACAGGTCCTCACACAATGCAGATGAAGGTCAACTTCTCAATTCTGTTTCCCTCTGCCCAGGTTCATTAGATCACTCTTCTGCAACCCTTGCATGTGGGCTGCTGCAGGAAGAAACACACAGGGATCACCCTGGGGATAACCACACTTCAAATGCTGTGTGCTCTGACAGAGGTACCTCTGCAGAGGTAAGAGTAGGGCGCAAGGTAGGGTCAGTTGAGAAGTCAGGAACCCAGCTGCGATGCATGTACACCAATGCACGCAGCCTGGGCAACAAGCAAGAGGAGTTGGAGGTCCTAATCCATCAGGGCGACTATGATGTAGTCGCTATCTCAGAAACTTGGTGGGACAGCACCCACGATTGGAGTGCTACAATGGGGGGTTACAGGCTCTTTAGGAGGGACAGGCGAGGGAGAAGAGGAGGAGGGGTGGCTCTGTATATTAGAGAGTCAATCTCTGCCACACAACTTGTGGTGGAAGATGAGGTAGTTGAGAGCCTGTGGGTCAAAATCAGAGGACAACCTAACAAGTCTGACATCCTGATTGGAATCTGTTACAGACCACCCAACCAGGATGAGGCGGCTGATGAGTTGTTCTACAAGCAACTGGAGGCTGTCTCAAGATCATCTGATCTTGTCCTTGTTGGTGACTTCAACCTCCCAGATATCTGCTGGGAACTTAATTCAGCAGGGAGGAGGCAGTCCAGAAGATTCCTGGAGCGAATGGAGGACTGCTTCCTGACACAGCTGTTAAGCGAGCCTACCAGGGGACAGGCTCTGCTTGACCTGCTGTTCTGCAATAGGGAAGGGCTGGTGGGAGATGTGATCGTGGGAGGCTGCCTAGGGTGCAGTGACCACGAGATAGTGAAGTTTTCAATATGCAGGGAGATTGGGAGGAGCACCAACAGAACCTCCACCTTGGACTTCCGAAGGGCGAACTTCAGCCTATTTAAAAAACTTGTCTGCAAAGTCCCCTGGGTACCAGCCCTCATGAACCAAGGGGTTCAGGAGGGTTGGACCTACTTCAAACAGGAGCTCTTGAAGGCACAGGAATTGGCGGTTCCCATGTGCCGGAAGGCAAGCCGGCGGGGAAGGCGACCAGCCTGGATGAGCAGGCAGCTCCTGGAGGATTTAAGGGGGAAGAGGAGGCTGTATCACCTTTGGAAGGAGGGGAAGGCTTCTCGAGGTATGTTCAAGGAAGCTGTTAGATTATGTAGGAATAAAATTAGGGAGGCTAAGGCCCAGCTGGAACTGAAGCTGGCCACCTCAGTCAAAGATAATAAAAAGCATTTTTATAAATATATTAACAATAAGAAGAAGGGCAGGAAGAACCTGAACTCCCTAGTGGACCTGGAGGGGAACACAGTTACTGAGGATGAGGATAAAGCTGAGGTCCTGAACACCTTCTTTACCTCAATGTTTAACAGCAAGGCAGGAGTTCAGGACGAGTGGTCTCCGGAGCTGGGCGTTGGGGTCGGGGAGCAGAGTAATACCCTGGAAATCCATGAGGAGTTAGTTCGGGACCTGCTGAGCCACTTGGATATCCACAAGTCCATGGGACCAGATGGGATCCATCCTAGGGTGCTGAGAGAGCTGGCGGATGTGCTAGCTAGGCCACTCTCCATCATTTTCCTCCAGTCCTGGCTCACTGGTGAGGTCCCAGATGACTGGAAACTGGCCAACGTGGTCCCCATCCACAAGAAGGGTCGGATGGAGGAACCTGGAAACTACAGGCCAGTCAGCCTGACCTCAGTGCCAGGGAAAGTGATGGAGCAGATTATCCTGGCAGCAATAACTGCGCACCTGAAGGATGGCCAAGGGCTCAGGTCCAGCCAACATGGATTCAGGAAGGGCAGATCCTGCCTCTCCAACCTGATCTCTTTCTATGATCAGGTGACCCGCCTGGTGGATGTGGGGAGGCCTGTGGATGTGGTCTACCTAGACTTCAGCAAGGCCTTTGACACCGTCCCCCACAGCAAACTGCTGACTAAGCTGTCAGCCTGTGGATTGGACCACTACACTCTGTGCTGGGTTAGGAACTGGCTGGAGGGCCGGGCCCAGAGAGTGGTCGTGAACGGTGCCGCATCCAGCTGGAGGCCAGTCACCAGTGGTGTCCCCCAGGGATCAGTGCTGGGCCCTGTCCTCTTCAACATATTCGTTGATGATCTGGATGAAGGGGTAGAGTCAGTCATCAGCAAGTTTGCAGATGACACAAAGTTAGGGGCAGATGTTAGTCAATTAGAGGGTAGAAAGGCTCTGCAGAGGGATCTCGACCGACTGGAAAGATGGGCAGAGTCCAATGGGATGACTTTCAACAAGTCCAAGTGCCGAGTGCTGCACTTTGGCTATGGCAATCCCATGCAGAGCTATAGGCTGGGGTCGGAGTGGCTGGAGAGCTCCCAGACAGAGAGGGACCTGGGTGTGCTGATCGACAGCCACCTGAATATGAGCCAGCAGTGTGCTCAGGTGGCCAGGAGGGCCAATAGCATTCTGGCCTGCATTAGGAATAGTGTGGCCAGCAGGAGCAGGGAGGTCATAGTGCCCCTGTACTCTGCTCTGGTTAGGCCGCACCTTGAGTACTGTGTCCAGTTCTGGGCTCCTCAGTTTAAGAAGGACATTGAGACACTTGAGCGTGTCCAGAGAAGGGCAACAAGGCTGGTGAGAGGCCTTGAACACAAGCCCTATGAGGAGAGGCTGAGGGAGCTGGGATTGTTTAGCCTGGAGAAGAGGAGGCTCAGGGGTGACCTTATTGCCCTCTACAACTACCTGAAGGGTGGTTGTAGCCAGGAGGGAGTTGGCCTCTTCTCCCAGGTAACCAGCACCAGAACAAGGGGACACAGTCTCAAGCTGCGCCAGGGGAGGTTCAGACTCGAGGTGAGGAGGAAGTTCTTCACCGAGCGAGTCATTCGGCATTGGAACGGGTTGCCCAGGGAGGTGGTTGAGTCATCGACCCTGGAGGCGTTCAAGGGGAGATTGGACGTGGCACTTCGTGCCATGGTCTGGTCATGGGGTCTGCGGTGTCAGGTTGGACTCGATGATCCTCGAGGTCCTTTCCAACCTGGGTGATACTGTGATACTGTGTGATACTGTGAAAAGCTAGACATGACAGGTGTCACAGCTCCCTTGTGGCAAAAACAGCCTGTAGGTGTTCTGGAGATGCTGGCAAATTCTGAAGGTGCTGCTCTGGCACAGACCTGTTCTATTTGGCTGATGCTGCTCTGCAGGAAATGTACTTCTGAGAAGTTTGTTTCATTAATGAAGATGGGAAAAGGAGAGGCTGGAAAACATCTTTCAAGTGTAATCCTCTAGTACAGACTGATACAAATCCATGAGTAAACTTGAGAAGGAAACAGAGTTTGTTTTCTGGCTATCCTCAACACAGTTTTTTCCTACTGGCACTAGTCCTGAGGGAATTCTGATCCAATTATTATCTGACATTACATCTATAAAATTGCCTACCTGTTGCTACTCCTTTCCAAAGTTTTCCTTTGTGTTTTGTAGCTCAACAACTTCATGCAACTTTGAAAAGATCTCTTGATATCTCACTGCTCCAGAGCACCCACCCCCCAGCTTATTGCTGAGCATGATGTTGTATAGCACAGAATGTCTCTTTGGTCAGCCTGGGTCGCCTGTCCTGGCCCTGCTCCCTGCCCACCCTCAGCCTGCTCCTTAGGGGTGCAGAGTGAGAGGCAGAGAGGGTATCAATGCTGTGCAAGCACTCTTCGGTGATAGCTAAAACACTGCTCTGTTATCAGCACTATTTTGGTTACAGATCTAAACCACAGCATCCTACCCCACAAGGTGCTGTGAAGAAAATTAACTCTATCTCAACCAGACCCAGGACAAGAAGTGCAAAGTGTTGCTCTGAAAATCACAGAATCATTCAGACTGGAGAAGACCTCTAAGGTCATCCAGGCCAACCTTCTACCCAACACTTCCATGATCACTAGACCATGCTGTGAAGTGCCACATCTGCTTGTTTCTTGAACACCTCCAGGCATGGTGACTTCACCACCCCTGTTCCAATGCCTGACCACTCTTACAGGAAGAGCATTTTTCCTCACATTCAACCTAAACCTCCCCTAGTGCAACTTGAGGCCATTTCATCTTGTCCTGCTAGTAACTAGGGAGAACAAATCACTAATGCCCAAAGCAGAGCTTTCCCCTCAAGTGCTAATCAATCATTTGGCTACTCTCATAATCACACAAGTGAACCCCTTCACTCCACTTCCTTTAAGTTTACAAGAAACCTGTAACTTTGCCTACAGGAAGGAACCATGAACCAAGGGTCGGAATCACTATCTGGCAAATTCATAGCTTTTCTTTCATTCTGAGACACTTCCTGGATGGCTCACATGAAATAAGAGATGGGGCAGATGAGGTTTCATTTTTATAAAGCTGTTGGGTCAGCTAATGGCCATCACCATCATTTCAGAAATCAGATTAAAAAACCCTCCTGTAAGAGCGACCTTGCTTCTAAGTAGCACTGTAAGCCTGTGACCATGACAACCTGTCTGCAGTTGTTGCTGACTTGTGTTCAAAGAGAGAGCTTTTTACATTCCTGTAAATAAGACTGCAGCTCCAAAATCACTTATCAAGCACACAACTTGAACTTCTCAGATCAAGGGACCCCAACAGCAACAGAAATAAGTTGCAGTTTGTATGGGCAGGCCCAGTGAGCTGTGACTGCTGTGCCACACGCAAGCAGAAGAGAAAGTGCCAAAAGCAAACATATTCAGAAGAGACTGAAGCTAGGCCTGAAATAGCAAAACACTTTCAGGGGCAGGAGGTGTGTGCATGGAATATCATAGTATCATAGTTTCATTCAGGGTTGGAAGGGACCACAAGGATCATCTAGTTCCAACCCCCCTGCCATGGGCAGGGACACCCCACACTAGATCAGGCTGGCCAGAGCCTCGTCCAGCCTGGTCTTAAACACCCCCAGGGATGGGGCCTCGACCACCTCCCTGGACAACCCATTCCAGGGTTTCACCACTCTCATGGTGAAGAACCTCCTCCTCACATCTAGCCTGAATCAATACAGGACCAGTAAACCTGCTGCAGGAAGGTGACCCTCAGCAAAGTTTTACAGCATTACAGACTTACAAGGCATAGCAGAAGCCTGTTGCTGGATACAGACCTGATGAAAAGACTTGAGAGATCTATTCAAGTGTAGATCTTGCTTATCTACTAACACCTACAGAGGTGTTACAGATCTTTGAGAGACAAACACCACCTTAGTGCAAAGAAACATGAAAGCAGCACTTTTTATAGAAAAGCTTTGCATCTGACCAACACTGTGGCTCCTCATCCTGGTTATTTCAGCCTTACACAGCTCCTTAGCCTCTGCCCTAAGCATCAAAACACTTTTGGTTTTGACATCTTCCAAGTTCAAACCACACAAAACCCAACAACAACTACAACAAGGTGGGGAAGAGCTTACACTAGAATTAAATAGAAACCACTCTGTTCCCCCTAGCTACACTAAACATTTTTATGTGTACAAACAGAAAACAAGACTGAAAGAGGAATGTTGTCATCCAAAGAGAAAGGGCCACGCATGTGTGTCACAGCAATGTGTAAACCCAGTTTTGGGAATCCTGAATGCCCTGAGGATAACCTCTCAAGGAGTTTGCTGTTACAACTGTAAAACATGTAGGACATGGCATTATCAGAACATTCAACACAGTAATGCACATAAAGGATGTTTACCCATTCCCATCAAAGTGCAAATGTGACTGCAGCTCCAACTATTGTTAATCTGTGAGTCACAGAAGGATAAACATTCTATATGCTCAGCATGAAAACCAGGTTCTCAGACACAGGTAGAGCTCCAAGTGGGCATCTTCTGTAGCAGTAGGTCAGATGATTTCACTGGGGAAAATAAACCATTGCAGGTTTTTATTCCCCTTTGCACTGCACAACCAACAGCACAGCAAATGTCAACTGTTGTGGATTTTTTCAGCCTGCAGCAGCAAGAGGATCACTCATGAATTTCTAACCAGCTCTGCTTAGGTAAAATCAGCTCAAGGCAATGGAATTTCTCATAAGTGTCATGAGGTCATGACTTGCACTCCAGGACTATTAGTGGTGGCCTAAGACAATGGGGAAAGCCACAGCTTGCTTGACTGAGCATGTACTAAAATCTACAGCTTTTGGTAAATGAAGCAGATCTGGCTATTCCCACCCCCCACCCCCCAATAAGTTTTATAGTCTTGTCCACACAGAATTACACTTTTAAGTACAGAGACTGACTCTTATGTTGTTTGGAGCAATGCTATAGAGATAGAACTACTGTGCCCAGAGTAATCATTCTTACAACTCTACAAACAACTCAGGTTTCAGATTGAATTGCTAAATATAGCTGTTTCTGCACAATTTTTCTTTTCCCTGAGCCCTGAAGATCTGCTTCATCTTTTTGTTTCTAGGGAGTATCTGATCACTTTTCTTCACCTACTGTCATGGTACTTCCCACACATCACAATGGTTGTCACATGCATTATAGTGACTAACTTTGGCAAGGTTTCTTGAACAAAATCTAACCTGAGGCTGATTTTTTTCCCTCATCTGGCTTTACTGTCCTGCTATATTGCATACTGACAAAGAGTTAAAGGGAACTTTACTTTGTCTTTCAAGTTGAGACCAGTAAGGTATGGAAGTTTGTTCCTTATGAAAAGTAGTGCAGAGCACAGCTGTTGCTCAGGCAAGTATTTGCTGACGAGAATTACTGTACTTAATGAGCCTTCATTTGGTTGTCTATAACAAAAGAAGGCCAGATGATGATTCTGAACAGCCATCTGATGAACACACATGACAGGCAATCCAGGAAAAGCCAGGTATGTTGAGAAACCACAGCTTAAGATGTGACTCAGTCTTTGGCACCAGCTCCTCACACTGAATTCCCAGGAATTCCTCAGAATTGACAAAAGGAAACAGTCATGTAAGGGCATTCCCGAGAACATAAGGGATCAGTTTCTTACTCAAGACTTACGCAGGCCAAATTTCCCTTCAGTCAGCGGTGCTTTCCTCAGGGGGTGCTGGCTCGATCCGAAGCACTAAACCCAAACCTCCAGTAAGTGGATGCACTGCCTGATTCTAACACACTGCTACAATACCACAACTATAACTGTGCTATGACATATTCTGCTGGACAGCTAACTAAATTCCCTGATGTTTGGTCTGAGGACATCACCGGCCCATCTGCAGACACAGGATTTCTCAGCTGCCTTATCGTTTGCTGGTTGAACTGGCAGGAACCCAAACAGATTTCTCCATTACTAAGGCTCCATCATAGTTTTCTACAAAATACTTTGACAGTCAGCAAAAGCAGTCCTGCTCCAATTTTTTAGTGAGCTCTGGCATTGGGGCAATGCTGAAAGTAGAAAACTTCTAATGTCTAGGGAGGTTTTTTCCCCCTTTTCTCCCTTTTTTCCCTTTTCCTACTACCATATATGAAAGGAAAGTGTGGCTATTTTAAAGCAGGGGCTTTACTTTCTTCCCAGCAAACCTCTGTAGGTGTAGGATATCATTCTGTAAAAGTAAAAAGTCCAAAATTGTATTCCCTAAACTTACAGATTTTTCATTGTTCTCAATCATGGTGTGGTGAGATTATTTATAAGATGAAATAGCAAATGCACCACAGAGCTGTACCTTAGGCAATTATGTTGCTTTTTTCTACCTCACAGGATCTTCTATGTATATGAAATCCAGTTCTAATTTTTGTTTAGTTTATTTTCAGCTAAGTGAGCAAACCATTTTGAAGGTATTACTCCTAACTGTCTGGACAACCCTTCCTGGCACAACTGAGGTAAAAAAATGACCTTCCACCTTGAAAAAGCTGAACTGAACAGAAGGATAATTATTGTTGTGAGGGACCACAGGAGGTCTCCATCCCAAACTCCTGCTCAAAACACTTCCAATGTTTGATTACCTTTACAGGAAAATATCACAGTATCACAGTATCACTAAGGTTGGAAGAGACCTCGAGGATCATCGAGTCCAACCTATCAACGCAGACCTCATGACTAGACCATGGCACCAAGTGCCACGTCCAATCCCCTCTTGAACACCTCCAGGGACGACAACTCCACCACCTCCCTGGGCAGCACATTCCAATGATGAACGACTCGCTCGCTGAAGAACTTTCTCCTCACCTCGAGTCTAAACCTCCCCTGGTGCAGCTTGAGACTGTGTCCTCTTGTTCTGGTGCTGGTTGCCTGGGAGAAGAGACCAACCCCTTCCTGGCCACAACCACCTGAGCCTCCTCTTCTCCAGGCTAAACAATCCCAGCTCCCTCAGCCTCTCCTCACAGGGCTGTGCTCAAGGCCTCTCCCCAGCCTTGTTGCCCTTCTCTGGACACATTCAAGTGTCTCAATGTCCTTCTTAAACTGAGGGGCCCAGAACTGGACACAAGACTCAAGGTGTGGCCTAACCAAAGCAGAGTACAGGGGCACAATGACTTCCCTGCTCCTGCTGGCCACACTATTCCTAATGCAGGCCAGGATGCCATTGGCCCTCTTGGCCACCTGGGCACACCGCTGGCTCATATTCAGGCGGCTGTTGATGAGTACCCCCAAGTCCCTCTCTGTTTGGGAGCTCTCCAGCCACTCTGACCCCAAATAGTTTTTCTTATGTCTGGCTGTGTCCTCATTTCAGCCTACACCCATCGTCTCCATGAAAAGCTGAAATATCCTACCTTGCATTTCACACACATCAGCATCAAGAGGCTTCCAATCCATCACCAGTGGAATTGAGCCTCTCAACTTCCAAGTTCCATATCTTCTCCCTTGATCATGTTCTGATTCCTGCAAATTCTTCCACACAAATTCTTCACAGTTTTGTCTTTTTACCATGACACCTACAAGCAGATAGATACAGCAGACATACATAACATAGGAGACTGCTCCATATCACACTGACTGAATTCTTCTCTTTGTACCCACCCTACCTCTGAAGGTGATTTTCACTGAGTCTGTAACTGGACAATGTACTTTGTGGTCCAGCAACCTCTTCTTTGACTGTGCTGAACCTAGCATGATAAGGCTATGAGCACATACAGAGCTCTGTGGTGTATAGCTGACTGTATATGTGCAGATATATACACACAATAAACATTATTACTGCTAATAATCAAATGTAGCCTAGGTTAACCTTAAAACAATGTGCTGCTTTAAGGCTTTTTCCTTCCAAGCTGTTCTACCAGTATGAGAATGTGGCACAACTAAACTAGTACGAACACTACTTCACATCAGCCCCGCTTACCATGATCCCCTCTTCCTGTAAGAAATGCCATACCAGCAGAACCTCTCCAGTAGCTGTATTCTGAAGGTATAAACAGCAGCTGATAATAGGAATTTTAGTGGCTAGAAGCTTTTGGTGTGTTCTTCCTAGTAAAAAGTGTCAGGGCAAGAGAAAACGTCAAGTTGCACCAGGGGAGGTTGAGGTTAGGTATCAGAAGGAACTTCTTCCCTGTCAGAGGGTACCCAAGAACGGTGGTTGAATCCCTACCCCTAGAAGTGTTTCAGTTTCAGAGGCAGAGATGTGGTGCTGAGGGCCATAGTTTAGCTCCAGACTTGGTAGAGTTCGAGAATAGTCGGCAGGCTGGCTGAGGCTCTGGCCAGCCTGATCTAGTGTGGGGTGTCCCTGCCCATGGCAGGGGGGCTGGAACTAGATGATCCTTGTGGTCCCTTCCAACCCTGAATGAAACTATGACTGGATGGTCTCAAAGGTCACTTCCAACCAGAATGATTCTGTGATTCCTAACCAAGCTTCTCCTCAAGATCTGTAGCGGTGTGTGGCCTTTGAGAGGAGATGTGCTGCTTTGTCTGTGTCCAAAGCCCTCCCCTGGCGGATGCCACGCGCTGTGGAAGCTTTCTGAAGTGTCTGTGCTGGCAAAGACAGAGCGGAGACTCCGCCGCGGCTCCGGGCAGGGCCTCTCGCCGTGGTGAGGGTCGCGGCCGCCTAGGCCTCCCCCGTCAGCTCTGGCCCGTCAGCCCCGGGGCCTCTCGGGGAGACGGTGCGAGGCGGGCGGCCCGGCCGCGGGGGTCGCCGCCGGAGGGAAACTCCCGCTCCGCGGAGGGAAACTCCCGCAGCGGCTGCTGCTGGCGCACGGCGCTGCGGGGCTTTCGCAACGCGGGGCCGGCCCCGTCTGCCAGCTCCTCGGGGGCCGCTCGCTGCTTCGGGCCTCTTCTTCCCGGCCTCTGGCCGGTCCCACCTTTGCCGTGACCACCTCCTTCCCGCGACCGGCCCGCGCTCCCCCTCCTTTGGCCCCTCCTTCACCGGCCTCCCCCTTCAAGCACCCTAGCCTCTGGCTCGGCATGGCCTCCCCCGCTTTCCCCCCGCGGCCTCCCTCCCGGCCTCAGGCCCCTCGCCCGCAGGTTTCAGCCCGTTTCAGATGCCCCGGCACATGCCCCGGCGGCCTTCTCTTCACCGGGGTTCCCCAGCTCAGCCCTGCCCCCGGGGCCGCCTGCCACCGCGGGGTTCCCCCTTCCGCCGAGGCGGAGCGTGCCGCAGCCCTGCCCGCCCAGCGCGGCGGCGGGGAAGCGGCGAGGCGGATCCTGCGAGCCCTTAAAGCAGCGCAGCCAGCCTCTGGCCGCGGTGAAGGCGGAAGAGCGGAGTACTAGCGGCGGCCCTGCCTGGCGCCTCCTGAGTTTATATGCAGCTGGACGGGTTTCTGCTCGCCCTAGAGAAGAAAGAGAAGGGGCAGCAGGGGGACCGCGGCTCACCTTCCCCGGCCATGTGCTCGGTAAGCGAGGCCAGCAGCACAGAGCCCTTGGTGGCCCGCTTCAAACAGGTGGAGGAAACGCTGGAGAAGCTGCACCGGGAAAACAGGAGCTTGAAGAACAAAGTGCCCCGGTACAACGCGCTCTGCACCCTGTATCACGAGTCGGCGCAGCAGCTGAAGCAGCTCCAGCTGCAGCTGGCCGCCAAGGAAGCGACGATCCAGGAGCTGCGGGGCAGCCTGGCCCGGCAGCAGCAAGCGGGCAGCGAGGCGGGGGCGGCGGGCGCGGAGCCGGCCCGATCGCTGGTAGAGAGCCTGCTGGAGCAGCTGGGCCAGGCCAGGGAACACCTCAGAGACAGCGAGAGGCTCTCGGCCAAAAGAGTGGAAGCTCTCAGCCAGGTAAAAAGTCGAATACCTTCGAAACAACGCTAGCAGGCCGTGCCGTGCCGTGCCTTGTCTCCCTGGGAAATAGGGTGCGGGGATGCCCCAATAGGGGCTACAGCAGCCACCGCGGGAGCTGCATTTCTGTCCGTCCCCTCTAGAAACAAGAGTAATGTAAGCTTAGTAAGGCCAGCAGTAGCTGTCCGCATGGAGCATGCAGAGGTTTTAGAGCCTGCTCGCTGGCGCTGATGGAAACAGGAGTCAGGCAGCAGCGCGGACAGCTCCGTGTGACAGGCCCGGGGTGGCACAGCAAGCTGCTGGGGGCACAGCTGGAACAAGAGGGCAAGTGTTTTGGCCTCACAGCGTCACGCTGGTGTGTTTGACAGGACGTGCTCTATCGCTGTGTGCCCAGAGTTGGACTGGGCCCAAGGCAATCTGCCATCTGCATTCAGCAGGGGTTCCCCTGCCTGAAGTCCAAGAAGGTAATCATAAAATCTTAAACTAAGAGCTTAGCATGGCATTATAAAACTTCATGTTTGCAGAAGGAGAAGGAAAAATACTCAAACCCTCTGAAGGTGGAAGCTTCATAACTGCTTACAGAGGAACAGAGGTCACAGTTTTGTTCTGCAAGATGCCACCCCTTTTTCTATTCAAATGGTGTGGTTCAGTGCACTTAAAAAGTAGTTTTTTTCTCTTGACATGAAGGCAGCACCTTGGTAGGTGGAGAAGTAAGGGTCAAGTGTGGCTTGGGAGGAGACAGATCAGGGAAAATGGCATAGGTTCTGATAGGAAAAGTCTAAAAGCTGCATTCCTTCCCCTCTGCAAACAACTGCTGTTTTGGTTACTGTCACTAAGACTTTCCCTGGTTCAGTCTGAAGTACTTCAAAGAATGCTAAAGCATTTCTTTCTGTATGAAGCTACATAAAGGAATTTCCAGGCTGAGCAGCAATACTTAAAATTGAAACAAGCATTTTTGTAGTAAGTAATCTTTTGACCTAATGCTTATATAAAACACTTTCCATAGATGACACTCACCTAAAATACATTTAAATAAGCTCAGGTTTGGAAATTTGTAATGAGACATGACCTTACTGACCCTTTGCAGACAGATCAGAGGGCTGTGGGAGCTGAAAGTATTTTGAAGTCTCTGGGGGAGATTTAGCATGATGCCAAAGAATTGAAACATCTGTATATGAACATGGGCTGTCTCTGTAAGCTAGATATTCAGTTTGTTCTTTTTAGAGGTAAATATTTCCTGCCTGATCCAAAACACTGAACTTATGGTCACAAAAAATAACAATAAGGGAAAAGATTTTCTGTGAAGTCAGATGCCTGTGTGCTGGCAAAGAAGAGTTCTCCCTGTGATTTACAGCTGTGTCAGCACTCCCCTAGAAGCGGAAGGGAGAGGAAAGACTTGCACCTATCCCATGGTCTCCCCTGGCATTCAGGACATCACCAATTCTGGAGAAGCAGTGCTGCAGAGGTTTCTGTTACCAGCATCCACTATTTTTTGAGGACATCAAGCACAAGTTGCTTTTGGCAGAGTCAGGAGTGGTGTACTTCAGACATGTAGTGCTAGAGTGTGGTTCAGCCCAGACAGCAGGGAAACTTGTTCCTTCTTAAAACACCTGACGAGACTTTAACAGTGCAGTGCGAATGATCCGACAGAGCTTCCAGGTCAACAGGAATGTGTGGTGAGAAGATACACAGTTGTTTCCTAGGAGTATTCCTGTCAGACCTCCCTCACATACCTTGGAGTGTCAGAAGAGTAATTGCTGCCATTAGGATTTCATTCTCTGTTGCTGCTCCTTACTACTCATCCCTGCCTAAGTGGGAGGGTTGCCACATACACTCCCTCTGCTTTGCTCCTGTGGCAGTGTTAGGCAGTGAAAACACTTCACTGGGTTTTAATAAGGTGATTTTCTAGTTCTGTGTTTTATGAGGAAGATCTCTAACTGGTACATTAGAAGGCAGGACCAGTAAGCACTTCTCAGTCTCCATAGTGATTCCTTGTAAACTACTTTGTTCCACGTAAGTTCCATTTTCAGTTTGTTGCTGCCATAGGTCATGTCATAAAACCTGATTGTTCCTTCCTTCTGCTGACTAGGAAGTGCTTGTACAGCTTGTGCAGTTCTGGTTTTGATTGATTGATCTGTCAGTTCCAAGGTGAAGTGATTATGTAGAAGTCAGTTTGATTTCTTTTACTTTTTGAAGTCCTTTGCAGTAAGTACAGAAGCAATATGGAATTCAGCCTGGGATGTATTTTGGCTTTTGAGTTCACTTTACTTGGAAATAACAACTTTCCTCTCACCCTTTTCTTTAGGAAGTACAGAAGCTGAATCAGCAACTAGAGGAGAAAAATGGAGAGATACAGCAGATGATAAATCAGCCTCCATATGAAAAGGAGAGAGAGATCTTAAAACTCCAGAAGAGCTTGGCAGAGAGGGAGAAGGCTCAGGCCACCAGCGATGTTTTGTGTCGTTCGCTCGCCGATGAAGCTCACCAACTCCAACGCAAGTTAGCATCCACAGCAGAAATGTGTCAACACCTGGCCAAGTGTCTGGAAGATAAGCAAAGAAGAGAGAAGGGGAATTCAGATGACCAGATAGCTACAGAAAGATCTAACCCGGTATTGTTACTTGCCACTGTGTTTCTTTAAAGTCTTACTAGCTTCTGAGGTGTTAATTGCAATGTGATAGTTGTAACTGGGGAGTGAGTAGAAACATCCTGGGAAATCATTTCAGGAAGGGTGAGAAGATTACTAGGGCAAGCTCTGAATAACTCCTAGTACCAAAAATATAGGATGAAAGCAGTTGACAATCACTTGAATTTTGGCCCTCTCACTTATCTCAGTCAGAAGCCTGTTTTTGGAAAGGATTTTGAGAGGTCACTTCCAACCTCTGCAGTTCCAGGACTATAATTCCTCCCTGCATGTACAGGTGGTACCACATCTTTATACCACAGCCTGTTGCTCTGCATCACTAGATGGTGCTGTGCTTTTGAAGGTGGTACCTCTTGGTGACTTGTTTAAGCATCTAAATCACAAACCAAAGCAGAGCTATTTCAAAGCAACATTTCAGTTAAAAACTGTGTAACGCGTGTCTGCTCGGATCAGGATTTGGCTTTGCCCACGTAATACAGAGCCACAGAAAGCTGGTCAGGGAAGAATGAGTCAAGGTGTCTTACCTTGTTTCTTTTTTTTCACTCTGGGGTTCCCCCCAGTGTAAGGCAATGTTTCTCCCCAGCAGGGATGCTTACAAAAAATGCTTCAGGATAGAAAGGTGGCAGGGACACAAGGAAACACCTGGATTTTGGTATACTTAGCTGATATTTGGGCCGTGTGGCTTGGCTGTATCATCACCTTGGCTGAAGCTTTTCAGTGGAAGACAGAGGCAGATGATGGTGTTCTGTTGTTCCAGAAGCCAGGATGGCTCAGAGTCGTTAGGTGATTCACCACAGGAAAATGGCATGAAAGGTGCTGCCTCCAGCAGCAGTTCAGAACATTGGGTAGGACACTACAGCCAGTTCTCACAAGAAGAATAATTCCAACTCATGCCCTTGCTGCTCTGTAGTGGCAATGCTGTATTTCACACCACCACTCAAGGATACTTGCATGAGAAACTCTGCACATGCTCACCTCTACTTTGAAAACACTGCAGGAGCATTTCCAAAGAAAGTTTATTCACATTGACTTTATCTGTAAGAAATAGTTAGGGGTTGGCTAGGTCGAAGAAAAAGGGACTTGAAGTCTTGAGTATTATCGTATTTTACGTGCAATTGATAGACAGGAAACCTGATTGACTTTGATATATGTAACAAGCAGCTAACCTTGTGCAGCAGGGACTTCCCTGTTGAAGAAGAGAAATTTCAGATGCAATTACTAGCTGATTCTAGGGAATTTTGTACAAAAGTGCTCTGTATTACTCATGTACACCGGGGGTTTTTAAAGCAGATGTCACAAGTGTAAAAAAGTCTATCACTTACTCAATTATTTAGCAAGCAGGGCTTTTTGCCCCCTACCCTCCCCAGTAATTTCTTCCCATCACTGGCCAAAATTGACAGTACCAACAAAACAAGTTGAAGGCCTATCTGTGTCATTGTCATGCATTCCCCCCACTCCAAACAATAGTTTCCAAGGAGTTTGGTAAACTGTTGGGCTCTGCTGTCAACCGGACAGACCTTCGTGCATGTCAACTGCGGGGTGGTGTTCCTGTGACATTTAGCAGGCGCAGAATTTAGTAAGACAGATGCTTTTAGAACCCCCACACAGGCCTGTTTAAAAACAGTACCAAGGTGGTAAAAACCTGAGTACATTTTTGCTCTGCTTAGTAACAATAAAAGCTGTAGACCATACTATTGGAAATAGTGTCCTAGGTGGAAATCAGCAGACCTTGCTCTACGTGTTTTTGACACTACAGCAAACAGTTTCAGAGGCTTTTCAAATAAGATAACTTCCAGTTTAACAGCATAGCCAAGTAGCTCTTGGAATTTTTCTGTTCAAATAACACTTCCTTTATCTGAAATTTACAGCTTTTAGAGAGTGAAACTTCACTTCAAGCTCTTATTTGCAACCTACAAGATGAAAACAGGATGTTAAGACAAAAAGTAGCTCACGTGAGTACTTTCATTTTGTACAAGATTAAGATTTGATTGATTATGTTGAATGACAGTAAATCTGAAGTAGGTAAGGCCAGACTAATCTAATTAAATGGCAAGGTGATGTGGCTCCAAAACTTTTCCTAGTCCTTTCAACATGGCACAGAGCCTTTGTTCCCTTAGCTAAAAACAACTCTTTACCTTGGTTTTAATATATTGGGGTTTTGCTGTTAAAAATGTACTGCAGAACAAAAATCTTTTGTGTCCTTTCGTACATCAGCACTCCTCCCTAGGAGAACAGCATAGGTCCAAGGTGAATACCAACCCTTCCCACTCCATACTATTGAACACTATCCCTATGAATTGGGAAAGGGGGAATGGTGCCTGTGAGGCCTGCTTGGCTTACAGAGTCCTCATCTGCTGCTGTCCTCTAACGTGGCTTGTCCACACCCCGCAGTTGAGTCAGCTTATTATGTTATCCTTGAGAGAATGCTGGTCCTGCACATTTAGCCAGCCTGTGAAAGATTGGAAGCTTGTGTCCATGCTCTTCATGACTGTCCTGGGTCACCTTTCAGGTGGAAGACTTGAATGCCAAATGGCAGAGGTATGATGCAAGCAGGGATGAGTATGTGAAGAGACTCCACTTGCAGCTAAAGGAGATGAAGTCCCGGCTGGAGCAGCAGCACGGAGTGACCTCAGCACAAACCAATTCTGACCTGATGCACAAAGAGATATTCCGGTTAAACAAGCTGCTGGAAGAAAAAATAAAGGAATGCATAAAAACAAAGAGAGAGTTGGAAGACATGAAGAAGACTAGCGAAGGAGACACTGAGCGCATACAGATGCTGGAACAACAGGTCATTAATTGCTTTTTCCTAGAGGAGGGAATTCTGACTTTTTCCCCCAGACCACTGAAGTCCAAGGAGAAAACAAACCAAAACTATTTCTTTTGATATTTGCCACATCTGACTCTTCAGATACTGAACACACATGTAAAGGAAACTCATTAAAGAACTGGAGGCAGCCCTGCTGGCTTCATTTTTTGTACTGAAAGACTTGGCGGGGGGGAAAAATCCCACAAATACCTTTAGAGTATAGATATGATAGAGAAAATCCTGAGCTTCTGGAAAGAAATATTTACAAAGAAATCACAGCCTCTACTTCTAATCTAACCTGCTAATGCCCTGATTTCTAAAGTACTAACTTGGTAATTCTTTTCCAGGTGCTAGTGTATAAAGATGATTTCACATCTGAGAGGTCAGACCGAGAACGAGCACAGAGCAAAATACAAGAGCTACAGGCAGAAGTTGCATGCCTGCAACACCAGCTAGCAAGAAGACAGGTAAGAAAGCAACATGCTACTCTTGCAGTTAAAGCATGTCAACAGGATTCAGAACAAAAATGTACTTTTAAATGCATAGTTTTAAAGTCTTATTACTTCTAAATCCACTTCACTTCAGCCATGGAAACCTTACATTCTATAGTCAGTTCTAGTGGAGATGTATTACTCTCTTCTAGTCCATTTCCTTTCTGTTTTGGATCAGCAAAGTAAGGGTGAATTGGCAGAAGAGAAGGACAGCCATGGCTCTCCCATCAGTAGTACCTTTGAAGTAGCTTACTGACTGTATCTTGCATCTTCTACAAGCCTTCTTTACAACTGTGTTAATAACACTGCAAGAACTGATGTACACTTTATTTACAAACCTTCTCATAAAAACACGAGTAACATCTCAGCTGAAGGTGGTGAAATAGCCTGTTAGAGAATCTCTTTTTACTGCATCCTTTTCAAGAGCTCCTCTTTCTTTTCCTAGGACACAAGAGACACGAGTAGTCATTTCAGAGGTCACACTGGCAACCAAAATCATATGTACCCCCAGACGAACGTTGAACACCTGCGAGGCAACAGCCCAGGCCAAACAGGCCTGAGAAGGACATCTTCACAGTCTGAACAAGCTTCTCCTCCTGTGGACAATGGAAACTCAGGATCTGAGGGCAGGGCCCAGGGTGAACTTAGATGTCCTCATTGTATGAGGTTTTTCAGTGATGAACTCAGTGATGAATTCCTCAAGCATGTTACTGAATGTTGTCAGTGACCACGTGCTGTGAGGCGCATCAGTCGATCACTACTTCACAGACAGTAAACCTTCGCTCTGTATGCATCTCCTACAGTTCCAAACCAAGAGTAACTCAGATGGACTGCTCTTAGGCTGAACAATATCTACCTCTTACCTGATGTCACCTTCTTTTGGACTTCAGGACAAAGCAAAGTGGTTTTATGAAGAATTATTTTTGACAGCTATGAGGAAGGTGACCTAATGCAAATTCTGCTGCAAACTAAACAGAAAGCTACAGTGGTAGCTAGGTCCAGGGAGCAGCTTGACTCCTGTTCAAGTCTAATTCTTCACAGCAGCCTAAAGGCCTGTGAAAAAAAAAAATTACTGAGCTTGAAGTTTTCCTTCCCTTCTGAAAAATCCAGGCTGAAAGACAGGGGAGGAGCATTTTGGCAAAAGAAAGGAAAAAATCATCTTGTGCTTTGTCTGGACTAAAAGCAAAAGTGCTGCTCTGTCTGCTGACCTTTCGGCCACCTCACCTGAAAATCCTTGAGACCCACTGAGATCAGGAGAAGTGAAGCCAACATTGAAGGGCTGGCCATTGACTCAAGCTAGCCTGCTTCTTTGCACAGAACCTCTGTACAGCAATATTTATTTTTTCTGTGCCTAAGTGATTATTTCAGACATCTGTAAGTGTGTGTGTGTGGTTACTGGCTGTATTCCTATTTCACCTAAGGATTATTTTTATAATAAAAGTGATTCAGCAGTGGCTTTACTACATGAGTGAAGGGGGTCAGAAGTTTCTCTTTCAGGATGAAGTATTTAAATGTGAAAGAGTCCCAGTGACTATCCTAACTAAATGTTTCAGGTCAGAATTACTTCATTCCTTCAGTGACAACCAGTGTCTCAGCCTTATTTTCAAATGAACATTAAAAGTCACTCCTCATTGCTGAGAGGAAGAATGACCTGTCAGAGGCACCAGAACACCCTGAGTGTCTGACCCTGCCACACAGTTGTGACAACACCACTGCTAGCTTAGGTTTTGTTTTATCCCAGCTACACCAGAGAGAACATCATAGTATCATAGTATCATCAACAAACAGCATGGGACTGTTTTGAGAGGAGGTATCAGAAGCTGAAGTGTACAAATGTAACAGGGTCACAGCTAGTTTCTCACCATGTCCCAGCTGGAATTAGGGATGGGATACAAAGTGAAGACCTCGAGCCACCTGTCTCCTCAGGAGGGTTGTGGATATTTTCCTTGCTGTTTCCTTTTCAGGATCCTGTTACAGCCCCAAAGTTTATGACAATGTTCCTTAAGGTGGGATATTCCAGTATCTGAAGGGGGCCTACAAGAAGGCTGGGGAGAGACTTCTCAGGATCTCAGGTAGTGATAGGACTAGGGGGAATGGAATGAAGCTGGAAGTGGGGAGATTCAGACTGGACATGGAGAGGAAGTTCTTCACCATGAGAGTGGTGAAGCCCTGGAATGGGTTGTCCAGGGAGGTGGTTGGGGCCCCGTCCCTGGAGGTGTTTAAGCCCAGGCTGGATGAGGCTCTGGCCAGCCTGATCTAGTGTGGGGTGTCCCTGCCCATGGCAGGGGGGTTGGAACTAGATGATCCTTGTGGTCCCTTCCAACCCTGACTGATTCTATGATAACCAAAGGTGATGCCTAGGCCATTGCATGGAGCATGCTGGTACAATGGCTCTTAGTAACCTAATCTTGGGAGTGGATTGCAAGCCTGTGATTGATTACAAGCTTGTTTTTCCCAACACAACTTGCATAAGCATCCAGAAAAAAAATCTCTGCTTTCTTTTTTTTTTTTTATGACCATTTTATACATTGCCTTTTAAGGTCTCAGAGATCAGATGCAGCCCACAGAATACAGACTGAGAGGCATATGATTAAACTTCCTGTGGCATAAGCTAATCTTGCTTTTTCTGCCTGTTCTCCTTAGACAAGCCTTGTTTACAGCTTCAGTGTCCACCAGTTCCATAGTGCCAGTGACTGATAACAGAATATGGCCTTTATTGATTCACATTACAAGAGAGTTAAACACAAGGAAAAGGTAGAGCCTGGCAGTGTATTGTATCTCATTGGCTTGAGATGATCACTGCTTCTACATGCAGCAGGCAGAAGCTCAAGTCGATTTCGCTTGTGTTCATCCTTGTGGGTGGAGAGGGACAGACCAACCCACAGATGTTGGAGATAGATGCAAGAATTAGACAAAAGAATCTGCAGTACAGGGAGAATAATGTTATCTACTCTTGGGGATTTAAGACCTGTGAATTGGAGTCCAAATCCTGGGAAAGGAGAGCGTGTCAGTGCAGGGAAACAATCTCCATAGAGGACCACACTGGACCACCAAACAAGTAGACAAAGTTATAGATCAGGCACGAATTAGAGCTGCCACCTAAAGCCATGCAATAGATTTAGACAGTCTGGAATAGATCTAGACTGGATACTAGAAAGAAAGTCTTGACAGTGAGGGTGGTGAGACACTGGAACAGGTTGCCCTCCCACCCCATGGAAGTGTTCAAGGCCAGGTTGGATGACCAACCTGGTTTAGTGGAAGGTGTCCGTGCCCATGGCAGGGGTGGAATCTTGAAGGTCCCTTTCCAACCCAAACCATTCTAGGATTCTGTGAATAAAAGACTGGAATTTGACTACCCATGGCAGAAATCTAGGGCAGAACTGTTGGGTTTCAGTATAAAAGTACCTCACCTTGCAGGTATTTTATCATTTCCTACTCAGTTGTTGGGGTTTTTTTGCAGCTGGTAAAATGCCAGCTACACACACTATGGACAACTACTAGCATCTAACTTAGAAATCTTTGTTTCAGTTTATAAAGCGTAAACTCTTCCTCCTAAGAAAACTTGATTCCCCAGTGCTTTGATTTTTATGCTGAAGTCATTGGTAGAGCTCTTGAAGAAAGACTAAAACCTTGACTTGTCCTCTCCCTCACCAGGCAAAGCACACCCATCAAGGCATCCCAATCAATCACCATCACCACCTACAGCCACAATTCAGGTTCCTCAGCTGGTGGACCATAATGCTTAAGACCTGACAGCTCCACTGCAGCAAAAGCAGCTGTGAGTTCCAGGCATTTCTGGAACCCTTTCAGTTAAGAGAAGTTCCTGGCCTCAGGCTGGTGTTCTCTGTCACCTGGGTGGCCATCCAAGTAGTGTGTGTCTTGTCTGGTTAACTGGTAAAAGCAACCCAGCTTCTTTCCCAAAAGAAAGCAATAAAGGCCTCTGAGTAAGACAGTAACTGCACAAACTGAAAGGAACTTCAACAGCACAAACTTACTGAACTTTCATTATCTCTTGGTACTATGCTTGTTCACTGAAACTCACTTCATCTGTAAAGCTGCAGAAACATGTCCTCACACAAGGAGCTCTTGAAACCATATAGAAAAACTCTGTGACCAGACAGGACTCTGTTCCTTATTTGCTGCGTCAGTAACAAAAGGCATCCAAGACAACTGCAGCCTGTTAACAGCTCAAGGCAGGGCCCATTGAGGCTCAGAGCTGGTGAGCAATACCCACACTGGGCAGGCATGCCAATACTAGAACAGACAGAGGCACCTCTGTAGGTCCAGGGAGGTTGGACAATCTCTTCTGGGTCTCTTGTAGGAATGTATCTTAGAATACTGACAGATGCCAAGATGTTTCTGCCCAGTTACCTTCATGGTTACTCCATCCCTTCTAAAAATCTGTCCCTCCTTAAATTACTTCCCCTCAGCTCTGCTCTCTGAACCAGCCTGAGTTGATCCAGGACAGTCTCAGTGCTCCCAAGCAACTATCTCACCAACAACAAGGTTTTCAGACCATGCACCCTCCAGCTGCTGGTTGTCATTACTCCTGGATCGCATCATAATGTGTTTTTCTTGGGATATCGAAGTAAATGCTGTTTACTAATAACTGTGCTGGTTGCTAAGCAGAAGTAGGCCCTCTGCACACAACCGTGCCAGCAGCTGCAGGCAAGACTGACTCACTTCACCTCAGCAAATACAACTGGGACAAGCCCCAGAAGATGGTCCTTACCCCAAAAGCCCCAAGGGAGAGAAGATCAACAATAATGCTGCCTTCTGTGGCATCAGCAGTCTGAAGCCTAAAAAGCTCATCACATCTTCTACATCTCTCAAGGCCCTGTCTGCTTCCCCCTCCAACGGCCTAGGACATCACACCTTTTCAAACAAGCCTTAAACACCTCAAGGTGAAGAGCTCACTAATACTAAAGCTGACTACAAGAAGAAAGTTTGCTCCAGAAGCAGATACCTATGCTGCATGGTATTTTAGTTTTTCACCTTCCATTTCCTGTGGCTTTGCTGCATGTGTAAATATAGCAAGCAAGGGAAATTCCAAACAAGATGCCACACACCGTTGCAGTCAGAACAGCAGTGCTTCTCATTCTCAAAAAGGGAAGTCTCAAATTCTTTTTCTACTAATTCTGTGTGAATTCAAAGTATGCTGCAGCAAGATTTCCTAGTACCATGCTCCAGCAGCTATCAGCTGGAGGGGGTCAGCTAAAAACCTAAAGCATAAGGAAATACTTTCAGAGCACTAAGTGCATTCTCAGGGCTAGTCAATATATATCAAGGTAAGGGTCAAGAAGATGGGGCTGGATTCTTTTTCAGTGGTATCTAGTGACAAGACAAAGGACAATGGGCACAAACTAGAACACAGCAAGATCCACCTAAAGATGAGGAAGAAGTTCTTTGCTCTGAGGAACACTGGACAAAACTGCCCAAAGAGGTTGTGGAGTTCCCTTCTCTGGAGAGACTGCAAACCAACCTGGGTGTGACCCTGATTTAGCAGGGGGGTGGGCTAGATGATCTCCAGAGGTCCCTTCCAACCCCCACCATTCTGTGTGTGATTTTATGTGAAGCCAGAGAGGCCTCAGCAGAGGGATGGGGTGTCAGGTGAAACACTCCTGCCTTACCACCTGATGTCTCAAACTGCTAAGTAATCACAAAGCTTAGCCCAGCACCCTCACTGAAGCTTCCCCCATCACAGGCTGTCCTAGCTGGGTGGTTAGAGCTCCAGCAAGGTCAGGTGGGGATTTACAAGGTGCTGCAGTAACAGCTTACACAGGGGCTCCTGACAGTCACCAACCATTGCAAGTGGCACATCTGTCCACCTACACCGCTGCTTGTTCCCCTTTCTCTGTAGCACATCCACTCTTTCCTCCTCTTTTGACACTTACTGGTAAGAAGCTATTGGTGGAAGAATCTTTACAACATGCCCTGAAGGTATGGTGTTGATAGTGGCTGATAGCCTCCTTCAGGACCTCAAGATGTTTCCATAGCACGTGGAGCTCCCTTGTGAATAGCACTCAACCAGGCGGTGGGTTATGGCACAGCTTCTCTCTAGAAGGCACCAAACAAGCCCATCTGAAGTGTATCTTTGGCCTGATTACATTTATTTCCTCTCCATCCTTCCCTGGGAAAGCCCTGCAGCACACCTTCTGGAGACCTGGCTGATGGATGGGCCGTGAGCAAGGCAGCCCTGGCTTCTCGTGCTGACACCCACCCCCTTGGTGTCACATCAACTCACCTTGCTGAGGGGCTTCCACAACTCTAATTTCCTGGGGAGTGGGAGGGAGGAAAGAGCAGTGGGACCTAGTTCTGCAACACCTGCAGACACTGCAGCTTTCTCCTCCCCCATCCTGCACTGACCCAATCTCTTGGTCAAATCTCTCCTCACACAAACACCATTTTTTTCTCCTCTCACTGTTTTTTTTTAATGACCATCACTAGTCTCTCTGGCTACACACAAGTACCATGGGTAGGTTTTACAGGAGTTCAAGCATGTCACCAGGCAAGCCTGGTGTCTGCCCCGCCAGCTCTAGTACCACCACCCACCCCCGTGTTGTTCTAGGCTTCTTGGTTCCTGCTGCAGCCACACTTGCTCCAGCCATGCTCCAGACCTCCCCTGCCCAGCCCAAAATGCAATGGCAGAGTGGCACAGTGGGTCTCACAGCTCAGTGTTCTGCTCCAGGGTTACCTTCTCTGCTGACACAAGAGGTCACACTGAGAGAACAGAGCTTTGGTGGCACTGAGGGCAAGATGCCAACCTGTATTCTCCCTCCAGCTGGGCCCCTGCAGCCTTCCCTGGGCTGGGCCAGCTGCAGTTCATGTGAGCCAGACATCTGCACCCACCAGCTGGGCCCCAGGCTGGCAGGAGAGCCATGAGCACACCTCCCAGCTCTGGAAGAAGCCCCACTGTGACCAGTCCCACTCATAAAGCCCTGGGGGATTCCTGCCCAGTGCAAAGCAGAAAAGAAGGTTCAGACCATGCTAGAGGACAAGGATCTCTACCTCTCTCTCACAGTGGAGAAGTGAGAGGAGCTCAGATCTCCTTGGACTAAGTGATGCCAGCTCAAATGAGAGCCAAGAAAGGAGCTCAGATAAGCAGAGGAATCAGTCCTCATTCACAGCATCCCTACCACAGCTGAAGGAAGCTCAGTCATCCACAGAGGTATGCAAAGGTTTGCAGACAGACATTTGAGGAAGAACATCACCTACTAAGAGAAAAGATGACTTGGTGGGCTGTGAAGTGACACAGCACAGCTGAAGAGAGTGTAAGAGAGCACCCTACTCCTCCTTCTCACCACCTGAGCTTGTCCTCAGTGATGTAGATCTAATTTAGCAGTTCTCAGCTCCTCTTCTACCTCAGTACTGAGCACCTGCTCCACCTTCTGCAGAGCTTTCCCATGTACCACCCTCAAGAACAGCTGGCAGATGATAATCAGAAGGAAAAGGATCTTCCTTCGACCCTGGCTGCTGGGAGAAGGGACCTCTCTACCTTTCACCAAAACCAGTCCCAATATGAGCCCTACACTTGACTACAGATTGGTCCTTCCCAGCAGGAACATCTCATGAGATGCACCTGCTGCCTGCATTCTTGGAACTGCTTCTTGGGCACTGACTGGACTGCCAGAGCCACCAAGCAGGCCCCATAGGAGACCTGGAGCAGGGTCCCTAAAGAACAAGAGCTAGAAGCAGTTTCCATCCTTAACAGCATCTGAGACTTGTTCAAGCACTTGGCAGAAGTCCTCTCAAAAGCCTCATTAGAGGGTGAATGATGCAAAGCCATCTCAGCCTCTAGGCTTGCTTCTTGGGGTTTCTATCAAGCAGAACTTTGGCAGCTCCTCCATGACTCTAAAATAGCTTTAAACCCACAAGTAGTCTCCTTGAATACGTCTATGGAGGTCAGGCCCTCTCAAGCAGCCCACTTACTGCTCATCAGAGCCCACTTCTGCCCTATTCCAATTGCACTCAAGCACAAGACTGGTTCTTGGGGCAGGACCTGTGACACTGGCCACTCCAGACAAGTACCTCCAACTGCCAAGACACAGCTTGGCCCCAAAAGCACCAAATATTTGCCCTCCTGCTGCTTCAAGTGCCTCTTGTGGTCATCAAGTGGCCATCAAAAGGTACTTCATCTCCACAGGTAACATCACCACTTCATAAAAATCACAGAGACATTAAGGTTGGAAATACCTCTAAGATCATCAAGTCCAACCTTCTATCCAACATCTCCATGACCACTAGACCATGTCCTGAAGTGCCACTTCTACACATTTCTTGAGAGCCTCCAGATGTGGTGGCTTCACCACCTCCCCAGGCAGCCCCTTTCAAGCTGCCTCTTCCATACCCTATGTGGCACCTGCAAGGTCTTACAACCTTTCACCTCTTTTTGAAGGAGATATTCCAAAATAGAGGGCACAGCTTGTGCTCAGTGGTGCATTGGGAGGTTTCTGACAATGCAAAAAAAGATTTGTGCTATGTGCAAGCAATGGATTCATGTCCCAGCAGAAGGGACTGCTCTGTAGCACTGAGCAGAGAGGGGTGGGAAAGGGGAGTAAGGTGGAGTTTGTCAGAAAGAGACCCTGCTGGACTTGAGCAGAGTGCTTTAGAGACAGTTATGTGAAAGAAGTCATCTTCTGAAATGAATCTCTAGCCAAGGCTAGGAGCCAGCACGGGGTGCAGGCAGGCTTTCCCCTCCCACACAAGATGCATCCTTCGATAACCAGATGTGGAATCCCCTAAACTCTTTGCACGGTGACAGCTCCTTGGGAGGCACAAGTGCAGTGGAAAGAATTGATGAGTGCAGCCACCTCGTCACCACCACCCAAAGAACAGGCCACAACTTCATTCTGTGCACTGCTTTGAGGCCTGGGTTTGTTGCACCTACACACACCAGATGCATGGCACTGCTCTCCCTCCTACAAAATGTCAAGGTCCTCAACTCCTAAGAATAACCACTAGTGAGAAAAAAAACCAAAACAGTGTCTGCTGACCAGTGTGTCTCCTACACTCTGGGGACTCCACTGGTCTTGCCTTTCTCCTCAGCTCACAAGTTTGTGCTTACCTGGTCCTGAGTTTCCTCCTGGTGGCACCTCCTCTGCCAGGCCGTGGGCAAATATTACTTTTTACCTCTGTGGTTTCCAGGTGACACTCTCAGGGAAAGTTTACTGGAGCTTTATTCTTCCTGAAATGGCACCAAAACTGAATAACCACTTCCTCTTAGCACAGCTGAGGAACTCCAATGCTGCAGTGTTGCAAAAGCACCTCAGGACACTCGCCCTCCTGTCCCTTTGTCCTCTCCTCTATGCACTCACAGCAGTAGCTGCACACACTGGGCAGAAGCAAGGCTGGGAAATGCCTGAGCATCAAAAACCACTCTCATAGCCTGGAGAAAATGGCAAGTGCTACCTTTTACTCTTCCCTGCAGTCACCTTGTCCCTTTGCCTTCCCAGCAGTTGTTCCATGAAGCGTTTGTGGCTCCAACTCCACCCTACTCAATGCATCAAACCCGCCATTTACACCTGAAAGGTGGTTGTGGCCAGGAGGGGGTTGGTCTCTTCTCCCAGGCAACCAGCACCAGAACAAGGGGACACAGTCTCAAGCTGCACCAGGGGAGGTTTAGACTCGAGGTGAGGAGGAAGTTCTTCACCTAGCGAGTCTTCGTCTTTGGAATGTGCTGCCCAGGGAGGTGGTGGAGTCACCGTCCCTGGAGGTGTTCAAAGGGAGATTGGACGTGGCACTTGGTGCCATGGTCTAGTCATGGGGTCTGTGTTGATAGGTTGGACTCGATGATCCTCGAGGTCCTTTCCAACCTGAGTTATACTGTGATACCTTCAGGCATGGTTTGAGCAGTGAAAGCTCAGCCACCAATGGGTTCAGGGCCAACACAACCTGCAGCAGCCACTTAGATTCCCAGCACACTAACCCAGCACACCCTGTACCTACACAGTTATTGATGCTGGTGTGATTAATCAGTGATGCAACTGCTGATGAGTCAAGATGAGTCTGATCTACAGGAGAGGCTGGCAGTTGAGGCTGGTAACCGACGCAGAGCCCAGCGTAAGCAGCACATGATCCTTCACACTGGAAACACAGAACCTCTTCCAAGCAAGAGCTGTGGACTGCAGGTTCAGGAAATGTTAGCCTAGCCTGTGTTTGTGTGTCTGGACTTTGGGATTTCCACTGCAGCCCTCTGCAAGCAAGAGGTCAAATAGGGAAGAAGGCAACATAAACACAGGCAAAGGATAGAAAGGTTTTGTGATTTGGAGGCCAAAGCTGACCTTGAAGGAAAGGATTTTTAGGAAATAAACAGAAGAGCTTTTAAGCATCCATTAAATCAGTAATGGAAAACTCTGTATGCATGCTAGAGTACTCATAGGAATTAAACTTCACAGGGAAGGACATGGGCATGGGGCCAGTACCTAAAGGAAACACTGAACGAAATTTACTGGAACTTCTGAACGAATACAGCAGGTCTAGGCATGGCTCCTTCATCTAAACCAGATTTATGACTGCCACAATCAATGGCAAGTTTGCAAAATTCATGGAATAGTTAAGCTCAGGAAGAGGAAGGTCTGAAGATCATCTAGTCCACTCACCAGCCCTTCTCAAAGCAGAGTCAGCCAGATCTTGGAGCTTTGGCCAGTCAAGTTTGGATCACCTCCAAGTACAAATAGTCCACAACCTCTTTATGCAACCTGCTCTTGGGTTCAGTCACCCTCATGGTAGGACAGTTTGATTATGTTTAAATGGGATTTCATTTATTTCAAGATGTGCCCCCATTGCCTCTTGTCCTGTCACTGGGCACCACTGAGAAAATCAGGATCAGACTTCTGCACTGCCTCCACGTCAGGCATTTGGAAGCACAGTGGGAAGACCACCCTGAGCCTTGCCTTAACCAGGTTGAACAGCCTCAGCTTTCCCCTCTCCTTGTCTGAGAGATGCTCCAGGGCCTAAATCACCCCTCTGGCCCTTCTCTGGACTTTCTCCACTATGTCCATACCTCTTTTGTACTGGGGAGCCCAGAACTGAATGCAGCAATCCAGTTTATTCCCACCGCCTCCAATTCCCAAAGATACTCAGTCCCATTTGGGAAGCCCAGAAAGGATAAACACCTTTAAAATTAGAACAAACTAACTTCATCCCCCCTCTCAAAGGAAGAAGCAGATGTTTTTAAGTACCTGGTTGACAGCAAGGAGGTGATTTATTCTTGACAAATCCATGCTGGCTGCTATGTATGGTCAAACTGTTTGTGTCCTCCTTTTTCAGAGTAACAGCTCTTGTGGACAGGAGACAAGCAGGAGACATTGTGAGAGATACTGAGAGCTTCAGTGCCATCTTCACATGACACTTCAATAGGCAAACTCTGAAAAAGCATTATCTCAAGGGCAGCAAAACTCAAATCTGGGAGAATGTATCAGCAAGGCTCCTCTAAGATTGGTCCTGGACTTAACAAGCAGATCTTTTCAATACTACCTGGGGGATGGGACAGAGAAGAGGCACTAAACACACACACACAGATCTCAAATGCAAAGAAGGTGCCAGTGCATTGATGAAAAGAATCAGAAAAGCTTTGGCAGATGAGTTAGGTGGTTTGGAACATGCTGGCCATTGAGCAAGGTGACACAGCTTAGGACAATGAATTGCACAACTGTGATGAGGAACCACTAGCAGGGTAATTCCTCAAAAAGGTTCAGAGGCTGGATTGAGTCACAGGCTGCTGCAAGTAAGAGACAAAGTGCAGAACATAAACAAGAGAGCTGTCAGCTGGATGTGAAGAAATCCCTCTGCTCCATGTGGTGTTTGTGAGGAGCAGGTGAAGCATTGCACTGTGCTTTCAAAACTGTGCAGCAAGAAAATCATGGGGGGAAAATATCTGACAAAAGACCTCAGGATTTTAACAACCAGATTATGAAATATGAGAACAGAGCAGAAGACTGAGGGAGGTCCAGCTACATCCTTGCAGAAGGCAAGGAAACCATGCAGCCTGCCTTCTAGTCTTTCCAGAACAGCAAATTCCCTTTGGTCCCCACAGAAAGTTTAGCCCCTTTTTCTGCCACTCTGCTCTGCATTCCCCTCCTACAAGGAGCATTTGCAGCCTGTGGACTCTGCTACAGCTGCCTGATAGCTGCCAGCCATACCCTGCTCTGTGGGAGCATCTCCAGGCCCAGCACAGGCACTCCCAAGGATGGAGCCATCTTTTCCTCCCTCCACAGCACTTCACTTGAGCCTGAGGGCCACATGAACCAGCAGCCAGCTCCTGCCATCTCACTTTTTTTCAGACATGTGCAAAACAACCTGGAGAGAACCAACCCCATGCAGCAGCTCCCATGGCCACTCACATTACTGCCTGCAGAGGAGCTCCAAAAATCCAGGTGTGGATGTAGCAGAGCAGTGTATAGATAATGAATGTGTGATTAAATGGTGTGCATGGGTGCACCTGCACCTGGTGGCAGTGACACCATGTGGGAAAGCACAAACAGTTCCTAAAGAAAGAGATAACTAAGGATGCTTGATAGGCTGAATGGATAAGGGCTGCTGAGCTTGACAAGATGGAAGGGATCCTGTGCTACCAAAAATGGAAGGACAGGAAGACAAGGGGAAGCAAACTGGTCAAGGCTGGCCTTGGGGCTGAGGAGGTATCAGGATCATGCCAAACCACCTAAGGAACATGTGCTTGGTATTGGCTGCAGGTATTAATCAGTTCCAGGAAAATGTATGAAAAGCTTAATTAGTTCTTGGAAAAGCAGTGAATATGCATAGAATGGTGACAGATACTCCCTGTACAATGCTTGTGCAACACACACTTGGGCAGAATGACCACTCTGTGTGTCTGGTGCTCAATTCAAAGGAATTCCTACTTTCTAACACCAGCATTGGTCTTAGGGAGTTTCTTTGTTCTATTTGCTAACAGTAGGGCAGGAGCTTTCCTGTTGCAGGGGCCGTGCTCCAAGGGACACATTGTTCAGAGATGCCTCTTCCATTCTACCCTGATGAAGTTTTTCCATTGCATGTACCAATGCTGCCAAGAGCTCAGACAGAATGTCTGGAAGTAGACCTAAAGCCTGACTCTCCTGACCTGCAGACAAGCCCACTCTTCACCCTGGCCTTCTGGTTCACAGGGGCTCTCCTTCTGCATCTCACCTGCAAGAGGAAACAGTTCAGCTGAGGTTAAGTTCCAATACAAGTTTAGGTTCTGCTAAGTTAGCTTTCTTCACAAACAAACCCAGCTTTTCAAAACCTCCCAAGTATCTCCAAGCCTGGTACTTGCAATTCTTTCAAACACTTCACTCTGTTTTCCTCCATTCCTCAAAATCTGCACCTCAGAAGTGAGTTGGTTCCATGTTCTGCAAAGTGGACATCTGGGAGCTGCACCATTAGGCTCACTTCCTCCAACCCAAGGACAGCAAGATCAAAAATATTGCTTCCCCATTGCACTGGCTGGAATCAGAGAAAATAGAAAAGGCAAGAGCCTCCAAAACCCTTCAGCTGTGCAGATCCAAGTCATGTTTCCACAAAGCTGCCCATTTAGAAGCAGCTGAATCCCCTTTGCCAGCTCTTCCTCAGCACCCACTTCTTCCCTTATCCACCTCCAAGCTTCACTTTTCATTCCTTTATTTCTTTAAGATGTTACACAAGCCTTTACCCTAGCCACCACCACCACCTCGGGGTGGCTGACACATGAGCACTCATTGTACATGTAGGGTCAGACCCAGCAATTGTGTCTATCAGTTTACACCTTCCTGTTCCTTGACACAGTGGTAATGAAGTCACCTCAATATACTTAATCTGGGCTGGGCTTTTATCAGCACTGGTGACTAATGCAAAACAATCAGAGATTAGGAGGGGGGGAAAAGAGCATACTCCCTGTGCCACCCCCCTGTCTAACAAAAAGCCCTGATCCCAATGAATAAAGTTCCTGGACTTTTAATGGCTTGTTCCAGTTTCTCAGGCTCCTCTATCCAGATCTCAGCCTCAAAGCAGCAGCAGAACAGTCCTGATCTCAGCAGCTGAGCCTTGCAGGGATTCAGGCTCCTACAATAGCCTTAAAACACAGCTGAGGCTGGAGTGACTTCACTCACAGGTGTAACTCCAAGAACTCTCCACTGCCAAGGCCTGCTCAGGTCCCATGATGGGTGGGCAAGGCACAAAGCAGGAGGCTGCTGCAGCCTCCAGTAAAGCAGCAATGGGATTTCACCACCCATGGTGTGGGTGACACTGGTCAGCATGCAGTGGGACACAGGCAGGTCTGCAGCAGAACACGTGCCAGCTTCAAAACTTCCCAGTAACCCCAACTCCTCCAGTTTGGTGCTGCTAAAGGAGCACCCAGCATTGCTGCAAGGAAAGGAGAGCACAGACAGGCACTACATTTATGGACAAGATTCTGATGAGTAGAAGGGTTGATGTGCAAGAAATGCTGAGAAATGTCTGAGGCTTATAAAATCATGAGTGAAGGAGAGGGTGGACAGAGAATTAGTACCTGCTGGGTTTCAGAATGCAAGGAATCACTATCAAGTGGGAAAAGAACCAAACCAAAGGAAGTGTCATCAGCTTTGGGAATTCACTGGCATGGGATGGCCAAAGGGTAAATGTTTTCCAAACTGATCAGAAGAACTGAAGGAAGAAAGGGCTTTTGTCTTCTAAGTACAGGTGTGGATGCAGCATCAGGCTTAGGAAGTCCCTAAATCACCAGCTGACAAAAGCCACCAGGGAATCCTCAGGGACAGCAGATTAGTAAGAGAGCAAATACAGAGTCATTGCTCTGTGATTCATCACTGGCCTCTGTCAGGGGCTGGTCCAAGACTCTTTATCAAGTACTGCAGACTTCAGAGTCTTGTATTTGGCACTTAAAGAAAGGGAAAAAAGCTCAAGACCTCTTTTTGGTTCTGGAGGATTGCTGCAGAAAATCCATCTTGGTCTGGTGGTTGCAGACTTGATTTTAGCCCTGCTCATGCTATCTGTGAGCATCTGGACAAACTGACATAGGAAAGATGAGAAATCAGATTAGCAGATGATGGGATCCATCTTGATGACTGTAAGTGATCTGCTGGTGCACACATCACCACTACAGCAACTACCTGGACAGACTGAAATGACTAAGTGTTTGGCATTGCATAATCCAGATCTTGCCTTACCCAACTTACTTCTGTAAAACACACCAAAAAGGGTCAATCCAAGCAGCAATCCACTGAATGGACACCCAGCCCTACGCTGCACAGCAAGGAGAGATGGCTGGTTTCCAGCACTGCTGAGGCCTCACCTTGAACACTGGGTTCAGTTTTGGAGCCCTTACTTCAAGAAGGACCTTGAGGTGCTGAGGCACATCCAGAGAAGGGCAATGAAGGGTGAAGGGTCTGGAGAACAGGTCTGGTGAGGAGCAGCTGAGGGAACTGGGGGTGTTCACCCTGCAGAAGAGGCTGAGGGGAGACCTCATTGCTCTCCACAACTCCCTGAAACCTGGGGTGAGGTTTAGTTTGGTCTCTTCTCCCTAGTATCAGGTGGTAGGATGAGAGGAAACAGTCTGAAATTGTGCCAGGGGAGGTTTAGGTTGGATGTTAAAAAAATTTCTTTGCTGAGAGAGTGGTCAGAGGCATTCAAGAGAGGTGTGGACATGGCACTTTGGGATGTGGTTTGGTGACAGAGATGGTCCTAGGGTGATGGTTGGACTCAACGATCTTTGATGCCTTTTGCAACCAAAACAATTCTATGATTGTATCTTGCCTCCTTCCCCTAAAATCCCTCCAATTATTTATTTGCAAGTGTACTTCTTTTAAAAAGCCCAAACACCCCAAAACCTGATATATCACCAGGTAGATTTTCTTTATTTGCAGCTAGTCTGTTCAGCAAAAGAAACACTTTGCTTCGTGTTCGCCACCCAGTGCGTGTGGTCCCTGGTAACACCAGCACAAAGCAAGGTGTCCAAAACCTCCCTGACTCCAAACTGCTCTCCCTGCTTTTCAGAAGGAGCTCTTTGAGTGATCCATTTTAACAGCTTCACTATAAAAGCATCACTCGGTGAAGGCACTTGGAAGGAGTGCCCTTTACAATAGGTACACTTGACTACGATCTGATTACACATCTTGATACTGCTAACAAAAGGCAGGAGAGCTCTTCGACATATTTGTGGCATACACATCCTTCTCCACCCACTCAACAGACCTGTCACAAAGTCGCTCAATGGACTAGGAGAAACCTCAACGTGAAATTTTTAGTCTCTTGCCCACATCCCCCACCCCCAGGATTTTTCTCTCTGAATGCCCACCGAATAGCCTGGAGGAAGACACACGGCACTGTGGTTTCCCATCCCCGCAAGCAGAGTGAAATTCCCTTTGGTTAACCACCTGCTAGCTGGGCAAGATGGCATTTGCCTCACAGCCACCCTCCACTGAACTGCAGGCAGGCACCCTGGCTGCCTGAGGGTCACAAAACTCCACTACTGGAGATTTTGGCTTTTGAAAATCCAGGGATTTTGTATCTATTTGCTGAAGAAAGAGAGCCACTTCCCGCAGTTCTTTGAGCACGCTTCCCCCCCCCGGGTACTTTTGACCGTGAGCACGCAGGAGGACAGAACGTTCACTTCCTTCTCTGCCTCACTGGAATTCCCTGATTTCACCACACACAGCACCGGAAGCAGAGGACCTCACATCGTAAAACTAAAGCCAGAGGACACCAGAGCTGCTTGGGAAAGCAAAAAGCACTTCACTCAAACTTACTGAAAGAGATTTTGCAAGTGGCCATGCGCAGGAGCGCAGGGAGTTCTCAGGAAAGCTGTGCTGACACCCAGGAGCATGTACTGCCACAGCTACAGAACTCCTAGAACACTGCTTTTCAACAAAAGCTTGCTGCAATAGGGAACACTCACCACGTCCAGTTTAACTTCAACTTGACCAAGGGGTTTGCAAACCATCCCAGGAATGGGACATGAACATTAGAGTCTCATTAGTCACTGCAGCGTGATGCCTTCGTGTTAGAGTGGGAGTTACTTTATGCTTATAACAGCAGTGAAAAAATCCTCCTAGAATTACCACCTCAGGTGATCTATCTCAGTATTGACCTGCTGAAACCACCAATAGCAGCAGGAGCTGAAATTCTGAAAGGAAGGCTGGAGAAACTTACTTTTGTTCATTTAAACAACGTTAAGCACATCTACAAAGCAAAACAGAAGAGCCTTGAGGCGTTCAGCTTCAACGCCAACTGCCAGCCACACGATGCTCAGGCAGCAGTGTCAGCTCTTTCTGTTGTTACTCTGCTACCTGCTGCTGAGCAGCTCTGCTCCTGCCTGCTCAGCGCAATCAAAAGCAAAATCACAGCAGCTTTACTGGGCAGTGCACACAGAGTCACACACAGCTTTTCATTCCTGAAACATAAAGCCCATCTCTGAAAGCACTCCAAAGTGTCTCTAAACACACCAGGCAGCATGGCATTGCAGGGGCAGTTTCATTCATTCATTCACTGAGCTAACCAAGCCTTGTCTTCTCCCCATATAGGAACAGGAAAGAATTTCTCCTATTTTCTGGACCAGAACATAGAAATGTCACTCAAATCCACTCCCAAGAGAGCATTGCTGATGTTCAGAATAACCCCCCTGCATATTAGAGGCTGTTACAAAACCATCAGTGTTCAAGCAACCCCAAGGGGCTGGCGTCACTCTGCACAACCAAGAGGACCCAGAAGCAGTGTGGAAATTCCATCCTGAAGTCATTGACTGCGACATCCTCTGACAGCTTTCATCACTGGTGCCTCACATCAAAAACCATCTTTCACCTGGCACTGTGACCTCTTCCATGGCTTGGTACTTCAGCTGTTACATGTGCAGGTTTTTTGGTGCTGCCAGAAGGCCAAGAGCTGCTTTTTTTTGTTTAACTAAAAAGAAGGATATCTTTAACATTCTTCTGGGTTTCCCCCCTGTCTCCCCATCCAGCCACTGAATTCTGGACCTGTGGTCAGAGCTGCTGTGCGCCAGACCTTATCTTGCGGTCATGTGGCCTGTCTGCCCTATCACACAGGGATAGAGCTTGTGTCAC
Source organism: Melanerpes formicivorus (assembly GCF_026170545.1). Lineage (NCBI taxonomy): Eukaryota > Metazoa > Chordata > Aves > Piciformes > Picidae > Melanerpes > Melanerpes formicivorus. The sequence continues at coordinate 11,195,497 of NW_027142370.1, read as the reverse complement.
CCTTCCTCAACAGGTTCCAGGTGCTGCTTGTCCCCTCTCCACAACCAGGGGACTGCTTGTCCAAAAATGCAAGCCCACATACAGCAGATGAAAGAACCATGAATGAAGAACAGGCTTCAGGTAATCCTTCTGAGATCCTCTTGAGATAATCTTTCTGAGCCCCAGACACGGAGGTGTGAAGGTTTTAGGACAGCAATGAAGCCAAGCATGGAAAGATCACAGCTGCTACACTCCCTACATTAAATCACCCTTCTATGCAAACCTCTTCTTTCTCCTGCCCTAGGATGTTCCTCACTGCTAAACTCTTTCCTTTTTCACTCCACCAGTCCAAGACAGAGTTGGGCACGGTACTACCCATCAACCCTGCAAACACTTGAGGGGAAAGATAAGGGAGAGAAAAATAGGAAAGAGTGTTCTCCCTGCCTACACACATCATAGCCCTTAGGCTTCTTTGCTCCTTAAGTGCTAAATCCAGCTGGTTTTGGTCCTTTCCCTTGTCGGCAAAAGACAGAATAATACTTTGGAGCTTGTGGGAGATGCTGACTGATAACTGTCATGGAGACCACAAAGCAAGAACGATATGTGGGTGAGGTCCCACCTGCAGCCACAGTGACACAAGGCAGGGGGAAGGCTGCAGTCACTGTACATAGAGAAGGTCCATCTTCAAACCTGCTCCAGACTAGTGGTGAGGGCTGAGAGGGGTCCTCCAGGTCTGCCCATGGGCTCACAACTTATTACTGCTCCTTACTGCTCTGTGTAGGCAAACTGAGTAACAGCTCCACCTGAGATCCGCCTGCCACAACCTGCAGCAGAGTGTCTGCAGGAAAGGCAGCCATGCCATAGACAGGCAGCCACCTTCCCATCTCCTGGAAAGAGAGGAATGAAGTTGTAACTTAAGAAAAGTGTGGACAAAGAAAGAAAAGTCACTGGAAGAGAGACAAAAACCCCTGACAAGCCTTAATGGCATTAAAATATATTCATCATGCTACAACAAACATAGCAGAGTGGCCAGACCTAAACAGGTTATAAAGAAGATATTATTTACTATAGGAAACAAATACTAAAAGGGTAGAGAGAGTAATTTCTTCTGTGGTCAGCTGACACTAGAAACAGAATGTGGCCTTACACTAACTTGTTGAAACCTTGACATTAAAGGAGAGGTGGAACTATTCCAGTGAGGAAGGCTGGAAAATTCAGATAATGTGGAAAATTCTTAGAAGAACAAACAAACCAAAAGGAATGGCACAGGAAGAGAACCTCCCAAGGGGTGAGCTGGAGTGTCACATAACCCACTGCTTCTTAGGTTATCTAAACGGCCTCATTGTTTTATCAGCAAAAGTGATGTTATTGTTCTCTGTGAGGATGTAGGATTTTGTGTGCAAATGTTCCTGTGTGTGAGAGAACAGGAACAGCTTCAGGTGCTGGTGAACTGCACAAGACAGGGTTGGGATTTTCAACACCAATTCCCAGTTCCAGCTCTGACTTGATGCTAACCTTAGGGTACCTTTTTTGGGGTTTGTTCAAATGATTCCTTGTATCACCAAATGGAGCTAATGAGCAATTACCATCCTTAAACAGCCTGAAAAGTGGACACAAGTTGGGAAACATAGGGAGAACAGACTTGTGTTTCCTGTGAGCCCACAGAGTTACCACTCAACAGCACAGAGTTACTTTTCCTTTTTAAGAAAAAGAGGTGCATTGGAAACTGGAGTAGAATCAAATTCCTCCCCAGGAGGGTGGGGAGGCAGTGGAAAAGGTTGCCCAGAGAAGCTGTGGAGGCTCCAAGCCTGGCAGTATTCAAAGGCAGGTTGGATGGGGCCTTGAGCAAGCTGGTCTGGTAGGAGGTGTCCCTATCTATAAGCAAGGAGATGGGAACCAGGTGACATTGAAGGTCTCTTCCAACCCAAACCATTTAAGAAATAAGAAACTCTCCCCATTACTGAGAAGGGTATTTTCAGGGATCTCTTGCTGATGCTTAGCACATTACTAGCCAATATAACAGCATTATCTACAATCAGAGACAGCAGGTTAAGAGAATCTCTGACAGTCAGCATTGTCTTTCAGCAGAAAAACCTCACCCAGCCATACAGACCTGGGGGAGATAAAGGTGAACAGAGAACAGGACTGTGGATAAGAGCACACCCCCTCCAAACAAGGCATTGCTAACATAAGTGAAGGAATCACCTGGGCTGCAGTTGTGCTAGGTGAGCTTACACCTCAGTGACAGAAAGAAGCCATCAGACACAGGACAGAAAAGGATCATGATGGTAGGCAACATAAAGCAACTGCAGGAAAGCTCTAGCTAGTGTCTGAATTTGAATCCATGCTAGTCGAGATCCAACATGACCCTGATGTGCAGCCCCTTTAGCACACATAGAACCTTCTGGGTGTAAGTTCACCCTGGTTAAGGTAGAAGCAATGTCTCTGCTCCCCTCACCCAGCAAAAAACCCACCCAGATACCTAAGAGGAATTGATAGAAGCCTAAGCAGCACCAGCCCTTTGAGGCAGTGGAACGTCTTGGGATTTCCTACCCAGCATGTGCATTCCCACTGCAAAGCAGTGAAATTCTTAGGGCTGTGAAACTGTGCCACCTATGTGATCTTTCAGACAGTTTTGGGGAGGGGGGTACGTGTGACAGTTCTGTTGCTGTGGTTTGGTTAAAGATGGTTTCCTGTGAGGCTGGGCCTTTCAGCATATGAGTTTCAAAAGAAAGGAAAGAAGCCTGACAAGTAAGCTAGACGTAAGCTTCGGCTCTCCAGGAAACCACAGAATAACCCCTCTGAGCACTGCAGAAGGTGCTGTTTCTCTGCCTCTGACATCTATGAAGAAGACAAGAATGGAGCAGAAAGGGCTAAAGAAAAGAGCTGAGCATGAAACCAGAGCTGAACACACGCTGAATGAACACGGGCATGAAGAACAACCAAGCAATGCCAAAGCCAATTCCCAGGTCAAATGAAGTTTCATCAGTAGCTTCATAGAACTGGGGCTGCAAGCAAAGATGAAAATCCTTCTAGACAGGAACAAAGTCAGACACCCCCTGCTAGCACTGGAGCCATGCATGGGAATGCCCCTGGTGAGATGAGCAAGCTACACATGAATGGCGGGCTGGAATTACCAGGCCGGCTACAGCTACTGCAAGGTTAGGCCACCACAACCAGACTGCGGTTGAGGGATGCTGATATTTTAAGCAGGTCTTGTGCATAGCAGGGAAGACAAACGAGGTGTGGAAATTGTCAGTAGGATATCATTTGTGCATTGTTAGCAGTGCTAGCCCTCATCACAAGGGTTTGGAAAGCCTCAAGGGCAAGAGCAGAGGTTAGCCTCAACGCTGTCTGCAGCAGAAGTGCTCCGCATCTCCTCTGGCCCAAAAGCTGTCCTTGAGAAACACATAGCTTGCACAAACACCACAGGGCTTTGGGTCCTCTGCTTCATTTGGATTTGATACTTAAAACTGGGCAACACTTCATAGAGATGAGCTAGAAGAAGAAAAGCATTTCTGTCAGATTAATGGCTCTTAAAGGACCATAAGCTGCACTTCTCTGATGTGCCTTATGGCTCAAACTCCTTTTCTTGCAGGGGAATAAACCACAGAAGGCTGAATTCATTAGGCTGAACTCCAGCTTTACATTACACTGCTGGAAACCACAGACACTTAACAAGCTCCAAATTATGATTGCTCTGCCAAGAACCAGAGCAGAATCAAACACTTAAAAGCAGAGAGAGAGAGAGAGATCAGCTGGTTGAAAGACCTTCATCTGACCAAGGCAAAACAATGTTGTGTCAGAAAACAGGAGAAAGCTCTTTCCCACACCATCATTTTTCAAAACTCATGTAAATATTTTAGTATTAAGTGAGGAGGTCTTCTGTAGCAGGTGACAGATCTCTCTCCTGTAAGAAATTAAGTTCAGGGCATTTTCCAACATAATCACAGAATCACCAAGATTGGAAGAGACCTCAAAGATCATCAAGTCCAACCTGTCACCATAGACCTCATGACTAAACCATGGCACCAAGTGCCACATCCAATCCCCTCTTGAACACCTCCAGGGATGGTGACTCCACCACCTCCCTGGGCAGCACATTCCAATGGCTAACAACTCTCTCTGGGAAGAGCTTTCTCCTCAGCTTGAGCCTAAACTTCCCCTGGCACAGCTTGAGACTGTGTCCTCTTGATCTGGTGCTGCTTGCCTGGGAGAAGAGACTAACCCCCTCCTGACTACAACCTCCCTTCAGGTAGCTGTACACAGCAATAAGGTCTCCCCTGAGCCTCCTCTTCTCCAGGCTAAGCAACCCCAGCTCCCTCAGCCTCTCCTCATAAGGCTGTGCTCAAGGCCTCTCCCCAGCCTTGTTGCCCTTCTCTGGACACGTTCAAGTGTCTCAATGTCCTTCTTAAACTGAGTGGCCCAGAACTGGACACAGGACTCAAGGTGTGGCCTAACCAGTGCAGGGGCACAATGACTTCCCTGCTCCTGCTGGCCACACTATTCTTGGTGCATGCCAGGATGCCCTTGGCCTTCTTGGCCACTTGGGCACACTGCTGGCTCATGTTCAGGCAGCCTTAAACACCTGTTTTGAGCATTAGAGTCTTTCCATCACGTGCCAGATCCTGTTTGAGTGCAGTCCCAAATATACTCACATTTCACATTTGGATTGAAAGGTTTTTTCAGTTTCTATTTGCAGCTCTACTGCAGTAGCAAGGTAAAGTTTGCCTTCAAATAAACCTTCAATTCCAAGTGAAACAATAAAGCTATGAGAGGAGAGGAGGTCACAACAGCTGTCATTAGTTTCCAGTTTACTTCACTGCAATGCAAGAACTCCAGGAGAGCACAAAACTGAGCAGCTCAGGGCGTAGTGCAGAGAGCAGCACAGCGTAGGTGTGGCTAAAAAGACAATCCCTGAGCTATAGAAACACAGAGCTCAAAATGTGTTACAGAACATGGACATGTCTCTTCAGTTTTAACTGGCATCAGAGAACTCCATTTGACAGCAATGGAGGTCTTATTTTGGGGTGTGGGGGGATGATGATGGCCACAGGCTACCACAATGGCTGGCTGCCTTCTCTTTTTAAAGAGTCCCTCAAACTGTGTACAGCAGAGAACCCTCAAAGAGAAAGGCCAAAGAGAAGCAACTAAGATTGAGCAGCCATTGAGCACATCATAACTCCACAGTTATGCAGAAGTGTTCAGGGGAAGTGTGCACTAAGCTCCTTACAATTATTCTAGGACAGTTCCTCTTCAGACAGGCAGGGCACAGTTTAGAAGCTAGCATGGTCTCAGTGGAATTCACCTGAATAACCCTGGACATAAAAACCATAACCATTTCTAATCATCAATAGTTGCACACATTTCAGTGGAGATGAGGGTGTGGGAGGAGGGAACTGCAATCTTCCAGCTTCTCAGAAGAAGTTTGGAACCAACCCCAGCTGATTCTGCTCACTCACACTGGAGAGAGGAAGTAAAAGTTGTCAGCCCCTCCTTCTCCTTGGGGACTGCTTCTGAAGTCCACAGTGGGACACAGTTCACCATACAGACAAAAAGCTGAAGAAAAGCAAAGTCTGCTTGAAGGAGGCTGAGCAGAAGCTGTGACAGAGACAGAACACGTGCATGTGTGTGTGTTAAGTAGGTGAAAGAGTGTATTGAGGTAGAGTCCTCTGGAACTTGGCATGTTTGCAAACTGGCTTCAACAGTGAGCTGTCCGTAAGAGGCAGACCAGCACCATTCTACAGGAACACAACCCCACCTTATGCCACAGAAGCACTGTATGAAAGAGGCAGACTAGAGACATCTGGATCCTGGTCTGGGGCTACCAAAGGGATTTTCCCAGAATACAACAGCACCCAGGAGAAACATTCCTGACATCCTACACGAGTGGAGAAGCTCCAAAGAGATTAACACTGGGACAGCAGAGCCAGTTTCCTGGAAAAGGAAAACTAAGCAACAAATTGTGGCCAGAGCCCTTGGTCTTTTCCCAAGACTCCTACTCCAACTCTCAAGGTGTATCACAGGGGGTCTCTCTGAAGGGCCTGAACACAAGTACTGGATCTTGACAGGCTGGAGAGGTGGGCACAAGCCAACCCCATGAAGTTCAATAAGAGCAAGTGCAGGGTCCTGCATCTGGGTCGAGGCAATCCCAGGCACAAATACAGGCTGGGCAGTGACTGGCTGGAAAGTAGCCCTGAGGAGAGAGACTTGGGGGTGCTGGTGGACAAAAAGCTCAACAGGAGCTCTCAGTGTGCACTTGCAGCCCGCAAAGCCAATCAGATCCTGGGCTGCATCAGGAGAAGTGTGGCCAGCAGGTCGAGGGAGGTGATCCTCCCCCTCTACTCAGCTCTGGTGAGACCCCACCTGGAGTACTGTGTCCAGTTCTGGAGCCCCTATTACAAGAGGGATGTGGAGGTGCTGGAAGGTGTCCAGAGAAGGGCCACGAGGATGAGCAGAGGGCTGGAGCACCTCTCCTATGAGGACAGACTGAAGGAGTTGGGGCTGTTCAGTCTGCAGAAGAGAAGGCTCCGAGGTGACCTCATTGTGGCCTTCCAGTATCTGAAGGGGGCTACAGGAAGGCTGGGGAGGGACTTCTCAGGATCTCAGGTAGTGATACGACTAGGGGGAATGGAATGAAGCTAGAGGTGGGGAGATTCAGGTTAGATGTGAGGAGGAGGTTCTTCACCATGAGAGTGGTGAAGCCCTGGAATGGGTTGTCCAGGGAGGTGGTTGAGGCCCCGTCCCTGGAGGTGTTTAAGCCCAGGCTGGATGAGGCTCTGGCCAGGCTGATCTAGTGTGGGGTGTCCCTGCCCATGGCAGGGGGGTTGGAACTAGATGATCCTTGTGGTCCCTTCCAACCCTGAATGAAACTATGAAACTATGTGTTGGAATAGTTTACATGACATGGATGGAAGGGAAAAAAAAAGGAAATACAGAGCTTGGGTCTGCAAAGATGAGACCTGAATATGCAGAGATCTGAAGCAATAGGTGACAGACTGGTCAAAAGCTTACGTGTCAGGGTGAGGGAGGAGGCCAACAAGCATAATGTGCTGGGTGCCTGCTACAGTCCATCAAAATAAGGAGAAAAAAGATGAAATCAGCTCTAATCAGCTGGGAGAAGGCTTTTGATTGCAGGCCCCATCTCTCCCTGAGGGTTTTCACCACCCCAGTATCTGCTGGGAGGGCAAGAAGGAAGGGTGCAAGTAAACCAGAAGAGCAGTCCTGGAGGACCTTTTGAAAACCTGATAGACAAGTTAAGTAGGAGAGGCACCCTGCTAAATCTGCTACTCATCAACTGTGAAAGTTGATCACAGCCTTGGCTGCAGCCATCATAGGATGGTGACAAAAAGATCCTGAAAGAAGTGAAGCTGGCAGGTAGCAGCAAAGTGATCCTGGACTTTGGAGCAGCAGATCCAGGCTTGCTCAGAGAACTGGTAGGTAGGTAGGATCCCAGCAGAGGCTGAGGGGCCTAGGATGGCTGACTGATCTCTAAGAACAACCACTCAAAGCAGAACAGCCTGTTCTGAAAAGCAGGAAGTCAAGCAAACCTGGCAGAGGGCCAGCTCTGCCCAAGGGGGAACTCCTGACTGAGCTCAGACACTAAAAGGAAGTGTACAGGAGGTGGAAGTGAGGATAGGCTGCTTAGGAGAAGAATTATGGAGACAGTGCCTGAGCATGCAGCAGGGCAGGAACTGAAACGCGGAAGGGGAGCAGAAGACAACAAGAAGTATCCCAGCAGCAAGGAAAATGCTGGTCCATCGACAACAGGCATAAGAAAGGACAAGCTATAAAACATCACCATCTCCTTGGCTGGGAAGAGCTGCTCTTGCAGCTCCTTGAAGCTCACTGGCCACTTTGGCAAATCAGACAGCACAAAAGACAACACGAAGCTGGACTAGATAACCTCCACAGATCACTTCCAGTCTGAAGGAGCCTTGATTCACCAGGATCACCACCAACTCTTTTGCCATTTACAGAAAAATGAGGGTAGAAGTGTCACCTCAGCCTATCATCCTAAGCACAGCTGTGCCAAAGTTAAACATGCCTTTTTAGCTGCAATATTTGCAGACAGGTGATAGACCAAAACAACGCATATGAGAAAGGGCAATTTAAAGATCTCTACCTGTTCTTCTCCACATACACTACACTGGCAGGTGCTGCCACCACTAGAGTTCTGTTTTCAAGTATAATATTTCAGGTGAGAACACAATGGAGCCAAAACCTGTGCTGCCTTGTAGACCAGGGAAGTTGTTAACATCACTGCTTCCCCCTGGGAGGTGGGCATCAGAGGCTTGGTGACTGAATACTTCATCTGGTAATACTCCAATATAAAAAAAGCCCCCAGGTCCTTAGGGCAAGCATGTCCTTGCTTCAGCAGAACACCAAACTCATTAGGAAGGAAAAGGCAGTCAGAACATCCATGTGGAACACACTGCATCCTGCTGCTCATGCTTGTAACCGCTCTAGAATCACACAAGGTTGGAAAAGACCTCAAAGATCATCAAGTCCAACCTGTCACCACAGACCTCATGACTAAACCATGGCACCAAGTGCCACATCCAATCCCCTCTTGAGCACCTCCAGGGATGGTGACTTCACCACCTCCCTGGGCAGCGCATTCCAATGGCTAACAACTCTCTCTGGGAAGAGCTTTCTCCTCAGCTTGAGCCTAAACTTCCCCTGGCACAGCTTGAGACTGTGTCCTCTTGTTCTGGTGGTGGTTCCCTGGGAGAAGAGACCAACCCCCTCCTGACTACAACCTCCCTTCAGGTAGTTGTAGACAAGGAGAAGGTCTCCCCTGAGTCTCCTCTTCTCCAGGCCAAACAACCCCAGCTCCCTCAGCCTCTCCTCACAGGGCTGTGCTCAAGGCCTCTCCTCAGCATTGTTTCCCTTCTCTGGACATGTTCAAGCATCTCAATGTCCTTCTTAAATTGAGGGCCCCAGAACTGGACACAGGACTGAAGTAGTCTAAGAGTATCTGACCTCCTAAGCCTGGTCTGCAGGATAGATACAATTGCAGTTGTCACACAGGCCATCAGCTTCCTGATGCACTATCAAGTGGCATTATTTTGATGCAATGTCAAAGCAACCATTAGAACAAAACAGAGGGGGGGACCTGGAGCTAGCCCTTCTAGAGTTGTTTGGATCATAGGAATGACCATTTTGACAGTGCTAGTCTGCAAACACAGACAGGTCTATTAGTTCTGCCAGGAGAACAAGCCAGACAAATGTTAGGAAAGTGAGTAAAATGAGGTAAGTTCTCTAAAGGTCTCTTCACTGAACTATTCTTTTGCCTGTTCCATATTCATTAATAATTAAAGCTGTTGGTGATAATAGTCATAAATAAAGCAAGGTCCAACAAAGGAAGGCTGCTGCAGGTATCAAGCAGCAACTACAATCCTAGCAGGAGAGAGCTGAGCTGCAACAGTCACTGCCTTCAGACAATGCAAGTCTTCAAAGTTCAAGCCTTCTTCAGTGCCTTCCTAGAGGCTGAAACTCCTCAGCTGTGCACAAACATTCATAGATGCTCCCTTTAAGTGAACTGAAAGTGTCCACTTCCCACTGGTGCGTCAGATGGACTTTCTCAAGCAATGGAAACAGTTGTCTAGGCAGAGCTTGTGTGGGGCTGCAGGCACCAGTGAGCTACTAAGTACCTTGCAGAATAAAATTGAAACCATGAGGAGAGGCCATTCATTCTTTACCTCTGAATCAGGAAGTTCACTCATTCAAGCAATCCTCAGTCAGCTCACACAGCAAAACACAACATTCATACCATCCCTGCCACTCCTCCTCCAAACACCAACTCACCAAAAAGCCACCCAGAGGCCTCCTCAAGCCCACCAGGAAAATCAGTGGGGGCTTTTTGTAGATGCAGCTTATGGCAGGTTAAGGTCAGCAGCTAATTTTAGCAAGGGAAAGCCCACTTATTTATTATTTCCTTCATGAAGCTTACTCAGAGTGAGTAGGTTAAAAAAGGGAAAGGCCTGAGACAACCATGAAGAAGCCAAAATGAAACAAGGCTCCTCATCAACGAGGCCAGCTTGAGAGGACATTAAACATCACACCATATGCCAGATTTAATGTGCTGTTCTACCATAGACTCACCACCACTGCCTTGCTCACAACAGTACTGTCACAGTGTGGAACAATCTGCTGCAAGAACATGATCTCTGCCCCAAAGCTGATGTAACCCAGGTACCCCAACGTTCAACATCTCCAATATATGATTAGAAACTGTCATTAAGAATTTCACAGGATCAGCCAGGTTGGAAGAGACCTGCAGATCATCAAGTCCAACTGATCACCCAACCCTATCTAATCAGCTAGACCATGGCGCCAAGTCCTTCATCCAGGCTTTTCTTAAACACCTCCAAGGACATTGACCCTACCACCTCCCTGAGCAGCACATTCCAATAGGCAAACTCTCTGTCAGTGAAGAACTTTCTTCTAAGATCAAGCCTTAACTTCTCCTTGCACAGTTTGAGACTGTGTCCTCTTGTTCTGTTGCTGGTTACCTGGGAGAAGAGACCAATCCCCAGCTTGCTGCAGTACCTAGCTCTGGATCCTGCTCTCATCACTCCATCCTTCAGTTCCGCAGGAACTGAGGTAACACCTGCTTCACTGGAACTAGCATCAAATGCTTTGAAATATCTAAATGTACTGTAAGAAGCAGCCCAAGATACATGGAAGAGACCTTCCTCCTTTACCACCATCAGAGATATGGGTGGGGAACCATGTGAGGAGAAGGCAGCAGGAAAGGTGGGGGGCTGAAAGTAAGGGAAATAATACTTAAAGAAAAGGGAGAATTTGGAGCTCTTGTACTTTCAAACTCTTAAAATTCATGGATTAGTCCCCAGCCTTTCCCCAGAACTTGCTCCAAAGCCAAGAGATTGCTTTTACCAATACAGACAAAAAGACAAGCCTAAAGACTAGAAAGTAAATGAACAACAATAAATAAAATGCCAATTTATTACAGCCAGTAAATCAGTGAGGAGACACCCAGAGATTGCACTCTACATCCTTAAAGTTTTTCAAGGCTAAACCAGATGAGGAACTGGGTAACCTGATCTATCTCAAAGCTGACCCTGCTTGGAGCAGGAGCTTGGACTGAAGACTAAGTTCCTTCCAACCTGAATTATCCTGTCCTGCATTCCTGTCCTGCAGCTTTCCTGGGTTCAGCCTCTAAGGAGGCTGTCAAACTCCTAAAGCCTGCCAATACTGGCATGTGCAGCCTTCAGAACTGAAATTCTCCTTGCAAGCTTTCCAGCCTTACAGTATTAAAGTGAAAAAGTCATCAATCCTCCTGCCCAACAAAACCGAACCGTCAATTCCACGATCCAGCTTTTGAGAGAGCAGCAAAGAGCTAGGCAACAGCCCTCGAGGCAGCACAGGGAGGGTGCTAGAGAGCATCTAAAAGGATGCCCAGGTTGTGTGTTAGACTTCACCGCCCTGCCAGATTTCAGGGCTCACTGGAAACCACAGTGACTGTGAAAATCACAGCCCACACTTGGTGTCTGTAACTGGGCTGGCATACAAGCACAGCAGGCAGGGAGGTGGCATCTTGCAACAGGCATGGCCACAGCTTGTCTCCTTGAAGTGTCAAATCAGACTGAGTCATACAGAATTAAGTCCAAAGCTTGAAAGGGAAGCCAACCCCCTGTAAAATGCCTGTCTGCTGATAATGGGTGGCCAGTCCATCACTGGGTGCACTTTCCCCAGCTGCTGTCTCGCATCTCCTGACACCAGTGGCAGCAGGGGTAAGACACTGCGCCGCCAGTCTTCTCTGAAGCACTCCACCAGTATTCACTGGCCTGCACTACACATAAGTTTCCCTCATTAACACAGTGAGAAGTGAAACTATGAGTTTGGATGGGATTTTAAAATTCATTGCTCTTTGTCATCTGTTCTGTCTCATCTGCTCCTGGCTACCAGCCCCCCTGGCTAATTGCTTTAAGGAAGTAAACAGAATTTACAGCAGCATTTTTTGGATGCCCCATTGGTTGTCCCATTTATTCTGTCAGCAATAGCAGCAAACTGCATTTGCAGCTTTGCTACCTGAAAACTGACCACTTTCAAAATAGAATAGACCAGGTTGGAAGAGACCTTCGAGATCATCAAGTCCAACCTATCATCCAGCATCATCTGATCAACTAAACCATGGCACCAAGCACCCCATCCAGTCTCTTCCTAAACACCTCCAGTGATGGGGACTCCACCACCTCCCTGGGCAGTACATTCCAATGGCCAATCACTCTCTCTATGAAGAACTTCTTCATAACATTCAGCCTAAACCTCCCATGATGCAGCTTGAGACTCTCCTCTTGTTCTGGTGCTGGTTGTCTGGGAGAAGAGACCAACACCCTCCTGGCTACAACCTCCCTTCAGGTAGTTGTGGACAGCAATAAGGTCTCCCCTGAGCCTCCTCTTCTCCAGGCTAAGCAACCCCAGCTCCCTCAGCCTCTCCTCACAGGGCTGTGCTCCAGACCCCTCCCCAGCTTTGTTGCCCTTCTCTGGACAAGTTCCAGCAACTCAAAATCTTTCCTAAACTAAGGGACCCAGAACTGGTCACAGGACTCAAGGTGTGGCCTAACCAGTGCTGAGTACAGGGGCAGAATAACTTCTCTGCTCCTGCTGGCCACACTGTTCCTGATACAGGCCAGGATGCCTTTGGCCTTCTTGGCCACCCTGGCACACTGCTGGCTCTTGTTCAACCTACTATCAAACATGAGCCTCCCCCTAGAGAGCATAGCTGCCACATTTAGCTGAAAGTAGTAATTTGTCCTTTGAGGTATGTCCTCTGAGAGATCACAAGTGGAGTAAGAGGGACAAAAACTGGAAAGAATGTAAAAGTCTGCATAAAATGGTAGACATTCCTGATTCTGACTTCTAACCATGAAAACAAATACACAAAACAGCATCTAGTGCTGGCAATGGAGACCAGCAGGAGAAGATGACTAAACATGCAAAGGAAGCTCCCTTGGCCACCAAGCACAAACTTCTGCACTGGCCACACCACCATGGCCAGAGTATTTCCTTTGCTGGGGAGCTTCTCCAAGGAGGGACTGCCAGAATGCCACTAGAAAAGGAAGTAAAAATATTCCAGCAGCTCTTTCTAGAGGCAAAGCAGGACATAACCTTCACATTCCCTAAGGGCAGGATCCACACAAATTATTTTTGTCTCTCCAGCAGGTGAAATTCAGATCTCCTATTTTCAAATCCAGGTTTTCAGTGTAACCAAGCTTCTGCAGACAAAAGGCAAACCAAATTACACCCAAGTGAACATCACCCTGAGAAGGGACTTTAACCTTTGAGGTTAACTTCTGGGTCTCACTACCACAAAAAAAACCCCAACCAAGTTAGAGCAGAGATTATGGAAACTCTTAAGTGCTCTAGAAGCACCACACACATCCAGAAGACTGTTTGCTCACCTGAAGAATAAGACATGGAAGTTGTGTTTAACAGTTTCAAATGCCATAGTGAATTCTCCATGAAAAGCTTTAAAAGGTAGCTCTTCATTCTATTGGAATGAAGTTACCCAACTGGGCTAAGGTAGCTTCCATGCCTGGCAGTGTTCAAAGCCAGGCTGGATGGGGCCTTGAGCAAGCTGGTCTAGTAGGTGTCACTGCCCATGGCAGGGGAACTGTAACTAGATGATCTTAAAGGTCCCTTCCAAGCCAAACCATTCTTATGAAGATGCCTAAACACACTTGGCCAAGGCCTTTCCATGTGCCTGGTTGTTTTCTCCAGTGTTTGCACAGCATTAGATGATTTTAGCTTCCTCTGCACTTCTTGGTGGGAACTGGCAGATTTAGCAGCCGAATTAATGAAACTTTCCTGAGCTGATCACTTGAAACTAGCTCACTCCCATGCAAATGAGGACATCTGCTACAAGACAAGGATCCTCACTCAACACGAAACTGCCTGCCGCTGGCAAAAGCTCTCGGTTTCTTTCTGTAGCAAATGCAAGGTGAACAAAGGCAGTCACCTGCTTTCCTGGAAACTAATTTCTAGTGAGGAGAAATCATGGCCATTCTACACAAGACAATCACATTCATACCACAGCTGAACTACAGGAGATCCTGCACCTTTAGAGTTTCTTGAGCATTAAACATGTAAGCCAACTGATGGACCTCCTCACACCTGGGCTGCTGATACCGTGCCAAGCAGCAGGTCCATGCAATGCTGGCCTCAGAGTGTAACCTACGTTCATCAGAAAGCAATGTTCCCACCATCTCACTTTGTAGTTGCAGCTAAACTCCTGCATGACCCCTTTCAGATAGAAATTCCCCAATGCACCTGTTCACACTGTAAAGACCAAGCACCCTTCATGGGTATTAGGGCAATATGTAATCATGACTAAGACATCTCTCAGAAGTACAAAGGTGATCCTTGTTTTGAGGGTCACTTCATAGTTCCTGTTCCAACAGGGAAACATGGTCATGTGTGATGGAAAACAGCAACCAGGTGAATGCAATACCCTGAGATGGTAAGACAGAAGAAAATATTACCACAGCCAGAAACAAGAGGTGAAACCACCCCACAGAGGGCTGAGCACCAAGGGTCTGGATTGCCGTCTGGCCACAGCTATGAGGCATGTGCTTCCTTATTTATGTCAACCTACTGAGAGAGGTTGCAACAGAGCAGGAAATGCACAGCTCCTCTCCATCCCAGCCCTTGCCTCCTCCAGCACAAGACATGTCCTTTCTGTTATCAGGAACAAAACCTATGAAACAGCAGACCCCTTTTCTTTCTCTCATCCAAAGCCATTTAGAGAACAAGAAGTTTTACTCCATACTGACCCCACCTAGCTTGCTCTTAGAGTCTGACAGCAGCACAGGGCACTCTCTCTGTTTCAGCCCTGCAGCTGTCCACACATGATAAGAAACAGCATGGTGTGATGGTGGCACTTCAGGCATGCATGAGATAGGAGTTCAGCTGAAACAAACACCCCATATCATTAATTGTTAACTTCTGCTGTCAAAAAGCCTCAGGAGAACTCGACCATTTACACAACCCAATTGCTCCTCAGGCATTTCCAGGGAACCTCAGCCACAAGGTCTGCAGGAGCAAGAAGGATCAATGAGATTGTTTGGGAGCTGATGTGAGGAAGGCAACACTTTGTGCAAAAATCACGAGGAAACAAGAGGCTAACACTTCACAATGCTGCTTTCACCTCCAGTGCCAGTGCTGGTATAAATCCTCAGGATGTCACCATCCCTGGAGATGTTCAAAAAAGGATTGGATGTGGCACTTGAAGCCATTGTTTAGTCATGAGGTGTTAGGTAATTAGAACAGAATAGAATAAACCAGGTTAGAAGAGACCTTTGAGATCATTGAGTCCAACTTATCACCGAACACTAGTCAACTGAACCACAGCACCAAGCACCCCATCCAGTCTCTTCCTAAACACCTCCAGTGATGGTGACTCCACCACCTCCCTGGGCAGCCCATTCCAATGGCCAATCTCTCTTTCTATGAAGAACTTCTTCCTAACATCCAGCCTAAACCTCCCCTGGCATAGCTTGAGACTGTATCCTCTTGTTCTGGTGCTGGTTGCCTAATTAGGTAATAGGTTGGACTTGATGATCTCTTAGGTCTTTTCCAATCTTATTGGTTCTCTGATTCTATGACGTAAAACAGGCTTGGAATCCAGACTCAGGCCTATGGAGAACCAGGTTCAGTCTCCAACTCTTTCAAACTTGCACCATAGCTGGGGCAAAGCTGCTTCATCTCTGTACTGATGTATCTTCTGTAAAATGGAGTGAAGTTGTAGCTGCTTCTTGTCTTGCTCGCCTCATCTGTTCAGGTTGTATGTCAGTGTCAACTTGGAGGCATCTCTACCACAGTTCAGACACACGTTAATAATGCTCCTAAGAAAAGAGCACTTCTCAATTCAGCAGTGATGAGCTACTGAATTGTGTGGGTAACAAACCAGAAATGCTGTCAGCAGGTAAAAGTGAAAGCTATTTAAGAAAGGCAGTGGATGAGATCAGAGCCCTCCACCAAAAGACAGCCAGAGGTTTCCAAACAAAAGCCACAAAAGCTTGCACTAAAGACTGACAACAACCTTCTTTTACATGCTTTACAAATAAAAACACAGAAAGCAATTGCTGAAGGCTTTAGGATGAAGAAAAAAAAAAATAATCCCATCCCAACCTGCCTTTTTTCCCTTTTTGAAGTACATAAAAGTAGCTGTTTTCCCTTTTATTTACCCACAGGTACCTAATTTTGGTTACCGTACAAGATACAAAGACTGAAGTTGTGCAGAGCGTAACACTTGCTCAGCACGGCCATGAAATCACAGATCTTATGAAGTTTGGGCTTCCCAAAATGTTACTGCAGCAACAACAACAAAAAACCCCACCAAAAAAAAATGAATAAAGAGGAAGTAGGAGCTTAAAGGCTTTTCAGCACTGCAGCTCTGTGCAGTGGTTAGAAATGCTTAGATCTTTAAGGCCCTCCTCTGGACTCACTCTAGTAGCTCTGTGTCCTTCTTATGCTGAGGACACCAGAGTTGGTTGCAATGTTCAAGGTGGGGTCTCAGCAGAGTCAAGGGGCAGAATCCCCTCTCTTGCCCTGCTGGCCACACTGCCCTTACTGCAGCCCAGCACACAGCTGCCTTTGGGACTCTATGAGGGCACTGTTGGCACCTGGAGAGCTCCTCAGCAACCAACACCCCCAAGACTCTTTCTTCAGAGCTACTCCCAACCCACTCTGCACCCAGCCCAGATTCATGCCCGAGACTGGCCTGACCCAGATGCAGGACCTTGCCCTTTGGCTTGTTGAACCTCATACAGCTGGCACTGGCCCACTTCTCAAGCCTGTGAAGATCCTTCTGGATGACATGCCTTGCCATCCGGAAGCCGCTTGTTTTCATACTCAACCCCAACATGCCTGTTTTTCAGACTCATGCTGCACTAACTCCTGCAGTCCAACACACACAACACATTCCAGGCTATACCCAAGTAGAACTAGGCTTTGTGTTTATCATTTTCTCCCTCTCAGTCATTTCAAAACACTGTCACTTCCACAATTTCTCAACCAGCTGTGCTGTTTCCTCATTGGGCTCCCTTTGTTTGGGTGATTCTGTGTTACAGCAACATTGCGCAAGTTGCCAACAGCTACATGAAGTGTCAGTTGGCATCAAAACCATATGCAGAGCAGAGATAAGATCTTACTTCAAATATCTCAGTGTGTTTAGGGTTTGTTTGTTTTTGAAAAAGAAATCAGGCAACCAACCTAGGAATTGTGATCCTCCACAGTGTTGGGGTTCCAGCTGCCTTCAATAGATGCTTTACCCATAACATCATACCACGTCATGCTGGCATACTGCTGGTATGAGACAAGGGAACTGGCAACAGGTCATGCAAGACTTCATCTGTCTCTACACCACATCATTTAGAGGATTCCAACCCAAGGACAGACATACCTCTGTGTGGCTAATGGCTTCAACATTTTAAGTCTTCTCCTCCAGGCTTAGTGTACTTGTGTGCATCACACATGACAGCGTCCTAGTTCGAGGCATTGCCACAACCTAATCCACTCAAGCCCCTGACTCCTACGCCTGAGAAGTTCCAGGGCATGTAGAGATGTCACTCCTATTGCATAAGTGCAGATTAGTGTCCAAAAAAGGCATCTGCACAAAGAAAGAGAAAGACAGTCAGGCTATACTGGCTAACACTGACAAAAGCAAGAGACGAAGTTCAGACAGTATGGGAAAATGTCATCTCTCTCCAGTACTCAGCTATGACCAGGCGGAATTGCACAGCAGTTAGGCTGTGTTAAAAGTGGATTTCAGAAGAACAGTTACTACACCCACCATGACTGGTTGTCTTCCAACAAACTGAAATGAACAAGTATTTTGGAAGGAACAGTTGTGATGTGGCAAGATGACTATTTCTCACACTGCACAATCAACACAGTGACCTGCTTGGTTCTTGCATCCCACGTCTGTCTACTGTTACATCCCCAGCTGTAGCTCGGCAGTGAACTTCAGGAACAGCTGAAAATTCCCATGATTTTCACACATCCATTTACCCTTTCACTCTCCATTATATTTTTGTAGCCTTTTACAAAACAACTAAACACAACAGGGAGAAGTTGAGAGATGTGCTTACAACTTTCTCTGGGGGGTTGTTTGCTAAGTGTAAACAAAAGCCCTACACTACGAGTAAGGAGCAGCACATCACACAACAGACTAAAGCCTTTTTGTCTTCTTCTACTTGTCTTTTGTCTTCTACTTGGTTTAATCCTCATAAACATTATGAAGCTCCTCCCAGAATTATACTTGAAGACTACAGGCAGCCCCAGAACTTTTTCTTTTTGGAATTGAAATCCCCCAGTCAAACAACTTTGTGCCTCTTGACTCAGAGATGATACGGGAAGGATAGGATTTTCTGTAAGACAGCTCTCAAAGTTACCGGGAAGGATAGGATTTTCTGTAAGACAGCTCTCAAAGTTACCCCACCTGGTGAGATATGCCAAGTATGATCAATGTGAAGAACACAGGCTCAGAGGCAGCTGGGGACACAGAATGACTGCAACCATTTCGCTGCCTAGACCACAAAATAGCTTGGGCAGGTGACATGCACCACAGGTATGCTGCTGAAAAGGTTCATTAATTGTAAATGGACTTTTCAGACATGCACTATGAGCCTAGGAAGGAGAGACATTACCTTTTAAAGGCTCTAAAGTAGATTGATGGCATAGAGAAGAAGAAGAGAAAGACCCATGCAAGATGGATGGCAGCAGACTGCATTTTCATTACTATTTTCAAATGGAGAAGTTTGCTTGTTAAGGAGAAGACAAAGACTTTATCTGCAGACTGTTAGAGAAACTAAGAGCACATCCAGTTGAGAAATCTAGGAGATGACCTTGCATGAACAGATAAAGGCAACAGTACTGGTGCTACTAAGGCACTCTCTCTTTCCCCTCACATTCAAGAACAGTTTTGGCAATCACCTCTTTCACAGTCAGCTGGACCACACAACTATGGTTCTGCTTCCAGCCTCAAGAATTAACTTAGAGCGAAAAACTCATACCCTGGTAGAATCAACACAGGTAAAGTGAGGAGGCTGATGGTACATGACTTAAAATTTGCCTTTCCCTTGTTGAGATTGTCCCAAGAGATCTCTCTTACAAACTGGCTAACTCTAACTTCCCCTCAACAGTAAACAAACCAACCAAAAAACCCCTGGAAAACTGAACTGCCCTTAGCAATGCTGTAGAACCCATTCAGTGGCCAAGCAACAGATGGACAAAACTATACAGTGTCTTGAAGGCAGAGTGCAAGAGACAAGGTATGCATGTTCAATATCTGATTTCAGATGACTTGAGTACTGCTTTTTTCCTCCCTTTTGGAATATGCAACCACTATTCCATGAGCTGATGCAGATGAGTACTTTGCAACACGAAGTCTGTTGAAGCAACAGCAGGCAGCAATACACTCATCTGGTCTGATGACTTCAGCATTCCAGCTTTTCCACTCCCTGCATTTAAACCTTGTATTTCAGTCACAAGCAAAACAACCTCAGACAACATCATGTGGCTTACATACACAAAAACCAACCCTAACCCAAACCACCACAACCCACTGCACTAACTTGATTTGATTCAGCAGCCTGTTTAAGGGAAACACAAATAGGAGAACAAGTCTAGACACCTTTCCCTCAGAAAAATCGAACTTGCATAAGATGGCTGAGCAACACACAGTGTGGAATGCATGCTAGTTCATGCAACAGAAGTGACCTAATCAGTTTTTGTTACATCAGTATACATTTTTATTTATTCTGTTTGTTCTTGACTGATTTCATCTGCTCCTGCCTCCTCTCTTTATAGATGGCAAGCTGGACAGCAGCATTATCTGCAGCAAACACATTACCTGTTCATATGCTCTTGGCTAGTGAAACATGAAATTGGCAGCTTAGGGGTGGTACAGCACTGCCAAAGAGATGTTTGCTTCACTTCTCTGTTCAGCTTCCAGAGCAACTGGAGAAGAAAATGGAGGCTAAGTGTTGATACGATTCACAAGCGCTCATCGCCGAGGGAGGTTTGGCTTTAGGTGATTTAGAGGAGAACTGTCCAGTGGTTCCCTCTTGACACACTGCATCTGTGCAGACCTGTGGATCGCTGTACTTCTGCAACACAGACACACTAGAGGGAAAATTAAGGTTAAAGAAGCATCCAGACTACACACAGTCCACCCTCCTGGCTGCTCTGCCTAAAGAGCTGCCAAAGACATAAAGCTACATCTTTCTGATGCATTAATAGCTGGTGGAACAGCAATATTAAAGGGTATGAACCCGTGGCTGGAGTGTGAAAGCACGCTTCAAGATGTGCTAAAACAAGACGAGTCAAACTGGTGGAAGGTTTAAAAACAAAACAAACAGACAAAAAAGAAACCCAAACCCAAACAACAAAAAGCCAAAATAAAACTGAGAAAAACATACCTGAGAAGACAGCCAATACATACCTCCTTCCACTTTGTTTTGTGTCTTCCACAGACAGAAGTTGGGCACTGTCCACTTCTAAGTCCCTTTTCTACCTGGCATCTTTATAAGCAAACCAGTAAAAACCCAAGAGTACTGTTACAGGAAAATAAAGGTTTACCTGGCAAGTCTTCCAACAGTTTATG
This sequence comes from Melanerpes formicivorus, assembly GCF_026170545.1. Taxonomy (NCBI): domain Eukaryota; kingdom Metazoa; phylum Chordata; class Aves; order Piciformes; family Picidae; genus Melanerpes; species Melanerpes formicivorus. The sequence goes on along the minus strand of NW_027142370.1, from coordinate 11,174,883 downwards.
TAGCTCCAGAGTCCCTTCCACACATATACATAGATTGGTTTAGGTTGGAAAGGACCTTCAAAATAATCTAGTTCCAACCCTCCTGCCATGGGCAGGGACACCTTCCACTAGACCGCCTTGCTCAAGGCCTCAGTCAACCAGGCCTTGAGCACCTCCAGGGAGGGGGAATCCACAAACTCCCAGGGCAACCTGTTCCAGTGTCTCACCACCTTCACTATAAAGACTTGCTTCTCAATATCTAGTCTCAATCTACCCACCTAAAGCTTAGAGCCCTTGTAAAGAGTCCCTCCCCAGCTTTCCTGTAGGTCCCCTTCAGGTACTGGAAGGCTGCTCTAAGGTCTTCCCGGAGCCTTCTCTTCTCCAGGCTGAACAGCCCCAACTCTCTCAGCCTGTCCCCACAGCAAAGGTTCTCAAGCCCTCCAATCACCTTCATGTTCTCTTCAGGATCCCCTCCAGCAGTTTCATGTTCCTCTTATGCTGGGGGCACCCCAATTAGATGCAGGGCTTCAGGTAGGGTCTCAACAGAGCAGAGGGGCAGAATCCCCTCCCTGTCCTGCTGCTCTCATTGCTTTTGAAGCAGCCCAGCACATGCCTTCGGGGCTGCCAGCAACCATTGCTGTCATCGCACACCTCTAAGCACTGAGCTGGAAGAGGCCCAAAAGCAGCAGCAAAACTGAAACTAAAAATGCACAGATCTGTGAAGAATAGAAATGAGGCCCAAAGATTTGGTATTGTTACTTCTTTGTTCAGTGGAGAATCCAGAAGGAAGGAGAGTAACATCCTCCTTTCCATGGCAGTTCACTTCTACCAGATGCCTGCAACAATATTTTTATGGCAATTTAACATTTTCAGTTAATGACCAGGGAGTAAAGCAAGGACAGACAAGCTGCTGCCCATTAGGAAGGCATGGGAAATTTGGAAAACTGCCATCTTCTCAAGAAGTTCTTTCTGAAGGACAGGAAAAGGAAAGGTGACATCCCAAACCAACACTTCTGTGACTTCAGAGAATTCCCCTACCAAAGGTTTTTGTCTTCAGATCTCCTGGAGCTTTAAATGCAGAGAAAGCCAAAGACAACAAAGGTCCTACAGGCCTCATTCTGCTCAGATGCTTGTTACAACACAGCAAGCAAAAGGTTTTTACTCCTTTTAATAGCTTCTGCAATCACAAGTTGCACACCTTCATTTGTACTGACAGATGTGTGAACTTGTGACTGTCAGTGTCAACACTGACTCCAGTAACCATTCATTTTTCCATCACCATACAACAGGACCCACACTAACCCAAAGCTGAGCTACCTCTTCAGTGACACAGCAAGCAGCCTGCAGAGTCTTTTGAGCAGCAGCACATGCACCCAATACCTACATGCTCAACCATGCATAGTCACCATGCAAATTCACTTTCAAAACTTGGATCTTCATGTAGTGACAAGGGGTAATGGCTTTAAGATGGAAGAAAATAGATTTAGATTGGAGATTAGAGAGAAATTCTTTACAGTTGAGGGCAGTGAAACACTGGAACAGGTTGCTCAGGCAGGTTGGGGATGCTCCCTCCCTGGAGGTGTTCAAGGCCAGGTTGGACAAAGCCTTGAGCAAGCTAGGCTGGTGGAAGGTGTCCCTGCCTATGGCAGGAGGATTGGAACTAAATGACCTTGAAGGTCCTTTCCAATCCAAACCATTCTAGGATTCTTCTCAGGCTGTGGTCAGCTCTGTGTTGGCAGCATGATGAACCTCAGCTACACAGTTTAAGTACCAGTGATGCCACACCACAAAACCAGGCTGAAGACTTTTCAACTCTTAATCACACTACCTCAGAAAGCAGCAATAGTGAATGATAGAGATGAGACATCCTTGTGTAAGGGCTGTCTCAGAGCATCCACCACCAAACACAAGCCTTCTGTGCAACCATGCTCCCTTATATTAAAGAAAAGCCTGGAAAAATACCTCAAACCTCAAATTTAGCAGCAGTGGTATCAGCAAACAGGCTTCAAATAGATCTGCCACCAGTCACCTCCAGAGCTCAGATACTCACCTTTCATACAGGTTGAGTAAGAAAACAGTAGAGGGACAAGTTACACAAGCTGCCAAAGTAGCCCACTCAAAGGTAGAATTTTCCCCCTTTCTGCTCTCACAAAGAGCTCAAATTTACTCAGCCATGATGTTATGTACAGAGGTCCCATCTACCTGAAGTTACATTTGAACATATTTTATCTGAATTGAGCACTTCTGAGGTACACCAATACCAGGGTTTTCACATAGTTACTTGATTAGACATTAAGAAACATGGTCCTAATTCAGCAAACCCTTAAGAAACACACTTAATGCATGGAGTAACAATAACTAAGTCATTTGCTCAAGGCCAGAAGTTGTAGAATTGAAGCCAGTACTTTCAAGTCACCTGGCTGCCAGACTGGGCCATGCTTATCTCCACTTTGCTATGGAGTTAGAAAAATGTTACTTGCCTTTAGTTTCTTGCTGAGGTGCAACAGCAGATCCACACTCAATTCTTCATTGTGGAGTGCATGGCATCATGTTAGTTGTACTGACAGAACATGATGGAGCATAAGGAGAGTATCCTTGAAGGCTATTACAAATACATACACAGATTCCTCACATGCAGAAGGACTTCACTGCTGTCTCTACACAGGATTTCATCATAAAGAGAAGCACATCACACTCATGTATCACTCTGAACAGCCTCCTTAGTAGCAAATCATCTTCCCCGTTTACTAGTGAAAACAAATGCTATGAGATGAGTTTTCTAGCACCATTAGCTATCTCAGTACTTCCAAAGCACTCCTACCCTAGGACAGCTGGAATCTGCACTGGTATTTGCCTGTGTGACACCAACTCATTTTTCCACCCCATGCCTCAATCAGTTGAGCTCCCAGAGGTGGCAACCACCAGTGATGACATCCACTGCCACCTTGTGTTAAGGCTTAGAACTGTACAAGCCTGAGGAGCTGCCTTTCACACAAGCATCCACCATCTGCTGCTTTAACGGCAATTTTTTTTCACAGCCACACTGTCCCACATGAGAAGTCTCTCACCTAACTAAGACCTAACTCAGGCTGCAACGAAGTCTCCACAAAGCCAAGAAAGCTGTCTCCTCTCCACTAACTGATGCAGCTATTTTCAGCAGCGGGCAGTTTTCAGGATGATGCCAAGTGGCACAGACACTACCTTTGAGGTTTGAGATGCTATTCCTCCAGCAAGAGCAAATCAATACTACGCTACAACCCTGCACTGACAAAGAGTCAGGCTGAGCTCTTCAACCCTTCAACCTGAAGAACAGGAAGTTGTCCCTTTATGTGCCTGGACTATCTTTTGAGAACACTTCATTTCCTCTTCTACAAGAGGAAGCTGAGGACTCCTTTACCTACAAAGATAGGGTATGAGCTGAGCAACTTTATTCTCTACCAGCAGCACACACTGCAAAAGAACCGAGAGGAGGGATGAGAAGTTGTAGGTATCTCAGTGATCTATGGCCACACCTGGACCTCACAGGAGACACGGAAGCAGCCATCCATTAAATCTTCTCGAGTCCCAGACTGAGTGTAGTTATTCTGTGTCTGGCAAAGCAGTCCTGAGCCCAATGGGCATACCACAGAAAAATGTGTGAGAACAAGTGGAAGAAAAATGTGGAATGGTTCTGAATAGGACATAAGTGAGCTTTGAAGCTGTTCTGTCCTTTTTGGTATGTGCTGAGTGGAAGTCTTGTTTGTTTGAAGGAAAAAGGAAAACCCTGAAGGCAGTCACAACTTAAGTATCATCATCTGGAAGCAAGAGCAACAGTTCTGTTGTCTCTAGTTGGACTAAATAGTGCTACATCAGAAAAACTTCTGCAAGTAGAACATCTTTACAGAGATGAAACCCCTCAGTTAACAGCTTGCTTCCATGCTGAGCAACACTATGCAACCTGTAAAACATGATTATATTGTTAACCATTTACATGACAGGAGCATGGAACCTACTTCATTTCTGTGCCGACACTGCACTGCTCATTCTGGTGTTACCTTGTTCCTCACAACTTATCTACTGCAGTAGAAGCATTACAGCAGCTCAGAGAATTCACAAACTTAATTCCAGAGTTCAGCAGGAGCCTTCTTTGCTCTAGCAAACAGCAGTTTTTCCCTTCAGGTGAGCTGGCAAACAAGGAATACGCTAAAGTTAAGCAGCATTCTGACAGAAGATGACATTTAGTTTAGAAATATATTGGGTTTTGGTTTCCCCCCCCCGCTCCCAGGATGATTCTTTCTTCCTTTCCCCCAGCCAAGCAGAAAAAAGCAAGACACAAGTCTTCTGCCATACTAATGTATTCCATCTTTCAAAAAGAAAGACATGATTTTAATATTACTTAACAATATGTTAAAAAAGTAGCCAGTTAGGCTTCAGTGTTAATACAATTATACACTCTATAACAGATTTGATAGTGTGAGTACTGTTCTTCTTTAAATCTTCTCATTCTGCAAGTATTCTTACACAAGCTGGCTACAAGTCAGGAGGAAAAAAAAAAAGAAATCAAAACACAAATAGCGTAACTTGTACACTCTTAAACAGTAGATTGTGAAAGAACTGAGGAAATACTTGTCCCATAAGAGCCTCTTTTTCATGAAGTCATGTCAGGAGAATTCTGGAGCAGATGAAAGCACAACTGACTAGGTCCATTCCTTTGTCAGGAGTCAGAATGACAAAACATAGCTAGATGCAGAAGTGACAGGAGCCACTGCAGATGATGCAAACTAGTATTTTGGCCTCCACTCAAGCCTAAGCAATTTAAAGTCTCTGAGGCCAAGGCATTCAGAAGGAGATGGAAAAGAGCTATTGTTCCAACTCCAACGGCATACAGCTACAATCAAGTAAGTCTCACTCACAGACTACAAGCACACAAGCTAACAAATTCAGGTAGAAAGTGGCAATTTTTCAGTCCGCAAGAATTATCAGGCCAAAGGGTTCAGTGCAGATCCACACAGCACTGGGGACAAGGCAAGGCAGCACTGGCTCAAGACCAGAGAAGCTCTCAGCACAGCAGGACAGGTAAGTGGAGTTGTCGTTCATTGATTCCTGCAGGGTTCCCTCCCCGAATTGCGTCATTTCAATGTGCAGCAAAGGTGGTTTTTTTCAAGCTAAAATTAGACCAGTTGATGGAAAGTCTCTGCCTCGTCTGTCTGGCAGAATCCAAGCAGAACCTGCAAAGAAAGAGATTATAAAAGTGAAACTAATATACTTCAAGAATCAAACCACATGTGCTAATCCTTTTGAAGGGCTGCTCTCATTCAGCAACACAAAACCCCTTAAACACACCCCAAAAAAATAATCCCTTGTACACCAGTCAAATAGAATACAATAGAATAAACCAGGTTGGAAGAGACCTTCAAGATCGAGTCCAACCTATCATCCAACACCACCTAATCAACTAAACCAGGCAACCAAGCACCTTATCAAGCCTCCTCCTAAACAGCCAATAACAGTGACTCCACCACCTCCCCAGGCAGCACATTCCAATGCACAATCACTCTGTGTAGAATTTCTTCCTAACCTCCAGCCTAAACTTCCCCTGGCACAGCTTGAGACTGTGTCTTCTTGTTCTGGTGCTGGCTGCCTGGGAGAAGAGACCAACCCCCACCTGGCTACAACCTCCCTTCAGCTAGTTGTAGGGAGCAAGAAAAATGCATCGCAAAGCAGCTACTTTAAACACCTCTGCATTCTCAAGAGGAAATGAAGCAGCAAAGAATGCTGCACATTCAGCAGCAGAGGAGCTATGTGAACATTACCTGGAGAGATGACAGGGCTGTTTTTACCCAAACCCTTCCAACAGCAAGAATGAGAGGCAAACCACGTGTAAAGCAGAAGCATCGATGGCATTAATGGCCCAGCCAGCCAGCCTGTCCAGGTCCCTCTGCAGAGCCTTCCTACCTCAAGCACAAAGCAGCTCCTTCCCCTGTGCTAAGCTATTTAAACATGAGCTGATGCATAAATCCCCAAAGCAACCATAATGCACTGAAGAAAGCAGTTCCACAAGCACAGGTCCAGATCATTCTTTTACTGTCACTGCCTTAGAATAAATAGGCCCTGTCTGATCAGTGTGATCCAACAACCCACAGTTCCACCACCACTCCCAGCACAGGACAAAAATGAGCTCCTGTAAAAAAGATCATCAACAAACTTTTTTCACATATCTGCTCTGAACTTCAAGATAGGAAGTTTTACTTGCTCACCATTTAACACAGCATTTTTCATCCTACTATTTCAATTCCTGTCTTAGGGTACTACTCAGCATTTGGGCTGTGCATACAATAGAAGAAATATTCACACAAACTTTGCTAACTGAGGATACTCTGAAAGCCTTCATGAGGCCCTGGGGGATCCATAGGTGATTGTGGCACTCATTTGTGTATTTGTGTTACTCAGCCATAATCTGTGCCCACAGAGCTGCAGCTTTGGTGACTGATCTAGCACTGAGAACACCATCTGTAACAGGACTCACTCTGTTACAACACAGGCTTTTCTGCAAGGAGTTAGTTATTAAGTTGTGGCTTGGTTTGGGAGGTTTGGGTTTGGTTTTCTTTAAACCATGGCATATGAGAATGTGCACAACAGCTCTATGTGTGGGGATCACAGCACTTTACCTTTTAAAATACTCCACTTCTCGCTCTGTTTCATCCATTTCCACACTATCTAGATCAATGTCTTTGGGTAGAAACACATCATCTACAAAGGAAAAAGGATGACACTAGGTTAAATTCCATACAGAAAGGGGGAGGAGAGAGAAAGAAGCTTGAAGAAGCTGCATTAAAGTTGTTCTTGTAGTGAGAGGCAATGGTTTGAATCTAGAGCAGGGTAGATTTAGGTTGGACATGAAGAAGTTCTTTACAAGGAGTGAAACACTGGAACAGGATATCCAGGGAAGTGGTTGAAGCCCTGTCCCTGCAGCCATGCCAGGTCAGGCTGAATGAGGCCCTGGGCAGCCTTACTACTAGAAATGTAACTTCACAAACATTTTACAATTGTATTTAGAAAGAAAAATACTTCAAGCATTCAGTGTTTGTAGAGCTACTCTGCTCCCTCTGGGGCACAATCATCAGGCTGTATCTGCAACAGTCACAGTACCTACAACCAGGAGTGTTTTTTTCAGCATACTAAAATAGGACCTGAAACTAGGCCTCAGCTATAGTAACAAAGTCTCTCTGGAATCTGTTGGTATATTGTATTTTCTCAGTGTATGGTTCAGAAAGTGTAATTTTTGTAGAGTCCTGTTTGAGGATTTTCCCCCTGAGGTCCCTTTTCTTACTGCTTATACACTCCAGGGTCATTTCTGAAGCAGCTTCAGAACCCATTCCAAAAAGGACAAGGCAAAAACTAAATGAAAACACCCAGTATACACCAGGACTCTCTAGAATTCTTGAGCTAAGGAGAAGGACTTGCTTCTAAAGGCACTCTGGATAGTTTAATAGTTGCACAGCTTAGCTGAGCAGCTTACCTCTGAGGAGACAGAAAGCCCTCTAACCCAGGGCTTCCCTACACCTCCAGCTGTCTTCAGTCTCTTCGCAACAAGGAGTTAAAATAACAGAGAACACACCAAAAGCTATCATGCTCACTGCCTTAACACTGCATTATAAAACTCAGGTAAAACCCCCAGTGTAATTCACCTCTTCTCAAGCTCTTTCAATTACCCAAAGTCTATTTACTTTTTGGAGTTAATTTTTGGTGCCTTGGCTAGTTTGGCACATCAACCTTATGCCTTGAAACACAGCCAATTTTTCTTTTGGTTATTAGTACAGAATCTTTTTCATCCTTCTGAAGTCAGAGCTACTCCAAGTAGAGCCTCAGTCCCAACTCCTCAGAGCACAGCACAATTCAGAAACTGCAATTACACTTAAGCAGCAGTAAGAAAACAAAAATGGTGAGGGGCAGGGAGGAGGAAATGATGCAATGAACTACCTGCATTCTTCTGGTCCAAGCACCCTCCACCATCCCCACCCTTCCTTCAATAGCTTCCCTTTCAGTTGTCTGTAGTCTTCTCTTGCTGCTTATAACTAGACTTGCCTCAAACACATTCCTCTAGGTGAATTAAAAACAAGCAAACCTCCAACACACCATAACACCACATGCACAAGAACTAAGGTATCAAAGGGTTCAGTGCTGCACCACTGTCTGGTGAACATGAAGTGGAAAACACGGAGCACAATGAGGGTTAAAAACAGACCTGCAAGCTGACTCAACCTAACCATGGAACATCAAAGCTGGGCTCTACACCTCACACTGGCAACAACCAGGAATTTGGTTTGCATTTTTTAAACAAAGCTTAATAAACATAAGGATTCTCAAATACTGATAGAGAATGCCAGAGGATTAAGGTCTTCTATCTCCATGTGCTTACTAGGCAGAACAACAGTGAGAGCTGCAAGGTGAACTCGTTTTGGTGAGTGGACATTTCATTCATGCACTGTTACCACACAGCTGCCAGCTGACCCCAGGGGAATGCCTGGGTGCTCTGAGCAGACACATGTTCAACCACAAAGCTACCATCCCAACTGGCAGTCCCAGTAGGGCTCAAGCATGTGCAGGAATAAACTGGTGCCTGAGAAAGCATGTTTGATTACTGTGCTGGCAAAGCCAACCAGCCAGTATCACAGATATCTTTTCCAGCTGGAACAATTCTAAGACACCTAAAACATCTAAGATCTAAGACAGCTAAGATACTTTGCTAAAAGCAAAGGCTGAGGGAGCAGGGGTTGTTCAGCCTCGAGAAGAGATGACTCTGGGGAGACCTTAAAGCTGCCTTCCAATACTTGAAGGGATCCTACAGGAAGGAGGCATCCACAGCCTCCCTGGGCAACCTGATCCAGAGTCTCACTAGCCTCCTACTAAAGAACTTCCTTAGATCCAGTCTGAACCTCCTCTCCTTCAGCTTCAAACCATTCCCCCTTGTCCTGTCTGTAGACATGGTCATGAGAGTCCCTCTCCAGCCTTCCTGCAGCATCTCCTTACTGCTATAATTACAAAGACTTGAGTTCTCCTGACACCAGCTTTGCTGTTTCTCTGAAGCACACGGGCAAGAATTACTGAATGTGAAGATTTCCAACTTCTGGACTTCAATGGTAACAATTGACAACCAACTCCCGTTCCACTTTCCTATGCACTTACCAATGGAATTGTTGACTTTGTCTCCTTTTTTCTTCTTGTTTTTCTTGTTCTTGCCTTTTGGTTGAGGGGAGTCTGCAAGTATTAGCTTATTATTTTGCTGCTGCTCGCTTGGTGAAGGGGATTCGCTGGTTACTGGTGCTTTCTCTTCCTTTACATGGTTCAACTGTTTTTTGTTATTATTGTTTAATTTCTTCTCCTCTTTTTTAGATTCTGCAAGTGTTGGGAGCTCCGCCGCTTTTGCTTTGGATTCTATTTGGTTTCTGGGTTTAGTCTGAATCTCAGCTGCTTTGGGGGACTCAACAGGCTTTTTCACTTGTTCAGCACAGGGTTTGTTTATCTGCTTTAGTTTCTGTTTGCTGTTTCCTTCTTTATGTTGATGCATAATATCCAACAGAAAAGAGAGTGGCTCATGCTGCTTTACATTCCCCTCTTTCTGATAAAGCAGCTTGGAGTCTCTAGTGTTTACAGGATTGGATAGTTCACAGCCTGTCTCTGACACTGGCCTCTGTTCTGTATGATTCAGGTGTCTTGACAGCGAGGCGGAGGAGGTTTCTACCTTTTCCGGCTGCTCCAGCGTACCGTTCTGCAGGTCTTGGGGGGCGCTGGGGACAGGCTCCTTCACTGCCTGGCAGTTGCGAGGGAGCATGTCCACCTTCTGACAGTCCTTGCCGGGGCGTTCTTTCTTCTTTTTCTTTACAGCCCGCAACTGCTGAAGCTCCTGAAGCCTTTGCAATTCTTGTTTCAGCCTCTCCTCCTCTTCCTCCTCACGCCGCCTCTGCTCCTCAAGCAACTGGTGATGCTCCCTCTCCCTGGCTTCCGCTTCAAGTCGAGCTTTTTCTTCAAGCTACAGGACAACAACAGGTTTAGAGGCAGCGACAAACATTTTGGCAGTGAGAAGTTTAGGGATTATTACTACTATGAAAGCTGTAAATCCTAGGAGGTTAACACATGAAGCGTGCAGCAAGCAAGTAACTGCTTATACAAGCTCCCCTTAAAGTTTGCTACAATCCTTCCTACATTTCTATTTTCCATGTTTCTGTAACGTATTTGACTGTTGTCAAAGCCAACTGTTGATCTTCACTGCTGCTATGCCTACTCAATATCCAAGTCTTCAACTACAAAAAATTGCTGCAAATGAACCATTCAGCTTCATTCCCAACAACTGTGTAAGTAAGGGAACTCAGGCTTCACCATTTACCTGCTCTGCCCTCTTGCTGTGGTAGCAGAGTTGCTCTGTTTCAGTGTTCATAAACATGAGGAAGGTCAATCATTACAAACATTTTACAGCAAAACACTGAGCACATAAGTTGCATTAAAAGCTGTCAAAAATAATGCGGATGGTTAAGTTCTCTTCTGTCAGCCGTGCGTTCATTAACCACATGAAATAAAGACATAAGGGATTTTGCCTAAAACTTTGCGGTGAAGCACTGACCTTGCATCACTTGCAAAATGAGAGTCATACACTGAGAAAAATCATGACCCTTTGTTTTCTTGCACATCACTTTTACAAATGCAAGAGAAACCCTGTGGGAATCTTTCACTTCTTATGCTCAAACTGCACTGCAAGAGCAAAGTGAGTTTTACATGGTGAATCTTGTTAAGTTTATTTATTGAGGAACTCACTAAGGCTTTAGGTTGATGAAGAGTGCTACAACATGAACACAAAGACTAGAACTGGTGAACATCAGGTCTTCCAAATCCATGGAAGCATTTAAAGAACAAAGAATTAGTAGCAGCAAAGAAATTCACACACAAGAAATATTTACAGTGTGGTCACACAAGGTGCTTACCAGAACTCAAACCCACTTAGTAACCAAATCTCACTGCACCTTGAGCCTCAGGCTGATACTTGAATTGCAGGAAGAAAAGCCAATTTCCTGCTTGTTCAACTTAAAAAACTCCATATAGATTTCCTCTATTAACTCAGTAAATGTTTTGACCAATTTCCATTTGAAAGCAAGCTGCCATTTCTTCTTCCCTCACCCCTCTCTGCAGCTTGGCACCTCTCTCTGGCTTGGGACAGCCCTGTGTGCCATCCTGTGACACTGCATTTGATCAGGGCAGCAAGATGCCCAGTGCAATCATTCTAAAAATATCAAATCTCAACTTCCCCTCTTTCATCAAAGCACTGACCTGATGTCTTCTGTTCTCCTACAGAGATACTGTATCATAATCATCATCCCAAACCAAAACCACTACTTTTCTAACTTCCCCCACTTTTAAATGCCAATTCTACTAAACAAATTAAATTCCTGACATTTCTGACACTTAGAAACCCCTTTGGAAATTCCAATACAAAGCTGACTTGCAGCAAAACACAGAAGGACATTGTGAGGCATCTTCCCAGTGTCCCACCTGGGGCTAATGTGTCCTAATGTGGCTCCCTCCTCTGGGAGCAGAACAGGTCAGCTAGCTGTGTATACACAAACAGGCAGTGTGCCACAGCTACAGAGAAATCACACCACCGCTGCAGAGTCAGAGGCAGTGGTGTCCTTGCAGAGTGCACAGATTCAAACCATAAGGTCCAGGGTAAACATACTTCAATGTCTTACCTTCCTTTGCTTATGTCTGGCTCGCTTGGCTGCCCGAGAACTGCTTACTGGTTTGGTTTCAGAGCTGTTTATGAATTGTAGCAAGTCCTCCACCTTTCGATGGTCAACAACACTTTCCCTTTCAGAGATCTGATCTGGCTTCTTGGGCTGCTCCTCTTTCCTTTTTGTCAGACGTAAACGAAGCTTTTCTCGCATCTCCGCATAATTTCTGCTGGTTGGTGCAGCTGGAGGCTGAAGGACACGAGACAAAACGTAGTGACTACATGTGAAAATTGCAATGACCCAAATACTTCCCAGATTTTGAAGTTTTAGAGACTTTCAAAGAACTTGGAAAGTCCAAACCTGAATATCACACTCATGATTCTTCACAAGTCTACCTGAAGGTCAGACCTGGTGCTAGGCTGTGAATGTTACTTTCTAAATGACTCTCTTGCAGAGGAATGCACAAGGGAACAAAGAAATACCTTCAAAAGCAAGAGAGGAGACTTCCATATTCTCTTATGATCAGCATACCACATGGAAAGCAGCAGACATTTGCTGCTGTTTCCATTTTGTATGAAGTCTGTTTCAGAGCTGGGGCTATGTGGGCCTCAGCTGTAACTGCGAGGGTCTGATCACCCTGCAGTGAAGCGTGCCATCACAGCCTCCAGCAGAGCCGCATCAATAACCTGTTAACAACACTGCTGCAGGCTGAATCTTTGTGTCATGTTTACTGCCTGTATTCCCCTTCACTGCTCCTGCCTCTCAACTCCTCACGCCTCCTCCCCTCCTGCTGCCTTACCCTCTCCCCTCCTGCACCAGATCTGGTGCCCATCTATTTGGAGCTACACTGGTTCAAGCCATGAAACCAGCAAAGCAAAGCCTATTAACTTGAAAATCCTGTAGGGTTCTGCCACTTCAGCAGGAGTAACTTACTGTGCAGCCAGAGATAGACCAATCACGGACATGGAGAGAACATGCAATGAAACACGAGATCCTCTCCCTGCCCCTTTCAGCCACAGGGCAGGGGCCTCTAATTCAGCTCAAGCCCTAAGATGAAACTGCACCTGATCAAACACATGGCTAAGAAACTGAGCTTTTACTTCAATTAAGAAAAAAAACATGTCAAAGACTTCAATTCTAACACTTAATTGATCATTAAAACAGACTGTACACAGGTTTGCAAATGAGGTCAGAGGGAAAGTGAAATTGTAGCTTAGGAAAAAATGTGGCAACTAAAGAGCCTTCAGCATTTCATTTATGCAAATGGAAAGATAACAATTGCAAGAGCTCAATGAATGTGTTACTGGTATGAAGATAAATACAGGATGTCTCAAATAGTATTAAACATTAAAGTAAAGGAAAAGGTTTTGTGTAACCTGCATGCCTTTGGAGTTCATCATTTCTTCAAAACACCCTTTAAATGCAAACACAAGGCAGTACCTACCAAAATGTACCAGTGAAGAAAACTGTAATACTGAAAACTTGCAAGATTGAGATTGGGCTTCCCTTTGCTAAAGGTGTAATTGCCTATGTTCTACATAAGAAGAGCTGCTTCTCTTCTTTATTTTCCCCTCCCCCCTCCTTTTTAAAATCCAATTCAAGTGAATACTGTCAGGATTTGTATTTTTACAGCTCATAAATTGCCATGCACATTTTCCAAACTATCCTATATTAAGTGTACTTTTACCCCAATTCATGGCATTGTTTATAATTACAACCCTCCAAATGAAGGCATAAATTCCATACAGTAATTTCAGTGCCTCAGTGCTCCTGTTTGCAGTTGCAGTCAAACATAGTATCTATTATCCAAGCTGGTTGCTTCCTACAGCTTTTACTCATTTTCATTGCCCTTGAATTGCTTTCAATGGGAAAGGTTTGCTTCAGTTCTTCATGTCACAATGGAAAACACCTGCTTCATGTTCCTTTTACTAATTCTTTTGAGTGAGCTCCAGTACCATCCCCCCTTGGCTGCAGTCTGATAAACCACAAGCTATCAGTGATGAGTTAGTGACAAGAAAGCAAGTAAAACCAGTATAAAATCTGATGACTTACTCCTCCATGGCCGAAGAACTCACAGTAACAGCAGTCACAGTATTTGCCTTCCTTCTGATTTGTGGATGTTGAGGTACTGGAGCTATGCTCTGAACAGCTGTCTTCATCTTGGCTCTCCTCTCCATCGTACTGTTGATGGTCATACGTGTTACTGTTCTCACAGCGATGGCCCTCACAGTCAGGATCACTACGTTAAAGAGAGAAGCAGCTTATAAAAACACCACAGGATAATAAATAAGGTACTTGAACAAACCCATCTAGCAGGAACAACCGTGCTCAGCCATCAAATCCTTCAGCCTACATTCAGGAGCTTGCAAAACCAAGATAAGACGATACATGGGGAAGTGATTTCTAAAAACCTCACTGAACAAGAACTAGAGGAGGAGTTTTGGAATTGTTCTTCCTGGCTTTGAACAGGTAAAAGTTTCCAAAGCAGTGATTCTACTTGCTTTTCAAATGGAATGCTTTGGAAACTGCTGCCCTTCTCATCACTTGTGGCCTGAACAGAGCTGCGCAGCAGCAAAGAACTAAGCCTTTCTCAGATGATCCCTTGGTTTTAGATAGACTTTCAAACTTTTGACTTAAAAAATTTGAGGTCAGCTAAAACCACAATATTCCTCTAGCCTTGTCTGCACCTCTCTTTTTCAGGGAAATAACTAGCATTTCTCTTCAAGAACCAGGTACAGAACAGTTGATTGCTTCAGAGCTCTGCATAACTGTGGCCAACCTATCTGCTGCCCCATGCTTCTAAAATGATGCTATTTGCTTCAAAAGTATCTAACAAAAAAGGACAACTAGATGATGTCCAGAGGCCCCTTTCAACCATGACCATTCTGTGAAAGCAACCAAGATCACAGCTCTACAGGTCACAGTACTTCACAGCAATGACTGCGCTGCTTTTATGTTACACTTGGACTCTTCAGACAGATCAAAGACTTGGCACCACTGTCAGTCTGCCATGATAGGTAACCATAAGACAACTCCAAACTACTCTCAACCTCCAGGACCTTTGAAAATCAGACCACACTTCTGCACTACAATCACTCTAGAAATGGTGGGACTGATGCTTAAGTGTAATGATGAAAATGTGTTGCTACATGGCAGGTTTCAAGACCGTAAGTGACATTTCTGTAGTCTGAGCTAAATCTGTCTACAGGCTCCTGACTTTTTCAGAGCTGTTCATTCCTGCTTGCTCTGCAAAGCCAAAATGACAGAAAACAGACACTTGTGTGTCAGCAGCAGCAACTGCTACTGGCAACGACAGAGTAAGAAAGAATAGAGCTTGACTTCACCCAGGTCACATCTCTGAAGAGATCAAAACTGTGTTTTGCAGTCTCTAATCTCAGTAACTAAATTCTGCCATAGAAATCCTGTTTGTAAATCTCACATCAAGTTACACACTGAGCATCTGAACTGGCTCATTTGCTGAGCACACAGTCGTTGCACACTTTGACCACTTGCAAATGAGAAGCAGAATCTGCACTTTAATTCCCTTTCTACTGTAAAAAAGAAGAACAGAAACAATAAGCTTACCTGCAGACACTTGGTGGGGCACTTACAGAGCTGTCTGTGGTTGAAGTAGGAGGTGCAACTGTGGTAGGACAAAGACCTGAATGAGGATCCACAAATCCAGGGGCTGTTGCAGCAGTTTTGGGGAAAGAAGGGGCAGCAAGATTTGGAAGATGTGGCGTAGAGGCTGGAGACAGTGCAGCAGGAGACAGTGAAGGAAGGGATGCTAAACTGGTAGGACTATTTCGTGGTGCAACTGGTGCAGAATGTCTATGGTCCTCCTTATTAATATTGTGAAACACTTCACCTAAATTGGGGAGAAAAGAAATCATTTACTATTAACAACTAGTCAATAAGTCTCCATTAGCCACCCAAAGAATCATACACAGTGCTGTAAAAAGCAGCAGCATTTCAACACCTTCCTACTACTGGTTCCAAACTCTAACATCAAAGTCTTCTACAAAGTTCTTTAATTCTGAAGTACAGAGACTATAACTCAAGAGTAACACGAACAGCAATTAAAGAAAATCATTAGGATACATAATGTTACTGAAATAAACACACAAAGATTCATGTTTAAATGTCCTTGAGTCAGTTACTAACCTCTATGTGAGTAACAAATCCTTACCTATTGATGAAGGTCTCTTGGATGATACTTTGAACTGGTTGCTGCTTGACTGCACTGTGGTTGCCGTGCAGGAGACAGAAGAAGTGGCAGAAGAAGTTGCCATGACAACTTTATTAGCTTCCATAAAGGCATCCTGGA
Organism: Melanerpes formicivorus; assembly: GCF_026170545.1. Lineage (NCBI taxonomy): Eukaryota > Metazoa > Chordata > Aves > Piciformes > Picidae > Melanerpes > Melanerpes formicivorus. The sequence goes on along the minus strand of NW_027142370.1, from coordinate 11,158,878 downwards.
AATTGTACAGACATTTCTTCTTTGCAGCATTCTTTTTCTCTTTGCTGTCAGTTACTGCTGTTGCTTCATTGCTAGATGTTGTAGGAAGTGCTTCGGGTCTTATTTCTGAGAGTGCTGGTGCTAATAGATCACCCCCTTCAAGTGAAACACACACCAATTAAGCATCACAGAACTACAAAATTCTCTTTATGGCATTTAGAATTAACCACTCACTAATTCAGATACATAATAACAAGGATATTTTGTTTGTGTGGGCTTAGTAGGATTAGTGAAGTGATCCTCCTTTCCCTCTCCATGTCTCCCGAATGAAATAGCTGTAGCAAAACGTGCTGAGAAGTCTCACAGCAGAACTCACAAACCTTCAAGTTACAATTTTCAGAACGCTACTCAATGTGTGTTAACAAGTAGCAAAAATGCTACAGACATCTTTACCCATTTATAACTGGAAAATTAAAAATTACCATCACTCTGCATGCTAAGAATGTCAGCTTCAATACAGTCCAGGTTTGCCACGCAACAAGCAGCAATAACACCTCCTTCTCTCAATACCACCTCATCTCCCAGTTTACTGGAAATCCCAGCTAACTACAGTAACACCTTCCACACAAGCTTGCCCCTGAGGACCTGCTGGAACAGCTACCTACAACTGTACGTGTACATAGCTGAGCTATCCTGTTAGGGAAGATCTCTGAAGGTTTTTAAAAGCCTTTTGTTTGAGGTGTCACTGCAGTAGCTCAACACAAGTTAGCAGCAATCAGTTGGAAAAAAAAGCCACCCCACAGACCCAAGCTTCCTTTGTCGTACAAGTCAAATACAATGAGGCATTTTGATATCTGCAATGATGTGAATGGAAAGATCTCTCTCATGTGTCTTCTTTTTCACTTGACCAACTGTATTTCCAAAGACTTGAATTTTTCGCTTGACTTATGCCTGTGACTTTGTGAATGGCAATGCAATTATCTGTGTAAAGGATGTAGTACCATGCCACCAGTGCTCTTACAACCCTGTAGACAAGAAGCAGGCCTTTGTGGCAGAAGACCAAAAGCTACTTAAACTTTCCCTTAATCCCTATTTCTTTGTAACCCTAAACTTCTGCAGACAAAAACACCTCTCAGGTGAGTGCAGGTGAAAAATTACATGTTAGTCCTTCGCCTTTAGCATCCTTTCCCAGCACACAAGAACTTATGTTTCATTTTTCAGCCCTCCTGGAGGAGCAATGGCAGCAAAGCTCTGCCAGAATGCCACCATCTAAAATCATGGTGCTGAAACCTCCCATTCCTGGCAAAAAGTGTCACACAGCATTTCAGAACATAAGGCTTTTAACTAGTCAGTGTGAAGTAGCAGCAAACCCTCACCAGGAATTGTATCAGGCAAAAACGTAGCAGGATTCCAGTTCTTGTCATTCATCATCTCTGAACCCCAAAGACTTATAAATTTAGAGCTATTCCAATCTGGAGTGCTCCCAAAACAGCTTGGATAAATATGATCTTGGAGAGATGCATTGAATACTTGATGCTTGTTTGTATGATTCTGAACTGGAGCCGGCGGTAATGCCTACAAAAATAAAAGAGTATTTTCCTCATTAATATTCTGTTTGCTTACACAGTCACTCCAACAGCAATATTCAAATCACAGGGTTTCAACTGGGAAAGGCATTCTAAAAAGCACAATTACCAGTGTTTCCCAGAACGATAAAGAGACTGGTTTGTTGATTTTTTTGCACAGATAACATATTACACAGACTGCATGGGCATGAATACACTTCACAATCAAACACTGCTCTTAGATTTAGCTAACTGATGAACACCAAAGTGTTCTCCAAAAAAGACTTGGATTAATATGTACTGGTAGACTCTCATTTTGCAGTAAAAGCAGTGTAGAACTTGTTAGGAATGATTACCTTTCAAATCCCAAGGTGCCAAAAACAATCCTGTCTGACATGACAATCATTAGCACATCAGACAATTGCGACAAAGGGATTGCAAACACTTCAGAGGGAAAAATAAGGGCAGCAGGAAAAGAAATTAAACACTCATTCTCTTAAAACATATATTTTTAAGTTGATTATAGCCTTCCACCTTTTTCACCTCTAAGTATTAGCAGATTCCTGACTTGAAGTTTAACAGGCAAGGAATATCCTTTTTCATTTTAAGAAGCTGCTGGGGAAAAGAAAAGGGTACACAGGCTTTTTCTTGGTTTAAGGAAGGCACACTGCTCTGGCTCACCCCATTGCTTCTGGCTGAAATTGTTTATTCACATTCTGAAATGTAACTTTCTCTCAGAGGCTTTGAGCAATGCAAGCATCATACTCAATCCCTGTCACCCTCAAAGAAGTCCAGGAAAAATGAGTTGGCTGTATTTTTGCACTAGATTAGTTAAAATGAAAAACTAGGCAGAAGTAGATCTAGATAGCAAAACTATCACCAGAGTCCAGTGACATTTCAGAGAGGAAAGTCTAAAGCATTTCTGGCCAAGGAAACTACTTATACAGCTACTCTCCTTTTGCTATACAGATGGGTTTTCACTCTGATTGTGAAGATGGCAGGGGTTGCAATACCCTGCCTGAAAGAAAGCTCACATACATGGGTACAATGAAACATTTCACAGGGCAGAACAGGCTATCCATGAGGAACCATGCCTGATCCAGCACGGCTTCTTAGCTCCTTCACTACCAGCTCTGCTGAATTAAGTCAGGTCTTCGAAGCTGAAAACTCCTTAAAGCTTCAGCTGCTGCACATCTTTCCAGCTCCAGCACAACACAAACATAAAACACCAAGCTGGGTCAGATTCTGTGCCAGGGCTAACAGATCTGGCCTGCATTACAAAACCACTCAGTGCCAGCAGCCTGCTGCTGTGCACAGGGCTTCTGGTGCGGCCTTGATTGTGCGCTACAGATGTTCTATCTCAGAAAGGTCTTCCAAAAGGAAAGGCTGCAGAGATCAGTGATGGGAGCTGGAGCAGATGGATGGGAGCTTGAGCAGACCACTATGAGGAATGCAAGAACAGCTCTGGAAGGATAACCAAGATGGAGTACCATTAGGGTTTCAGAAAAGTGGTAGTGGGCTGTTGAGAGATGGGAGGCTGGCACACTGCCACTACAGAACTGGTGTACTGCAAAAGATGAGGAAGGGACACTGAGAAGACAGACCAACTCAAGTGGATGTCAAGAAGGACAGCAAGAGTAAGTAACAGTCACCACTGTGAACCTATCTATCCTACTTCCAACCACAGGATCACTGGACTAGATGCAAAGGAGATAACAGGAATGTGTAGCTAATCACAAAACTTTGCCCCTTTCAGCAGCATTGATGTGAAACTACACCACAGCAAGGGCAAGGCTTGCTTTTGGCTCCTACTTCTGAAAAGCTGTCACTTGCTCCCAATCCTTGTTCCAAATCTTCCTCTTGCTCGTTACTTACAAGTTTGGGGTCAAAAGAATGTTGCAGAACCTGCAAAAAGCCCAGGTTCTCTCAGAGCACTCAAAACTCCTTGCAAATAGACTCCCATCATTCATTTTTCTCAAAGAGTAAAGAAATCACTTACATTTTTAACTAGACCCCTCAGGACACTGCCAGAAAAGAATATTACATTTTGACCTCTGATATATATGAAATACAGATTTAATGAGTCCTATTACATGGACTAAAGTTCCATCACTGTTGCTATCATTCCAGCCTCATTTGACCCCACGTGCTTTCTCATCACGGTACATGGAAATTGTTTTCCTGACAACAGCCACCCTTAGACCTGCTGTATCAATCTTCCACCAGCTCTGAATCTGTCCTGGCCCCTACCCCTCACTATTCCCTCCACGAAGACTCCTATAAACAGACCACAACTCCAAGCAGCTTCCATGGTTTCCCTGACACTCAGCCATACTGGTTCATGGAAGAGTGCCCCAGGCTTACCTTATTGTGTGTGAAGGGAGAAGCTGTATACAAGGTGGGGTGGATAAGAGGACGAGGCAGATGAGGGATTGTATGCAATGGTATATGTCCATGGATGTGAGGATAAAGATGAAGTGCAGGATGTGCAGGTTTTTCAGGATTCATAAACTGGTGGCCAGCAGGCAGGCGTCCAGTTGCAAGTGCAGAGGCTGTTAGACCTGAGGCTTCTTGTTTGCAAACGTGACATTCACAAGCATTTGGACCTTGGTCAGCCTGTAAGAAAATGAAACAAATATAAAACCCAGTAATTTCCAAACTCCTCTACAGATCAGGCATTCCCCCCATCCTTTTTTCCTACTCAGCATTAATATTATTTCCTTTTGCACACATTGGTATTTTCAGAGCATCCACAGAATTCTTTCATCTATACCAGTGGAAAATCTTGTAGTGAAGAAAAAGCACTAGCCCTTTATCTTAGTTAAAAAAGGAGTGCTCCAAAACCTGACAGCATTTCACACTGATCAGGTACTACATGACTATTTAGAAAGACAGGGAACTACTGGAGAGAGTCCAGTGAGGGCTATGAAGATGCTGGGAACATCTCTCTTAAGAGGAGAGGCTGGCAGACTGAGAGCTAGTTAGCCTGCAGATAAGCTGATAGAGGGGATCTTGCTCAGTGCTGATGTATAGCTACAGGGTGAGGGTCAGGAGAATGGGGCTGGGCTCTTCTCAGTGATGCCCAGTGATAGGACAAGGAGCACAGACTGGGACACAGGAAGTTCCACCCAAACATAAGGAAAAACCACTTTGCCCTGGAGCAGGGTGCCCAGAGAGGCTGGGGTGTCTCTTTCTTTGCAGAGATTCCAAACCAACCTGAGCAACCTGCTCTTGGTGACCCTGCTTTAGCAGGGGGGTGGACTAGAGCTCCAGAAGTCCCTTCTGAACTGCTCCATTCTATGATTCTGTGACCACTATCAGTGACAAATGAGACACTGATAGAAATAATCAGGAACAGCCAGGAATAGGAACCCTGCCTAGTAACAATCAAATGATATCACTTCATTACCCCACTATAAAAAAAGTCCCAAAAACCAAATTGGATGATATTTTGCAGGCATACAGAAGAACAGTGTGTGTAGAAAGTAGTACTAAGGGTGGATCAGCTGATTAAGTGGGAAGTAGTCCTGAGCTGCACCCAGCAGAGCACTGCCAGCACATCGAAGGAGATGACTGCTTCACTCTCCTCAGTACTAGTGAGACATCTGGGGTACTGGATCCAGTTTTAGGCTCACCAGTACAGTGTGTGGACATACTGCAATGAGTCCAGTAAAGGATCAGAAAGATGATTTGGGACTTGGAACATCTGTCATACAACAAAAAGCTAGGAGAGCTAGGACTGTTCAGCCTCAAGAGAGAAGACTCAGGGAATCTTATCTGAGTGTGTGTTCCCTTCCTGTACAGGGAAGAGGAAAGCAGAGAGTGCCAGACTCCTCTCAGTGGTGTCACATGAAAGGACAAGAGGAAATGGGCACAGACCGAAACACAGCAAATTCCACTCCAACAGAGTTTGTGAGAATGGTCTAACATTGCAACAGCAATTCTGGAGCCTCCATCTTCGGTGATATCCAAAACGTGACTGGACACACTGACCAACCTCCTCTGTATGATCTTGCTTTGAGCAGGAGGGCTGGGCTAGACTGCCAGCAAATGTCCCTTCCAAACTCAGCCATTGTGTAACTGTGCTAAGCAGACATTTCTCAGGAAAAATGTCATAATTGCGTCAGCCATGAGAAATCCAGGCCTCATCAGAACCTTCTGCTGACCTCAAGGTATCATTAGCCTGTTTCTTCTCAAAAGGATCCGAGACCTTGGAAGCAAAGCAGTCCAGGAAAGAGCAGCTCCTCTTCCCTCCCTCAGCTCATATAACATTTCAGGGGAAGATAGTTCTAACAGCAGCAATACCAGGAACGTTTCCCAGTTGCTCTTTTTCCCAGCAATGTGGCAGTACCCATCTTTCAAAAAAGCAATAGGAACAAACTCAGATTTCTAAAAGGAAAGCTGACAGGTGGCATTGTCCTTAAATAGCCTCTCACAGAAACAAATAACTCCTCATTATCACCTAAAAACATGACAGCATGGAACACAGGTGTATTTTAACAACCTAACCTTTCATAAACCAAATATGATTCAATTAATTAGTTATGGGGAGAAAGGGTGGGAAAAAAACCCCAAACAAACTAACACCACACACAAGCAATTTTCCTCATAAAAAGAACCCTCAGTATTACCCAGAAACCAATGCTCATCTATTAATTAACAGAAGAAGGAGATCAAAGAGTGTGGTGAGATTCAAAATCCAATTGACAAACCTTTGGGTACCGAGCATGAAAAGGAATCCAAAGAGAAATAAAGATACTGAGTAAATGAGCAACCCCAACAGGTAACATCCAAGTCTCAAATGTACATGGCATGCACCAATGAAACCAATTGAATGCAGCATTACAAGGTAGAGTCAGCTCTGAAAAATCAGGCTAAAAAGCAAGTCATTAAGAATTGCTCAGAAAAACTCTGAGAAAATTCTTTTTCCTTTCAGGAAAATATAAAAGAGAAAGGTTAAAACTGCATTTTGGTCTTGCACTTTAGTTTGCTTCCCTCAGGCAGACTTAAAACCTTAAAACCAGAATCTCCTCATCAGTTTCAAACTAGTTTGACAGAGGTCACAGACCATGTAAGGCTTAGGGCCTTGGCCAGACATACAACATTTCACCAGATGATAAATATTTTTAGGGCTCAGACATAGCTAGTGCTGATTTAATACATCAGAAATGACATCTGGTGTAAAGGTATCACCATTCCAGCAGCCACATTTCAAAAACTCAATTTATTGAAAGGGTTGCTTTTAGATGACTGTACCTGCTGGCTGGGGTAAGAGGGTGGTGGACTATCCATTTTTGCTTCATCTTTCCTTAACGTCCTTTTTCCTAGAGCCGTTTCCTCCTTTTGAGTCCCTGGTGGTTCACCACTGCTCTCCCCATCCGCTTCATCATCATCTGCTTCTGAGGAGCTGCTACTAGTACTGCTCACCTGAGGAGACTGGAAAACATGAACTCATTACCATGGGGGTGAAAGTTAAGCCTCTCTCCAGCCAGCACATCCAACTGCCAGAAAGCATCAGGGCATTGGGAATGCTGTACCTCATCTTTCAATGCCATGTTTTCACCTCCGCCGTTTAGCTCGCTGTGGATTCCATTCATGTTGGCTACAACCTCTGCATCATCGTAATTATTCAGTGGGTAGATATCAGCAAACTTTGCTGATAACGGTGCAACATCTTCATCATCACTACCACTGAGGGGAGAAGCAGCTCAGATAAATCACAGTGCTCAGTAATCTCAGCAAAGGCAGGTAGAACACCCAAATAAAATGAAGTTGAGGGCATCCCTTGTATAAATGTTCTCATCAGGAAGCAAAATATTGTCTTCTGAGTTGTCTAATTGCACTGATTGTATCCAGCAAGTCAAACCAAGCAATCTGATTTATAACCCCACTGACCAGAGCAGATGCATGCCTGGATTGGAAACAAAATTCCCTGCTGTTCCTGTAAAATATTTTTCCACCACTCTGTTTCTGACCAAGAATCTATGTAGAGAATGGCTGGGCTTAATCTGAAAGGTCTTTTCCAACCAGAATGATTCCATGGAATCAATAATGACAGAATATGGATGACCTTAAACTTGATGAAAAGAAAAAGCCTTATGCAAATGACTCCTTTTAAGGAAAGAGTGATGTGGGTAAACTTAAAATTCAGTTCTTCCCATACATTAAACATCAACCCAGTAACAGTAAGCAGGGAACACTGAACATGGTAGTAACTCCTACATTTACATAGAATTACATAGAATAAACCAGGTTGGAAGAGATCTTCAAGATCATCATGTCCAACCCATCAACCAATCCAACCCACCTAAACAACTAACCCATGGCACCAAGCACCCCATCAAGTCTCCTCCTGAACACCTCCAATGACAGCAACTCCACCACCTCCCTGGGCAGCCCATTCCAATGGGCAATCACTCTCTCTGTATAGAACTTCTTCCTAACATCCAGCCTAAACCTCCCCTGGTGCAGCCTGAGCCTGTGTCCTCTTGTTCTGGTACTGGCTGCCTGGGAGAAGAGACCAACGTCCGCCTGTCTACAACCTCCCTTCAGGTAGTTGTGTTTCTCAATAGCAATGAGCTCTTTTAGGAACTGGATCACTGGAGTTGTTAGAATGGTGCTGGATTCAGACCCCAAGTTTCCTGAAGCAAAACTGGCATCGCCTCATGAGTCAACCAGTGCAAGTTCCCCGCTTCAGTTCCATTCGCTACGAAACATTAGAAGAGCAAAAAGAACTTACAAGGTTGGTGCAGAACCGTTATCTGCCAGGATCAGCCTGGGATGTTGCTGAATTGTAATAGGTGAGCTGGATCCTGATCCTGAGCTTGCAGAAGACATGCTGGGAGGGCGGATCTCCGACAGATAATCCGGAGCGGAATCGATTTGCAGCGGCAACTGGTTAATGTGGATATCGTCCGTTATAGGAGAGTCCATGATGCCACACGTTAAAATGTGTGAGAGACTGCAGTCATCACAAGTGCATCTGTTCAGGAATTAAGATTCCAGATTTTTTTTATGAGCTTCCTTAAGTAGCATTTGTTTAAAGCAACCCCACTCTTTGTTCCAATAATGTATTTCCTTTCTCCTCGCACAAGAAACCAGTGATTTATTATGATTTCAGAGGAAAAACATTGGCTCACCTTCTTCTATAATTACAGTTGGGACAGTCAGGCATGCTCAAACGTGATGACAGCATGTGTCTCATTGTGTCTGTGAAGTTGTTCTCCCCAGCTAGTGCTTTCTTGTTATTTAGCTGAAGTAAATTATAAAGGCAGTGTTTTAGTAGTGCAAGGCTTTCTGTTTACAATTTAATGGCAGATCATGGTTAACAAATTACATCATCAAAAAAAGGTTCTTGGGACAAAGTATTTTAAAAGAAGAATAGTTCAGAAGAGTTTCATGAAGGTGTTGGTTTGATTATGAGGGAAAAAGGAAGTCAAAATTACAAGCAATAAACATTTGGCGCTGAAACTGTTCAAAGAAAGTGTGTTTCTACTATGAAATAGTGAAGTGGCCAAGTCCATCCCCTTGATCTCTGCTGATGCACTCTCAGCTTGAGCACTTCGTGTTTCAAGGATGCTGCTGACAAATGGAGAGAGAATGCTAACTCACCCTTAGCTTGCAAAAAGGTATTAGTACTAAGTCTGTAGCCATGATGACTACAGGATTCAAGGATTAAAGTAGCTGCCAAAACCAAGACCTGACTGCATTAGTGAAAAAATACAATCCAAATAACCTCCCACCTAGCAGAGACATAATCCCAAAAGCACCTAATTTCATTAGATACCTACAAACCTCAGGTTAAACAAGGATGTGCCTAAGCTTCAACTTCTCTAGATGCCCAGGCCTGAGCCTTACCTAAGCAGCCAGGGGCTTACAGCTCACTTAAGACCAATTAGGATCAAGTAAAAAGAGGATTCTTCCTCAAGTCCTCTAAGGAGCCCTGTATACCAGATGTTCTAAAGACATGGTTAACACAGGCTTATGTTTCTTATCTGAAAAAGTACTTACTGGTGACTGCTTTGAGACATTACCCATTTCAGCTCATGTCTATTAAAACATGCTGTCCTACTCTGACTCACAAGTAGCATTTCTCTTTGCAGAGTGGTACAGGAACAGAGGTTCCCCATCCAGTCTTAACTCCAGCCTAGTCAAACTGTTCTCTTATGGAGACCATGATACATACCCGAACACTCTCAGGCTACAGAAAGCCAGTACCATGTCTTAAACCAGTTTTCTAATAAGATAGGACCTGGCTACATCTCAAAAAAGCAGATAGTTCTTTTACTTCAGCTTCCTCCCCACAAAACAGATGTAGGAGCCATCTCTGGAGTCATAACAGATGCAATCATCTGCCCTGCTACTGCAGCTCACACTCCCCAGCTCTGCACGCAGCAGGGAGTTTGTTAAACTCTCGAACACAACGCTCCCCAAGGCAGCTCCACACTCAATGTATTGGCTGTTTTGGATCCCACTCTAAGGCATCAAAAATTCCCCTTTTACTACATCAAGAGTTTTAACAGCTGGTATTGAACCCTGAAACTAGGGTTATGGTGCTTATGTTTCTGCCTTCTAGTAACTACAAGTTCAGACTACAACATATTCTTCTGGGACGCTGCTTTTCTGTGTTTTACCTGACCAAACGTCATGCCTGGTGCAGTTGCAGAATTAGATTGCATAGAACTAGCAGAATATACTGTACTCAGATGTTTGCATCTTCCCACTAGACATCAATCACCATAAAATGGTAGAGAAATAGAGATCAAATCCTACCTGCTCTTCGATAAAACGTCTCTGTTTAAAAAACTCCCAGTCTTCCTTTAGCATGCGTTGCTTTGTTTTCATTGCCATCTAAAACAGAATTTGAGGAGAACTCATTGATTTCAGTCAGAAAAACCTATGCTGGGGTTACAGTTGGTCTGTCAGTTTCATTCCACTTAGCTTGTCAGTGCTCTTAAACCCTTAATCAACAGGAAAAGTGGTTTATTTGTTAACCATTTGAGTCATTTACACATCAGACTTCCCATTCGTTGGCGATATTTTTTGGTCAGATTTTCCCTGCTGGTTTTCCTTACGTTCATATTTCTTCCCACTAAATATTTTCAAAGCATTTCCAATAAAACAGGATAAGCATTAAACCCTCAACATCTCAGATTCCCCCCAAACCCATCAAAATCTAGATACACAGGACTTTTGGCAAGGCCTCAACAAAGTACATTTGCTGATGACACCAAGCTGGAGACAGGAGTTGATCTGCTAGAGGGTAGAGAGGCTCTGCAGAGAGACCTCGACAGGCTGGGCAGATGGGCAGAGTCCAACGGCATGAGATTGAACACATCCAAGTGCCGGGTTCTGCACATTGGCCACAACAACCGCAGGCAGTGCTACAGGCTGGGGTCAGAGTGGCTGGAGAGCAGCCAGGCAGAGAGGGACCTGGGGGTGCTGGTTGATGATAGGATGAACATGAGCCTACAGTGCGCCCAGGCGGCCAGGAGGGCCAATGGCATCCTGGCCTGCATTAAGAACAGTGTGGCCAGCAGGAGCAGGGAGGTCATTCTGCCCCTGTACACTGCACTGGTTAGGCCACACCTCGAGTCCTGTGTCCAGTTCTGGGCCCCTCAGTTTAGGAAGGAGGTTGACTTGCTGGAACGAGTCCAGAGAAGGGCAACGAAGTTGGTGAGGGGCTTGGAAAACAAGCCTTATGAGGAGAGGCTGAGGGAGCTGGGGCTGCTTAGCCTGGAGAGGAGGAGACTCAGGGGTGACCTTATTGCTCTCTACAACTACCTGAAGGGGGGTTGTAAACAAACAGAGGTTGGTCTCTTCTCCCAGGCAGCCAGCACCAGAACAAGAGGACACAGTCTCAGGCTGCGCCAGGGGAAGTTCAGGCTGGAGGTCAGGAGGAAGTTTTACACAGAGAGAGTGATTGCCCATTGGAATGTGCTGCCTGGGGAGGTGGTGGAGTCACCATCACTGGAGGTGTTCAGGAGGAGACTTGACGGGGTGCTTGGTTACATGGGTTAGTTGATTAGGTGGTGTTAGGTGATAGGTTGGACGCGATGATCTTGAAGGTCTCTTCCAACCTGGTTTATTCTATTCTATTCTAAAGGAGCAAGTGCAAGCTCTGAAGTATCACATGTGGAAGTAACCACCCAGTCAAAGAGTCAAAAAAATTGGACTAGTGACCTAGACTAACACTATTTACTGTTTCATGCTCATGATTTATCTAAGGGTGGAAAAATATTTTAGCATTACTCATCCCTGAACCACATCACCAGAAATGCACAGAACCTCTAACTTTCTCCTGACAAATGGTATTTGTTCTGATTTACTGAATATACTCCCTCAGAAAGTGAAAGCTTCCAAGAATTTTAACACAGCAAAAGGCAAGAATAAAGCTTCTCCTGCTGCACCTCACATTCAGAAAGCATTACTTCATCAGTCAGGAAAAGCAGCTATTTAGGTCATCTTTTACAGTGCTTTGATTTACCTAGCTCATGTAAAATCTACCAGCTTATAGATGATACCAAATTGCTTCAAAAACTATGGTGAAGAGCCAAAGTCCTGTAGGTTAGAATAAACCTTTATTTTTAGAATAAACCAAACCAGGTTGGAAGAGACCTTCAAGATCATCGTGTCCAACCCATCAACCAATCCAACCCACCCAAACAGCTAACCCATGGCACCAAGCACCCCATCAAGTCTCCTCCTGAACACCTCCAATGATGGTGACTCCACCACCTCCCCAGGCAGCCCATTCCAATGGGCAATCACTCTCTCTGTATAAAATTTCTTCCTAACATCCAACCTAAACCTCCCCTGGCACAGCCTGGGACTGTGTCCTCTTGTTCTGGTACTGGCTGCCTGGGAGAAGGGACCAACATCTGCCTGTCTACAACCTCCCTTCAGGTAGTTGTAGAGAGTGATAAGGTCACCCCTGAGTCTCCTCTTCTCCAGGCTGAGCAACCCCAGCTCCCTCAGTCTTTCCTCATAGGGCTTGTGTTCCAAACCCCTCACCAACTTTGTTGCCCTTCTCTGGACTCGTTCCAGCAAGTCAACCTCCTTCCTAAACTGAGGGGCCCAGAAGTGGACACAGGACTCGAGGTGTGGCCTAACCAGTGCAGTGTACAGGGGCAGAATGACCTCCCTGCTTCTGCTGGCCACACTGTTCCTGATGCAGGCCAGGATGCCATTGGCCCTCTTGGCTGCTGTTATACCACTAGATCTCTTTTGTCCTTCAAAGACATGCCTCCAGAAATTCATAGCTGATTAAGCATTTCAACTCTTACTATCACCCTAAGTGTACTACTGCTATTAACATTATTTACCTTGGGGAAAAAGAACTCCTAAGCTGGGGGTTTGAAACAGTATTAAGCAGTCAAGTTTCACCTAATGAATTTCTAACTGCTACTGTGGATTTTGGTTTCCCTTGATCCAGAGAGGTTATATTAACATGCATAAACAAATAAATAAGTCAGTTCATCAGGTATAAATGTGGGGGGGGGGGTTTGAAAGAATAGCATACAGGAAATATTCTTGAACCATTGGTCCCATTTCTTAAGACAATCCAAGGTACTGCAGACCCTGCAGCCAGGAACATTGGAAATCTCATCCTGGCTGCTCTATCAGCTTCTGGGAAGCCTGGAGCTATATTTAAACACAGCAACACTCTCTGCTTTAGGTGCCCTGCCACCTAGCTGACTCCTCACCAAAGACAGGCACCTGCATTCACTGTAGTTGCAAGAGAAGACTTGAATGCCAAAGAAGAGTTTTTCAAACAGCCAGTGCATTAACTGGGAGCTGCCTACTCAAGCCTGCCAAGAAGCTGTCAAAGAGAACAGCATGGTTTAAGTCTTGGTACACTTGAGTATTAATGGGGCTGAAGCTAAAGCTTTCCTACTTCCAACCTTGCAGTCTTTCCAATAGCCCATGTCTGCAAGTATCCTATTAATTCTGTAAGTAATAGGAAATCTCTTCCCTCCTCTTTCTTTTCCCCAAAGAATAATTTTATTCCAGCAGAGCAAAGCAGCTGCAATCCAAACCACATGATTCATGCCCAAGAATTCTGCTAGAGAGTGGGAGAGAAATTCAGCTGCCATCAGAAGGAATGATTTACATTTCAGCCTTACACATCTGCAGTGAGCACACTACCACTGTTGCACCACGGAGCAGAGGTCCACTGCCACTCACCTCACTCCTGCCTTTTTACCTGAGATGGAAAAGTATTTGAGATCCATCAGACAAGACATTGCAAAGTGAGACAGGAGTGAGACAAGCAGGGGAATCAAGAATTTCTTTACTCTGAACTAAATGTAATCATGAACCAAAGCCAGCAGTTTGCTCAGCATGGACACATACCACTAGGTCACTTGTGAGAACTCTGGTGGTCATATATACACATCACAGGGTGCTTCTTGCTTCCAAATTCTCAACTCTGTATCAAGTGTAGCAGCATATTTAAGCATCCCAAATTCCATCTGTGAACCTGACCTATTTTCCTTGACTGTTTCACTCGGAATAATTTATCACAAACTCTCAGCACTCAATTCAACTACTTCAGTGTCTTACACAGCCACCATAAAGACAAATAAAAAATGCCTGTACAAAACTATGTTTTCCTATTAAGTTGTCCAGAACTCTTAAAAATATAATAAAACAGCAAAAAAAACCCACATATGGTTGTGGAGAAATAAAAAGCTTTCCCTGGGCTCTTCTGGGGATAGATAAAGGCATTCCTGTATTCTTTACTTCTGTGAGAGCAGGCTTTCAGAAAGAGGAGACACCTTCACAGGAAGTACCTACAAGTGTCTAGTCATTACTTATGGAAATGACTCAGATATATTTGAGATCTCCTGCCTTAAGTGTAGTGTAAATTTGGTAAGAAAAACAGAATCTGGAGGTACAGGCTGTATACATTTGAACTTTCATCTAGTCCATATACCCTCAACACTTTACTCAGGGTTTAACCCATGATGAAAGCAAGTGCTGGTATGAATGAACCTGTATTCTCTACTTGATTACATCATACACACAGGGTATAGCAGTGCATTAATCACTGAATGGCTCAGGTTGGAAGGGACCTCAGAGCTCCAACCTAAACTAGACTCAGCTGCTCAAGGCCTCATCCAACCTGGCCTTGAACATCCCCAGGGAGGAGGCAGCCACAGTCTCGCAGGTCTCTCAGTCCTTGTACCAAAGAACTTTTTCCTGAGATCCAGTCTAACCCTACTCTCCCTCAGCTTCAAACCATTCCCCCTTGTCCTGTTGCTAGACACCCTTACAAGCAGTCCCTCTGCAGCCTTCCTGAAGGATCCCTTCAGGTATTGGAAGGCAGTTCTAAGGTCCCTCTGGAGTCTTCTCTTCAGGCTGAACCACCCCAGCTCCTTCAGTCTGTCCTTGGATCATCTTTGTGGCCCTCCTCCAGACTCCCAAGAACTCTGTGTTCTTCTTATGATGGGGGCACCAGAGCCAGATGCAATATTCAAGGTGGGGGTCTCACAAGAGCCAAGGGGAAGAATCACATTAAGTCACATGTGGGTGCATGACAGTTTTGTTACAAAGCCACAGAAAGAATAGAAGTGTACTTGCACTGCTTGCAAAAGCTATTCCCTTGTTCCCCCAAGAACAAGTAACAGAACACACTGTAGTGGCAGGGACATTCATTATCTCTGCTGATTGCCTGGCTAAAATTTTGGGTACAGTTCCACAGCACAGAAATGAGGACCATGCTTAAGTTTACCCTTGTGATGTCTTGCCTTCCAACCTTTGATACACCAGCAATAAAACCTCACAGATTTGTTAAGCCAAGAGGCAGCAAATAATGAACATGCACTCAGTGTTAAGATCACAGTTTCCATAGTAGCCAGCCTTCCTGATTTCACCTTGTTGACAGAAATACCACTGAAAATTCAGGTAAGATGATCATCCTGCTGTTGTGGTTTTGATCAGAGCATAACCACAGGCTATCACCAGCACAGGGGTTAAGGTGCAATTCTGAAGCTATTTTTTCTACATCTAAATAACAGAATAAATATCAGTATCTCCTTGAATATTTGATGGTTTAAGCTTTAGGACTGTTTTCCCTACATATCCCCTTTGCATTTTTTGGTCACTGGAAAATAAGCTGATATTGGTTCCCCAAAAGGGAGAAGTGGTTCAGTTTATCTCAGGATACAGGCTTCACTGAGCAGATAAAAAAAGCTCTAAGACACTACTGGCAGCAGCTACATGGTCACTGGATACAGAGAAGCACAGAAAAACCAGCTGAGTTGATTCTGAAGCAGTGCAGATCAACCAGTCAGAAGCCTGAGATAAATATGACACCAGAAATTCCATCTTTTGGAAAAAAAAAAAATAGAATAGACCAGACCAGGTTGGAAGAGACCTTTGAGATCATTGAGTCCAACCCATCATCCAGCATCATCTGATCAACTAAACCATGGCACCAAGCACTCCATCCAGTCTCCTCCTAAACACCTCCAGTGATGGGGACTCCACCACCTCCCTGGGCAGCACATTCCAATAGGCAATCACTCTCTCTGTGAGGAATTTCTTTCTAACATCCAGCCTAAACCTCCCCTGGTGCAGCTTGAGACTGTGTCCTCTTGTTCTGGTGCTGCTTGCCTGGGAGAAGAGACCAACACCCTCCTGGCTACAACCTCCCTTCAGGTAGTTGTAGAGAGCAATAAGGTCTCCCCTGAGCCTCCTCTTCTCCAGGCTAAGCAACCCCAGCTCCCTCAGCCTCTCCTCACAGGGCTGTGCTCCAACCCCTCCCCAGCTCACTGGACACCTTCCAGCAACTCAACATCTTTCCTAAACTGAGGGACCCAGAACTGGTCACAGGACTAAGTGAATGAGAAGTAAAATGGGCTTCCTTTCTGAGTGGAGGAGCACTACCAGACAGCCACGACACCCTAACACCGTAAGGAAAGTGACTTCCAGCAGCACAAGACATGAGATGATGAAATTTTACTGAGCTGCAATGAAATATTCAGGTGCACAAAAGCAGTCAGTCAAGAAAAAAAAAACCAGCAAGCTTTGTAACTGATAGCTCACAGATGCAGACCCCAAATATAGAACAATCTCTAAAAATAAAATTAGTCATGTCCTGTCTCCATCTTGAAAGCAGCTAAATTAATGGTAAAGGTTGCCTTAAATCTTCATCACAAAGAAAAGCCTCTGAAGGACATTTGCAGTGTACTGGAATACTTTATGTAGAGTCATAACACAGCATTATTAAATCTCAGATTGGATCTCCATACCCTAAAGCTCATGAAAATTCAAAATACAGAAGAAGTTCTACAAAATTCTCTCTCTCTTCAGTTATTTCATAGTTTCATAGTTTCATTCAGGGTTGGAAGGGACCACAAGAATCATCTAGTTCCAACCCCCCTGCCATGGGCAGGGACACCCCACACTAGATCAGGCTGGCCAGAGCCTCATCCAGCCTGGGCTTAAACACCCCCAGGGACGGGGCCTCGACCTCCTCCCTGGACAACCCATTCCAGGGTCTCACCACTCTCATGGTGAAGAACCTCCTCCTCACAACCAGCTTGAATCTCCCCACCTCCAGCTTCATTCCATTCCCCCTAGTCCTATCACTACCTGACATCCTGAGAAGTCCTTCCCCAGCCTTCCTGTAGGCCCCCTTCAGATACTGGACATTCTTTCTTCTACAATACTTAAGACTGAAGTAAACAGTAATCAAATCATTACCCTGAGGTGTTTAAAAGAGAATATATTGAAGTCCTTAGAACATGAGACAAAAGCACATGAGCAGTTCTGTTAGAGTACAAACAGCCACTTGCAAAATAAAGAGCTGTTTCTCTGAATGCGAAGCTCTTGACAATGTAGGAGTCAGCACAACAATGTGATTATTCTCTGAAATACAGCACCAACTCAGAAGGAAGCAGCTAGCAGAATATACACTTAATTAAAAAAGGATAACTTCAGAGCTCTCAAATATTAATGTAGTGAGACTCTGGTGCTCTGATTTGGACAGCTGTACAAAGGTTATCACCACACTATGCAACACTCAGTTTTTAAAAGCAGCCACTTCCCTCTGGGTTTTAGTGCAATTATTACTTAGGGGGTTATGTAGAGGAGGTTGTTTGGGTTCTCTATGCTTGGGCTTTTCTGCTTGGTTGTTTTGTTGTTGTTTGGGGTTTTGGGTTGTTTTTTCATTTGTTTGCTTGCCTTTTGGGTTTTTTCCCTTAGGAACATCTACCAAAGAGTGTTTCAGATTACTGTGCTATGGGTAATTTAAATCATTCAAAAAACACTTAAAGACCATCTCTACACAATGACACAACCGCCTGCTTCAACAACTTGAAGGTGTTTCTGTGCCATCACCATTATATATTGGTACCTCAGGGTTCTCTTCTGTTCTGAAAGACTGACATCAAACCCAGAAAGTTGCCTTTTGTTGCTTCTAAGCTCTGGATAAAAATACTGAAGAAACTCCTCACTGGAGGTACAGACCTGCAACGGGCTGCTCCCTACATAACCCATCTTGAGTCTGTTGACGTGATTCTTACCTGTTCATCAACGTAATCATCTATTCTTTTCTGGCATTCAAGCCATGCTTCAGCAACTTGACCCATTTCCTGTTCCAGTTGATGATACCTTTGCAGCAAGGTACTGTACATATCTTCACTACAGGAATCGTGTGCTGTTCCAAGCCTGAAAGTTCAAGCAGCACTCGTTACAGAAAACATCAAGCTTCTCAATTCTGCCAGCCAATAAAGCGCTGCTAGAGTGCAATTATTGATACACCTAGGCCCACAGAGCTGCTTATATCCCAAATGTGAGTATTTTTAGTCATTTTTCAAATATATCCAACAACTGCTAGTTCCAATGTTCTGCAACCAACAGAAAGAAAAACGTGGGAAGTGCAACATTTCCAGAGCTTCTTCCCCACAAGCAGCCAGATGTCAGACCTCCTGAGCTGTATTTATTGGAGCTTTGTTTGATATACTCAACCTTCCAAATTCTATGAGCTACACTGACTGTTTACTGAGGAGCTACGTAGTGAAAAAATAAAGCCAGACGCTTGTTAACCAGGACTCCTGTGATCAGTGCTACAAAGGTTACCAGAGAAGTTGGAGTTCCATCTGGGAAAAGTGCTGCCAAAAGTGCTGTAGACTGAAGCAAGTGAGATAATTTGGTTACATACAGACATCTGCTATCATCTGAGCAGCATCAAATTCAAACCATGGTTATGCCATTCATTGATAGCTGTCTGTAAGGAGCCCCAGAAACAGGACACAGATTTACTTCCTTTTTCCTATTACATTTTTGTACAGCAAATTGCTTTGAAGATCTCTTAGAGCACATCCTCACAGTGATTCTCAACAAGCAAACCTCTGAAATCTTGACTTTAGAAATGAGTGAAAAGACAAATTTCTATTCTGTAATGTACTTTTAAAGCACACTGAATTGTCATGACCTGTAAACTGACATCAATAAACCGAAGCTCTGCAATATTTCTCCTACTCGGTTAACAGGAAACTGGATGGCAGTTAATCAGGCACAGAGGTTATGTGATGAGTCAAAACCAGTACATAAAACAAAACTGAAGCATCTCCAGACTTGATACTTAGCAGCCCAGCTCCAGCATTTCAGGCAGGGTTTGTTACAGATTCCCTTTGCAACAGGATGCTAACCTGACCTAAGAACCACAGTGTCCTGCCTGCCAAAGAAGTCAGCCTTTAATTTTCATGTAGTAATTAAGTATAATGAAGAGCTGAGCAAAAGCATTAAGTTCCAGTTCCAGCTGTTAGCATGACTCTGCCAATAAACTCCAGTTTATTTTGTTGGCTTTGTAACACAACCACTTCAGAAGGGTTCACAAGCAATTCTCCATGTTACAAGCTTGGCTGCTTAATGGAGTACAAAAAGCAGTTTAAAGGGATATGGTGACTTAAGGATACAACACTTCCTTCCCAGGAATGACAGATGTTGTACTTAAGGACATGGTTTAGTGGTGATCTGGCAGTGCTGGGTCAACAGTTGGACTTGATCTTAAAGACCTCTTGCAGCCAAAAACAGTTCTATTGTTCTATGACTCTGAGGTGACTGAGGGATACAAACTGGGAAGTCAAACAAATCAGTGGAAAACGTGATTGAACAGCAATGCTCCTGAACAGAGCAACAGAATCACCTGTCTAAAGAGGAAGGAGAAAAAGAAAAACTGAAGGCTTTCAAGGCTTTCAATACCAACCCAGTTTCATGTAAACCAATTAGAAAAGTTATTCTCAGGGAGCTCAGACTTCTTGCTGAGCATGGTGACAATAAAGCTCTCTTGCCTTTCCTTGCTTTCCTTTCTAGCATCTACTAGGAAAAGAACAACTCATCAGAAATTTCTTTATTCACTGTAAGCAGCATCTCCTGTGACAGGCATTATCAAACAGCTTTTATACTCTGGAAAAACACCCAGTACAACACATATAAAACACACATACACAGAGCTTGAATGTCTCTACAGCAGAAATGAGACACTGAAGTCAGTGTGAACCATCCATGACTGTACTTCAAAAATATTTGGACTTAGGATAAAAAACAAACCTTTTTTATGAATTAATACCTCTTCCCTAAAACATTCAAACACTTTGGAAACACATAAGCTACAAGCAGAGCACCCTTGCAAACATAATATACATCCTCAAGCCCCAGGAAACACAAGATACTATCAATGGCTGAGGGAACTGGGGTTGTTTAGTCTGAAGAGGAAGCTGAGGGGCTCTCATTGCTCTCTAACTCCCTGAAAGGAGGCTGGAGACAGGTAGGGGTTGGCCTCTTCTCCCTAGTTTGAAGTGACAAAACAAAAGGAAATGGCCTCAAATTGCAACAGGGGAGATTTAGATTAAATATTAGGACAGTTTCTTTACTGAAGGCATGGTCAGGCATAGGAAAAGGCTGCCCAGGGAGGTGGTGGAGTCACAATCCTTGGAGATGTTAAAAAAACAGAGACAAGCACTTTAGGACACAGTTTAATGGTGGCATCAGGTTGTTGGTTGGGCTCCATCTTAGAGGCCTTCTCCACTCAAAACAATTCTATGATGCTATCAGACATACAAGCATCTGCTTTCTCCAAGGAAAAGATAGCTTCAAACTCCAAATCAAGTGATTTGTGCAGTGTGGGAAGCATGAAGGCACTGAGGCTTTAATTCCTTTGTAGAGCTGTAAAGGCAGTAGCAATGTGTGATAACAAGCAAAGAGTCACACTGTCATTGTCACAGGATGCTGTCATTTTACTAGGTAACTAAGAAGCAGCAAATTAGAGTGGAAATTCTTCTGACAAGCAAGTTATGACAGCAGCCTGCCTAATCAACAACGCTGTTTAAGACAAAGCCACATGGATTTTTACCTATTACACTGCAGAAGCAGCAGAATTGAGGTTTTCTAAACACTCAAGTTGCAACCCTGGGCTTTCATTTTGCCTTTAAATTACAAGAGAAAGGTTAAACCCTACCTTAGCTGTGACACCAATGTTGGCAAGCTATTCTGTAGGAGTGGCTCAGAAAACACCAGATTTTCAAACAGATGCTTATTGTGCAGTTCCCATGTCACCTGAAATTTCTTCAGATGTTCGTTTTCCTGTAATGAAATCCAACAAGAAATAACGCACAGCTTGAAACAACAACAACTTCCAAGGCAAGAATTTAATTTCAGAATCTAGTTTCCAATCTACAGGCTGGATTATCCAAGATCAGCTTTTACCCAGTTTTGTTATCCAGAAACTCAGAATTTCACAGTATCACAGTATAACTAAGGTTGGAAGAGACCTTGAGGATCATCAAGTCCAACCTATCAACACAGACCTCATGACTAGTCCACGGCACCAAGTGCCACGTCCAATCCCCTCTTGAACACCTCCAGGGACGGTGACTCCACCACCTCCCTGGGCAGCACATTCCAATTGCTAACAACTCTCTCAGTGAAGAACTTTCTCCTCACCTCGAGTCTAAACCTCCCCTGGCGCAGCTTGAGACTGTGTCCCCTTGTTCTGGTGCTGGTTGCCTGGGAGAAGAGATCAATCCCTTCCTGGCTGCAACCACCCTTCAGGTAGTTGTAGAGGGCAATGAGATCACCCCTGAGCCTCCTCTTCTCCAGGCTAAACAATCCCAGCTCCCTCAGCCTCTCCTCACAGGGCTGTGCTCAAGGCCTCTCACCAGCCTCGTTGCCCTTCTCTGGACACGTTCAAGTGTTTCGATGTCCTTCCTAAACTGAGGGGCCCAGAACTGGACACAGGACTCAAGGTGTGGCCTAACCAAAGCAGAGTACAGGGCACAATGACTTGCCTGCTCCTGCTGGCCACACTATTCCTAATGCAGGCCAGGATGCCATTGGCCCTCTTGGCACACTGCTGGCTCATATTCAGGCAGCTGTCAATCAGCACCCCCAGGTCCCTCTCTGTTTGGGAGCTCTCAGCCACTCTGACCCCAGCCTGTAGCTCTGCCTGGGATTGCTGTAGCCAAAGTGCAGCACTTGGCACTTGGACTTGTTGAATGCCATCCCATTGGATTCTGCCCATCTGTGCAGTCGGTCGAGGTCCCTCTGCAGAGCCTTTCTACCCTCTAACTGACTAACATTTGCCCCTAACTTGGTGTCACCTGCAAACTTGCTGATGACTGACTCGACCCCCTCATCCAGATCATTAATGAAGATGTTGAAGAGGATGGGACCCAGCACTGATAAGTAATTTAAGTAATTGTTCAGTGACTTCAATAACTATAGCTTCACTCTTGTTTTTTCTACATTGTGATGGATGTGCTTTGTGAAAACCAACATGTGCACAGTAATCCATCCATTGGTCAGCTGATAAAATCTTCAAAGTTGCCTTGGAAAAAAAAACAAAATCAACCTGAAGAGCAATCTTCTCTCAAGTACCTTGTTAGAGACTTGCTAACTATCAAAATCAGGCAATAAACTGCAGATGGCAGTGACCTCATATCATATACAAGTGATAGGCAGTAAATAGCATGGAGAACAGAAAAGCATCAGATATGCTCACATTTAATAGAAACAACTTCCTGCTTTGCAAATTCAATTTCACTAAGAGCCCTGCCTCAGTAAGGGCACTTTGCTTCCCTTCCGCTTCATATCCTGCTCGTCTGTGGCTATCAGTCCTGTTACTTCCTATTCTTTTTCTCTCTTTGTATATCTAGACAGTCACTTCCATTAGTGACTATCTAGACAGTCACTAACTGGCAACAACCCCCAAATTTACCAGTTTAGCCACTTTTTTTTTTTCCCCTCTCCTCTCTTCCATAAAATTTACACGAGGGAAGCACTGCCCAGGATAAAGACTTCAACAAAAGATGTACAGGAAACAACAAAACAAAATTAATAACCTTCTGAGTCCTTAAACAAATAGAATTACAGAACCTGTTTACTGTATGAGTGACTCATGATGGACAGTTAAGAAGAGATTTGGGTTTTTTTAAGGCCAGTGAACCATAAATAGATAATGGTGTGGTTTAGAAGGGAACTTAAAGATCATCTGGTTTCACCTTCCTTGCCATGGGCAGAGGCACTTTCTACCTGACAATATAATCCCAAGTCTAATGTCACCACTGCTTGACCAAACAAGCTTTTAAGGAACTCAGAACTTTAGAAATAACTAATGCAGCAGATGAACTCTGAGACAAGAGAACATCTTGTCTCAGAACATCTTGCCCATTGGAATGGGCTGCCTGAGGAGGTGGTGGAGTCACCATAACTGGAGGTGTTCAGGAGGAGACTTGATGGGGTGGCTTGGTTGCATGGGTTAGTTGATTAGGTTGTGTTGGATGATAGGTTGGACAGATGATCTTGAAGGTCTCTTCCAACCTGGTTTATTCTCTTCTATCTTATCAAGTAAAAAAATTCTTGCTTAGAAGAGAAAAACATTGAAACAATACAAGTTAGTGCAACACATAAAAGTTTGTGTCCATTAAACATGGTTCTCAAGAGACCACTAAAGATCAGAGAAGCATTTCACACATTCTCAAAGGCATGATCTAAAGCTGTGTAGATCTGCTTAAAGATTACTGACAGAACAGGAGCCACACACAGCAGCACACCTTTTTTTTTTCCTGCCACAAAAGAAAGACAGCTTCAGCAATTCATGTAAGAGAAGCCTCATCTACATTTCTGAAGAATTGAATCTGCATTTTCAGACTCTGCCTCTTCCCAAGCATGCGCACACACAAAGTTTTACAGCTCTGATGGCATTAGTCACACATTTATACAACGGTTATATTGGGAAAGGGCCTTCAAGATCATCCACTTCCTACTCCCTGCAATGGGCAGGGACACCTTCCACGAGGCCAACTTGCTCAAGGCCCCATCCGACCTGCCCTTGATCACCTCCAGGGAGAGGGCCTTCACAACCTCCCTGGGCAACCTGTTCCAGTGTCTTACCACCCTCCCTGTTAAGAACTTCTTTCTAATCACCACTCTCAATCTCTCCTCTTCCAGCTCAAAGCCACTGCCCCTTGTCCTATTGCTACAAGTCCTTGTAAAAAGTCCTTCCCCAGCTTTCTTGTCAGGTACTGGAAGGCAGTTCTACAATCTCCCTGGAGCCTTCTCTTCTCCAGGCTGAAGAGCCCCAACTCTCAGCCTGTCCCCATAGGGAAGGTTCTCCATCCCTCTGACCACCTCTGTGGCACCCTTCTGGACCTGCTCCAGCAGCTCCATGTCCCTCCCCACTAGATGCAGTGCTACAGGTGGGGTGGCAGCAGACAAAGTGGCAGAATCCTCTCCCTGTCCTGCTGCTCTCATTGCTTTGGATGTGGCCGGGCACATGGTTGGCTTCTGGGCTGCAAATGAGCATTGCTGGCTCCTGGTGAGCTTTTCATCAGCTGACACCCCCAAGCCCTTCTCCTCAAGACAGCTTTCAAGCCACTCCTCACCCAGCCTGGGTTTGTGCTAGCAAGAAGCTATTCTGTTATTCTGTTCAGTCTTACCAGAGTAACTAGAAAGGCGCTGATTGTACATGCTGCCTGGCAGAGTGCACTGTACTCTTCCAGCAGGAGTGAGATGAACTGGTGTGCCTGTGGTGGCCCTTGTATTGCTAGCGTTGATGCAACCTTGGATCCCAGCGACAGGTGCCTCAGCAGCCGAACCTTCATCTCCAGCACGTACTCTCTAGCCTGCTGTTCCAACCGTTGGTAAAGCTGATATGGATCTCTTTCACAGAGCCTGGAGTTTAGAACACTGTAGTTTATTTTCTGGTCACAAAACAAGTGAAACTGTTGATGACATACATTTTACTCCTTAAGAATATTTACCAGTTATCATCAAAAAGAAAGGGTGGCTACACTTGGCACAGCTACCTGAAATCTGGGAGAATACAGTCCAGTTCCCTACTTTCACACTGTGGAACTGAGCTCCTGGGGAGCTTTAGGACTAGGATGCTTGCACACCTGAGGAACAAATGCATTTAGGCCCTCAATATCTCATCTCAGCTTGCAAGTCAAATAAAAAACCAAACCCTTAATTTGCATACAACTTCACAGACATTGAGATCCTTCAGACAAGCTTCTTTATAGCTTCTCAATGTTCTTACATACAGTCCTAACAAATGTCACAGCTGAACAGCCAGACATTGTCCTGTCTTGTGGAAGGGCAGGGATTTGCCTCAAGTCATTGGGAGAACTTCACCTTTCAGGCACCCAGAACATCTAACTAGACTGGACTTGGTGAATGCTTTGTGGGACCCTTCTGCTGCTCAGCTGAACTGAAAGAAAACATTTCATGCAGTTCTCAAGCTTTCAAGATACTGATTCATGAAACTCCTTCTCAACTTCATTTGGTTTCTTACCCCAAATTGCAGAATTTCTGTATGAGAATTTTTTGCACCTTTTATTAAGCTGTGCCATTGCATAGTAGAAGATTCACAGGGCCACAGAGAATACTCTTCAAAGAACATGACTTTGGGCACTCCAACTGTGACAGCACTTAACTGCAGTCATCATTACAAAGGAGTGGTCTATCTTTTAAATGATTTGGTATATCTAGAATAGGACCAAAATTTGGTACTCCTCTGTCTCAGGGTAGCACACTGACATTGAAGCTCCAAAACCATACTGCCCTCCATGCACTCGCTCTATTCAACCACTCAGTACCTGCAAAATTTGTCACTGCAAGACAAAGCTTCAAAGGCCAAGGGCTTCCTGCTAAAGACATCATACAGCTGGCTAGGTCTGACACTCTCCTGGAAGTGAGACATGGGTTTGAACCACCTCATACAAGAAAACTGAACAGGATGGCTACTTGGAAGCACTTTGGAGTGAAATTGCACTGTTTGAAGTCCTATACACAGAATTATAGCACTTGCCCCAGGTTTTTGACAGCAGAAGGAGGTAGAAAGGAAGGGGATTAGATAAATACTTATGAGTTACATGAATAAAATCTGCTGTTATCTAGCCCTTGCTCTTCCCTCATCACTCACAAAATCAAGTACTATCATATTGCCATAAAGTGCTCCAACACACAACAGGGACAGTACTTGGCAGCGCTACTTACTTGAAAACAAGACCAGACAGTCTGCTTCTTGCCAGCTGTGTCTAACAGATCTGAGCATGGAATGAAGAATTTCTGACTTTTAGACACAGATTTCCTTGGCCACAGCATGCCCTTTGGTATGCTGCCTAGATGGTTTGGTTGGTTGGGTTTTCTTTTTCACACTTCCAATACCTACATTGACTAGCATTGTCAAAAAAAATCTTGCATGACATTAGCACCCAGACAGGACACCCTGCTGTCTGCTCAAACACAGGATCCTCATTTTGTTTCCTATTTTGGGGACTGTAAGGAACTCAAGTGAAAAATAACCATATTGACACTCAAGGTTTTCCTCCTTTGAGCTCCTGTTTCTGCCTTTGCATTTTAAGAATTCTTCTGAGAAGTGAGTTGCAGAGAAATCAGAACTCTGGAGTACATAAGCAAGGTACACAGTACGTGTGCCAATTCCCTAAGTCATTCCATACAAATCAATGTGATTTATCTGTGATTCACTTTTAATTACCTACACACTAAGCAACATCTAAGCATCTTTGATTTCAAAACCTGTGCTGCATATTTTGATCCCTTAAATAAAATGTGACTAAAAGGGAGGCATACCATATTATTCTACATGTACACAACTCATGCTCCAGGCCAAACATGCAGTTTTAACTTAAGCACAATAAGCTTATTCAGTTACCTATTGAGGCTGATTTAGGAGCGGAGGTATAGAAGGGCAGTACTAGATAACTCAAGCATTTAAGTTTCTTGACCTCACCAGAATTCAGCTTCAACTAAAAATTCCACCCAAAAACTAGTTTGTTAGACCTTAGCACATATAAAACTAAGGAGAGCAACTATTCCTTGGCCATACATTCAGTTAGACAGAAACTAAGATGAACCTCCTGGAAGCACTTCAAGGACAGCCATGCTATGCTCAAAAGGAGAATACCCACAACTCAGGATCTCATTGAGCACATCTGCAACTTCACACCTAGAGAAGCTAAAGAAAATTTCAGCTTCTGAAAGGAGTAACTGGTTGAAGAGTCTCTTCTAGCTGCTGGAACTATAGCAAGATGCAATTACTATAAGAAGTCAGGTCAGTTCCACAAAGCAAAAATTTCCTGTCAGGCAATTCAAACTAAACAGTGTCTTCATTATCATCATCACATGGTTTTTTGAATAATAATACTTCAAGACCCTTCCACCATTATACATTAATATTCCTATTGCAAACATCACACAGATTTAATGCATCCAATCTAGCATTTGAAAATCCTCTATGAAGAATTGACTGTTCTGACTTTCCATTCCTGTGGAGAAACAAAGACTCCCAGGAACCAGACTTAGAGATGGCAAACGTTTTATTACAAAGCAATACTCCCAACTACTCAACAGCTAATTTTAAGCCTATCCTTAGCAATTAATAGATAGATTTCAAGGTGCTCTACCTGTCCACCAGCTCTTTCATTCCTTCTTTATCTGGTACCAAAGACTGGTCTTGGTCATCTGCCAAAGGGGTCCCAGCTTGGCGATAAATACACCGAACCATGTATCTGACTTCCGACCAGTAGTTCTGAAGCTGCTGAGGCTCACGCTCAGGCTCTGCTGAATTTTCTCTGCAAATAGTGACAAAAAGAATGAAATCTATTTGTACATTCCATGTGTGTAGTGATCCTTGCTTTCTTACTGCTTGGACTCTCTCTTAAAGGTCTTTTCCAATCAAAATGGTCCTATGATTCTAAGGTGCACTTCAGGTAAAAAGACATTCAAGAAAAACAAAGTACAGCTGAAAAACACATCAAGAAGTGGAAGATTGGATAAAAGCTTATCATTCACAAGTTACTTCCACTGTCAGCCTGCTTGAGGAGTTTAAGCACAGACCAACAAGTAAGCTACAACACTGCCAACAGAGTCTGACCACTGCCATCACGCTGCTGAGTCTGAAGTCAGTCCTTACCTGCGCTCATTACAGGCTTCACAGTTGCATGCTATGTCTGCAGGAGAGGAATTGCTAAGATCTGCAGCAGGCACTGTCTGTGCACCCACAGTTATTCTTCCTCCTCCTCCTACAGATTCCTGTTGTGATCCACTGTTTCCAAGAGGCATGTGCAAAAGGAAATCTTGGCTCTGGAAGGGGGGAAAAAAAAAACAACCCACAAAACAAAAACCAACAGATAGATTTTGGTTTGCAAGGTAGAAGTTGGAAGTGTTGATAGGCAAATGTTAATGTGGCAGTTCCTAGTGCTGAATGGATTTGGGGCAGGCACTCAACCAGGCACAAAGAATTTACCTACCAAAAGCCTAATAAATGCAAGATATGGACAGAGAAAACTCGTTTAAATTTTAATAACATAGGTATATTGGTTGTAATTATCACCTTGGTGTACTCCAGCACAAACAACAGACCAAGCTGAAGGAAGGCTTGCATCATCCATGATTAATCATAAACTATTTCTTCAGACTGTATTTGACAGTGTCTTTTACTTTTGTAGTTCAAACCCTTCCAGCCAAAAGCTAAAGTCTCTTTGTTTCTAACAGCAAGACATACAACTTGATAGTAATGGATGTTTGAAAGCTGCTGTCATCAGCAATGGATGCTATCTCCTGCACAGTGCTAGCAAATGACACAAACCTCTCTCTCCACCAAGCCTGCTAGTACTTTGGTCTCAGGTTTCTCTCCCTTCTCTGTGTTCCAGCCCCAAAATGTATCATGCTTCCCTCCTGCACCCTTCCCAGGTTGCCACCAGCTTTCTGTGGCACTATGCAGAAAGTGTAATGATTCAAGTCACATTGGTGAGCAGAAGAAACAGAAGTTAAGTAAAAGGACAAAGTATGAGATCTACTAAACTGAAAGGGCAAAAAACCAGCAAGGCACAAATCCAAGCCCTGCTCTTCTCAAAAATCCAAAACTCTGACTCAGAACTCCTCATTTTGGGAACAACCTGCCTGCTCGGTTCAGCTCATAGCAAGAGCAAGTCCAGATCTCCTAAAATACATGCAAAGCATTTAGAGTGTAAGTGGTTCCAAAGCACAAAGTAGCAATCAGCCCGTTCAACCCATCATCTGCCTGCTGAACTGAAGTACTTCCACTTACCACAAGAGATTGCTCTATTGTAGCATGCCTTTCCTCCTTCTCCACTGTTCGTCGGCAGTCTGGACACACCCAGAGTGGAAGGTGCAGCATGTTGTTAGCTTTTGGAGAGGTGGAAAGTGCTGTTTTGCTAGAGTTTTTTATCCCACTCTC
This sequence comes from Melanerpes formicivorus, assembly GCF_026170545.1. Classification (NCBI taxonomy): domain Eukaryota; kingdom Metazoa; phylum Chordata; class Aves; order Piciformes; family Picidae; genus Melanerpes; species Melanerpes formicivorus. The sequence goes on along the minus strand of NW_027142370.1, from coordinate 11,129,601 downwards.
GGAAAGCGAAGCATCTTTCCGTTCACTTCTACAAAGAAGACAATGCTCGCCTGTTGTATACGGTGCCCTCTGGCCCAAGCCAAAGGTAAAGGGAGTCTACAAATAAATGGTTTGATAAATAACTAGTTATTCACAGAATATGGCCCAGAACAACTTATTCTGAGAGGTTTTAAAAAAATAATACACATCTTCACAATCATTATTTACTGGTGAATATGTGGAGTGTCCTGAGATCAAATACAGCAATCTTAATGTCATAGAATCAATAAGGTTGGAAGAGACCGCAAAGATCATCAAGTCCGACCTGTCACACAAGACCTCATGACTACTAAATCATAGCACCAAGTGCCACATCCAATCCCCTCTTGAACACCTTCAGGGATGATGACTCCACCACCTCCTCCCTGGGCAGCCCATTCCAGTGGCTAATAACTCTCTCTATGAAGAACTTCCTCCTCACCTCAAGCCTAAACTTCCCCCGGCGCAGCTTGAGACTGTGTCCTATCCATGTGTCAAACGATGTAATGTGGCAAAACAAAGTAATGTCAGTGAGTGTGGACTGCAGACTTCCCTTCCAAATTAACTCAGCCTAGATGCATCTCCAGTAAGCAAAATGCAGTATTAATGACTAAACACCCTGCATGCAGGAGATCGTGGCTGCACATCCCCTTAGCACTGAATGTTTCTTAGTTCAAGTAAGTAGATCGAGTAAGGAAAAAGGGATAGGACAATTCCTGTAACTCTGTCATTCTTAGAGACAAAAAGAATAACTAATAATAACAAATAACTAATCTTTGAAGTTCTGTGTCACCTCCTTCCTTTAACACTACCTGAAACAAAGACATTTCAGCCAAACTTGTTACAAAACAAAAGCTTAACTCAATTCTAACAAGACCCATCAGTAGGGTCTTAAAATCCACTATCAGCTACTGAATCAAACAAATCTGATAACTTAGGAGAGGGGCAGCTTAAAAACTCATCTGTCTCCCAAGATGCTGCAGTGCATAAAAAGATGGTTCAGCCATGAGATGCTGATACTCAGAAATAAACCGAACAGCCCAAGCCAAACAGAACCCAACTTTATGAGACAGAGGCAAAGTTCTAATGAATGGAACAAAACATCTTATAACTGCAGGATGAGCAACTTGACTGTGCTACTGGGTCTGCCTTAGATGGCAGCATCTCCTATGGAAGCCTAAAGGCAGTTAAATAGTTAAAGAAAAGGCAAACTAAGTCATTCATTCAAGCATTCTTCCAGACACTGCTTCAGCCTTGACACTAATAAAACTCCTGCCTTGACAATCATGTAGGGTTGAACTGCACAAGCACAGGTGAAAAGTTCCTTAGGGCAAAGGACTAGTTCAAGCTATAACAGAATTCACTAACTCTCATCTTCACAGCAACAACAAATAATTCCCTGTTGCTGACATCTGAAGAATAGCACAGCATTATGAACTCTGAGCTTTCTGTTCTTTGCATTTATAAAGCTGCCAGACTCAGTGATACAGGAAGGAAGAGTGGTAATTCCAGACAAAGACATTGAACTCATCTCCATGAGTACCCTCTTATCTTTCTGAGGTTCAGAACTAAGTTAATGGTTTAAGTCAGACCAGCTCATCTCTTCACTCATGGGTGACACTTCATGAATTCATACCTTAGCACTAGGGAAGGAAAATGAACACCACTTCTCCAAGCATCTACTGTAGATTTCCAGGAAATGTTCTCATGAGGGAAGGCTCTGCCTCGTGGAAGGCTAGGACCAACCATCCTCTCATTGGCTGTACAAGCATGGACAGATTTCTCAAGCTAGGCACTTCTCTGACTGACCTGTACTCAGCTGCTGATCTTATTAATACCTAAACACCCTGGATAGAGGAGATCATGGCTGCTCACTCCCTTAGCCCTGAAAGATTCCTTGTTCAATAAATTTTTTGGAAGCTAGATTAAGTCTCTGCTGGAACAATGATGACATCTGTATAGCTACTGCAGGCTAATCCTTATGTACACCTTCCAACCAATAGGAAACCCCAAAATGCAAAGGTTCAGAAGTCAAGACAACCTGACATTTACTCTTTCACAAAGGCCATGTCAAACATCTCAGCCATGCTGCAAGGACATCAGAAAGTCAAGATTTTTGTGCAACTTGCTTGAAAGCTGCACCACGATCATTAAAGAATCAATGGCAAAGAGAGCAGGAGGGGAGGGGTTTGGAGCACAACCCTGTGAGGAGAGGCTAAGGGAGCTGGGGTTGCTTAGCCTAGAGAAAAGGAGGCTCAGGGGTGACCTTCTTGCTCTCTACAACTCCCTGAAGGGAGGTTGTAGCCAGGTGGAGGTTGGTCTCTTCTCCCAGGCAACCAGCACCAGAACAAGAGGACACAGTCCCAAGCTGCTCGAGGGGAGGTTTAGGTTGGATGGTAGGAAGAAATTCTCCACAAAAAGATTTTAGCCATTGGAATGTGCTGCCCAGGGAGGTGGTGCAGTCACCATCACTGGAGGTGTTTAGGAAGAGACTGGATGGGGTGCTTGGTGCCATGGTTTAGTTGATTAAATGATGTTGGATGATAGGTTGGACTCGATCTCAAAGGTCTCTTCCAACCTGGTTAATTCTGTGATCCTGTGAACAAGCTCAGTTCTGGCCAACTCACAGACAAACTCCCAACTGAACCCACATTTACAGGAGATTTGAAGTTGAAACAAAAGCACTTGGTTCCTAGAGTACCATGCAGATAAACTGCCAAGAAGGAAAGTTTCTAAGCAGAAGGACCACAAGGATGATCAGAGGGCTGGAGCACCTCTCCTATGAGGACAGACTGAAGGAGTTGGGGCTGTTCAGTCTGCAGAAGAGAAGGCTCCCAGGTGACCTCATTGTGGCCTTCCAGTATCTGAAGGGGGCCTACAGGAAGGCTGGGGAAGGACTGCTCAGGATCTCAGGTAGTGATAGGACTAGGGGGAATGGAATGAAGCTGGAGGTGGGGAGATTCAGGCTGGAGGTGAGGAGGAGGTTCTTCACCATGAGAGTGGTGAAGCCCTGGAATGGGTTGTCCAGGGAGGTGGTCAAGGCCCCGTCCCTGGAGGTGTTTAAGAGCAGGCTGGCTGAGGCTCTGGCCAGCCTGATCTAGTGTGGGGTGTCCCTGCCCATGGCAGGGGGGTTGGAACTAGATGATCCTTGTGGTCCCTTCCAACCCTGAATGAAACTATGAAACAAGCCCAACAGTTAGAACTTGGACAAAATCGAGTGCTTAAGCATCTCAGCCTGCCCTTATGGCTCTGTCATACTGAAATGAAGTTATGAATTGCAGTTTTAGTTCTTCAGAAGATGCTGAATGCACTGTTCATGTGACCAATTCAGCAGCAGCAGTAAACTCTTCCCGGATTAGATGAGCTTGGAACTAGGTCACATATACATTGCTGTGTGCCTTCAGTGTAATCAGGCTGTACATTTAGAGAAGAGAAAACTATTTTTCCACTAGACAAGCTTCAAAAAAGTGTGATACATCTCTGGAAGAAAACACCTAGTCCCACTTCCTCTCTGAAACATGTTCATATGTAACATTGATAAATGAAAGCTGTAAGTAGGACAAGCCAGAACAGAAATAACTGCATCTCTGCTATATACTTAGATTTGTATCCAAGAATAGCTTTATTACCATAAAACTGCATAGATAGATGTAAAAAAACCAACAATGTCCAATTTCAAGCTTACTATAATGACACAATTCTACTTCAGAAATAGTAGCTTCCACTGCCGTTTAAAGCTTGAATAGTAAAGCCATCAGAAGGTGACTTCAGTTTGCCAAGTCCCAACCTCAAAGAGAAAGCTTTTTGAAGAATTTCCTCTGGCATGCTTAATATCCTCTCCCCTTAGTGACCAATTCTGCCATCACAAACACCCACAGAATTCAGCTGTACATACCTGAGAAACACCTGTGAACTCTGATCCAGAACTGTCTGTAAACTGTGTGCCATTGAGCGAAACCTGGAAAAAATTACATCTGTCGGTTACAAGGGCTGAGGTGAACACTAAAAGAGCACTAACAAAGTCAAACAACTAAACCTGCCCCTGCATCTGAAGATCTGAAGGCTGTATGAAACAGCCTTTAAAACTTGAATGATTGCTGGGCTGCAGAGGTGGCAAGTCTCTTTTGTCACAGAAGCTGCACAGATGAAGAGGTTTCTAATTTTTGCACTATGACTGTTTTGTTGGCAACCTCGAGATGAAAGAATTGATACAAGCAAAAAGTTGCATGCAAAATGACATTTTTTTCCTTCTGTGTTTGATTGTTCACATTCAGCATTTAAACTTCTATTGTGAATCAAGACAGTTGCCAAAGATACAATACTGCTTAGAAAAATAAGCAGTGGTAACCAGGAAGACTCTTCCAGAGTCAGCATCCAAATGGCATTGAGCTAATCCAGCACAGCAGCTTTCCTCCTCCCCAGGTTATAATTCCCCTCTATACCTTGTACCTCCACAAATGCTAGAGACTAGCACAGATACAATCAAGTGCCCTTCACAAACCCCAGATGTTTTCATGCAGCATTATTTGAAGACTTTACAACAAGAGTACATTTTGCACACTGACTTGAATTTGAAGAGCAAACTGATATAAAGAGAAGGCATAAAAAAGAGGGGGGGAAATGTCAGTCAGTTGCTTAATTCATTATTTCCCCCTCTTCTTAAGCACTGGCTTATCTCTTGAATTTCAGATAGAATCTACCTCATGTCTCATTTCCACCTTTCACATGTTTTTGTTAACCTCTCTGTGCTCTCCAGTTTTCCACCCACTACTGCCTCACACATTTCTAAGACTGCTCTGAAGACCACGCCAAACCCTACCGTGTTTAATGTAGCAACTTCCACATCTTGTGTGCTGGATTTACAGAATCCAGTAAATGTTTTTACACTGCTACCAACCTAGAAACTTAAGACTGGGGCCTCCTCCAGTACAAAGGGACATCCTTCAGTTTCACACACCCACAGAACTGCAGAGAGTACTGCAAAGTTGCTGCCTTCAGCCAGATTTTTCAAAGGTAGAGGATTAAATAAATCAATCAATCTTCAAATCACTGCTAGAGAAAATACAAACAAGAAACCACACCACCTCGCTTACATACCCCATGCTAGCTTTCTAAAGTAGGTAGTTAAGGAAAAAACCCTCATATGTGAAGTCAAGCATCTCAGATCTGAAACTACAGAAGTGAAGAAGTCTGCATGGAACAAGTTCCCTATTTTCATTCAGCCACTTCCCAAAAAAGAGAAGAAAGGCCTTTAAAAAAAACCAAAAAAAGCCTTCATCACAAAGAAAAGAAATCCTTCAGTACCAAAGTCCACTGATTATTGGCATGCATATGTATTCAAAGAACAAAGCAGTCAGTAAGAAAGTTTAGAATGAAATCATCTGCAGCTCAAAATCTTTCTTTTCTTGAGAAGATGAACTTCCTTTACATTCTAGACAGTGCTGAAGAGAAAAGCTTGAGCTGCCACAGTGAGATGTGCAGATGGTCAGTGACCAAGCTGAAGGCAGTCAGAAGTGTTACAGAAGTAAAGATAAAAACAGTGGGAGGCTTCTTTTACCTACTAGGTGTCATAGGATGTCAAGACAACACACTGAACAACAGAAGCGAGGGCTTCATGGAAGAAGTTGCCATGCTACTACCAAAAGGCATCTCTTTGCCCCAAGTACCATCCAGAATTTAGTTCAAAATACTGGTGTAAGCCCCCCCAGAATTTAGTAATAGCCTAAAGATTTGTAGAAAGAACAGCAAGGAACGTAAAGAGAAGGATTAGACAAACAGCAGAAAACTAAACCATCAACAATTCATAGAATCATAATTGTTTCAGCTGAAGAAGATCTAAGATTGAGTCCAATCATCAACCCAACACCACCATGGCCATTGAATGATGTTCCCAAGTGCCATGTCCACACATCTCCTGAACATCTCCAGGGATGGCAACCCCCCTCCCTGGGCAGCCTGTTCCAATGCCTGAACACTTCTGCAGCAAAGAAATGTTTGGTGATATGCAACCTAAACCTTGCCTGGCACAATTTCAGGCCATTTTGATTATGTGCCCATAGGCAATTAGATACAAGACATTGTATGTGAGGCTTAAAGCAAGCCAAAAATTAGAGAAAGGACTTCATTGGGGGTGAGTAATGACAGGATGGGCAAGGGAAGGAGATGGCTGAATGGCATGGCAGAGAAAACATGAGAAGAATCTTGTCGAAGTTAGCCAAAGGGATCTCAAACAATAGCAAGCGAAGAACAGGGAAAACAAACAAACAAAAATACAATGAGACAGTCTCACAAATCATGTTGGGAAGGAAGGGGGAAAAAAATAGCACCAAAACTACAACTGAGTTCTTTTTCAAGGCAGATGAGGAGCAAGGAGCATTAGGTAGTGTGTCAGGAGCTGTAAGGCTCCTGTAAGGAAGTAAACAAATAGATGCATTAAAAATATTCAGAAGCTAAGGCCATGGCAGAGACATCGGATTTACTTCTTGCACCTTCATCCTCACTACAGAGGAATTTAAGGCATACTCCAGAAAGAAACTTCTCACTGAGAGAATATTTTTAGAGGATCTGCTTCAATGCAAAGCACTGTTAAAAAAAAAAAGAAAAAGAAACCCAGTATGGAGCAAATGGACAACTCAAGAATTAGCAAACCACCAAGGGCAAATGACATTCAGCCAAGAGTGCTGAAGAAGCTCAAGGATGTTACAGTTCCACTAATGATTTCAGGATGTTAATGCTGGCTTTATTCTTCTCCAGTACTAAAGGAGCAGATTATTATTATCTTCCCTCCACTTATTCATTAAGCTTTCCAAAGAAGCTCTAGGAAACTGCAGTTATCCAAAGTCTGTAGCAGGAAAGTGCCTGAGATGACCAAGTTAACTGATAGTACCAAATCCTTTGTGTTACTGAAAAGACTGGAGGATGGCAGAAGGACCATACAAGATCTAGTTACTGAGCCATATGTTGACAGATAGAATCCTGGGTGCAGAGATTTGAAGTAGAAGTGACAAGCTAGACAGCTGCCACTTCTGGAAGACCCTAGCTTTTGGGGGTTTAATTACAGAAAGTTCACTTTTACAGTCCTGAATAATCTTTTTTAATTCTTTGAAAGGTTAATGTTCCAAAACCTAATTCATGAACGTGCCAGAAGGAAGGCTGGGGTGGATCAGGAAGGTGGCCCATCTCTGCATGCACTACACACCCTAACAGAAAATGGGGGGGGAAACCATCAATAATCTTCCTGCTGCTGTCACACTAACTCACTTTCTCTAAAATATAAGTTCTCTGGAGAAAAAGGAATATATCATCTTGGCTCAGGATAACATCTACCCAAATGTAACAGGAGAGACTCACAGAATCATTTGGGTTGGAAGGGACCTTCAAGCTCATCTAGTTCCAACCTCTCTGCCATGGGCAAGGGCACCTCCTGCACCACTTTGCTCAAGGCCCCATCCAACCTGACTTTGAACACTGCCAGGCTTGAAGCTTCCACAGCTTCTCTGGATAACCTGTTCCAATGCCTCACCACACTCATGGGGAAGAATTTCTTCCTTATGTCTAAACTGAGCTTCTTCCACTTTGAAGCTAAAAATCATAGCCTAAGCAATAGTCCTTGATTTCACCTGAACAACCTTGAAGAACCAGTTGAGCAACCAGATCATAAACACTCAGACTACCATAATTTGCTCTAATAGCCTGTCACTATCAAAACCAGCCCTTCAGTGGGCTGAGTGACATATTATTAGACAACACACCCCCATCTTCCTCAAAGTTGAAGCCTAGTGAAGTCACACAAACATCAGGAAAGTGAGAGTGATGCAATGTCTCAGGAGAGCATAGGAAAAGAAAAGCACAGGAAGAAATTAAGGTGTGACTCATCATCAATGAAGCCTCAACAGTTCAACAGAAATGTGATGCTCAGAAGTGCAGGATTTAATCAAATTTCTCCTGGGGGGGAAATCACTAGAAAAAAATTGCACTGATGTTCCCAGGCACATTAGGAAAGTTGTTGACTAGACAAAACCAAAAATGTTACCAAGAGATGATTCAGGCCACACTTTAGTCCATGAAGTCCTGACATAACCACTTCAATTCATTCCCTAATTTTTATAGAAGGAAAGGAAAATTAGATTTGATCAAGCATCCGGAAGAACACATTTTCCCGAAGTGACTAAGTAACATTAAACAAAGGTACTGTGCCTAACCCTGGCTGCCACCCCCACAACCCACCAAGACTTCTTAGCTCTGCCACTTGCTCTTTTGCCGCCACTCTCGATGCCAGAACCCATGTGGCACAGATGTTGTGTGCTGAGCCTTCTCTCGGGCGCTGCCAGTCAGCGAGCACACCACGACTCTGCTCTGCAGCTTCAGAGCAGCTCTGCCTCACTTCCCACCCCTGGCACCCAGCATTGTTTGGGAGGCAGCAGTTCCCAACTGGGCTGGCTGGTGAAGATCCCCCTCCCAGCAACCTCGGTGAAAGCTCTGCCTTGGGTGCTCTCCAGTCGCAGGCTGAGCTGTTCCTTTCCTCTCCCAGGCACAGCTAAATTGGTCCCAAAACCGCTGCTGGCAGATGAGTGATGCTTCCAAAATCCTAAGTGATTTTCAGATATGAAGAAAGATTTCTTTATGCCTTCACTTCAAGAGACAGGAAACTACCTGATTCCAGTCAGTGAAAATTTCAGATCCTGATTACAGTTAGGGAGAAGCCACTGTGGAAGTCAAATGTATGAATGAGGGGAAAGAATGATGATAAACATATGAAAGTGAGGTTCAGCAGTTAGTAGCAAACAAAATCTCACACAGGACATCTCTAGACTGGTAAGATATGGAAAGGCACGTGGGAGGAGGATGATTCTACACAAGCACTGTGGTTCTCCATTTATCTAGTCCCACACACTGTCAGACAGAACAGCATGCTGCCCAGACCTCTAGCACAGCAAGGTTTGGGATTGTGTCTGCTTTAAGTATTGCTTTTCAACAGTGGCAGTACTGACCATAGTCTCTGCAGTAACAACAGCCTCTGCAGAAGGTCTATTACAGCACTGAAACAATACTATAATGTGAAAACTATCAGTAAACTATCAACACTGATCCTTTGCTTAATAGTTCTATAAACCCACATTATACCTAGTTAATAGCTTGTACTGCCCAGGTTTTCAGAGGAAGAGCAAGCTGAAACAGACCTGCTTGGCAATGTCATCACTCTTGCCTACATGACTTCATATATCTCAACATTCTGATTATTTTCCATCTGCTATATTGCAAGAAATCCACAAACATTTTTTAAGGCATTGGAAGTACCCATCCAAAAGCCTAAGCAGTGTCCTATATGGTTTCCCACAGAAAAAGTTGTCTTTGCTAGAGTCTGGACAGAAAGTGAGAACACCATAAGGCCTGCTAAGTATCAACTGCTGCAAAAACACCCCCCACACACAAGCAAACAAAACAAACCCCACAAGTAACTAAAAAAGGCATTGAAGCATATGACTAATCATAGAATCACAGAATGTAAGGGACCTCTAGACATCAAGTCTAACCCTCTGACAAAGCAGGGTCTCCCCTAGGGCAGGTCACACAGGACTGTATCCAGTTGGGTCTGGAAAGTCTCTAGAGGACTCCCTGCACAACAAAACACTATGTATCCCACCATTTCTTCATGAAAGAAGCTGCTCTTAAAGGTGGTCTAACACCGAAAGAAATGCTCCAGGGAGGTCTTGGAATCAGATGACTGTTCACTGAGAGCTATAGTTAGGAATCCTCTCAGAGAGGTTACTAGTGCAGCTGTGGGTATATTTATGGTCAGTATCAGCAAGGTCAAGAAGTGTAGAAGCATCCTTTGACAAAGCATGCCTGGGTCTGCTGCATCCCTCCAAGGGAAGCTGGGCTGGCCCAAGGCAACTGATGGTCCCTGTCCATGGTCATGAAAGTCTGATGCCTAAGTGGCAGGTGAACAGCAAAGTTTCCCAAGAGAAGTCTAAAGATTTCTTATTTGTCATTGTGGACAAATGCCCAAAAGTACAAGAAGCTTTGCAGAGAGAGTAAGCACCCTTTCAGAAAAGCATACTGAAATGGTTTGGAGAATAAAAATGTAAGAGTTTTCCTCCTAGCACTGGAGTACAGAAAATGCAAAATAGAACAGAATAAACCAGGTTGGAAGAGACCTTCAAGACCATCACATCCAACCTATCATCCAAATCCACCTGCCCAGTAACAGGCAGGAAAACCCTCAGCAACACCAACATAGGGCAACAAAGTTGGTGAGGGGCTTGGAACACAAACCCTGTGAGGAGAGGCTGAGGGAGCTGGGGTTGCTTAGCCTGGAGAAGACTCAGGGGTGACCTTATTGCTCTCTATAACTAACTCAAGGGAGGCTGCAGACAGGCAGAGGTTGGTCTCTTCTCCTAGGCAACCAGTACCAGAACAAGAGGACAGTCTCAGGCTGTACCAGGGAAGGTTTAGGCTGGAGGTCAGGAGGAAGTTTTACACAGAGAGAGTGATTGCCCATTGGAATGGGCTGCCCAAGGAGGTGGTGGAGTCACCATCACTGGAGGTGTCCAGGAAGGGACTTGATAGGGTGCTTGGTGCCATGGGTTAGTTGATTAGGTGGTGTTGGATGATAGGTTGGACACGATGATCTTGAGGGTCTCTTCCAACCTGGTTTATTCTATTCTATATTCCAAGGTTGCTTGGCACAGCCACACTCAGGACATTCAAGCAGTTCTCAAGCTTCATCATGACTTTTGATTAATAAAAATTCTCTTAAGATCAGTTATGCAAAATTTAATTCCAAAGAGCCTTTAAGCAGTGGCTTGGAAACTGGCAAGTGTTTGATTTACAACAGTGGAATGTCTGGAGGTTCCTACTTCCAAATAGTTCAGTGTGGTGAAGCACTGAAAGATGCTTTTGGGGTAGGTAGGGGAACAAGGTGTTTTATGAATGAAGACCACCAAATAGTTGTATTAATGCTACCCATGAGAAGCGGACAAACCACCACCAGCACCCTCCCCAGTTTAGAAGCAGGAGTGTTTTGCTTAAGAATCTGACATCACAAGCTTCCACATTTTCACTGTGACAATCACACATCTCTAGTGACACTGAGCAGAAGGCAGTGATAGTAACGCACACTTGCTTGCCAGGGAGTCTCAGCGTGAGAGGAGAGACACTGACAGGAAGTGATTATTGATTAGTGGCAAACTCGCCAACAAAGAGATTGGTGAAGGTTTCCCACACAAAGAGATCCTTGCTTTTACTAAAGATAGGAAAATGCCAAACAGAAGCCAGAGGAAGCAAAGAGAGGGTGGTAACAATAAACAAATCCAATAGCCATGCTAAGGCAGCCAATGCCTGATCTGGCCAATGGATTGAATTCTGCAGCCCATTAATCCATTTTACCAAGCACATTACTGGGAGCATTAACACCAACCTAAGTTAGCTTCTCCCAGCCCAGCCTGCCATTAATCTAGTGTGGTCCACACTCCTCAGACTGGAAAACTTTTCAATGAAGAAACACACATCTATAAACACATCAATGATGCAAGAAATCAGTCCCTTGGTATTCTTCTGAAACCTTCAAATCTTTACATCAATTACCAGGTAGAGAGAACAGCAAAGGCTGCAGAGGAAGCAGCACTCCAAGGACTGGCACAAGGCTCTTGTGACTCTCTTAATATCCCACATTTGAGATACAAAATGGGAATACTAGTCACAAATATTGATAAACTACCTTTTAGATCTCAAATAATTAAGTAGCAGGATAAAGAGAAGTTGCCAGAAGTTGAACAACAGCCAAGAGTAAAGCATTAGTGAGGAAGCTGGCAGAGGCTCCAGATGGCAGAAAGCACTGCACATCAATACAGCTGAGGTGACAGCTCAGCCCTTACTGAGGCTGGTACCTGATGCACAGCACATCTGTGTTCAATAGCTCTCATCCTTAACAGAAATTACCATCACCACACAGAGCGCTCAGCCAAATAGATAACCTTACCATACTGCTTGGAAGCAGAAATAAGCCAGAATTCCACTCCACAGCCAAGGAGCTAAGCATGATGTGACTGCACACTCCCCTCCTGGGCACAGAGGAGGTTTGTGGAAGCAGATTTGCTGCAGAACACCACATTAGCTGTGAGATCTACCAACTGGCTATGATCATAGAATGCTAGGGGTTGGAAGGGAACTCCAGAGGTGAAGTCCAAACCCCCTGCAAAACATGACCACTTAGGGAAAGTCACACAGGAAGGTGTCCAGGCATGTTTAAGAGCTCCAGAAGAGACTCCACAATCTCTCTGCACAACCTGTTCCAGTCCTCCATGACCCTCACACACACCCTGCCATTAGTTACAAGCCCACTGAACAAGGCTGTTGTTAAGTAGATCTTTCATTTAGTACTCCAGAAGGGGAAATACGAGCAGAGGGCTTGAGCTCCACTGCTATGAAGGCAGGATGAGAGTTGGGGTTATTCAGCCTGGAGAAAAGGCGGCTCTGGGGAGACCTTAAAAGTAGGCTTGGAGGATGTAAAGGGAGCTGCAGGAAAGCTGGAGAGGGACTTTTGACAAAAGCATGGAGTGACAAGACAAGGGATGATGGCTTCAGACTGAAAGAAGATGGATTGAGATAAGACCTGAGGAAGAAGTGTTTCCTCATGTGAGTGCTGACACACTGGTACAGGTTGCCCAGAGAAGCTCTGGAGCCTCCAAGCCTAGCAATGCTCAAAGCCAGGTTGGATGAGACCTTAAGCAACCTGGTCTAGTGGGAGGTGTTCCTGCCCATGACAGAGGGGTTGGAACTAGACAATCTTGAAGGTCCCTTCCAACCCATTCTATGACATTACTTCATATTAGGAAGAATCTATTACAATAAATCTATTTGAAGTTTGTAAGATGTATTTGGCAATAGGCAGTCATCATATTAATCTAAAACTATGAACTTGCTATGAAAGCATCCCCAGAAAATTCTTACAGGCAAAACAGTCTCTATCCCTTTTGCCTTGTGCTACTGCCAAAACACAGTTGGAGAGATGCCAGGTAAATGCCCCTTCAACCAATGCATTTGTAATTTTCCTCATTATTCATACAATCAATAGTAAAGAGAACTCAATTTCAGTGACAATTCTATTGCAGTTTTCATGTAATATTGACTTCCAGTGTTTAAGTAAAACCACACCACTACAGAATTTGACTAACCTGCAAGACAGGTTCTCTGAAGGCCTCCTTTCCTCAACAAGTCATATTAAAACTTATCAGTGTCGTATTTGCTTACACCCAAGTATTTCCAGAGCTTACTAAAAACTATTCCTCAAATTGATGTCAAACATGTTGAGAAGCTGAGGGTGGGGAGGCTTCATCTAGAAAGCCCAATCTGCTTTGCACAGATGACAAAGCAAGTTGATTATGACTCAAAACCCCAACAAAAGGGAAGGACCGAGCAGTGCAGGATAGGAAGAAAACCAGTTTTCCTTCTATTTCTAGTTCTTTAAGCACTGAGATCCACTTCTGGTGGATTTACATAGAACTGATGAGGTTCTTCCCCATGAGAGTGGTGAAGCCCTGGAATGGGTTGTCCAGGGAGGTGGTTGAGGCCCTGTCCCTGGAGGTGTTTAAGCCCAGGATGGATGAGGCTCTGGCCAGCCTGATCTAGTGTGGGGTGTCCCTGCCCATGGCAGGGGGGTTGGAACTAGATGATCCTTGTGGTCCCTTCCAACCCTGACTGATACTATGATACCTGCTGCATCTTATCTTTCTCCCCCCCTTTAGGTCCTCAGAGCTAAGATAGAACAATTCTACTGTAGCACAGCAATCAAAACAGACTGAAGTTTAAACAGCTACTTCAATTCAAAACTACAAACCCATCAAACCAGGACTGGCAAAAGGTATACTCAGGAAGAAAGTCATCTTAAATGAAACGAGCTGCACTGCAAATAAAGATGCCTGAAACTATCCTGGGTCAGAGTTTTTTTCAGCAGTACCAGCTTTGAAGTAGTATTTCCAGAAGAAGGGAGATGTTGCTATTCTGTAATGAGTTTTAAGGGAGCACCTTCTGTAGTCTGTGCCCTTCCTCCCACACATTCTTCAATAGCACACTCAATTTTTCTTTTATCTGAATCAATCTAAAATACAGCCTTCAGGAAATGGGCACCTCTGAGGAAACAGGAGTTCACAGGCTGCACTGCCACAACAGAAAAATGTTAGCACACAGGAAAAAAGCTCTGATCTGTACAGGAACTAGAAAACATTCATTAACCAGGATTGAAAAGATGAAACTCGTGTGCTTCTCATTATTAGACAGAACGATCTCCAATGGCTTCATTCTTTAACTGGAAGTTAAAGCCATGTCAGACTCAAAGAAGAGGGGGTTTGATTTTGTTTGATTAAACAAGGATAAATGACTCAGCTGGACATTAATTTGAATGAAGCACTTAAACTACTCAGACCATGAAATTTAAATAGGTATAGTCATTCCTACCTCAACCACTCGAACTACCTGCCTCCCTCTTTCTTAAAGGAAAGTCTGATGTGACAGCTGAGCACTACCAAACAATACCCTAAAAATACCCCAAACAAGAAACCAACACAAAACCAAACAACCCACACCACAGGTGCTTTGTAGGATGAAATGCCCAGAACCCAGAAGTCCTGCTGTGCTCTTTGGACACTATGCTGCATTTCACTGCTAACCCAAGTCTAGCTAAGCTATACTTAAATATCTAAGCACCGCCTTTCATATGATCTCAGACTTTGTAGTAGCAAGGCCAAAGATGTTCCTGAATGAACTCCTGTTGGGTTCTTTTTCTAGAAGATAGGATCTAGTGCAATCCTTATTTAGAGATTGCAAGTGGCAAGCCATGTAAACCAGAATTCACCCAGGTCAGGATGAATTAGCCAATTTCATTACTCCTGTTTACTCTCCATCATCATTTTTCTGCTGTTACGGATTCAGATGCTTCCAGCTGATGAGAGCCATTTATTCCTTACCTTCTGAGAAACTACTAAGAGTTAGAAAACAGGGTACTAGAAGTCAGGAACACAGACAACAAGCATGAGACTTTCTACCAGGTAGCCCCAAGAACCTGTGTTCAGGAAGAAATCCCTGCCAAATACCAAATAACCTTCCTGCTCCTCCATTTGATACCATTGAGAGCAGACTCAAGGACCAGGCTAATCTTTAGAGGGCTGCATACACAAAACAAAGATACTCCCATTGCACCCAAAAGCTAACAAACTGAAGTCACCCTTAATGCAAGAGCAGTGACCAGGTGATGAAGTGCTACCCCAGGCCTGGAAGCCTAAGTCCCCAGCCAGCCCTATGGCCCTGCCAGTTAATTCTCAGAAAGCTATGCTTCCCAGCAACGATTAACACCCTTGTGAACCTGCACTGCCTCCAGCCTCTGGTGGTTAATGGTTAATTGCCTTCCAGCAGAGAGGAATCACTGCAGGAGAAAAAGCAACAGATCCCTGATGCCATGGAAAGTGCCTATGCTTGCAAGTTCCATCTTGTCATTTTATCTTCCTTTGAACTTAAACCCATCTGTCTCATCTTAAAAAAAAAGACCTGAAAGTATCAGAACCACAATTTATGCCATGTTTAAATCTGCAAGCACATACTAGAAAAACAGATACCATCTCCCATGCTGAAATGCACACTGCTATGCAATAAATGAAAGATACTGCCCTTTGGGGGAAAAGAAATTAAAATAGAAGCCTAGAGCTGCGCTTTTATCCAACTGTCAAACTTGACTTTGCAGCCACAGCACCACTCTTTGTGCAAACAGGCAGCCTCCCCCTGATGAGCCATTTCCTCACAGCATCAGAGAGGAAAAATTCACTTCCAGAAAAAAAAAAATTAAACATTCCTTTTGGTCATTACAAATAATAATTAGTAAGTTTAAGGGAGGCAGGAAGTTAAGAGGGTTTAGCATAGAAATGTCACACTGAGCACACTAAAACAGCGACACTGCAGCAAAGAAAGGGTGAAGACAGGAAGAATCAAAACCCTACCTTTTGACATGGAAAAATGGAAATACAAACCAGAAAGCTGCAAACCAGGACATGAGCTTGTGCTCTTCCTTCTAATTTTATCTTCATGGAAAAAATGTTTCTTTTAACAGAACAAAATCCAAGCTACAATAAACATGAGGCTCTCATGCATAACCAAGCCACTGTAGCATGCCTATACTTGTGCAGCCAGTTCCTTGGCTAAAGAAGACCATTCACTCAGATCAAAGTCAGCAGTAATTAATATCCTGGTCTTGTTGGTGTTTTGCATTGCATTGATACAAAGTCCTGCACATCAACTGAACACTGTTAATAGAAATTAATTACTCCAAGAATGCACATGTATATTTAATGATTTGTACTGGTAATTCTGTAACATCAGCCCTTTCATCTTAGCCAATAATTATTCATACTTCACATTTGCCACTGTCAGAAATGCCCAGCTCCAAATTAATAAATTCCACATCTTAAGAGGACACTTAAACAACAGTCAGAGACACTGGCAAGTGTCTCATGTTCTATTTGCAGCCACATTACCTTTACTGAGGTGAATTCTCTATCAAGATTCAGAAACGAACAGAGAGAACAATTTGGTTGTTGCAATAGCTTATGTTCATCCCCAACACTGTGAAAAGGAAACAGGATTCCAAGGGGCATCACACTGTTTTCAAGAGATGCTGGAAAGTATTAGTGCTGCTTCACAGCCCTCTGGAGGAGACCTCATTTGGTCAAGCACCTTCAAGAAAAGACTAACTTGAACAGACATGGTGACAGTCAGCCAGGGTCATGAGCAAAAGGCCTGGTTCGTTTAGCCCAGCAAAGCAATGAAGTTCTCTCTGGGAATACACTGGGGGTGGGCAAAAAGCAAGAATTAAACTGAGGTCAGGGAAAGCAGAATAAAATGCCCTGGAAAACATTCCAAGTGAACTCTATCAGTCACAGCATGAAGGATGTGAGGCAGAATTGAAGACGGGGATTGTGAAGATCAACTTCCAGGGAAGCTGAAGGAGTTCATGCAAGGTATTTTTTGGTATACTTTCAGATAGGCTGCACCAAAAAAACCTGCCCAGATCCCCCTACAGTTTTATCATCACTCACAGAAAAAAGCTTTCCAGTAGCCCAACTGTATTTGCAACTCAGCTGTAATATTTGAGTTGCCTTTGTCTTCCATGTGGGGTTTTTTTTCAATCCTATTTGCAGCAGGGGAGATGAAGGAAAATTTGCCTGCAGTAGTTTTTCCTACAGCTTTTAGATACCTTTTAGCAACACATTAAAAATAAAAAGCAGAACAAATTAGTCCTTTAGCTTTTATGTGAAGGTATGGACAATTTGCAAGATAAATCAAACTTGAAAACCTGAAGCAATTAAACCCAAATTTAATAGTAAAGCCATAAGGGGAGAAGGAGATTGTCTTTTATAGGTTGAGGTATAGCAATTAATTATATTTAAAGAGTTTTCTGCACAACATTAAACGCTGTTCCCTAGCTGACAAGAGAAACAGCAGCAGATACACAAAATTGCAGAACTGATTTAAGCACAGACAAGCTTAGGCTGGAGTGGAAGAGTTGGCTTGGTAGTACCCAGATAGGCAGCCACCAAGAATCCAGGCTCTCTAAGGGAAAAAGGGAGGAAAAGAGATTGCTTGAATTAAACCCATCACAAATTCTTTAAGAGCACATATCCCATGTGCTCTACTTCCCTTCTTTGTAGCCAAATATGACACAGCAGAACACAGCCAATCCGCCTCCTACCAGGATTCTGCCTTTCCTGCACTAAAAAAACATTCAATGTTTTTCCAGTCACATGTGCCAAAAAAATCCCCAAATAAAGACCAAAAGCTAATAATGAGGATGATTCAAGCATTTCTTTTCCCTAATACAATGGCCAAAAGTGTTCTGAGCAGGTAGTTAAAAGGCTCCCAAATTCTCTCCGCTAGCCCTGACAGGTCACAACCACGCATGAACGTTCTTTTTTCCCCCCTAGTAGAACGTTGTTAGAGATTTAATCTGTTATTTACATTTCAATACTGAACAGTAACATGCAAAATGGATAGGATTATGCAAAACAAAAATAAGTGCCAGCACTTTTCTATGAACAGTAGGAAGCATTCATCCAAAGGCAAGCGTAAGATGTGCAAGACACTGAGGAATCAATTACTCAACTGTGTAGCTTCACTGATACAACTGTAGATAATCTACTCCAAAAATTATGTTGCAAGAAAATGACCTCACCTGGTAGCTGCTGAAGTGTTAAACATCCCTACTCTAGACAGCACAATCACACCAAATAAAGAGTGAAGAAAAACATGGGACTTCCTGTTACAAAGAGATAGTAAGAACCTAGACACCTACTGGTACCAGAATAGCTCCTTGAACTCTTGCTAGTGTTCTGATGTGTTTCAAAACATAGAAACTGTTCCTTCAGATGTAGCCAACAAGAAGTGGCTGACAATAAACAATGAGACAGTTCAATTCCAGGTGAACCATCAAGTCCGTGGTTACTGAACAGGGAAAAAAGAACAGCAAGAGATGGATTTAACATCACTAACCAACAGCTCACAGAAGGCAAGTCTAAGGCAAGGATGAGCTAATTCTGAAGTGGCACAATAGATACAAACGGATTTGAGAAAACCAAGCACAGCAAGAGACTAAACAACATAGCAAGAATAATGACTCAGAAAAAGCACAAAGAAGGGGAAAAACAACCATAACAGTGGCAAGACAATAGAGGAGACAAAAATCAAAAAGGCTAAAGGCACAAAATGAAATTGTCATGAAACAGCTTGAGGCTACTAAGAAATCATTCTACCAGTACTACTACTACGAGAATTTGCCCATTACTGAATGAAGAGGGAAAACCAGACTAATGAAGAATAAGTCCTCTAAAGAGGATCAACTACAAGCAAGTGACTAGCACAATTAGCACAAATATATGGGTAAAAATATCCAGCCAGAGTCAGCCTATTATTGGAAATAGCCATAGTCACATTCTTCTTCCAAGTCAGCTAGATCTGATAACATTCAACCAAGTTGCTCAGGAAATCCTCTGAGCCATCTAAAAATCAATAATCCTGTCTTTCAAAACTCATGGAGGATGCCTCAGAAATCAGAGGCTCAGGAAAAGGTGAACTATACAAATCCTTTAAAGTGAATAAATTATCTTAGCCCCTAAAAAAATAATATATATATATAAAATCACATAACACATCTCCCCCAAAAAACAACTAAGGGAGAGAAAAAGGTTGGTGAAAGGCAGAAATAGCTGAGCAGTAATATTAGCTTGTCTTCAGTTCCCAGAAAATTTAGTCAAACATATTCAAACAAGTCTTTATATGAGCTTAGATAAGGGGAGGAGGAAGAACCACCTTGGTTGTGTCAACAAGATGCCACATCAAACCAGTACAACTTTCTTCCATGACAGAGTTACACAGGAGAGAAAGAATAAATGTCATTATTTCCCTGATTAATGTTTGTGACACTCTCAATTACTGTGACTTTCTTGCTGCCAAGCTGAAAAAGGAAGATCTTCAGAGAACTACCAAGGATTTCCAAGGGGGCATAGGTGACTATATGCAGAAGAGGAGTCAACAAGGTCAGACTGTTGGAAAAAAGATAATGCTACCTTGGGATGGATAGCTTATGTGACACATGACCTAATCCTTCCACCTAATACTGCTCTGGTAAGTCTCACAGAGACAAGTGCAACTCATTCTGAACACAGGTCTTCAACTCGGGACAGGAACAGCTGGAGAAAAGCCACAAGAGAACTGCCACCACATGTAGACAATAATGCCTGCCAGGAAAGGCTGAAAGAACTGGGGACACCAAGCTTACAGATCAAAATACTGAGTGGTGAAGGTGTCAGTTCTCTGTATCCACAGCAAAGAATACCAAATGAAATGTCTGGATTGCAACAAGGGAGATTTCTATGCTACACAAAATTAATAGCAACATCTTTAAAGACAAAGGCTGCATGGTGAGGTTGTGAAGTCTCCATCAACTAGGTCATTTTAAGAGGTGATCAGACAAACAAGTGACAGCAGTGTAGTCAGTGCTGTTTCCACTAGCCAGAAGATGGATAAATGAATGAGATAATGGATGGAATGAAACTTCAAGACAAGATTTTACAGCACTCAATAAGAGATTTTGCAGCAGTACATTCAGCTCTGGTATCAAACCTAAGGACATGGTTTAAGAAGTACAGAAGGAGTCAAAGAGCTACCCAAGTGCCAAAGCACACACACTGGATGATTGAGAGTCTGGTGAGTTCTGCTTGTGAAAAAAATGGAGGGGTAATCCTGTTAAGAGTAAACAAGTACCTTCACAAGAATAAAACATATAGTTCTAACAGGCTCCTCAAGAGAAACAAACAAAAACCCTAGCCAACCAACAAACAAAAAGCCAAAACAACAAAACCAACCCCCAAAATCAAGGTCTATTCAGCAAGGCTACCTTTGTAACAGAATGAAATGGGAGTGTTGCAGTCAGGCTGCAACAAAGCTTTTTTGCACACAGTAAGCAGCTCTTTCGCCCTAGCAGCAAGCCTGGCTACTTGGCTAGCATGAGATTTGAAAGGTAAAGAAAGCACAGTGTCACTGGCATGGTTATGAGCAGTACTCTAAGACGGTTGCTTAGATGTATTTCTGCTTCCTAGAGAGTGATTACACACACACAAACACAAAATAGCCAAACACCAAAACCAACTCCCCCACAAAAACCCAAACACCAACTCAAACCTTAACGAAAATGGCTTTTCATCTAAAGGATCCACCTTTTACACTGTATCAAGGCAGATAACTACCAATACTGTTGTTTGTTCAGCTTAGAAGAAAGTGAAAAGCTCTGTAATCAGCAGAGCAGACCCAAGACAATTCACAAAGGGAAAAAGCATGGCCACAAAGCCCAGCTTCCCTGGTGGCCACCCAGCCCCTGCCACCCTGCTGTGCTCAGACTGCCTCCTCACCAGCTAGCCAATGCATGTCCTCTCATGATGTACAAGTAGAAGTGTGATTAGGAAGATGGAAAAAGTCTAACTAAAAGAAGAAATGCACATAGTAGCAGTGGGACACACAGAGCCACCCTTTCTGCCTTTCTCACCATTATTTCCTGGGCTTACAGTGGAGTTGCAAGCCTCTCCCGTATAATTTCCTTCCAAGCAGGCCAGCTGGGTGAGGATGTCTGACCATAAAGAGCACTGGCTGTGCAAAAAGAGGAGCTACAGTCATCCTCCCTGCTCACTAGTGTCAATCAAGTTTTGCTTAAAAGGAAAGGCATAATCACAACAACATATTGGAGAAGCAGACACAACAGGTGCCAGAAAGACACCTTCCTCCAGTGATCCTCTCATGGTTTAATGAAAGGGACTCGTGCTCCACTAAAACCCCTTAAGCAGAGACACATACAAAAGAAATAATAATCAGACATAACACCTCCCTGGCCACGTACTAAAACTCATTAATAGATAATTCCTATGCTTATCCAAACTCTCTCATGTCAGTCAGACCATCTACAAAATACCCAGTTTAGTGAAAAACATTAAGACAAGGACAGCAGCAATTCACTAGTCAAACAAAGCCTTAGAAGCATCAATAAGGGCAGACTCCATTGCATCCTTTTTTGTGTGGGTTTTCTGCTAACCATGAGTTAATACAAACACTAAAAACACCACTTTGCATGCAACTTCAAAAAGTTAAATTACCCAGAGTATACAAAAGAATATATTTGTGGCAGAAGTGTCAGAGATAGGACAATGCAAGCAAAATAAAACAGTGAAGACAAACTTCCTGCTATAAAATAAAAAAGGAAATACATGAGTCAAAGAAACCATAGAAAATTCTTCTCTCATCAGAAGAAGCCATTTTTAATGTGGGAAAACAATTGAAATGTAAAAAAGCAATTATTAGAGGGTGATTTTTTAGTATTAAGGCAAGACCTCAAACATCCTCATGTTTTCACATTGCACACGATGTATCAGCCATTTCCCCAAATAAAGACTTCAAGGAAAGAGCTAATGATAGGGATGCTGACATTCCCAGGATATTAAACAGAGTTGGGAGAAGCTTTTTTGAATGGATGGTTTAGTGTCTTCAGTACAGTGAAGGTCTAACATGGGTAGGATCCTCCAGGCTTTCACAAGGAACAGGCACAGGCCACCACAGACCTTTGCAGCTCAGCTGTGAAATCATCGGCAATGCCCTATGGACTGAGGGGAGGGGCTCATCTCACCAACAGCTAATATTCTTAGGGGCAACCTGCTGGCTTCAGAATTTGTTTCAGAACTGGCTTTGCATTTAGACAAGCTCTCACTTCTGTGTCCTCAGTCAAAAGACACAAAGGTGAGCACACATTAAATGCCTCTGTTTGGAAGCTGTACTTATATTAAGCCATAAATTCCCACAAGCCATTACTAGTAATGTTTTAACATACTCCTGAGGACTCTTTCAACCCACTACACCTCCTAAACACAGGTTTTGATTAAAGATGAAAACATATCTTCATAATTACTTGAAATACTGACAAAAGAATATTCCTCTTCCTTCTTACTATGAAGACATAAGATATAGTAATCAAGTTTAAATAAAACCATGCAGCAAGCAGTCAAAATAATATTCGAAGTGTGCCTGATGGAGTCTCCCCACAACTCAGAAAACCATGAAGCCAGGTCACCAATGACAGTGCTTCTGAAAACATTAAATAATAATTAATATTTAACTTAGTTACTATGGAATGCTCCTCAGTACAAAGTTCCTCCTCCTCCATAATGCTTCAAATTTATAGCTGGTGGAGAACACTGCACAAGTATGGCAGGCTGTTTGCTGGACTGGAAAAAAAAAGCCACACCACTTCTTTTTTTCCCCCCCATTGAAAGCATAAGAATCTTTCTTTAAAGCATTAAAATCATGGAATTTGAATATTGTCCACTTGTATTCCTGTGGTTCAGACTCTTAGCCAGTTACGACCCTGAATAAAAACCCCAGTCAGCTCCATGCTGCTGCTGCAAGCTGTCTCAAATCACAGCAGACATCAGTACAATTCCCTGCAGACTCCCTGAAAAGAAGCAGAGAATGACAGTAGAGTGGAGACAGATCTTCTGAGTAGCCAGGAAAAAGAAGTAAAGATAACATGAAGATGATCACACAGATAAAACTGCAAAGTTTCTTCTGACAGTAAAGGAGTGTTCTCTCTCTCTTGATGAGTGACAAAATAAAACCTTCATTCATCTCAAGCCTATTTCAGTGAAGACTTTGGGTTTCAACTCCACATCCTCTACAGCCACAGAGATAAGTTATGGCCATTAAAATAAAGTGGTGACAAACTTCTAGTGAACCTCAGCTAAACCACTAACTTGCCATCTGTTGTGGCAGCAGCTTATTGAAGATAAGCAGCCTGGAAGCATTATGGCAATTAAGAAATCTTTTGGTCATTAACTCCACACCAATTAAACACTAAAGGCTTGCAAAACTGTACTGTGGCTCACAACTGCTTTTTAAGGCAAATTTCTGTTCCATGTGACTGGTTTCACTGTGAGACCCAAAGTAGCAAAGAACCTTCAAACGTTTACTCAGGCACTTACTTCTCTATCAGCAATCCTCACACATATGTTTTCTCCCAACTCAAAACCACATACATGCACACACACAAAATATTTACTTCATTCCTACATTTTGACAGCAACATCATCAGTCCCCATTCAGCAATGCCATGGTATAGCTTGGGGACATGCACACACACATTCTCACTACCACATCTGGCCACAAAAGTCTCTCTGGGCTTGTGACAGCAGTGTTAGCCAAATCCAAAGCCTCACAGCCACCTCTGTGAAATACTCAACTATAGGGTTTATAAGGTCATAGAATTGTGAAAGAGGTTCCATAACTTCTGGCAACAGTCCAACTAAGAAGAGAGTTTATGTGAAGGTATTTTTACATCACAGTTTAGAATAGATATAGAATAGAATAAACCAGGTTGGAAGAGACCTTCAAGATCATCGCGTCCAACCCTTCAACCAATCCAACCCACCTAAACAACTAACCCATGGCACCAAAACACTTACTATTAGAAAACAGATGAACTACTCTTCTGCACAATTCTGTGGTAGCCCCACCTTCCTAGCCTTGGAAGAGTTTTGCTCTGAGAGCTAAAGCTGCCATTTCTGCATATAAGGGGGAAAAAAACCCCAAACAACAACAAATCACAAAACCAGAGAAAAAGCTTTCAAAAAATCATCTTTGTTCACAAGCAAAAATATAGAAGAAATCCAAGCCTGCAGTGCCCACGGTGAGTGTAGGGACTCCAAACACATCATCATACAGCTGTTTGTACTGGTTCTCTCTCTTTGCAAAGAGGCTCAAAGAGAAGAAGCCAGAGTCAGGGTGCATTCAAGGGGTGGCAGGGAGCGTTGAAGCTCGGCACCCCCGCCTAAAGAAACTGCTTTTGTTTGTGAGGAGCTGTCACTGACGCAGGCTGACAGCATGCTTAAAGCAGAACAGGAGTCAAGGTGGAGCCTCCCAGCCCTCTGCAGAACACGATGTGTAGGTTACTTGTAACACAGTTCCCAACAACTCTCAGTACTCCACACAATGTGATACAGCCTAATAAAGAATTACAGTGATTTTCAAGAGTTGTGGCTTGCATTAATAGACTTCTTCCAGGAGCAGAACTGCCAGCCTTTCCTTTCCCTCACCTTACAGTGTTAATATAATTAAGTTTTAGACATCACTGGAGAGAGACACTCAGAATCTGTGAAGGACATGACCAGAACTTATTAGTTCAATTTAAAAACCAAAAATTATTCCATAATGTCAGGCTCACAGCCGCTGTGTTCAGAAGTCTTTCATGAACTCACTTGCCCACTTCAAAAGGCAAAGCGTGTTTCCTGCAACATCAATAATGCTTGCTCTTTTACAGCTCTTTACTCTTCTACACAACTCATCTCCTCCATCATCCAAGAACAAAGAAAAGGACATTTGCATCTTTTCTCCTTCCGAAGACCCCATTCTCATTCGCCAACTACAGATCTCTCTTATTTTACCAGATCTGTAACTGCCACTTGTTTCTTCTGACAAACCGGGACAACAAAAGCAAACCAAAGATCAGTCCCTGAGACAGCACAGTTCTGGTACAAAGTACACCCAGGTGCTGCTTCAGGATCTTCTTCAGATTAAAACCTACCTGGCAACTACTCAGGTTTGTAGCTCCTCAATAGCTGGTGATGGGACAGAAAGTAGATCAGATAGACATGGCCACACACCTGAGTTATGAACCAGTCTGGCAGGAGCCAGCCAGCCATACTAGTGCACAGCCATGCTAAGTTGACCTGGGAGACAGACTACTACCATGAATCCAGATCATTTATTAGCTTAGATGACCAGTTTTATGTGAAAGCTGGCTCAAACTCACTCAGAAGATGCATGGTCCTAAGGCAACATGCCACATGCATTTTGGCCCCTTCCCAACAGCTTTGGTTTCCTCCTTGTATATGTGCAAATTCTTTCAGAGGAAAGAAGTTCGCTAGGGGGTCACTCACCTCAACTCTTCTGAGCTCCTTTTTTACTTCCTTTCTTTTCAGGAAGGAGGAAGCTATGAGGGTTTAGACAAGCATAGGTTAAGCATGGCTTCCTACTAAAGATTTTTCATATTATTCAACTCTGGGCACTCATCTTACACCAAAGCCTCTCGAGGCTTCCCTGAACGAAGAGTGGAGAGTTAGCCACTCTGTAGAGTGATGCAGATCAGGAGTGCCTCGCCCTCAAATCAGTATGTTCCACCATTACTAGGAATTTTGAGATGACAAGAACTGCATTTGTGGCTTGTGCAACACAAAGTTGATAATTTGAAAGTATGGTTAAAGTTCACACTCCAAGAGTATTTCTCTCTGGCACTAGCACCTCTCCAACCAGAAAAACTTTAGTCTGAAAGCCTCAAACAAGCTTGCAGGCAACCCCACTAAATTATTCCCCCTAAAATCCACGTTGTATAACAGTAACTTCTGCAGGACTAAAGCAATTGTACCTTCCATGTCCAAAAACAAACCAACCAACAAAAAAAGGCAATATATAGAAAAGATCTAAAGAAAGAAAACTACTTCAAGGAAAATCCCTCTGTTGTTCAGACCTATCTTTAATGCTCTTGCTGGTGTGTTTCCTCACACACCTAGGAGGTCAAGGTTGCCTTGAATCTTATAGTACAAAATTAAGTCACTCTCATGTTGAAAAAATAATGGCATTTTTGTTTTACTGCAGTCTCAGACAGGGTTCAGTTGGGGCAGTTCCCATAATAACATTAATAGTGGGATCATAAATGCCATTAAATGTCATTTCCCAGCTGAACTCTTCATTTGCAGCACAAGAAATTTGAGACTCAACGGTTAAGGTATTAGTAGAGAAAGGGAACTGAACTGCAGCATTCTTCTATCAATTTAACTCACATTTTTCCTTCTGCTTAATAATTCTAGGAAAATGTCACATATGGAATAGCCTCTCAAAACAGAGCAGTCCAAAGCTATGCTACTGGATGTTAAAATAGAAAAGCTCTATGAAATTAAAATGTAGCAATTGCTTTAATTCTCTTGATAAAACAGGATATATGACCTTCTTTCTGCCAGTGAGGGAGCCCCAACAAACAAATCTTCTCTGATTACCCAGATCCATACAAACCTGGAACACTGCCTGGCACATCCATGAAGCCTGGTACATCCTAAGCAAATCACATTTACCTCCCCTTTTTTTTTCCTCATAATAGCTTCCACACAACCTATCTTCAGCAGACCTGTATTTGTTCAGCACCACCCTTGCTACACACACACATCAGGGACTAAAGATTAGTCCTGCAGGTACCAAATGCCACCCAATTGAATTTCCACATCCATTCAGCTCTCCTTGCCAGAAGGGAGTATGTCTGGATCCCTTCCTCACACAGTTTTTAAAGAAGAAAGGATCTGAGAGGTGCTCTCAAGATGAGATACCACTTGTCATGCAGACATGAATGTGATATCAAAAGCCTAACTGAAGCTTCAGGTACTGCTTGGGATCAAAACAATTGCAGGACAAGAACCCTGAATATTCTCATCAACATGCATCTGTTGCAGAACTCACTCTTCACATTAATCCAGTTCCAAATTAAATCAACAAAGTTTTATTGTGACAGTCAGGAAACAAAACTTTGGAGGGGAATGGAGTCACTGTGTTTTTCAGAATAGAAGCTCTCCCTCCCTCAACCTCTCTCCAATATTTTGCAACCAATACAGCAAAGGAAAAAAGAGAAATAATCCTTTGCCTTAAGGCCCAGAATCGCTGTCTCACAACGAAGCCATGAGAGGACGCTTCACTAGTACAGATTAGATGCCACTGAACCAGGTGCCGTCATTTTCAGACACGCTTTCAACATGTTTCATTTAACAATTCACAACCAATTTTTCTCATTATCAATCGGCTATGAGCTAGCAGGTGCAGGAGGTGGGGGGAAATGGAGTGCTCAAGGGTTGGATACACGTCAAGGTCATGAGCACACACGGGCACACACTTTGCAGGAGCAGCACCGCAAGAGCTGAAGGAAACATTTAATAGGTGTGTCTGTGGTCTGGACCTATTAGCTGAAAAATGCCTTAACTGATCACGGGAAGAAGCTAGCAAGGAGCTATTAATGTGAATGTTATGCAACCATTAAGCTTGTTTGAAACTTTGAAATGCTCCAGTTAGATTCATTTAAGTCACAATAGAGTCTCTTTCTGAATTAGCAAGTTAACTGAACCATACCACCCAAACCCAATCCTAATAGTTTCCTCCCATTCTGTTACATCTCCTCCTATTAAATAAACAAGCAGAGCATAAGCTCTTCGGGGTATGGCCTGCACGTCTGTTTCAAAACAGACGGGGTCTGTGTTGATAGGTTGGACTCGATGATCCTCGAGGTCCTTTCCAACCTAAATTATACTGCGATACTGTGAAAAACCAGGGGGACTGCATTTCGTCAGAGGAACAACCGTGCTACCAGACTGTCAAAAACACTTGCCTTTCATCAAGCCAGTGTTATGAGTGTTCAGAAGTACCTGCTCTCTCAGCCTGAAGAGGTTATTATTCTTTATTGGAATTTATCCGAGTTTACCTGAGCTTTGACAACAATGGGCCAAAATAAGTTTGCTTTTAGAGAGCAGGAAGTCCTCCATAAAAGCACAAAAGCGAGCTACTTGCTGAACTACTGAGTTCCTGACAGCGCTCCTCTTTTGTATACCATTTCTTTTGAATGTTTCAATCATGGAGGGGGGGAGGGGAAGAGAGAAAAGGAAAAATCTCAAACAACAAATCAAGCACAGATACGAGTAAAACGCAATGAACTACAAAGCTGCTGAAAATGTTGGTCTAGAAGGTGGCAGTATATGTCTGCTATGTATAGATCTCTGCTTAAAAAGTAGTATTTCAGAGCAAAGGAATAATCAAGTACTTTCTGAAACAGCTCTCAAATGCAAGATTTCATGGTACTACCACTTGACAGACAAAACACTTTGAAAAATGCAAGTGACAGAACTGTAAAATGGCTACTAAATGATTCCCCTGTAACAAAAGCTACTGCTGCAGCTGAGCAGCCACTGACACATAACTCTTCAAAGTACCCGAACATACTAAGGAGCAGCCTATTTCACTGCACCGTATCTATGCCTTAAGCAGTGGCTGATAATCAAATACAGCTCACAGCATCAATAATCCATCAGTCAAAAATGTACAGGATCGAATTATGAAGATCTGATGCAATGCATTACAGAACTTAAAACCCTCAAAACAACAGAAAGCAAGATCTAACTCTTCAAATAAGATACATTAAGCTTCACAAGGTCTATATTCTGTTTACAAATGACGACTCTTCTCAATACTGTTCTAATTAGTTCTGTAAGGAAAAAAATTAACTCCTAGGAAAGTCCTGCAGGAGCAGCACACAAGTAAATGACTTTGTTTCTAATTTCAGTTAGTGTCAACACTGTTACAGGTTTCCAACACTGAGCTACTGAAACACTGCCAAAGCATCCTTAAATTTCAGGATGGTTCTAAAACGCCTGAGAGTCTTAGAGAGGATGAATTTGGATGTTATAAAGCCTGAGCATGAGGCTGAAGAGCTTCCAGGAAGATTCCATTAGGAGTTGCCCACTTGCATCCCTGAACAAGACTTAGCATGTACTCTAATGAAGAATTCAGCCTACAATCTTAAAAACCCCTCCAGATAAGATGTCTAAAAACCTCAATTAAAATGTATTTGTTGGCTCTAACACACTTAGCTAGCATTTCCATACTGACACACGTGCTTTTAGCTTCAACCATAACCAGAGCCATTTTAAACCTCTGTCCAACCTGTTTCATAAAGCATCTTCAAAGTATACCTCATTCTGAATAATTATGACACAGAAGGGCAGGATCATTCCTTAAACATCTTGATTCACTCTGTATTTCAAATGAACTTGGGGAGAAGCATCTAATAGAACAGTAGTAGAGGGATGTGCCCACCACATTCAGAATGGATGCCCTGTAAACAGTGAAGTGCTGAAAGCTGGAAACAGACAGCATGCTGACAAGTATAAAACATTATGCTGTGCAGCAAATACTGAAGTCCAGGGGGTGTTATATTTTAGATATTTCCAGAGATTAAAAATTCAAGTCTGTCCTGCACAGAACTGGCTGATGATTTCTCTTACCTTCTACTGAGAGCTCTACAATATTCTGGGTAGGATGATAGTAAACCAACTCTGGGTACTACTCTACAGCTACTAATGTGTTGCTTGCACTTGATCCAGCCAAAACAAACATTGCACCCAATTCAGAAGTGATCAGTCACATAAAACACACAGTTTTCTTTCTCAACTTCATCCAGAAACAACATCTGCTTGTCTTCCACTCAAAGAACGAAGCCTTGTTTTGGCCATGCACCCCTTAACTAGCAAATTATTAACCATCAAGGAGATCACTTTTTCATTTAAGTAATAGGCAATGATGATTTAAGATTTTATCTTTGCTTTCATGTTTGAAACAAGATTATCAGTTAACTTTTTAAGCACTGGCAACTTCCATGTGTCACCACCATTGGAACGGCATTGAAAATGGCAAGCAAAAGTGATTGAAATGAGTATGGAAGAAGCAACACTAACTTGAAAGAAATACTGGAGAGTGTAAGCACTTCTCTTTCTGAAGCTGAGCACATGGATTTATCTGTCCTTAAAATCCAATTTCAATATGCTTATTGTTTAATTAAATATGGTCTGTGTAACAGGTTTATTCTAGCTGATTCTGACTGAGTAAACTTCCCAATTCCCCACTTGTCCACCAGTCCTTAGAACCACTTGTACCACCCTTTTAGGTGAGATGGAGATATCTGACCACTTGCATACACATCTAAGAGTGCAAGCAGAAAAAGACCAATTCAAGCAAAGCTACAAATGCATTCAGAATTAACACCTTGTGCATATTGGGAAGAGCATGAATAATGTATCAGCATATGTAATGTACTGAAGGGTTTCCCAGGAATTTAGTGCTGAACCACTGCATTTCCTTCTGAAGGTACAACTTCCCAAGTGAAGACTCCTGAAGACTGAGAGGTTTTATTAAGAACTAGTCTGTAACAAAAAGAACATGAGGTAGGATGACCAGCAGGGATGCTGTCTTTTCAAGATACGTTTCAGGAAGACTTGATACAGTGTGACTAGGTTGAAAACAAAGTCCCAGACTACAGGCAAAATCCAAACACCAAAGTATTTGGGAGAGTGGAGCCTTCACTATTTTAATCCCACCAACATCCCATTCTCTGCATGTCACTCCACTGCTTTTTTTATTTCTCTCAGCACTATCATGTTTATTCCAACAACACCTAAGAATCTGTGCCTGGAAGAGCTTGCAATCCAAGATGTAAAACCAAATGAGATTCATTTTCCTGATAGATATTGAACTAGAAGAGTTTAGTGCTGACTTGCAAAGTTACAACCAAAATCTTGCACACCTCTTCACCCTTAAGCACATCATTCCTCTGAATATCTAAATCACCTAAGAGTCCCAAAAGGAAATGATGCCTGAACTAAGAGTCAGCTTAGAACAGACCTACCAAAAAGGTTAATCTAAAGCACTGTGGATTTTGGGTGAACAAATGTGAGAGTAGAGCAAAGCAAATTTTGAAGAGGGAATGTGGGGGGAAAAAAAGTTAATTTACAATCATCAGCTTGCTAGCTGCCCAAGCACAAAGTTACAAAGACAACAACAGCCACCACCACCCCACCATTTGTCACTCCATGGTATTTCAGACACCCTACCTAACAAAAGAGATATTTTCTGTTTCCCCCTTACCTGTGCAAGTCTATGAGAGAGAGAGGGAGGAAACAGAACAAGCTGTATGACATGTATATGGAAGTCTGAAGAGGCTGTCAGCAGGAAATGCTTTTGTAAATGATACCTAAATACAAGCTTTGTGCAGGTAAGTTACACTACAAATTTGAGGTAACCTTTATGAGAGAAAAGGACACAAACTTATTTACTCTCTGTGCCTCGAACCAGTAGCCTACCTGTCTGAAGGCCTAATCCTTGAGTAATTTTTCATGGGGGAAAAAAAAAATAATCAATTAAACCACACAATCTGCTCCAAATAAATTTCACCACATTGTAATGAAGCAAATCTACATTATTCTGAGGCACCAGAGTGCAAACCACAGCTCAAACTACAATGAGCCTCCTATGCTTGAGCCTCTCATGCAGAAGTTGTCTACTGCTAAAAGGACTCCAATATTAATGGGGGGGAGAAATACACAAAGGGGTATTTTTTGCTCTTTTCAGGCCTGCCCACCTATTTCTTACAGCTCCTCCATTAAGGTGGGGTCCAAGTCCGAAGACCCCCGAGGATGGGGACCGTGGAGCCGGCAGCTGCCGGGCTTTCAGGAGAATCCCCAGGGTGATATGGCCCCGAGCAGCCTGCGCTGCCCTTCCCCCACAAAGGGTGGGGAGCCGGGGACACTGCCCAGCCCCACCGCTCCGCCACGCAGGGCAGCGCCGAGGCCCCCCGCCGCTGCGAGGGGCCCAGCATTCGCATCCCCCCGCCCCGCTAAGGCCTCGGGGCCCGCACCCTCCGAGAAGGGCAGGAGGGGAGGGCGGATGGCGCAACGGCAGCCCCCCGGCTCCCAGCGCCGCCCGCCCGGGTGGGTGTGTGCCGGGCCCGCCGCAGCGGGATGTCATCGCCGCCCGCCGCCTTCCCAGTCCGCTCCTCACCTCGCCGTGTCCCGCCGCGGCACCGCCGCCGCCCAGAGCTCCGTTGCCGGCGGCTGTCGCCGGCGCTGTCAGCAGGCCGCCCACCGCGTTCGGCGAGGCGGCGGCCGCCTGGGTCGCAGCCCGCAAAGGGGCCGCTCCCGCCGCCGCCCCGGCCTTGCCCAGGCCGCCGGCGCCGCCGCCGCCGCTGGGTCCCGGCCCGCCGGTGCTGCTGAGGCCGCCGCCCCGCTTGTTCTTCCGGCGCTTGGCTCCG
The DNA here is from genome assembly GCF_026170545.1 of Melanerpes formicivorus. Taxonomy (NCBI): domain Eukaryota; kingdom Metazoa; phylum Chordata; class Aves; order Piciformes; family Picidae; genus Melanerpes; species Melanerpes formicivorus. The sequence goes on along the minus strand of NW_027142370.1, from coordinate 11,097,125 downwards.
CGCTTGGCGTCGGCCGGACTCATCGTGCCTGACACCCGGGCAAGGGAGGAGGGTGCGGGGTGGGGGGGGGGAGGGAAGGAGGAGGAAGGGAAGGGGAGCGGGGCCGCCGCAAGCGCCCGGGCACGGAGGGAACGGGTAGGGCCGGGGCACGAGCCACCCCGGGCGCCGAGGAGCAGAGCGCACCGACTGTCACGGCAACGGGGACTCCCTCGGCCCCAGCGCCGCTGACCAGAGTTACCGTCCAATATGGCGGACACAAGGGGAAAGTGATCCCCCTTTACGTCGGGGGGCTCCCCCTTGTGCTGACGGGAACCCGCCCCGCGGCTTACGCTGGGATACGTAGTTCCCGCTCCGTGGCACAACCCTCGGCTCCTGCGGCTAGCGGACTACAACTCCCAGCGTGCACTGCGAAACCCGCCTAGGAGCGACCGGTGAGCTCATCCGTCCTCGCGGTTCGCACTGGAGGTTGTAGTCCCCGTAGCCGCCGTTAGCCCCGCCGGTCAACGTTGACACCCCGGTCAAGGGACTACACCGCCGCCTTGGAGCCGGCGAGTGTCACGTGAGGCGCCTTAAAGGGGCCGCAGAGCCCGGTTGCTCCCCAAGAGGTAAGCTGAGGCGCCGGGGACCAACTTCCCTCAGAGGGGCGGGTGGGCTGCGGCCCCTTCCGCGGGGGACCCCACCCGCCCCTCTGAGACAGCACAGTTCTTGGATGTGGGAATGCCTTCCCCAAATCCGGGGCCAGGCAGGTCAGAAATGGAGGTTACATCCTGATGGCTGAGGGCCCTAGTCTGCCCTGAAGTGCCCCGAGGCTTTTGCCCGTGAGGCCAGTGGACCTCAGCCTCAGGGCTCTTCACACCTGAGGTGGCATCCTCTGGGCTAGGCCAAAGTGAGACAATCATAAAGTCATTAAGGTTGGAAGAGACCTCTAAGATGCATTGAGTCCAACCATCAACCCAACACCACCATGCCCACTAAGCCATGACCCAAAATGCCACATCTACATGCTTTTTGGGGGCAACTCCAGCATTTCCCTGGGCAGCCTGTTCCAGTGCTTGACTGCTCATTCACAGACTCACAGAATGGTGGGGGTTGGAAGGGACCTCTGCAGATCGTCCCGTCCACCCCCCACCCCCTAAAGGAGAGTAACCCATAGCAGGTTTCCCAGGATTGCAATGCCCAGGCACGTTTGGAATCTCTCTAGAGATAACTTCCCTGAGCAGTCTGGTCCAGTGCTCTGTCACCCTCAAGGTAAAGAAGTTTTTCCTAATATCTAACTTAAACCTCCCCTGGCACAAACAGGTATGGGACAGGCTGCCCAGAGAGCTTGTGGAGACTCCATCTCTGGAGGCACTGAAAACCTGCCTGGATGTATTGTGCAGTTTGCTTTGGGTGCTCTAGCAGGGTGGTTGGACTCAGTGTTCTTCAGAAGTCCCTTCCAACCCCCACTGTTCTGTGATTCTGTCAAACCACAGCAGACAGGCTACTCCTGCCACTGCCACTATCTCCATTGTTTCTCCTGGTTGGTCTCCACAGCACACAACCACACATGCAGGAAAGATGAAATGCTGCAGCACTGGGCTTTGACATGACTGGACAGTGTCATGTAAAAATAGTAGACATGAGCAGATTGAACCTGGTGACAGTTTCTGGCACTATAAAATCTTACTGCAGCATTAAAATTTTGATGGCCTTGCATGGTAGTGATGGTGGGTTCAGGGCAGCAGTGCATTTGGTGTTCATTCACTAATGACCATACATGCATAAAAGGTCATGGAAAAGACAGCTCAGGATTTTAGGCTGGATGTTAGGAAGAAGTTCTTCATAGAAAGAGAGATTGGCCCTTGGAATGTGCTGCCCAGGGAGGTGGTGGAGTCACCATCACTGGAGGTGCTTAAGAAGAGTCTGGATGGGGTGCTTGGTGCCAAGGTTTAATTGAATAGATGGTGTTGGGTGTTAGGTTGGACTTGATGATCCCAAAGGTCGTTACCAACCTGGTTCATTCCATTCCATTCCATTCCATTCCATTCCATTCCATTCCATTCCATTCCATTTTGGGAGAGAAATGGAAGAAGGCACTAATTTCCTAATTTCAGCATGTCCTGGCAATGGGTTGGCAGCTCCAGGAGAAGCTACCATTTTTGCTGAAGGTGTTCCAGGCTTAGCTCTCCTTGGTGCCCACGGAGGAGCTTTGCATGTACGTGCAGGCAGCTGTGAAACCAGGAGAACACGTTTGTTCCTTCTGCGGTCTCATAAATGGTGAAGGTTTGGGGGCAGGGCCCTAGTCTTCATAAATGCTTCCAGTGCTCAGCTTACAGCATGCTGCACAAACAGCAAGCAACAGGGGCAAGAGCAGGGGCCAGGGAAAACTCACACAGCTGGGTGCAGCCTTTTAGCACAACCTCCGGGCCTTGTGGTATGAATTTGAAGCTATCTTTGGGTGACATCTCTCCTTGATGTACAGCAGTGCTTTCAGAGCTAGCATCTCTCACTTGAAGTGGTGACACATCTCACTCCAGTCTTACATGGAGTGTAGAGCCTTACATCTTTATCTCCCTTTTGGAAGGGTGTTTTCACTTGGCCCCTGTTCGTTTAACGCCGGTGCTTCTGCGGGGAAGATTACAGCTCTGTCACTCTCTCTATCCCCTCTGTAGTGCAGATAAAAAGCATTATGATGAGAAACTATTATAGTAAAATCACTCAACCGTAGAGGAGCTCAAGTAATGCTACTTAGGCTGACATCACAGCATTTAATTCCCATGCTCTCATTACAGAAGCCTAAACGTTTTTTCTTTCAACACTTCAGACAATGAGGGCTGTCTAGATGGGGTTACTGATTTATTTTTGAGTCTGTTTTTTCAACAATAAAGAAAATCCACAGGGCAGGACAGTGAGTTTCCATAAACTGTGGGTCAGGGGCTTTATTTCAACCTAAATTTGCTGATGACACCAAGCTGGGGGCAGGAGTTGATCTGCTGGAGGGTAGAGAGGCTCTGCAGAGGGACCTCAACAGGCTGGACAGATGGGCAGAGTCCAAGGGCAGGAGATTGAACACATCCAAGTGCTGGGTTCTGCACATTGGCCACAGCAACCCCATGCAGTGCTACAGGCTGGGTCAGAGTGGCTGGAGGGCAGCCAGGCAGAGAGGGACCTGGGGGTACTGGTCGATGGTAGGATGAACATGAGCCTGCAGTGTGCCCAGGCAGCCAAGAGGGCCAATGGCATCCTGGCCTGCATCAGGAACAGTGTGGCCAGCAGGAGCAGGGAGGTCATTCTGCCCCTGTACACTGCACTGGTTAGGCCACACCTCGAGTCCCGTGTCCAGTTCTGGGCCCCTCAGTTTAGGAAGGAGGTTGACTTGCTGGAACGAGTCCAGAGAAGAGCAACGAAGTTGGTGAGGGGCTTGGAACACAGCCCTGTGAGGAGAGGCTGAGGGAGCTGGGGTTGCTCAGCCTGGAGAAGAGGAGACTCAGGGGTGACCTTATTGCTCTCTACAACTACCTGAAGGGAGGTTGTAGACAGGCGGATGATGGTCTCTTCTCCCAGGCACCCAGTACCAGAACAAGAGGACACAGTCTCAGGCTGCGCCAGGGGAGGTTCAGGCTGGAGGTCAGGAGGAAGTTTTACACAGAGAGAGTGATTGCCCATTGGAATGGGCTGCCCAGGGAGGTGGTGGAGTCACCATCACTGGAGGTGTTCAGGAGGAGACTTGACAGGGTGCTTGGTTACATGGGTTAGTTGATTAGGTGGTGTTGGATGATAGGTTGGACGTGATGATCTTGAAGGTCCCTTCCAACCTGGTCTATCCTATCCTATCCTATCCTATCCTATCCTATCCTATCCTATCCTATCCTATCCTATCCTATCCTATCCTATCCTATCCTATCCTATCCTATCCTATCCTATCCTATCCTATCCTATCCTATCCTATTCTTTCAGTGAAGTACTTCATGGTTTTGAACTGAGCTCAGCTACCACGCCTTGTTTCTAAGTTCCAGTTAGCTGCTGAGCCAGTTGGTTGTTTCAGAAATGAACTTGCCATTTTGGTGGTGGATTTGAGTGTTTGTATGAACCAGAGCAAAAGGGAGAGGAAATTAATTTGCCTGCTGTGAAGACCTTGCTTGAATCGAACTACTGAAAAGGTTCCACCTCGTCCCTGAGAAAATAAACTTAGTCACTGGAACAAACTAACTTTAATTTACCTCATTGTTAATTCAGAGTGTGGTGTTGCACTTCAGAAGCCTTCCAGGGGAAGAATGATTTACCCTGTGAAAATTGGTCAGATTTTCCAGGAATGCCGTTTATGAAAACTCACTGCATAAACAGCACAGGTCACTGCAGTGCCTTCCCGTGCTCTGCCTTTGAACCAGCCCAGTTTCAGAAGCACTGGGGTTCTTTCTCTGAGCCATAAGGTCAATGAAAGGCTGTGTGCAGAGCTGTGCAGATCACAGTTACCTTTACAGAATTGTTTAGAAAAGCCCTCTATGATCATGGAGTCCAGCTGCCAACCCCAAGGTCACCACAACCATTAAACCATGTCCCACAGTGCCATGTCCACAGGTTTCTTGAACACCTCCAGGGATGGTGACTCCACCACCTCCCTGGGCAGCCTGTTCCAATCCCTGACCACTCTTGCAGCAAAGAAATTTTTCCTGATATCCAACCTAAACCTCCCCTGCCACAATTCCAGGCCATTTCCTCTCATTCTCTCACCTGACACTAGGGAGAAGAGACCAACCCCTACCAGACTCCAGACTCCTTTCAGGGAGTTGCAGAGAGCTATGAGGTCTCCCCTCATCCTTCTCTTCTCCAGGGTGAACACCCCCAGGTCCCTCAGCTGCTCCTCACCAGCCCTGTTCTCCAGACCTTTCACCAGCTTCATTGCCCTTCTCTCAACCTGCTCCAGCACTTCAGTGTCTTTCTTGTAGTCAAGGTGCTGTCTGGGAAAGCTCAATATGGTTTTATCACCCTGGTGAAATACTTGTGCTGGTCTTCCACTGTACACACAATCCTGTAAGGAATCTTTGCACTGAACTGTTGTTACAACTTCAACTCAAAATGAAGAGATCTGCTAGTCCTTACTGGTCTTGAAACACTGCCTCTGTGTCAGGGAGGTTAAAATTTATGATTTCTTTAGTTTCAAGGGGTCCTTAATGACACATTTAGTTCCCAATTCTGCCAGTGCTACTTGGTGACATTAGTAAAAGGCTGAAGTCAAAGGAGCAACTCAAATGCAAGGCAGCTTTGAGAAGAATTTAAAGCTGTCCTTCTGTTTCCCACCACTGTGTAACTACCCCAGCTCTCAGGACTATTGTTTCTTTACACTTCTGAAAGTTCCTCTGAGGTCCTGGCTTTCTCTCTAGTCCCCCCCTATTGCTACAGCTTTACTGAGGACCTGGGTCTCCTCACTGATGTTAACATTGTGCAGCTCGAGCAATCTGTCAATGTAATCATTCTGTCTTTGCTGCCCAACAAACTCATTTTAATAGCAAGTTTATTTTTCTACAGGAGAGGGAAGACAAATGTGTGACAGGGGAGGATGTGATTCCACACACCTGAACACCCTCAGAAAACATTGAGCCCATGCACTTCATCTCCTGTGAGTGTTGGCAGGGTATGTGTTGTTCACCTCCAGAGGCCATTCTGTCTTTTCCCCAGGCTGGGTTAAGAGGAATGACTGTGCTGGACCTTGTATGCACAGCATGAGGACAAGGCAGGGCTCTTTCAGCCTTCCATTCCTACCACTTTCCTTTAAGGACCATCATAATGGTGAGAGACCCTTTCCATGATCCACTTACCAAACTCACATCCCACCACTCTTTGGGAAAGCACTTAGAGGTGACCAAGGTTCAACCTGAAGCAGAGAAGCTTGGACATGTCCACCCTCAGATGCTTTCAGAGCCTTGAAATAAAGTGTACAGTGAATGAAGCTTAGTCTCAGAGTTTTCAAAGAAAACCCACCTTTCAGCACAGGTGTTAACCTGCACATCCAGAGCCCTGGTGGTGTGCTGGGGAAGTGAGGAGGATATTTCCATAGTGTAATCTTCTCTATTCACAACATCCCCATGAAGAAGGGAAAAACAGCAGCAGCTTCCTTGCTCACAGTTTCCAATCCTGCCTGCTCAGCCAGCTCTGTGCCTTGGAGAGCCCAGGCTCTCTGCTTGCCTCTGAAGGCCATCATCTCCAAGGCTCTTCACCTTCTCTGCCTTTTCCTTCCATCTTTACTGCCAATAACCCTTAAAATGAAGCACTAGCAGCCATTCACTGAGCAGTCACCCAGTGTTTTGGGCTGGTTCTGCTCAGTGAGTCAGAACTACTCCTGTTTGCAGCTATGCTGGAAGCATATTCTGGGCTGCTATATAACAAAGTTTGGAGCTCTTTTGATGCTTTCATTTCACCTTTTAAAATATGTTAAATCCATCCATCAGATTTAATCCAGAGTATGACAGCTGAAAGATGAGGACCTGCCTCCTGGCAGCCATTAGAAGCTACAAGCACATGTCCTGTTTCATTGCAATTTGTGCCAACAGAAGCATGTTCTGCTTTTGCACTCACTGACCTGAAGCTTTTTAGCAGTATCAACATGAACATGATCAAAGTGAACAAAGTGAATCTTTCTTAGTGTTTATCTTTCTGCTTCTTTGGCTTTTAAATTTATCACCACAGGAGGAAAAATGATAGCTCCTCACTGTCAAAACATCTCAAAGAATTTGTTGTGGTGGTTGTAGCAGCAGATCTCTTCATAATGCCAGGATGCTCAGCAGAGCTCATGGATCACCCAGGTTTCCACTCTGTGTCTGAGAAACCCAGCAGAGAAAAGGGGTAAAAATGTCCAATTTTCCCCTGTTAAGCAATGTAGTTCATGAAACACTAAAAAGAAGGTAGAGAAGCTAATTTCTATCAGCTGTCTCTAGCAGTGGGGTGCAAAAGGACACAGTCTCAAGCTGCACCAGGGGAGGTTTAGGCTGGAGGCTAGGAAGAAATTCTACACAGAGAGAGTGATTGCCCATTGGACTGGGCTGCCCAGGGAGGTGGTGGAGTCACCATCATTGGAGGTGTTCAGGAGAAGGCTTGATAGGGTGCTTGGTGCCATGGGTTAGTTGATTAGGTGGTGTTGGATGATGGGTTGGACACGATGATCTTGAAGGTCTCTTCCAACCTGGTCTGGTCTATTCTATTCTATTCTATTCTATTCTATTCCATTCCATTCCATTCCATTCCATTCCATTCCAAAGCAAGCCCTATGCTACCACTTTGTCCCAGTGACCTGCTTAAGAGGTTTTCTAATCCACCAGTCACTTTCAGTCCCATTTGACAGAGGCAGAGGTTCCCCCATCCTACAAGATTTAGGCAGACATGAACTTGCACATCCCCAGGGTGGCCCCACAAAGGGAAGTACACTTCCAGTGTCTTTAAGGAGAGGCAAGAACCCACTGGCCACTCAGACCCTTGTAACTTCAAGCATGACATAAGGTAGTGCTGCTTGCCTCTCCAGGCAGAGAGGAAATGTGAGTGCTGGGAGGGGAAAAGAAAGAATGTGGAGATGCAGAGTCCAGCCCTGCAGGAAATTTCATTCCCACTCCTCACAGAGCTTCTGTGAAGACCAAGATTCAAAGGCAGCCTTGCTGAGATGCCTCCAAACCTGGAGCACTGTGGGGCTAGCATTTGGTCCCAGATTAAAGATACTAAAACCAGCTGTGAAATTCCAGCCCAGACCAATTTCCTTACCACAATAAGCATCTGTTCTTCAACTGAAATACTTCATTTGCTTAATGATATGACTGGAAGTGACTGAGCTTGCCTTTGTATTGTCAAACCATTTCCATTGTGTCTCTTAATGTCCAAACCAGGGGATCAGAGAACTCAAACAGTTAATGATGTGATCCAAAAAGATGCTGGACACCAGAAACCTCACAGCAGTGAGGATAAATGTGTCTGGGTCTTGGCTATGGGTCCTTTAAGAGCTACCTGTTATTCCAAGCAATTCCCATCATTTGTGCAGTGGGGCTCTTTGCTGGATTGATAAGCAGCTCCATGATGTTTATATGAATACAGGGGATCATAACTCTGAGCTTCCCTCATCCCAGTGAGAGAAAACATTCAAGACAATTCCCCAAAGGGCAACTCACATTTGGATAAGGCTGGCATCACTCCAAGAGCCTGCAATTGCCAGAGAAAGGGAATTTACTCAACAAAGAATGAGAATATAGCATTATTTACCAGCTGAGAGCTGCTCCTGCAGGGGTAGGATGTGGTCTGCCTTGGTACCAGAGGAGCTCCACATTTCAGCCCCAGATTTAACAAACACTGACGTGTTTGCACAGCGTGTGCTTGCAGGAGGCATTTCTCTAAGTGCAAGGAGGCAGTTTGTGCATTAACATGGCCAGCAGAGACATTTTCTGAGCCACTTCAGTCTCAGAGTTGTCAAATGCAACAGCAATATCAAAAGCTATGATAGCTTTGGTTACAGAATCATAGAATCAGTTTGGATAGAAAAGCCCTTCCAGATCATCAAGCCAGCCATTCTGTAACTACCAAGGCTGGTGCTAAACCATGTCCCTCAGCACCACATCTCTGCTTCTTTTCAATACCCCCAGGGATGGGGATTCAACCATCTCCCTGTGGAGTCTGTTCCAGTGCTTATTTCTGTCCTATTTGTGCTTATTTCTATCCCATTTCAGCCTCTACAGACCATGTAACAGCTCCCTGTCTTTGCCTAATGAAGCACTTTTAGTCATCTCATTCCAAATGGAAAATGTGAGATTGCTGTTGTGCCAGATAAAGAGATGGATGTATTCTCCAAAACTCTTTTACTTCTTGCTGACTAATTTGGAGACAGGCTGGAACAAAGAAAAAGCTATTTTCTTACAGAACTGCAAATCAATGGCATAGAAAAACCTACACTCCATTGTGTGCTTCAGTAAAACAAACTTGCTGCTGTGAGAAGCACTCTGCACTAAAGATTCATAGAATCATAGAATCAATAAGGTTGGAAGAGACCTCAAAGATCATCAAGTCCAACCTGGCACCCAGCACCTCATGACTACTAAACCATGGCTTCAAGTGCCACATCCAATCCCCTCTTGAACACCTGCAGTGATGGGGACTCCACCATAGTATCATAGTGTCATTCAGGGTTGGAAGGGACCACAAGGATCGTCTAGTTCCAACCCCCCTGCCATGGGCAGGGACACCCCACACTAGATCAGCCTGGCCAGAGCCTCATCCAGCCTGGGCTTAAACACCTCCACGGACAGGGCCCCAACCACCTCCCTGGACAGCCCATTCCAGGGCTTCACCACTCTCATGGTGAAGAGCCTCCTCCTCACCTCCAGCCTGAATCTCCCCACCTCCAGCTTCATTCCATTCCCCCTAGTCCTATCACTACCTGAGATCCTGAGAAGTCCTTCCCCAGCCTTCCTGTAGGTCCCCTTCAGATACTGGAAGGCCACATCCTGCACTTCTCAAAGGAGAGTCACCTCTCTGCATTTCCGGTTATTGCATCTGCTTCAAAGTGCAGAAGGAAGAATACAGAAGTGGCAAATCTCTTTGTTTAAGAGTATGTTGTAGCCAGATGCATCGTAGATAAAAATAATGGGTAATAACTCAAATCCAGAAGAGGCAGCAGAGTCAGGCTGAGTGAATTCAAAAGCTTTGTCAAAGAGAGCAATTCATTTTTTGGCAGCTTGAAAGATTAGAGAGCTGGTAGGGGAAGGGCTGCCAGGAATGTATTTCTTGGAAGAAGACTTTCTGCTGAGGATCCCCTTTAGAAATTGATCTAACCTGGTTTACCCCTTGGATATTATTTGCTTAAACACCTCCAGAGATGGGGCCCCAACCACCTCCCTGGACAACCCATTCCAGGGCTTCACCACTCTCATGGGGAAGAACTTCCTCCTCACCTCCAGCCTGAATCTCTCCACCTCCAGCTTCATTCCATTCCCCCTAGTCCTATCACTACCTGACATCCTGAGAACTCCTTCCCCAGCCCTCCTGTAGGCCCCCTTCAGATACTGGAAGGCCACAATTAGGTCACCTGGGAGCCTTCTCTTCTGCAGACTGAACAGCCCCAACTCCTTCAGTCTGTCCTCACAGGAGAGGTGCTCCAGCCCTCTGCTCATCCTCGTGGCCCTTCTCTGGACACCTTCCAGCACCTCCACATCCCTCTTGTAATAGGGGCTCCAGAACTGGAGGCAGTACTCCAGGTGGGGTCTCACCAGAGCTGAGTAGAGGGGGAGGATCACCTCCCTTGCCCTGCTGGCCACACTTCTCTTGTTGCAGCCCTGCTATGGGCAGGGACACCTCCCACTGGTCAAGGTTGCTCAAAGCCTCACCCAGCCTTGGCTTAAACACTTCCAGGAATGAGTAAATTTGTCTGTAAAAAAATCCTGCTGTAGTTGAACTAAACCATCCTTTTCTCCTCCAAACCACAACAGCAACATGATGAAAAAAGGCAGGTCAAATCACTACAACATCTAAGAAGTGGTGTCTAGCATTGGGAGCAGTTGAAAAACCCTGTTCTGGGTTGTACCTCCTGTTTTGGGATGTTTTCATGTTCTGATGGCTCAGGTCTGCAGTAAGGAGCTACATATCCAGTGGTCATGGAGGTGTTGGGTGGAAGGTTGGACCTGATGATCTTAGAGGTCTTTTCCAAGCTTAATGATTCTATGGTTCTATGATCCATTGCCTTGCTGCAGAACCTGGGACAGCTGGTCAAAGCATCACCCCTCAAGCATTTCTTTAAGGAATAGAAAAACTCCTGTTTTTTCTAAATGGCAGTAAAATGCTAAGCCACCATCTCACAGCAAGTGATGACTGCTCTGCTTCCCACAGTTACAGACAGTATTTCCTTAGTGCTTTCACGTCAAAGCCCTACAGAGGTTCCAGTTTGCTCACCCAGGGAGGCATGCTGGAGTCTGCACACCATCACATGAAGCCAAAAGTGGATCCAGCACTCCCCACTCCATAAGACACTGGTCTGCCTATAATTCATGGAAATAGATCTGTCTGAGTTCATGCTGAGCATGTTCTAAGCTCTTAAGGTAAAACCTACCTCTCCACTCAGGTTTTAAAATAGGATCCTCTTTTCTGGAGAATATCACTGACCATATTTGTATGTTCTGCATGAAAGTGGCCAAAGCTCCCACTGTGGCTGTTAAACTACAGGAAGAAGTCTCATCTGTTTTGCTTGGTTACCTTGGGTGAGATTTCACAGCATTTTCCTCCTGTTATCCTTGGAGGTCTGATGCAATGGAGGCTTTGTTTAACCTCAGCTGTCACTACCGGTAAGAACAGAAAGAAGAGGGGAAGTGGAGGAGAGATGAGAGAGTCAACCCCTAGGCAGCATCCCCACATCACCTCTAGAAGTGAAGGCACACACCCCAAGATCCCAGGTTGTTGACACACTGAGGACAGCCCTCACTCCTCTGACTCCCCTCACACAATCTCTGCCACCCTTCTGCTGGCTTCCCAGCTTTCCTCTTGCCAGCCTCCCCAGTACTGTGTTTTGCTGGGAAAGTATCGCCCAGGGCAGCTGTTGTCACGAGGAACACCACGCAGTCAGTGGCACATGTAACAGACTGCAACGCCCCCCAGCACCATGGCATCTCCCCCAGCTCTGCTGTCCCTCCCACACTGGGTGGCTCCTGCAAAATTCCCTGGCAGTCAAATAGAACAGGCAGGATCGCCTTGGTCTGCAGCAGGACAGCTGCTCTGAGACTGACCTATGCCACAGGAACATTCCCAGACCTTCACTGCCTGGTTGGTGGTGGTGTGTGGGAAGGGGTCTCTAGGGTGGCCAAAACACTGTGGAGACGTTGCAGCCACCCCTGTGGCAGGGAGCAGAGCTGTTCCTTGTGCACAGACCAGGCTGGAGGGCAGTGTTGGGCTGCTTGGGCAAAATGTGATTGGAGGGAGAGAGAAACAGCCTGGCTTCACGCTGTGGCTCTCTAAGTGTCTGCATCACTCACCTATTTGTTCTGCAGGGCTTGCTACTGCTTTTCTGCTTTGTCTTTAATGAGCATTTCCTCTCCATGAGCAGCTGCATGCAGGCACTGCCATTTTGTCCACTAGCAGCCTTATCTTTGCAGGCTGTGAGGCCATTCCTCTCCACAGTGACATCAGGCAGGATGTGATTTATTTCAGCATGATGCAACTCCTCGTAACTGGAGTTACCTTGCTGCAGCAGCCATGGGCTCCCTCCACCACACAGGGCATTTTGATGCAGTGCAAAGCCTCCTCCTTGTGATGACAAAAGAGATGTTGAGGGAGGTGCCCCACAGGCCACCACCACCAGTAGTAGCAGAAATCCTGGGAACAACATCTCAGGCTTGGGAACCAAGAACTGGGCACTCAGCTATGCTCACCCCGCTGACCCACGCGGGGCTGCTGAGTCAAGGCTGGCAGCAGCAAGCACCAGCCCATGCCAAGGAGCACCCACCTGGGTACTGTTAGCTACCATCAACAGCAGACTGAGAGCACTCTGGAGAAGGTCAATCCTTTTTCATTTCCCTGCAGAGCATCCCACTCTCCTCTGGCCACCACACAGAGCTGCTCTGCCGTTTCCAAGGTGATGCCTGGAGGTGAAGCCTGTTAAATATTCTCTTGCAGGTAACAGCAGCTGCAGCTGAGATGCCCTTGGATGGGTCGTTGTTTGAAAGGAGGCAGCAAAATACAGAAATAAAAGGTCTGTCTGTAACCAGTTTTGAAAGACAGGCAAGAAAAAAGGACAAATTAGGGCATTTATTTTATGGGATGGTGCTTTCTAATGCAGTTTGAGTCCTTGCACCTGAGAATGAGCATTGTGCCTACCTTGTAAACAACAAAATGAATCATCTGATCCTCAGCCGGCTCTGTCCTCTGAGATGATGGTTACAAATGTCCTTTGTGCCTAACATTGAGTCTTGGGTTGCCCAAGGAAGATTTTTGCTTCATGAATCAAAATGTTTTGTGTTCCTTTGCATGGGCTCCTTAGAAAGCGCTTGCCTTGGATGCAGCACCTGGGCTCCTCGCAGCCTCTGGGACCTCCAGGTATCCTGGGGAACATCTTCTAAATGATAAAAAGTCATTCTGGAATTTCTTCTTCAGGGCTTTGCCACAAACCAAGCTCCATGCTTATTTTAACCACATATATTATCTTTCATTTGCTTTCACTGGAGTCTTTCTGCTGACCTCCTTCAAGCTCCAGTAGTTGTAACACCCTGTGGTTGTGCAGGCAGTGGGTGCTTGGGTTAGTAGGTACCTCTCAGAGAATCACAGAATGGTTTTGGGTGGATCACACATTCAGGTGCTGGAGCAGGTCAAGAGAAGGGCAACGAAGCTGGTGAAGGGTCTGGAGAACAGGTCTGGTGAGGAGCAGCTGAGGGAACTGGGGTTGTTTAGCATGGAGGAGGCTGAACGGAGACCTCATTGTTCTCTACAAGTGCCTGAAAGGAGATTGGAGTGAGGTGGGGGTGGTCTCTTTGCCCTAGGAATTAGTGGTAGGACAAGAGGAAATGGCCTCAAGTTGCACCAGGGGAGGTTCAGGTGGAATATTAGAAGAAACTTCCTCACTGGAAGGGGTCTCAAAGACTGGGACTGTCTTACCAGGGAGATGGTTGAATCCTCATCCCTGAAGATGTTCCAGAGAGACAGAGATGTGGTGCTGTGGGCCATGGTTTAACACCAGCTTTGGTAGAGTTAGAGAATGATTGGACTGGATGATCTTAAAGGGCTTTTCCAACCAAAATAATTCTATGATTCCAGAGGAGGGAGACTCTGAAACAAAAGCTCTGCCTGACCTCACATCTGGGAGCCAGGCAGCATTCCTCAAGTCACCAGCCTCCAGCGCTGCTCCAATCTGCTCCTCACTGCTCCCCTTGGACAACAGCTCTGGGGACAATTTGTGGGATCCTGTGGATGGTTGTTGGAGTTTATGGAACTGGCTGATATTTGCTAGTCAAATAGAAATAACAGCAAGAATTAGAGTCCAAGCCCCTCCAGCTGGATGTCCCCTTTCTTCCCAAGCAATGGTGGCAGCCGTTGCTTGCCCTGCAAAGCTCTCTGCTTTCCAACACAGAGGCAGGAGGCAAAAATAAAGGGAAGTCTGGCTGGCAAACCTAATAAACTCTGCTGACAGAGAGCCTGGAGTTTGACAGAAGCACTTCAGCTAAGTTTTAGCCAGAAGTGTCAGAAAACGAGTCTTTTGCGAGCGTTTCTTCTAATTAGCTCTCTGCAATTCATGAGGCTGGCGTTGAGCAGGCAGCTCTGCCCCGGCGGAGCCCCGCCTGCTCCCGCGGCCCCGCGCTCCCTTTGCTCAGCTGAGGGGTGCTGATGCTTCGGCCTGCAGCAGGCATTTCCTTAAATGCTGACAGACTTCAACAAATTATAGCCATCCCATAATTTGGCAGGTTGGAAAAGAGGCTTTTAAAGAGCCTTGTAAAATCACTGACTTCAACCTTCACCCCAGGCTATTTTTAAAATTCATTTGTCTGCACTCCAGCAAGGAAAAAGGCACAAAATAGAGGCAGGAGCCACGGCTCCACTCGGGGCTGCTGAATTAGTTGGAAATAAGCTCTGGTCTTTGTGGTCATTAATAAATGATTTGGGGAAATGGGTGCTGGAACACCGCTCACCGAAATAGCCACAGCTGCAGACCCTTCCTCTGCGGATCCAGGAGCGGAGTGAGATTTGGGGAGGCTCTGATGGCAGAGGGAAGGCAGCCCTAGCACAGCACCTCCTTGCAGCAGGGTTTTAATGCCTGATTTACACATTGCCTCCCCCTGCAATGTGTGCACTCTTAATCATGCTAATTATCAAGTGCCTGCTTGGCATGATGCTGCAAATCACTGTAAGCAAAAAGGGCCACACAGGAGCTGGCATCAGAAAATAATGTCCAGGGAAGGGGAATGAAGCTAGTGAACAGTCTGGAGAACAGCTCTGGTGAGGAGCAGCTGAGGGACCTGGGGTTGCTCAGCCTGGAGAAGACTGAGGGGAGAACTCATTGCTCTCTGCAGCTCCCTGACAGGAGCTTACAGTGAGGTAGAGATCGGTCTCTTCTCCCTCCTAACAAGTGATAAAACAAGAGGCAATGGCCTCAAGCTACACCAGGGGAGGTTTTGGTTGGATATTAGGAAATATTTCTTTCCTGCAGGTCAGGCATTGGAACAGGCTGGGCAGGGAGGTGGTGGAGTCCCTGTCCCTGCAAGCGTTCAGGAAGCGTGTGGACATGGCCAGGGTGGTGTTAGGTTGATGGTTGGACTCTATGATCCCAGAGAGCATTTCCCATGAAAACTACTCTGTGATTCTAATATCGTTCCATCTACTCCATCCCAGAGAGCCATGAAGCTCTGTCTCTGCTAGCAGCACTGTAAGCTCATGGAGCACAGCCAGGATCTTGCTTCAGGTGATATCTTTACAGTAGGGAGAGTATTTACCATGGCACCTTCAGGGGCTCTGCAGGACCAGAAGACGGAGATGGAGCTTGCTTTCACTCTGTCACTGTGTGTGCCAGCAAGGATTGGGAAGGGCAGAGGGTATCAGAGCAGGTCTTGGAAGGATGAAGGAAGCAGAGGTCCTTCACCTTCCTCAGGAAGCACGAAGAAGCTCAATGGATGGGAATGCATTTTGTGCACTCCCTGGGAAACAATTTTCATACAAATAATGGAAAGGTGTTTAGAATAGACACTTACAATTGCTTGTGTGGAGAGGAGAGACCTCTGAGAGCATGAAGCCCCCAACCTCTGTATTAAACCAATGCCATGGAGGGTGTTGATGCCAATGCCTCAGTCATGCAATTTCTGAAAGGAAACGTTTGGATATAAGCAATTTCCACTCACACTTTCAGTTGTAGTGGATCTGCCTCTAGCTGCTTTTCCCCAATCCTTAAGCTAACATCTAATCTGGAAAACAAAAATACACCAAAGCTAAACCTACAGTCTGTGGGTGGCAGTTACTAGTGGGAAACCAGGCTTTCAGTTATGTGGTGTGATTCAGGTCCTTAGCAAATGAAAGATGTTAACTACTCAGTGTAGTTGAGAAATGTTCTTGGAAGCCTCTTTCTCATTTGTACCAACACCAGACTGATGCAATCACCTGAGCTCTGTGGTCATCCTTCACCACAGGCAGGAGTGGGACCCCTCTTTGACGGAACCTGTGAAGAACTCTTGGGCTGAGAAGTGACAGGCTTAGAGGCTGAGGCTCAGTCAGGCTCCCTGAAAGACCCCAGAGCTGACTTGGTCTCCCACATCCTCAGTGCAGGAGTTACTAGGCAACCACCTCCACAAGATTCCCTGTCCAGGTAACAGGAGTTAGAATAAACCAAACCAGGTTGGAAGATCATCGCATCCAACCCATCAACCAATCCAACCCACCCGAACAGCTAACCCATGGCACCAAGCACCCCATCAAGTCTCCTCCTGAACACCTCCAATGATGGTGACTCCACCACCTCCCTGGGCAGCCCATTCCAATGGGCAATCACTCTCTCTGTATAGAACTTCTTCCTAACATCCAACCTGAACCTCCCCTGGTGCAGCCTGAGACTGTGTCCTCTTGTTCTGGTACTGGCTACCTGGGAGAAGAGACCAACCTCTGCCTGCCTACAACCTCCCTTCAGGTAGTTGTAGAGAGTGATAAGGTCACCCCTGAGTCTCCTCTTCTCCAAGCTGAGCGACCCCAGCTCCCTCAGCCTCTCCTCACAGGGCTGTGTTCCAAACCCCTCACCAACTTTGTTGCCCTTCTCAGGACACGCTCCAGCAAGTCAGCCTCCTTCCTAAACTGAGGGGCCCAGAACTGGACACAGGACTCGAGGTGTGGCCTAACCAGTGCAGTGTACAGGGGCAGAATGACCTCCCTGCTCCTGCTGGCCACACTGTTCCTGATGCAGGCCAGGATGCCATTGGCCCTCTTGGCTGCCTGGGCACACTGCAGGCTCATGTTCAGCCTATCATCGACCAGTACCCCCAGGTCCCTCTCTGCCTGGCTGCTCTCAGCCACTCTGACCCCAGCCTGTAGCACTGCATGGGGTTGTTGTGGCCAATGTACAGAACCTGGCACTTGGATGTGTTCTCTCTGCACACTGCAAAACAGGTAGCCTTTTTCTTTCCAGGAAATAAAACATTTCCCACCGTAACCAGCAACAAAGCAGAGAGGGTGGGAAAGCAGCAACACAACCAGAGGGCACAGAAAAACACCAGTCTGCAGCAAACACGCATCAGCAGAAAACATCTGCACTTCATGGGTGTTAGTAGCAGCACCTAAGTCAAGAATCCATCATTGCTAGGCCTGCCTCCATCACCTTTGGTAAGTCCTGGGGAACAGGAGAGGTGCCTGAGGACTGGAGGAAAGCCAGTATAACTCTGATCTTCAAAATGGATGAGAAACTTCATGCCCAATGAGTAAGAAAAGCAAATCAGAGAAACAAGACAACTTCAAGGCAACAGCATCTATGTAGTTTGTTTGAAGAAGACATAAAAACTTTTCTAGTGACTTTCCAACCACTTTGTGCCTGATCCTGTCCTCAGCATCCCTCCTTGCTCTCTCCAGCAGTTCCTCACACATCACATGCATAAGCAACAGGCAACAAGCTCCAGCAGCAGCTGGAGTTATCTGCCTTGCAAGTGAGGTGTATATACAGCTGCTGCCCTTGGAAGGGAGCCCTCCCTGCTGCCAGCTCCCCCAGCCTCAGGCAGGACTGCACCTATCATCCCAAACACCACACACTGACCAAAAAAACTACAAGGCTGGGGATTCAGGCTGGTTTTCCTCTGCAAATCAATTAAGACTGTGATTAAAAGAACAAGTGCTTGATCAAATTGATAAACTTTATTTCAACCTGGTAAAAGAACTGTTTGCCTACCAGTGGAGGCTGGGAGAAATGGGACAGACAGACATGAATACAATTAAATACAGGGGAGAATGGAATTCTATACAAGACATACATTTACAGAACAGAAAAAAGTCTGTATATTCTCTACTGGTTCCTGCCAACATGAAGCAGCACTGGAACTCAATGATACTGGGCTTTCTTTTCTCTCTTTTTTCCCTCCCTAACCTCCCCCCTGTAATGCAATTCAGTATTTTTCCACATACTGAGACTCAGAATTTCTTTTGAGAAGCACCACATGTGTGGCACTCCACAGGGTACACAGGAAGCTAAAGAGTTTTGTTCTGTGTTTTGGAGGTTGAGATATCTGACTTTCAGGTCAAGGTATTTCTTGAGACACAAACTATCAAGTGATATTTACACAGAGGGAGTTGTGCAAAGGCATTTTAGGCTATGGCTAGTATACTGTGGAAGATGCATGGATACAAGACTCTCCTTCACCCTCAGAGGTAACTCCTCAGATTCCCTTCTTACCATCCCTCTCCTGTAGCAGCCACTCAAGGAACACTGGCCATCAGTGAGCTTTTTTCTTCTTTATTAAGCTACTCCTGTGGCCCTGAAGTGTCTCAGCAGTGTTCAAGCTGGGCTGCCTCTCCTCGTGCAGTGTTTCCAGCTGTTCCACTGATTAGCTGCTTTTTGGGACACAAACACCAGTTGTAGTTGTCACTGCACCATCCTAAGCCTGCTGCAGTCCTTGCTTGCAGTTTGTGTCACCCATGGGAGCACACAGCAACCTGTGCAACTGCTGAGCAGTTGCCATACTGTCACAATGCAAACTGCATATTCCTGACAACAGCTGATCTAGAGCTCTTCCAAAGCAGGGTGGGAAAAGGTACTGCAGTTCAGCCAGCCTTTATGGAACTAAACTCAGTGTTAGTACATCCAGAAACATCCCTAACCATCCTAACAAAAGCCTCTTTACCCCTGCACTCTTCAATACAGAACTTGAGGCTGCTAGTTAGAAGAGCTGAATTAATTCAAGGCTTCCTGCAGAGCCCTAGGGACAGGTTAGCAAAGACACATCAGGTATCAGCATCAACTAAATGCATCCAACCATCATGCTGCACCAGAGCACAGAACAGTATTTCCAGTCTTCGTCATCAACCACCTGCCAAAGGGTGTCCAAGCTTCATTTTCTATCTTTTCATGGCTGGGGCTACTGCAGATGTGGATCATACAGCACTGATTTCTATCACCTCATCTACATTTAACTCTTACAATCCTGTTTGTATCAGCTCAGCTGTGATTCCACATCAGCTTGCAGATTCTAGCTGTAACAGGGTTAAAGCAGAGATTGACAATTTGATCAGGAAGGTCTGTAGGTAGTTTGGTCTTCAGCTGACAAGAGGACAGCATACAACTGGCTTCTAATTTATTGCTAGCAAGCCTGGAGAAGACAACGTTCTGAGTACACAGGAGAGCGCCAGTAAACCCAAGAGACCCTCTCACCATGTCAGAAAAGAAATGCTTAGAAAAATCAATTCAGTGCTGTGGTTGAAGTTCAGGAGTTGTTGGCAGTTAAACATTCCAGAATGTATTCTCCCACTGCACCCGTTGTCATTTATCTGTGCACTTCAGATCTCACGGAGTTCACAAGGACACCTGCATGTTCAAGCCCCCTGCTCAAAGCACCCAAGGGCTGCTTAACAGCAGGTTCTGTTATTGCATGACCTCAGCTGCCAGTTTCATATTGATTTATGACAAAAATCCATCCTCACACAACTTACTCTTCTTGGGCAAAGAAGTTACAGCAGAATGCAACAGAGTTGTGAGCTTCTTACAGGGCGACAACCGAAGTGTAAGGAAAGGGGCAGCTGCCGACCTGCAGCTGGGAAGGGAGCTACTCTGCATCCGTACGCAAGGGTGAGAATAACTTAGAACCAGGAACAACAAAATACTCAACTCCCTCTTATTAAAGCATGAAAAAAATAGAAGGACATGGATGAGCTGCTTCCTTTCTGATGCAGGCTGCTGGTCCAGTTAGAAGACAGTCCTAAACTGAACGTTATGAGCAGGGACAGGACGAGAAGCAGCTTGGGCCGTAAGAAAGCTGTCAATATACATTAGAAGTTCTCCAGCAAAATCAGTTTTATTTGGATGTGTGCACAACTTGCTGCTCTTTATATCTTCAGAGCACTGAAAACATGGTGTTTTCCCCCAAAATCCAGTAGAGTTTGTCCTGAGAAATAGAAGTATTCATATATATATGGGATGATACTGTCTGTGATTGAGTTTCTTCCTGCAGGTTGGGCACGAGTTGGCGTTCCGAAGGGAATCACGGAGGCACTGGCTGCAGAAGACGTGGCCGCACTTGGTTGACACAATCAGTCGTCCACTTTGCACGATCTGGAGGAAAAGAAACCATGACAGCTACTTAGGGTCAAGAACTTAACTTGCCTCGTGTGTTGGCACCAGGCAAATAGGACTGGGAGTGTCTACAAAACCAGGGAACACAGAAATTAAGAGCGTGACCAGCAGGTCAAGGGAAGTTCTCCTCCTACTCTACTCTGCCCTGGTGAGGCCACATCTGGAGCATTCATGTTCAGTTCTGCACTCCCCAGCTCAAGAGATGCAGGGAAGTAGTGGAGAGTCCCAAGGGAAGCTATAAAGATGCTGAGGGGACTGGAGCATTTCTCTGAGGAGGAGAAGCTGAGAGACCTGGGGCTGTTGAGCCTGGAGAAGAATGTGATCAATAGCTAAAGGGTGGGGGGCAAGAGGATGGGGCTGGGCTCTTTTCAGCAGTGTCTAGTGACAAGACATGGGGCAATAGGCACAAACTGGAACCCACAGTGTCACAGTCACAGTATAACTAAGGTTGGAAGAGACCAACCCAGGAGGTTCCACCTAAGCATAAGGAAAAGCTTTCCTGTTGGGGTGCCAGAAGCAGGCTGCCCAGAGAGGTTGTGGAGTCTCCTTCTCTGGAGAAGGATTCCAGACCTACCTGAACATTGCAGTCCTGGGCAGCCTGATTTAGTGACCCTGCTTTAGCAGTGGTGTTGGACTAAATGATCACCAGAGGTCCTTCCAACTCCTACCACTCTGATTCTGTGAAGACCTTTCAGTGCCATCTTGGCAAGTGTTTCTGCTGCTCTGTATACCACTCAGAAATGACTTGGGAGTTACAAGCAGTTTCACCTTCAATTCAAGCTGTTTACTTCAAAGTCAACCCTCTGGGGCCTCCCACATAACGCAGAATTGTGCAGCTCACCCTCTGCCCCATTCTCCCTCTGCCCTAAAAGAAATGCCATGTGGATCCTTACCTCTGAGTAGCCATCCATGCAAATGGGACAGCTGACGGTACCAGAGGGCCTTGGCAGAGAGGACAGAAGCAGAAAGAACAGGCATCCATGAATTTCACCGTGCATGGAGGGTAACCCACACAAACCATCATGCAATCGTCCAACAGCACAGACTAGCCACAGGGCATTTCATCTGCAGATCCCTGAGTACCTTTCACTCTCTCAAGCTGTTGCACTTAATCAGTGGTTGGGGTTTCCCCTACCTAAAGGAAGGCAGTGCCTTGGTTTTCCTTAGGGAGAAGATGTCGTTAGTCAGCCTGCTCCGTGACGACAAGTGACTGAGCAGTGCACCTGTGGCTGTACTTATCTTCAGCAGGTGATCAATAAGAGGTTTGTAACTAAAGCATCTAGCTGTCCCTTAGAGACTATCCATTTGAGATGTGAAAGTGGTTTCCACAAATCAAAACATCCCTGTTTGCATTTAACAACATCTCAGCCCAGTGACATATCCACACCAAGAATTCCTTTCTTACCAAGTGGAGGGCAGGGGCACCCCAAGGTGAGGGAACATAAACAAATACATTCTTAGTTGAGAGACTGCAGCAGTGTCCTTTACAAGCTGTGGTTACAGCTGTACCTCTCCTGCCTCCAGCTGTCTGGCACACACACTAACAGACACAGCTACTCTGCAGAAGGGACTCTCTGCCAGACAGAGCTTCCTGCCACTTTTATTTACAGATTCTCTATTTTAAACTGTCACAGCAAGCTGCTTCCCTGAGTCTTTACCATGAACACTTAGCTTCATTATGTCACTGACCATGCCAAACAACAGTTTGTTGCTTGGAACAGGTAGCATGAGACACCCTTCATGCTGCCACCTCCAGCTCAAGCAGTGAGCACTAGTAATGTTCATCCCTGGCTTCACAGCCATCATTTCACTCCATTAATTATCCCATTTTACTGCCCAAATTATTTATGCAGCAGCTGTAACATTAACTCATTAATTACAGCTAGTGATAACCTTCCCCACAAGCAAGAGCAGTCTAACCCTGCAGGCAGGCAGCTCTCTGGTCACCTCCAGCACCAGTCTAACCCTGCAGGCAGGCAGCTCTCTGGTCACCTCCAGCACCAGTCTAACCCTGCAGGCAGGCAGCTCTCTGGTCACCTCCAGCACCAGTCTAACCCTGCATAGTATCATAGTATCATCATAGTATCATTCATTCAGGGTTGGAAGGGACCACAAGGATCATCTAGTTCCAACCCCCCTGCCATGGGCAGGGACACCCCACACTAGATCAGCCTGGCCAGAGCCTCATCCAGCCTGGGCTTAAACACCTCCAGGGACAGGGCCTCAACCACCTCCCTGGACAACCCATTCCAGGGCTTCACCACTCTCATGGTGAAGAGCTTCCTCCTCACATCTAGCCTGAATCTCCCCACCTCCAGCTTCATTCCATTCCCCCTAGTCCTATCACTACCTGAGATCCTGAGAAGTCCTTCCCCAGCCTTCCTGTAGGCCCCCTTCATATCTCTATGAATTAGTTTGGAAGGACATGAAGCATACATACTTGGAACCTGCAGTTTCATCTTCTAGTGGCCCCAGTTCTCGAGATACTTTATTTGTCACATACACATCATTGTCTCTGGTTTCATCCTCATCATCGCTACTCAGCACACAGCTGTCTGACTGTCTCTGACTTCTTAGTCTGAGGTTTCTCCTTGGCCGCTGATTCTCTGCAATTCAATTGTGGTAAGTTAGATGCAATAATTATCTCCCTGCATCAAGCCTTGAAGTGGGTGATTATGAATGTTCTGCAACAGCTGACCTTCTAAATGGATCACATTCAGCTGGGTTCAAAGCAAACAAGATGGTTTCCTAAGCATTAAAGCTGGACACTTCCAGACACTCTACTACAAATCTACACAAGACAGTTGGTTTGCCCTACAAGAAAGCTAAAGCTTGTTCTGGAAGACGCCTGGTGTCTTAAAAGTTTCATGCAGTTACACTAGTTGTGAATAAATCACCCTTCTAGAAGGCAGCTACCTCTGCCTTAAAAAGGCTAAAAAAGCCTTTTGACATTTTATTAGTCAAAAGCAGGTGTTCCAGAGCTAGGAAACCTTAGCATCAACTTTGGGCTCACAGAACTCCTGCTTGGGGAAAATAACAAAAGCTGTTTTGAGCAGCTCTGATGTATTTTATTTCAGGTAGTTTCTACAAGCTCTGATAGACAGACTCAAACACAGGTTGGGCCCATTCTCTAAGACACTGGCCAGATACTTCAGCATTGTCCTTTGCCTTTTGGTAAATGCAGTTTCCATCAAGGCTGCTCAGGTTCACAAGTTTGTCTTGGAATCATCCTCAACTTAATTTTCCTGTCTTTTCCATCGCCCATGGTAAAATATCAACTCACCTTCAACAATCTTGCATCAATGTAGATGGAAGAGAGAGAAAAGAAAACACAGTTAGACTGGTGTGCACCTCAAGTGTTACATACAAACAGCAGATAAGCCAAGCAATTCCAGCAGCACAAGCTAAGGGTGGCAGGGTATCACTCTTGATAAGAATGCCTCAAGTACTGGACAGTCAGCTGCTGCTCTGAAAAGAGCTAAGTGGGTCTCTGTTTCTGCTCATGCTGCTGCAATGGGACAGAAATGGAGGCAGCTTATGAACCACCTGAACACTTTCCTCCCTGCCCCCCAGTTTTAATGCTGTCATTTGATTTAGGCTGCAAGAGATTGTTCCCCTCTTTCTGCCTCAAACAGGCAAATTCAAGTGTGATATCCATGAACACTTCACAGTAGACTACTGACTGCTGCAGAAAAAACCTCAAACCCTAACCCTGCTATTGTCTTTGGTGGAACTAGCACTGGGGCAATGCAGATTATCTGCTAAGGCTGGAGGCCTGTCCCTTTGCTCAGGGACAATTCCAGCAGGAGAGACTCCCATGCTACTCCTGCTGCTGCATTCTGGTTTGCACTGAAGCAGAAGCATCCCAAAACAGAAGTTGCAAGTTCCACTGCAGCCTGGATCAGATACTCATCCAGCTTTAATAGTAGCAGTAAAAAAACAATCCAAGTGGATTTTTTTTCAGGACTTCATGGAGTAATAATCTGAACTAGTTTGTGCTATGCCTATGTACAGCTTTACTTGGCATCTCTGTACCTGGACTCCCTTAAACTAATGTTGCAGCTAAACAATTTGTATGTGTGATGTCCAAGACTTCTATCTCCTTCACTTTTGATCTAAATCATTGTCCTATAACTTTGATACATCTATTGTAGCTTCAACTTGCAATTGCAGCTCCCTATGACCCATCATCGGGCTACATTCTCCCTAACTTCTGGAGCACAAAGCTATTTCAGATCACCCTCTCACTCTGCAAGTGCACCTCCAGAGCAGATAGCTTTCATGCACTCACAACTTCAACTCAAACCTTATCCTTGGAGCCAGATTCTATCAGGGATCACAACAGAAACCCAGCTGGACTAGGAGATGTAGAGAAGCGTGTCATTCACTACTTACCACAACAGAATCGTTGTGAGTTAGATCGACGACTACAGGTTCCGAAGATTCACATGTGAGATCTACGACTTCTTCACCAGCTTAAACCCAAAACATTAGGAATAGAATTAGAAGTTGCAGAGAAAAAACACCTGCCTGCCACTCTGTAACAGGCTGAGCTATGATTCAGCCTTGACTCGTCCCTATTCTCTTCAGCAACATATGCAACATTTCACTCAGGCTTTGCCCTCCAGAGCACTGCCCACATAAGAGCATTGCCACCATCACCACTGTCTTTGGCCAGCTGCAGAAGCAAGTGGCTGAGCTCCTCATACAGTTTTATGCTATGACAACAGCTTGTGGGAGGTACACAGCAACAAATTATTCATTGAACAGAGAGGCAGGTTTCTGGCACAGAATAAAACATGAATCATACAGGATATGACAATTTTGCAGCACCAGGCTGCACAGGTTCCCCCGAGGGACAGGGGGAACTAATGATAAACTCCTCATTATCTTCCTTGGACTTGGCAGCTCCCAGATGTAGTTGGTCACTCTCTCTAGTGGAGCTGCAGCAACTCCCAGCACATCAGACCAGCAGCACCTGAGTAACTTTCTGCCACAACTCATCTACCAGGAGTGGTGAATGGATTTCCTCTCAGGAACAAGCTAAGCCAGCTGTCAGGAACCTTGTTGTTTGTAGATGCCACATGAGATGCTTTTTCAAGAAGGGGCTCCCCTTCCTCCCCAGTAAAGGGCCTAGAAACTGGCATAACCACCCAAGCCTCCAGATGCAATCTTTGTCTTTACCAAGTCAACAAGAAAGCTTACCACTTTCTTCAACTTCTATTGGCTCTGCTTCTGAAGCCATTTCTGCAGTAGAGGCCACTAGCCTGTTCCGCTTCCGAGCTTGCCTGGCATTTACTGCTCCCCCACGGCGCTTCCGCTGAGTCTAAGAGAGAAAGAAGCCGTGGCACTTGCTTTAGCAGCAACATTAACGTGGCCCTGTCTTGGCAGCACCAGTGAAAGCACACAAGGATACACAGAACACCCCCAAGAAAGGCTGTCATGTGCACTGAAAGGTGGTGTGGCTCATTCCTACCCAAAGCTATCACATTAAGGACAAGACATCACCCAGATCTCTCACCAGCTGGGTCACAAAGAACACCCACGGTGGCTCACCAAAGACAAGACTGATTCACAGTTCTATCAAGGTTTTGCATTTCTGACCTACTACTAGTACCAAGAGATTAAAAAGCTAGAGTATCCCAGAACATGAAGTTCCATGAAGCTGTAATAGTTTGTACTTCCTGCACATTCTTTGAACCATTTTGAGAAGTACCACAAAAACGTGTTGGCATTGAGGAGTAAAATACTTACTGTGCTCATGGTGCTTCTTGATCTAAAAACCACAGAAAAAGGAAGAGGTACTAATCCCAAAACAGTAATTGTAAGGAAGGTACAAGGATCAATTCCTTACATTCCTCTTGGCAGCACACTGTACAGATTGCTCAGGGTCTGGGAATGATGCTCTCCCAAACCTGGAAGAAAAGGGAAGAGAAGATGACCTGTCTGTATTGCTTACTCTCTGAAGTAAATCCCCTCTCCGAGATTCCCACTCCTGATTCACTACTTTCTGTCCAAAGCTAGAGAGGAAGTCCCAGAGTTCAGACACTTGCAGTTGGGCCTAAAGCCTCCATCCTTTGTACCCATTTCCTAAGCTCAAGACCAGAATAAGCTGCTTTGTTACAACAAACTGGGGAAGTTCCAAGGAAGCCCAAAGGAAGCCCAGTGAAGTGGCATTGAAAGCAACTGTCTGAAGGCAACGCTTGTGTGTGGGCAGGCACCCCTGGGAAATGTGCACTAAGCAGCTGTTTTCAGACAACAAAAAGTTCCAGGTAAGCAGTTCCCTTCTCCAACCTGCCTCCAGATTCCAACAGGTGTGAACTGAACAGCTCAAGAGGATTTTAAATCCAGCAAAGCACAGAAAATTCAGTTTAGGAATACCTGTGGATCTGGAAGGGAATTATCAGAGGAAACTTCTTCACTGAAAGTTTTATCAAACACAGAACAGGCTGCCCAGGGAGGTGGTTGAATCCCCATCCCTGCAGGTGCTGAAAAGAGGCAGAGAGTAGTGCTGAGGGACATGGTTTAGCCCCAGTCTTGGTAGAGTTAGAGAATGGCTGGACTTGATGGTCTTAAAGGGCTTTCCCAACCAAAGTGATTCTATGACCCCCAGCACCAACATGACCCAGCTCAGGAGAGTTGTGTTTATAAACACAAGAAAATCAGACTGCTGGAATTTATTAAGACTATAGGAAGAATCCCATGATTGAGTAGCATTTTTGTCTTGCAAGAACCAACCTCTTCTATGGGGCTACAGATTTCCATGTTATCTGCTTACTCAGGAAGTGACTGAAAGCTGATTACCCAAACTGCAGGAGCAGTCAGCAGAAATCTAGCAAAACTCCCTTTCTTCAGTACACCACAGGTCAAGCTAGTGAGTGCAGAAGGGCTGAGGGAAACAAGAGAGTTCCAACTTTTCACCTGTAGACACATACCCATCAATAAGAATTACTTAAGGATTTTCAAAGCCTCAGGAGCACTATGATTTGTTATACAGCACTGCCTAGCAAAAATGACAAGGTCTCTCTGCTCCCCCTCCTGCAAGCACTTTCAAACCCAGCACCAAGCCTCCCAAGAGCGGGCAATGCAAACATTTACCACCCACCTCCTATCAACCCACACCAGCCTCCCTCCTCCTCAAGCACCAAGTGACTCCAGCTGACGCTGTTGGCAAGCCCATCTACTACACTTCGAGCAAGCTGCATTCAGATAGCAATGCAAAATTCTTGAACTCAAATTTCTTTTTAAAACCTAGAGTTTCTTAAACGTGAAAACATAGCAGAGCAACTCAGCGAGCCAAAAACACCCCCCCGCTTTTAACTTCTGCAGACCTTTCACTGCCGGCCGCCAGACGACACAGCAGCAGGAAAAGCCACTCCCCCTTCCTCCCATACGCGGAGCTCTGCACATGCAGTTCCTGCTCCTGTCACTTCGCCTTCCCAAGGGCCTAAGCAGTGTTGTCCTGGTAACATCAAAATTCAAGGTTTATTCCAGCTAGCTCTCTAGCTGTTTAACGACTAGGTCTGCCAACCTTTCTCTTTCCAGGTAGATGCTTGAGAGAAATAAAGGAAAAGTCATTTAAATGGAGACTGTTTGCACTAGGAGCAAAGGAATCCTCATTCCCAAATCCATCATCTTGCTCTCCTGCTATTTATTTTTCCTCTCTAGAAACGCTGAGATCCTCACTGAGTTCAAACTGGCCTAATCAAGCATGTTTGAATTATAATCCCAACTCCCCCACAGGGTTCTCTAGCCAACATAAACAACTTCTCTTACACCTCTCTTGGTCTCATGTGCTTTGCATAAACTGAGGACAACTGGCTTGGGCATGAACACATTTTTACCACACACTAACACAAACGAGGTATCATAATCCTAAACACTCAAAACACAAAGTATAAATATCTGGTGTATGCACTGTACAGCTGATAAAAGCAGTACATGGTGTGTATCAAAACATGACATGTTAGGCCTTCAAGATTTTGCTTCTCATTTCTACCCTTAAAACCTCCCTTTGCACTCTGCACGGGAAGCACAGTATCAAAGACACAGCACGCATTAAAAAGCACATTCTATGATCAGGAGAGGCACATAACAATCACAAAGGGCTAGCCTTCAGGTTTTTTACCCACAAAGAGCAGTAATCTATTTTCCCTTTTCAAAGCTTTCCTAGCATGTATTTCCAGTACCCTCAAGGACCTTCTCATTTTTTCAGATGTACTACACCAACCCCAGCGAAAACAAAAGCTGAGTCTGTTGTGTTCTGTCCAAATTAGGTCAAGCAGTCATAGTATAGTATCATAGTATCATTCAGGGTTGGAAGGGACCACAAGGATCAGCTAGTTCCAACCCCCCTGCCATGGGCAGGGACACCCCACACTACATCAGCCTGGCCAGAGCCTCATCCAGCCTGGGCTTAAACACCTCCAGGGATGGGGCCTCAACCACCTCCCTGGACAACCCATTGACTACAAACTGTAACGATGAGAGAGAAACAGCTACCATAGAGATACACCTTCCTGTCTGCTCTAAGCAGTCAGCTACATCTGCAGATAAGTAAGACAGAGGTGTTAAGCAGCTGAAGAAAGAAACCCCAAAACAAGAAAACAAATCCAAAGAAAAAGGAGAAGGGCACAAACCACCCACAGAACAAAGCACACCGAAGTTTTTCACTGGTCAGATGTCCTGTTTCAGAAGTAACAAAAAGCTGAAGACTGGCCAGAAAAATAAAGCAACTGACTCCTGTTACTGCACAACTCCAAAGGACAGCTTACTTTCTCTAGTCCCAAAATCAAATACAGAAGAAAGGAACAAGATGTTGAGCCTTCCCACGTTCTGCCATGGAAGTGTAGAGGGTCACTGAAGTAGGAGAGCAGCACTCCCTCCACTCCTGCTGTCACACAAAATGGGAGGACGGACTGCCGGCTTCACACTGCCCGATGCACCGCACGTCCTGAGCCACTCCTGCTCCTCCAGCGGGGGGAAGCTACGCCACCAGCTCTTCTCCCACACTTGTCTCTTCCAGCCCCTTCAGGACACCCTCTGGACGTCCCTCGCAGCACACAGAGTTTCTGACACAGTGAGCAGCACGGGAGCCGGCGCAGCCCGCAGGTGAGGCCCGGCTGGTCTGCCTTTCGCTGGCATGCGGGGCAGGCCTAGCTGTGCCCCGGACCCCAGAGCTGCCGGCCCCCCGGCGCCAAGAGGAGCCGCGCCGGGGCCGACCTTCAACGCGGGGCTTCGGCACTCGCAGGCCCCGGAGCACCCCGCAAAGGCAAAGCTTAAAAGAACATATCTGTTAAAAGCCAGGCGGTCCGGACAGTGGGGAAGCGGGACACGCTGCACGGCAACACCGCAGCCAGGAAGGCAGGCCGGGGACAGCTGAGGGGAAGCCGCTCAGGGCCGTCTCAGCGGCGGGCAGGGCCGTGCCCCTGCTGCACGCCCGGCAAACACAGCTCAGGTCCCTGTCCCCGCCAGGGAAAAGGAAACAGCGCCGGCCTCGCCCCGCCGCACAGGGCCCTGCTCCCAGCACCGGCGGAAGATGCCTCATCTCCCCCAGCTGCCCTCAGCGCCGGCCCAGCGCGCCCCTCCCCCACGGCAGCCGGGCGCGGCAGCCTTCCCCGTCTCCCCCATCGCCCCTCACCTGCCGCCCGTCAGCCCCGGACGCCTCAGGAAGGCAAGGCGGGTCCGGCGCCGCCGGCGCCACTCCCGGACAGCGCTCGTAGACCCCCGGCAGGAACCCCCGGCCTGCAACACTCACCCTCAACGCCCGGCCCGGCAGCGGCTCAACGAAACGCCCGCCCCTGCTCCTCCGCGATTGGAAGAGCTGGCGATCCTCCTTGAGCTGATTGGTCCGTCAATCATAAACCCGCTCGCTGCTCGGGCCCGCCTGCTCCCTGCCCCGGCGGCAGAGTGGGAGTTGTAGTTTGCCGTGCAACTGGGGGCGGAGCGGCCGCGGAGCCTGCGGCCAGGTGCCGGCCGGCAGTGACCGCTTTGGGCGAGGCATGAGGGCCTGGTGTCCGATGCACGCTGCTGTGCTGGAAACCCTCAGCCTTCCTCAGGTAATCTGGGCCTTGGTACACATCAGTACACGACAGCTGTGTGCAGAGACGTTGGTGGGCTGGCCGTTTGCACTGCCAGGAGCGCTCTGAAATGTGCAGCTTCCAGCACCATTGCAGGGAAAGGTTTTCTTCGTGAACCTGTCCCTCAGATCAGACAGGTGAAGCCTCTGAGTTTTTAGTCTGTTTCGTTAGATGATTTAAGAGTCATAGATTCATGGAATGGTTGGGGTTGGAAGGGACCTTCAAGGTCATATAGTTCCAGCCACGTGCCACAGACAGGGACACCTCCTACTAAATTAAGCAAGGCCTCATCCAGCCTGGTTTGAATACCTCTGGGGAGGGAGCATCCATGACCTATCTGGGCAGCCTGCTCTGGTGTCTCACCACCCTCACTGCAAACATTTTTCTCCTGATGCCCTGTGGGTATCTGCCCTCCTCAAGCTTCAATCCATTCCCTCTCTTCCCATCACTACAAGCCCTTGTAGGAAGTCCCTTCCCAGCCTTCTCATAGGCCCCTTTCAGGTACTGGAAGGCTGCTTGGAGGTCTCCCTGGAGCTTTCTCTTCTCCAGGCTGAACAGCCCCAACTCTCTTAGCCTGTATCCATACGAGAGGTTCTCCAGCCCTCTGATCATCTTTGTGGCCCTCTTCTGGACTTGCTCCAGCAGCTCCAAGTTTTGGCTGGAAATAGTGTAACAAGTGTGTAAATGAATGACTCAGGAACCACTCATCCACCTGTGTTTCCATGGAGCACAAGTGCAGAGGCATTGCTGACTCGGTTATCTGTGCAAGGATTAACCGGGCTGTGGGTGGGCTGTGCCACAGGCCCTAGCTTGAGGCAGCAGTGTCAATGCAGCTGTGTTGCCTCACACCTTACCTGGCTCCAATGGCTTTGCAGCTGCTTTGTAATAAAATGCTCCTAAGTCTGGCTCTGCATTGGATCACCTCAGGTTTCTGTCAACCACACTGCTGCAAAAGGAATACAAGAGAAGGTGCTCTAGTGGCCAGGGGCAGAGCGGTTCTGGGTAGCACCTGCTGCCTCCAATGTCAAGTTATCCACCTCTGACAGGAGGAATGTGGCATTTTTAATGTTATTCTGTGCATTCTATTGCAAGGACTCCTGTCACTGGAAAAAAATACTGAGCTATATTGATAAAAAACTATCAGTACAGGAATATATTGACATTTTCCCCCAAAGACTCACACTCTTCTATGCTCACTGAAACACTGATTCTAAGGATGACTTCATGCATCCTAAAGTAGCAGTAGAGCTATTTGTGACTTCTGAAGGTAAAAATCCCACAGCTGGATTCCTCTGTTCCTCAGCCTTTTCAGTTGAGAGCAGGGAGAACTTGGAGAAGGAAACAGTTATGAATCAGCTTGATTGCAATTCAGTAGGAGCTCTGAAAACTGTGTCCAACATGGCAGAGGAAGAAGCAGGCAGCATGAAGGGGGCTTGCAATGCCTGTATCAGGTGTCTAAATCCACCTGCCTATGTATTTGCTTAATGAGGAGTTCATAGTTTTTAACATTATCAAAGGGACTCATCAGTTCTGTAGGATCCCAGACCATGGCTGCTAGCCTTGTTAATTGCTGACTTCTGAATTACTGAGGTGATAGAGTCACTCCTTGGCTTTGTTGTTCTGGGATAGGATAGGATAGGATAGGATAGGATAGGATAGGATAGGATAGGATAGGATAGGATAGGATAGGATAGGATAGGATAGGATAGGATAGGATAGGATAGGATAGGATAGACCAGGTTGGAAGAGACCTTCAAGATCATCGTGTCCAACCTATCACCCAACACCACCTAAACAACTAACCCATGGCACCAAGCACCCTATCAAGTCTCCTCCTAAACACCTCCAGTGATGGCCACCACAAGTATCAGAGAGCAAAGAGAGAAGCCAGTCCCATGTGCTGCATTCTCACCAACACAAAATGCCACAGTGAGGTGCAACACTCCTTGTTTGAGGGTCTGTTGAGAAGTGAAGCTGGTGTGCAGTGTTGCCAGCTTGCCTGAGATGTCTGAGGAGCCTGGTCACAAAACTGTGCCTGTCTACTCCTTTATCCTCTGATGACTCCCTACTGCAGCCCATGGAGAGCGCATGCAGCCACTGATGGGTAATACCAACCACAAAGTGAAGAGAGTTAACAACTTAAATGCAACAGAATGATGAGCAACCACAAAAGGAAGATAAACTCCCTGGCACATCCTTGTTGGTTTAAGTTACTACAATCTCCCACTAGGCATAGTGCTGTAATTCCCTCTTCTCTGTGTTTCTCCTGCTATGATTCCTTCTTTCCACTCTCCTCTGCTCCTTAACTCTTCCTTCAAAGCATGAGCCCTGCACGATTTTCATGGACGACTGTAGCATGTACTTTGAATCACAAATGCAGTACAATTTAGCAGCTTGCAGGCTGTGGAAGTGATCTTCACAGCTAGGTGGCAACAAAAGAATTCCCTTAGACTCCCTTCAGTAAAACATGAGAAATGTAATGTTGCAAGAGCATTAAAAGCAGCTGCCTGACTGATGTCAGCCACAGTCTCCTTCAATTTAAATATTTGCAGTAGCCATAATTAAACACTTAGTAACTGGCATGGAGCTAAAATAGAAATACATTACATAGCCCTACTGCTGTGCAGATTTTAATTCAGATTTATATCCTCCTTGGCTTTGTGCCTAGAATAAGTCTTGTGATTTAAAGGCTGTTTTACACAGTATAGGAATTGTCATGGAGGGCAAATGATCTTCTAGGTGAGTAACAGGACGTTGACTTTTTCTGGAAGCAGCTCCCTAAAGAGATCAAGCAATGTTGTGTTCTCCTGCCATTGTTTCAAGTCTGAAGGCATTCAACATCTGCAAAGAGATGGATGGTCTTTTAGGGTCACTCAGTTGTGACTCTGGCTGCTGGAGGCTGGCACATCATCTGAACTTTCTAAACACTTCTCCCCTCAGCCAGTAAAACCGGAGCGGAAACTGGTGAAGCTCCTGTGCACAGCTCCTGTCATGCAGGAAGATGTGGTAGGGATCTGGGCTGACCATGCCTTCTGAAAAGATGCAACTATCAGCTTCTTTTTAGCCCTCATTTTCATTCTTGTGGAGGATGAGCACAGCAAACCATGGCCCAGTGTGCAATGCTAACAGAAGCACACGTCTCAACACTCTTACCCAGATACTTGCCATTCTGCTGTAGGAACTCTAATGGTAAGGCTTTGCTTTCTTAAGGCTTTTGCTTCTAAACAAAATGTACCATTAGAGCATGAAAACAAAATTCTCTCACAATGAAACTAAGGCATTTTTATTCCAGTCTGCCTCTCCTGTGCCTCTATGACCCAAATTTCTCTAATCAGACTGCAAAGGTGAAATAAAGACTCAAATTCAACCTTGTAGTAAATAGGCACACCGGGAGGTTTCCAGCAGGCCTGAATCTGTTCCAGATGGGATTTATTTTACTTCAGAGCACCATATACAGATTGTGGCTCCACTTCTTGCAGCTTCATAGGCAGCTGAAGCTTTTCTGAGCCATTTCTCTGGCCATGAAGCCGTGTTGAAGGATCTTGAACTGCCTTTCCCGACTCTCTTCCAGTCGCTTCCAGTGGTTCCATTGTGACAAATCCTGAGGAGAAGACACACAGCTGATCAGACTGTAGATGGTACATGGGATCTCTTTGGAGGATGCACTGAGCTTCTCTTTGATAAGCTGTCTGGCAACACAGTTATTTGCTAAATGACTGGGAACAAGGCTGGTGAGAGGCCTTGAGCACAGCCCTGTGAGGAGAGGCTGAGGGGGCTGGGGTTGCTTAGCCTGGAGAAGAGGAGGCTCAGGGGAGACCTCATTGCCCTCTACAACTACCTGAAGGGAGGTTGTAGCTGGGAAGGGGTTGGTCTCTTCTCCCAGGCAACCAGCACCAGAACAAGAGGACACAGTCTCAAGCTGTGCCAGGGGAGGTTTAGACTCGAGGTGAGGAGAAAGTTCTTCACCAAGCGAGTCATTCGTCATTGGAATGTGCTGCCCTGGGAGGTGGTGGAGTCACCGTCCCTGGAGGTGTTCAAGAGGGGATTGGATGTGGCACTTGGTGCCATGGTCTAGCCATGAGGTCTGTGGTGACAGGTTGGACTCGATGATCCTCGAGGTCTCTTCCAACCTTAGTGATACTGTGATACATCCAACTGGGTGTGATGACTAGAAAGGTAACTCCCATGGGTTGCCCACTTTAACACAAATCAAACACAGCTGCAACACAAAATGCGGAGATCAAGCTGCAGCTGGATGGCTTACTGCAGTGCTGCCACCTTATTTTCTTTCTTTGCCAACAGAGGTTCAGAAATCCCATCCCACTTCAACAGTCTGCTGAATCAAAAGCTGGGTTCACATGGCAGCACTCCCCAAAAGACCAGAACAAACAGCAAACTGCTACTTCTTCATCTGATGATTTGCTTAAAGTGGTAGAAAATGACCCTTTTTTTTCATTAATGGCAGATTTTTTGCATGGTTAGTGTTCCAAATGGCAATATAAATTCTGTT
The DNA here is from genome assembly GCF_026170545.1 of Melanerpes formicivorus. NCBI lineage: Eukaryota > Metazoa > Chordata > Aves > Piciformes > Picidae > Melanerpes > Melanerpes formicivorus. The sequence goes on along the minus strand of NW_027142370.1, from coordinate 11,062,309 downwards.
TTATCAAAATGGAACAGTGCTCTTTACATAAATGTTACCTTGGCTTACAGCAGCACAAACCCACTGGGCCTGAAGGACCATCACAAATGTGACCTTGAGTCCTGTGTCCAGTTCTGGGCTCCTCAGTTTAAGAAGGACATCAAAACACTTGAACATGTCCAGAGAAGGGCAACAAGGCTGGGGAGAGGCCTTGAACACAGCCCTGTGAGGAGAGGCTGAGGGAGCTGGGGTTGCTTAGCCTGGAGAAGAGGAGGCTCAGGGGAGACCTTATTGCCCTCTACAACTACCTGAAAGGTGGTTGTAGCCGGGAAGGGGTTGGTCTCTTCTCCCAGGCAACCAGCACCAGAACAAGGGGACACAGTCTCAAGCTGTGCCAGGGGAGGTTTAGACTCGAGGTGAGGAGGAAGTTCTTCACCGAGCGAGTCGTTCGTCATTGGGATGTGCTGCCCAGGGAGGTGGTGGAGTCACTGTCCCTGGAGGTGTTCAAGAGGGGATTGGACGTGGTGCTTGGTGCCATGGTCTAGTCATGGGGTCTGTGTTGATAGGTTGGACTCAATGATCCTCGAGGTCTCTTCCAACCTTGGTGATACTGTGATACTGTAACTGAAGCCACAATCTGGAACTTTAATTCAAGAGGTCACTTGTTTCCTACATGCTGAGGAACCAATGTGCCAGAGAACTGCTGCACTGTAACTAAGGGAGGTTTTTTTCCCTGTAGTCACACTGACACCAATTCCAGCAATAGGCAGTTCAACCACAGCAAGCATACTGAACATTTCTGACCTGAATTGAGCCACTTCTCTGCAGTAACATTTGGTTAGGGTCCTGCAGAGCTGAGCAGCACTGATGGAGGATACACCAGAACAGCTAAATAATTGATGCTAACCTTGAGGGTTTTTTTCCTATTGTTTTTCCTTTGTTTGTTTGTTTTCTTCTTTGTTTAACAGATGTCTTAGCATTTGAGTAGAACACAAACAAAACCACTGTGACATCTTAGAATTAGAATTAGAATAAACCAGGTTGGAAGAGACCTTCAAGATCATCACGTCCAACCCTTCAACCAATCCAACCCACCTAAACAACTAACCCATGGCACCAAGCACCCCATCAAGTCTCCTCCTGAACATCTCCAATGACAGCGACTCCACCACCTCCCCAGGCAGCCCATTCCAATGGGCAATCACTCTCTCTGTGTAGAACTTCTTCCTAATATCCAACCTAAACCTCCCCTGGTGCAGCCTGAGACTGTGTCCTCTTGTTCTGGTGCTGGCTGCCTGGGAGAAGAGACCAACCTCCGCCTGTCTACAACCTCCCTTCAGGTAGTTGTAGAGAGCAATAAGGTCACCCCTGAGTCTCCTTCAGACACTGTGAGAAGCTCAGCTCAAGAAGAAGACAAAATCTAACTTCCAAACAGCTTGCAAGCTCTGGCTGTTTTGCTCATTCCTGTGACACCAGAGCACTTCTACAGAGCCACATCAGGCAGTCAAAAGTTCTACTTGTAAACTTATAATTTCTTTGTGTTTAAAAGATGTCCCCCATTTGTGATGGTATAGCTGGTTTCCTTTAAAGCCTGCACTTACAATCATAGCATTATTTTGGTTGGAAAAACCCTTTAAGATCATCGATCCAACCATTACCTATCTCTGTCTGGTGCTAAACCACATCCCTCAGCACCACATCTCTGTGTAGTGGGATGTGTGAGATAGGAAGCTGAGAAAGATGAGAGTTAGAGACAGGGGTATCACAGAATCACCAAGGTTGGAAGAGACCTCAAAGATCATCAAGTCCAACCTGTCACCCAACACCTCATGACTACTAAACCATGGCACCAAGTGCCACATCCAATCCCCTCTTGAACACCTCCAGGGATGGGGTCTCCACCACCTCCCTGGGCAGCACATTCCAATGGCTAACAACTCTCAGTGAAGAACTTTCTTCTCACCTCCAGCCTAAACCTCCCCTGCTGCAGCTGGAGACTGTGTCCTCTTGTTCTGGTGCTGGTTGCCTGGGAGAAGAGACCAACCCCTTCCTGGCTACAACCTCCCTTCAGGTAGTTGTAGAGAGCAATGAGTTCTCCCCTGAGCCTCCTCTTCTCCAGGCTAAACAACCCCAGCTCCCTCAGCCTCTCCTCACAGGGCTGTGCTCAAGGCCTCTCCCCAGCCTTGTTGCCCTTCTCTGGACACCTTCAAGAGTCTCAATGTCCTTCTTAAACTGAAGATGCTGCTTTGGTGGGATGAGAGTGTGTGGTATTATGAGAGGGAAGCCCAGTGTGGTACAACTGAGCCCTGCTCTGTGGTAACAGAATGTGTGATAAGAAGGTGAGGTCAAGGCCACAGTTTGGAGCAATGGTGCCTGTGCAGGAGGCAGGGTGTTGCTATTGCCAGTCATGTATAGCACCATCTGCCTCTGCCCCCCTTGCCAGTGCTGGCAGTGGAGCAAAGGTCTGTGAACAGCAGGTCTATTGCAGAGCTTTTCTCCTTATGTAACTCCCAGACCTTCTTTGATGACATGCTGGTTTTCTGGGGAGTGATCTTGAGGAGCCCTGCCTGCTTTTTACGCTCCAAGGCTTTTTCTACAATCTTTTTCTGCAGGTCCAGAACGCGTTCATCTTTCACAGGCCTGAGACCACACTGGGACTTGCGCCTTTTCTCTTCCTGCCTGCAAAACCAAACAGGAGCAAGGAGAAAGTAAAGTAATAGCCACCTACAGAATAAATCCATCTGAGCATGTATTACCTGGACAATCATGAATTTGCTCTTGCTTCTGGGAACCAGCTCGACTCAAAACGGATTTAAATCATATAGCTCAAACCTGGCATTCACAACTTGTTTACAGAGCAGCTTTAGTGCACACCATAGAATCACTGCTTCCCTCAGGATGCCATGATGACAGTATCTGAAGTATTTAGACATGGAGAAGAAATTCTTCCCCATGAGGGTGGTGAGGCACTGGAACAGGTTGCACAGAGAAGCTGTGGAGGCTCCAAGCCTGGCAGTGTTCAAAGGCAGGCTGGATGGGGCACTGAGCAAGCTGCTCTAGTAGGAGGTGTCCCTGCTCATGGTAGAGGGTTGGAACTAGATGATCTTGAAGGTGCCTTCCAACCCAAACTGTTTTGTGATTCTATGATAAGTTTAGTACATTATCATGTAGTTGAACACTCCTTGGTCTTCTGCTGCTCATGTTCAAAGGCTGAGAGTCAAATGTCTGCCCAGTTCACGTGGCAGTGCTGATTTTCAAGCCCTGAAATTCTATACACTGAATTGATTCTTAATGGTTGTGCAAGTGCTCACAAAGGCACTGCTGTGATGGATGTCATGGCTTGCAGGCTTGATGTCTCTGTCATTTTTCATGTTTTATTTCCCATTTTGGTTAATATAGCTCATTATATACTTGCTTAACATGCTGCTTTTGTGTTGCTGCCTGTCTGTTTGTAAATGATATTAGAAGGAACCTGCTTGGTAGGGACCCAATTAAGCTCCAGCTGACACTTAACTAAAGCATATTCATTCAGCAAAGCTTAGCCACTGTGCTTCAACTAGCCTTCACCAGAATGCAATTTAAGATAGAGAATGGTATTTTATACTGATGCATAAGGCTATCTAGCAAGGAGCAGCATTGGGGAAAATTTGCTGTTCTGTCTCTATAATTATAAATTAATTCTGTAAACATTAAAAAAATTGCTTTTTATAGCTCCTGTGCAGTGTGTTAGTAACACAACCCAAGCAATTAATCACTCTCACTGACTCAATAGATATTTCAGGATTCAAGATCTGCAAATCAGGTTTGACAAACAAAGCCTACAAAGAGCAAGAAAAGCTGCAGCAAAGCGTCCAGCATTGGTAAGCAGCGCAGCGTGGCACATTCCTGCATCACCAGAAAGAAGCCAGGGGTTTGGGTTCCAGATGGAAATGCATGAAATATGCTCCCAAAGAACATTTCTGCTATGCTTTGGTGATGCCTCTCTATAGTAGATGCAGAGTCCCTCAGGGATCAGTCCTGGGACCAGGCTTGTTCAACATCTTTGTGGGTGCCATGGACAGTGGCATTGAGTGCACCCTCAGCAAGTTTGCTGATGACACCAAGCTGTGTGGTGCAGCAGACAGCTGGAGGGAAGGGAGGCCATCCAGAGGGACCTGGACAGGCTGGAGAGGTGGGCACAAGCCAACCTCATGAGGTTCAACAAGAGCAAGTGCAGGGTCCTGCATCTGGGTCGAGGCAATCCCAGACACAAATACAGGCTGGGCAGGGACTGGCTGGAAAGCAGCCCTGAGGAGAGAGACTTGGGGATGCTGGGGGAGGAGAAGCTCAACAGGAGCTCTCAATGTGCACTTGCAGCCTGGAAAGCCAATCAGATCCTGGGCTGCATCAAGAGAAGTGTGGCCAGCAGGGCAAGGGAGGTGATTCTCCCCCTCTACTCAGCTCTGGGGAGATCCTACCTGAAGTACTGCCTCCAGTTCTGGAGCCCCTATTACAAGAGGGATGTGGAGGTGCTGGAAGGTGTCCAGAGAAGGGCCACAAGGATGATCAGAGGGCTGGAGCACCTCTCCTATGAGGACAGACTGAGGGAGTTGGGGCTGTTCAGTCTGGAGAAGAGAAGGCTCCGAGGTGACCTAATTGTGGCCTTCCAGTATCTGAAGGGGGTCTACAGGAAGGCTGGGGAGGGACTGCTCAGGATGTCAGGTAGTGATAGGACTAGGGGGAATGGAATGAAGCTGGAGGTGGGGAGATTCAGGCTGGATGTGAGGAGGAAGTTCTTCCCCATGAGAGTGGTGAAGCCCTGGAATGGGTTGTCCAGGGAGGTAGTTGAGGCCCCGTCCCTGGGGGTGTTTAAGCCCAGGCTGGCTGAGGCTCTGGCCAGGCTGATCTAGTGTGGGGTGTCCCTGCCCATGGCAGGGGGGTTGGAACTAGATGATCCTTGTGGTCCCTTCCAACCCTGACTGATTCTATGATACTATGATAGATGCTTCCAAGTTAACAAACACAGCTTGCCTGGGAGCCATGGAAGGAAATGTCTTCTAACATCTATAATGAAAGTTTGGAGCAAAGAGGGCTCCATTAAAATGACTGTATTGCTTTCATGAGTATGACTAGAAGCTTGTAAATTGTTTCATTTCATTTGCATTCTACCATCTTTGGCACCCTGGTCTGTTCTAGAAACCATTTCAGGTGTCAGGACAAGAAGTGAATCAGTGTTATCTTCTCATTACAGCACAGCTTAATTCAGGATGAGAACCATTTTAGAGCTGAATCAAGCCACATGAAGTCAGTTTTAAAGGAACCCAGTGCTATGCAGAACTCAGACTGCACATATAACATAATAAAATGTTCTGGAAGTAGTTAGTAGTGAAGAAAGTAGTTTTATATAGCACACAATGTTCTTAATGCCCAGTTTGCATCTGTGGTAGAAAGCAGGAGTTTGTGTTGCTAAACGTTCAGTGGTGAAAGCCTGTTTCCAGCTCTGACTCCATTTCAGGTTAGAATCAGTCTTAGAATCTTTTCTCAATACATGGCATAGAAGAGAGGGTCACTAATCTATGCAGTCAATCTGCTGCAGCTGTAGCTATTGATTCATTAAATTCATTAAACTATCTTCTTAAGCACTAACATAGTAAAATCCCCAGTCTTTAGAGAGCAGCTATCAGCAACAAACCAAATTACAGCTAGCACCAGAGAAAACTAGTTAAATGAATACATCAATCCTGCCCTCTGTAACTGAGATGATAAATCAATAACAGGCACCTTAGCTATCTCAGCAATAAAGATGAATCTAAGACATGTCTAAAAACGTGTGGGTTTAGCCTGATAGAATGTGTCTGCAGGATGTCAGCCTGAACATGTCTGAAAAACAGATATAGCAAGACAAGGACTAAGCTCTCAAACACACAAAAGGGAAAAAAGGAGAAAAGCAGCTTGGAAGAAAGCAATGGCAAATAGTCAGGAGGCAGTAAAAATGGTTTAAGATCCAGAGGTGTGCCATATTTTATACCTTCACATGAGCTTTCTTCCTGCTCAGCTGTATGTGAAAACAGCTTTGACTCAGCTTTGAAATGCTGTGTGGAGGGGACCTGTCTTCTGCATGTGTGAAGCATCTATGATGGGTATGGGTCCTTCATGAGAATGAATAACAACTATGCTAATGAATAATAAACATGAATAATGAATACAGAATTTGATCAGAGAGCCTGTAAGTGAATAATTTTCTCTTTGATCTACTGCTATAATATATTTAATGTATAACTTACTATTGTTATCAGAAAATCTCCTTCCTCCAACATTTTTAAGTTCTCCATAAGGACTGCCTTTGCACAGACCAAATGAAGCTCAAGGAAGAAAACTATAGCCCTAATGGATGGGGATGAGAAACCACTCTTAAGTAGCAAGCTAGAGTGTTGCTAATAATGTCAAATTAGCTTTGATTAGCTGAAAAGGAGCAGAAGAAAGGGGGACTTCCCTCTCAATGTACAATATCAGCTCTGAATCCTGGGGCAATGCTGTCAACACTAGCCTGCAGAGCATCTTCAACCATAAATGATGAATAAGATTTATTAAGTCTGGTGCAAATCATTATCCAGTAGAAAAAGGAAATCCTGGCCCCAGTGTAATCCCTGACAAGAGTCACACTGATTTTTATAACAGGGCAATATTTTTCTCTCTCCTTGTTTTTCCTCCTCAAGGGGCTAGCAAAATATTAACAGAGTTGCAATGCCTTAAATGTCACATGCTGTTTTATACTGACTTTAAAGCTGCTGCCCGGCCAAGTTCTGTTCTGTACAGGGAAATCTGGTCCAGTTTGTCTAGAAGAAGTTGTTCCTTAGCTCGTTTTTCATGAATTATCTGGTCTCTCCTCTCTTCCTCTGCTGCCTTCTGTGCTTCTCTGAGCAGAGCCAGGCGCTCACGGAGTTCCACTATTGACATTTCACAGATTAAACCGTGCCCACCGGTCTAGAGAACAGGAAAGAGAGGTTTAAATAACACTGTAAATACCAAGAGGAGAGTAAAGGAGTAAACCCAGAATGTTTTGATTGTGTTCCAAAGCATGCTGAATAGATTTTGGCTTCAGGAAACACAGGCACACTCTAACCTGTTGTTGACAAGCTTCTCTTTCCTGTGTGTAAAGGCACAAGGCTCAGGGAACGATTAGTGAGAAAGCTTTGAAATCCACAGTAGATCATCACAAAACTCACAAACCACTTCCTGTCCAAAAAAAAACAAACCCCAAAACCTAACTGACTTGGCTCTTGGATCTTTGAAAATTTCAAATGTGTGAACCTGCATTTGTTTTGATTTGTAAAGCCAAGAGCAGACTTTCCCCTTAATAAAAAAGGGCATTTTTAGTAGTTAGCCATTTCCAGAGCATGGGTGTGGGTCTGTGATAGCATTGACTAATTTGGTCTGAACAAAACTTATGACTAAGCAATGCTTTGGACACAGGAAATGCAGATCTTAATGCCCAAAGTTAAGACATTCACTCCTGAATGTTTAATGAAGTCTTTGCAATAAGAGTAATCATGAGCCTGATTCTGAGGTGCAATGAGAGACTTCTGCACCTTAGTTTGCGTATGAAGGCAGGTATTCTAAACAGGCTTGTGAACACTTGAGGTTTTTGCCTCTTCTTCTTACATAAACTGGCCCTCTCTCTATGTCTGTACAGATATACATCTACATGTACAGAATGGTTCTGATTGGAAAAGACCTTGAAGAATATTGAGTCCAACCATTCTCTAACTCTACCAAGTGCTGGTGCTGGTGCTAAATCCTGTCACAGTATCACAGTATCACCAAGGTTGGAAGAGACCTCAAAGATCATCAAGTCCAACCTGTCACCACAGACCTCATGACTAAACCATGGCACCAAGTGCCACATCCAATCCCCTCTTGAACACCTCCAGGGACGGTGACTCCACCTCCCTGGGCAGCACATTCCAATGACGAACGACTCTCTCGGTGAAGAACTTTCTCCTCACCTCCAGCCTAAACTACCCCTGGTGCAGTTGGAGACTGTGTCCCCTTGTTCTGGTGCTGGTTGCCTGGGAGAAGAGACCAACCCCTTCCCAGCTACAACCACCTTTCAGGTAGTTGTAGAGGGCAATGAGGTCTCCCCTGAGCCTCCTCTTCTCCAGGCTAAACAATCCCAGCTCCCTCAGCCTCTCCTCATAGGGCTTGTGTTCAAGGCCTCTCCCCAGCCTTGTTGCCCTTCTCTGGACACATTCAAGTGTCTCGATGTCCTTCTTAAACTGAGGGGCCCAGAACTGGACACAGGACTCAAGGTGTGGCCTAACCAATGCAGAGTACAGGGGCACAGTGACTTCCCTGCTCCTGCTGGCCACACTATTCCTAATGCAGGCCAGGATGCCATTGGCCTTCAGCACCACATCTCTGCCTCTTTGAAACACCTCCAGTGATGGGGATTCAGCCACCTCTCTGGGCAGTCTGTTCCAGCGCTTATTTCTGTCTTATTTGTGCTTCTTTCTATCACATTTCAGCCTCTACAGGCCATATAACAGCTCCCTGTCTTTGCCTAATGAAGCATTTGGGCCATCCCATTCAAAATTTAAATCCAGAGCTTCTAGATGGGGAGACCTAGGACCTGTTTTAGCAAGGGAGGTTGGACAGGACAATCTCCAGAGGTCCCTTCCCACCCTGCCCCATTGCTGGGGTTCTGCCCTACCCATATGCAGCATACAACTTCTCTGACTGTGTGAAGACATACAATATACCTTTATGTAGATGAGTAGTTTTCCCTTTTGAGCTTACCTCTGTTAAGTCAACCACCTTGTGCCTGACACTTGGTAGAGACTCAATAGCTCGTATTTCTTGAATCAGTTGGTATCTCTTCCTGAGCCTCTCCTCCTCCTCCTCTAAAGCTTGCCGAAGAAGCTCTCGATTCTCCTCACAAACTTCCTGAACTGAAAGAGATCTCATCTCATCTCTGTTAGCTGTCTGCATATTTTAACAAACAGTCCATCTGGAGCAAAATTTGTATGCCTTTGTGAATAATGACAATAATACTGATCTAAAGGTACTTGAGGGAACAGTCTGGCATTGGTGGGAGGAATGATTAGAGAAACAAATGAGTACTTCCCACCTCCACTATCTAGCCTTCTATTCAGCACACAAACATACTGTATACATACATAAAGGAGGCACCTTGAATTACTGCTTTAGAATTGCTGTTCTAATTAGTGCATGCTGCTTCATTGTTTAATAAAAGGCTATCATACAATAGCAAATATTTCTAGCTTTTCAAGGTATTTATCTCCTATAAATCACTGAATTACAAAGGCTGGTAGGCTGTGCTTGCCCACTCAGGGTGGCTAACACCCTCCACCCTACAAGTGTGGAGATAGACAAGCAGGGAAAAGCCTGCCCAGCAACACGTGCTCAACTAGAGGTAGCCTGTTCATACAGCAGATGTTAACATGGCCTTGTGTTGGAGTATGGACAGCCATGCCAGGCAGAACTGCCTTCTCCCTGGACTTGATTAGCATTAACTGAAGACTTTAAGAGTAATAGAGGATAAGTAGCATTATTTCCCTTAATCCTATGACTTGGAGGTGCTACATCCTTCTCCGTTGTGGTACTGTTCTTCTAGGAGATGGCTTTTCTTTCCTTAGCTACACTCTTCTTCTCTGGACTGTCTTCTCAGGAGAAGACAATCATCTTGAGCCATGATTCTTTCACAGTGGTTGCTAGGCAGACCCTTCCTTAATGATATAAATCACAAGAATCTGAGCTTCATAACTTGATCTGACAAAAAGTAGAGTCATTGACATATGCTGCTTCTAGATGGAAGTGAAATCAGTGGCAGAACATTAGAGCTGTCATTTTGTCCTTTTAAACCAAGAGTGATTCCTGTTATCAGTAGTGTAGAACTCCTGATCTACCCATGACCAGCTTATTCCTGCAATTCATATTCATGCATCCATGGCAGTGTACAGCCTGGATCTTTCCTTCAACTTCCCTTTAAAGGGAATTTTCTGTAAACATTGTAATTGGCTCACTGAGAGAAAGCTGAAGCAGTTTGGGGACATTTGGCCTCACATCTCATTTTTCTGGCAATAGATAAATACCTATTTGCTGTTTGTATTTCTGAAGCTTTATTTTTGCTTGCTTTGCATTCTTGTGTCCTTCCACGACCTGCTGCACCAGCTCTCTCGTTTCTTTCTGTTCCTGGAGACGTCTCTCTGCGTACTGGCGCATCAGCTCTGCTTTCTAAATCACAAACAAACAGGAGAACAGAACTTCTGAGAATTGGTGATCCAAATCCTTCAGATCATTGAAAGAGGAGAAGGGCAATTGGGTTCAGAGTATTACATGATCCTCAAAGGGCACTAGCTGGGGACAGCAGAGAGACCCAGATGTAAGCTCTTCTCTCTGTTCTATTTGCTCACACCAGCCTTCCATAACATTTGCACTGCTATTTGCTGGGACTCCCTCCCACATTTTTCTAAAAGCAGACAAAACCAGCCATCTCTGGATCCAGTGGTGAGACTCCAAGAAGAGTGTTAATCTAGTGCACAGCTGACTGGGTGTCTGCAGGATCTTCCTGGGCCTAAGTCCTATCTCTGTAATATACAAAAATCCTCTTCTGGTTACTGTGTTCCTTTCTTTGTCAGAGGAAATGAACAGGAAGTAAGAGGAGGAAGTTCTTCACCAAGAGAGTCATGGGTCATTGGAATGGGCTGCCTGGGGAGGTGGTGGAGTCTCTATCCCTTGAGGTGTTCAAGAGGAGATTGGACGTGGCACTTGGTGCCATGGTTTAGTCATGAGGTCTGTGGTGACAGCTTGGACTTGATGATCCTTGAGCTCTCTTCCAACCTCAGCAATACTGTGATACTGTAAAATGCATTTTCCCCAGTCTAGATTCCTTACTGTACTCTCTGGTTTAGATGGAAGACTAGGGTTTCAAAGAAGGAGGAAAGGCAGAATGACAGCTGTTGGTGAACAGAGAACTGGTGCTCAATACTTCTGGAGCTATCCAGATGGATGAAATGCCCTGCTGGCATCTGCTGGCAAGCAAAGCGAGCTATCTGGAATTGCTCAGGATAGAGCAAGTCCAGTTTGCAGACCCCCAAATCCATACATAGTGTGACATTCCTGGTAACAGATAAATACATATGCTCTGAAAGTGAGGTGACTATAATAATGACAGCAATTTTGGAGTGGGTGTAAACAATCACACTGCTCAGTGGCACACAGTAGGGTTCACTTTCAGTTCTTGCTACAACCTGTCTCAACAGACATGAAGACTCAGTGCCAAACAGGACTGAAAGATTTTTTTAGGACAAAAAAGAAAGTCATCAAGCAAGCTTCTCTTTTGCAGCATGGCCTTTATGAAAGTCTTGTACATTTGTGGTTCCATCATAAGGTACTGAAACACTCCAGAGACATCTGTGAGAGGTGGCCAAGAGAAAAATACTGGCTGGCCTGCAGGGCAGAGCAAGAAACTAGGCTAATGGCAAAGAAAAGCCTGTGACAGTGACTATGAGACATTTAAAATCTGTAGAAATAGTTCTCTCTTGATCACTTGTTTAGTTTCTAGTAAAAGCACTGGGAAAATATCATGTGAACTTGGGAAAAAGATCAAAAGATCTAGCATTGTTTTGGGAAGCTGTGATATGATAGATTGGAAACTGCATGAATATACTTCCTGGCATAAATATTCAGTTTTCCAGAGGAATCCAAAGAGGGTTCTCTGCCTAAATTTTCCTCTAGGAGAGATCTATGTGTCAGGTATGAAGTAGGTGTTCACGGCCAGGTTAGATGAAGCCTTAAGCAGATGAGTCTAGTTAAGAGGCATCCCCACCCATGTCAGGGAATTTGGAGTAGATGATCATAGTATCATAGTATCAGTCAGGGTTGGAAGGGACCACAAGGATCATCTAGTTTCAACCCCCATGCCATGGGCAGGGACACCCCACACTAGATCAGGCTGGACAGAGCCTCAGCCAGCCTGGGCTTAAACACCTCCAGGGATGGGGCCTCAACCACCTCCCTGGACAACCCATTCCAGGGTTTCACGACTCTCATGGTGAAGAACCTCCTCCTCACATCCAGCCTGAATCTCCCCACCTCCAGCTTCATTCCATTCCCCCTAGTCCTATCACTACCTGAGATCCTGAGAAGTCCCTCCCCAGCCTTCCTGTAGGCCCCCTTCAGATACTGGAAGGCCACAATTAGGTCTCCTGGGAGCCTTCTCTTCTCCAGACTGAACAGCCCCAACTCCTTCAGTCTGTCCTCATAGCAGAGGTGCTCCAGCCCTCTGCTCATCCTCGTGGCCCTTCTCTGGACACGTTCCAGCATCTCCACATCCCTCCCTTCCAATCTAACCCATTCTGTGATACTGTGAAGTAAACTGAATTATATCAGTTTAGGAAAACAAAGTCTTCTATATTTGTGTATTTGTGACTCTCATTTTAACAAGGTAATGACATTAGTCATGTAGCGGTGGTTTCCACGCAAAGGGTGCTGTGTATCTCAGCATCTGTTCAAAAGGGACATGCACAATGACAGCAAAATAGGGGAGAATGTGTAAGTGTCATCAATCAAATCAAACACTTGTAACAAACACAACTTCAGTAAATAAGCAACTGGAGGTTGCAGCACTGCTTCCCCATTGTTTGCAGACTCCAGTGAGTAAAAACAAAGGATAGAGCTTTTACACCTTACAGTAGGTATCATCTGTGCCGTGTTTTGCACTGACAGCATGTAAGCAAATTTGAGCACTGCTGTTTGTGTTACCTGTTCTCTCATTAGACCAGCTTTCCTCTTATTCTCTTGGATGACATTCTGATGGGCTAGAACTGCCTCTTCATAACTTAGTTTCCCTTGAAGCCTCCTGCACTCTATTTCAGCCAGCTGTTCTTCCAGATCTTTTTCACGCATCTGTTTTTGCCATTCCAAGAATTCAGATGGGTCTCCAGTCCCTTCCAGCAAATGTTCAATTCTGCAAGAGAAAAGAAGAGCAGGCTGCTCTGGGGATCTGGATCTTAGAAACATCTCTAGTAGTTTGTTGTGATATAAGGTGCAGGATATAAGGTGCTTCATCTCTGCAGAGACCAAAGGCAGTCATCAAAAAGCCTTTTGACAGATACATTTTCATTCTAGCCCAAGAGGTGTTCCTTCTGGGAAAGCCTGCCTGACAGGATGTGCATGAGGGCATGGACCTGAAAGTTCCAGTGAAACAAAGCCCCAAGAGATGGCAAATTCCAGCTACATAAGGAACAGGGATAATCAGGCTGAAGGTATGTACACTGTCTCAGAGGAGTGCTTTTAGAGGTAGAAAGCATAAATAGCTTTTCTCTTTGGCAGTCTTCTTGGCCACTTTAACACAGAGAACGAAAAACCTTTCTGCTTAATTCTGTTCCTGTTTTGTGTTTTGTCAATTAAAAAATATTGTTGTTAATGAGGCAAAGAAGGATTCAGCTGTTAAGCAAAAGCCACATTCTTATTTTTTCTGCTGGGCTGAGAGAGAAAAGCATAGCAAAGCCCTGGGGCAGGCCCTTCAGAGTCCTGCAGCAGAGAACTGAATGAGCCAAGAACTAGGGCAGAGACACAAAAATGCAGTAAATTGTGTCTTAGAGTTGCTCCCCAATGCATATATATACATACATATGTATCTGTTGTGTGTTAAATGCAGCTGAAGATTAAAACTGACTAATATAAAACACAAAACAGTGTCAAGTTACAGAGGAAATCCATTTCTTTGATGAATGGAACAAAAGTGTGCCAGACAGTGGACAGTATCGTGTGTAAGCCAAAAGACCATCAGTATCCACACACAGCTGCTAACAGAACCTGAGTGGTGCATAATGTCTTACTGCTAAAATCCTGATCCACATCCCAAAATTTCCTAGGTCCAAAGACCAAATCCAAGCATTCAACCTCAGGCAGTCATCCCAAGAGGTAAAATGCTAACAATGTTTAGTACATAGCCTGCTAAGACAGGTGGATTAGAAATAGTATTAAATCAAGATGATATGGCAGAGGTTTTATCTTTGTTAAAGTGATTAGTGAAAATGTTCTCTAATTTTAGTTATAAAATACAACCTTCAGTGGCCATTCAGGAGTCACCCTCTCCCTAGTTAATGTCCACTGAAAACCTGTGGACATTAGGTTTTCTTACACCAGAGGATTCTGCCAGGATTCCCTAAAGCCCTAAGTGCAATCTTTTACTGCCCAGCCCTGCCTAGGGTTTGGCAGCTTGTGTTCAAAGGCAGCTCTGCTGCAGTGCAGCTGTATAGCACTGGAGCAGAGCAGAGTGAGAAGAGTTGTGTAAAGTCCTTGTGTGTGGAGAGCCATATTTAAGCTGCTGGTAACAAACAGCCTTTGAGCTTGCCTAAGCTACACTGTAGGTACACCTGCACCTGGCCTAGCACCTTGGTGACCCTGCCTTGTTGACTTGGCTTCCCAGCTTGACCTCAGCTCTGACTCCTCACTATGGACTCATCCAGCAATCACTGGCTGTCCCTGTTGTCTGTCACTGGATCTGCTCTGCTGCCTTACCAGGGTACTATGGAACTGAGCTGCTGTCAGTGAGGACATTGTCCCTACATGCCTTGCTGCCTCCCTCAGCTCCTGGTTTATCTTGCCATGTGGAGCAGCGCAGTGTTAGCCCTCGGTATCTTATCGTGACAGACACAGGTATCTTTATATACATATAAACAAGTTCAAGCATCAAATTTGGCTTGTAATTGACCACAAAACATATATGGATATATATGAAATGATTTGGCTTAATATCTTACTGGTCTAACAGATGTATACAGGAAGATGTTAGTTACTTGATGGTCTGAAGGTCTTTTCCAGACAGCTGATTCTCTGATTTCTATGCCCTATGCATCTTTTATAATGCAGACAGAAATAGGTGTGTGTTTGCATTATTCTTTATTCTGTAGAGTTGGAATAAATATAGTAAGTGACCCTGACTGGACTTTGCAAGTGAAGTCCAGATTGAATGCTAAAAGTACCTGAACAAGAGGACACAGTCTCAGGCTGCACCAGGGGAGGTTTAGGTTGGATGTTAGGAAGAAGTTCTATACAGAGAGAGTGATTGCCCATTGGAATGGGCTGCCTGGGGAGGTGGTGGAGTCACCATCACTGGAGGTGTTCAGGAGGAGACTTGATGGGGTGCTTGGTGCCATGGGTTAGTTGTTTAGGTGGGTTGGATTGGCTGATGGGTTGGACGCGATGATCTTGAAGGTCTCTTCCAACCTGGTTGTTGTTTATTATTATTATTATTATTATTATTATTATTATTATTATTATTATTATTATTATTATTATTATTATTATTATTAATTATTATTATTATTACTACTACTACTATTATTATTACTACTATTATTATTAAGAGAAGACAGTCATGCTGCATACCAGCCTAGACTTTCATTTCAGTCCACTCTTTGTCCATCGCTGTGGTGGGCTGAAATAGAATAGCTTCCTAATGCCTCACAACAGGACCATTATTTAAGTTCACTTGGAATGTATGTCATTATTTTTACTGTGGTTAATGATCCCATATCCCGGGCTATGAGAGGTAACCTGAGAATGAAGGGTGCTGGTGCACCTACCTCTTGAGTTCCTGTTCCCTTTTCCGCTGGTAGAGGGCACCCTCTCTCAAAATAGCTGCAGCGTTTAATTTAATAGGTATGTTGTCAGTCTGTCAGGAAAGGGAATGTACATACCATAGTTAGCAATGTAAACCATAACACACAGCATCAAAACATTTCAATGGGTTAAATACATCGACCCAAGACAGCATAAATTTTGCATTCATCAAGCATTAATCTGACATGCACAATGAAATTGCATGCTGCTCCTAAACCATTCAAGCTGCTTAAGAAATCAGCCAAGTCCCCCAAGTGGATTATAAATTTGTAATCACTCTTGGACCATGTCAAATCCCATAGAATGTGTTCACTTCCTTTCATTATTTTTTTTTTCCAGTGCTCATAGGCATGGTGTGCAGGGATTCCATCTGCTTTGGACAAGGGAAGGCAATTGCTTCTCTGAGAGATGGTAAGTTAGCCAAAGCCATGAAAGAAAAACATAAGCAGAACCTTTCACAGGAAGGGCTCAGAAGTGATATACAAATAGTCACTGTTGAAACTTTATATTATTTAGAAGTCATCTGGCATCACCAATTGCCACAGCCACTCTCTGGGTAGTAGAAGTGAAATACAGCTCTTAGTGACTTTCAGGCCTCATGTTGTAACTTGGATTAGATCTCGCGGCTGCTTTGCAGTTCTTCAAAGTATTGCCTTAGGACTAACTCCCAGACAAGCTCTAAATACTGAGGCAGGAAGGGAACAGAACAATGTCTCTGACAGTTAAAAATGTTCCCTGCACAAGTAGGCTGCTCAGAAAAAAATCTATCACCTTTGCAGACACATGGAAGAGACCTGATCTGAACCGAGGCAAAACAGCGCTGGCAGAGTAAGAACTGGGATCGCTCCGGCAGAGAACAAAGCTGAGTTATGACACATCTGACCTAAATCCAGACAGGTTCTATGTTTAGAATCCACACCTGTCTTTAAATTCCAAATTAACAGCTTAATGAGTGGCTGAAAAACAGATGCACAGAATCACTGAAGCTATGTACTGCACACACTGTATGCACAGGTATGTACCGCAGACTCCTGACGTGCGAAAGCTAACTGGAAAAAAGGGTGTTTGCTAATTTAGATTCATCAGGTAGGCTGAGGAGAGCAAACACATGCTATCACCCAGAAATTCACTTAGTGGAATTACTGTTCTCCACACAGATGGCACATTCTAATGGACAAAAATTAATTACCTGACTGTTTCTTGACAAAATGATGATAACTTGAAGGAAAAGATCCCAAGCTAATGTATTTTACTGCTCTTGTTTGACTCTACTTTCTCATCTTTATGGTGTTCTTCCTTTTGGTCTACTGTCCAACTCTTCTCAAAGCCTTCTGTAGGAAAATTCCCTCCAAGGCCTGTAGTTTATACCCTGTACTCTGTAGAATTTGTCTATCTAGTCCTTGTGAAAAGTCCTTTCCTGTCTTTCTTATAGGCCCCCTTCAGCTACTGGAATCCTACTCTAAGGTATTCCTGGAGCCTTCTCATCTCCAGGCTGAACAGGCCCTACTCTCTCAGTCTGTCCCCATAGGGGAGGTTCTTCAGCCCCCTGATCATCTTTGTGGCCTCCTCTGGACCCCCTCCAGCAGCTCCATGTCCCTTATGCTGGGGGCACCATAACTGGATGCAGTGCTGCAGGTGAGATCTCAGCAGAGCAGAGGGGCAGAATCCCCTCCCTGTCCTGCTGCTCTCACTGCTTTGGATGTAACCCAGCACATGGTTGCCTTCTGGGCTGGGTTGCCTTCTGGGTTGACCACTGCTGGCCCATGGGGAGTTTGTCATCAACTGACACCCCCAAGTCCTTCTCTTCCAGACTGCTCTCAAACTACTCCCCACCCAGCCTAGATTTGTACTTGAGATTGTCTCAACCCGGGTGTAGGACCTTACAGTTGGCCTTCTTGAACTTCATGAGGTTGGCTTGGGCCTTGGTGTCATGGAATTTTTGAGTATTACTCTTTCTCTTCCTGGTGTGAGATAGCTTCACTTTTTTTTTCAAGATGAGAAAATGGAAATATTTGAGAAATTGCAGAACACTGTAATTACTCTGGAAGAAAATTTGTATTCACTGTTGCCACCTAATGAACAGACAACAGCTCACCAAATCCAATCAATATGTAAAGAGCACAGCCTGATATGAGCAAGAGGCAGACTGAGACAGACTGATGATGCATTTGTCCTATCTCATTCTTCCAGTGAAAAGGATGAATAGCTATTTTGTAACAGCAATGAGAAATAATTGCTGCTGCACATAATAAATGTGTCTGAAATGAAAAGAATGCATTTAATATACTGTGGGGGTTCTACAAAGAGTTGGTTAAAGTGCAATATAACTTCATTCATTTGAGGACAGGTGATAATCTTATTTATGCATCTGGGATAAACCTTCCTCTTGGAGTTTGTCTACTCACAGGCAGGAAGGTAACAGGAATAGAAAGTATTTTAAAAGTCAGTAACAAGCTATTTCAGCTTGGAAGTTACAGCAGCATCTTGAATATCACCTAACCAGTCTTTAAGGCAAATGTGTTTGGCTGAGATAAAACTGATTGTGCTTCTAGAGAAGACACATGCAGCTGTTAGAAGTGACCCTGATCAATGCCACAAGATCCCTATTTTGCAATTCAGGCTGCTGGTTTGACTATCATTAGTCCACAGTGAGGTTTCAGCATTTTATGTTATCAGGGAAAGAAGTGGAATGTGCATAGCCTTGAGCTAAGCCCACGTCGTTACACACCATGTGTGTTTGGGTTAACTGTGTCCATGTTTCCTGGGACTGATTTTTTTCCCCCTCTTTGGAGTGGAGAAGGAACTGGGATCTTCCTACATTCCTGTAATGGAAATGCTGCTGGATTGTAAACAAGCAGACTAAGCAGGTGATGCTGTTATTAAAGATAACTTCAGGATTTGATAAAGGCCATATATTCTTTAGAAGTAGTTGCCAGCTGCCTGGTTCCACAACAGGGAATCAGTCTTTCCAACGTGTGTACCCAAATACATCATTTTAAAGAGCAGGTAGACCTGCTCACAAGGTATTTGAGGTCACAGTGCAAGCACAGCTTCCACATTAAATCGTTCTGCATATGAATGTGAAGCAAATGAAACGTGACAGATTGAACGATGTTAGACTGAAGATTATCTGTAGCACAGTGACTGCAGAAATAGCAATGTGGGTTTTCATGTGTTACATGGTGAAGGCTGAACAGCCCATTTTCCATCTTACAGTCCTCTGACCCTTGGAAATCCTGGTGGAGAAGCAATCAGTGTAGTAGCTTTGATGACCTCAGTATGTGTCTAAAGGAGAGAAGACAAACAGCCAGACTGATTGTATATTGTGTATCAGACAGTCATTAGCTGGAATGATTGCTTTAGGATCTAATTTTGAAGCAGTGATTTACAGACACAAGATTCTTCTGTCCCTGTGCTGAGTTCTCAAATCAGGGTTGTTTTTTTCTCCTGTGGACTATTCTCAGTCCTTACCATTTTGATATAAAAACTTCTCCCTTTGGAACTGAAAACAGGCACACAAAATAAATTGTTAAGGCAATATGGTTACCTTGTGCAACTGCACACAACTTACCTGTCAGAGCCATCAGGGAGCCATGAGCTCTTAATTGCCCTGACCAGCCTTACCTAGGACTTCAACTCACCCCTTCTGCTCACTGGTCCAGGAGCCCCACTTAATCTCAGACACAGGCTTCAGTCTTTTTCCACTACGCTGAAGGTAATTCTGCTCCTGGTTGTCTCTCCAGTTCTGTCTCCTGCTGTCACAGACCTGAGTTGCTGTTGTAGCCCTGTCTCCTGGCTGGACTTCTGGGTGGACTCCAGGCCTTACTTGTTACCTTACTTTGTCTAAGGATGACCTGCTGTCAGCAGAACCCATCACTACCACCCACCTTGTCACGTTCAGATGATGCAGTGTGGTTGCTGAGGGCATTGCTTGTGCTTTAATTACTTTTGGCTCCTCATTTCTCTTCCCTCTTGCAGTAGCCACACTCTTGTTGCTCCCTGACCCTTTCTTTGTAGACTGTTAATGGGCACAGACTAAAATTTATGAGCATCCTATGCTCCTGGCTACAGAACCTTGTGTATCTCCTGGTAGAGTTTGCATCACCTCAGGATTTGCATGTGTGATTTTCACTCCAGAGTTTTCAAGGACATCTGTCAACAGATGTAATCTTAAAAGGCTACTCACCTTGCTCTGGATCTTTGTGGCCTGGAATGCTGGTTTTTTCTTCATAATGTCTTGGATGATCTGTGTTCAAAACCAGAAATACATTCTTTTATTTCAGAGACAGGTTTTCAAGTACCCATCCAAAAAAATCCTAGAGAGTCACCAAAAATCACTTTTGAATATTCATCTAGAGTAACAAATACAGTCAGAAGTGACATCTTTTGGGACTGTGATATCCACTAAAACTTGCTGTGTGCACTCAATGGGAATACTTCCTATCAAATGACCATGCAAAGGTAGCTCCAAATATGAGCTAATTTTTTGCGGGGCTAAAAATGATGCTAAAAAAGGAACAGTGATGTTCTGACTATGAAATACTGCCTCTGTGTATTAATATATTCAGCTCAAAACATAGTGGGGAGATGCAAGGATGTCAAAGCATATCTGAAGGGCAACAAAGCTGGTGAGGGGTTTGGAGCACAAGCCCCATGAGGAGAGGCTGAGGGAGCTGGGGTTGCTTAGCCTGGAGAAGAGGAGGCTCAGGGGAGACCTCATTGCTCTCTACAACTAATTGAAGGAAGGCTGTAGCCAGGTGGGGGTTGGTCTCTTCTCCCAGGCAACCAGCACCAGAACAAGAGGACACAGTCTCAAGCTGCGCCAGGGGAGGTTTAGGCTGGATGTTAGGAAGAAGTTCCTCACAGAAAGAGAGATTGGCCATTGAAATGTGCTGCCCAGGGAGGTGCTGGAGTTACCATCACTGGAGGTGTTTAGGAAGAGATTGGATGGGGCGCTTGGTGCCATGGTTTAGTTGATTAGATAGTGTTGGATGATGGGTTGGACTCAGAATCACAGAATCACCAAGGCTGGAAGAGACCTCAAAGATCATCAAGTCCAACCTGTCACCACAGACCTCATGACTCGATGATCTTGAAGGTCTTTTCCAACCTGGTTATTTGGTTTTTATTTTTTTATGGAATCATTAAATAGTGGCAAAATTCTGCTGATGGTTATGAAATGGATTTCTGGTGTTAGCTACAGATACTGATGTGAAAGTCTCTGGTACCATGGGGAGGAACACAGTGAACAGAATATGCAGATGTGCCCCTGAAATGAATCTCTTACATACAGCACGTGGTGAAACAGTTGTGCACTGAGAATCAACCTAAGCAGGAATCCTGTGTGAATGGGAGTGTTACTCCCTCAGCTTGGCTGTGGCAGAAAAGTTGATGGAAGAATAATATGTAGGTTCAGAAAAATATTGCCAGTTTGGAGACTTGTTGGAGTCCTAGGAAGGCTGTTTGTCTGAACATCAGGAGAATAATAAAGCAGAACCAGGAGTACAGGAAAAGTGGGTTGTGCATTATGCACCCAAAGAGGCAAATGTTAGAATGTAGATGTGAGATGCCAGAAGAGCTATAAATGAACCACATAATTCCTCATCCCAAATAAAAATCCTCAAATACTTTCAAATGTATTTAAATATCCCAGTCATGTTTCATCTTCATACTGGGTATGTTCAGATAATAAAGTATTTGGTAGCATACCACTTCCTCTTCAGGCTTCCCAATTGCACACCTGAACTGGTTTGTATTTGCTTCCAGGAGCAGACCCTGAAATTAAAACAATGAGCTTAAAGATTATACTACATTTAAATTCATTAGTAAGGCTCTTCTGTCTCAAAAAAGCCTTGCAACCCCAACCAGGATATTCATTGCTTTCCAATGAATGAAAACTTGACTTTGCATTTATAAGCATTTTCATTCCTGAGGAAAGACTTGATGCAGGCAAGTCTTGATTTACTACACAGTTCTGCCTGGTTGTGTCTTCTGCATAGGACATCAAGCCTTTGGTAGGTCTGCCCATATGAAATGAGTCCAGAATTCAACTTAAAATCTTCAGGATTACCTCTGGCACATCAGTGCCATAAGTAGAATTTGTTTCCACATAGCTAACAAACAGTGCTCTTGGTTTTGAGTTAAATGAGAAGATTATGATCAGGGGATGTCAGCACCAAGGGTGGCTACCACAGGCGTGCCCCTAACCGTAATCCACTTTAAAAGGGGAAGTACAAGCAGCCACGTTTCTAGGGTTTGGCTGTTTGTGTTTGTTGTAAACCAAATCTCTGATCAGAGCTGTGGAACAGACCAGATTTTCCAAGGGCTTTCTGGACAGCAGCTGTTTGTAACATCAGCATTTTCATAACTGTCTAGAGCATGGCTTCCAGTGTCTCACTGCTCATGGGTGCTCAGACATGGTGCTTGTAACCACATCTAGAGCTTCTGCAGAAATGCCATGAAACAAATGGTGATTTTAACACATATTTCTTTCAGGACTCCAACTTTTAGCTTGTTCAGCAAAAAGCCTAAAGAACTGACCTTTGTGAATGCCTTGGATGTCTTTTACAACATTCCAGAGGCACAAAAACTGCTGTTTGCAGCTGTAATTTCATTTGTCCCTTGTATTCGTGCATTTTCTCCACTGAAGGATGTGGCTAGTTCATAGACTCATAGAATTGCTTTGGTTGGAAAACCCCTTTGAGATCATCCAGTCCAACCATTCTCTAACTGCCAAGGGCGGTGCTGAACCATGCCCCTCGGCACCGCATCTCTGCCTGTGAGACATCTGGAGGAACAAGGGGGTTTCAACCGCCCCGCCCCTGGCCTTTTTGTTTTCCGTCAGTGTGGCTCAGCGCCGGCTCTTGGCTGCCGCGCAAGCCAGGCGCGCTGCGGTGCGCGGGTGGACGAGGGGCGGGAGGCCGGCGCTCGCTGGCGGCAGACGAGCGGCCCCGGTGGCGCTCCGGGAGAGTGCTCCTATTTCCGGAGCCCGTCCCCTCGGTGAGGAGTGGGACTGCGCGGCCCCGAGAAGCTCCCCCGGTGTGCGGGCGTGGGAGACGGAGCGCGGGTGGGGCGGCGCCGGGCTGCCGGTGGGGCTCGGCTGTTTCGAAGCAGCGAGACGCTGGCCGGTGCCAGGTGGCCCTTTGCCTACCCCGGCTCGCCTCAGGGCCGGATCTGGCGGGGGGACACTGCCGCCCCAACACCGCTGCCGCCCGGAATTGGGAAGGAAGGAAGGAATAAGGAATTGGGAAGGAAGTGGAGAAGGATGAATCTGACATCCCTTCCTAGGAGCTGGCAACAACAATCTCCTTTAACTATAATAGGAGCTAACTAATTGACCAGGATTGATACCAAAGTTTGGATCCAATAACTAGATCTGTTTGTTTCTGCAGGCCCTCACTTTGGCTTTCTCGACTCATAGACTGGGTACTCTGCTTCTTTACAATTCACAATGACTTCCCACTCTCTCAGCCTGCAGAAGGAGAGTATTGAGTCTGCCCCAAAAAAAGATGTCAGAATCTGCTGACAGTTTAAATCACGGTGACATGTGGTTATTCACCAGTTACTATAGAAAACAAACGAAAATACTGAACATACTTTGTATTTTTAAGCCTTAACTAAGTGAATACCTCAAATACCCATGTCCTGTGGGAGGAAAAGAGCCATCAAACTATTCCAAGTTTGTGAAGAGAAGTAATCATATTTCTGTTACCTTACATGGCTGCTTGCATCATTGCTCACCCAGCATTTGTAAAGTGAATTGTCTCGGGCAATTAGTAATAAGGAAGGATAGGGGATACAAACCTCATGACTCTAGAGAAAGGGCCAGGAGTTAGATGCAAAGGCAGATATGTTTCAGATAATGTTCTAAGACTTGTGGAAATGGAACTTCACAAAAGAAAGAGGTGAGAAGAAAGGGAAAAGCTAGAACAAGAACACAATATACTCACTTCTGCTTTTCGGCGATTTTTGGCTTTCATTTCCTGTAGCTGCTTCTTTTCCTTTGGCTCTCTGTAGGTACTTGGAGGAACCTGTATTAAAAGGTGATTAAGGTATAAAACATTCCAAGTGACACATTCTTGCAGGAAAAAAAACAAACCAAACACATTCACTTATTCTTTTCTATTAGTGCTGGTGTTGAAGACATTGACAGATTGCAGTTAGCTGGGAATACCCAGGCTTTTCAGTCCTGTCCAGTGTAATAGAAACCCTGATCAAAAGACCAGAAAGAAAATCTGAATCTAGATCAAGAAAGGCTAAAGAAATCATACATCTTACAGGGCCTATCAAGGGGAAAACAAAAGTTGCCAGAAGGGGAACAGTTCTGTTTGGCATCTCATGAACTTCAGCTTCACAGCACTGACAGCCAGACAGGGCAGCTGAATAAAAAGCTCTGGAGCTGTCTGGCACAGCGTGTGGTAGTAGCAACAAGATACAGAGACTCCAGAGAAGTTTAGGGAAGAGAAATCCTTTAAAGTTCATTAAATATCCAGAAACTTCATTGTGACTGAGGAAGTCTTTGAGCTGATGTAGTGGGAAACTGAGATGGCAGCTGGAGAAAGCAGCAGTTGTCTCTCTACTCTCCCTAGAGATCTGTGTCAGCTACTGCTAGAGAAAACATGCTGGGCAAAAGGGGCCTTTGCTCTGGCTGACTGTGGCTGTCCTAACATCTTCCAAGGGAACACAACTGGAGGTGTAGATGAAGTGTAGATGAAGGACTCAGAGGGTCCTCCTAGCACTGGTCAAGGATTTGGGAAAGCATTCCCATGTCATGCTACAGATAAAATGACCAGGGGAGACTTAGTGTCTGGCTGTCATGGATCAACCCAAGACTAGGGGCTGTGTGGTTTTGAGCTAAGCTGAAAATTCTGGAGGATTTCAATATTTGCCTGAGCAAAAAAATTTGCCCAGAAGAAAATTCTGAAAAAGGCTGGATGTCTTCTTCCTATGTGGGTGAGATAATCTGCCACTGTACTGGACATCTGCTTAAATACTGATTTGCTGAAAATGTTCTAGCTCAAGTAGAAGTTAATGAATGGGAACAAAATTCATCTGTATTGTACTAGAGGTCAGTTTGGGGAACATGGGGACCCCATCTAGTTGTATTAGACTAGGTGAAGAATGATGCTTTGAAAAACTCAGGAATCTGATGTAATTCTCACTGCCTTTAGTATTTGATATCAGTCTCTACAGGCCAAACACACAAACAGAATAAGGTAGCAATTAAATGTACTGTTGAGATTGCTCAAGTGTTTTGGGGAGCTTTTAAGTGAAGTAGAACTGAAATTAGTTCCCAGCAGTATCTAATAATTTTTAATATGCTTTTAAGGATGGAGAAATTAAAGCCCAGAGGATTTGCCAAGGGTTGCACAGGCAGTGAGGATCAGTTTGTTTCTCTCTTCTTCCTAGTCATGTGCTTTACCTGCAGGACTGTACTCATCTGCCAGCATAAGCTGAAAATCTCTCCTCAGAAACTGCTATGCTTAGTCAAAGTAATTTAAGGAGGAGACTGTTCACTCAGCTCTGTTTCAAAAATGATCTTATCCTTCTCATTTAGCTCTGAGACACTGTGGTGCTGAGTACCAATCAGACAGACAAGGCAGTTACCCGGTTGCTGGAAAGGGATGAACAAGGCACTCTAAGTAAATTGTGAATTCCAATAGTAGAGAGATGAAAAAGGCCAAACTGTACTCAGTCCAAGCTCCTGAACTCAGTGTGTGTGATACATCTCATCTCACTTTGTATTTTCTCTCTACTATAGAATATCATGCAACCTAGCATTAAAAAATGCCGAAATGATATTCCTACAAATCAGAAGGAACTAATCTCACCACAGGGATGCAATAACGCAGCAGTAGCCATTGCTTAAGATCCAGACACCTCCATCTGAGTTCTTACAGCTTGTTCCAATGTTGAGCAGTAACTGTGCCAGTACTTACTGTGGCTGCAAGTCCCTGCTCACATACCACATGACAAGATCTTTGACAGATGCATAAGAACCATGAGAAAAAAAGGATATCTCATAAAGCAAACAACTTTGTAAGTAAGTGGAGGAGAACATTTCTGCAGCAGATGATGGGAAGAGTTTTATTTCCATGCATTCCTCTCAACTGCACACAGCTCTCCACCGTACATTAGCCCAAAGTATGGGCTGCTCTCACTTTCCTCTCTCCTGCTCTCTGGGCTGTCTTTTCAATCTTTGCTCATTTCAGGATCTAAATTGGTGATACTGGCAACAATATGGCAAATTAAAGTGAAGCTTAATTAGCTAAGATTGGTACAGCAATGAACACAACATATGCCACTGCTACAGTAATGGTTTTAGAGTCACACAGGCTTGGGAATTTGCAGGCTTGGCCAAAATGTAAACCAAATGTAGTATAATCCTAACAACACAAATGAACTGCAGTAAATGCATCCACATTAAAGCAAATTTATTCTGAGAGGGGCTGCACAGCATAAAGATACCGAAATGACAGCAATATGACTCATTCCTATACTGATTAAGTAGTTACTTAACGCAATTTCTCAGAGCCTGGTGTTAAGCTGTTCCAATGTAAAATCCCATTAACTGTATAACACACTGCCATTAAATTGCTCTGCCATCCCAAGATGTAAATGGTTCCTAAGAGCATTCAACACATGTATTAGTTAAAAGCTGAAGTGGTAATACAAGGTGGCAGAGAATGCCCCAAACTATGACTTGCAAGCTCACTTCTCACTGCATTTAAATACAGATTAATTATAGCAGCTTGACCCCAAATCCTGTTTGCCTTACCCCAGAAAGCCAACTTAAAACCAGTGGTGTGTCTCTGATTTGTACTAGTGTAACAGAATCAGTATCTTTGGCAATGAATCAAATAAAAGCATTCAAGGACAAATCCAGTCCCATTTATGTGGCAGCAATAAATATAATCTGAGAAAACTTAATTAATACAAATAGAATTGTAGAATCCTAGAATGGTTTGAAGTGGAAGGGACCTAAAATATCACCTAGTTCCAAGCCCCCTGCCATGGGCAGGGACATCTCGCTCAAGGCCTCATCCAACCTGGACTTGAACACTGCCAGACTTGGAGCCCCTACAGCTTCTCTGGGCAACTTGTTCCGGTGCCTCACCACCCTCATGGGGAACAATTGCTTTCTCATGTCTCATCTCAATCCAGCTTCTTCCAGACTGAAGCCATTACCCCTCATCCTGTCACTAGATGTCTCTGTCAAAAGTCCTTCTCCAGTTCTCCTGTAGCCACCTCAGGTACTGAAAGGCTGCTCTGAGGTCTCCCTGGTGTTTTCCCTTCTCCAGGCTGAACAACCCCAACTCCCTCACCCTGTTTCTATAGCAGACATGCTCCATCCCTCTGATCATCTTTGTGGTCACCTCTGGACCTGCACTAACAGTTCCACCTTGTCTTGTGGGCTCCAAAGCCAGACATGGTAAAAGAGTAAAATGGACAGTAAGGAATAAATGGAATTTAGCTCTATCTGGACACAGAAAGGAGTAAAATTCCACCCACAAGGAAGAGCTGCAAACCTCAAGTCCATCTCATCTCCAGGGAAATTGCTTTGCCATGTATTAGTGAGAGCTCATCTACCATTCTTTTCTTACCTGCTTTCAAAGCAAACATCTTACTAATCCAGGGACTTTCAGAAACATTTGTATCACTGTTGGCATCAGTTTGCACCCATTGTGTAGTTCTACCTCCAAAGGTCACAAAACAAATAGAGGAACCAACCTTCTACCTTACCTGTGTTTGGCTTACAGTTTGCTTCCACAGCTGAAAGAATTAGTTTGGCCTTTTTAAGAAAGAAGAGTGATCTGGTGATCTGTCAAAGGTTGTTCTACAGTTACATCAAAGGAGAGTATTCATTGCCCCAGCATGATTTTGTGCCCAAGCACACATAAAACTTAGTCAAAGCATAAGAATACTCACAGGTACCCTTTTCTCCAACGCTGGTTTTGGCAGAGGCACAGGAATGGCATGTTGTTGGGGTACAGTCAGATGAAATTCCTTTGGCTGGGTGACCATGGAAGTCTTGAGAGTGGTAATACGCTCACTTGATTTCTTTGTAAGCTGTTGAATCAGTTGCTGTACTTTGGGCTGCCACCTTGAAACAAAACCAGATTCTTTTCAAGTTTATGTCACTGTTTTCTTTCATACAAGCTTGCACACAGTCTATGAGGTTGGCAGAGGTTCGATTCTTTAATGCTTTCAGCCATTCAATTTTAACAACATTGACCTATGAATCTGTACTCTTGATTTGGTTGGACTGTGTTACTTCACCTCTTGGCAGTTTGGATGGATCTTTACGGTCCCTTCCAACCTGAACCATTCAGATTCTGTAATTGCTAGAGAGAACTTCACCAGACAAGAGGGTTCAGAATGACCTCAAAAGTAGAAACAATTTGACAGCAAATTGAACTTTTATGGGAAGCTTTCCTCAGCTTTTGAGCTGTGAGGTGGCCACAGATTACTTAGGTGCTGCTTACCTTAGCAGTGGATCAATCCAGTTCTCTTTTACATACAGTGAATCATGGAAATGACTCCATTCATCTTTTATCCACGTGTTCAAATGCCAGGTATTGAAGAAGAATCTAAGAAACTAAAAAGTGGTTTCTTTTAAATATGAATACTGAAGGTATGTGCATATAAGACCATGAAAAGAGAGTTGGTTTTACTACAAACACTGCTGAAGAACCTGCTTGTATTTTACCCTGTAATTATAGTCATAGATGCTCAGTATTTGTAGCTTCCTCTTAGTTCTGTTAGGACAGCCCATGTCTTACAGCCCTAGTTTGTAAAACACTAATAGGTACTGAAATATTTTTAGTGCCTAAAAAAAGGTCCTTCAGCATGGGGATGTGTTGATGCATCTTGAATTTCCTTCAGTATTGTGAAACAAAAGGGTTTATTCAGAATTACTACTGTAAATACACTGATCTTAGTATAATTGCATAGGAGAGCTGCAGAGTCTAATATACCTACAATAAACTCCTGATTGTCTGTAGGTAGATGACCTCTCCTATGCAGACACGCTGAGAGAGTTGGGTTGATCAGTCTGGAGTAGAGAATGGTCCAGGGAGACCTTAAAGCAGCCTTCCAGGATTTCAAGGAGGCTACAGGAGAGCTGGACAGGGACTTTTGACAAAGGCATGGAGTGACAGGGCAAAGAGTGATGGCTTCAATCTGGAAGAAGTTGGATTGAGACATGAGACAGAAATTCTTCCCCATTAGGGTGAACAGGTTGTCCAGAGAAGTTGTGGAGGCTTCAAGCCTGGCAGTGTTCAAGTCCAGGTTGGTTGGGACCTTGAGAAAGTTGGTTTCCTAGGAGGTGCCCCTGCCCATGGCAGTGGGGGTTGGAACTAGATGATCTTTTAGGTCCCTTCCAAGCAAACCATTCTATGATTCTGTAACCCATGGTGCCCAGGAGTGTGTCAAGTCTGACACCTGAATTACTTAAGTTCTTTTCAGCTCCCTGGGAACTGGGCAGGGAGAACTGCTGAGAACTATAGTAACAGCTGTACAATGTGGCTCCTTCTTTCATTGAAACATAATTAATTGGCATATTCCCACTAAACTAGAAGACTGAAATTCAGCATATTGTAGGGCTCTACATGCCAGAGAAATAGCAACTAACATTTGAACTTTGTTTCCCAGTGGAGTTCACCAGAAGGTCAAGAGTCCTTCTTTAAAGCTTGAACTGTTCAAATGGCCTTTGGAAACCAAGCCTTGAAGAATGGCACTCAGATTCAGCATGTATCACTTACAGTAATAAACATTCCAGACTGGAACCTGAACTTTTTCATTAACATTCTTGGAAATGAAAGTACAAGCAAGCATCATGCTGAAATAATGGCAGTACCAGATAAGAGCACACTAAATAACACTGACATTAGTAGCCAGACTGGAAAGCAGTGTGCAGTCACTTGAGAAGCTTCAGATGGAGACTACAGAGTTTATTAGATCAGACTTGGCATCAGCCCCATCTTGGTTTGGCTTCCACAGAGCCATATAGGTCTTTGCATCGAGGCTTTAGTTTTGGAGGACTACCAAAGAGCTTGTTAATTCCCATGTAGTGCCAGGCCCAAGGTGGCTCAGAGCCTTGTGATCAATCCAGCTACAAGCAGTTCAGATTTGACTCAAGGTGTTTGCTGCTGATGTTCAAGACCTGTAGAAAACCTGATGCTTGAAATCTATTGTCTTGATGTGAGCATTTCCAAGGGATTACCTATAAATTTAGTCTTATTTTCTGGAGAAAAGAAGGCTGAGGGGAGACCTTCTCACTTTCTGTAACTCCCTGAAAGGAGCTCACAGTGACATGGTTCTGGTCTCTTCTCTCAAGTGATGGGATGAGAGGAAGTGGCCTCAAATTGCACCAGAGGAGGTTTAGATTTGCTCTTAGAAGAAACTTATTCCCTGAAAGGGTTCTTGGACACAGGAACAGGCTCTCCAGGAGGTGATTGAATCCCTGTTCCAGGAGATGTTGAAAAGACATGGAGAAGTGGTGCTCAGGGCTACGGTTTAGCACCAGCCTTGGTAGAGTTAGAGAACTGTTGGA
Source organism: Melanerpes formicivorus (assembly GCF_026170545.1). Lineage (NCBI taxonomy): Eukaryota > Metazoa > Chordata > Aves > Piciformes > Picidae > Melanerpes > Melanerpes formicivorus. The sequence continues at coordinate 11,032,146 of NW_027142370.1, read as the reverse complement.
TTTGATGATCTTCAAGGTCTTTTCTGGCCAAAACCATTCTGTGATTGTATGATCTCTTGTGGTTTTGGTAGAGTCAAAAGACTGGTCAACAACTGAGGGATTGAGTGAGCATTACCCTCTTGGATTCCCATTTTTGTCTAGATACTTCTGCTCTTCCCCAAAACTGCAGGTGCTGGCCTGTCTCCACGCCATCCAATAAAAGATACTTCATCCCTAAAAGCATGACTACAAACTAAATGTTGACTTGTAAGGAAGTTGGTTGTAGGTGCTTCCAGCTTCAGTGGTGTTTGCTAAATATAAGATAAGGGATGCATTTCAGGCCACTGGGCTAGAAACTCATTCCTTATCCTTTGGCTGGGTTCCATCATGCAGTCCTTTCAGAGCCATGTCTGCTCACACAGATGGCTCTCACTCAAGTGAAGAATAGAATAGAATAGAATAAACCAGGTTGGAAGAGACCTTCAAGATCATCGCGTCCAACCTATCACCCAACACCACCCAATCAGCTAACCCATGTAACCAAGCACCCTGTCAAGTCTCCTCCTGAACACCTCCAGTGATGGTGACTCCACCACCTCTCCAGGCAGCCCACTCCAATGGGCAATCACTCTCTCCGTGTAAAACTTCCTCCCGACCTCCAGCCTGAACTTCCCCTGGCACAGCCTGAGACTGTGTCCTCTTGTTCTGGTGCTGGCTGCCTGGGAGAAGAGACCAACCTCTGCCTGTTTACAACCCCTCTTCAGGTAGTTGTAGAGAGCAATAAGGTCACCCCTGAGTCTCCTCTTCTCCAGGCTAAGCAGCCCCAGCTCCCTCAGTCTCTCCTCATAGGGCTTGTGTTCCAAGCCCCTCACTAACTTCGTTGCCCTTCTCTGGACTCGTTCCAGCAAGTCAACCTCCTTCCTAAACTGAGGGGCCCAGAACTGGACACAGGACTCGAGGTGTGGCCTAACCAGTGCAGTGTACAGGGGCAGAATGACCTCCCTGCTCCTGCTGGCCACACTGTTCTTAATGCAGGCCAGGACCACTCATTTGAGTAAAGTCTATCTGCATGATTGAGAAAAACCCAGTCAGGCTGTGACATCCAGAAAAACTTACTTTTGAATGTAAGTAAATGAAAGTGAATAAGCTTTCTGCATCTCAAATCAACTCAGAGACAACAGTCATCAGGCAACATCTCCAGGTCAGCATCCTGAAGGAGAATCTCCAATTTCTGGTAACTTCTGTTGCTAAGGCTGCAGATCTGCCTCCTGTTCTTGGGCTTTTTTCATGTTGCTGAGGGGACCAAACACTGCCAAAGGCTTCTAAATCTTCTGCTGCAGGTGTGTTAATATAATCTAGCATCACTTTGGAGATAAAGAACCTCTTCTGATGCAGGAGAAGAAAAGCTAGGTGCCATGGTGATGAGGAGCCGATAAGATATTAAGCAAAAAAAGTTCCATCTACAGGAAAAAAGTAGCAGGTGCAGACCATTACATAATGCAGCACTTGGCTGTCAGAAGAGAGTTATTCCAGACAAGAAGGGAGAAATTATCTGCAATAGAACATCAGGGCACTGGCTCTTAAGCCATCTAAAGCTAGGTGAATGGAATCAACATGAGATAACTGGCATGAGGTGGGAAAATTGTGTTGCTAGCTGAATGAGCTCAAGATGCATCCAATCCAGTGGCTGGTGCCTAAGATGTTTACCACAAAAGGGGTTAGAAGAGCATTTTAGACAGAGTGATTAGTCTGGCTGGCAGATTATGATAATTCTTCCAGCCACTTCCCTGTTATTTCTAACAGCTAATGCAATCTATGATTTTTGTGCCTGAATGGAATGAATAAACCCCATTCCACACTAAGCCCATCAAAACAAAGGGAATGGCATGTTTCTAGAAAGGTTATGCAGCCAACAGGGCCTCCTCTCTCCTGCACATCTTACACAGAACTGCTCTCATTAAAGAGACACTGGCATCCAGATGAGCATTCCAAGTAATCAGGACAGGGATAAACCTTAGCCTTTTGAATATTAATCACCAAAATGTGCCTGCCTCTTGAATTCCACATGTGCTATTCAAATGCTGTGTTTGGACCATGCTTTGAAACATGTGGGTGATCAAATCTCTGTATGCTGTGTCACCAGGAGTCTGAGTTTTAGCCTATTTTCCTATGAAAACAGAACTTGCCACTCAGTTTACCCCTCTGCCCCTCTTTACAACACAGCTTTTAGGTGACTCAGCACTATCACCCACTTTGTAAGAGGAGATTCTTCCATTTCTAAAAATTCCAAACAGCTAGTGGAGAAAAGCACAAATGTATGGCTCCAGAGAGGAAAAGGCAGGCAGAGCTTTGTTGTCACTTGAAATTTTCCCAATTGAAGTTATCCTGAAAGTTGAGCAAAATATTCTGATTGATCAAAGACAACGAAGAAGTCATTAATTACTTCAGTTTGAAATGTTTTGAACTGTCATTACCTTTTGCATTTTTACAGTGTCCAGAGATTTCACAACTCTGCTGAAGCGCTGAAAGCCAAGCTTCTCCAGTTGAAAAGTAGCCAGGTAGCAAATAACTAGCAAAAGACACAGACATGTAAAAGGCAGCAGGAAGTCCTAATAAACCTACACCCTATACTCAGCATGCCCTGGAATTTAGGCTGTTGCTTTAATTGCTTTTGATGCTTGCAAATACCTGCTTGCAAAACTGGGAGGTCTCCTGTAGCAGTGTTTGGAAATCTGGAAGGCCAAAGGGAGGATCTTGCCATGATTCCACAGCCATTTCATTATGACAACATCACCACTACAATAAGCAGCTCTGTCAATCCCTAAATGCATATGTTCATCCTTCCTTAAGTTTCCTGGTGTTTCTCCTCTTGGGCAAGTACAGTCACCCACACAGCCCAGTTAAAATAGACAGGGAATTTCAACCTGAAGCACTCTTCCAATCAGTTCACTGGATGGCTGCTAAACACAAGTTCTAATTCTGAACATGGGACTCTTAGAGTGGATCCAGAGAAGGCCATGAAGATGATCAGAGGGCTGAAGCACCTCTGCTGTGAGGACAGGCTGAGAGAGTTGGGGCTGTTCAGCCTGGAGAAGAAAAGGCTCTAGAGAGACCTTTAAAGCAACCTTCCAGGATGTGAAGGGAGGTACCAGAGAGCTGGGAGGGACTTTGTACAAAGGCATGGAGTGACAGGAGGAGGGGTGATGGCTTCAATCTGGAAGAAGCTGGATTGAGATGAGACAGGAGGAAAAAATTCTTCCCTGTGAGGATGGTGAGGCACTGAACAGGTTGCCCAGAGAAGCTGTGGAGGCTCCAAGCCTGGTAGGGTTCAAAGGCAGGTTGGATGGGGGCTTGAGCAAGCTGGTCTGGTAGAAGGTGTCCCTGCCCATGGCAGGGAATTGGAATGAGATGATCTTGAAGGTCCTTTCCAACCCAAACCATACTAGGATTCCATGATTCTGAGAGACATGATTGAAAAGTTTCTGACAGTATTACATCGTTGGAAAATGCTCTCACATAGCCAGAGAGCTGATGCTGACAATTGTCAGTGTGAGAAAGCTCATGCTGAGAAAAATTAATGTGAGCAAAATACATTAGAGAGAGTTTTGGTAGTGAATGTTTCAATATCTGAATTAGAAGAAGCCCCCAGTTTTTAATTTCTCTGGGAAACCCAGGGCTGGATTTTGCACCCTTGGCAGGTATACAGTTTGATACAGGAAGAGGCACAGTCAGTGCTGCGATGTTTTCACAGACTTGTAAAGCTCATGAGCTCCTGTAACAGCTTTTGTTTGGCCATATTCACTTTGATCAACCAGGCTTCACTTCCACTGCAGTATGTTAGCTGCCACCAAACAGTAGTGATAGCATCAGTAAGTTCTGCCCAATGTGCTGCAGCCAGCTCAGGCTATCGATAGGCTTCAGCCTTGTGCTTTCACGTAGCAACATGTTTAAGCAGCCTTAGCAGAATATACATTTATCTCCTAGAAGCTTTATTAAATTCAAATCTGCTCACACATAGCAACAGCCTTCATAAGCAGCTTTGATCATTTAAGTGTCAATACAGCTTGGCTAAAGGGAATCACAAGCAGCTTAAAACAATGTAAGCCAATGACCTCAGACTCTCCACTTGTTGATAAAGGAAAATTGTCCTGGCCCTACCCTTTGCCTATGATTAATGGAGGCTTTTGAGTGGACCAGTCCTGACAATCCAGTTATAGCAACACTCAGCTTAAAGGTATAATTTATGTGCCCCAGACACTGAAAAACATAGCTTTGGAGAAATGGAGACAATGAAGCATTACCATTTGGAATAAACTCCATATACTATTAATTTCTTCTTTGAAAGTTTAGGTTCCTTTTCATTTGTGGTTTGATTTATATTTCTATCTTTCCAGATCAGGACAGAATAACCAGAATTGGCATAAAAAATTAGTAGCTTTTAAAACATAAAATGTAGATATATTGAATATGGGGGGGTTTGGTGTGTGTGGGGGGTGTGTGGGTAATTTTCAACCACTTTGAATTAAATTGACTGACTTTGGAATGTGCCCACAAACCTTCAGAGCTTGGAGAGCCCATGCCAGTGTGATTTGTCATTCTAACCTATTTGGGGACTTAATAAATCAACTTTAGTGCCTGCATATTGAGTGCACAGCACAGAAATATTTTTTCAATTAGTTTTTAATGTATTTCTCAATGCTTGAATTAACTTTGGGAGTAGCAACTACTCTGATTAAGTAGCTCATACTATCAGATATAGCTGTATAGTAACGGATGCTAAGCAAGTAACTAACAAAAGGAACATGATGGACCTCATCCATGGAGACAGACTGAAGTCTATTTATGTCATTGTAGTGATCGGTAATGAAGAATTCTATGTATGGATAGAGGCAATCTTGCCTTCCTGCTGTGAGACGTGCTGTGTTCCTGGGCAGGCAGAGCTGTGTTACACCATTTCATATCTGAATGGCAGAGGTACTAGGGTGCATAGAGGAGAATAAAGAGAATACACAGAATTACATACATAGAATAAACCAGGTTGGAAGAGACCTTCAAGATCATCGTGTCCAAACCATCAACCAATCCAACCCACCCAAACAACTAACCCATGGCACCAAGCACCCCATCAAGTCTCCTCCTGAACACCTCCAGTGATGGTGACTCCACCACCTCCCTGGGCAGCCCATTCCAATGGGCAATCACTCTTTCTGTATAGAACTTCTTCCTAACATCCAACCTAAACCTCCCCTGGTGCAGCCTGAGACTGTGTCCTCTTGTTCTGGTACTGGCTGCCTGGGAGAAGAGACCAACATCCACCTGTCTACAACCTCCCTTCAGGTAGTTGTAGAGAGTGATAAGGTTACCCCTGAGTCTCCTCCAGGCTAAGCAATCCCAGCTCCCTCAGTCTTCACTGAAAAACATTGTCTTAGTGATGGTTAATCTTCCAAGATGCTTTTTGCAGCCACTGATGCCATTTTCCATCTGCATATTCCCTAAGCTGCAGAATTTCCCAGGTAAGATCCCAGTTAACACCTGTCAGAGTCCAGACTAAATCAGGGGTTTAGGCTTTACATCATAAGACCATTGGGAACGCTCCTGTACTTCATAGTGCACTGGGCACAGTGGCAATGCTTCCCATGTAATAAAACATTAAGAGCTAGCCTAGTAAAATCATGTGGTTTAAAGTGTCATGGTAAACATTTGGGGCTGTGAAGAAAACTTACCTGCATAGAGATTACGCTCAGAAGCCAGGCAGTATTTCCCATCCTGAACAAAAAAGGCATCGACTACCACATCCAGTAAGGATTTATGTTGTATGCATCCAGCTAGGGTATCCAGCACAAATTGTTCATCTGTCACATTAAGAGTCTACAGAGATACAAAATTAAGACTGATTAATGTATTCTGGGCAGAAAATGTCGGCTGTGTACAAAACGAAGTACAATCATTGTGAAGCAGTTGGGAACCATGAATAATGCACAGCAGAGCCTTTGGTAGGGCTGACGCACTTCCAGTGCTATCAGATATGGGCAGGCCTACAAATTAATGGCCCTTGTTAAGCAAAATGTAACCTTCCCCAATGTTAAACTTCCAGTTTATCTGCTGACATACACATTTAGCTAAAAGGCCTTGATGTGTGAATGTCAACAGTTAATGCAAAGAAAATGTGAAGTCTCTGAGCTATGAGCAATGATTAACTCGGTCAATAGTACAAGAAAGTTTCACTAAGAGCTTGCCTTTCCTGTAGGAAACCTGTGCTTTGTTGATGAAGTCTGTGCTGCCTATGGAGACTGAACTGAGGGGAGAAGCTGGGCAGGGTTGTGGAAAAGACTCAACTGCTACTGTAACCTAATACAGGAGAACCATAAAATGGCTCAGGTTGGAAGGGACCTCAAAGATCATCTACTCCAACCTCCCTGCCACAGGGAGAGTCCACAGGCAGGGATGCCTCTTAACTAGATTCAGCTGCTCAAGGCCTCATCCAACCTGGCCTTGAACAACCCCAGGGAGGAAGCATCCATAACCTCCCTGAGCGGCCTATTCCAGAGTCTCACCACCCTTGTACTGAAGAACGTTCTAAGATCCAGTCTAACCCTGCTATCCCCCAGCTTCAAACCATTCCCCCTTCTCCTGCCACTAGACACTCTCATGCAAAGTCCCTCCCCAGCCTTCCTGTAGGATCCCATCAGGTATTGAGAGGCAGTTCAAATATTGGAAAGCAGAGAACATGACTTCATTTAAACTAAACCTGTGAATGCCAGGTTCTTGTCACTGCAGACTCTTCCTTGTCCAGCAGTGCTCCCAGTCAGTCAGAATGTTCATGCAGTACCACAGGAGAACAGAAAAAGGAGGATCAGCTGCTCACCACATGCCAGTCAGATCATACCTCATAATCCCTTTTAAAAGTTGGGATGCTCCTGAACTTCACAGAGTTTCAGTCATCATGAATAACCCAAGCATTATCTGTTACTACAGTTCTAGTACAAAGCACCTTTAAACACTTCAATAAAATCCGAGGCCCAGAGCAGTTTGTTATTATGTGAATTGAGAGAGGACAGCCACACTATGACAAAATGACAAACAGTAATGAGTCTTTGACTTAAGGAGGGTAGCCAAGAAGCAAAATAAATAAATAAGAAAGCTAAGTGCATCTTCTGAAAACATGTAGTCCACATTTGATATATGATCTCTGCCACAGCTCTGAGATGTGGGAACAATTGAACGGCAGTAATACATCAGATGAGAGGTTCACCTTGCCTAGTAGGCTAACTGCTAGCATCTTGAGTGCTTTATTTCCCTAATGTGATTCATTTTGAGTTTAAAGGTATTCTCAGAGGCTGCTGGAAGGAAGTCTGTGAGTTTGCTGATGTATGATGCTATATAGGGCTTCAAGACTGAGCAAATAAATAACAGTTCTAATTTCTACATGTAAAAAACCATGCAGGAGCATTCCAAGTGTATCTCCCCAGGCTGTCACTCCAAGGAAGCATAATTCTTTCCCAATACTCCTGCACAAAAGCCAGGATTCATCCAATTTTTGCACCATCACTGGAGAAGAATAGTGCCTCCCAGAAGACTGGAAGCTGGCCAACATTGTGCCCATCCACAAGCAGGGCCGGTTGGATGAGCCAGGGAATTATAGGCCTGTCAGCCTGACCTCAGTGCCAGGCAAGATTATGGAACAGGTCATCCTGAGTGCAATCACACAGCACTTACAGGATAGCCAAGGGATCAGGCCCAGCCAGCATGGATTTAGGAAAGGCAGGTCCTGCCTGACCAACCTGATCTCCTTCTACAATCAGGTGACTGCCTGGTGGATTTGGGGCAGGCTGTGGATGTAGTCTACCTGGACTTCAGCAAGGCCTTTGACACTGTCACCCATAGCAAACTCCTGGCCAAGCTGTCAGCCGATGGCTTGCACAGGAGCACTGTGTGCTGGGTTAGGAACTGGCTGGAGGGCCAAGCCCAGAGAGTGGTGGTGAATGGTGCCACATCCAGCTGGCAACCAGTCACTAGTGGTGTGCCCCAAGGATCAGTGCTGGGCCCTGTGCTCTTTAACATCTTTATTGATGATCTGGATGAGGGCATTGAGTCCATCATCAGTAAATTTGAAGACAACACCAAGCTGGGGGCAGGTATTGATCTGTTAGAGGGTAGGAGCGCTCTGCAGAGGGACCTTGACAGGCTGGACAGATGGGCAGAGTCCAACAGTATGAGATTTAATGCATTCAAGTGCCAGGTTCTACACATCGGCCACAACAACCCCATGCAGTGCTACAGGCTGGGGTCAGAGTGGCTGGAGAGCAGCCAGGCACAAAGGGACCTGGGGTTACTGATTGACAGTAGGCTGAACATGAGCCAGCAGTGTGCCCAGGTGGCCAAGAAGGCCAGTGGCATCCTGGCCTGCATCAGGAACAGTGTGGCCAGCAGGAGCAGAGAAGTCATTCTCTCCCTGTACTCAGCACTGGTTAGGCCACACCCTGAGTCCTGTGTCCAGTTCTGGGCCCCTCAGTTTAGGAAGGAGGTTGAGATGCTGGAACGTATCCAGAGAAGGGCAACAAAGCTGGGGAGGGGTTTGGAGCACAGCCCTGTGAGGTGAGGCTGAGGGAGCTGGGATTGCTTAGCCTGGAGAGGAGGCGGCTCAGGGGAGACCTTCTTGCTGTCTGCAAATACGTGAAGGGAGGTTGTAGCCAGAAGGGAGTTGGTCTCTTCTCCCAGGCAAGCAGCACCAGAACAAGAAGACACAGTCTCAAGCTGTGCCAGGGGAGGTTTAGGCTGGATATTAGGAATAAATTCCTCATAGAGAGAATGATTGGCCACTGGAATGCCTGGGGAGGTGGTGGAGTCACCATCACTGGAGGTGTTTAGGAGGAGACTGGATGGGGTGCTTGGTGCCATGGTTTAGTTGATTAGATAGTGTTGGATGATAGGTTGGACATGATGATCTCAAAGGTCTCTTCCAACCAGGTCTGGTCTGGTCTGGTCTGGTCTGGTCTGGTCTGGTCTGGTCTATTCTATTCTATTCTATTCCATTCCATTCCATTCCATTCCATTCCATTCATCTCCATACTTACATATATTTATATAACAAACAACTTCCAAGGTGTGTTGGTCCAAGGAAGAGCTTGAATTAAATGGAGAAATACCAGCAAAAAGCAAGCTTTGCCACCATGGGTGGATGGTAGTAAAGGTGGTTACAATGAGACCCGTTTAAGAGTCAGAGAGGTTAGAAAGAGGTGGGTAATGAGAGAAGGAAAAGCTCTTATTTCTGGAGAGGAGAAAGGAAGGGATAAAGATTTAGTTTAAAGTGAAACAAATATTTTAGAAAGAAGATAATATTTGATGATAAGATAAAATAGCTTTCACCTCCAGAGAGAAATGAACAGTAGTACATACTGAACTTGTCTAGTTCTGGGCAGAATATGCACATTTTGCAGATGCAGTCTGATTAATTTATAGTGCTTCAGAGATCAGTGCTAGTCCTCTCCAAGGGTCTAATCAAAATGCTTTAGATATGAATGTATTCCTAGTGACTTCGTGGGGTTTTGAATCAGTCACCAGAACTCTGCAGTCAGTGAAAATGCTTCCAGGAATTCAGTGGGGGGAAACCTCTGGCATCTTCAGGTATCAGCAGCAGGATGTCCTGCTTCTGCTGTTTACAATCTATGTTGCAATTACAAGCTAGGATTTACATCTTCATGTGCTAATGCTGACCACAGTTAATGTTATTTCCCCTTGTATTTAATATTAAATGACAAGAGTGGGACACTGCAGAAAAATCAGATTGCATCCCTTCCCTAGAAAGATCCTCAACTGACCAATAACACCAATTAGACTTGTATGATTTAGTAGGATTTTTTTTCCCCCCCACCACATGTATTGAAATAATCTTGCAGTACATTATTTTCATATTTAAAGCTAAATCTGTGACTTTTGACATTTGGGGATTGTGCTCACAGCTGAGTGGGCATGTGTGAGACACAGCTGAACCAACATGAATGAGAACTAGGAAGAGCCATGCCAAATGACACCGTGTTCTTGTGAAATGGGAAGCTCACAAACAGCTTAGTCTTTGCTCTCAGCATGAGAGGGATGAAGGAGTGAAGCAGTGATTTTTGGGGTGGTGGTTCTGATTTTACAGCTTTTCAGTAGATGGGGTTTATAAAGGCCAGTATGGTGGGTCCGATCCTGCAGCTCCAGCTGAAGCAAATCATTGCACTGAGTGATTTGCATAAAGGCACAAACATTGCATGGTAACTTCTGTGTGAGAATCTGTCTCTTGTTATCACAGCAAAAGCTTGATTCTAGCAGGAGGAAGGAAGGATGGGAGAAGAAGGGAAAAAAATGCCTGGGACTCATCATAGTTTCATAGTTTCATTCAGGGTTGGAAGGGACCACAAGGATCATCTAGTTCCAACCCCCCTGCCATGGGCAGGGACACCCCACACTAGATCAAGCTGGCCAGAGCCTCATCCAGCCTGCTCTTAAACACCCCCAGGGACAGGGCCTCGACCACCTCCCTGGACAACCCATTCCAGGGTTTCACCACTCTCATGGTGAAGAACCTCCTTCTCACATCTAGCCTGAATCTCCCCACCTCCAGCTTCATTCCATTCCCCCTAGTCCTATCACTACCTGAGATCTTGAGAAGTCCTTCCCCAGCCTTCCTGTAGGCCCCCTTCAGATACTGGAAGGCCACAATTAGGTCACCTGGGAGCCTTCTCTTCTGCAGACTGAACAGTCCCAACTCCCTCAGTCTGTCCTCATAGGAGAGGTGCTCCAGCCCTCTGATCATCCCTGTGGCCCTTCTCTGGACACCTTCCAGCACCTCCAGATCCCTCTTGTAATAGGGGCTCCAGAACTGGACACAGTACTCCAGGTGGGGTCTCACCAGGGCTGAGTAGAGGGGGAGGATCACCTCCCTTGACAAATCTTTATCTTTCTTCAAAATGAACTGAGGCCTTGGGCAACCAGCTCTAGTTGAGAGGCGTCACTGCCCACGGCAGAGGGGTTGAAATAGATGATCTCTGAGGTCCCTTCCAACCTAAGCCATTCTATGATTCTACTGTTTTATAGCTAAAAATCCAAGGTAGTGTTTCAAAATTTTCTGCTCTGCTGTACTAAACATCTCACTCCTGGGTTTAACTAATCCAGTCTTTGTCTGGCAAATCAACTCTCTGGAATGCTGTCACAGATTCTTCTGCTAGTCCATTGTTTCAACCCACTTACTCCATTGAGCAACTCTGTAGACTCTAGCCCACAAAAGGAAAGCTGCCTGCCTTTGCTATCAAGATAACTTCATAACTGGGTTTCATTCTGCCTGTTGTGTCTTACTCTTTGCTGATGCCATCCCCCAGTTCTGATCTGACAAGGCTGCACCATGGAATCAGGGCTCCAACAATGTAGTTTGATAATACATAGCATGCACAGACAATAGTAGTCTAAACAATATGACTGTCTTCCCTTAGTGATTTTCTACAGCTGATTCAACCCAGTAGCTGCATCAGCACAAGTCAGGGTGTCACTGAGGACAAAGAGAAAGGAAGAGGTGACAGACTGTGTCAGGAAACTGCTTCAGCCAGTATAGTTTCATAGTTTCATTCAGGGTTGGAAGGGACCACACGGATCATCTAGTTCCAACCCCCCTGCCATGGGCAGGGACACCCCACACTAGATCAGGCTGGCCAGAGCCTCATCCAGCCTGCTCTTAAACACCTCCAGGGATGGGGCCTCAACCACCTCCCTGGACAACCCATTCCAGGGCTTCACCACTCTCATGGTGAAGAACCTCCTCCTCACCTCCAGCCTGAATCTCCCCACCTCCAGCTTCATTCCATTCCCCCTAGTCCTATCACTACCTGAGATCCTGAGAAGTCCCTCCCCAGCCTTCCTGTAGGCCCCTTCAGATACTGGAAGGCCACAATTAGGTCACCTTGGAGCCTTCTCTTCTGCAGACTGAACAGCCCCAACTCCTTCAGTCTGTCCTCATAGGAGAGATGCTCCAGCCCTCTGATCATATATAGCTCCATACTGGCAAATTTGGGGCTGGTTACTTGCAGTATAGTTTAAAATCAGGTAGTTGATTTACTGTCACCTGCCCTCTGTTCCACTGTTCAAATGGTCACTTATGTTCTCAAAGCCAGAATAGCTGATGCTGCATTCATAAATGTGTGGTACTGACAGCAACTTCTATTTGGAAGGAGTAAATTAGGTAGGAAACTAAAAACCAGCTTAGTCAGAAGGGGAAGAGAAGCCTTCCCCACCAGATCCATTTTAGAAGATTGTTGCTTTCCTGTTTTCTGTTGCTACCCAAGCAGTTTTTCAACCCCTCTGCTCTTTACTCCCTTCTTGTCTGGTGACAACAATTTGGAATTTACTCTATAATGAAGAAAGAAAAATCTGTGAAGGTTACAACAAGATGTTAGAAAACAGATACCTTTATAAACACATAGTAGAACCAGTGAGATGAACTGAAATTTGATCTACCTGCAACGTCTTAGCCGCTTCATTCAAAAAAATCTCCACGCTCTGATTTTTAGGGTTAAATTTGTCAAGCTGCTGGACTATTACTGCAATATGCTTTCCATGGCTGACCATCTTCACCATGGAGAATCCTATAAATACAGAAAATCATTAATCTTTCATGCCTCCTTCAGCTGTAGCATCATCTGTGTGGATAGGCTTGTAGAGAAGATGTCCTGCAGTAATGCACAAGAGTAGCTTTCAGAGTCACAGTTACCCAGAACAGCTAGCAAGAGAAATGAGAACGCAGTACAAACACCTACAAAGTAAAATCACACACGTCCATGTTTCTTATTCTGCAAATATGTCAAACCTTCTGTAGCAGGTTATTTGTTGAAATTGTATTTATAAGCACGTAATAAACAAGTAGAGTAGGGACACCTGACAGTTTCACACGTCGAGCATCTTTGTCATTTCTGTTTTCGGAGGTGTCCTGTCCGACTGCAGCTCCCGCCCTGCAAGCTGAGGCCCCGGAGGCCGCAGGGGTGCAGCACCCCGGGCCCCAGGGTGGGCGCCGCTGTCTCCGTTACCACAGACACGCGGCGCTGCCCAGCCCCGTACCTGGCTGCCCCCGCCTGCCCAGGCTGGTCGCCGCCGGTAGCCGGCACCCTTCTCTCAGCGCGGCGGGAGCGGCATGGGGAACTCTTCGGCCGCCGAGACCCCGCTGCAGCCGCCGGCGGCCCGGCGCGGCGCGGTTGCTAAGGGGCGCAGGAGCTGCCGGGAGCTGTAGTTCTGCCTCACACCAGCCACTGGCCCGCGGAACGGCCCGATCGTAAGGAAAGAACTACCCGGCCAGGAGGAAAAGATGGCGGCGATTGTTTGGCCCCGTTGCCAAGAGATTCGCTCCGTCTCCTGCCTGTTTCTGTGCTCGGGGGCGGGTAGAAATTGATAAGGTGGTTGCCATGCAGCCAGGCAGGGATAATTTCCACAGGCAGAGGCTGAGGAGCCTGAGGTGCAACTCGTTCTCAGCCCGATCCCGCAGAGCACTACAAGTCCCGGCACCCATCGGGGCTTCGCGCCTTCGGCTGCGGGGGCATGGCGCGATGGGGCACGTGCTCACCCCGCCCCTGCCCGTGTTACGCAAATGAGCGACCGAGGAGGCGGGGCCGCCCCGCCGTGGGGCCGCCCCCAGCCACCACTCTATTGGTCGCGGGAGCTTGTGGGGAGGGTACGCGTGGGCCTGTCCTTGCGCATGCGCCGTGAGAGCGCCGCTGCCGGCCGCGCAATGTTTTGGGGGCTATCAGCGCGGCGCGGAGCCCTGGCTGCCGGCGGCCGGTTCCTGGGCTGAGGGCAGCGGCGCCCGCGCCTCCGCAGTGGCTGCGGTCTCTGCCCTCGGGAGCAGCGCGGAGCAGTGGCAGCCCGAGACGACAACTAAGGACGAGGAGGAGGAGCAGGAGGAGGCTGCAGCGATCCGGCAGAGCCTCCCGGCAAGGGGCAGGGCTCGCCCCGGTCCCCGGAGCGGCGCGGGCGGCGACCCGGCAGCCCCGTGGCAACGCGCGGCGGCGGCGGTGCCGTGGCAGCGGCCGCGGTGATGATGAATAGGTTCAGAAAGTGGCTCTACAAACCCAAGGTAAGTTGTGAGCAGCCGCCGGGTGATCGCCGCTGCTCGGTGTCACGTCAGCTCGGCTTCGTCCCCCGCCCCAGGGTCACCCTCACCCCCGCGGGTGGGAAGTTGAGGCGCAGCGGGCAGCGGGGAACGCGGAGCCGGGCGCGCACACGCGGGTCTGTTCGTGCCGGTGCTTCCAGTCGGGAACCGCCGCCGCGGAGATGCCGCGAGGACGTCGCGGAGTGGGGTCAGGGTCTGTTCGGCTTCAGAGGTGTCCCGCGGGATGCGGTCCGCGCTAGCCTCACCAGCGGGAGGCGGCAGCGGTGGTCTGTGAGGAGCTCGGGGCGGGGGGGACGGCTCGTCCCGGTGTGCGCGGAGCGGCTCGCTCGCTGCGGGCGGAGAGATGACAAAGCAGAGCCTGTGCTATGCTGCCGGTTGGACCTGACGGGACCACGGCCGGGAGGCACGGCGGGTTCTCCGCGGCTCTGGTGGTACTCCTGGGGGTACACCGGCCCCAAAGAGCCTCAGAAGGGCTGCGGCGCTGCCGGCGGCGGGCACGGCAGCGGGGAGGCGGCTCTGCCACCCTTGCCGAGGTGAGCCGTCCTCGGCCGTGCTCCGGGCGCCGCTGTCCGTGCCTGCACGGAGCCTGAGCCCGCGGGGAAGCGGCTCGGGCGCTCCCGTTCTGTTCTCACGGTGCTTGCCTGCAACTTCCCAACTTAAAAAGGTGTGGAATGGCGCTCTGTCGGTGCGTGGTTCCTGCCCTTTTCTTCTCGCTCTGAAACTCTTGGAAGGGATCCAAGAATCATAGCTTGCTTTGTGATGAAATTATCTTCTGGCACGAGTTAAATAACAACTGTCTGGAGAGTGATCTTGTCTCGTGTGTGATGTTCAGATCCTATTTGAAGGATGTTGCTGGTTTGGAACATCTAGAGAATCCTCTTCTTTTTATTGTGCCTAGGTGTTATAGCAGCCAGTATAGTTACTTCATAAAGTTTGGATTTAATTTTTCCTTGTCTGTCATTACTACCCAATTTTTGCCTTATGTTTTAATAGCAGTAATAGCATTAAGCCTCACTTTTGTAAGCCTGAATTGCAGCTGCTATGCTGGGGTTTAAAGAAAAGGGTTGAGGCGATGCTGCAAAATTTCAGCTTTGTGCTGAAAATTTTGGGGTTGGGATTTGGATTGTGCTGTATGGATTTTGTGTGGAGCCATAACCTTAGTGAGTACCTTTGGAGAGCACGAAGTTGTCTGATATTGCTGCTAATGCTTGAAAATAATTTAGAGATTAAGCGAGTGAAAATCCAGTGACAAATTACCGGTAATTTTCAGTCATCTTTTTCACCAGGGAACAAAATAAGGGGGGGTTGGACAAGATGGCCTTTGAGGGTCCCTTCCAACCCGATGCATTTTGTGATTCTATGGAGAAATATAATAAACAAGGAACATTGATCCTCTTAAATGCAGAAGAAATGATTGTAGACACAGCTTTTGCTACAAGTTTTTATTAAAACTAATGAGATTTCACATTAGTGTTCTGATGGAGGCTTAGTCTTTTCGTGATGAAAGATACTTACGAACATCCTCTCCCTTTGTTGTAAGCTCTGAAGTTCAGCATCCAAGGTCTCTCAGACCTTCTTTCTGGGGGACTTTTCTGTGGCAGAGGAACTTCCGAAGCCTGTTGACTCTTGGCCTGATAAATCGGTGCCATCTGTTGCTGTCACTTTCAAACCAGCACCTTTCTGTTGTGTACTTAGGATTTGTGAGTAGTTTTTGTCAGTTTCAGTAGCTTTCTACAGCTCTTTTTGGACTCCTCTTCCAGACAGGCTACTGTCAAACTGCAGTGGTGCGAGTTCCTTCAGAAACAAGCATTTTTTGGATGTGTCTGTTGAATTGGTGTGGATGATACAATTAATTACAGTGAACTTTGAATAGCAATTTTTGGGTAGAAGGTAAGATGGAGGATCTCTCACTTAGAGACTGTAACTTTCCTGGGGGATAGTACTTGCTTTCCTGTTTCATCAAGGAATACTTGGGATTCCTTCCTGTAAGGCTAGTGGGTTGCACAGCCTATTTGGAAATCATTCAAAATATGTGTTTTGAAGATGTCTTCTTTGAATATTTGTTCTGGTGGGGGCTGTCCCCCTCAGTGACTTGCACTGCCTAGTTTTAATCCTTTGTTAAGTGCTGTGGATGCCAGGCACATTTTATCAGTTAGATTTTGCTGCTATCAATGATGGGACGTGCTGCTTCTGAAGTATTCCAGCTCCTGTTATCATATAATAGGACTTCTGCAGGGTAGTAGGTTTTCATGGTAGTGGGCATTTGGCCTTTGATTGCCATTCAGAGACACCATTGAAGGCAGGGGGTGATGAAATCAAAGTGCAGCCAAGTACAGCCCGTTCAGATACCTGAATATAGTTCAGCTTCATCCTAGGGGAACTGTTTCATAATTTTTCCTAGTAAAACCCAAGTCCAAAGTACATAAGAGGACTTGATGATCTTCAGAGGTCCCTTTCAACCCCTACCATTCTGTGTTTCTGAATTATTTCAGCCTCACCTTCATAAATGGGGGAGATGAGGAAATGGAGCAGGATAGTTTTCTAATTGCCTTGTTAAGCAATATCAGGATAATCAGCAAGTTACTGCAGGATGCAGGAGCTGCATCTCAGCAGAGGTATTTACTTGGTTATTGCTGCATCTCTGTGTGAACAGACTAAGTATGGGAGAGAAAATGTGGGTGTAGGAAGTGGAAAGGCTTGACTAATGTCGTGAGCATGTCAGGAGAACAGCACTTCCCTAGATCCTGGTGCAGTCGCTGCTCTTCCTGTCCAGCCCTAGCCCTCAGGTATGTTGATAGACCAGGCTGGAGCAACCCGGATCAAATGCTGATGGTAGAGGTAACCAGAGGGTGAAATCAACAAGCAGTGACGTGATCTGTATTAGCTGGTAGGAGGCAGACTTTGAACGGACGCGTTAAGAGACTGAGCAGAGAGGAGATTTTGTTTGCAGCCTCTTGTGCACCATCGATTGTTCTTTCATTTTCAAAACGCTGCCTATGTTTTCCTTTTGGGGGCTGCAGGTTCAGTGTGTGAAGCTTCTGCAGGGCTGTTGGTGTTTGCTTTTGAAAGAGGAGAAAAATCAGAGGAATTAGTTGGAGCAGCCGTGTTCTTGAATTGCAGCCCAGTGGTGGAACAGTAGTTACTGTTTGATCTCCTCAGCACATTACAGGCTTCCCAGGCACTGCCACCTTTCTGAGACAGAGGATGAGCCCTTAAGAATCAAAATACTGGCCTGTATGCACAGATACCATAGAAATATTTCCTCTCACTTCAGGGAATTTCTTATCGTGTACGTCCTGCTGCTGGAGCATTCCACAGGTGTCAGGTCAGAACCTGTTCCCAGACCCGAGGAGCCAGCAGGAGCAACAGAACTGGACTGGTTTTGCAGTTTTGAGATGCATTCGGTGCCTAAAGTATTCTGAACGATTTTTGTGAGTGTTGCTGCTTAAATCTGGAGAGCAGCCTGGCAGAAGCCTGGGTAACCGGCTCAGCAGGGCATTGCTTCTGCATTGAGCTCAAGTTTATTGATGCTTTGGAAGAACTGTTTAGCGCTTGACAGGGAAACAAAATAGTCTGCCTCTAACCACAACTTCAAGATGTATCGAATCACTTCAGCTGAACAGACTGAGACATCTTTAGTGTGTGTTTATGGTTCATATATGTATTTTTAAAAAGCCTTGCTTATTCTGTGTTTACAGCCAGGAAGCTGAATAAATATTTACCTGGGAAACAACAGCCAAGGAGGTTCTTTTCCCATGAAATCTTACCTTCTTTTTCTGTTATTTCAGTTGTGCGTTCACCAACATCTTCCCCCCCCCCCCCCTTCTTTTTTCCTCCTACTTTCTTTTGTACAATAAAAGAATGCAAACTTCTTGCAGTAAATCTTCAGGAGTTTCTCATCTTCCTATCATTCACACAAAATTTAGTCATTGGTAGTGAAGGTACTGCCTTGTGGATGCTTTGTCCCAGTTAAACGATGCTCATCACAAGGCTTGCAGAAGCCCGAGGGTTTTGTATGACTGTTTTTAACACCCCTCTCCTCCAAGACTAACCAAGGTCCAGCTGTGCCCTTAGTGTCTGCCTTAAATAAAAGGCTGTCTCCCGTGGTGGTGTGAAGGCAGATAGAGGGAAATGGCCCCAATTTGTAG
Organism: Melanerpes formicivorus; assembly: GCF_026170545.1. NCBI lineage: Eukaryota > Metazoa > Chordata > Aves > Piciformes > Picidae > Melanerpes > Melanerpes formicivorus. The sequence goes on along the minus strand of NW_027142370.1, from coordinate 11,013,891 downwards.
CTAGGAGTGAATACTTAGGGACAAGTAGGTGCTCAGCAGACCTCTTTCACATGTTTCTGAGGGGAGTGTGCATCTTCTCCCCCATGGAGTGCTTGGAGATGCTGGGAACTGAGTTGCGCTCTCTTGGGTGTTTGTTCTGTCTCTTCAGTGGTTGCTCTTTTAAACTTGATCATGCCTTTGTGCAGCTGGATTAGCGGCTGCATAATCTAGACAAGAGGTTCTTGCTGCCGGCTAAGGTGTTTCTGCAGTGGTGCTCTCTGAGGACAAGTAACATCTAGGGCTAAGTAGGATGGCTTGCTTCTGGATTTGTGCATAGTGCCTTTCTCTAACTTGTTCAGGAGTCTTTTTACTAAGCTACATTTTATAGAAGTAAGCCAGAGATAGCTATGAAAATTAAAGGCTTAAAACAAGAGATAGTAAGTCAGCATCTTGGAAGAAGGTCTCATGCAGATAAGAGAGCATTCCTAGGGGATCAAGAGCAACCACCTAAAGTAAAAAGGTGAGAACCAGTGGCCAAAAGAACAGAAAAATGCAATGATGTGTGGGAGATTCTGCATTGCTTTGCATAAGGAGGATTGTATAAAAAAGTTTAAAAACGAAAGAAAGTCCTGTGGGAGTGTTGAACATGAGAAGCTGTTACCAAACCCAGCACAACCACCTCCCTAAGACCAGTGAGGTTGTAGGATGCAGGCAGCTCTTTATTTCACTTCTGGAGACACAGGGGGATTGCCCCACCTAAGTGTCCCAAAGCCAGTAAAATTCAGAGAATATCTGCTTATGGCTCATACATAATCAGCTTTTTTTCAGTGATTAGCATATTCATATTAGCCCATGGAATTTTTAAACTATGTAAATCTCCTGCATCTATGCTCCTTATATACTGTGGGGGGGTCCATCCTCTTCCCCCCTATGGCCTTTAGCCAAACTTCTTTGCTCATGCTCTCTAGATTGTCTGATACAGAACAAGAGGACACAGTCTCAGGCTGCACCAGGGGAGGTTTAGGTTGGATGTTAGGAAGAAGTTCTATACAGAGAGAGTGATTGCCCATTGGGATGTGCTGCCCAGGGAGGTGGTGGAGTCACCATCACTGGAGGTGTTCAGGAGGAGACTTGATGGGGTGCTTGGTGCCATGGGTTAGCTGTTTGGGTGGGTTGGATTGGTTGATGGTTTGGACACGATGATCTTGAAGGTCTCTTCCAACCTGGTATTCTATTCTATTCTATTCTAACTGACAGACCACAGAGTCACTGTAAAGGAGTTTGCTCTTCATAACAACCTCTGTCTCATGCCCACAGATACATTTCGTTATTTACACAGTTAATGATGCTTAATTTACACAACAGATACATTCAATGAGGATTACATATTCCTAAATGATCCTGTGTTAGGGTGGTGTCAAGGTAATCTTTGGTGACAGTGTTGTCAAGGTTGCTTTGTGGTAGAGATGATTAAAAGTAAAGGAGGAGAAACACAATAGGAAGTAGCCAAAATGTAACTTATTTTTCAGGAGGAGAAGAAATGTGTCTGTAGGGATTTTCTAAGGGAGAAAATGGTTGTAAATAGAAAAAAGAGCTTTTTTAAAAGTAGGGTCAGTAGAATGAAAGGCAGGGAGAAGGAGAATTATTTTTAGGCAGTGTTCTGAGGGGTGAAAATGTTCAGCAATGGAAAAAGGATTGAGCTGCTGGAGCAGTTAAGCAACTATTGAGACTAGTTTGGGGGGAGCAAATGAAAAAGTGATCTTGTGAAGTGCTAAGTGGAAAGCAGTTAGGATCCTCTTTTAGCTATGATGCCTAAATCTTGAAAACAAAGGGTTTGTTCTTTACAGAAGAGGACTAGAGTGAGCTCAGCGTTGGGGGAAAATGACTGGAAGAGTGAAAGGAGAGGCAAACACTACTTGTAACGTAAAGCTGCATTTCTCATGGTGACATACAGAAATCAAAACCTTTGGGTACAGCAGTTTGTGAACACAACTTATTATTGAATGCCATATTTGTGTTAGCACCTAATGACTTTAAAAAGCAGGAGAATGAGGAGGGGGTTTTGGGGGGGAAACATCAGTTACTAGGTTTAGCAAAATTTTTGCTGTTTTCATGATCAACTCTTAGATCTCCATTTTCTGCTTAATTATTCTTGTTGCTACTACCTGATCAGAGGCTGCAGCTATTGAACCACATTAATCAGCGTTATTGATGAAAATCCTGGGGAAGGCAGCTTATAAATGATCATACATTATTCAGGTGTGGAGCTCTGCATACTGGATTGCTCGATTTGTAGAAGCACCATCTAGTGGCTTGAACACAAGTGTGGAAACTAATAATTCTTGGGTGCTTTATTCTGGCTCTGCAGCTGACTGAAGATAATTACCTGCAGTCATATAGTTTCTCAGCCTTGATGTTATCTGTCTATGAAAAAAGGGAAGTAGGTGACTATTGCAGCTGCCTGTTAAGAGAATTGCTTGGCTGTTCTTAATTAGGATGATGCAAGCGAAATGCATACCCCTTCCAAAATGATTTTTGATGTGGATTCCTGTGAGCAGAGTCGCAGCATATCAGATCAAAGGTCCATCGTGGCCTGGTGTGATGTCTGGTGGTTATCTCTGTCTGTGTCCTGTAACAGATGCCTAGGGAAAAAAGATGAGCTGAATAGAAAGTGATATTTCCCCTGGGCTTTGTTTTTTCAACTCGGGGCAGTCTGCAGCACAGGGCTTTGCTGAGCTGCAGATTGTGCCCGTATAATTTAATAGCTTCTGAGCAGCTTTCCTTTCAATGTCTAATTATTTTTCAATTCATTTATACTTCTGGTCTCCACGATGACTGCTGGCTTCTCAGAACTGAAAGCTGTTTCATTCCAGTGAGATAATTGTTTTCTTCAGAAACTTTTTCGAGGAGCCATTGGTGTGACCTATCGTGTCCCTTGTCCTGCGGACTATCTTCTGCTCTTTCTCTTGGCAGTTTTAGCTGAATGCTTAGGTTCTGTTCCTTTCCTCCCACCATGTGGTGGCACTTAACAGAATTTAGGGGGCAAATGGCTTTTTGAAGGTGACAATTCACTCTTCCTAGGCTCTTTTAGAAGAGTGGCAGACCAAAAAAACCTGACCCACATACCCTCTGCAGAGGACCACAGAAGGATATTTTTCTTCCTGAACTAACTGAAAAATTAAACACTGGAAAAGGGTTTTTTATGTGCTTTGTTTCACTGCTGTAATAGTAGTGATCATCTTCTTGTTGTGCTGGCAATATTTACATTCATGCAGTATAGCTATTTCTAACAAATAGATGATGTTATAAATGAATTAATTGCAGGCTGAGTGTTTGTTTGGCTCACATTTGAAGACTGACCAACCTTTACAGCCTGTGTTGCAAGAGCAAGTTTCTCCAGCTTGGTCATTTCATTGGAAGATGCTGCTAAACTGGAGTCTGTCCTACCTGTTCCCAACTGGAGCTTTGATTTCACCTTGAAATATTCCAGCTCTTTGTTGTGTTTTAGATGACAAGCTGGGGGTTGTTGGTATAATAGCCACATGCCCCCTGCTTGCATTCAGGAGGTAAACTGCTGTGTTCATGCAAGCTGAGGCTGTTGAATCCTATAAACTTAAGGATAGCAGGAGTCAGCTGAAGGAAAGCACTTGACCTACTCAGTTAGTAGAACATGTTTTCCTTTGAGATAGTGTGAGCTGCCTGCAGCTGGAGAACAGGTGAGGGGCAGAAGTTGTAATGTATTTTATAGAAGGCTAGAGTTAGGCTATAGGTTGGGTTTTGGGGGAGGTGGAATGTTTGAACAGCTTAAAGATCCTGCCTTCCTGTCTCAGTAAACCCTGCTGCTTGAACTGGAAGATCTTGTTCTTATTTATTTTGATGTGGGTCAGGCTTATTACATCCTGTCTGTATTTCTGTTCCACCCTGCAGGCTGTAGGATATTCCTGGTTGTCTCTGCAGTAGTCAGGGACTTCATTGTTTCACTTCTTCAGGCCTCTAGCCTGGCAATTCTTTCTGATCTCCCTGGTCCCACTGATAGTGTTGCTGAAGCTGAGTGCTCTAGGTAGACCACTCTCTCCTCCCTGTAGTGTTACTACTTCTGATGTTTAGGAATGTGATATCCAAAAAGGCTGATGAGCAAGAACAGTTGTGAAAGGAAATGCAGTGAGGCTGTTGAAGTGTGGAACAATCTTCAGAGGCCTTCAGAAGAGGAGGCTGTGGGGAGCCCTTATCCCTTTCTAAAACTCCTTTAAAGGAGGTTGGAGCCAGGTGGGGCTTGGTCTCTTTTTGCATGCAACAAGAAACAGGAGAAGGGGAAATGGCCTCAAGTTGTGGCAGGGGAGGTTCAGGCTGGACATTAGAAAAAATGTCTTCAGAGAAAGGGTTCCCAGGCACTGGACCAGCCTGCCCAGGGAGGTGGGTGGGATTGCCATCCCTGGAGGTGTTTAAAAGATGTGTGGATGTGGTGCTGAGGGACATGGTTTAGTGGCAGTGGCTTAGCAGCAGTGGTGGAATTGAGCTCAAGGTGAGTTGTTGGACTTGGTGGTTTCAAAGGTCTCTTGCTACCTCAACAGTTCTATGATTTTTATGATCTACAGCAAAGACAGTTGACCTCTGAGACTGCCATCTAGGAGCTGCCTCAACTTGCCTCTGTCCTTGTAAGCCATAGTTCCTTTTTCTTTTCCCTCTCAGGGCCTTTATTCATATTGGGGAGCCATTCAGAAGGGATAAGGGGAGCGGTGCTGAAGGGGAGAGAGGTGAAGGCAGGGTGTAAGAAACTGCTTGGCTTAAAAATCTAAGGATAAGTAGTTCAAAGGAGGCAAAAGGGAGGATTATTTTCCTACTCACCTGCTCTTTATTTTCAAATGGGACACAGGTTAATTAAAATTGGGGTGATGTTTATGCTGGAATGTGTTAATTCCTGCCATTGACTGGCACTTTGATCTCTGGGAATTATAAGTGGCTGCAGATGAGCTAACCAGATACTCAGGGCATTCTGCATTTCTGCTTTGCATTCTCCTAATTCTCACCTTCCTTTCTAAGCCCTTCTAATGTAGGAAGCATTTCTTCACAGTCTGAAGTTCATCAGATGTTCAAAACCCCAGGTTGTCCTGTTAATTTCTTGATGGATGTGCACCTATTAAATCTCTAGGTACATTTGTATATACACACATACACAATCATAGACTCATAGAGGTCTTTGCCAACCAAGATCATTGAGTCCAACCATCCTTTCACTCTACACAGTCTGGTGCTGAACCGTGTCCCTTCATCTACTGTTCTGATCTTACCAAGTAAATGTAGGTGACTTGAAGGTGCCCAGTTGCTTTTCTTTCCTACATAAAACAAAGAGGCAGCCCATTGTTTAAATTCAGCTGACTTCCTAGTGCTTAATAAGCCTTTGGATTAGTTCAGAAGAAAAATGTGCATCTGATAGCTATTAATTTCTGCCTTTAGAGGAATGACAAGCGGTGTGAGACTGTCCTCAAGAATATTTCATGGGTGCTCTTGAAGAGTTAATAGGTGACAACCTTTCTCCTGGAAACATTAGTTTCAGTGGAAGAAAGCTAAGCACAATTTTTGCTGAAGCCCAGAGTCAGTTGTTATCAGTCAGGTCAAGCAATGAAACGCTGTGAGGTTGGCTCCAGCTCTTTTTATAGTTATCTCTCTCTGTCTATATATATCTGTGTGTGCCTGCCTGTTGTGTGTGGCCCAAAACTTGGTATCATCTGTGCATCTTAAAAATACAAATAGTCATTCTTCCTAGCTTTCAAATGTGGGATTGAAGCATGAAGGGGAGATGAGGTTATTCACTGCCCTTAAATGGAAGCCTATAGCCAAACGACCCAAAGAAGCTTCATTTGGGGGTTTCTTGGCTATTCTGTTCCTCATTCACCACTGCTGCCTGTCCATTCCTTTTTATCAGATGATTTTTCCCTTTTAGGTTATACTGCAATAACATTTCACAGCTGAAGCAGTGGAGCAGATTGTATGTGCTTTGCTATTCAAAGATTGGAGTGCAACTTACTGTTGCCATATGTTAAGTTTGACTGTCCAACTCCTGCTTACAAACGAGAACATATGGAAGATAGGTAATGGTGATTTTTCAGCTGTTAATTAGTCATGTTTAAAGCAGTGCCTCTCTAATCATTCCTCCAGTTGGTTCTTCCTCATCTCCCCCTTGTGGCAAAGTCACTGGTGTGTGGTGGGGGGAACAAAGGGTTGTGGCTCTACTGAGTGGGGAAGTGATGGTGTCCCTGTAGTCGGCACTGGTGAGGCTGCACCTCAAATCCTGAGTTCAGTTTTGGGGTCCTCACTACAAGAAAGACACTGAGGTGCTGAAGTGTGTCCAGAGAAGGGGAACAAAGCTGGTGGAAAGTCTGGAGAACAGGTCTGGTGAGGAACAGCCGAGGGAACGGGGGTTGTGCAGCCTAGAGAAAAGCAGGCTGAGCAAAAACCTCACTGCTCTTTACAGCTCCCTGAAAGGGGGTTGGAGTGAGGTGGGGGTTGGTCTCTACTCCTTAGTATTAGGTGATAGAATGAGTGGAAATGGCCTGAAATCCTGCCAGGGAGGTTTAGGTTGGACATTGAGATGTTTCTTTCTTGCAAGAGTGATCAGACATTGGAACAGGCTGCTCAGGGAAGTGGTGGAGTCACTGTCCCTGGAAGTGTTCCAGAAATGTGTGGACATGGCACTTTGGGACACGTTTTAATGGCCATGGTGGTGTTAAGTTGATGGCTGGACCTGATGATCTTAAAGCTAATTTCCAGTGAAAACAATTCTATGATTCTACTGACATGCTTCTGCCATTTGGAGGGTGGGATGAGTCTTCCAAGCCCATAGCTGTCCATCAGCCCTAAGTGCACAGCACGGAAAATCCACATCATGGAGGTGGCACACTTTGCTTACAAATGCTACATTTGGTTGTGTTTGTGTAAATAACATTGGTGATGAGACAAATGCCACATAATAAAATAGGAATTAGAAGTGTCTTAAGTGCTGGCATCTGTGATGGATAAAATTGTTATCAGTAATGACTAAACTTCTGTGTTCTGTCTAAACTCTTCTGATAGAATGAGTTTGTTTTATCATTCCTCCATATCACAGATGAAGCTGCTGTCTGCTTCTGCATACTGGTATTGACCCTCTTCTTTTACTGTTCTGTAATAATGAATCTTCATCCCTGTAGGTGATTCAAACACACAGATGTGGTGCTGAGGGGACATGGTTAGAGAATGTTAGACTGGATGGTGTTAAAGGTCTTCTCCAACTCAGATGATTCCATGGTTCTACATAATATAAATAGATGTAAAATAAAACCCTAATCCAAATTGCTCCTCTTCTATTACTCTGTTGCATGAAAGATGTTAACCCCTCTAATGTGGGGAGCAGCCTGAAACTCATGTGAAGGCACTTGGTGCTGAGAGCTGGAGTTCTGATTCAGTTCTTTACTGCAAAACAGGCTCATCTAAAGTTATTTTTAGGTGACGTTAAGGTGCAGACCTTGTATAAAATGTTAATGCAAGTATCTTGCCGTGTCAGAGGCAGAGAGAGCATTTGCTGGAAGCAGAGCTCTGCAGAAGTAGTGAGGCAAGACAGGGAGCTATGAAAGGGCAGAGGTTTCGTGCTCCTGAACTGCCTGGCACTTGGAGCTAGCTGTTCTTTCCAAACAGGACTGTTAAAGGCACTGAACTGTTGGGTTAATGCTCTGGTGTGTGTTTGCCATATCTGTTTGTTTCACGTTCAATGTATGAATTGTCAAACCTAGACCTGGCTAATGCCTGGAGCCAGTAAAGTGCAGGATCAGCTAATTACACTATTTCAACAGTTAAAAAAATTACTAATTTCTGAGCCTTTAAAAGCCTTTCCTCTATTTAATTTTAGTCAGCTGTCTCAGAATGAATATTTAAATGGCAGTATTGTCAGGTAATGTAACATTTTTCACTGTGTGCTTACTGGAATGAGATGGAAAAGATGGTAAGGAGGATGAGAAATAGAAATGCTGTTTAAATTGAATTTCAGCTGAAAGCAGGGTGGCTTTTTTTTTACCTGCACTTGACTGGCTTTGAGTTTAGCAAATGAAACTTCTGCAGTGCTAAGTACAGAAGTAAGATCTGGGGTGCACAAGTAGAGGTACTATAGTTTAGTGGATTTCTGTCCCTCAAGAGTAATCCACTCTGTACAAGCCCACAGCACTCTGCACTTGAGCCCTTGATAGTGCTGTGTGTTGTCACAAAAAGAGCTAAAAGCTTTGCTGGGTTTCAGGAGCTACTCCTAAAGCAGCAAAGATTTTTTTTGGGGGGGGATGTCATTTGCTTAAGCAGTTAAGGACCAACGTGGCTGGTGGTATCACAGTCTGTGTTTCCAGGTCGATGTGCCTGCTTTCCATGCTCCCCAGTCCATTAGATGCATTTGGAGCTATTAGGTGTTTCATATCTTAGGTGCAGGAAAAAGGCAACATTATGGTGAAATGCTGCCATCCTAGATCTTATTCCCACTTGGGACACCTTTTGGTGGAGGGAGAAGAAATTTTTTCAGGTCATGTCACCAGGATACAGCAAGGATATTAGGGCAAGTCTGATCCAGTGGAGGTGGTGGAGTCACCATCCCTGGAAGTCTCTCTCAAAAGAGACTGGATGAAGCACTCAGTGCCATGGTTTAGTTGATTAGATGGTGTTGGGTGATAGGTTGGACTTGATGATGGCAAAGGTCTTTTCCAACCTGGTTAATTCTATTCTATCTCAACCTGCTGTCAATGGTTGGGGTTTTTTTTTCCCACTTGTAATTATTTCAATGAGTGATTTGCTGAGAGATGTGGGGATTGAACAGACACTGTCTCTAAGCAGTGTTGGAGCACCCTCTGCAGCCTCATAATATTTAAATGAGCTTTGTACATTTCTGGTGATAGATAAGGGGTATGAATATCCATGAAGGAAAACTAAGTATCCAGGTACTTTGTACTGATCATCAAAGTACAATGGTAGATCCTTGGGGATAATAATTAATTAGTATGTTGTAACCCTCCTGTGTCTATTATCCTCTTGTACCTCTCATGAAAAGAAAACCCTTAGCAGTTGCTGTAGGTTCACTGCAGTTCAGGCTGTAAAGTAAAGGATAGCATATCCAATGGGAATGGAGTGGGAATTCATGCTCTGACAGGCACAAACTGTAATGCTACTTAATAAATGTGGGAGAAAACTAGGGTGCAACTGCCACTTTGCTGCCTTCTGATCTCGAGTTTCCAGGATTTGGTAACATAAGAGGCATTTGAGAGCTCCTTGTTCAACAACAGACTAATCACTGGAGTCATGCTGGGACATAGCAGAGGGCTGGGGCACCTCAGCTATGAGGATGGGCTGAGGGAGCTGGGGGCTGTTGAGCGGAGTTGGAAGGGACTCACTTTCCTGCCACTTGGAAACCCTCTTGAGGGTTTGGGCTTTTGGGCGGTGTGTGTGTGTCTGTTTTGGTGTGTGGTTTGTGTTTGTGGGGTTTGTTTTGGTTTTGTTTGGTTTATCTTGCTTTTCTCCAGATTTTCTGGTTAAATCAGCTTGAGAAGCCAGATGAGCTATAGCCTTCTGAAAGAAGTGTGTAGCAGCCAGCCAGGTATGCAGGAATGGGGCAGGAGGATTCAGAGAAATGGGATTACTCTTCATGAACAGCAAGTATTTAAAGTTTACCAGTGAAAATTGAGTCAGTTTATTCAAATGTAAATTCTCTTCCTGCTTTCCAAAGCTGTTTCATGCCTTAATGCAATTCCTGTCTCAATGGGTTATATCCACACTTCATTTTGTGAAGCCAGCCCATGGCAGCACTTGAAACATGCTCAGATTCTAAGAGCAAATAGTGTAGGCTTTGCAGTTGCACAAGAAGTTAAACAGCCTTTATCTTAGGGCAACTTTGTCTGGATTGTATTCCTTCAGTTGGTTGATAAGCATGTTTCATGGGTCAGCATGAAGAGTTGTAGTGAGGTAAAGAGGTTCTTTTGTCTTCACTGGATCAGTCTTGTGGCAGAAGGGAGTTGATCTGGCCTCAGCCCTTGATGGAAGAAAGTGATTTCAGTAGCTCTTTAACTTTTTGTCCTTTCCAAGCTTACAAATCTCTGCTTTGTTTGTGTCTCCCCACAAATCTTTCCAAGCTTCTCTTAATCCTACCTCACTTCCTCATCTCAGTAAAACAGGGTCGTCTTGGTTCTCTTTTTCTTTAAGGTATTGTTTGGCTCATTCCACAAGTCTTCTAAGGGAAGTTTTATTTGGTACTGCAGGTATGAGTAATACTGAGTTATTAATGTTTCATTTGATAGGTACATGTTTATTTAGTCCCAGAAACACAGTCTTTCAAGGATTTCAAGGCTCTTGTTAGAGCTCTTCCATTGTAACACTGGAGAAATAAACATTTCTAAGCCTGGAGAATAATGAACTTCTTCTAAAGCACAATTAAAACCTTCTTATTCTTCCATATTGAATGAGGTTGCCTCAGGCAAAAAGCAGAAGATGACTGAAGATCTGAGAGGGATCTTAAATACACATGAAGTAAGCAAACCTATTGAGGCAGGCAAATTAATATCTTTTCTTTCTCTTTTCAAAAATGTCAGCAAATGAAAAGGCCATTCTTTTTTTTTCCTCCCAGATGCCTTATTGAGAGAGGACAGGTTTTGACAGGTAACTTTTCATATTCAGTGACTGATCCTTGATTATCAGACTGTGCACCTTGCAGTGTTGATTTTGTTTTGTTCTGGCTCTCCTTGCCAGGTTTCTCAGTGGATGCATGGTGTAGGTTTATGTTGGGTTGTGGGTTTTTTCCCATGAGGAACTTGAGGAATTGTAACTCTTGGTGGGCAAACCACCTGCCTTTTCTTTATTTTCCTTACTCAGGAGCTTCAACTCTGGATCCTTCAAATAGAGCATAATTTGCTGATTTAGTTTGTGGTGTGCCTTGTCTTCTGAAATGTGTTTGCAGCATCCTGGAGGTTTTATTTTCATGAGAAGTTGCATAAGCTTTAGGCTATTTTTAGTCAAGTTTCCAAAGAGAAAGTTTTCCCTCGAGAGGAAGTTCTGGCTTGCTTTCTGTGATGCAAGTAGCCCAAGTCCAGAGTGAAGCTGACTGTTCTTAGGAATTACTGCAGGAGAGGTTTCCAGAAGGTACCCATAAGCTGATGGAGTGCAGGGATTCAGCCTTTTTGTGAGTAGTTCCTTTAGAGATGTTTGCACGTGTGGAGAACCTGGGGCAAAGTTGAGTTCTTGTGGTTAATGTCTGTGTGCTGCTGTCCTACAGCACACTTGGAACAGCCTTATTTTCTCAAGCTATGAAGCTTTAGAACAAAAATATAAAGGCTTTTTCTGTCTCTTCCATTTGCAACCAGTCTGAGAATATTTGCAGTTCTGTTGGATTTACAGCAGTTGCAGGGAGAAGTGGCTGAGGGAACTGAGGTTGTTTAGCCTGGAGAAGAGGAGGCTGAGGGGGAGACCTCGTTGCTCTCTACAGCTCCCTGAGAGGATGTGGCAGCCAGAGGAGGGTTGGTCTCTTCTCCCTATCTCACTCTATCAGGTGATAGAATGAGAGGAAATGGCCTGAAATTGTACCAGGGGAGGTTTAGGTTGGAGATTAGGAAATATTTCTTTGCTTCAGGAGTGGCCAGGCATTGGAACAGGCTGCCCAAGGAGGTGGTGGAGTCGCTGTCCCTGGAGGTGTTCAAGAAAGTGTGGACATGGCACCTGGGGACATAGTTTGATGGCTGTGGTAGTGTTGCATTGATAGTTGGACTCAATGCTCTTAGAGGTCTCTCCTAACTGAAAGAATCCTGTGATTCTGTGATTGCTTCTCCTAAGGAAATGGGTTTAGCAAAGCTATTCAAAGGCTAACTTTAGCCTAACGAAGCTAAGTCTGCTTCCCACGTCAAGGAAGTGAAAGACACTTCTGTGGGAGACCGTCTGTAGCATTCGTAGTGAGTTTTCAGTGAGCTGCCACCTAGGAGAGCTCTACTCTCCTGTTCTTTCTTGATAATTAGGCAAAGCAAATCACATTGCTGTAAGTCTGTCTTCTCTGCATGCTCCTCTTGAGCTGAAGAATCTGCCCTCAGCACTTGAATTGGTCTTACTTTCACCATCCAATACTACTTAACATTTTAGAGATGTTGGAAAAAGGAATCTAATCACAGCAATCACTGAAGGGTTTGTTTATGCTACATAGGATTCCTCCAGTTGTTGACTTCTCCTCAAGTCATATTCTGTTGTAAGAAGACATTCAAATACACCTGAAAGACACTGGAGGACATAAGCAATACTCATAATAGTGCAGTTTGATTTTTGTCTCTTAATCCTTATATCTTGTGAGAACAGCATCAGCTACCCTGAATCTTTGTTTTGAAGCTATAATGGCTTCCAAGGACTCCAAGAAAATACTTCTGAGAAGAGAGATTTATTTTTTTTTGAAGTGAGATTTACCACAAGTTGGTTTATGTTGATCTTCAGTTCTAGCTGAAACCATTGTTGCCCATGATCAGCTGTCTGACCAAATTTCTCTGCAGAGAAACTTTCAGAACTCGCAGAACTGGAACGTTGGACTGTCTGACAACAGCTTAAATAATTTACATGCTCTGTGTCTTAATATATAGCAGCAGAAAATGCTTTGCAGTTGTGACATGACAGTTTCAGCCAAGTTTTGCTTCTCAGAATTAGTGAATGGAACGATGTGCATCTAAATGTGTGTAACTCGAGTGCAAAAGGAGCCAGGCAGCTTTTGGTAACAGCTCAAAATATCATCTTAAGCTACTTTTTCCAGTCTTAGGACTTAGCATTTTAAGTGCAGATTTTTACTAGGCTTTAGCAAAGGGTTTTAAAACAAATGCAGCAGGTAGGAACTTGAATGTTCTTCTGCTGTTTTGGCAGAAGTCTTTTTACCAGACACTCTAAACAACTTGAAGTTTTAAAGCAATAGCCTCACTGAAAAACCAGCCTGATGTGTTTAGGGAGTTGATGATATTTTTGGGGGGGTTTGTTTTGTGTGGTGTTTTATTGGAAGTATGTGGAGCAACTTTTGCTAAGTGAATCTCTGTGGAATTAATACAGGTCACAAGGGCTGCAGGGAGATAGAGACAGGTATTTTTTTTCCCTTTTGCCTTTGAGACTTTACCAGGTTTGACACATTTCTCATTACTTGCTTTAGTATTATTCACTCCCAGGTATAGAGCTGCCTGAGTGACAAGAGAAGCAGCAGCATAGCCCAGCAAATGCCAGCCTGCATACTGCATTGCTTAAAGAGTCCACAGAAGGATTATGTCCGTCAAGATTCACAAATGCTGCAACTTAAGATGAAATAGATTTCTGCTCATCTTGCCTGGAATTCTTTCTTTCTCAAACGTGTAGCTGAGCAGCAGATGGAGATAAAGAGTACTCAAAGATAAATTGTGGCCTTTTCTGGCTTCCCCCCTCACTCTGTTGAAATGAGCAGCAAATCTTTATGCCTAGTTAGGATCAAAGACCTGATGCACATGCGGTGTTTAAGGCCAGCTGTTGACAAGGGCAGTCTACATCAAATGCATTTTTTCCTGGTCTTGCCATATGTGTGTTTGGTGGTGGTTTGGTTTGGTTTTGTTTTTTAATGCTGAAGTTAAACCAAAACTATCAACATCTCCTTCAAATCTCCCAGTTGCAATCCCTGTTCTCCCTTCCCGTGTTTCTCTGGAGAAATCTGAAGTTTGACTTGGAATTTGAAGCCTCAATAGTGCTTTAGTCTTCCATCTAAGCGCTTCAAAACTTCATTATAGGGCCTGACTGGGCCCCAGAACCTCCAGGGGTGCAGATAGCTGTCTATGATCACAAATGACTAAATTGCAACTTTCATTTCTGATGCTCCAGGGTCCACAGTATGCCTGGGATTTCCAGGCATGTGGACACTGCATAACCTGTAGTAAATATAATGGTAGATGATGGATGTATCGATCTTGCCCTGCAGTGGAAGTGGCTTGGTCACAGTGAGGTACATCAAGTTGTAATACAGGCAATAAGCTAAAGCTGCTACAACTTGGTTTTGTCCCCTGGGCAGGGTGGAAAACATGACTGAATTTCCATGTTTGATGTAGAACCCAGGAGTTCTTGAACACTGGTGTTTGGTCTTGTCACAGATTTCACTCCTTGTAGGTGAGTCATATAAAGTCATGTAACTCTTGATGGGTTGTTCAGACTTTTATCCTAAACATGTTCTAAAAGTCTCTGTTGAGCAACATAACCCCAGGAGTAAGATCTGCTTGCTACTGAATAGGGGGAATCCTACCTCTGAGTGAATTTGATATGAAATATTTTTTTGTACCAGAACTTTCAGTAGGGAGGAAAAAAAAAATAAAGGGTAGTTTTGTTGAGCTCTGCAGCCACGTTTGTATTTCATGCTTCTGACTTTGTTGTTCTTGGTGTTTTCATTCTTTGGAAGAAGTTCTTTGTGACAGTGGTGGTGAGGCACTGGAGCAGGCTACCCAGAGAAGCTGTGAAGGCTCCAAGCCTGGCAGTGTTCAGCGGCAGGTTGGATGGGGCCAGAGCTAGCTGGTCTGGTAGGACTTGTCCCTGCCCATGGCAAGGGACTTGGAACTAGATGGTCTTGAAGGTCCCCTTCAACTGAAACCATTCTAGGATTCTGTTTACTCCAGGTTTGTTAGCAGTTTCTCAGATTCTTCTTGTGTACCAAATAAGAGTTCTTTGTATCACAGTGGCCATTTCAGATGGTGACATGGCTCTCGCTGGATTGCTCTACTGAAATAAGACCTGCCCATGGCTATGAACGCTTTCCAGAGCTGGGTCACTTCATCCCAACTGCTGATTCTTTGGCTTAACACTGCTTCCTAGTGGAAGGAAACTGAACTCTTGTATCAGCAGGCTGGAGGTCAGGATGTTGTTGTATGGGCCAATGCTCATGTGGTTGTTCAGGATGGGGGAATGAGTTGGTCTTCCTGCTGTATGGAAAAGTGTTGGTTTTTGATGTTCTGGTTTGCAGGTTGAGGCATAGGCTCAACCACACTTCATCTGAAGTGGTGTTTTTCTTTCATGCTCTCTTTAGGTGTGTTTATAGACATCTGTATGTTTGTGTGGGTGTGCAGTTCTCTCTGCCCTTATATTGACTAAATTGTTACAGTGTTGGAATGACAAAGCAGGCTTGGATTTTCCAAGTCTCTTTGTTAGCCCATAAGCTGTTTCATTTCGCTGTAATGTAGTTCTTTAACTTCTGGTTTGTCCTGACCTAGAGCAGGTGCACTACCATCAGGTATCACCATTCTGCAGTACTTGCTCTCTTCCTAGGAAATGTTTTCAGAGTCCATATTTATGAGGAGGCTTAGATAAGTAAATGATACAGTTAAAAGCCTTAGTGTATTAACTGTTCAGTGGTGATTTTTTTGACAGGTGGGCAGTATGATTTCCAGGAAGCTATTTAAAATGAGTAGTATTTTCAAGAAAGGAGTTCTTGCCACTTTCCACAAGTCAAGAACTCACATGAATCTGGGTGGGCATGTAAATGGACTGTTGCAACAGTGGCCTCTTAGTGCAGCCTCTTCATGGCTCATACCTGCAGCAGGTATCTGGCTGGACACTAATAAACATCACATGCAGGTGTGTGGAAACTGAGAGAGAAAGAATTCCCATCACATGCAGGTATGTGGAAACTGAGAGAGAAAGAACTCCCTATTGATGAGGTTGTCATCAGCTCAGAAGGAATGACTGTTTGCTGAGCAAGAAGAACTTCCAGTTTGTTTTAATACTGTTTTTTCCTGTTGAAATAAGTTTTCCCCTCTTCTTAGTTATTGGTAACAAGCAATACTATCAGGATATTGCAGATCAGATGTTAAGCTAAATAAAGTAACTTCACTGTCCCCAGAATTACTTAACTGTCTTCTGTTTAGTGGATCTTGCCCTCTGATTGCCTGGCCCTTGCCACTGGTGAAGAGCATGCACAGCAACTGCAATAAGCCAGAGAACAGGCAGGAACTTGCTTGTGTGCTTAAACTTCCAGATCTTCTGGCCTACTCTTCCTTCTCTCCCCTTCTGTTACAGATCATGGAACCACACCACAAATTCACTGTCAAAAAATTTTTGAGTAATAAATTATTAACCAAGGTATAACGCTGACATTTCACGGATCACTTCGGTTCTCTATCTTAAAAAATAACAGGTCTGGGAATTATTGGCATTTTGAGTTAAAGGAGATGTATGTCTAGCTTAGAAGCTTTCATTTCTGCTTGTAGAACTTATTTTCTCCTGATTGACAAACTTGAGATTTGCTGTTGGGAACTGAGGATGCGCTTCATTAGAAGCAAGACAGGAGAAACCACTCTGGGGTTTATTCGTGACTTTAAAAGAATGTCTTGTGTGGTGTGTTGGAGGCTTTGAAGTGGTGACTCACATTATGCATCATCAGTATCAGCAAAGAGTGCTTTATGTAACATTGATTTTTTTGTATCTTGCTTAAGAATTTCAGACAAGCAGACTGCATTTAGAAGCAGTGAATGTGATGGTTGAAGAAACACACCAGGTTGGAAGTTTGAATGGTCACGTTACAAGTGACTTCAATAAGCAGCAGCTTTGCAGCAAGAGGAATTGGGGGTGGGGGTTAGGTTGATTCCAGCTTTGATTTGTTTATGAGCAGTTAGTACTTTCATGATTATGATCTAGGAATAGTTTAAGTACAAAACAATGGTCTATGAGATTATCTGGTATGTCACATTCTGTGTTGGATTTAGCACGGCTGCTGCACCGACTGATGGTTTAGAGCAGAAATCTTCATGGGAAGGGTTTGTTGTGGGGAAGAAATGTGCTCTGAGAGACAGACACAGAAGGCAAATATTTGAATTGTGGAGTTCCTCCACTGCAAGTCTGACATTAGGAATAGTGTGGCCAGCAGGAGCAGGGAAGTCATTGTGCCCCTGTACTCTGCATTGGTTAGGCTGCACCTTGAGTACTGTGTCCAGTTCTGGGCCCCTCAGTTTAGGAAGGACATTGAGACACTTGAAGGTGTCCAGAGAAGGGCAACAAGGCTGGGGAGAGGCCTTGAGCACAGCCCTATGAGGAGAGGCTGAGGGAGCTGGGGTTGTTTAGCCTGGAGAAGAGGAGGCTCAGGGGAGAACTCATTGCCCTCTACAACTACCTGAAGGGAGGTTGTAGCCAGGAGGGGGTTGGTCTCTTCTCCCAGGCAACCAGCACCAGAACAAGGGGACACAGTCTCAAGCGGCACCAGGGGAAGTTTAGGCTCTCAGAGAGAGAGTTGTTAGTCATTGGAATGTGCTGCCCAGGGAGGTGGTGGAGTCACCATCCCTGGAGGTGTTCAAGAGGAGATTGGACGTGGCACTTGGTGCCATGGTCTAGTCATGAGGTCTGTGGTGACAGGTTGGACTCAATGATCTTTGAGGTCTCTTCCAACCTTAGTGATACTGTGATACATAGAACTTAGTATACTACACATTTGGATATACTACATATATATACTCTACACATTTGGATTATACTGCCTCATCTGAAGAGTCTTTTTAATCTCATTCTCACTCTACCTCTTTAGAAACTTCAGTATTAAGAAGCAACATAGCTGTGACTAAAAAAACCCTAAGCAAACAACCTCAAGACAAAAAACCCCAAAACAGCCAATCCCCCCTTTTCCCCCCTAAAAAAAATCCCCCAAACCAAACAACAAATAAACCACCCTGTAAAACTTTGCCAAGTTTGCTGACACTTCAGCACTTTTCCTGTCATTCATTTGCAGGTGATGTCATTATAATTTATTAAGGAGCATCTTCTAAAATGAAAATAGGTTGTGCTGTAGCTGTAACTGTTTAAAGTTTAATCAGATTGATCAGAAGTCACATAATGATACGTTCCTGCTTTCCTGTGGTTTGTTCCAGTATTTTCTGACCTTCCACTACTGCACTCTTTATAAGCATTTAAACTCTGATGCCTGGAAGATGATGATGCATGGTAGTACCTCAAGAGATTTTTCCTTGCATTTTGGGGCTCAGGAAAGTCAGTTGTGGATCAGTGCCAGTCACAGGTCTTTTCCACTCTGAATGATTCTATGATCTTTCAGAGCAACACCTTCCTCTGCATTTTGTTGTGGTTTTGGTGCCTTGTGCTGCCTTTGTATTATGGAATCAGTGGATTGGAAATTGTTGTTATTGATGCAAAGTGCTCATAATACTTTCATATGCCTTTTAAGAGAAACAAATATGTAAGGCCATTAATTTATAAAGATGTCTGCAGTAGAAGTAAGGAGGTACAGAAAACACCTGCAGTTGCATGCTCCTTTTTCAGGACTGGTGTTAGCCTGCAGGATTCATTGTGGCTGTGTGTGCTTCAAGGAAGAATCAAGTAGTTCTTTAATCTTCTCTTTCCATAGTTGTCTGATTTAGTAAGCTTTTCTTGTTAGGCAAGGGAGAAATCAGCAATCTCTTTATTCAATTCTATTTTGTGTATTGAGACTCAGGTTTGCAGTAGAACTGCATGCAATTAGATTTGAAGAAGTGAATTCCCTTTCTTGTGCTTTCTTAATGTACTTTGGAGGAATTAAGTTTTAAATTGCATCTTATTGATTAAAACCTATGCAGTATGTCTGAGGAACTTCTGTATCTACAGGTGAAGATAAACCTAATCTCCAGTGGAAGATTGAGGTGGGGGATGAAGGACTTGCTAAAAGCAGGGCTGAGACTGCAACCTGCTTCTCTTAACCCAGTTTTGCTCAGTAGTTACTCTTCCAAATTGACTGGCAGTCTAACCCTCTTCTCTGTGGGCTGTCTGATGGAAGAACTTTCTCTCCCTGAAATCTTGTCTGCTGCTTGATATGGAAAAGGCTCTTTAAGAAAAGCACTTTGCCTTGGGAATTCTTTGTATCTTGTCTTGAATTCTGTGACCAGCATTAAGCATTTGTGAAACATACACATTGGAATTAGTTACAGCAACCTCTACACGATGATGTTGCACCAGGGGGTCTTTTGCATTACAGCTGAGACAGGTTTTATGGCTCTGTTTTTAACGTGGGCAGTGTTTTCATTCTGAATAGAGACAAGTACAAAAACCCCAGGCCCTTGTTTTAGGAAGCACACTGTTTGACAGACTCAAAGTACTTTAAGTCTCTGATGTTGTTATGGCCTTAGGAAAAAAAGATGGGATTATGGTTCCATTGCCATTTAATGGTATTTGGAATCAAAGAGAGTCCTAGAATGGTTTGGGTTGGAAGGGACCTTCAAGATAATCTTGTACCAACCTCCCTGCCATGGGTAGAAACACCTTCCACTCAACCAGGTTGCTCAAGCTCTCATCCAGCCTGTCCTTCCATACCTCCAGGGAGGGGACATCCACAGGTTCTGGGCAACCTGTTCTGGTGTTTCACCACTCTGACTATAAAGAATTTCATCTTAATCTCCAGTCTAAATCTTCCCTGGGTAGATTGTGGGGAATCATTCAGAGACAATGCACTGAATGGTTTAGGAGTCTGTCTTTCTGAAAACTAGCAACTTGGATGTGGAAATGAGAAGGTTTCTGAAGACTTTGTGTGTTTAGCTAACAGTCAGTCCAGCGAGTAGGCAAGATTACAAAGGATGATGAAAATTCAGGAATATCAATGTATCATGTGTCTGATGCTCTCCTGAGGATCTTATTCTCTAGATATGTCTTCATCTTGATTTGACATAAAGTCTTCTCAAAGACACCAGAAGCTGGCCATCCAAAAAGTGGATACCTAGTCATCTCTTCTGAACATCTGTTCTTCATTCTTTTATCAGCTGAAGGTAGTTCCCTAAAATATTTAGAAGTTCATTCTTATTGTGATTTATGCTGACTTTTGTGATGACAAAATCTGTTTAAAGGGTTTGGATTCCATAGAAATGCATCTGTTAAGAAACCAGAGTACTTAGCAGGAACAATACCCTGAATGGAAGATAAACCTGAAATATGGTAGTTCAGGGGAAGTCCAAATTCCAGGCAGGTTTTCCCTTGCAGGTATCACAGTATAACTTAGGTTGGAAAGGACCTCAAGGATCATTGAGTCCAACCTATCAACACAGAGCCCATGACTAGACCATGGCACCAAGTGCCACGTCCAGTCTCCTCTTGAACGCCTCCAGGGACGATGACTCAACCACCTCCCTGGGCAGCACATTCCAATGACGAACGACTCGCTGGGTGAAGAACTTCCTCCTCACCTCGAGTCTAAACCTCCCCTGGCACAGCTTGAGACTGTGTCCCCTTGTTCTGGTGCTGGGTGCCTGAGAGAAGAAACCAACCCCCTCCCGGCCACAACCACCCCTCAGGTAGTTGTAGAGAGCAATGAGGTCACCCCTGAGCCTCCTCTTCTCCAGGCTAAACTACCCCAGCTCCTTCAGCCTCTCCTCACAGGGCTGTGTTCAAGGCCTCTCCCCAGCCTTGTTGCCCTTCTCTGGACACGTTCAAGTGTTTCAATGTCCTTCCTAAACTGAGGGGCCCAGAACTGGACACAGGACTCAAGGTGTGGCCTAGCCAATGCAGAGTACAGGGGCACAATGACTTCCCTGCTTCTGCTGGCCACACTATTCCTAATGCAGGCCAGGTTGCCATTGGCCCTCTTGGCCACCTGGGCACACTGCTGGCTCATATTCAGGTGGCTGTGGATCAGCACCCCCAGGTCCCTCTCTGTTTGGGAGCTCTCCAGCCACTCCGACCCTATACAGTGTACAGTGTGACTGTGGCAGTTGTAAAATACTGGAACTATTCCTATAAACTACAGCTCAGCTTCACAGAAGCTGCTGCTCTGTGCTTTTTAAAGGCATACAGTTAGAATGAAGTCATCACAGCTAGCAATAAGCTAGAGATGTTTGTGGAGCAGTTTGCTTTTCTCTTGGCTTTCTTAGAAGTGGATATCAGCATGGCAGACTTCATCTCTGAGCTCAGAATGATTCCTGCTAGAACTGCTTGTAATTGTTTGACATTTGAAGAATTTCTCCAGGAGAAAAGGTTATATTTCTTTCTTGCTTGCTTGGTTTAACATAACTGAACTCCTTCTGTTTAAACCTTTCTCTTTGGGGGGGTGGTGGGGAAGATTGCTTACTGTGATAGATGCTGTCTGAAAATTATTGATTTGCAAGCTTGCTCTGGAAGTGGTGATAAATTGAAAACATGAGCATTATAATGGAAACAGCCCTTAATACCAGCAGATAGTGTGGTAGGTACTCTATAGTCTTAAGGTAGTGTTACTCTTTTTCAACAGTTCCATTTCCAGCATCAAATAATTTAATCTTCTCTGATTTTTTTCCATTTGTGGCTCCCAGTACTGCATAGCTTCTTGTGTGCACCTTTTAAGGAACTAGTGACCTTCTCATCTGCAAAACTTCATTTGCTGAGGTTTAGTCCAGAAAGCATTTAAAAAATAAACTTGGCACACTACACCCAGCTCAAAGGAGGAAATTTCATTGTATTTAAAACACCCAGCATCTTCTCCAGCAGCTCTCTTTCTCTTTACTCTTATATTTATCTAACAGCACCATTCACTGAAAAGATGTAGTTCAATTGCTTCATGCTTGATTGTAGGTGACATGCTGGGGAGAGCCGGTTCTGCAGGCAGTGCTGGCATGCCTGAGCTGCTGGGTCAGGAGGGGAGGCAGGCAGCTCCCTCCCAGCCAGGGCTTTGGCCAGCCCAGGGAGGCTGATACAAGATCCATCTCTTGGCTCTTTTGCACCATTAACAGAGGTGACACAAGCAGCTGTGGCCTTTTTGGAAAGATCTAGAGCACAGGATTGGGAGATGACTCTAGACGTGTTGCATAGCTGCAACAAGGTGATAGGGTGCTGAATATGAGCACTGGAGATGATGGAAAGGAAGAGGATGTCCCTGCTCTAGCTGTCTGTTGCCTGTGGCTTTCTCTATATTCTATACTGACAAAAGTTTCTTGAGTTTTTCAGTTCAAGTTTAATGCATGCCAACTACCTGGCTGTGCTTTTGTGCATTAGCTCTTGCTTACTCTATTTCCTGACCTGTTCTTTGGACAGTGCCACCATCCTGGTTTTCCCCCTTGATTCCCTCTGCTGTGCTGTTTCAGGCTCTGACTATAATTCACCTCTCATCTGTGTCTCTCTTTTTGCAAATGCTTTTGGCATGGCATCAGTGTGAGACAGCCTTCCTGCGCATCCATGGATATCAAACACCCTGAGCAGACTGCTGCCGTGCTCCTGTCTTCACTCAGTACCGTCATTGACTCTACAAATAAAGGTTTTTGCTTTACATTTGGAACACTCAAAGCAATACCATTCTTGGTAGCTGTGACCATATATATTCATTTAGCACTGTTTTCCACTGCCTTCCTCTTTCTACCTGGTAGACGTAAGAGGTTTCCTTCATTTTCTTTGTTTTCCTGGCAGAGCTCCATGTAACTCCAGCATATGTAGGTTTCCTTTAATACTGAAAGGTCACCTCCCTGCAGTTGGGCAGTAAATACCCAGCCTGTGCTGTTTGCTTCCCTCCCTGATGGGAACTCCTGCTTGTTGTTCTATCTCCTGCTCTGTAATCATAAAAACCAAAACAAACCACCACCAACCTACAACCCAAGCTTGGCTGCAGCTAACCTGCTTATGAGATTAATTAGTGTGCTGGGCATATCTTGTTCCTCTGGGTGAAAATCCTGAAGCTCTTGCTCTTTCCAAATACTGAGGAGGGTGAGAGCTGTCCAAGAGTGATCAGGCTTTGGAACGGGCTGCCCAGGGAGATGGTGGAGTCATCCCTGGAGATGTTAAAAAATGCATAGACATGGCTCTCTGGGACATGGTTTAATAGCCATGGTGGTGTTGGATCGATGGTTGGACTGGATGAGAAAGGACTTACTGGAGAGGTGAGAGATAAGCAGAAGGACTGAGGAGAGAAGTTCTTTTAGCTGGGAGATGAAAATGTGTTCTGTGTTTTCATAATCTGGGTTATGAAACATCACCTGTGTCATGTCCAGGGCAAGGGGGAGGCTGCAGCTGCTGGCTGATCTTTTGAGTAAGGGAAGAGACCTTGTTTTGTTTTTCTTCTCCTCAAACAAATAAACACAAGCCTATTGTGGTACTCAGATGTCTGAGCGAGAACTTCATCTTAGCCCTTCTCAGCTGCTCCACTATGGATACAAATATACAAATATAATGCTTTTTCCCCCCTTGAATCTGTAAGGTCCTGTCCATTGCTGCCATAATAATACCAATAATATTACCAATTGATAGAGAAATTTGTCATCCAAATATACTTTTGCTAGTTTTGGCTTTCTCCCTCAGCTGCTCATGACACAGGTCCCTGTAACCTAGTACATAACTCCTAACATAAGCAAGCATGATGGCTTGTAGGAAGTGAGTCCCCCTTCTCCAATCTTGGATGGGTTACTTGTGATAATTACTGGCTTTTTTGGAGATTGATGTCAATTACTTCATGCTGGTTTTGCATGGTGTTTGGATAATTTTAACCCTCTGAAGCAACTTCTAATTTCATTAGATGTTAAAAGAAAGAAAACCATAACTTGGACATTATAGATCCAGCAGAAGTATCACACTGCATGGAGCTGCTGTTAGAATAGAATAAACCAGGTTGGAAGAGACCTTCATGATCCTTGCGTCCAACCCACCTAATCAACTAACCCATGGCACCAAGCACCCTGTCAAGTCTCCTCCTGAACACCTCCAGTGATGGTGTTTCCACCACCTCCCCAGGCAGCCCATTCCAATGGGCGATTAATCACTCTCGCTGTATAGAACTTCTTCCTAACATCCAATCTAAACTTCCCCTGGTGCAGCCTGAGACTGTGTCCTCTTGTTCTGGTACTGGCTGCCTGGGAGAAGAGACCGACATCTGCCTGTCTACAACCTCCCTTCAGGTAGTTGTAGAGAGCATTAAGGTCACCCCTGAGTCTCTTCTTCTCCAGGCTAAACAATCCCAGCTCCCTCAGCCTCTCCTCACAGGGTTGTGTTTCAAACCCCTCACCAACTTTGTTGCTCTTCTCTGGACTCGTTCCAGCAAGTCAACCTCCTTGCTAAACTGAGGGGCCCAGAACTGGACACAGGACTCGAGGTGTGGCCTAACCAGTGCAGTGTACAGGGGCAGAATGACCTCCCTGCTCCTGCTGGCCACACTGTTCCTGGTGCAGGCCAGGATGCCATTGGCCCTCTTGGCTGCCTGGGCACACTGCAGGCTCATGTTCAGCCTACCATCGACCAGTACCCCCAGGTCCCTCTCTACCTGGCTGCTCTCCAGCCACTCTGACCCCAGCCTGTGGCTTCTTGTGGTAGAATATACTATGTGAATTTGCCCAAGAAGCTTGTGGTTTGAATTCTGGATCTTTGGATGGAGTCTTTAAGGTGGTGATAACTCTTGTTTTCTCTGAGCAAGATTGAACACCACCCGTTGTGATTTAAATGATGTTTCCCAGCGTCGATATGGGTCTGGTTCTTAGGTCAATAGAAGATACAAAATAGACTCAGTGCAGACCTGTGAAGATTAATGGAAAAAATTAGTTTGTCAATACCTGCTACAATGGAAGGGAAGCTGTGGATGCTGTTTTGATTTGTACTGTGGCACTTGGAGGCTGTGTTGTTTCCCGTGGCGCTCCAACTGAAATAACTTGTCTTGAAGGTGAGTGATGTTCAGAAGCGTTTTCTCCAGCACTTCATTTCGTGGCAGGCACAAGTTCAATTAGAAGATCCTTATTTTGAACATGAAATCACTATTTTACTTTTCTCTTATCACTCCTGTGTCCCTCTGATAAAGCAACATTTCCACATTCTTCCAAGCTATCAGTAAGCTCAGATCAGCCTTTCCTTTTATATTTTAAATGAAAACTACTTGCTTTTCATTTATGCTGCCTGCTCAGATACTGAGACAAGAGCTTGTATGAAGTCTTCAAGCATAAATTGTCCTTTTCATGAGTCAAAGAAAACTAAGGCAGGCTATTTAGAACAAGGGAGTAGCCTCTTAAATGCCACCCAGTCTTCAAAAAAAACCCCAAAGCTGACAATAACCAAAAAGGCCAAAAAAAAGTAAATAAAGAAGTTGGTTGGCTTGTTCAGTTTTGGAAAGATGATGCTTGGCTTGTTTTGGAGTGACAGGGAAGGTAATCACTGTGTGCAGGCTCCTCCTGAGCATGTTGCCTGTCACTAGGAATTTGTATTTTGGAAGCTCTGGTTTGAGCACCTTGCTTCACCCTCTCACTGCAGCATGGTGTGGAAGCAGGAGTGGCCTCCTGCAGTGATGGTGGTAGGCTCTGTCCGTGCTCCAAAGGCCCCAGGAGATAAAGCGCCCGATTACATGCTTCCTTTAATTCGCCTTGCCAGACCTGTGCAGCTGCACTTGTCAACAGCCTAGCTTTGCAGGGCTCTCCTTCACTTCTGTCCTTTGCCCTTCCCAGTCTGGTGGCACTGAGCTTCTTCCACAGAGCCAGGGTTGTTGCTTGGCAGACTTCCTGCATCATGTTCTTGGACTATGGGGGTCAGACAGATGGCTTCTGTGTTACTGTCCTGTTTGGCTGGGCTGTGATACCTGTTCTTCCATCAAACCTGTGCAACACCAACCAGTGCATGACAGGCAGGGCTACAGTGCAGAGTGATTGTATTTGAACCCCTCCATATACCCCCAAAGACCTACAATGAATCCTTCGTATGCATCATTCCTTGACCACCTTGCAGCCCGTAATAGAATCAGAGAATCAGTCTGTGTTTGGGGTTGGCAGTACTAGGGCAGGTCACACAGGAACAATCCAGGTGGATTTTGAAAGCCTCTGGAGAAAGAGACTCCCCAACCTCTCTAGGCAGCCTGTTCAGGGCTTCAGCACCCTCACAGTACACAAGTTTCTCCTCATGTTCAGGTGAAACTTCCTGGGTTGTAACTTCTCCCTGTTGTCCCATGTCCTATTACTGGGCACCATGGACAAGAGACTGGTGCCTTCATGTTGACACCCACCCCTCAGATACTTATAGACCTCTGATACCATAAATCAGAGAAGACTTTCCTTGGCTGTGATCTTACCTGTTTTGGCAGTGTTCTGACAGAAGGTAGAGGAAGTAAAATGTGGTTAAATCTATTGTATAGAAGAACAAGTCTGGTAGGAGAACGCTGCTTGGAGTTACTGACAACACAGGACTGTGCATGCTTAAGTCAGATTTTGCTCAGATTTTGTAGCTCAAAAATTCATGTTTTGAGATTTAATTTTAAGCAACACCTATGAAGCTATTTTGTTTGTATTGCCAGGAAAAAAACCTTCAGAGTTTATTTTGTGAAAGAAGTAATGCTTGCTTTCTCCTCTTGAAATGTTCTTCCTTTCATCTAAGTAATAAACCCAGCCTGCTTCTTGTTCTTTTTTTTCCCTTATGCTTTCACAAGAAATTAAACATCTGGAATTTCCCTTTCAGAAATTTCCTGTAGGAGTTAAGCATCTAAGGCTTGAAGTGACAAGAGGAAATGGCTTTAAGCTTGGGGGGGGGTAGATTTAGACTGGACATTAGGAAGAAATTCTTGGCAGTGAGACACTGCAACAGGTTGCCCAGGGAGGTTGTGGATGCCCCCTCCCTGAAGGTGTTCCAGGCCAGGCTGAATGAGGTCTTGAACAACCAAGGTATCCCTGCCCATGGCAGGGGGTTGGAAATAGATCTTCAGTGTCTCTTCCATCTTAAACCATTCTATGAATTCCCCTTTCAGTATTTACTGTACCTTTTTCTTTTATGACTCTGCACCTCATCTTATCTTTATTTTGACTTCATCAGCCTTTCCCCCTGCTGTCCTGTATCTTTAATTGTTGCAATGTAATTTTTCTTCTTATTCCCTTAAAGAGTGAAGCAAACTCCTAAAAGGTAGCTGAAATCTCTGGCAAGGCTCAGGGTGTGAACCACTTGGTGCCATGGTCTAGTCATGAGGTCTGGTGACAGGTTGGACTTGATGATCCTCGATCTCTTCCAACCTTAGTTATACAGTGATACTGTAATGGATAAAAGCACCGTGAAGTCTTAAATATTATCTTTTTATCTTCCACAGGTTTGCTCTGTTTTTATTTTCCTCCTGTGGATTTGTGTTGTGAAATCCTCACAGGAGGTTCAGTTTAGTTCTGCAAAGCCATGAAGCCCTCCTTGTATTTCAGATCTAATGTGATTTTAAAGGACATAAATATCTTCATCAGGAAGACAGTAATAAGCTGTAATGTGTTGACATGACATGCACTAGATAAGTTGTGCTCTTATTTCTTTGGTAAACTTCAGGGATCAACTGCCACATGATTATTGCAAGCTTTTATACTACTTTAAGGTTAAAAGCAGTTCTTTGCTGTTTACAGCTGTTCAAGATCCTCTGATTTTGCTGGGCTGGAACTTTGGGGAGTTCTTGGCTCGCTGCCTGGTTTTCAGCAGCTTGTCACGGACAGATGTTGTGCTGTCTCCTCCTGAGTATTTTAAAGCTGCTCAAGTGAATTCTTCAGACAGCACTTCCAAATCCACATGCAGGATTTTGAAAGCTAATAATTTAAACTGTAAGGCTAAAAACTTAAAATCTCAGCTGGCAAATGTGACGTGCTTTTCAGCAAGAGCAGGACGCACACACAAAAAAACCCAGCAGCAGCCTTGGCTAGTTGGAAAAACAGAGGTAGAAAAGTAAACACCAATTCCAATAAACTCTGGTAATCATGTGAGATTATGGAAGAGGATAATATCTAACTCCTCAGTGAGAGCAGCATGCCACTCTACTTTGCAGTGTGTCCATAAGATTTGACTTGAACATCCATGGTTTGAACGTGCAAGTGATCGTCACAGATTCGGTCTGCCTAGTTCATGGAATTCTGGATTCACTTGGATAACTGAGAAAGGAAAATGGCTTGCACATCCATAACTACTGGGAGATATTTGGAGTAGCAATCAAGTCTGACTGCCCTGTCAGTCATAAAAGCTGCCAGTGCTTCTTGCAGTTCTAACTGGGAAAGTGTAGGCCTAGAGTGTGTTTATTGAAAAATGGATTTTCTAGGCATAAGGCATACAGAAGGCATAGGGTTATTTTCAAACCAGTGCTAAGAGCTCTGGTTATTACTGGGCCAAAAGAAATTCCAAATTGGACCAAATGCTTTAAAAAAGATTTTAGTTTATATATCCAAACCTTCTCCAGACACTGAGTTGAGCACAAGTGTGCTTGATACTAATTTTTTTTCTTGACCTTTTATATTCTGTTCACTCTTCTGTGTGAGAAGGGTTGAAATGTGTAAGGAAGAGTTAAAAATTGTGGCTTGAAGAATGGAAGATGTCAGCTGATTTTGGTGCAGCTTCTAAAGAAATCCTATTCTGTCTTTTTCATCCTTCTACTTTACTTTGGCTTTTACTCTCCTGATGCATTTGCTTTATTCTGGGGGTGGTTTGTAGCAAGCAAGGCTCTTGTCAAGCTGCAGATGGAAAGGAACAGACTGTTTAAGCTAATGTGAGTGCAGAGTTTCCAAAAGATCCTTTCATTAGAAGTATTAGTGCTGCAGCAGGCTGCCCAGAGAAGTTGTGGAGTATCCTCCTCTGGAGAGACTTTCAAAACCCACCTAGATGCAATCCTGTGCTGCCTGATCTGGGAGAGCCTGAGTTAGCGCTAGATGATCCCCAGAGGTCCTTTTTGGCAGCCATCATGCTGGGATTCTGTGCAGTGCTAGGATGGGGACCTGTTGTTTTGGACTAAAACAAGGAGAGGCTGAGGGAGCTTGGGGTTGCTTAACCTGGAGAAGAGGAGGCTCAGGGCAGACCTTATTGCTCTCTGCAACTACCTGAAGGGAGGTTGTAGCCAGGTGGGAGTTGGTCTCTTCTTCCAGGCAACCAGCACCAGAACAAGAGGACACAGTCTCAAGCTGCACCAGGGGAGGTTTAGGCTGGATGTTAGGAAGAAATTCTACACAGAGAGTGACTGCCCTTTGGAATGTGCTGCCCAGGGAGGTGGTGGAGTCACCATCACTGGAGGTGTTTAGGAGGAGACTTGATGGGGTGCTTGGTGCCATGGTTTAGTTGATTAGATGGTGTTGGGTGACAGGTTGGACTCGATCTCGAAGGTCTCTTCCAACCTGGTTTATTTTATTCTGTTCTATTCTAAAATGTGTGTCTTCATCTTGTCCAAGTTGTTAAGCACATGCATTACATTTGAATTGTCTTTGGCAGCTTATTCGTAAGAAGAAAGTTACAAATCCGAGTTCGTCAGCTTGAGTCATCCTCCTCCACTGGGTTCCTGATTTCCCCGAAGAAATCCCTTTCCCTTATGTACTTCTTTCTGCCTTCAAACTCATACAATTACAAATGATGTCGACACCCAAGGAGATGTATTCATGCAGCAGTACATTCTCCTTTCCCAACGTGATCCATGTAGAATAATGAGAAGCGCCGGCTGATCTCATTTGTGATACATGCGGTGTTAGCAAGAGATCATTTCTTCTCCTGTCCTTGATGGAAATTAGGCTGTCAAAGATACTAGCTGTCCATGTGTTAGCAGATGGGTTTCCGTGGCTCTAAATGTCACCGAGTTTTATTATGATAATGGCTCGAGGAAGAAATTGTGGAGATGAGGTTGTCATTAGCCAAGCAGGATTTAACAATGAAAAAGGCGTCCTGACAAAGTTAATTCAGAAAGATGTCCCATCCTCTTGGAGTTTGTCATCCTCAGGGTGTCAGAGTTCTGTGGAGGAAAACAAAAGATATAAAGATGCATTTAAAAATGTGAAAAAGGCTAAAGCAACCACAACAAACCAACAACCGAACGACAAACTCTTGCACCTCATTTTTGGTGTCCGTTGTGGTGAAGCCTAACCATGTAGCAGATAAACTGATCGCTTTGATGATAACTTCAAACTGGAGCAGGGTAGATTTAGGCTGGACATCAGGAGGAAGTTCTTCACAATGGGAGTGGTGAAATACTGAAACAGGTTGCCTAGGGATGTGGTTGAGGTCCTGTTCCTGGAGACATTCAAGATCAGGCTCAGTGTGGCCCTGGGCAGTAGTGGGTTCTACACATTGGCCACAACAACCCCATGCAGTGCTACAGGCTGGGGTCAGAGTGGCTGGAGAGCGGCCAGGCACAAAGGGACTTGGGGGTACTGGTTGATGGTAGGCTGAACATGAGCCAGCAGTGTGCCCAGGTGGCCAAGAGGGCCAATGGCATCCTGGCCTGTGTCAGGAACAGTGTGGCCAGCAGGAGCAGGGAGGTCATTCTGCCCCTGTACACCACACTGGTTAGGCCACACCTTGAGTCCTGTGTCCAGTTCTGGGCCCCTCAGTTTAGGAAAGATGTTGAGTTGCTGGAAGGTATCCAGTGAAGGGCAACAAAGCTGGGGAGGGGTTTGGAGCACAGCCCTGTGAGCAGAGGCGGAGGGAGCTGGGGTTGCTTAGCCTGGAGAGGAGGAGGCTCAGGGCAGATCTTTTTGCTGTCTACAACTACCTGAAGGGAGGTTGTAGTCAGGTGGGGGTTGGTCTCTTCTCTCAAGCAACCAGCACCAGAACAAGAGGACACAGTCTCAAGCTGCACCAGGGGAGGTTTAGACTGGATGTTAGGAAGAAATTCTTCATAGCGAGTGATTGCCCATTGGAATGTGCTGCCCAGGGAGGCGGTGGAGTTGCCATCACTGGAGGTGTTTGGGAAGAGACTTGATGGGGTGCTTGGTGCCATGGTTTAGTTCATTAGATGGTGTTAGGTGATAGGTTGGACTAGGTGATCTCAGAGGTCTCTTCCAACCTGGCTTATTTTATTCTAGTTGGAGGTGTCCCTGCTGACCAGGGGGGCTGGGGCTTGGACTAGATGACCTTTGAGGGTTCCTTCCTACCTGATGCAGCCTGTGAATCTGTGAATTGTCATCCAGATCCACTTTAACTAAAAACCCTGGGCATTAACTCTATGCCAACTGACTGGCAAAATGTTGCTGTAGTTCTTGTGGTTGAACTGGAATCTAGGCAGTGGATAGTGCGGTTTGCTTTAAATTTGAATCTCCCCTGGGTTTGTAGTAAAACGTTCGCTAACTCTGATCTCAGAAGGTGCATCAAGTCTGCCAAGTTTGATGTTTGTTTTGTTTTTGGTGTGTTAACAGTCACAATAAAGTGACTCTTCAGAATCTGTGTAAAACTGAGTAAGAACTAAATCTGTCTGATTTTTTTTTTTTAGAACAGCTATCAAAACGGGCTGCTGATTCTTGTAGTATCTGCTGTTGCCTTTTAGAAAGGGTTTGTGTAATGAGCTGATGCCACTCTGTGCTTGGGCTCAGCTGAATGGATGAACTGTGAGAGACTGAGCATTTGGAAAGCTGTCTCTCTGGAATATTGTGCCTGTGTAACCTGTATTTAGAGAGCGAGGGCTGCAGAAGGGAAACACTCAGCATTAGTCAGTGGAGGATGTTATTAATTAGAGGCAATCTCTCGTGAGCAAATTGCTATGATCTGACTGTGGAACTGTTTATCTGCATGGGTAAGCAGGTGCATTAAACCCAGAGACAGATCAGGGCTTCTCCTTTAACATGGGATAAAATTAAAGGTTTGAGTTAGTGAGCAGGTTCAAGGTTAAATAGAATTACCAGACCATCAGATAAATGTTTAATGCAGAATGCAGATCTCCAGTGCTCAGGATCTTCAAACCACCTGAGATAAACAGGATACTCAATGCATTTTAGTGCCCTGTTCAAGTTCCCTCTAAAATGAACCAGACACAGCTTCATCATTTTTTACTTGAGGGAGTCATGGTGCTACCTTGCTATATATCAGCAGAATTAGACATCTTCACTCAGTGAAGTGAAAATTGCATATTTAGAAGTCAGAAAGGCAGTTCTGTAGTCAGGGAACATACAGCAGGCAACTGCTTACTGTGAATTAGGAAGAGTATCCCAGCTCTTCTGTGTCTTTCTCTTTGAAAATGGGTTTTATGCCATCAGTCAGTATTAGCTCTCCTTCTTTTAAAGGGTTCTATTCAAGACTTTATGGTGACCTGCTTCAGAGATTGTATCTTCAGACTTTGTTTCCGTTCAGAACTACTGTTGGGGAATGTAATGACAATGTGTTTGGATGTTTTAGTATAAGGGAGCCTAAAAGAAAGAAGGGGTGGGTTTTTTACAAGAGTCTGTAGTGATAGGATGAGGGCCAGTGGCTTGGAGCTGGAAGAGGGGAGATTTAGGTTGGTGATAGGAAGAAAGTCTTGACAGTGAGGGTGGTGAGACCCTGGAACAGGTTGCCCAGGGAGATTGTGGATCTCCCTGGAGGTGTTCAAGACCAGATTGGATGGCATCTTGAGCAAGCTGGTCTGGGGGGTATCCCCATTCATAGCAGGGTGGTTGGAACTAGATTTGAAGGTCCCTACCAGCTCAAACCATTCTGGGACTCTGTGATCAGTTGAAAACATTTGAAATGTACAATAAACAAACTCTAGGGGATGATGTAGGAAGGTACTCACAGTAACAGTGAACCCATGGCAGGGGCTTTGGAACTAGATGGTCTTTAAGGTGCCTTGCAACCCAAACCATTCTGGGATTCTATGATTTGAGGGATGTGGCTCTTAAGAGTCTGTAATTTGGAGGGAGCTGGTGAACGTGCGCCTGGAGTGAAACACAACAACAACAAAACCCTGGAGAGTGAGAGCAGCATTTGGATTCCCTGCGAGGAGGAATACAAAGTGCCTGCCTGGTTGTGACCGCAGCAGTGAGAAGCTGGTTGATTTCTTCCACGTGGCTGTGGGTGTGTGTGTGTTAGGAAAATGCCAAACTGCGCGTTGCTGCCGGCGGTTCGAGCGCGCTGGGATTGTGTCACGCTGCCGACAAAAGCTTTGCTGTGCAGCCACATGACTGCGGCATCCAGAAATAATCACATAATCTGCCTGCTGGAGGGCCTGCAGCAGGCTCACAGCTTCAGAGCCCAACTCCTCTTTTCCTTACTTTTTTTCTCCCTTTTTTTTTCAGCTGAAGATGGAAGGAACTTTCCAAATGCAGCAGGCCCCCTTTATGTTCTGTTTTGTTTGTTGTTGGTGGTGGTTTGGGTTTGTTTTAGTCTGCCATACAGTGTAGAGAAGTGAGCTGTATGTTTACAGATAATTGAAACTGTACACAGGCACAATAATATTTCTTTAATGAATTTTTGCTGTGAAGGGAGCATCTTTAAATGAAACCTAATTGCAGGTTATTGCTTGTGAATAATAATAATAATGTATCTAGGAAAAGCAGCAGATAATTGAATTTCCATTTTGTTCCCAGGGTTATGTGTTTGTGTGTTGTTTTGTTCTTGGGGTTTGGTGTTTGTGTTGTGGTTTTTTTTTTTTGTACTTCTGGTGGCATTTCTGAAAATCTCAGTAATTCCCTTATGCAACCCCTGGCAGCAATAATATGTGCTGAAAAGGCACGAGAGGACTCGGCAAGGCTAGGACAGAGTTTAACTGCTTCCAATAGAGAAATCTATCGAGCAACCTGATCTACAGAAAGATGCCCCTGCTCACAGCAGGGGGGGTGGACAAGGTGTCCTTTAAAGGTCCCTTTCAACCCAACCTGTTCTATCCTTCTGTGAAATGTTAATACATTTTAGCTTTTAACTGTTCCAAAAAATAATGGCTATACCTTTTGCTGTTTGCCTTCCCTATTTAGAGGGCAAAAGGAGGAAGATACGTGTAAAATCTACCAAGGTTTTGGATTTGATGATCTCTAGAGGTCACTTCCAATCCCTATGATTGGTTTATTTATATTCAGACTGAGTTTACTGTTGTGTAATTGTAATAGACTGAATGGTTGTTTGGGTTTGGTTGGAGTTTTTCAGCCCTGTTTTCAGCTTCCCTGCTTGCTTTCCCTGTTGTATACAACATTTAGAAGGCTATTGGGAAGGGATGCTTTAGCTTTTCTCAGGGTAGGTTTCTCTTGTCAGTAGAGATTATGAAGACAAGCACTCCTCTTGGTTTGGTTAACTGAAAAAGCAGGGAGGGAACCTGGATGCCCAGAACTTGGCTGTGTGGAAGCTGAAGGCCCTTCTGCAAATCTTGCATGGGCAGTTGTAGGGAGTTTTACATTGTCAGCTCCCCCCAGCTGATGGGCAGAAATCATTCCAGTCTGGCTTGGGTGAATTTTCCACTTCTAGCACACCTTTATGAGTAACACTTAGTGCTTGAACCTTCATCACTGTTTAAGGTTGCTTTGTAACCAGGTATCCAATGCAGTCAAGTGCAGGTGGTGTGGTGTAGCCATCCCTTCCTTGGTATCCTATTAGAAACGTGCAGATTTGTTGCTTTGGTTTCATGCTTCTAGTAGAAGTGTGGAAGATGAACTTAATTCCTCCTTCATCTCCACAGCTGCCTCTAATGTCTTCACTGAAGTGATCACTGAAGCTGGCTGTTCTTTTTCAGCCCCCCTCTTTTGATAGTCAAGGCAAGTTAGGGATAATTTTTGATGCTCTCAAATGATGCAACAGCTGGTGTGGGGAACTTTATAGTTATTGTTGTCCTCCCTGTGTTCAACAGCACCGCAAGTCTTGCTTTTAAAGAGGCTTTAAGAGAGTTGTAGTCTCTTCAGGACAAAAGGTAACATATGTATGGAGAGTTGCATGATAAATCCTTGATGTCAGAGCATTCTTAGAGCTGTTTTTCTTCAAGTATGGAGACCCATTACAACGTGCTTGTGGAGTTTCAGATGCAGTAGGCTGTAAAATGTTGAATTATAGCTCTCCTGTTCTATGAAATGTTTGCTGTATACTTGAAAAATTACATCAGCAGAGCTGGCTGGGCCTTTTTAGAACTTGGCTCAGAAGTAATAAAAAAGCCAGATGATAAAAATCTTGTGAACAGGTGTTGACAATTTTTTATTTGAATGTCTCAGTAACTTTTTTTATTGCTTAGTCATGATTTTTTTTTCCCCCTCCTCTGCAAGAATTGATTGTTTACAATTAATAAAAAGTTATGGTAGCAGTATTTTGCAAGCTGACTGAAGGGTTTCCATATTGATTCCTAACCTGAGCAAGGCTGGAAGTTTTAAATGTGTTGTGTTGCTGCCTTGGTTAAACAAATAAATAAATAAAAAGCTGAATTCCCTCAGTTCCAATGGTTTCAGATTTGTAAGCTGAATCAGAGGTGAACTTCGGAATTAACTTGGATTCTGTCCCTGCAGGCTCTGTGAAGGTGGAGAGGTTGTAGTGGTGGTGCAGTGTGTGGGGGTATGTTAGGGAGGATGCAAAATGCCTCCCATTAGTTGAGATCAATTCATTTTTTAATTATGCTGCCACAGAATCACAGAATTGATTCAGTTGGAGAAAACCTCTTAAGATCATTGAATCCAACCATCAACCTAACACCACCATGCCCACTAAACCATGTCCCCAAGTGCCATGTCCACACATTTCTTGAACACCTCCACGGTTGGTGACTCCACCACCTCCCTGTGTAGCCTGTTCTGGTGCCTGACCACTCTTGCAGTAAAAACATCTCCCTAATCTCCAACCTAAACCTCCCCTGGTGCAGTTTCAGGCCATTTCCTCTTGTTCTGTCACCTGATACTAGGGAGAAGGCACCAACCCCCACCTCACTCCACATTCCTTGCAGGGAGCTGTAATATCTTATCCAAGAATCTCCAAATGCTTTATAAACACTTAAGGCTTCCTTTTCACAATGTTCTTCCATGTTGCAGTGCTGGGAGAATGAAATGTTACCTTAATTTTCCACATGAGATGGGCACAGTTATGAATGTAGTGACACAAATGCTCACCATGACCTCTCCTGTGAGTCACAGTTTTATTAAACTTCATTTCACAGTTGCAGGCTGAAATTAAAGGCCATAACCATATCTGTGATGGTCACAGAGGGGTTGAGTGCTGCCATGGTTAACAGATACTGGTACAGCAGCCTGCAGCACTGTTGCCAGGTCCAGAGCTGGTCCTTTCCTCATCATTCACAAGGCATCAAAAGTTAAAATAGGCTGAAGATCAGGGAGGTCCATTCCTTAATTAATTAATTTGTTGGCTCATTCTGCTTTTTCATCTTATTTTGATACATTTTTTTTTAAAAAAAATGCTCTTTTGCACAGCTTCTGAGTAATGAAAAAGTTTGTGAAATGGCTTTTGAAGAGCTACAGTGCTTAATCACTTGAATAGAAATGAGAGAAATGAAAGCAGCGCAGCGAGAGCAAACACACTAATTGAATGAGGCTACAAATCTCAGCTGCCACAGTTAAGAGGATGCAAGTTCTGCTGTTTCCTTGGGGGCCTCCTCCTTTTCCTTGCTATTTTCTTTGTCTTACTTAAATCAATACAGTTTTCAGCTTAGTGCTTCTTTGTATCGTGGCTCCTTACCAAAATGTCACCAGCCCAGCGATGCTTCAGGTTACAAACTGTATAGCAGCAGCAGCAGCAAATAGGAGCTGGGGCTGTGGCGGGCTCTGCCCCGAGCCTCCCCAGCCTGGGGGTGGAGGGGGGGCTGTGGCGGGCTCTGCCCCGAGCCTCCCCGCCCTGGGCAGGGGGCTGTGGCGGGCTCTGCCCCGAGCCTCCCCAGCCTGGGGGTGGAGGGGGGGCTGTGGCGGGCTCTGCCCCGAGCCTCCTCGCCCTGGGCAGGGTGCTGTGGCGGGCTCTGCCCCGAGCCTCCCCAGCCTGGGCAGGGGGCTGTGGCGGGCTCTGCCCCAAGCCTCCCCAGCCTGGGCAGGGGGCTGTGGCGGGCTCTGCCCCGAGCCTCCCCGCCCTGGGCAGGGTGCTGTGGCGGGCTCTGCCCCGAGCCTCCCTGCCCTGGGTGGGGGGGTCTGTGGCGGGCTCTGCCCCGAGCCTCCTCGCCCTGGGCAGGGTGCTGTGGCGGGCTCTGCCCCGAGCCTCCTCGCCCTGGGCAGGGTGCTGTGGCGGGCTCTGCCCCGAGCCTCCCCGCCCTGGGCAGGGTGCTGTGGCGGGCTCTGCCCCGAGCCTCCTCAGCCTGGGCAGGGTGCTGTGGCGGGCTCTGCCCCAAGCCTCCCCAGCCTGGGCAGGGTGCTGTGGCGGGCTCTGCCCCGAGCCTCCCCAGCCTGGGGGTGGAGGGGGGGCTGTGGCGGGCTCTGCCCCGACCCTCCCTGCCCTGGGTGGGGGGGTCTGTGGCGGGCTCTGCCCCGAGCCTCCTCGCCCTGGGGGTGGGGGGGTGGGGGTCTGTGGCGGGCTCTGCCCCGAGCCTCCCCGCCCTGGGGATGGGGTGGGGGGCTGTGGCGGGCTTTGCCCCGAGCCTCCTTGCCCTGGGGGTGGGGTGGGGCTGGGGCGGGCTCTGCCCCGAGCCTCCCTGCCCTGGAGGGGGTGCTGTGGCAGGCTGTGGCAGGCTCTGCCCCAAGCCTCCCCGCCCTGGGGGCTGGGGAGGCTTGCCCATGGCTATTTTCTAAAAAGCAGAGAATTTGGTATGGAAACAGTGTTTAAATTATCTTTTTTTTTCCTTGCCAAACTGGGCAAGCTTTGGTGGAAAACCAATTTCCATAAATATGAAATGATTAGAGCCAGTTTCTTGAAGACATGGTTTCAGCAGAGAGGAGGTCATGTGTGATAAAGCTGAGAACTGTGAAATGACTTTCTCTAAGCAAGCTTTTGCTAAAGAGATAGAGAATAAATCTTTCCCTCCAATATTGTTGACTGAAAGGTTTTGCTTTTCCTTAGATGTACATGAACACTGCTCCACAAACAGGAAAAGTCAATACAGCTATGAAGGCTGCTTTGGCTGTCTTGTTTGTTGTGCAGGTGGTATTTTCTCTATTCTTCCTGCAGCATCAAAGGTTAGGTACCCAGGAAGATCTGTAAAGCTGGCTTTGCAGAGGAGTTCAAGAAAGGAGAAGGACATGTCAACGCTGCAAACCATCCAGAATCTTTCCCTGAGGATTTGATGGAGGTTCTCTGTGGACTTAGGCTGGATTGCTCTCACTTTGCAAAGAGATGTTCTTTACAATTATAGAATTGTTAGGGTTGGAAGGGACCTCAAAGATCATTCAGGTCCAACCCTGCTGCCATGGACAGAGACACCTCACACTAGATCAGGTTGCTTGCAGCCACAGCCAGCCTGGCCTTAAAACCCTTCAGGGATGAGGCTTCTGTACCTTCCTGAGCAGCCTGTTCCAGTGTTTCACCGCCCTCATGGTGTAAAACTTCTTCCTAACATCCAATCTGAATCTACCCATTTCTATTTTATTTCTCTTCCCCCTAGTCTTATCATTACTGACCCCCTAAAAAGTCCCTCCCCAGCTTTCTTGTAGCCCCCTTCAGATACTGGAAGGCCACAATTAGGTCTCCTCAGAGCCTTCTCCTCTCCAGACTGAACAATCCCAACTCTGTTCTCATAGCAGTGCAGCTCCAGCCCTCTAATCATCCTCCTGGCCCTTCTCTGGACATGTTCTAGCAGCTCTAGATCCTTCTTGTAATAATGTCCAGAACTGAACACAGTACTCCAGGTTGGGTCTCACCAGAGCGCGGTAGAGGAGGAGAATCACTTCCCTTACCCTGCTGGCTATGCTTCTCTTGGTGCAGCCCAGGATCTGATTGGCTTTCTTGGCTGCAAGTGCACACTGGTGGCTCATGTTGAGCTTCTCATCCACCAGCACCCCCAGGTCCTTCAGGGCTGCTCTCAAGCCAGTCATTGCCCAGCCTGTATCAGTACTTGGGATTGCCTCAACCAAGCTGCAGGACCTTGCACTTGGTCATGATGAACCTCATGAGGTTGTCATGGGCCCACTTCTCCAGCCTGTCAAGGTCTGTCTGGATGGATCCCTTGCCTCCAGCTGTCTGCTGTACCATACAGCTTGGTGTCATCAGCAAACCTGCTGAGGGTGCACTCAATGCCACTGTCCATGTCACCAACAAACATGTTAAACAAGACAGGTCCCAGTACTCTGAGAGACTCCACTTGGACATGGACCCATTGACAGCCTCTCTTTGGGCATGGCTGTCAAGCCAGTTCTTTATCCACTGAATGGGCCTTCCATCAATCCCATACTGCACCAGCTTGGAGACCAGGGTGTGGTGTGGGACAGTGTTGATGGCTTTGCTCAGGTCCAGGTAAATGATAACAGTTGCTCAGCCTTCATCTATTAATGTGGTCTTGTCATAGAAGGCCACCAGGTTTGTCAGGCAGGATTTGCCCTTGGTGAAGCTGTGCTGATTATATTCAATCATTTTTTTGTTATTCTGCCTCAGTAGTGCCTCCAGGAGGATCTGCTCCATGGTCTTACCAGACACCCTGTTTGCCCACAGTATTTTCTTTGTCTTAATTCTGCCTTTATAGTCACATTTCTCAGAACAAGAAGGTGGTTTTTGTTTTTGCTTCCTCTTTTCATCTACAATGAGCGAAATGGGATTTGGTAATTCAAAATTCCAGTTGTTTCTGTGCTAAAAATGCAAATTTCTGGGGATATAAGTTGTCTTGATGGTTCATTTCAATTCAAATGTGTGATCATGAGCCAAGATTATTGTGCATTAAATTACCACACATTAACTGTGAAAGTCCACTCCTTCCCTCATTTTCTTGAATCACAGGTTTTGGGTTGTGCTTTGAAGCATCTAACAAATGCTGCTGCAAAGCTCTCTGTGGAATTGCTAATCCATAGTCTGAGTGCTACCCAGCTCCCTGCATTGGGTGCACAGTGGGGCTTTCTGCTGCTTGATGTGTAGGGCTTGCCCAGATCTATCTGGGACAGGAAGCCAGCTGTGACTGCTCGGAAGGCTCTTGTGAAGTCAGGCTGAAGGGACATCTTTTCTACGCTAAAGCACTCAGCTGGACTTGTCCTTGTTTAAACAACGTTCGTGCACTGGGTGCCTTTGACCCAACTTAGTTTGGTGTGTGTGCTGTCCCCTTTTCAGGGAGTTCTTTTATGTGGATAATCTTAGTGGGTTTTCTGCTTTGTATGCTGCAGTCTGTTGTCTTGATTCCTTGGATGTTTTCCAATTCTTAGTCTGCAAGTGGAAATCTGTCCAAGCCTCAGTGTGTATTCAAAGGCTTTTATTTACGTCTGCTTCTGCATGTAAACAATATGCAGCAGCAGCATCTTTTCAGTGTCCTCTTAGCAGAGGACATTGGTAGACTGATTGCTAAAACAGACACTTCTGTTTTTCTTAATTGTCTTCATTATTTGCTGGAGAGAGCCAAATGCCACTGCTTGCCCCCCCTTCCCCCCTATTCAGAATTTACATGCAAATACTCTAAACACTTGCAAATACTTTTGTTTCAGCATTGCACTGTCTCCATGCTTAATGCTTGCAGAATATTTGTGACAAAATTCTGGAGGAAACCTCAAGACTCAGGGATGCTTACTGATATCTGGAGTGTGCTAGAGAGCTGGCTTGGCTTGGCTTGCTTGGTTTCTGGAAGTTGCTTTTTCCAGCAAGCATTGATTCCTACACCTTTGTTCCATCTGAAGGGGACCTACAGGAAGGCTGGGGAAGGATTGTGTAGAAGGGGCTGTAGTGATAGGACAAGAGGTCTTTAACCCTGAGAGTGGTGAAATCCTAGAACGGGTTGCCCAGAGATGTGTGGGGGCTTCACCCCTGGAGGCATTCAAGGTCAAACTTGATGGGGCTCTGAGCAACCTGATCTACTTGGAGATGTCCCTGCTGACGGCAGGGGGATTGGACAAGATGAGCCATGAGGGTTCCTTACAGTCTGATGCATTCAGTGATTCATTGACCCTCTCTGGTGCTTGTCTCTGTTTTGATTTGGATGGTCCCTTTCTGTAGGTCCTGTATGCTAACAGGTAGGCTCCACGTGAGGCCTTTGCTGCTTGTTTGTTGGGGTTCTTCCTTATCTCTTTTCTTTCCTTGAAGCTTGCTGTGATGTTGAAGCTTTGAGGCTAGAGATAGTTTCTCAGGGTGATTTGGTAATGCTGCAGTATCGACAGATTATGATGAAGCCTACTTAGAACTACAGTCTATATATTAATTATTGTACTAAGGTTGGTTATTAAGCTGTAGAGGGGGACACAGTAGCTTTTGGAAAGCTAATGACTCAGGTTATTTGCAGGCTGGAAGGGAGTTAGATGTTTTGTTAGTAACTGGAAGATGGAAAGTCTGAGGAGTGGCATAAAACTGCCGACTTGTCTGCTCTGAAGAATTTGTTGGCACCTCCGTATTAATGTGCTGAGAGGATTGTTTTTATTGCCAGTGGTTCTGTCATTCTCTCAAGGTGCCACAGACCAAGTAGATATTGTCCAATAATTGTTTTGTGAACGTGAGATAAATAGGATGAGCAAGGAGTTAAGAGGTTTTATTTCAGCTGAGGAAGAGGAGCCATTCTGTGTTATCAGTTCATTATCAACAACCAGTTCAATCTGTCAGGTTGGTGCTTTATGTGAACTTTTCCAATGGCAACCAGCAAAGATTTTTTTACTGTTTTTTTTTTTTTTTCTCTCCTTGTATATTAATCTCTAAATCTGTCAAAGTCTGCCTGCAGCCTGGCTGTTCATCCATATGCTGCTGAAGGCTGAAAGAAAAGGGAGCACAGCTAGTTCTGAGGCAGAAGTATTTGACTGTGCTCTGGAATGCTGGATTGGGAGGGCTGATTAGCATTTCTGGGAAATCTCTGTGCTTTGTTATTACATGGTGCAAAATTTCACCTGGGTACAT
Organism: Melanerpes formicivorus; assembly: GCF_026170545.1. NCBI lineage: Eukaryota > Metazoa > Chordata > Aves > Piciformes > Picidae > Melanerpes > Melanerpes formicivorus. The sequence continues at coordinate 10,972,437 of NW_027142370.1, read as the reverse complement.
GCAGACAAGTTCATATTTATCTTAGCAGGGTAGTGTGATGTCTGAATGGCAACAGCTAACAATGAAACACTGGATGTGGCTCGCTTTGTAGCATCTTACCAAACACTTTCTCCAGGCAGTGTAACCTTTCCTGTGTAAAGCCAACACTCACTAGGGAGCCTTGGGTAGAATTTCACATTCTTACTCAGGAATCAGCTTGAAACATTTCTTTTCTGTCTTTTCAGTGTGCTGCAGTGGTTTTGTAGCTTTTTTTAAACTGAGCCAAAATAACCATAACAGCTCTTTGTGGGTATAGAAACCAGATGTCTAGCTTCTAGGAAATGTCTAGATGTCCTGATACAAGTATTTCCACTTCTGTTGGTGCAGGTGTGAACTCTGTAGGGTTAGAGGGTCATCTGGTCCTCTGAAATGATTTTGCAGCTGTCATTAGGCATGAAAATATTTCTGCTCTTTATGGCCATATACATTCTGGTGAGCACCTACTAGGATTTGGGGTTCAGGAAGAAAAGAATGTGTACTACCAAAACAATAAACCTGAGCATGTGTGTCTCTGGATGTGACACCTTACAACTGAGCCAAATCCCTAATCATGGAATAGTGGGCATCTGAGGGGACCTCTGGACATCATCTAGTCCAGCCCCCCTATTGAAGATCAGGTTGCCCAGGATTGTGTCCAGATGGATTTTGGAAGTCTCCAGAAAAGGAGATTCTCCAACCTCTCTGGGCAGCCTGTTCCAGGGCTCTGTCACTTGCAAAGTAAAAGAGTTTTTTCCTTATGTTTAGGTATGATAACAATAATAATACCTAATGCTCAGGGGAATGATTTTACTGTAGCAAACTTTGGTTTTCCTTTGGACTGCTTGGTATTATGCTTTCCCCCCCCCACCTCTCTTCCTGGAGCACTGTAGCAGTTGATGCCTAAGTGAGATTTTTCTTGGCACAACCTGAGAGACAAACCTAAGAAATAGTCTGAAAAAAACCCCACCCTGCTACCTTTGACTTACTTCCCAGCTAAGAACTGTGCTGATTTTTATGAATGGGGAGAAAATCCTCTGAGTGTTACCCCACTCTAGGTGGTGTTTCTGGTTAGGCTGGATGAGGGTCTAGAAACCTGTGCATGGACTCAGTTGGGATTGTGAAGCAATAACCTGCCAGTTTAGTCAGATGTCATGGTTTAAGCTCACCCAGCCAGCAACAAAGCACCATGCAGCTGCTCACTCACTTCTACCCCACTCCAGTGGGATGGGGAGGAGACAATCAAGAAAAGGCTTGAAGGTTGAGACGAGGGACAGAGAGGGCACACTCACCAGTTATGGTCATGGGCAAGAGACTCTGGTGAAACCCTTGAGTACAATTCTTGGTTTTGGTCTGATTTTAAGTATAGACACAGAGAAAACACATGTTTGAAATGAAGTGTCCTAAAGGTCTGATTTTTCTTAGGCCCTCTGAAAGAAATCTGATGCTCTGGGTCCCATCCTTAACTGACATCTTGCCTTTCCTGTACTGTTGCTCTCAACCTAAGTGCTGTTTCTCAGGAAGCAACTGTAAATAATGTACCTCCAGCTAAAAATATTCACTGGAGTGCTCCTCCATATTTTACTTTGTCAGGTCCTCCACAGCAGGAATGCCTTGCTTTTTGGTGAGGAGCCAAGTGCTTTGTATTGGAAAGGTGAAGGAAGGTAGAAAATGGAAGAGTGCTGTAGCCAGACTTGGAGGTAAAATGCAGGCAAGTGGACCTCATACCTGAGCAGGGACATGGCTGAGTAAGTGAGGAAGACCACGCTGCCAAACCAAAATCCTCTGTGCTGTGGCTGTACGTTGACTGGTTAGATGTGGCTTCTGGCAGCCTTTGGGGGGATCCAGAGAATGAGTGAAAAGCTTGCTTTGTGTAGTTTCAGCTGTTCTGTGGTGTTACTGTTCAGCAGGATGTTTTTATGGTAACTGTAGTCTGGCTGCAAGGGTTTTTGGAAGTGGCTTTGGTAAGGGCATTGTCTTTTTCCAAATGGCGGTCTCCTGTATTGAGCAATGCTTGTGGTGAGAGACAGTAAGGCAAGGCTTTATTGTAGCATCATCCTTTGCAAGTCAGGATAAATTCCTCACCATGGACAATGAAATGTATGAGAGGCATGTTGTTGTCCTCTACAACTCATGGCTGAAGTGCCTAATGGTGCTCTGCTGGGGTGTTTCCATCTGTTGCAGAGGATGGTGGATGCTTGGGGAGGAATGTTGAATCAATGTTGGCCTGGGCAGAATAAAGTAAAATAGAGCTTTTGTCTTCAAACTCTGACTTCCCCCCTCCCCCCCCAATTTTTTTATGTGTCTCTTGCTTTAAGTTCTGTTCAACAAGTGTTTAAATAGAATAGAATTAACCAGGTTGGAAGAGACCTTTGAGATCATGGAGTCCAGCCTATCATCCAACACTGTTTAATCAACTAACCCATGGCACCAAGTGCCCTATCAAGTCTCCTCCTGAACACCTCCAAGTGACTCCACCACCTCCCTGGGCAGCCCATTCCAATGGCCAATCTCTCTCTCTCTGTAGGACTTCCTCCTGACCTCCAGCCTAAACCTCCCCTGGTGCAGCTTGAGACTGTGTCCTCTTGTTCTGGTGCTGGTTGCCTGGGAAAAGAGACCAGCCTCCGCCTGGCTACAACCTCCCTTCAGGTAGTTGTAGAGAGCAATAAAGTCTGCCCTGAGCCTCCTCTTCTCCAGGCTAAGCAACCCCAGCTCCCTCAGCCTCTCCTCAAAGGGCTGTGCTCCAAATCCCTCACCAACTTTGTTGCCCTTCTCTGGACATGTTCCCTCAACTCAACATCTTTCCTAAACTGAGGGGCCCAGAACTGGACACAGCACTCAAGGTGTGGCCTAACCAGTGTGGTGTAGAGGGGCAGAATGATCTCCCTGCTCCTGCTGGCAATATGTCCAGGGAGAAACTGTGTGTTAAGAGAGAGATCTCCCATTTGTTCTATGCTGGGAATAACAAGGTTTTGTTGGGCCATCAGGAATACTGGGCTGGGTGCGTGTTCAACTGGGACAGTCATGCAGAGCCACACATGAGAAGAGCAAGTGGCACCCTGATGATGGTGGGGTGGCAGACCACAGCCTCCTTCACCTTCTTTGTAGTAATTTAGGGTATATGAGACAGGCTCTTGACGTACATGTCTGCTCTTCACAAGTGCTAATGGCCTTGTGGTAAGAAACATACATATAATATCATCAGGAAGTCTAGCAGTCTCCTGGTTTTTCATGTTGTGTCTAATGAAATTATTTCCTGGGAAATGAAGATGTTTGTAATGGCTCCTCTGGTAATTTAGCAAGTCTCTCTTCACAGGTAATGTGGTTTTTCCCCTTATGGAATAAAATAACTTGCGTAGCTTGCTTGCAATTGTGTTTTACCAAGACAATTATGTGTATACACGAGAGCTGTTAATGTGATTTTCCTAATTCAAGTTGCCTCATGTACTCTGGATTGATCTTGTTAGGAGGCCTGCACTCGTCATGGCTTCAGAAGTTAGCTTTGAGGTTTGCTGCTCAGAGGTCACTAGTAAGGTGAAGGGCTGGCTTTGCCATGAACCTCAAGATACAAAATCTCACCTCTCAGAAAAGTATTTGGCACATAAATCCATCTTTTCAATGATCTTCAATGTATTTCCTGCTTATGTTTGTCCCATTCTCAGCTCAAGTACTTGGTTTAGCTTCTGTCTTAGCCTGGGTGGGTTGGTTTGTGCTTTTTTGTACCCTGCACTTCAGTTTTTCCTTGGCTTCCTTGTCACAGTCCTTAAGCATTCAGTGTTGTGTTAAACAGTGGCTACTACAGTCCACATGCGGTTTGAGTGCAGTTTAAACTCAGAAGCTGCCCATCTCAAACTGGTCTTTCTGAGATGACCTGCATTCATAGACCTCCTGGACATTAAGTTTTGCCATCATAGAATCAATAAGGTTGGAAAAGACCTCAAAGATCATCAAGTCCCTGTCACCCAAAACCTCAGGACTACTAAAGCATGGCACCAAGTGCCACGTCCAATCCCCTCTTGAATGCCTCTAGGGACAGTGACTCCACCACCTCCCTAGGCAGCACATTGCAATGGCTAACAACTCTCTCTCTGAGAGCCTAAATCTCCCCTGGTGCCACTTGAGACTGTGTCCTCTTGTTCTATTGCTGGTTGCCTAGGAGAAGAGACCAACCCTCTCCTGGCTACAGCCTCCCTTCAGGTAGTTGTAGAGAGCAATAAGGTCTCCCCTGAGCCTCCTCTTCTCCAGGCTAAACAATTCCAGCATCATTTTTGGACAGATTGTTTTGCTGTATATGGAATAAATAGGTATATGTTGCATATATATGTTGCATATATATGTTGCTCCTTTGCTAGTCCAGAGAAGGGCAACGAAGTTAGTGAGGGGCTTGGAACACAAGCCCTATGAGGAGAGACTGAGGGAGCTGGGGCTGCTTAGCCTGGAGAGGAAGAGTCTCAGGGGTGACCTTATTGCTCTCTACAACTACCTGAAGGGAGGTTGTAAACAGGCAGAGGTTGGTCTCTTCTCCCAGGCAGCCAGCACCAGAACAAGAGGACACAGTCTCAGGCTGCGCCAGGGGAAGTTCAGGCTGGAGGTCAGGAGGAAGTTTTACACGGAGAGAGTGATTGCCCATTGGAATGGGCTGCCTGGGGAGGTGGTGGAGTCGCCGTCACTGGAGGTGTTCAGGAGGAGACTTGACAGGGTGCTTGGTTGCATGGGTTAGTTGATTGGGTGGTGTTGGGTGATAGGTTGGACACGATGATCTTGAAGGTCTCTTCCAACCTGGTTTATTCTATTCTATATCCCCAGAATGAGTTATGGGGATACCATCAGTCAGTACTTTTACCACCTTGCTGTAATTACACCACCACCCCCCCCCCCATGGTTAATGTCCTCTCTTTTGTTCTATTGGGGCCTGACTCTTCCTTTGGCTGCTGTAGGTAGTAACATGATTAGCTGAGCAGTAGCTTCTTGGAGAGTAGAAGTATAATGCCAGCTTGATTTACATGGCTGTGTTTTCAGTCCATTTCAAAAACATAATTGTGTTTTGCTGAGTATAAATCATCTTTGATACCTTTCCAAAATCCATGCATATCCCCAAACTTAATCAGTTCCAGGCTATATTCTTCTGCCTGTTATGGCAGTTGAGAAATTCCGGACTCCCTTTTTTTTTCCCTCTCAAATAAATAAACTAAATGAATAAAATTTGTTTCTCAATACATACTGTAATTATGGATGTTAGTCATGATTTTGAATAGTGCTTGTGTTCACAGAGCAATTTTGGCATGTGGTAACATCATCCTCTGAAGTTAATGGGTCTTCCTAAACAGAGCCTTCAATTCATAGCATCCTAGAATGGTTTGAGTTGGAAGGAACCTTCAAGATCATCCAGCTTTAACTCCCTTGCCATATTTAGGGACACCTCCTTCTAGAGCAGCTTGCTCAAGGCTCTATTCAACCTGCCAGGCTTGGAGCCTCCATGGCTTTTCTGAGAAACCTGTTCCAGTGCCTCACCACCCTCCTGGGGAAGAATTTCTTCCTCATGTCTTATCTTACTCAAGCTTCTGGTTTGAAGCAATTATCCTTTGTCCTGTTGCTCCATGCTGTATTCAAAAGTCGCTCTCCTGTAGGCCTCCTCAAATCCTGAAAAGCTGCCTTAAGGTCTTCCTAGAAGCCTTTCCTACTCCAGGCAGAACAACCTGGCTACAGCAATCCCATGCAGAGCTACAGGCTGGGGTCGGAGTGGCTGGAGAGCTCCCAAACAGAGAGGGACCTGGGTGTGCTGATTGACAGCCACCTGAATATGAGCCAACAGTGTGCCCAGGTGGCCAGGAGGGCCAATAGCATCCTGGCCTGCATTAGGAATAGAGTGGCCAGCAGGAGCAGGGAGGTCATAGTGCCCCTGTACTCTGCTTTGGTTAGGCTGCACCTTGAGTCCTGTGTCCAGTTCTGCGCCCCTCAGTTTAAGAAGGACATCGAAACACTTGAGCGTGTCCAGAGAAGGGCAACAAGGCTGGGGAGAGGCCTTGAACACAAGCCCTATGAGGAGAGGCTGAGGGAGCTGGGATTGTTTAGCCTGGAGAAGAGGAGGCTCAGGGGTGACCTCATTGCCCTCTGCAACTACCTGAAAGGTGGTTGTAGCCAGGAAGGGGTTGGCCTCTTCTCCCAGGCAACCAGCACCAGAACAAGGGGACACAGTCTCAAGCTGCACCAGGGGAGGTTTAGACTCGAGGTGAGGAGGAAGTTCTTCACCGAGCGAGTCATTTGTCATTGGAATGGGTTGCCCAGGGAGGTGGTTGAGTCATCGTCCCTGGAGGCGTTCAAGGGGAGATTGGACGTGGCACTTGGTGCCATGGTCTAGTCATGGGGTCTGTGTTGATAGGTTGGACTCGATGATCCTTGAGGTCCTTTCCAACCTAAGTGATACTGTGATACTGTGAAACCACAACCCATTCATCCCATCCTCAAAACAGAGGTGCTCTGGCTCTATGATCATCTATGTGGGAATGTCCCTGACTGGGATGTTGAGCCTGTGTTAGGGCAGTGGTGGTAGAGAAGGAAGTTCAGCTGTGGTGGAAGATGAGGGTTACTATTGTCTGCTGATGAAGACTTGCAGTAGGTGCCTGCATGGAAACTGAAGTGAGTTGCATATGTATGAGTTAATATTTTTACATTACTTAAGCATGCTTCATTTTTCAGAGCTCAGATGTCTCTTTCTTTTCTTGGTGTCTCCAACATAGTGTTGATTATGTAAGAATGTATTTTTCTAATGCTAAGGCAGATGAGTTTCAATCCTGTTTGTGTCCCAGCATTGTGAATATGACAATAAGCATCACAGGTAAATGTGTTTCCTTGCTTTTAACAGCAGTTTTGCAATTAATGCCTTTGCCTCTTGTGTTGTAGAGCAGAAATGAGCAGGAAAAAAAGTACTTGGCAACCAGAAATTGGCAGAGTGTGTTTGGGGAGAACCTGAACATGTGTAGTTACGATGTCAAAGTGATATTGCTGATTGATAAAGGCAATAAGCTGCCTGTATTGCAGCTTTTCTGAGAGCTGGCTGTGGGAATGTGGGAAAAGAAGCCTCTCTTCATTAAATAGGCAGCACCATAATTGCATTGGGTTTCTAATTACCTAACCAGGCAGCAAACAGGTCTGTGAAACTTGATCTTGCCAGAGGAGCCAATATGTGATTTGAAATCCTTGTATGAATCACAAGTGTAGTGACTGGGGAGTTTGGGAGGGTTTGTTTTTCTTTTTGCAGGGGAAAGGTGTGTGTACCTTCACTTTTCCTCTCTAATAAATAGAGAACTGTCCATTATAGGAAAATATATAACACAAAAGAGTTCATGTATTTGCCTTCTGCTTAGCTTTTGTGCGTTCCTTGTGTTGGTTTAAAAGGAACTTGTTTGGTTGAGGAAGAGGAAAATAGCTGAAGACTGATACAGCTTATCCAACATGCATGCTGATGAGAAATGGTGGGACTAGAACTGTGTGCTGAGCTAGCACAGAAAGCAGGAATGGCTGTACAAACACATTTGTTTCCCAGGAGAGATTTTCTGCGTGACCAGAAGACCAAGGACAGACCTTGAGGACATTGTCTGAAAAGAACCAGGAACGTCTTATTGAGCAAAAAAAACATTAATTCAGCCTGGGGGTGGGAGCAGGGACACAGGGGAGCCTTGTCCCATCTACTGGCATCCAGTTAAGCCTCTGTTCTCCAGCAAATGCATGCTTTTGGTGTACTTCAAAACATGCATCCAAAAAATTATGTATTCAAATCCTTTGTGGTCCTTCTGTTGTCCTGCTCTTGGTCAGCCTGGTACCTTCCTCTTCTCCTTGCCCATCTTTAGTGATTTTTAAAGCCATTATTCTTATTCAAGGATCCTAATCTCAGTATCAAGTCCTTAAAAACAATGAAGTTCTAAAAGCTCCCTTAAACTTTAGGTAGGTCTGTGCCTAAAAGCAGGCAGGACCTTGCTGCAGAGAGGTGGTGGTAAGTATTCCAGCTGAAGGACTGTCTGGAGTGCATTGTTATTAGGCATGGATGAACCTCCACAGAAAGGTGGTGTGGTGAGCCCAGGATAGACATCAGCTGAAGCTTGCTGTTACCTGGCAAACAGAATAGGAGACCCTATTTGATTGATGGTGGAACTCAGAAAGCTACTTGTTTATATGATTTAGCTGAAATAGTGGAAATGGGATCAAAAGATTTACTTACACAGGCATTCATTTGAAGTTGCCATCAGAAGACAGAAGCTGAGAGAGGTTTCTGTGCTGAGGGCCATAAGAGTAGTTTCTTTCATCACTGGGCTTGAACAGATGTGTTTGGGAACCAAGTTGTGATGAAATCTTTGTTGCAGTGATTGATTGTGCTGATGATATGATGCCAAGGTAGTTAAATCCTGAACATCTGGCAAGGTGTTCAACCTGAGCTTATTGAAAGCCTCCTGCAAGGCAAATGAGGTTATATATGAGCAGCTTTACACAGAGGCCTGGGCTTTTTATTACAGTACAATACAGAACACCTCATCACAAACAAGGTTGCTGAGGCAAAGAAAACTCAAGTTACACTTTCAATAGGAAGAAACCTAAGTAATGTGCTATGCCTGTCACTACCTGAGAGAGACTGTGGAGTAACTCTTTTATAGTCAGCAGGCTTAAACTTGTTGCTGGGTCAACTTTCCCTCTTGTTAAGAGTTTCATCTGTGCCCTGGTTAACAAAGATATTTATTTCATGATCCCCAAGTAAAATAGTTGTTCAAAACAGATCAGGACTGAACAGCAAGGCAAAATTTGTTATTCTGTCAGGTCTGCTAAGCACAAGCAAGTTACTGGATCTACAGATGTGGGAGAGAAAAGCCCTATTGGGAAAGGAAGTCATAGAACAGTTTTGGTTGGGAAAGCCCTTTAAGGTCATCCAGTCCAACCGTTCTCTGACAAGTCTGCTGCTAAACTGTGTCCCTATCCTCATCTCTTTGAAACATCTCCAGGGATGGGGATTTAACCACCCTGTGCATGTTAAACCAAGATGGAACTGAAAAGGGGCTGCCAATAAATCCTTCAGCTGCACAAACAGCAGGGGCTTTAGGGAGGTTTTCATTGTTGTTTTGGGGTTGGGTTTTTGTTTTGCTTGCTTCTTTTTGGTTGATTTGCTCTTGGGTTTTTGTGTGTATGTTACTTTTAGAGTATTTTGGGTGCTTGCCTTCTTTAGAACAGAAGTCTGATTCTGAAAGGAAAAAAGGATATAGCAAACTAATAATTAGAAAGACATGAACACTGAGGACATGTTTAAGAAGAGATCATTGTTTGCCTCAGTGTTCAGGAATTGTTATAAATGTTTAGACACATCCATAAAACGTGTTCTAACGTAGCTGCAGTGGGTTAAAGAGGCTTCTAATGCAGAAAGCTGTGAAGGCATGCAGCACAGCAGGATGGTTTGCATTACTGGGGGAGAAATAGTTGGGTGCCACTTCCCAATGCCACAGCATTCCTTTGTGTAAGGAGGGGCTGTAATCTGGAGCTGAACATGGTTGGTCAACAAGCCCAGGGAACTTGACTGGTGCTCTTCCTCTTGATGGGGGACAAATCACTGAAGACACTGCAGAATCTATTTTCTTTGAAGAGATCCTTAGTGTAATTTTTGAGTTTAAATACAAAAATCTAGACCAATCTGAAGCAAATTGCATACAAGCATTAGGAGAGTGGTTTGGCCATTTAAAAAATGTATCCTGGCAAGCTGAATTTGCTGTTTCTGAGTAAATAGTTGTTCTTTAAACTTGATGTTCTTGCAGCAGCTGAGGATGGATGAAATGTGATTATCTTGTGGTCAAACTTGGAGATATTAGCTGCAGGAAGAGGCTTCTGGTAAAAGTTCAGTGGGGTTGGTGGACCTTTATTAGCTGCTAGTGCCCACTTGGCTGCACTCACTGCTCAGCAAGCCAGAGGGAGAAAACAGGACGAAAAAGCTTGTGGGTCAAGATAAAGAGAGAGAGATCACTTGCCAGTTACCATCATGGGCAAAACAGACTCCATTTGGAGAAGATTGTTTAAAAATAGCCTGCCAGAGGGTGGGCACAGAGGTAGCATTGTGGATGACCTGCTCTTCTCATGGAAGAAGTGGCTGCTCCATCACTTTTCAGGCCTGCTTAACGTGTTGATTTCTCCACCGCAAAACCTCTTTTTCTCTTCCTGAAATCTGTCCCTCTTTCCCCTAGAAATGACTCAGCTGCAGGGCACTCTTCTTCATCAGAGAATGTGGCTGAAAGCCCAAGTAATAGGTGTTCAGCACATGCTGATGTGCTTCCCCCATGGAATATGGATTTGAGCACATGCTTTTCTAGATTAGTGTTATGAACGCTCAAAAATAGAAACTCTCTGCAGTGGCTTAGTCCATCAGGAGTGAAAACTGACTGCGTGGCAGTCTCAAATATTGGCAACTCCAGTTGCCTGTAACCACTATTAGATTGTCCTTTTTGGGGAGGACTGCTTTTATACTCTTCTGTAAGGGAAGCAAAGCACTAAAATGTGTTTGGAGTGACTGTGCTAGTACTGCACTAACTTATTCACCAGTTTTTTTGTTGGCCCATGCATCATTATCTCACTGATTTTTATTTTTCTAAGTATTTGTTTTTGCTTAAGGTGCTGTTAGCCTTTCTGTTGTGCTATCGAGCTGTTCACCTGTCTTCCTCGCTTGTGTAATGATATTCTGTAGATAGAGCTGGCAAAGCTTTAACCAAGCTGTAGCTTTTCTCACAGTGCTTGCGTTTTTTACCTATCCTCATGATCAATTACCAATCATGGAATCCCAGGCTGGTTTGGGTTGGAAGGGAGTTTCAAGTTTAGTTCTAACTCCTGGCGTGAGCAGGGACATCTCCTACCCAGATCACCTTGCTCAAGGTCCCATCCAAGCTGCCTTTGAATGCCACCAGGCTTGAAGCCTCCACAACTACTCTGGGCAACCTGTATGAGTGTCTCACCACCCTCCTGGGGAAGAACTTCTTCATGTCTCATCTCAATCCAGCTTCTTCCAGATTGAAGCCGTTAGCCCTCATCCTGTCACTACATGTCTTTGTGAAAAGTCCCTCTCCAACTCTCCTGTAGCATCCTTCAAATCCTGTGAGGCTGCTCTACGGTCTCCCTGCTGTTTTCCCTTCTCCAGGCTGAGCAACCCCAATTCTCTCAGCCTGTTTCCATAGCAGAGCTGCTCCAGCTCTCTCATCATCTTTCTGGTCACCTCTGAACCTGCTTTAACACTTGGGAGCCTAGAATGATAAATAATTCTAAGTAATGTGGATGGAGTTATTTTAAGTGTTTTGCATAAACAAAGTAAAAATCAGCATTGAGCATGCTCCTATTTCTTAGCTTCTGCTACCAATTGGAACAAATTGAATTTGGAAAGCTGTAGTTACTTGCTTTCAATGACCCCCTGCTAAGGGATTTAGAGGTTCATGCAGGTTTGTCTTGCCTGTGACCACAGATGATTGACACAATGAATCAAAGAACACGCTACTAATCCCCACCAAACATAGCACACTAGGGGGAACTCAATTAAAACTTTTGTTCGCCCAATTTAAAAGATCAGCCACATGGGAGCTAAGTATCTCAGCCTTACTTGTTGTGCTTGAGACCAGTCTTAATAAATTGCCTTATTTTGCTTCTGCAGTGCAATTTAGATGCTTGTAAATCAGCAATCAAGCTTTGCCACAGTTCACGGCATCCCAGCGTGGTGGGGGTTGGAAGGGACCTCTGGGGATCATCTAGTCCAAGGCCTCTCTTGAAGCAGGGTCATGCAGAGCAGGTTGCCTGGGATCTCATCCACACGGGTTTGGAATCACTCCAGAGGAGCCTCCACAACCTTTTCTGGGCAGCCTGCTTTGCTGCTTCACACAAACTTCTGTGTCTTTGGCTAACAGCTTTGTCTAGAAAGTTTTAATGAATGTAGATAAATACTGAAGGAAAATGTGAAGTTGGAATAAAAATAATTGGGTAGGGAAAATGTTGACAGATGCTTTACTGAGCCTTACTTAATGAATACAGAAATTTAGACCTAAACAAAATTAAATCTCCTAGTTCAGTTGTAGGCTCTCTAGATAACTATGGTGACTTTGATTTTTGTTTGGTTCCCTGACCATATATCATGAGCTTTATCCTTCTCCCCGGGCAGCTTTATATCAAGGCTAGACTGAGGGCATTATTCAAGACTGTAAATGCTTGACATCTTACACTGAGACTTTTATTAAAGACAACAGTGAGAGAATTAAGAGAAAGAAGCTTGTTCCTGGAAATGCTCTCTGGTTTTGTGGAAAGTGCTTTTTTAGAGAAGAAAAAGAACCCCTAACCTTCATTACTTACATGGCAACTGCCTGGAAAGATGCTTCATTTCTGACTTGCCTCAGAAATTGGGTGGTGTGAAGTGGTGATGCAGGAAGGTGCTGGGCAGTGTGGCAGCTCACAGCAGTGAGTGGATTCACTCTATTAATACACAAATAAAAGCTGTAGGAACAGGGGTGTGTGCCTCTGTTTTCAGGGAGGATCGTGGCTGTGTCATTAAATTGCTGACTGAGAACCAATTCAGTACCGAAAACTGAGGGTATATTTAGCATCACTTATAAGACTAAATCTTTCTCCTTAAGTCTTAGGGCAACAAAATATGTGCAGCAGTTAACTCCTTGATCCTGTCAAGTGTGCAGGCTGTACACTGCTCTCTTCAAAAGCTGTTTTTGTGCCATGTTGTTCCCTTTCAGGGACTGAAAGGCTGTGCAGGTTTTAATGCTGTTGTGCTGTGGAAGCCTGAAAGAATTCTTCTGCAGGATGTGTGGCTTGTGTGGATTAAAATAGGGAGTTTAGCTATGTGTTGTGCCTTCTGTTGAACTTTACTTTTGCTTCCTATTAAAAAACAAATGTCTCTCTTGTTGGCATTTGTTGTGCTCTCACCACTTCAGAAGCTGTGTTGCTGCTGGGGGAAGGTTGCTATTAATCTTTCTGTGTGATTACAGACAGCTCAGTCTTCAGGACTGGGTGTGTGAAGGATGGGGTTCACCGCTCCAAAGCACCTAGGCTTTGTTTAGGCTGGAGAGGACTTCTAAGACAGGGCCCAACCATGATCACCTCTATTAGTGGCTTAAACCTGTGGTTTGGTAACGGCAGCGTTTCTGATCCCACTGCATCTCTATGCCTGTCCCTTAAGAGCTTTGTCTTATTCTTTTCCACTGCTGTCATTATTTTGTCATAGAAAATGTGATGGTTCACAACATACAATTCCTCATTGTACCTGCAGTGTTTTATGTCCTGTGCCATTTGTTGCATTTGGTGGTGTCTTCTCAAGTGATCATCATCTTCTGGTTTGCTGTTGGCTTGTTTCTTTGCTGTTATTCCTCTTTCTGCTGGTACATGTTTTGTTCTGATGTAGTTACCTTGTACTTCATTAGTTGTCATTTAAAATGTGTTGCAATTTGGTAGTTTCTATTATTTGCTAGTCTTGAATTCTTTTTGCTAGCTCACATAAATGTTTTTTTTACCCAATAGTTTCCTTTGTTTGGAAGTTCTTTCCTATCTATTTTTCTCCTCCTCAATATCTGAACCTTCTGTAAGTTAGATCCATGCAACTAAGTTCTCATTTTTACTGGTTCTATGCATAACCTGGTCCTTGTAAAAGGCTCTTTTGTGTTTCACTCTTCATTGCATTGGGAATCATTTTCAGATACTTTGCAGCTATTTGTTTTCTGTTGTGTCAGGAGTTTTTTCTTTCATCTGGTTAACAACTCATTCCCAGCCTGCAGTTTGTACAGTCTTAATGTTTCTTATGCTTTGATTAAACCCAACTATTTTTGCTTTATACACATCTCCTGCCTATCTTGGCTGTTACACTGTGTCCTCCTTAAGAATAATAGGAAGTTGTGCCTGGCTGAGCCCATGAATCTTTTACCAAGTTGCTGGCACCTGCAAAAAGCTGTTTCCTCCCTCCTCCCCCTTGTCTCTCCTTTCTCTTCTAACAGTTGAAATTCTTACCTTCTGATAAGAATCTCTCACTGATCTGGTACATTTTTCAGTTGTTAATTTCCAGTTGTTTATATATATACATAAACACCAAATAACCCCCCAAAACCTGAGCAAACAGAACCACAAACCAAAACCCCCAACACAACAAATCCCTTTATGGTTTAAACTTGCTTCTCAACATTTTGGATGATGCATTCCTTTTTCCCCCTTTTCTTTCTATTATAGTTGCTGGTTTGTGTTTATGTGGGGGGGAAAAAAAATCCATTGTGATAATTCTATTCTTCACCACTTGGAAGACTTGTGCTATGGTTTTCTCTCTGTAATGCCTCATTTAGTCTGATTGCTTGCTCTGAAATCTTTGCATCTTTTTGGCCCCAGTAATCAATTTGATAGATTCAGAGTCTTTCCCTTCTGTGACTTGACCTTTGTGATCCTCAAGGTGAGTATTCTGACCACACAGCACTGTGCATCATGTTGTAGGGGGTACCACAGTGCTTGAGAAATGCCCACGTTGCTGGATAGATTTCACAGGATATATCTGGTTGGAAGAGACCTTTGAGGTCATCCAGTCCAACCTTTGACCCAGCACTGAAGAGTCAACTCTAAACCATGTCCCTAAGCACCAGGTCTACATGCTGCTTGAACACCTAATTTGGGGGGTGTGTGTGTTGTAATTTGGAAAACAACTCTCTGGGTTTGTTTAAGACTGAAATGTGCTTCTGTTTATTAAACAAAACTTGTGATCCAGTTGTTTGCTCCACCAAATAATTTTGCCACGAGTAGTGAGAATGCTGGGGTGGGTTTGAAGATGATGATAGCTGAGTAATGCCCTGAGTTTATCAGAGGGTTTTTTTACTTAAAGGTGGAAAAAAAACCAACTGAGTCTGTTGAAGTGTGTCAAGAGCATTCTTTTCCATGCTGCTGCACTCATCTGCCTTTTATATTGCAAAGAAAGCTGAAGTGGGGTTTTATTTGCCAACGTAAGATTGTGTCTATCTCTTGTCTTCAATCCAGAGAACAGACCCACAGCTCCTTGCCCAGTTCTATTATGCTGATGAGGAACTAAATCAAGTAGCAGCTGAACTGGACAGTTTGGATGGAAGGAAAGACCCCCAGAGATGCACGCTGCTAGTCAACCAATTTCGCTCTTGTCAGGTAATCCAAGTGGCACCTTCATGGTTTTGTGGGTGGGTTTGTGTCCATGTCATGTATCACATGCTTACTTATTGTATTAATTAACTTTCACTGTCCAATCCCTTTAAAATAACCCTTTGTTAGATAGGTGTGTGCCTTTCCTTAGTTTGCAGGGTATGTCTTTGTAAATGCCATCCATGAAGTAAATCTTCTACATCTCATTGAAAAGTGTTGCTGCCTTCCCTTAAATAAGAGCATGCATTAAGGACTTTATTTCTTTTACATACAATAAGCATACAGAGCTTACTAAAATGAGAAACATTTCAGCCTTTCAGGCAATATAATGCAGCCATGTCTCTTGTAGCTATGCAGCTTTTGTACCTCCTGAATGTGGTAGCTTTTCATTAGTAAGTGAATAATGTGGAGACAGCTGCTGGCTTTTCTGGAAAGAATATTATCTACTTCATGCAAATAGTCTGGATGATAAGAGGAACTGCTGAGGAACCAAGTAAAAGAGGGGGGTTATCTAGAAATTATTTCCAAAGTATGACTTTGTCTCTAAGTTCCTGTTGTATAGTTCACCTAAAAGAAATAGTCTGTTTGCTGAGGTTCTGGTTGTACTTTGAGTGAGACTTGGAGGATGAAGAAGCAGAAACTGCAAAACCCAGCTCACCTACATCTATCTTTCTAGCTTGGGTGGTTTTGTGACTTATTTGTGGCCCTTACTAAGAAAAGCAGTTAAGAAATTGAAAAGGAGTTGAGAAAATGCAACTTTTGCTGTCTGAATTTATTGGGTTCTAACCAGATATTTTCAATCATAAAATTCAAACTTTTAGAGGTAGAAACTACTCTTGTGGTATGCTTTGGTACTTGCTCTCCCAGTCACACTCCAGAAAAACTGTGACTGTGATTTTGGGTTGTACTGCATCATCTGCTCACAATGACCACAGTCACTGCATGGGAAACCACTGAGTCTTAACCATCCATTGAAAACACAAGGTGAGGAGAGGAGAGAAAGAACAGTATTTTATCTGTAGTTCAGTTAGAGTGTTCTCTTCTTTTTTGAGGTCCAGATGTCACAAGTTTTGTTCAAACCAAAAACTGCAGTCTATTCCTTGTGAAAGAGAACCTGACTATAGAAGGCTTCTAATTTCTTTGATTACAAAGTGTTCTAACTTCCTCTTTGTAATATAAAATGATGCCTCATTTCTTAATGCATGGTTGTCAGCCCTAGATCATATTTCTTTGATATTAAGAAAACATGACTTGTTGATATCTTGATTGAACATTGGCATTGTGAACCCTGAGACATGCTGGTGTCACTCCTAGAGCACTGGAAGGCTAAATGAGGACAGTGGAGCCAGGTCATGTTTCCTCAGCGTTTGTGAAGTATGGGACTATACTAGATCCAGTTCTGTAGGAATTAATGTAATGTGACATGTGTGACAATCAGGGGCTCTATAGTTCTTCCACATTCTTCAGCAGTGCCATCAGAGTATTGCTGCCAGTTCAGCTGGATTTCTTCTTTTAAACTCGAGTTGTGAAGGAGGATAAATTCTGCTATCATCCACTGAATTGTTTATGTATTCTCATGACTTAAACATGCTGCAGTTTGCCTTCTTTCTTCCATATGCACGTGGTAGGACCATGTTAGCAAGATTAACAAGAGGAGCAAATTAGTTATTTGGTGAAGTTTCTGTGCTTGGGGATTAAGTGTTTTCTACTGTTAGAAGCTTTTTCACTTAATCTCCTAAGAAAAAAAACCCTTTCATTTTGCTTTAATGCTGGAGAAGGATGATAAGACAGACAAGAAGACAAATTATTGTTGGTTTTTTAAGACAGTTTTTTAGCAGTGGAATTTAATTTTCCTTGTGACCTTAACATACTTGGAAGTTAAAATAAAAGCTGGCTTTTTCTATATGAAATAATTCATAAGTGGTAAATTATTTCATCTATTTTCAAGGGATATAACAGCAATGCCAGAACTCTGTGTGTACATCTTATTCAGATATGAATAATGGATTATTAGGAAGAATATTTTGTGGAATCTTGAGCATCTTGGTTTTCTCAGGCATCAGGTTGTCATAAATAAGTTTTTATTAAACAAAAGCCTTTAGCTGCTGATCTCCATGTTATGCCTGGAATGCAACAGGTACTTCTACATATACCTGAAGGGTGGTTGTAGACAGGTGGGGGTTGGTCTCTTCTCCCAGGCAACCAGCAGCAGAACAAGAGGACACAGTCTCAAGCTGCACCAGGGGAGGTTTAGGCTGGATGTTAGAAGTTCTTCATAGAAAGAGAGACTGGCCATTGGAATGTGCTGCCCAGGGAGGTGGTGGAGTCACCATCCCTGGAGATGTTTAGGAAGAGACTACATGGAGTGCTTGGTGCCATGGTTTAATTGATCAGATGGTGTTGGGTGATAGGTTGGACTTGATCTCTTTTCCAACCTGGTTAATTCCATTCTATATTAGAAGTAGGGATTACAAAATCAATGTTATAAATGTCAGACTGCCCTGTTGTGGTTGTTAGTTGTGACTGTTTGAGGCTGTGTCTTTAAGAAAAGGACAGTACTGTGGCACTGGGGGGGGAGAAGGCTGGGCCTTTCTCTCTAACCCTCGACATTAGTGTAGAATTTAACTAAACTACTAATTGCATGTCATGAGTTCAAGGTGGTAGGAGGAAGATAGGCTGTTATACACTAGGATAGCTTGTTCAGTCAGTGTAACTGAGAGAAACTTAATAGTTCAGTCATAACTCCCAAGTTCCTTTAGGGTTGTAAAGATCCAACAATTGCCTCAAACTTTTCTTCTTTGGGAAGGCTTTGTATTGGCTCTTTGCAACACAACATTCTTGGTGGAAGAAATGAAGGCTTTAAGACAGTCAGCTGAAAAAAATTAATCATTTTCAGAAGTACATCATGTATTAGCAAGTTAGTCTTGCTTCAAAGAGTGTTGAAATGGTGGATATGAAAACAGCTTGTGATAAGCAGTTTGATGTTGGAGAGCAGGCGTTGGATGGGAGGCTTCACAAGTGCATGCTTTAGCACTGCTTGCACACATGAAAACTTCTCATTTTAAAGGCTTTGGGAAATGCTTGTGTGAAATTAATTATGCAGGAAGTGTGCTGTGTCAATTTAAGAATGCTTACCTTTTGCTTGTGTCATCTTCTCTCTCCTGCTGGATGCCCATTTTTTACAGAGCAGTGTTATTTTTTTCCAGCACTTTCAAGAGTAGTGTTGAGATGAACAGCAGCAGGATTACCCCAGGTACACAGTTCTTCCCCCTGCAGAGCAAGCTTTTTATATGGGTCAGGGTTTAATTTCAAGTATGTAGTGTACAAGATCTGTGTCCTTGGGTTTGCCAAGAGAATACATTTTCAGTTCTCAAGGTTGCTGTGTTGTGCTCAGCACTGGTGAGGCCACACTTGGAATACTTGGTTCAGTGTTGGGCTCTGCACTGCAAGAGCAGGTCCAGATGTGGGTTATGAAGCTAGTAAAGGGTCTGGAGAGCAGCTTCTGGTAAGGAGCAGGTAAGGGAACTGGAGTTGTTCAGCCAGGAGAGGAGGAGGCTGAAAAGAGACCTCCTTGCTCTCTACAACTCCCTGAAAGGAGCTTGGATCCAGGTACATGTTGATCTCTTCCCTCTAATGACAGGATGAGAGGAAACAGCCTCAAGTTGTACCAGGGGAAGTTTAGGTTTGATTAGGAAAAAATTCTTTACTGGAAGGGCTGTTAAGACCTGGAAGAGGCTCTCCAGGGAAGTAGTTGAGTCACTATCCCAGGAGGGGTTTAAAAGATGTATAGACATAATGCTTAGGGTCATTGTTTAGCAGCAGACTTGGTAGAGTTAGGTTAATGGTTGGATGCAATCTTAAAGGTAGTTTCCAGCCTAAGTGATTCTATGATCCTTATCCACAGCCAGTTCAAATAAGCTATGGTCAGCTTGAGACCTCTGGGAACCCACATCTTCAGCTGTATTGATGCACTTACTTGCAGAGTTGTTCTGTTAACTTCAGCAGCAGAATGACCCAGGTCACCATGGATCAGTGCTCTGAAACCATTCACATATGCCCTGTGCAAGTAAGCTGAGAGTGGTGGTGTGGCAGCCTGGAGAAGGTGAGATAAGTGGCTGATTTCTGAAGCTGGCCTCGCTGCCTAATGCTTGCACTGCAGAATGGCCTTGGGCCTTTTGTCAGTCTTTGATGTAAAGTGGCTTTTGATTTCAGATGTAAAAAAAACTCAGCTGAAGGACTCTATTATCTGGTAAGTTTAAGTTTATAAGAATAAGGGTTTTCTAGGGGGAAAAATACACCTTTTTCTTCAGTTCTTTATCTGTGCTGAGAGCCAAGTCACATTAATTAGCATCCCTTGATGAAGAACAGATCTGTGAAGAGCTGTTGAATAACTCCTAGGACAATGCCATGTCATAGTGGATTGACAGGGGCTTACCTGAGAAATACTGATTGTATTCATTAACGTTCTTGACTAGAGCAAACTGGGAGCATGCCTCATAGCCACTGTGAACAAGGAGGTGGTTCAGAGGTGCAAAGTTTTCATGTTTGATTGCATCTGTCCATAAAAACATTTTTCTTGTAGAATTAAGCAGAAACAGATATCCTTCAAGTTAGACTAAAGCTGTAAGAAACACCCTGTTGGATTCTGACACCTAATAATTTGTTAGAAGTTGGCTAGAATCTGTTCTTTGATGTTACTTGGTTAATTGATTTAAAGGTTAAAAGATGTGGACCAAGCCAGGAGTACTTTTAGCTGAAGTGATGGCCAAGTCATTCCATCCTGTTTAATTTGCAGCTCTTGTATTAGTTCTGCTGGTTGAGGTCAGCTGATGGAGACAGCAGGGTAAGTATTGAGATTGTGGGGAGAAGCTGACTGGATGAAGCCTTCATGTTCCTGAAGTTTAGAAACTGTTGTAGACAAAGGTATTGGGTTTTAAGTTGAGGGAAGAAGTAGGAACCAAAAGCAGGTCCTCTTCAGCCTGTTCCATTGTATTGGAACACTTGGGCATTACTCATTGCTTGGTGGTGAGGAGAGGATCATGCTCATGTCCTGAATTGTGCATGTTTGTGAGGCTGTTTCTATAACATGCCAGAGCTGGTGGGCTCTAGAGAAATTCCCATAAGATTTCTTTTTAAGAGATCTAATGCAGATGTAGGAAAGCCAGGAATTCAGGCCAGAAGGGCAGCTGGCTGATGTGAAAGTGAGCCCAGCCTTCTTCTAAGAAACTTATTCTCTCTTTTATACAATCTCTTCCAATTTAATTGAAGTGGTGACAGTGCCAGTGTAGCAAAGAGGGTGAAACTGAGAGGAAAAGCATTTTTAAAGTGATGTCTGGGCTTGAAGATTAATCCTGACAATGCACATTTCTGCTGAACTGTTTGTCTGTGATAATAGAGCTTGTAAGTTGTCTTCCTCTTTTTTCTCCCCTATGGAGTTTAATCTCCAGTTCACTTGTTTTATAATTGATTACAACATTTGTCATTTCATTACTCCCAGTAATGATGACTTGTGTGAGTTACATCCAACAGATGCCTTCTCTGTGCTACCTGACATCTTCAAACAGCTGACATCAAGTACTTGTTTGCTGCTTGGGTATGTGTGAGGGAAAGCTTCTAATGTTTCTTTTGAAAACACACAGGCTTGTCAACCCTTTCCTATGTTTTTACTGTACTTGTCATAGAACCACAGAATTGTTTTGATAGGAAGAGACCTTTAAGAATTATCAAGTCCTACCATTAACTCAGCACTGCCAGGTCATCACTAAACCATGCCCCTCAGCACCACATCTCCAGGGCTTTTAAATCTCTCCAGGGATGGTGTCTCCCCCACTGCTCTGGGCAGCCTGTTCAAGGGCTTGACAACCCTTTCAGTGAAGAAGGTTTTCCTAATGTTCAACCCAAATCTCCCCTGGGGTTTCCTTGTCTTGTTACTTACTCCAGCCTCCTTTAAGGGAGTTGTAGAGAGCAAGGTCTCCCTTCAGCCTCCTCCTCTTCAGTGCTGAGCACAGTGGGACAATCTCTTCCCTGACCCTGCTGGTCACACCATTCCTGATCCATGTCAGGATGCTGGTAGCCTTCTTGGCCAACTGGGCCTACATTGGCTCATCTTTCATCAGTTGCTGACCAACACTACCAGGCAATTTCCAGCCACTCTGCCCCAAGCTTGGAGCATTCATGGGGTGGTTGTGAGTCAAGTGCAGCACTTGGCCGTGTTGAACCTCCTACTGCTGACCTCAGCCTATCACTTCAGATGTGAATGAAGAAAAGGAACTTGATTATAGTTGTACATGTGCTAAATGCACTAAGCAGCCTGTAAGTATCTCAAGAGTTGATTTTCTTCTGTTGGACTCAGGCTATGAATGCACATTTTAAATTTACCTTTTCCCCCTCTCCCCAAGACATGGCAAGCAATCAGTGGAATGATACAGCTAAACAGAGAACAAATGGACAGCCATAAACATTTTCAATTAGTAAATGAAATAATTGCCTTTTAAAATCTTGTCTTAACTTCTTCATAGTTGGAAGACTTTTGGTCCCTTGTATTATTTTTCACTGTAGAATGGTCAGCACGATGGCTGGAAGAACATAAAACCACTTGACTGTGAGTGGGGCCATCAGTAAAACTCAATCAGCTACCAAGAATTTTATTTCCTTTCTGTGTTTTAGGTTCATATTTGATCTTATGTAGAGAGTGATTAATATTGTAAGAGATGTTTTCTTTTCTTTGAAAACAAGATGGGAACATTGTGTACTACTGCAGCCTTCATTTGTAGTTCCCCACGTTAACATGCATTTTCGTGAGTTTCCACTTGCTTGTATGGATCAAATAGGTCATTTGAAGGAACTGCCTGTTATCTAAGGCTGTGAGCAGAGTGGATTGGAAATGCTGTGCACTGCAGGTCAGGGAATTAATTTGCAGCAGAGAACCATGGAGAGGAAAGCTGGCTCCTTGCCAATCCAGCACTGAGTGTTGAGGATGCGGAATGCTTTTGCTCAGCAGCAGAGGAAGGCAAAGCAAAGGTGGCAGCAAGTCAGGATTATGTTGCCTGCCTTCTTCCCCTGGCCTCAGCTGTGGTGCAACTTTGGAGCTGTTACAGGGAAGGTGGTGCCAGGCTGGATTTTGGTTGGGTTTTTTTGGGTTGTGCTTGTGGAATCTTGCAGTGCATTTTAGGGCAGTTTGGGGATCACTGTGCCACGGTAGGAAGGCAGTTGCCTGGGACTTGAGGAGGAGAAAGCCCGTGTTGTGTTTATGGCAACAGACACCTGTGTTCAAAGCAAATATCTCTTACTCTTCTGTTGCTATGAAACTGTGAAAAGGTAGTGCAGCAGGTTGCTTACTGGATTGTTTCCAAATGTCTGAGGTGAGAAGACAAACATTTTAGAGGCATTTTGAAAACAGGCTTAAGTGTGTGTGTGCATTGCTCTAAGAGTGTGCCTGTACCTATGCTATTTACCTAACAATATTTTGTTTCACTGTCGACAAAGTTCTGAAGTTATTTTTTTTTTACTGATAAAGGGAGGCTTGACTCAAAAGCCCTGTACAAGTTTGGGTGTACTTCATTTCAGTCTAATAATAGTTAATGGATTTTCAGTGTGGAGGAGTAAAGCAGATTTATTTCTGATGGTAGCACCAGGAACACTTAGGTTTTTGAGATCTGAAAATACCATTTTTTTTCCCTGCAGAGAGGATAATGCTCCATGATGATGCTGTGCTTCAGTCTCTCAAGTTGATCTTAGTTATTAATAGCCCTTCTGTAAATAGGGATTCCTCTTGTATTTACTGAGAGCTATATTTGGGTGGGTAGTAAGAAAAGAGGGAAATTAATTCCATGATTAGGCCTTCGTGTTAGCAGAGATGCTCAGAACAGATGTAAGTTGAATTGAAATGTCATTTGTCAAAAGAGCTCACACTGGCTTAGTAAAAGATGTCATTTTAGGCAATACTTACATGCAGTATCTCTATTGGAAGAACCATTTTTATTGGAAGCTGTTCTCAAAGCTCTGTGACCTGTCTTAGAGAACTGGTGTGCCACTGTTCACCGCTTCATAGGTACCGATCACCCCCCTTGGAGAGGTGTAATCATTCCATGTATGCATAGGATATTTTCAATATAAGTAAGGGGTCAGATCCACATTTCCATTAGTAAGTCTGATGTTTGGAGTGTTTGGGGCTCTTGTGAGGCTGCACCAGCAAAGGCAGTTCAGGAAGAGAAGCTTTGACATCGCAGTTCAACACAAAACGCAGTAACCATTGCTGGGCTGGGGCAATAACACAGCACTGGAATTGATGGAGATCCAAGTTGCCTAAGTTTGTGATGAATTTGGGTGCTGATCTATAATGGGCTTGGTTAAACTAGGAGTTACTGCCCAAAATTCACGTGTAGGAAAATCCTAAGTTACTTTTAGGAAGCAAAGCATCTAGGGGTGGTCAGGCAAAAGAGAAGGCAAAAACTGATCTTGCAGGATGGCCTGAAGGCAGAGGTGGAACTTGTGTGGAGAGAGAGACTTAGATCTCTTATGGCTGAAACAGTCATCTGTGAAGATCCTGCCTGCACCTTTGGGTGTCCTTTGAAATCCTGTTACTTAGAGTACCTCACCTTATTGATTAGTTTCTTCTCTTCATCAGAGTAACTCATAGAAACCTTATATTAGCTGGCTGCTTTAATGACAAGAATATCTTCCTTTCAGTTTGGGTTTGTGGTCATGAGCTGCACATTTGTTGTGAATGCGATGTTGAAGTAACAACACCAAACCAGGAAAACAGAATTTGTGAAGGGTGTATTTAAACCAAGAGGCTGAAATGCCAGCTCTTAAGTCTATGGTGATATTCTCACAGGCCATTACCCTGGTTAGACTTTACTGATAATTCAAAAGATGGCCCCTAAAGAGGCAATGAACATCAGAGAATTCCTTCCTCTGAAGAAATCTTGCAAAAGACCTCAGGAAGGTCATGTTGAACTTAGTAGCATGGACGAACAGCATAGATGTTTATCAAGTGTGTGTACAAAAGGGTAGATAAGTCTGTCTTTTGTTGATCTAAACATGTTGTAGAGCATAAATAAGATGAAATTACTGGTTTTTCTTTTTGTACCTCTTCTGGAAGCTGATGCAGCAGTTGCTGTTAGCTTTATGCTCTGATTATTGAGTATGTGGCCAATTATTGTTGGGCCCAAAATAACCCAACTCTTTGTCCTTTACTGTGGCTAACTACACACATTGTCTCACTACCACTCATTATCTTTCCTGTCAAGCTAACATTTAAGTGCTCTCTGTTACGTGAAGCACTGAGCTCTCTTTTCCAGGAAATGAGGAACTTGGAGTAAATCCCACAGCAGCATCTCACCAGTGGCTGCCTTTGTGCTGCTGGAGAGCACTAAACAGAGCCCCTGAAACAAAATGGGGATCATCCTGGTATGCAAATGAGGCCAAAAGATAACAGATAAAGCCACCAAAAGGATACATTAAAATCTAGAGGCTTTTATGTGGAAAGATGGATCAAGTGAAAGATTTACTACTTCAATTCCAACCAATTGATTTCCGTTGCTTAAATTAGAGCAAAACCTCAATGCGACCATGTACCCCAACTCATCCCTTCTTAGCTTACAAAGCAGAATGCTGTAATTAACTAAATTGAATGTTTCTTGAAGCTCTTTTAAGGAAAAGACTAATTTGCTTACAATGCATTGGACAGCCTGTCTAAATTGGCTGGCATCCTTCCAGTTCCAATGCAGTTGAGAGTTTAAATCATTACAGGAGCAAGTATTCCAGATTTTCTCTTTAGGCTACTCTGCTCTGGGTGTCATTGGAAGAGAAGTGATGGATAATGAGCTTTGTTCTGTAGCAGGATAAAATAAATCCTGTAAAAGTGAGAACGCTTGGGAAATTGCATCCCTAGAAACAGCAAAAACAATTCACCTGTGGAAAACTTTCTATGCCTGCTAAATGGATGAGTTCCATCAACTGCTTCTTCATTGACCTTCCAGTATCACCACTGGAGTGGGCAGACAAAGATGCTCAGCCCTTTGGGGGCAGTGGGGACTCATCCTTCGGGAGTAGATTTCAAAGTATTTTAGTTAAATAAAGATGAGAAGCATACACAATACCAGGAATTAAGAAATGGAAAGAAGGAAAATATGAAACATGCTATTAGTTTGCTTTGTGTCACTCTAAAGCTTCCTTCTAAATTGCACATAAGTTACACTGGGGAATACTGTGAGGTTGGTTGTTCTTTTAGTTTCTACAAGGGGCATCTCTTTGTATTCCTAGGGATCTAGGTGCCCCACTGATCCTGGCACTGTTATGCCAGCAGAGTGAGGGGTGCATCTCTAAAAGTACGTTATGTCAATGAATCTGGCTTTGTTCTCTTATCTGTTCTCATACTTGCTCCTCACTGTCTGTGTAGTGATGCCATGGAGGAGCATTTGGCTTTCAGAACTCTTTTTAGAGAAGATGGTTGAGTATTAATCATAGAATAGCTTAAGTTGGAAGATGTCTCAGAGGTGATCTGCTTTAACCTCCCTGCCATGGTCAGGGGCACCTGTCAACTAGACTCAGCTGCTCAAGGCGTCATCCAGTGTGGCTTTGAACACCCCCAGGGAGGAGGCAGCCACAACCTCCCTGAGCAGTCTATTCCAGAGTCCCACCACCCTCATATTGAAGGACTACTTCGTAAGAACCAGTCTAACCCTGCTCTCCCTCAGCTTCAAACCATTCCCCCTTGTCCTGTCTCTAGACACCCTTATGAAAAGTCCCTCTGCAGCCTTCTTGTAGGATCCTTTCAGGTATTGGATGGCAGCTCTGAGGTCTCCTCAGAGCCTTCTCTTCTCTTGGCTGAAGCAACCCTGGCTTCCTTAGCCTGTCCAAAGGTATTCCAGCCCTTGGATCGTCTTTGTGGCCGTTCCCTGTGCCATTGTGTTTTAAATGCACTGGAGGTTGGTTGGTTGTTTTCAGCAACTGAAGTATCACCTCCTGTCAGGCTTTCAAGGAATACACTGGTGTAAAAATGTTTTAACTGTTAACACTTAGAGTACCTGATACCAATCTGTAGTAAACATTGCCAGGAGTTAGTTAATTTTGTTTTTCTTTTGGATGAAGTCAGCTATGATTATAAAACTGGTGATAAGATTGTTTTGTGGCAACAGCAGTTACAGCCTAAATTACAGAAAGTGTGAAGCCTTGGGGGGGGGTGTTTTTTTGGTACCTAAAGTTGGTTTTGTCTTTCTCAGTGAGGAACACACTGGAGGGGCCAGTTTCTTCAGCGTTCCTCTCTTCTATTGTTTTTCAAACGCAGAGGAAAATAAGACACTCATGTGTAGACTTAGAGCAATTTTGTCTGTTAAACAATTCTATGCAGAGAGATCTGGGTTTATTTGTTTGAAAAAGAATATTTTAAATAGAACATGAATTGGGTAAACAGTGGGAGAAGCATGAGGCAGACAAAACAGCTTTAGTGAAAGCACTCAGCCTTTTCCTTGTTCTGAGCCTACCTTTATTATGTTAATAAATTCTGTGTAGCTCCCAGCAGGGATATGTGGAAATTATCTTTTAAATAAATGAATACAGATTATTTACTGCATATCAAGGAACTAGTTAGAGGTCTTTGATCTTATGTCCTGGTGCAGACATGGATCTGAGCAGTTCACACTCTTCATTTGTGCAGCGTGCCCTTATACTCCTGGACGGCCAGGGGTGAGGCGACAGGCAGGTGTGCCTGTCCACTGGGAACTCAAGTGTGGAAACCTGCTTTAGATTCCCAAGAGGAGTTTAATTCTATTCAACCTCAATGGTCTCAATAGAGCTCAATTTCTCATGTCTCCTGGGTGCTCTTTTGGGGAAGAATGAAGTGCAGGTAATTGGGTTTGTGAGAGGAAGTGGGAGAAGTCTCATTTGTTCTACTTCTAGTTTAGTTACTGATACTTTACAGATAGCTGGAGGCAACGAGTTCTTTTTATATGACACCTCATCAGAAATCCCACTGAAGTAGTCAAAATGCAGTGAAAACTGGGAAAAAGTCTCTAGGAAAAGTAGAGGTGAAGTTTACAGCTCTTCTCTATGCAATAGTTTCCTCTTTGTTCTCTCTGTGTATCATGACTTTACAAGTTAAAATGTGTTCTGTCTTAATTAGTTGTTGTCTTGTTAATAAATTCTATTAAAAGTAAGAAAGAAAATGTGGATTTCTGTATTTATGCTGCCCTGTACTTTGCTTCAGGATAATGTTTTGAACATCATCAATCAAATCATGGATGAATGCATTCCACATGAACGGGCCAACCGAGACTTCTGTGTCAAGTTTCCAGAGGAAATTCGTCATGACAACCTCGCAGGACAGCTTTGGTTTGGAGCAGAAGTAAGTCTCTCATCTTTCTCTTATTTGGGGTTAATGGCCAATTTTTTGGTGGCATAAGCCCAGAAGTTTAAAGTTTGTCTTGAGGTTTTTTTTCCTGAGAATGGTAGGTAGAAGTACAGAGCAAAGTAAAGTTCCTTGAGGACTTAATCCAGATGTTCTGTGGAAGGGGGTTCTTTAGCTCTGGTTTTGGTATGGTTGGGCTAAAAGAAGATTGGGTTAATTTCATATCATTATATGCTGTCATTATGACCATCTCTTAAAATCTGTTCTGTGAATCAGCATCTGGTTAATATTCTTGATTATATTATTTTAATAATGGTCCTTTAGCTGGAGTCAAATCCCTTTTACGCGAACAATCCTTGTGTACACAGTATATATACTAGCAATACTTACTGCCTAACTAATGGGAGAAGAGCTTTTGAACAACTTCTGTTCACTCTCTGGTTCTTGCACTTCAACCTCCCCTTATTCTCATGTCTTCCAGACCAAGCTGCTCCCTAACCTTTTATATGAAGGAGCATCAATCTCAAGTCCTTGACTTGTTTAATTTACAATGAAGTTGGGGGCTAAGTACCGCCCTTGTTCCACATATTAAATACCACATCATTTGCTTTTTCAGATACAGAAACAACTTCCTGAGCATTAATAATTTCTCCTCTCCTCCTGTTTTTTCACAGTGTTTGGCTGCTGGTTCAATTATTATGAATCGTGAAATTGAGAGTATGGCGATGAGGCCATTGGCCAAGGATCTGACCCGAAGCCTGGAGGAGGTTAGAAATATCATTCGTGACCAGGCCTTGAGGGATTTGAACCTCTACACAGAAAAAATGAAAGATTCTCTGAAGCATTTTGATGTCCTTTTTGCAGAATTTGAACTGAGGTAAAAGCTCTGAAGGAGATGCATTGTGAGCCTTGGCTCAGCTACAACAGCTGTTGTGTGGCTTGTTTGGTTTTGGAAGCTGACTGGTTTGTTCTGTTTGCTGTTTCTGGAGCCAGTGTGTAATTTTTATATCATGGTATTTGAATTCTTCAGTAATTTGCTGTATTGTTCCAATTTTTATATATTTTTTTCCCCCCTTCCAGTGTAGCAATAATGCAAAGAAAATTAAATAGCTTTTTAGCAATCAACATTTGCTCTCTTCAACTAAACTATAATCTTCTATTTGCATACTGGCATATGGTGTTTGAGAGAGGTTTTCCAAGACACAAAAGGAAGCCATAAATCTCTTCCTTTAATGTTTTCTTTGTTGGAGGAGAGACAACAAATAAGAGATAATAAAAATAAAAAGAAGGTAACCAACAGTCTGGGGGGTGTTTGGAGATAGAAGCAAAATGCACCCAGTGAGTTTAAGATGGCAAATTGAAATCTGATGGAGGAGGTGCCATAATTAACCACAGGAACTTGCTGATGTAAAAACTTGTGATGGAAAAATGGCATGGGGGGTTATAGCAAAAATTAACTGCTTCTGGGGGGAGAGAAGTGACTGCTTATTGCATCAGAGGTCAGTCATGCTGACCAAGTCTTGCACTGTGCTTCAGAGGGTGGATGTTTGTCATGCTGGGCATAGGTACAGACAGGTTACTTGGCCAAGATTGTCTATGGATCTAGCATAATACAGCCACTCCTGCCCTCAGCAGAACAAGTGTCTTGGAGCTGGGTAGTGTTTTAAGTTTTTCTTGGGAATAATCCATAGACTGTCCTGTCTCCCATTCCTGTTTGCCCATCCGCAGTGTTTGTATTCTCATGTATTATTTCACTCAGGTGAGCACTTTTCTTCTGAACCAAAAGCATGTCACTGTACTGTTACACTGAGGAAACCCCAAACATTTTTCATGGAAAACATTGGCTAAAAATGTATTTCTAAGTGTGGTTCTGACTTCAGACGCCAATCAGTAATTGGTTCTTGACAGTGCCTCTGCCATACCAGCTCCACATGCAGCTTTTACCTTTGCAGTGGCTTTGCAAGCAGCTTTCCCCCTTTCTCTGTTACCTGCTGTCTGCAAATGACTGACTAATCATTCAGGAACAGAAACCCACTTATTTTTACCAGTTTCTGGTGTTCTGAGGTAGTGCTTTTGCACTGAATTCCCAATAGGAACAAGGCCAGCTTTTAAATCCCCCAAATTGTCTCTGCTAGTTGACTGAATTTTCAGTGAAGTAATTTCAGGTAAAACCTTTCTAGATAAAAATGTGCATTTCAGTCAGCTTTTTCTTAAGGGAATACAGAGTGAATTATTCTGTTTTCAGGATACTACAATAAAGATCCTTCTAGGACCCACCTCCCCGTGCTGCAGTGTGGAGTTGTGATTGCTAGATGGGTACTTATGTTTTAGAATTACTACTGAGTTCCACTGCCTCAATCAGCAATAAGGAAATCAGCTGCACTGCTTGCAGGTTCTTACACTGTGCAATTTTCATAGGGAGCACTGTCTAAATAGATACCAAATGGTAGAGGGAAGGTTAGGTTTGTAAGAGTGTTTTTGTCCTAGGTTTGGGTTTGCTTTATCACTGGATTTGTCAAAGCATGTAAAACTAGTAGCACATTGTGATCACCTTTCCAGTTACGTGTCGGCCATGGTGCCTGTGAAGTCTCCAAAGGAATATTATGTGCAGCAAGAGGTGATTGTGCTTTTCTGTGAAACTGTGGAGAGGTAAGCATGTGAGTTAAGTACTGGATGTTCATGGCTGTATGTTCTTTTTAATTCTTATTTAATTTTTAATTTGAATTGAAGCTTTTGCAGAAATAATGTAACTGTAGTCTTTCAGAAGCATCATAAAACGTCAGGTATTGTGCTGGTCTAGTAAGCATCCGAGTACAAAGTTGAAAAGCACTCATCCTGTGTGTTTTCTAGACAAAACCCAGCCATACAAACAAAACACCCCAAAGTCAACAGTCCAACAATAGCAGTCTTGTTGGTATGTGTAGTTATGGATGTGTAAGCTGAAGCTTCATGTGAAATAGTAAATAAAAAGGGGAAATGGCATGGAAACTCTTTTGGGTTTGGATGGCTGTGGAAGCTTTAAGTGTTTAAAGATACTTCTTATATTTTTTTCCCCCTTTTTTTTCTTTTATTAGTGTATTTTTGAAAGCAGAGACTACAGCAGTCAGTAGCACAATAAGTGACACTACTTGACAGAGTCCAGAGAAGGGCAACAAGGCTGGGGAGAGGCCTTGAGCACAAGCCCTCAGAGGAGAGGCTGAGGGAGCTGGGATTGTTTAACCTGGAGAAGAGGAGGTTCAAGGGTGACCTCATTGCCCTCTACAACTACCTGAAAGGTCGTTGTAGCCAGGAAGGGGTTGGTCTCTTCTCCCAGGCAACCAGCACCAGAACAAGAGGACACAGTCTCAAGGTGTGCCAGGGGAAGTTTAGGCTGGAGGTGAGGAGAAAGTTCTTCACCAAGATAATTGTTCGTCATTGGAAAGTGCTGCCCAGGGAGGTGGTGGAGTCACCGTCCCTGGCGGTGTTCAAGAAGGGATTGGACATGGCACTTGGTGCCATGGTCTAGTCATGAGGTCTGTGGTGACAGGTTGGACTTGATGATCCTCGAGGTCTCTTCCAACCTTAGTGATAGTGTGAAGTGTTTTAGATGGACTCTACTGTTGTGCAAATACTATCAGTTAGGGTTTGCTTTACAATTTTTTCATCTTTCTTTTTCTGTTGAAATGTGGTGTTGAAGATTTTGATGTCTTACTAAATAATCTTGGTTTTTCCCTTAGAGCTTTAAGGCTTGGATACCTCACTCAAGATATGATTGATGACTATGAACCAGCTTTAATGTTTACAATTCCAAGATTAGCCATTGTATGGTAAGTAAATTTTTTATAGCTGCTCTGTTCTACCTCATACAAAGATTTACTGAAGATTTAAAAACCTTTGGTCAGGATTTTGAATCTTTTACTTAAGTTGCTTCTACTTCCTCTTTTTTTCTAAGGGGAAAAAAAAAGTATTGTATTTTGGTTTTTGTTTTAAACACTTCCAGTTTTATGCAAATCAAGAGAAAAAAGAAAGATAAGGTGAAACAAAATATAGGAAGCAGGTACTTGGAACACTGAATTTTTGGCTGCTCATGGCTTGGAAGGGTGGCCACTTGGTTGGGTGAGAAACTGGCTGGAGGGCCAGGCCCAAAGAGTGGTAGGGAATGGACTTAACTTCAGTTTGTGGCTCGTCACAAGTGGTTTTCCCTAGAGCTCAGTTTTGGGGCAGGTTCTCTTTAAGATCCTTAAAAATTGTTTGGATGAGGGAATAGAGGAACCCTCAATAAGTTTGCAGATGCCAGCAAGTTTGGAGGGAGTGTTGATCTGTTTGAGGATAGGAAGGCTCTGCAGAAGGACCTGGACAGACTGGACCAATAGGACAAGGACAATTGTATGAGATTCAGCAAGGTCAGGTGCTGTGTCCTGCACTTGGGCCACAGCAACGCTATGAATGCTCCAGTCTTGGGGCAGAGTGGCTGGAAACTGCCCAGCAGAGAGAGACCTGGAGGTATGGGTTGACAACTGGCTGTAGATGAGCCAGTATGTGCCCAGGTGGCCAACAAAGCTATCAGCATATTGACCTGGATCAGGAACACTGTCACCCAGAGGACCAGGAAAGGGATTGTCTCCCTGTACTAAGCACTGATGAGGTCACACCTTCAGGATTGCATTCAGATTTGGGCCCCTCACTACTGGAAAGACACAGAAGGACTGGAACATGTCCAGAAAAGGGAAGCAAAGTCCTGGTCTGGACAGCAGGTCTGGTGAGGAGCATCTGAGGGAACTGGGGCTGCTTAGTCTGGAGAAAAGGAAGCTGAGGGGAGACCTCATTGCGCTCTCCAACTACCTGAAAGGAGGTTGCAGCCAGGTGGGGGTTGGTGCCTTCTCCCTAGTAGCAAGTGACAAGATGAAAGGAAATCATCTCAAGATGTACCAGGGGAGATTTTGGTTGGATACCAGAAGAAACTTTTTCACTGAAAGGGTTGTCAAGCCCTGGAACATGCTCTCCAGGGGAGTAGTTTAGTCACCATTCTGGAAGGAGTTTAAAGATGTGTGGCAATGGTCTTTAGGGACATGATGTAGCACCAGACTTGGCAGAGTTAGGGAATGATTGGAGTCAATGATCTTAAAGGTCTTTTCCAACCAAAATGATGCAATGATTCAATGATCAGTCATCCTGCAGGAAGCAATCCCACAGCTTAGAATGGCAGTCTATGGAACGTCACACTGATGTAAGTACTTTTGGAAAGCAGGTATTTTTTGTCACTCATTTTTGACCTAAGCATACAAGTTTGGACAATGAAATCTTTTGAGCAGAAATTGTGTGAGTTTTTTTTCTTATTGATTCTAGGTTCCAAAGGAGCTGTCATGCCAGATTGCATTTGTGACCTCTCAGTTAGGCTTAAATCTTTTCTTGAGGAAAGCTTTGACTTATGTGTAGATTTGTGCCCTGTACTGACCATTTGAGACAGCTAAATGTTTTTGCTTGATGCAGGTTTCACAGTATTGAACTCATCAGATGGTTTTCTTCCTAATGAGTCTTTGTGTTTTAATAGGACAGCAGTTTTCTTTGGAGTAAAACCAGCATGGTTTTAATATTTTACCATTGTGAACGTTTTTAAGTTAGCTAATATAAGTACTATAATTGAGGGAAATAAACCTTAAATCCTGAGTGTTAATACATTTCTCCTCAGGAAATCCCTCTGGCCCATTGTTCCTGTTAAATGGGATATTGTCTGTAAGTGTCAGTCTGAAAATAATAGCAGCAATAATCTGATTAGCAAAAGACAACAGGAATGTGAGAACTTGCCTTGAATCTGGAGTGTGAGAATGTGTGATCCATTTGCCTCTGAGAAATGTAGCTGAGTTTGCAGTGGGCAAAGGATTAAAGAGTGTTAAGCAGAGTGGTGCCTGGTGTGAGTGGAATCCACTCTGACACAGTTATAGTTTGCTGCAGCAGATAGAGTGAAGAAGGTGAATTTTGTTTCATCTGTGACACACAAACAGCTTTGGGTGGTGGTGATTTGGTCAGGAGGAACTGAAATGTCTACAGTGAAGTCAATGGGGACTTTCAGGATCATGAATTTTTCTATCCAGGGAAAATTCTACAAGTGCTGAGTTGATTTAGTAGTGTGTTGTTATCAAAACCTGTGATGTGACTCAGCAGAAGTGTTTCATTTTTCACTACATGTTAATACCAGGTCATATTTGTCTTAGAGGTCAAACAATAGGAGTTCAGGAGTCAACTGTCTTACCTAGAAATTGTTGAGACAGGAAAGAAAAAGCCATTTGCTATCTCTCTCATCAGTGGACTTTCCTCAACTTAATTTATAATCAGTTCTTATGGTTTTGGTGTTTTTATGGATCAGCCCCAGCAATGAAATCCATTTATCTTCTTCCTTTATGCTTCCATTGCTTTCTCTCTCATATTTAAGGGGAAGCAGACAGGAGGAAGGGGATAATTTTCCTGTTGCTTGAATTCCTGGGTGAAGAAAGCAAAAATAAACCAGCAATATGTTACTTGAGTGTAGTTCTGATGTTTATGTCCAGTTGTCTTTCTGCCCCCTTATTTAGTAGTTTCCCTGTGCAATGAAATGTTCTTTTCTGCATGGGTTCATGCATGTGTTTGAATTACAGTGGCCTTGTTGTCTACTCCGAGGGACCATTAAACTTGGACCACAAACCAGAAGATATGTCTGAACTCTTCAGACCTTTTCACACTTTGCTGAGAAAAATAAGGTGAGCAATAAATGGTGGTGGTAACTGCTTCTCTTCTGAGGCTTGAAAGAGTGCTCCTAAATGCCTGGGAAAGTGTTCCTGTTTGCTACGTTAACCGTAAACTCCATTTTGCTCTCATCTGCCTGACGTACCCATGAAATGACTAAATGTGTTTTCTTCTTTCATGGCAGTTTTCTGAACTTTTCATCTTTCTGCTAGTTTAAGGGTTTTGAGGTCCTTTGAATATAGTTTTATTACATTTCAGATCTTCCTTACGGTTGGCTGATGCCTGACACAGTAAAGCTGCAGTTTATTTTTGGGAGATCCTGTTTCTAATTAGCGTCGATGTTTGAGTTGAACTTGGCTTATTACATCTTCTCATCTTATGATGCAATACTCAGATCATTTGTAATCTAATAGAAATGACTCTCAGTTCTTCATATTGTGGCTCTGTTTTTACAGGATGGATCATTTTGGATCTGTTATTGGATTTCTTTTCACAGTGCTTCAGTCTTGGTAACCATCGGAGATAGAAGCTTTGGCTTAAGTAGGAAGAGCATTCAAGTAATTTTTTTTCTCAGTTGAAATCTTTTGGAGACTGATTTGGTACTTTGGAGACATCACACTGTCTTTAAAGGATCCTTATGTTCAGGTTATCTATATTCCCCCTTAATAGTGTTTTATGTGTGTGTTTAAGAGGGAAAAAAGACCCCACAAAACCAAACCACAAGCAAAAAGTCAACTGCCTGGTTTTTGAAATCTCTTAAGTGCTGTTTCCTCAGAGTGCAAATTTATGTCCCAGCTGGAAACTTTATTTCTAGAGATTATTTGGTAGTTTTTCTTTCCTGTGACCAATTTTCACCTGTTTATTGCCTTCCCTGTGTATTGTGGTAGTTTGATGTACAAGTGGTTTTCACACAGATATGTTCATCCAGATTGATCTCCTCTTACCCATTAGGGGTGAGGCATCTCTTGAGGCCCAACGTAAATTTCTTGAAGGGTGATTCAGACAGGACTCTCTTTCTAAAGTCTTTTGTGAATATCCACACCCCATACTTTTGTCCCCTTTAAAGATTTCCTAGTATTCCTGTCTTGAAGTGATACAGTTTTATTTTTAGCTACATTAATGGAATTCGCACTGAAATCTCAGCATTAAAATTGGCAATCCAACATGTTTGGGGTTGGAGTGTTTCAGTGATTCTGGTTTTATAAAACACTGTGTGAAGAACATGAGTTGACAAGCAAAACTTGAAAGGGGTGAGAAACCTGCAGTGATACTGAAACTTAGAGAGTCTGTGAAGGAGTCTCAGGATCTCAGGTAGTGACAGGACTAGGGGGAATGGAATGAAGCTGGAGGTGGGGAGATTCAGGCTGGAGGTGAGGAGGAAGTTCTTCCCCATGAGAGTGGTGAAGCCCTGGAATGGGTTGTCCAGGGAGGTGGTTGGGGCCCCATCCCTGGAGGTGTTTAAGCCCAGGCTGGATGAGGCTCTGTCCAGCCTGATCTAGTGTGGGGTGTCCCTGTCCATGGCAGGGGGGTTGGAACTAGATGATCCTTGTGGTCCCTTCCAACCCTGAATGATACTATGAAGTTTACATTTAAGCACCTTGTTTTCCCAAGATAAGGCTAGCAGAAACTTTCACCAGCAGTCCACTGGCTGACTAAAGCCAAAAGACTCTTTAAAAGCTAATATATTTCTCATCTGTACCTTCTGGTGCCCAGGAGGTGGTAGAGTCACCATCCCTGGAGGTGTTCAAAAAGGGATTGGACGTGGCACTTGGTGCCATGGTTTAGTAGTCATGAGGTGTTGGGTGGGTGACAGGTTGAACTTGATGATCTTTGAGGTAATTTCCAACCTTGTTGATTCTATGATTCTGCTTACTCTCTACCTTTTGCAACATGGAGAATGAAAATCCATGAATCCAGTTCCTTGCTTAGTCCATGCAATTTTCAGTTACTCTCAACTTAATGCTTGGTTTGGGAACATGTTAGTGACATGCTTGTTTGTTCAGTAACTGCAATTTTCAGTGCAGACTTCAAAAAATGAAATGACTCTTTCAGCTTCTTGCCTTGGGAAAAGTGCTTTTAAGACTACTTAATGCTCAGATAGCACGAAAAACATCAATGTGATGTCAGTTGTCTAGCAAAGTTTACAAAGTGTTCTCAGTGGGTGTGTTGGTTTGGGCTGGAGTAGAGTTAATTTTCTCCATAGTAGCTGGCATGGGGCTGTGTTTTGAATTTGTGCTGAGAAGTGTGTTGGTCACACAGGGGTGTTTTAGTTGCAGCTGAGCAGCTCACGCAATTGTGGAGAAAAGGGCTTTTCCGCTTCTCACACCAACCCACCAGGAGGTAGACACAAGATTTGGGGAGGGACACAGGTGGGACAGCTGAGCTCTCAGTGTGCACTTGCAGCCCGCAAAGCCAACCAGATCCTGGGCTGCATCAGAAGTGTGGCCAGCAGGGCAAGGGAGGTGATCCTCCCCCTCTGCTCAGCCCTGGTGAGACCCCACCTGGAGTACTGTGTCCAGTTCTGGAGCCCCTATTACAAGAGGGATGTGGCAGTGCTGGAACGTGTCCAGAGAAGGGCCAGGAGGATGAGCAGAGGGCTGGAGCACCTCTCCTATGAGGACAGACTGAAGGAGTTGGGGCTGTTCAGTCTGCAGAAGAGAAGGCTCCCAGGTGACCTTATTGTGGCCTTCCAGTATCTGAAGGGAGCCTACAGGAAGGCTGGGGAAGGACTGCTCAGGATCTCAGGTAGTGATAGGACTAGGGGGAATGGAATGAAGCTGGAGGTGGGGAGATTCAGGCTGGATGTGAGGAGGAGGTTCTTCACCATGAGAGTGGTGAAACCCTGGAATGGGTTGTCCAGGGAGGTGGTCGAGGCCCTGTCCCTGGAGGTGTTTAAGCCCAGGCTGGATGAGGCTGTGGCCAGGCTGATCTAGTGTGGGGTGTCCCTGCCCATGGCAGAGGGGTTGGAACTAGATGATCCTTGTGGTCCCTTCCAACCCTGAATGATACTATGTCATGCTGAGCATAGAAAGCTGGGGGAAGGAGGAAAGGGAGAATGTTCATAGTGATGGAATTTGTCTTCCAAGTCACTGTTACATGTGACAGAGCCCTGCCTGTCTCTGAGGTGAGCACACTTGGGGGGGTTGCAGTACTCCTTAAATCAACTCCCTTCAGAGCTCACTGCTTGCCTGGAGCTTTTTTTTTTGGACCACTTGCAGTTGATGACAGGGTATGGACCCTGTATGGTGGTGGAGAATCAGGCAGATTGCAGCTCAAGTGGTGTATTTTAAGTGCCCTGAAACCTTTCTGCATCACTGACTAGAAATCAAATGCACTGTGCCTGTTTTCAGTGTGTGAGAATGGGGTAGTGGTGGGTAGTGAAACTGGCATCCTTTTGAAGTGTGCAGAGTGACTGAGGGAAAAGTGGTTAGTGTTACCAAGCTGGCTAAACTTTGAATTGGTTTACAAGTTGTGCAGCCAAGGAGCAGCAGTGCTATTTGTTATCAGCGCTGGCTTGATGATTGGAGCAGCACTTGGGACTTTAGTGTGCTGAATGCTGCAGGAGCAGGACGATGCTGGTTACATTCCTGTGCCCTCATAGTGGCAGCTCCATAAAGAATTGTTTATGCTCTACTTGGAGTCTGAGCTGAAGCACAGACTGACAATGACAACAATGCTGTTCTCTGACAACAGACAGTTTCAAACTCCAGCCAGCCCAGGAGCTAAGTTAATGAAGGATGCTTGGAGAAAGTGTGACATCAGTGTATTTGGGGGTTTGTGTCCCTGTCCTGTGTTAGCCAAATTTGTCTTTAAATGGACATCTGGCCTCAGGTCTTTGGAGAAGTAATGTTTCTACCCTGGATGTTGTCAGTAGAGTAAAGTATGTTTACTTGTTCTGCAATAGGCAGAGTAAATTTCTACTGTTGCTCCTAACAAGCAGAGTATATCTTAAGAACTTGCCTGGTTTTTATGCCAGGGGCTATATCCACTAGAAGAAAAATGGATGTTGTATTTTTAAGGCTAGATTGCCTTTCTGTGATACCATGCCAAAAAGACTAAAAGCAGATGGAACCTCAACATCCACCTTCCTTAAATTCAATGTTCCAAGGCTTCTATGAGCAGGAAGCTCCCAGCTGCTGTCAGGGTCGATTGCAGCAGCTCTTTACCTGCAGCTTCTGAATAATGAAAGCAGAAGTAGAAATTTTCTTCCGTACAAGCACAGCACTTGCTTGGATCCAACAACAAGTTACAGATGCTTCAGCAGGAAGGAAATGAACCATGCACAGTAGATACAGCTTAATTAAACCTTATGCTTTAATAGTGCTGCCTGATGTGTGGTTTTAAAGTTTCAGCAGTGAGGTTTAACATTTCTTTCCCTATACTGGTTGACATTAATTTTATTCTCAGTATCTACACAGGGGTTTGAAAACATGCCAGGTTCCTAATGTTGGCAGTAAATCCTGTGTCATCTACTGTACAGTCTATCAGAAAAATAACTGGTGATCAAAGATTTGTCACTCTACAAGGAAGCTTGTATTTAAAACAGCCCAGTGAGTGGAGGGGATTTCATGTAGAGAAGTGAAGGTAATTGTTCCAATCTCTTTTAGGACAAGCTGTATTTGTTAACAGCAGAATCTCTGGTGTTTGATTTGGGGGAAAATGAGCATATTTGACTTTAAATCAAGATTATTTCTCTGCTGAAATAAGAGGGCTGGTGGACTACCATGTGTAATGCTACCAGTTACATACAGCAAGGCAGCGTGGGCCTGAGTCACCTGAAGGAACACAAGGACTGCAAGCTCATGTCATGGATTTTTGTCTCTGTTTCTGAACTGAGTTATATCTATCCTCAAAACTGCACACACTTGCTCTGAAGTGTTGAGATGGTGTTGATGGCAGAGAGTACATGACTCCAGACGCTGAAGCTAGCCACCATGAAGTAAATCTGGATTTCCAGCACTTGACAGTCAGTGTGTGAAACCTGTCTGGATAGGTCTGGGCAGTCAGGCTCTCTGTGCCTTCAGAAAGGAAGCAGAGCAGCTCTGGGTGCCCAGGCATCAGGGAACTACTGGATAA
This sequence comes from Melanerpes formicivorus, assembly GCF_026170545.1. Classification (NCBI taxonomy): domain Eukaryota; kingdom Metazoa; phylum Chordata; class Aves; order Piciformes; family Picidae; genus Melanerpes; species Melanerpes formicivorus. The sequence goes on along the minus strand of NW_027142370.1, from coordinate 10,933,154 downwards.
AGTCCAAAAGAGGGCCATGAGCATGCTGAAGGAGTGGAGCATCTCTCCTATGAGAGAGAGGCTGAGAAACCTGGGGCTGTTCAGAAGAAAAGCAGCCTGAGAGGGCATCTTCTCAGTGCTATCAATAACTAAAGGGCAGGGGGCAGGAGGATGGGGCCAGACTCTTCAGTGGTGCCCAGTGATAGAACAAGGGGCAGTGGACACAAGCTGGAACACAGGAGGTTTCATTTGAACTTAAGGAGAAAATTGTTGCTGTGAGGGTGCTGGAGCCTTGAGGAAGGCTGCCCAGGGAGGATGTGCAGTCTCCCTCTCTGGACAGATACCAATCCTGATTGGTCCTAAACACAACAACCTCAAATAATGCTTTGGTTTTAGGTGCTTGCAGTCCTAAACTGCAGTACTGAGGACACTTGGTGACACCACAGGTGATGGATGTCTCTAGAAAACCTAGATGATTGTTTTCAGGCCTTCTTGCTTCCTATCAAGCAGAAGCTCAAGTCCCTAACAACTGAAGTACATTTTTAAGGCAGGAGAGCCAACTTCCAATCCCTGTGTCAGACAGCAGGCTTCCAGGACATCAGTGTTGCATAAGTGAGATGACTTTTTTTAAGTGAATTCTTTCTATCTGACAATATAATGGTGTGAAACTTCTGCTGTGCTCTTTTGCAGAGTAATTTTCAGGGTGTAGTATAAAAGATGGCAGATTGGTTTGCTAATCAGAGCCAAATTTGTGAATGACAAAATGTCTCAAACTCTGGGTAAGGCTTTTGCTAGAAGCAGAGGGGGAGGGTGAAAGAGTCAGTTTTGGGTGTGCTTTTATTTTGGGGCTTCATTGCAAGGCTGTAAATCACTTGGTACCCTGTATTTGCATGAGTAACATGTGTCCTGAATGTGAGTGCCAAATGCACCTGGAGCGGCAAAGCTGGAAGCATTCTGTGCCCCCAGCTTCTGGATTTCTGTGCTGACAGTAGAAGCCTTTATAAAAAGGGTGCCTCCTTTGCTTGTCAATGCCAAGTGATGTGTGTGCTGCTTCATTTCCAGGGATCTCCTTCAGACACTGACCGAGGATGAACTGCACACACTGGAACGTAACCTCTGCATCTCTCAAGATGTGGATTTTCCTGTCAGAGCGGATCCAGAAGTTCCCTCTGTCATTGCACCGGGCATGATGGCCACTCTGCCTGCTAAGGAGCTTTCAGCTAAAGCTGAAAATACAGAGGCTGAGCTGGCTTGTTCCATGCAGTATGACGAACAGGAGCTGGAACAGCTGAACAGGATGGTACACAGAGTTGGAGATGAAATGTCTTCTCTGCTTTCCCCTCCAAGCATCTGCCAGTCTCCAGCACACAGACCCAGCCTAAGAAATAGCTCTAGCACAGAAGCTTCACCAACAAGACACCATCTTGACAGTTTAACTGATGAAGAGGATAGAGTTTTTTTTATGGATGACCTAGATGGAGCAGGAGAAGCTCTTGCTGGGTTGGATTCAGTAAGTGACACTTTTGCTTGGGTGAATAACCCTTGCCATGATTCGAAACAGAACCTGCAATACAGAGATGCTTTGCTGTACGAGAACGGCCATCAGACAGAGGAGTCTTTGCTTTTAAAAGATGCTGAAAGTGACCTAAGCAATAATAACAATGTTGAAGACAGCAAGCAGATGTCTGGCATTGCAGTTCAGAATTCCTGCAGCTGTTTAGAAGGTCCAGACTCACAGTTATACCTCAATGGCTGGGATGCCTATGCTGATGATGCAGAAATGGCAGAAGTGATAGCTCACAGGACAGGGGGGATGAAAATATCTGCCACTGTAATATTCAATCCCAAATCTCCCTCTAGCTCAGAGTCCCCAGTAACAACTCCAGAAGCAGCTATTAGTTGTGTTCCTGGATCTGCTAATCTGTTAGCAAACGAGGAGGAGGATGAATCCCATAAACTCAGTATGGCTGCCACAAACTGTCTAATTAATTCCTGTGTGTGTTGTGGCAGCTGTGAAGACAGCAGGGAGGACAATGTTGAGGGTTTAAAGACTAAGCATTCTGCTGGAGGTGTTGTAAACGCTTCATACACGTTAGTAAAGTCTAAGGAAATGGACCATGTAGATAATGTGGACAATTCAGTCCCTGCACAGGAAACATTACAGCCTGAAAGTTCTGCTTTGCTAGCAGAAAGAGACTTTGGCACAGAAGAGCAAAAACTGCCAATCTCCTCTAAGTGCCTGGCACATTCCTCAGGTTCACAGGTAGGAGCAGAAAATGACTCACAAGGAGAAGCAGAGGGAATCTCAAATCAGCAGAGGAGGTGGGAAAAGAGAAAACAACTCTGTGAAAACAAAGTGGACAGCAATGAAGAGACCAGTAGTGAAAGGACAGCGAAGGAAGATGTCAAGTCAAGATCTAGTTCAAGGTATGAGCAGCTTCATGTTTTGGTTGTGTGCATGTAAACAAACTCCTCTTTCCTTGTGCTTTATTAACTGGTGTATAATGAATGTTGATTTGCAAGAAAATGGGGTGTTGCAGGATTAAGAATTTTCATCATCTACTTTTTTACTGCAAGTAGCTTTGGAAGACATTTGGAGAGCACCTGGATTTTAAACATACAATGTCTTGATGTCATTGCAATCAACTGCCCTGATCTTAGCTGTTTAATGTAACATGGAGTGCCTTGCTGCTAAACATTACCTGGGTCATTACCTCTGTTGGACTTTGGTGTTTTGCAGGAAAAGTGTGTCTGGCAGATAATAAAAAGTTAAGTTCTGCATCAGTAGCTGGGATTAACCTGGGTTCTAAAAGCATTTTACTTGAGCTGTGTTTGGGAGAACAGGGCTGATCTGATCATGTTGCCTGTGGGCTCAAGTGGAGTTTTGAATGTGCTTCAAGGAGCCTAAGAGTGCAGAAGCAGCTTTTAAACCTGTTGAAGCATTTCAGCCACAGCTGGTGGCAGAACAGAGGTCATGGATTAAGGTTCTGCATATTTAATGGCAATAAGGAACTAGGTAACAGGGAGAGGCCATAATGATAGTTGTTAAAGAAAATGCCAGGCATCAGCTCAGCTTTTACGTGCTAGGGACCCAACGCACATCAGTAGGAAACTAGAGGTCGTTTTGTCTCACTGTTTGAAGGATAACCTGTTTTGTAGTGAGTGATGTCCTCAGTTTCCCTGAGATATGACCATCATAAAGCAGAGGGGGGTGGAAATTAAACAGAATGTATTGTTGTCTGAATTTCTGTGATGGCTTTCTTGCTTTGTGCCTTACTGTGTCAGTACTCTGGAGCTTTACTGTGTCAGTACTGTGGAGCTGTGCGTGATGCCTGATCACTCTCTTTGTGGTTGTGTCAAGTTCAGGATAACCCAGTGGGGGTTGCTTGAACCATGAAGCTTTACCATAATAAAAGGGCTACAGAAATAGACCTTTGCTTGACAGCATAGCAATCGAATTAGGAAATATTTTACTTGTAGTGGAATAGAGTCAGAGTTAATTCCTTTTACAAGCTAAACACAGCTAAGCATGCACAAAAGTCAGCTTTGAGAAGGTTCATTTCATCTTCCTTATTCTGAGGTTTGCAGTTGGAAGCTTGCAGGTATGATCCCATTCAAGGCCTTACAACAGGGTTTTTGAATGAACTTCCTTTTAACAAGTCCTTCCCAAATCCCTTTGACGTTTCAGGCTTTAGCAGTGCTTCAAGTGGAATATTATTTGACAGTAATTATTGAATGTTTAATTAGTGGCCTGGCAAATCATACATCATGTACAAAACTCAGACAATATGTTGACCAGGTTTTTTGCCTCTGTAGGGATATTTAGTGAAGTTTGTGAGAACAAGTGTGGAAAATGCAGTAAAATCGTAGCTGTCGTCATCTTTTCAGCCTCCCATGGTTTGTGGATTTTATAACCCCTTCTCCATGTAGTTGTCCAGCCTCTGTTACTACTGTGTGAATAACCTTCTGTGAGATTTGTCCTTTTACAGTTAGTTTTGTAGGTCCATGTTCCTCTGTGTCCTCTTGTTTGCTCTGGGCCTGGCTTTTAACATCATCCCTGAACAGCTCCCAGTTCCTGCCTGGCTTCTCCGCGCTGGTTTGGATTTTGTAGACTTGAGTTTGCACTTCAGCTATGTCATTACTACTTCAGGTTGGACAAGTCACAACTTACTTGATCAGAAGTTGTCCATAGCTTTGACCATTCCTTTTGTCTTTTTCTAACCCTTTTTCCAGTTACACTATTTCTCTTAGTGATGAGGGAATCATGACTATGCTTACTCAAGACATGAGCACACCATGGTTTTGCAGGAGTAGTCATTTTCTGCTGGTTTTCCAGTTGCTTCTAGCATTTGACTTTGGGCTTTTTTGCCAATTGGTGAGCTGATATACTTCTGAAACTTCGAAAAGATGCTGCTTCTGAGCTCAGAGGCTGTTACTTTCTATCAGATGCTGCAATTGTTCTCCCTATGTTTACCAGTTTAATCTCCTCTTGCCATTTTATTACCTGTTACTTGAAGATCCTGTGCAGCTCTTCAAACTGCTCTTCTTATGACCACCCTGAATAATTTTGCTGGTAGCAACCATGTAGACCTCATGGGTTTCTCCCATATTTACAGCTTGTAGGTGAAAGCAAAACCCTCAGGGTCCTCAAGAACTTCAGTGGTAACATCTTGCTCTTCTGAGAAGTGATTGTGTAACAGGTCCTCCCAGAAACTCCTCCCTGTTCAGGGTTAAGACTTATCTAAGAATTTTGGGCCCTGCCTCTTAATGCTCTATCTCCTTAGTTTTCTTAAAAGCCTTTAGTTGAGGTATTTTGGCAGAACCTCTTTGGAAATCAGGAGGCTGCCAGCTGAATCTCCATTCTTCACAAGCTTCCTGACCCCTTTAGGGAGTCCCCAAGAGGTTCCCTCTGCAGAATCCATGCTGCTTTTCCCCAAGTGAAACTTCTCAATACTGACTACTTGTTTTAGCTTTTGGATATATTTTGATACATGAAGTTGCTTGATGTGAGCATTAGGCTTGCATAACCAGAGTTGCTTGAATCCCCTTGGAGTCCTCTTTAAAAGTAAGATTGCCACCTTTAAACTCCAGGTATGAAGAAAGTTTTCTATGAGAAGTTACTAATTCATCTGATTGATGTTTGAGTTCTCCTCAAACTCTCAGGTGAATATTTGTTTTGTTAACAAGTTAGTGGGTTTTGTCTGTCTTCACCATAGCCTCTTCCACAGTTAATTTGCTGACTACATCTTCATTCTCTCTATTAATTGAGACTAGCGTGCATCTGCTATTAATTGGCAAGTATTCTATCATTGCAGAAGTAGAGAAATAGGGGTGTGGAGGTGTTTTATTACTAGACAGTTGCTGCTTTATTGGGAAACATTCTAATATCAAATCCTTCAGTATATTCTGTGAGAGACAGACATGCTGAAGGTCTGAGGACTAGGATGAAAAAATTAGATAACATAGAATCCTAGAATGGTTGGGTTGGGAGGGACCTTCAAGATCATCTAGTTCCAAGCCCCTTGCTGTGAGCAGGGACACCTCCTACAGACCAGCATGCTGAAGGCCCCATCCGACCTACCTTTGAACACTGCTAGGCTGGGACCCTCCCTAGCTTCTCTGGGTAACCTGTTCCAGTGCCTCACAATCCTCATGGGGAGCAATTTCTTCCTCATGTCTCATCTAAATGGAGCTTTTCCAGTTAGAAGTCATCACCTCTCATCCTGTCCCTCCATGCCTTTGTGCAAAGTCCCCCCCAATGTGTAGCTCCTTAGTTTTCTCCTGTATATATCTATGCATAGATTTGGCCCTTGCTTCTGATTCACTAGTCATGTTATTGGTAAGAGATAATTCAGTTCCACACCAGAACTTTGTGGACCTTTTCTTACTCATGCTGCCTGGGTGGTGACTAATCGCCGCTTTCCAGTGGTATTTTTAAACTGAAGATCACATTAGGCTGCTGTGACTGCTCCCTGCTAGGTGCTTGCGAGTGCCAGCATCACCAGAGGGGAAATGTTGGAGACAGATTATTTTCAGAATGATGGACCCATTAGCTAGAACAGTAAGCAATGCAATATACACAGAATAGCTGCAGGATCTGTGCATTCATCACACTGATAAATGTATTTACTTTCTAGTTACTGTAAGTCACCAACTGGGAGCTGAAAATATCCTTTCTCTTGTCTGAATCAAGCAGCTGTCAAATGTGTGTGTTATGCTACAAACTATTTCTTCTAGTAAATCAGCTTTATAGTGTGCAGTGTGACATGAAAGGTGTAATTTTGGTGATGCAGTCAGGTTTCCTGAAATTAATCCTTAAATCTGCAGTAACTTGGTCTTTCAGGCTCCTCTGTCTGGCCTCAATATTCTGTGGAGTTAAAAATCAATATTAAATAGTCTTCTAGTTATGATTTGGGCATTGGCATGTCTTTAGTACTTTTGGGTTTTGCATCTTTCTCCTTTATTTACTCCTAAGTATCTCAGACTTAAAGCACCACAGGCACCAAGACTTGGGCAGCAGCATTAATGAGATGCAAATAGGACTCTGCCCTGGCAGGGATGTGCTCAGCAGCTCATCTGCTGAAGGGACAATGTGAGAAGTAAAGGCTGACATGTAGCAAAATCAACTGTTGAAGGCATGAAGTAAGAATAGCACAGATGATGATAAAACCATGACAAAGCAGCATTTGGTGTTTTGGGGGCTGTGGGGGAGGGAGAGGGAATGAAGGCATGTAAGTTAACAGCAAAACCAAGCTTTAGGTCTGTATGAGAGAGGACATGGGCTGAAATTTTGCTGGGGGGGAGGGTGGGTTGGCTATTAGGAAAAATTGCTTTGCTGTAGGAGTGGTCAGGCACCATGCAGGTGCTCAAAAAGCCATGTAGACACAGATGGCAACCTCAGGACGTGGTTTAAGGGCCATGGTGGTGCTGGGTGAATGGTTGGACTCAGTCCGTTCCAGCTGAGACTCTTCAATGATTCTGTGGAGAGTTCCTTCACCTTCAGCTGGAAGCAACCTGTATAGGTTCCCCAAATGCTCATTGTGCCATGGTATGCTGCCTGCTTTTTCCAAGGGGAGAGAAAACTGCTGTGTGTGAAGATCATCTTTATGTTGGTGTTTTGGAAATACTTGGCTTTCTGTGTGTTCCAGAGTCGAAGTGCCCTCATGAAATAGATCTTTCTGTGTGTGTTTTATGAGGCTTGGCAGCTCCTTTCATACTGTCATGCGTTGCTGGTGTCTCCATGCTTTAGTCTTAAATACATGGTTCTGTTGTGTGTTTATCTATATGCTGACCTTAAACCAGTTCTGACCTAAAAAGGATTTACAAGCTTCCTTTCTGGTCCAGCATGTCTAGCTTAAATTTATACATTGGGGTCTTTTGACCATTTCCCTGGATCTGTTTGGAGAGGGTACTTTTGATGAAGCTTTTCACAGCACACCTGAGTATTTGCCAAAGGAGCTGAAACTGGGAGGAAGAACTTCTCATAGTCAGTGCAAGCTCTGGCTGTGTCCTTCAGCTGTTAAATGCTGGTGCTGCTCACATTTATTTGTGGAGGCTTGAAAAATAGACTCTTTTTGGCCATATGCTTGTGCAGTAGAAGGAGGAGGGATGAGGCATCCTTGGAAAAGCATGTTTTGCTGTTTGCTGATCTGTGTTGCAGGATGAATAATTTATTCTTCTCCAGCTTGGTATTCAAGTTGTCCCATTTCATAATGCTCCCATCCAGCAGTCTCAAATTGTAGAGATTGCAATATATTTCTGTCTCTAAATGTCTTTGTAGATTACAATGGACAGCAATCTGAGAGATTTACAGTTCTACTGCTTCAGTTTGTAGCAATGACTGTGTCAAAAGATGAACACCTGGTTTATCCAGTTGGTTTCTAATTTTGATTCTTCTGCCTGTGTTTGATTCTCTTCACTCCTTAGCAACATGTGACATGTATGCACTTTTTCAGTACAGCAGCTTGGAGCTCAGTCATTTTACCTTCATCAAATGCATGGAAAGAAGCATGACTAGACCATGGCACCAAGTGCCACGTCCAATCCCCTCTTGAACCCCTCCAGGGACGGTGACTCCACCACCTCCCTGGGCAGCACATTCCAATGGCTAACAACTCTCTCTGGGAAGACCTTTCTCCTCACCTCCAGCCTAAACCTCCCCTGGTGCAGCTTGAGACTGTGTCCTCTTGTTCTGGTGCTGGTTGCCTGGGAGAAGAGACCACCCCCCACCTGGCTACAACCTCCCTTCAGGTAGTTGTAGAAAGCAATAAGGTCTCCCCCGAGCCTCCTCTTCTGCAGGCTAAACAATCCCAGCTCCCTCCTCCCTATGAGGAGATCATAGGGCTTGTGCTCAAGACCTCTCCCCAGCCTTGTTGCCCTTCTCTGGACATTTGATTCCAGTGCCCCTTTATTTCAAATGGATTCATTGATACCATGATGCAAATAAATTTGATTAAATGTGTTCAATTCATTCTTTCCTTAGAATATTCCCCATCCCAGTAGGACTTAAGGAAATTGTGTCTTTCCATGACAAAGTTGCCTTTTCTGTGAAAATTAATGGACAGCTGTGCATGTTCACATAAACAAAGCCATGTCTGCTTGTGCTGATTAGTCTTGTATCTAGTTATTCAGGAATAAGAAAACTTCTCATCAGTAAGAAGGAAATAGTTGATTGGGAACAAAGTACCAGCTTTTCAGCTGCAGAATGTCCCACAAGCAATCCTTTAACTGGCAGCTGATTGAAATTCCTCTGTTCCCCTTGTCTTCTGTGTCTTTTCTTTGTGCAACTGGATGAATTCAGATTCAGAATAAATGAATTTTTTCAATCCCTTCTTTCTAACAATATGCCTCAAATTAAAAGTGACTTTTAATTAAAAATCACTTTTAATTTGACCTTGTAAGTTGAACACTGATTTTGTGGACTGCTTATCAAATGCAGCAGGAGTGAACTGTGTTAACTCTCAAACACAGGATCTTGGAATGGGTTGGTTTGGAAGGGATCTTCAAGATCATTCAGTTCTAACCTTTTGCCATGGGCAGGGACACCTTCTGCTAGACCAGGTTGCTCAAGGCCTCATCCAGCCTGGCTTTGCATACTGCTGGGCTTGGAGCCTCCTCAGCTTCTCTGGGCAATACACAGATGCCTACAATGTTATAGTACACAAACCAGGTTTAAATGCCACTTACTTGAGGGGATTTTGGTGTAGCTGACATGAGGCTTTCAAGTCAGCTCTCATGCAGTGAAATGGAGATCTGTGCCAATTAGCTGATGTAATGTGGAATGTAACTGTAACTCAAGTAATAGCTTTCAGGAAGAGAACATCCCCTAAACCAAGAGAGGTTTAATTAACTACGAGAGGCTACAAACACATTCCAGTAGAAAACAGCATACAAACCATGATAAAGGTGGCTTTCAGTTGTTTTTTTACCTCAGAATAATTACCAACCATATGGCCAACAGCTTTAAATAAAGGGTTCATTAGTTCAGCCTGACAGTATTCCATGGGAGGAGGCAGCCACATCACCCCGTGTCACTTTGCTGCTCTTCAGAATCTGTGTTTATTTCAGAAGTGCTGATGAATTCTGGTTTTTATGGGTTTGGCTGCTGGGTTCCTCCTCTGCTAGAATGTAACTTCGAAGGAAAGCGCAGTAATTAAGACTTCACAAATGAAACAAACTTCTGGCCCCTTACCCAGTTCAAGCAGTCCCATGAATCCCAAACTAACACAGCATTAATTCCAAGTGAGCATGAAATGTGGTGAAGCTGATGTCACCCGTGAGCTGGCGTGGGAAGGAAGGGTCAGCTGCTATTAGCTACAGAATGTATGCACCGACCTTCTCCTCTTAGCATCCTGCTAATGAATGTGTGTGCTGAGCTACCATCAGCTGGTAACAGGAATCATGAGCTGGGAAAAGCAGGTCAATTCACCTCGGGATCTGTGAGCATCATAGAAAATCTGAGCAAAGCTGCAGGCAGACACTAATGAGAAGAAAATTCTACAAAGAGGTGTCCCGTGTCTGTGTGTACAGAGAGGGAAAGCAGTGAGCATGTCAGGAGTCTGTCTTTATTTTGTCTGTTGTGTTTTGTTGTTGTTTTGGGATTTTTGTTTGTTTGGGTTTTTTTTTTGTGTGTGTGTGTGTTTTGGGTTTTCTTTTAAGAGCTGTTTAGAATACTGAGAAGGTTCAAACCAGAGTTATCATTATTGGAGTCTCATTTCTTGGTACTAAATAAACGCAGGATCCTCTTACCTGAAGAGTTGCAGCCTGAATATGCACCAGAAATAAACATTGTAAATAATAAATATGGTTTCTGGTGCTGGAATTCAATCTGTGTCGGTGCACAGGAGTGAGGAAAACAATATTTACTCGTTGTAATTATCTGAGCTACACATCCTTTGTGACAACAAACCAACCTCCCTGAGCATGGTCTGTGTCAAGCGTGTCCAAGCGGTTTCCCTTGCCAAGTGCTGACTGACCAGATGGATATCTGATCCCGAAACCAGGGATGGCTCAGCATGGCCAGCTTTGTACACCAAGGGAGAGAGGGACTAGAGCAAAATGAAGGTGTGTACAGAGCAGTGGAGAATGTTAAATGGTCTTAAGGCTTAAAATGGGGTGAGATAGTGGAGCTGATGAGAACGAGTTATGCTGATATTGAGAGGTGAGATCAGTGGAAGAGAGAGGAAGTAAAGTTTGTACACTGGCCAGAGAACATCTGAGAAGATGAAAATAAAGACAGCATTGAGATTGTTGATAATGTCAGCTGGCTGTGTGCCTTTATGGTCAGAGGTTTACTTGCCATCAAGACCTAGCACTTTATGCTGCCTTTATTGTTTTGCCTTCTGAGTTGGATTGTCCACTCTGTCAAATTGGTTCAGGATAGAAAGTGAGTTCCTGACTTGGGACAGTGTTAACAATGAATAATACCTGTTCTTAACAGAGAAGTAATACTTCATGTGTTGGTTGGTTTGGTTTGTGTTTGGGCCTGGAGTGTTTAAATAACCCCAAAACGGAGAACTGTGGTTCTTAGGCACAATCCAATGAGCTAACACTGGGAAACTCAAATTCTTTAAAATCAGACAAACAAAAACTCTAGAAAACCACAACCTAAGAAAACTAAATTTAAGATCTTAAATAGCTTCATAATTTTTTTCATGTACTATTGGTTACTGAGATACTGTGACTGGACTCTGCTGTGAGCGTAGGCTGAGGAAGCTGGGGTTGTTCAGCTGAGAAGAAAAGACTCTGGGGGGACCTTGGAGCTGCCTTCCAGTACCTGGAGGGATCCTACAGAAAAGCTGCAGAGGGACTTTTCATAAGGCTGTCTAGAGGCAGGACAAGGGGGAATGGTTTGAAGCTGAGGGAGAGTAGGGTTGGACTGGATCTGAGGAAGAAGTCCTTCAGTAAGAGGGTGTTGACACTCTGGAATAGGCTGCCTAGGGAGGTTGTGGATGCTTCCTCCTTGGGAGGTGTTCAAGGCCAGGTTGGGTGAGGCCTTGAGCAGCCAAATCTAGTTGAGAGGTGCCCCTGACCATGGCAGGGAGGTTAAAGTGGATGATCTCTGAGGTCCCTTCCAACCTGAGCCATTCTAGGGGTTTGAGTATATAAGGCAGATGTACCCAGAAAGCACTGAAGGAAGCAAACCTGATGCCTTCCAGAAAACGTGTTACTACCCAAGTGAGTTGGCAGAACTGACACTGGAAAAATCTGGACACCGTGACAGTGAGGAGGTGAGAGGGAATAAAGTATTGAGTTTGCTAGTTGTCCTTGTTCCCTGGTTCTGCTGTTGAGAGCTTGCTTTATTGTGAACAATACACTTCATCCTTGCAAGACAGCTTCTCCTTGCTCAATCATGCTGTGAAATCACAGGCTAATGGGTTTTTTAATATCATTGAGCTGCCATAAAGCAGATACTAAAAGTACATTTTAGTAGCATGACCATATTGGAAGATTGGCTGGGTAAAGGTGATGAGCTATAAAAAGAGTGATCCTTTGTTTAAATGCATATATCTCTTCATAATGAGCAGAATTAGCAAGGGAAATTACATAAAACGAATGCAAGTTAAATAGATTTTTGTTCAAGTCTGATAAAATTATTTTCCAGTTGTGACAGCTCTCCTTTCAACTGCAGCACAGTGCACTGGGGATTTATCTCCAAATTGGCAATCAGAAATGAGGAGCATGAAGGGGTACGTTTTCCAAGCGATTAGTGGGAGGTATGCAAACAAATCCTATTATTTCTTGGTGGGACTGGAGCGTGTACCTTCCATCCACCGCTTTGAAGAATTCCCCTTAAGCGTTCTTCCAGGCTCCTAGCTGCAAAAAAAAATAGCTACAACGCTGAATCTGTGAGAAGAAAAGAATTTGGTATGTAGGTGGTTGTAAGATGTACCCTGCATACACCTACAAATCTAAAGAGCGTACAAAAAAATCTGCTAGTAAATGTGGAGAAGTAAGGTCAAATCATCCTGACCTACATAATTGCGTCTCTTTTAACTAAAGATACTTCTTAGGCTTCCCTCTGCATTGTTCAAAGGTTTATGTTGACTGAGCATTTGAGTTCAGCAGACTTGAATGATCCTTCTGCACTGCCTGGAGACAATGCAGCTTTGATACCTCTACTCAAGATCACATATTTTCTTATCTAGTATGAATTTTTTTGTTTCATTTTTTTTCCCCCCAGCTTATGACATTTCCAGTAGCTGAGCAGTAAATTATTACTGAACAAAAAAAGGGATCCCTCCAGGGTAGTTCTTTAGTGCTGAGGAAACTTTTTTTGCAGTTTGGTAGTTTTATTTTGGTAATAGGGGTGGAAGAAGTGGAACAAGTTCTGCACCATGAGGGTGGTGGCACTCTGTGACAGGTTGTCCAGGGAGGTAGTTCAGGCCACATCCGTTCTGGGCCCCCCAGTTTGGAACACAGCCCTGTGAGGAGAGGCTGAGGGAGCTGGGACTGCTTAGCCTGGAGAGGAGGAGACTCAGGGGTGACCTTATTGCTTTCTACAACTACCTGAAGGGAGGTTGTAGACAGGCAGAGGTTGGTCTCTTCTTCAGGCAGCCAGTACCAGAACAAGAGGACACAGTCTCAGGCTGCACCAGGGGAGGTTTAGGTTGGATGTTAGGAAGAAGTTCTATACAGAGAGAGTGATTGCCCATTGGAATGGGCTGCCCAGGGAGGTGGTGGAGTCACCATCATTGGAGGTGTTCAGGAGGAAACTTGATGGGGTGCTTGGTGCCATGGGTTAGTTGTTTGGGTGGGTTGGATTGGTTGATGGGTTGGACACGATGATCTTGAAGGTCTCTTCCAACCTGTTTATTATTATTATTATTTTCAAGGACAGGCTTGACAAGGCTCTGATTTAGTGGAGGATGCTCCTGCTGACTGCAGGGGCGTTGGCCTGGATGACCGTTGGAGGTCCCTTCCAACCCAAACCATTCTATGATTTTAAGGTGTAAACTGATGTGTTCTTTAAAGGCTTTGCCTTAGCCCAGGGATGCCAGAGACAAGCTTTGTACCATTTATTTCAATTGTACCACTCACTTAAATGATTTGTCTCTTTTACTTCATGGCTAGTACTTTGGTGGAGTATCAGTGGTTTGCTATGGGACTGTTTCTTCCTTCTCTTCTCTTGGTTTAAAGCACAAAATTTGAGGTACATAGGTGGTAGTTACATACTCTGAGCAAACTCAGGGCTAGGTGTGTTACCTTTATCTCCACCAAAGACTCAGCTTTCTGCTTTCCCACAGCCTTTTTCCTTCCCATAGGGAGGAAACCTAGAGCAAGCTTGTCATGATATTGTAGAAGCTCTTGAAGTTTATGGTTTAAGATGTCTTGGCTTAAAACATGCAGTTACTTTATAAACTTCCAGTTTTGCTACATCTGTGTTACAACATTAAACCACGCTCAGCAGCACAGGCAGGCTGTTCCCTCTGTACCCTATGAAAATGTAAGCTCCCTGAATGTTTTCATCCTTGGTTCTTTCCTGAATGTTTCCTTGTTTTCCTGCATGGAAAACCAAACAAAACCAACAAACAACCCACCCCAAACCAAAATCAAACAAACAAAAATCCAAACCAAAACAACAAAGTAGAGTGAAGGTTTTTATCAGCTGTGTGCCCACTGCCTTGCCAGATTGTCCTTTTGGGAAGAGACCAGACTAGGTTTGTATGATGCCAGAACAAGAGGGCACAGTCTCAAACTGCACCAGGGGAAGTTTAGGCTGGAGGTGAGAAAGTTCTTCACTGAGAGTGATGCTGGCTGTTGGAATGTGCTGCCCAGGGACGTGGTGGAGTCACTGTCCCTGGAGGTGTTTGAGAGGGGATTGGACGTGGCACTTGGTGCCGTGGTTTAGTGGTCATGAGGTGTTGGGTGATAGGTTGGACTTGATGATCTTCGAGGTCTTTTCCAACCTTACTGATTCTATGCCCTGAAGAGCAGAATTACCAGGGCCAGCTTCTGTCCAAGCCATGAGTTGTCACACTGCTCTGTTTCTTGGGGATTATTTTTTTTGGCTTTGTTTTTCACCTTTGATGCTTCAGCAGTTCATTTTGTCTCCATATGTTTTTTCAGTTCTCAGGATGGCTTACGTGATTCCCCCCTCAGCTCCATCTCCAGCAGTGACTATGAGAGTGTTTCTGTCACTACATGTAGTCTCTCCAGCATATACGCTCTGAGGTAATCACATCACTTCAGTCAGATCTGACAAATGCTCTTGGGTTATGCTTGGTTAAAAACTTGCACTGAATTAACAATCAAGTGACAGCAACACTTGTGAGTATTCTTCTTTGTGAACAGCAGGTGCTCTTTGGTTTGGTGGGGTTTTTTTGTTGGTGGTGGTGGTTTATTTTCCTGGCAGGTTGTTTTTTAGTGCTGTGGCAGTTGAGAGACAACTATTCAGAGTGGAGTTTTAATGCATACAGGGCAACAAGGCTGGTGAGAGACTTCAAGCACAAGCCCTATGAGGGGAGGCTAAGGGAGTTGGGATTGTTTAGCCTGCAGAAGAGGAGGCTCAGGGGAGACCTTATTGCTCTCTACAACTACCTGAAGGGAGGTTGTAGCCAGGTGGGGGTTGGTCTCTTCTCCCAGGCAAGCAGCACCAGAACGAGAGGACACAGTCTCAAGCTGTCCCAGGGGAAGTTTAGGCTCGAGGTGAAGAGAAAGTTCTTCCCAGAGAGAGTTGTTAGCCATTGGAATGTGCTGCCCAGGGAGGTGGTGGAGTCACCATCCCTGGAAGTGTTCAAGAGGGGATTGGATGTGGCACTTGGCACTTAGTGCCATGGTTTAGTGGTCGTGCGGTGTTGGGTGACAGGTTGGGCTTGATGGTCTCTCAGGCCTTTTCCAACCTTATTGATTCTGTGATTCCATATTCTGTGTTCATGATCTCCCTTTAAGGCATACAACAATAATTTTTCCGTGTCCATGACCTCCCTCTAATTTTTCCCATACAACATTTCTTCAGGTTTTAGCTTGAGAAATACCCCTGGGTCATTGTTTGCTCTTTTGGTTTTGATTGGAAGGAAAAAGCTGTTGGGCCTGTAGAAACCATTGGAGACCTAAGGACCTCAAATCAGCTTGTGATTTACTGCCTTAGAATCTTTCCATCATCAGCTAGTACTGGGTAATTTCTTAAGCTGTATTCATCCCACCTAATTTTAGGCACCAAACTGATATACCTGAATTAGGAGCTTTGTTGCTTCAGGTTGAATGGAGAAAAGTGCAAGTCTTGGTTAAGAGTGTAATTTGTTGAAATGCATCTGGGTCAAAGATCTTCAGTCTTAAATGAGAGCTATGATTGCATGCTTTGATTACTGACTGTGCTCACACAGTCATCTGAGAAACATTTTAAAACCTTGCCTGAGATTTCTAGACCAAAAATTGGAGAGAGGGTGGGGGGGAAACAGCAAAGGTACAGAGTGTCAGATCTGTTTTTTGTCCTAAGGAAAGGTTGTTTACTTCATTTGTACCCAATCTGTGTAGAAGATTCCTTCCTGGAAGGTCAAGAAGTTTAAATGTTTAGCCTAGGTGAGAAGAGATTCTGCAAAATGTTCACTAAGCAGTGCCCAGACTCGAGTTGCCCATCAGCAGTGAACTTTCTGAGCAAACATAAGGAAGAAGGTCTTCACTCTGAGGGTGGTGGAACACTGGAACAGGTTGCCCGTGGAGGTGGTAGAGGCCACATCCCTGGAGGCATTCAAGGTAAAGCTTGATAGGGCTCTGAGCAACCTTCTCTAGTTGATGTCCCTGCTGAATGCAGGAGAGTTGGACTAGATGACCTTTATAGGTATAAAATAGAATCATAGAATCAGTAAGGTTGGAAAAGACCTCAGTGATGATCAAGTCCAACCTGTCACCCAACACCTCATGACTACTAAACCATGGCACCAAGTGCCACGTCCAGTCCCCTCTCGAACATCTCCAGGGACGGTGACTCCACCACCTCCCTGGGCAGCACATTCTAACGGCCAACAACTCTCTCTGTGAAGAACTTTCTCCTCACCTTGAGCCTAAACCTCCCCTGCCACAGCTTGAGACTGTGTCCTCTTGTTGGTGCTGGTTGCCTGGGAGATGAGACGAACCCCCACCTGTCTACAACCTTCCTTTCAGGTAGTTGTAGAGAGTGATAGGGTCTCCCCCGAGCCTCCTCTTCTCCAAGCAATTCAGTGTTCTGTGTATTTCAGAAAGTTTCAGAGAAGCTGTGGGTTTGTGCAGGCCCTCAAGGGTATGCAGAATTTGTTTCTTAAATCAGTATGACTGTGGAACAATCCTACTGACTCAAGTGGGAATGAGATGTTTCTGTCTACAGTGGGGAAGCAGCAATTGATCCATTCTTTCTATTAGCTCCAGGAAACACACCATCCATTTCTCCCCCCCCACTTTTTAATGGTTTCTTTTCAAGAATGCTCTTTCTCAAACAGTTTTTAACATAACCCTAACTTACTGGATTTTTCAATAGGCAGCTACTAAAATACCTTGCTAGGATTTTATCCCTATTCAGCGTTGGAAGCAGTAAAATCAGTCATTTTCCAAACTAAACTGCAGAAAATTTGTCTGTCAGCTTTCAAGAGGCATTACAGTTCTTGGGCAAGATCCTGGGAGAGCCATTAACTTGAGTGGGAACCTGAGTGAAGGTTATTTCCCCTGATACGGAATGGGGTGATGTGCTTAAAGCCAAGCAGGAACCTAACTTCTCTCAAAGACACAAGCCAGAAAATGACAGGGAAAGTGGTGGTTTGGGGATGATGAGGAAAAATAGCTATCACAGAATGATTTGGGTTGAAAGGGGCCTTTAAAAGTTACCTAGTCCAGCCCCACTGCAGTGAGCAGTGACATGTTTAACTAGATTGGGTTGCTTCAGAGCCCCTTTCAAGCCTGACCTTGAATGTCTCCAGGGATGGAGCTTCCACCACTGCCCTGGGCAACCTGTTGCAGTGTATGTCACAGCCTGAAACTATCACAGTGTGCCACCACCCTCATAGTACAGTGAGGTAACAGGAGAATAAGGCAGCTACAAGTAGTTGTTTTCAAGCCTTGTTGGAGTTTGTGGTGTGAGACAGGGCAAGGGAGGATGAAATACTGGCAATTCTGTGTTTAAGTGTTTGCCTGCCTAGATAAAAGCCACTCCCTTGAGGTTAAGGTTATGATGAGCCACTAAGGAGCAGCTTTAAATACAGCTAATCATTTGAAAACTAAGTTTAATGATAGATTCCTTCCCTGGCCAGCAGTCAGTTTTCTTTTTAAGGTGTGTCACTGTGGTACTGTGGCTTAAATATTGGTGTTTTGGGGTACTTCTTTCTGTGGTTCCTAGCCATTGATAAAAATTGGTGCTGAAGTTTCAGGCTCTATTATTTAGTCTGTAGAAGGAGGATTCTGCAATCTGTTGTGACTCAAGTGTATGCCAAAACAGCAAGACTCTGCTGGGGGGGCTCCAAGCCTGGCAGGGTTCCAAGGCAGGTTGAGTAAGCTGGTCGAAGCAGGGGTGTCCATCTCCATGGCAGAAGGTCAGAACTAAATGATCTTGAAGGTCTCTTCCTACCCAACCCATTCTAGGATTCTGTGGTCTGGGACATTTGTCTGTTTCTGTCAGAATATCTGTATTGGGGTACATCTGGGCAGAGTCCACAGTTGTTGGCTTGCTAGATAGAGTTGAAGGATATCACTTGTTTATTGACTGCACCATTCATGCAATATGCCAGAGGGACCTGGACAAGCTGGAGAGGTGGTTCCACATCAGCCTCATGAGGTTCAACAAGGCCAAGTGAAAGGTCCTGCACCTGAATTGGGACAATCCCCATTATCAATACAGGCTGCAGCCCTGCAGAGAAGGAGGTACTGGTGGGTGAAAAGGTGGATGTGTGCCAGCAATGTGCATTTGCAGCCTGTAAGATCAGTCAGATCCTGAGCTGTATCAAAAGCGGCGTGGCCAGCAGGTTGAGAGCAGGTTGAGAGGTAAGACCTCACCTGGAGTACTGTGTCCAGCTCTGGGGCCCTCAACACAAGAAGAATATGGACCTGATGGAGAGAGTCCAGAGGGCCACGAAAATGATGAGAGCTGGAACCTCTGTTCTGTGAAAACAGGATGACTTCTGGAGGCTCCTGCACGGTGCTTTTGAACTGCAAGCTGTGTGAGGCTGTGCCGCTTGGTAGAGCTCTGGCACTCAAGCCCAGCGAGGACAATTCATATGCATATTAGCAGAGTTACAAACAGGCTGCTGTGCACAACCTTCTTGCTTTGCTTCTAAATCCCTTGGCCCAACAACCAGCTGAGCAGTACCAGCAAAACAAAGAAGTCAGTGCTGATGAGGTCTGTCAGCTTTTGCTGATGGTAGTAGTCAGCCAGACATATGCGACTGAAGCAGATGTCTCGAGCTTTTCACTGCCGTCTGGATGCGTCTCATGCCCATCTTCATCTTCTTCGCTCTGCAAGACAACAACAAAAATCAAATCTCCAAATGGTGCAGCATTTTTCAAGCCATAGCCTTCCCTTGTAAGAAATTCCACCAGGAATTTTGGGTATATTATCTGTGTATCTTTGTCTTCAGTAACAAGGAACTGATGCTGATCTTATTTTCTCAAGGAATGACCTGGGCAGCTGGTGTGAGCCATTTGTCAGTGAGAGCTCCTTACAGGGGGAAGGTGAAAATTCAAGTGGTTGAACTTCATTGGACTCTCCCTATTGAAATGATAAACTTTCTGGTTTAGCCATATTTAGCCAAATACCTGATATGGTTGAAGTGAGCAGTGGCTGACACTCTGACAGGCTGTGCAGGGCAAGCAGAGAGACCTGTGCCTGGGAAGGAACAACCCTCTGTACCAGTACAGGTGAGGGGTGACCTGATGGAAAGCAGCTCTGCAGAGAAGGATCTGGGAGTGCTTGTGGACGATAAGTTCACCAGGAGGCAGCAATGTGCCCATGTGGCCAAGCAAGGAAATGGTCTTCTGCCTTGCGAAGTGCATGGCCAGCCGGGGAGGGTTTCCTTCCCCTGTACTCTGCCCGGGTGAAGCTGCATCTGGAGTATTGTGTCCAGTTCTGGGCTTCCCAGTTCAAGAGAGACAGGGAACTACCAGAGAGAGTCTGATGGAGGGCCACAAAGATACTGGGAGGACTGGAGCATCTTTTTTATGAGGAGAAGTTGAGAGCTCTGGAGCTGTTTATCCTGAAGAGCAGACTGAGAGGAGGTCTTCTCAATGCTGATCAATAGGTAAAGGGTGGAGGGTCATGAGAATAGGACTGGACTCTTCAGTGGTGGCCAAGGGGCAGCAGGTACAAACTAGAACACAGGAGGATTTCACTTGGAGTTGAGAAACCTTTTCCCTGTGTGGGTGCAGGAGCCCTGGAGCAGGCTGCCCAGACTCCAGCAGCTGTGGAGTCTCCTTCTCTTGAGAATTTCAGAACCCTTCTGGACACATTTCTGTGCAACCTGATACAGGAGAACCTGTGGTAGCAGGGGAGTTGGACTTAGATCTCCAGAGTCCCTTCCAGCCCCACCATTCTGTGATTCTATGATAAAATATGTTCTTCTCTGTGTAAATGAAGTGAACATAGGCAGAGAAGGCTCTGAGGTAACCTAATTGTGGCCTTCCAGTGTCTGAAGGGGACCTACAAGAAGGCTGGGGAGGGACTTCTCAGGATCTCAGGTAGTGATAGGACTAGGGGGAATGGAATGAAGCTGGAGGTGGGGAGATTCAGGCTACATGTGAGGAGGAGGTTCTTCCCCATGAGAGTGGTGAAGCCCTGGAATGGGTTGTCCAGGGAGGTGGCTGGGGCGCCGTCCCTGGAGGTGTTTAAGCCCAGGCTGGATGAGGCTGTGGCCAGCCTGATCTAGTGTGGGGTGTCCCTGCCCATGGCAGGGGGGTTGGAACTAGATGATCCTTGTGGTCCCTTCCAACCCTGACTGATACTATGAATATTTTAAGCTGACTAACATCAGTGGCAGAAGCAAGAAGTCTCTTGAAGCAAATTGGGTGTGTGCCCCAAAATGTGGCTTCTGGGGACTGTATTCCAGGTGCTGGACCATATTCATCTGTCTGGAGACTGACAGAAGTGATCAGTGTGGATCTTTGGTCCTGTTTCTGCGTGCTTGGGAGTTTTGAGATGCCATGTAATTAACTAAAATCATTGCAGTAACCTCAATTTTTGCAGAATTTTTGGCCTTCTCTAAACCCAAGGCATGTTGTAAACCCACACTTACAGCAGAGGAGGAAAAAGAGTGGGTTTCCTCATATTTACAGCTACATTGAAGGTGAAAAATGAAGAGGAAAAACCTTTCTTTTCTCATTAAAGTTGTGAAGCTCCACCTAATACTTTAATTAGCTTTTTTCAGCTTTGACTCCCACGTCTGGATACCGAACTCCTGTGGGATTCTCCTAGACCCTGTGAGGCTTTAATGCTTCAGCTGGTGGCTCAGGATGTTTGGGGGAAGTGATGGAGGTGATACAAAAACCTTGTGCTACTGAATTTCCAGATGCCTCAGAGGTTCTCTTGCTGGAAAACATTTTGCAGTGCTGCATCTGTGCTGGGGGATTGGACTTGATGATCTCTGGAGGTCCCTTCCAACCTCTGCCATTTTATGATTAGATGATTCTACATCTCGTGTTTCAGCTGCAAGTCGGGAGAGTATCTGGGGTGCATCAAGAAAAGCGTGTTCAGCAGGTCTAGGGCGGTTCTCCTTCCCCTCTTTTCTGCCCTGGTGAAACCACACCAGTGTCCAGTTTTGGGCTTCCCAGTACAAGACAGACAGGGATCTGCTGGAAAGAGTCCAACAGAGCTCCAAGGATGATTTTGGTGCTTGAACATCTGTGCTGTGAGGAAAGACTGAGAGACCTGGGGCAATTTAGCCTTGAGAGGAGGATGCTTGAGGGGTGGTCTTGTCAAAGTCTATGAATGTCTGAGGGGTGCGTGTCAGGATCAAGGTGCCAGGCTCTTTGGTTGTGCTCAGTGATAGGAGCAACAGGTACCACGTGGAACACAGGTTCTGTCTCAACATGAGCAGACACTTCCTTACGATGAGGGTGACAGAATCCTGGAGCAGGCTGCCCAGAGATGCTGCGGAGTCTGTTTCTCTGGAGACTTTCAAAACCCACCTGGCTATGTTCCTGTGTGATCTGCCCTAGGTAATCCTGCTTTGGCAGGGGGATTGGACTCAATGATCTTTCAAGGTCACTTCCAACCCCTAGCATTCTGTGATTGTCTGCTGTAATTGGACGGTAAATTAATTCACATTTTACTCTGCCAAACAGGAGAGCTGCCTGTGTGTTGCAGAGAATGTGACTGAAGAGCTCTATGAAGTGACTCTTTGCCCTTGGAAATATTTGTATCCAGCTTCTCTGACCTGTGGGAAGCTCTGGATAATGGGTAAAAGCTGGGGCTGGTGCCTTCCTGTCCCTGTATCTGATGGCAGAGCTGATATTTGACATACCATTTCCTCAAGTGCTGTATTATTTCTCTTCTAGACTTCTAGTTTTTAACAGGATTACTTTTGAAGTTTAAATAGCTCTGTGCTCTCATCTCCTATCATTTGTCTTTTTTGCAGTGTGAGTGAACATTTGAGAGCTTTTAATGCCTGTTTGATAATAAAGAAATGTTAGGGAAAAGCACTGTGTGGTGGAAGTGGGAAAAATCTTAGTAGAACCTAACCAATATTTTAACTTCTTATATTTCTAGTTCTATTTTTTTCTTGGTTTTTACAGTCTCTTGCAGATTTGGTCCTCTTTCTTTGGTTTAAATTCTAAGAAAGCCAGCACTTTGCAAGTATCTAACATTCCATTTGATGATTAGAAAGCAGCCCTGCTGATTACTAGTGCTCTGAAGTGATTTGTTGATATGCACTCTTACAGTAGTTCTGTCATGACCAAAAGAGCAATTTGAGTGAGAGTGCTGCTCCAGTTGGTAAATCTGCACTGGCAGGGTTGGTTCTTTTCATTCCCATGGGATGCATAGGACGCAGTCTCAAGCTGCACCAGTGGAAGTTTAGGCTTGAGGTGAGGAGAAAGTTCTTCACAGGGAGAGTTATTAGCCACTGGAATGTGCTGCCCAGGGAGGTGGTGGAATCATCATCCCTGGAGGTGTTCAAGAGGGGATTGGATGTGGCACTTGGTGCTATGGTTTAGTAGTCATGAGGTCTTGTGTGACAGGTTGGACTTGATGATCTTTGAGGTCTCTTCCAACCTTACTGATTCTATGATATTCTATTATATTAAACAGTTTGTTTGCATTCTTCTGTAAAGCCAGGCCAGTGTGGTAGTGAGTTGGAATAAGTCACATGCCTATGGTGGATCTCTTCAGCAAGATGCTGCTTTAACAACTCTGTTCATTTTGTAAAGTCCCAACGTGGGAAGTACAAGGAGAATGCTTCAGGTTGAGGTTCTAAGCTCTGAGGAGGGATTCAGGATGTGGTCCCAAAGGATTGGGAAGCAATAGCAGCTGCCAGGGTGTGCAGCAGTTGTTGCTGTTGGTTTCAAGTTCAGTCATCTTCAGAGATTTTCATTATTATTTTTTTTCTGAAGATACCACTTAGGATCCATGGCTAATCCTATTAGCCAAATTCCTTATGCTGATCAGCCAGCCTCCGACTGCCCACCTCTGCAGGAGCAAAAGAATCTGGGAAGAGACTTCAGCAAATCTTGCAGTGTTTAAAAAAAAAAACACCAAACTAATTCCCCCTGCTGAGGAATTCAAAAGGTTGACAGCAGATGGGGCTTCTAGCACATGTCCTGATGGAGCTGGCTGCTGCTAACACGTGTGGTAATACTGTAGGCAAGTCTCCTTCTGGTGGTGTGTATCCTAGATTGTTCCTGATAGAGGGATTTACATGCAGCTGTATTTTTTTGTTTCTCAAGACAGAGTTCTGAAGCCTTAGGAACATTTTAAATGTTGGTTGGCTGGTTTGGTTTTTTCCCTCTTCTGCCTATTCTCTCGAGGCAGAGAGGCAGTAGCAAGGGACGGTGTGTTAAAACCCTTTTGACTTAAGAAGTCAGGAAATGAAGTTATGAATTAAAGGTTTTCTTAGTCTGCTTTTAATGTTGCTTCTGGGATCATTCCAAATAAAAAGTCCCTCTAAAATTGCATGTGTGTCCCCCTGCTTTACTTCAAACAGTTGCAGGAAGGAGTTTTCCTCCCAAGCCTATCGAACCTGAAACGTGTTACAGAAACCGGGAAGTTTTAACCTGCTGTTTCTTGTGGGAGTATCCCAAAAGGCACACCAGAGGTACTGCTAAAAGCAGGATGGGAAGCAGTCATTTAGTGTTTTCTTTTAACTGACAGGGAGTTGTGAGCCAAACCCCTGTCATTTTCCTCTTGTCATTCCACATCAATGCAACCTTTGTCTTTCCCCAGCTATTGTGCTTGATCCTTTATGTGGCTCTCTAGCAGTTGTTAGTTCTGTTTGGCAAATGGGAACCCAGAGTTGACTACAGCATTAAGAAGTCTAAAAGTAAGAGGACAAGAAGTAAGAGTAACAGCTTGGGAGAGGCAGGTTGACAGGTTAGGGGGGTGATTTCCAGTTACAGCCCACACACAAATCAGTGGGATGAATGTAGCAGTTACTGAAGTTGTTCTAGAAACTGTGTGTAGGCAAGAACAAAGATTTGCCTGCAACATTTTGGTTATTTTATTTCAAGTACAAAAAAATTCAACTGGGAAAGAAAACCTGAAGTAGTGTAGATTGCATAAAAAGTGTTAATGGATATTGCACACAGAGTATAAGAATTACATAGAATAAACCAGGTTGGAAGAGACCTTCAAGATCATCGCGTGCAACCCATCAACCAATCCAACCCACCTAATCAACTAACCCATGGCACCAAGCACCCCATCAAGTCTCCTCCTGAACACCTCCAGTGATGGTGACTCCACCACCTCCCCAGGCAGCCCATTCCAATGGGCAATCACTCTCTCTGTATAGAACTTCTTCCTAACATCCAACCTAAACCTCCCCTGGTGCAGCCTGAGGCTGTGTCCTCTTGTTCTGGTGCTGGCTGCCTGGGAGAAGAGACCAACCCCCACCTGTCTACAACCTCCCTTCAGGTAGTTGTAGACAGCAATAAGGTCACCCCTGAGTCTCCTCTTCTCCAGGCTAAGCAACCCCAGCTCCCTCAGTCTCTCCTCACAGGGCTGTGTTCCAAGCCCCTCACCAACTTCGTTGTCCTTCTCTGGACTCGTTCCAGCAAGTCAACCTCCTTCCTAAACTGAGGGGCCCAGAACTGGACACAGGACTCGAGGTGTGGCCTAACCAGTGCAGTGTACAGGGGCAGAATGACCTCCCTGCTCCTGCTGGCCACACTGTTCTTGATGCAGGCCAGGATGCCATTGTCCCTCTTGGCTGCCTGGGCACACTGCAGGCTCATGTTCAGCCTACCATCGATCCCCAGGTCCCTCTCCACCTGGCTGCTTTCCAGGTGGCCATAAAATACTGAATGGACTGAAAAAAGAAAGCCAGGGAGTTCATGACAATGGATTTTAAGAAATAGTGTAACAACTAGAATATTCAAAGCATACACATAGAAAAGTCAGGGTATAGCTATCCACAGGGCCAGCAAGTCAAGGGAGATGATTCTGCTGCCACCCTCCTCTGTTGAGACCTTACCTAGAGTCCTGTATCCAGCTCTGGAGCCCTCAGTACAGAAAGGACATGAAACAGTTAGTGCAGGTTCAGAGGAAGCCATGAAGATGCTCAGAGGGCTGGAGCACCTCCCCTATAAACAGATTGAGAGGTTTGGGTTTCCTTTAGATTTGGTGACATACTTGCATCATATAAAGTTAGGTTGGCTTTTCTCCTTTTCAGGTAGTGACCACCTATTGCTTTTTATCCAAGATTTCTAAAGACAAAGCAACAAAACCAAACCACTTTCCCCCAGGTTTTTTACAAGTCTTTTGAAACCCTGATAACTCAGTTGATTTCTTTCTATTCATTAAATTCCACACAGGGAGCTTTTAAATTCTTATCTGCCACTGCTGTATATCTAATGCATACTTCAGACACTCTGAGGGTTTGCTTGTGATGAATGAGAAGTTCTTGCAGAGAATCTCATGCATTCTTCATGCAGTTCACAGCAGATTTCAGGTTTAATGAACCAAGCACTTCTAGGCAAATTTGGAAGGGAACATCTGAGTGGTCACAGCTTTCTGCTGCTATTGACTATTTTTTGAGGACAAATGTGAAATATTTAAGTTTGAACCAACTCTGCATCAATTGACTTCGGCTGTTCAGTTTTAGACTTTGGTGCTTTGGTTTTGGATGAGTGTCAGTGCCCAAAAAATACAGCACAAGGCCATGAGTACCACAGACAGTTACCTAAAATGATTGATCACTTCTGAAGCTATCAGTCATCAGCTTCTTGTTCCATGGTCTTGTTCTCTGTCTTGTCTGGACACTACTGCTTAACCTGGTTCACTAAGCTCCAAAGGATCCTTGAAGCAGTGTAGTTCTACAGGTGAAAGATGATATTGTATAGGATTAAATGACTGAGTTTTGTTTGCTTGTACATATGTGACTGAATTTCACAGCCAGGCTTTGGCACCAGGCAACTCTTCTGGAGGTGTCTTTGGAGTGTTTCAGTAAATCTTGCTGCTCTTCTAGCATGAAGGGTAATTTTACAATTGGTAGATAAATGCTAGCTAGGGTAAGTAAAATGCTAATTCATTGTCTGCCAAAGGGTTTCTATTCCTTTGTAAGATATAAGCAGGTTTACTGTTTGGAATCAACCTTTTAGCTAATATTTTATACTCACTTTCAGATATGTTGATCCTGCAGGGTTTTTACAATATGGAAAACAAATACACAATAAGCTTTGTTCATGTGCCAAACACTTCACAGGGGTAATTCCCTGGGGGGTTGGATTGGATGCTCTCTCGAGGTCCTATCCAGCCCCTACAATTCTGTCAATTCCATGCTGATTTAGGTCTTGCTTCCTCTTAACCCAGTTCCCTGGGTAATGCAGGGTTCCCTTCAACTAAGCAGCTGAGAACAAGAGGGCTCGTCTCTAGCTTCTTAGTATGGCTCTTTGTGTTCTGCAGATAGCAGCACTGAAACATTCCAGATCCAACTGTAGTCTGGCGTTAATGAAATGCTTCCTACACATCTGCTATCAGCTGAGAATTTTGAGCCAATTTATACATGCTGGATAAGCCAAGGAGGAATGGTATTCCTTACAGAACTGAACCAGTGACTTGTTTAAAAGGATAATTTGGAGGAAAGGTGAGCTGCACTCTCTAGATGAAAAATCAGCTTTATTTGCTAGAATAGCAATGTAAAACCATCAAGAGAATCTTTAATATTTGCATCCCTGCAATCACTGCTGCTTGGGATGCCCTGGGACAAGAAAAGCAATTTATCCCAAACAATTGGAGTGTTTCTGTTCTTAAAGTATTGCTTACTGCATCTGCAATATTAATTTTCTGACTCTGTTCTTTAAGATGTATTTTTAAGTGCAGGACAGATGGTCATGAGTCATTCTTTGAGAGTGATTTTTGCCTAAATCTGACTTTGTCCTGTTGGTAAAGGCAGAGCAATTGTTTCTAACTCTGATCCAGTTGTAAATTATTCTGGAATGTTCACTTTTCTTTTTCTCATGGCATAAGCAATCCTGAGTACAAACCACCCCATTTTGTGCACATCTTCTGTATGGAGCTTGTCCTTTACACTGACTGTGCATGTGGAAGTGTGTTAGAAATGGGAGTACACATACATGCTGACCTTTTATCATCCCACAGTGCTGAGCATCTCAGATGTGCTTTGTGCTTAGGATTTCTTAGACAAAAAAAAAGAGTTCCAGTCTCATGCAGCCTGCTCTGGGTGAACCTGCTCTGGCAGGGGGGTTGGACTATGAGGTCCCTCCCAGAGGTGCCTCCCAGAGGTCCCTCCCAACCTCCACCCACTGCTGGGATTCTGTGTGGTGGGATGCAACTAAATCTTAATGACACAGCACAAAATCTAGCACAGACTAGCTTGGAACAGAAGTCAGTCAAACCTCAGAGCAGAATTAGGAAGCAGGTAAAACTGCACTCCAGCTGGAGGGGACTCAGGAAGGCAGACTTTTTTTGGTTTTAAATCAAAGGTTGGTCAGAGTTGTGGAAGGAGCCTTCTCTTCCTTTCTGCAAAGTGGGAGAGGACTAGTAGTTTATGCTTTTGAAAAGCACTCTCCACAGCTCTCTGCCCACTTAACACTTTTCTTGGAAATATTTCTTCAGCTGTGGTTTGGAGGGAAGAGTCATCCTTCAGCTGGCACTTTCCCCTGCGCTGTGGGGGTTTTGTGGGGAGCATCAAGGAAGACCATTGGACTAAGGCTGTATCATAGTATCAGTCAGGGTTGGAAGGGACCACAAGGATCATCTAGTTCCAACCCCCCTGCCATGGGCAGGGACACCCTACACTAGATCAGCCTGGCCAGAGCCTCATCCAGCCTGGGCTTAAACACCTCCAGGGATGGGGCCTCAACCACCTCCCTGGACAACCCATTCCAGGGCTTCACCACTCTCATGGGGAAGAACTTCCTCCTCACCTCCAGCCTGAATCTCTCCACCTCCAGCTTCGTTCCATTCCCCCTAGTCCTGTCACTACCTGAGATCCTGAGCAGTCCCTCCCCAGCCTTCCTGTAGGTCCCCTTCAGATACTGGAAGGCCACAATGAGGTCACCTGGGAGCCTTCTCTTCTGCAGACTGAACAGCCCCAACTCTTTCAGTCTGTCCTCATAGGAGAGGTGCTCCAGCCCTCTGCCTATCCTCATGGCCCTTCTCTGGACACCTTCCAGCACCTCCATATCCCTATTGTAATAGGGGCTCCAGAACTGGAGGCAGTACTCCAGGTGGGGTCTCACCAGAGCTGAGTAGAGGGATATAATGACACACACACTGCAGTTGTCTCTGTCATGAGGACCATGCTTGTCTTGGAGAGCAAGTTTGTAGTGCAAATGTGTATAGCACTGTAAGATCAAACAAGAAAACAAAGCAGACCTTACTTGGCCAGGCACACAAACTCCTTTATCTGTATATGTGAGGATTTGTGTGAAGAGACAATCATCTGCCTACATAACACTGAGAATCGGGGATTGCTTCCTGGCTTTTGCTGCTTTTCAGCTGATTCCTTCATAAGCCCTGACTTTTTCATTGTCTTGAACACAAGAGCTTTCCACAGTGACAGGCTCAGTGTTGTAATATAGAGCTGTATCCCCTATGGAACAGCAGAGGAAAAACAGTGAGAATTCTCTGTTCTCAGTATGTTTAATAAAGCTGCTGCTTGTGGTGCGGAGGGAACTGTAGACACACAGCTAACATCTTTAAAACAAGAATATGGAAATGGTCTCAATTTGCCCCAGGGGAGGTTTAGGTTGGACAATAGAAGAAACTTCTTCCCTGAAAGGGTTCTGAAAAGACCGGAACAGGGTGCCCAGGGAGAGGTGATTGAATGCCCATCACTGGGGGTGTTGAAAAAGGCAGAGATGTGGTGCTGAGGGATGTGGGTTAGCCCCAGACTAGGTAGAATTAGAGAATGGTTGGACTGAAGGATCTTAAAGGGCTCTTCCAACCAAAATGATTCTGTGATTCTATGAATTTGGTTTTGTTAATGGCAACAGATAATAGAGAATCTCCTGCAAGCCTGCTCATTACTCTCTCTGAAAGAATGAGAAGCCAGCTAAGGTGCTCATACTTTTTCCATCCTTAATCCTATCAATAATTAATCTCCAGTATTTATTTATGTTCAGTGATATTTTCAACAAGGCTTTTAAGCTTGTTTGGCCTAAGCAATTCATCTTTGCATTTTAAAGGGTTATCTGTATAGCCTGCAGGTAGAATTTCAAACCTGTATCAAAGAGAACTTTGTGAGAACAATTACAAATGTTAACCATGTCTGTTATCCTGCCAGAACTATCCATGCATACTGCTATGGAGATGAGATCTGCAAGATGGCAAACGTTTCAGCACTTGAAAAAAGGCAGATTGAACTCAGAATGTGTTAGGAACTACTTCATTATCCCTGCTGCTTATGCAGTCAGTAACTTTTTTATATGGTATTTGGCTGTGTAGTGAAGAGTGCTGGAGTTTTGGGTATTAAAAGTATGATTAAGTTTTTTGTAATCAGTAAAAAGATTAATTTCTTTCCAGTGTGGGTGAAATAGTTCAGTGTTGCTCTCTCTGAATGTAGCAGAGGAAGAGAAGACCTCTGTGTCCTAAAGTCACCATGGTGCATCCTTGGGACTTCAGTGTAGTTACATCCTGCACCCTACTCCCAGTTAAGGATTTTTCCATTGGCAAAGTTCTGCTTTTTCCTTAAGTGCTTCCTTTAAAAAAACTAAATCAATCAATCATCATTTACAAATAGTCCAGGGAAGCTGGATTCCCACCAAAGCTTCCCTGCAGTCTCAGGTTCCTTCAGGCTTCTCCCTAAAGGGCTGGGGTTGCATGTGTGAGAGGGTGGAAATGACTGGTCACTGGGCGTCTGGTTTGTAAAAGAAAACTGCAATCTCCAGTAGACATTTGGTGACACATCTTACTCTCTCTTTGCAGCTAATGAGCCATTCTTTTGCACTAGTTGGACTTTCTACAGTTAGATATCTGAAGGGCCTCATCTGAGTCTCTGCTTGGGGAAACTCTATTTTATTGCTCCTCTTTCTATGTTTTTTTAGTGTAAGGTTATCTTTAGATTCTATTCACACTATTTTAAGGTACCATAATTGAAAATGTCTTTTTTCCCCTCCCAAATTAACTTCCACATTAATAAATTTGCCAGTGCTATCCCTCTTGCAGGTTTTTTGGTGGAGTTCTGGTGTCAGGATGGAGTTTTGGGAAGAGGTTCGCGTGAAAAATCGCACAGCACTTTGTAATAGCGAAGGAAAATGCAGTGAAATACAGACAAATGATTTTCTGCTTCCAAGTTTTTTTGCAGCTGTGTCACAGAGTGAAAAATCAAATGTGATGGTGGCTGGTTGCATGTTGATGAACTTCCACAAGAGCTTACAGCAATTAGTTCCAGTTTGCTAAGAGTCTTGCCCACCTCATAAATCCGTTAGGATTTGCTGAACATCCTGAACAACTGAGTGAAGATTTAGAGTACTTCACATTCTTTCTGCCTTTTTTTTTCCCCCCCCTTCTCCAGCAGCAGTTTAATGACAAGTTCTTGTTCATCTGATGACATTGATCAGGAAGAAATCCAGCTGGCTCTGCAGGCTGCTAAAATTGCCACACGAGAGAAGATCCGCTCCAGATTTCACGGCAGCAATGATCTGATTCACCGCCTCTTTGTCTGTATCTCAGGTAGGAGAGCAGCCTTTTGTGCTGCATGTAAAAACTCTTCCTCCTGGTTTCAGGCTGTGTTTCAGGGCCTAAGTGGCAGACTGGTCTAGAAATACCTCTTAGCTGGTGAGAACTCAGAAGTGGTGGTGCAGACATCTTAGACCTGTGGTGATCAACCTGTCACATGCCCAAACTGTTCGACTTCCAAGTGCTTCCTTTTACGTGGCACTGCCCTGTGTGTTGAAGGGGAGCAGTTTGATGCAGCTGTTGTATTTTGATGCAAAAGGGATCTCTGTGTTTCTTGCTAAAGGATGTGGAAGATATTTATCCAAATTACAGGTAACATGAAGGCTAGAGTCGAACTTGGCCATGCTGGAAAGTTAGTTGTAATGTTTCATTTTTGTACCTAAGACAAGCAAGCAATCCCCTCAAAAATAAGTATGAGGCCATTGCTGGGAGCAGCAGGCAAATGTGAATGCTTTTTGTAAGGGTGGTGTACTACTCTGGTAGTGATCTACAAATTTTCTCAAACTCCTAGGTGTTGCTGACCAGCTGCAGACAAACTATGCTAGTGATCTCAGAAGTATCTTGAAGACCTTGTTTGAAGTTATGGCAACCAAACCTGAAACAGAAGACAAGGAGAAGCAAAAGAAAGGTGAAGACATCTAACCATTTATTTTTCTGTAGTGAATCGCTGTTAGTAGCCCCATGGGGATCCATGAACAAGAATTTCCTTAACATTTTGTGCAGTTTTTGACATGACTCAGCCATGCAGTGATTTGACCTAAGTTTGGGAGGTGTCATGGAAACAGACTGTAAACAGGTTGAAGCCAGTGGAAATAGGGGTAGGCACACAGGAGCACGTTTTGAGGCAGATGTTAAGAGTCAAAGCCTTCAGAGCCCATCTGGTCATTTCCATATTACTGTGTAGAACAGTATGCAGCCCATATAGTCATAACAAAATGTATACAAGGCTTGGACTTCCTAGTTTTGGTTTGTTTGGTTTTTCTATCCTCACCCTTGTACTGTTTCACACTGGACGTGTTTTGCTTTACCAAGATGTGTATCTTTGATTCTGAATGTTAAATAGCTGTGTGAAGAGAGCAGACTCTGAGCATCCTCACTAAAATGCTGAAATCTGGCCTGCCTTGAGGAAACTACAGAATGCTGAATTTGGCTTCAAGACAGAAAAACACTCACTTTTGACTTCTAGGTAGTTAAGATAGTGGAACCAGAACTAGATTGTGAACCACAGGGGTTGGAAGGGAGCTTGAAAGATAATCCAGTCCAACCCTCCTACCAGAGCAGGTCACACAGGAACACATCCAGATGGGTTTTTAATGTCTGCAGAGGAGGAGACTCCACAACCTCTGTGGACAGCCTGCTCCAGGGCTCCAGCACCCTCACAGTGAAAAAGTTTATCCTAATGTACATGTGGAACATTTTCTGTTTCTTTGTGAAGGATCCAAGCTAAGAACAGGGAAATAAAATACAGAATGTACCTGAAATGCTACAAGTAAGAGGACTATGTGTCCTATAATGGCAGCATCTTTCACTTCTCTTGTTGTTCCAAAGAAGAAAAGAGGAGAATTTTAAACTACCATCTGTGGCAGGGCAAACAATAAAGCCAAAGGTCTAAGAAGGTGCAGATATCTGACCCCAGAAGTGCTAACATGAATAGTTTAAGTGCAAACTGGAAAAAAACATAAAATGTGAACACTTTTTGGTTTGTTTTACAGTTAATCAGGGTTTAAGGAATGCAGCTTTGGAAGACTGTGCTTTGTGTCAAGAAAGTATTTCATCCTCAGAGCTCGCAGCAAAGGCCAGAGATGGGGACTTTGAAGGTACTTTCTTTTTCTCTGAGAAATAAAGTGAGACCACACTGTATAAAAAGCCATGTCCTAATGAAAAGAAAACTCTCTTAAAATCCAGCTCTGGAGAACTGCTGTAACATCTTGTCCTGGTATGGTTTGGAGACCAAGTCAAATGATAAACCAAGTGTATTTCTTGCGGATTCTTTTTCTCTCACAGCTTCATGGAACTCTGATCTATTAAGTGTCGTATTAGCATAGAATCCCAGAATGGTTTGGGTTGCAAGGGAGCTTCAAGATCATCTAGTTCCAACCCCACTGCTATGGGCAGGGAAACCACCTACTAGAGCAGCTTGCTCAAGGTCCCATCCAGCCTGCTTTTGAACACTGCCAGGCTTGGAGCTTCCACAGTTTCTCTGGGCTACCTGTTTTAGTGCCTCACCACTCTGCTGTGGAAGAATTGCTTCCTCATGTTTCATGTCAATCCAGCTTCTTCCAGCCTCTCACTCCATGCCTTTGTGTGAAGTCCCTATCCAGTCTTCCTGTAACTCCCTTCAAGTACTGGAAGGCTGCTCTGAGGTCTCTCTAGACTCTTGTCTTCTCCAGGCTGAACTCTCTCCGCCTGTCCTCACAGCAGAGGTGTCCCAGTCCTCTTATTGTTATGGCTTCCTCTGGACTTGCTCTAAGAGCTCTATATTTAGCTTGGAGAAGACGAGGCTCAGGGGAGACCTTATTGCTGTCTACAACTACCTGAAGGGAGGTTGTAGACAGGAGGGGGTTGGTCTCTTCTCCCAGGCAACCAGCACCAGAACAAGAGGACACAGTCTCAAACTGTGCTAGGGGAGGTTTAGACTTGAGGTGAGGAGAAAGTTCTTCCCAGAGAGAGTTGTTAGCCATTGGAATGTGCTGCCCAGGGAGGTGGTGGAGTCACCGTCCCTGGAGGTGTTCAAGAGGGGATTGGACGTGGCACTTGGTGCCATGGTTTAGTCATGGGGTCTGTGGTGACAGGTTGGACTTGATGATCTTTGAGGTCTCTTCCAACCTTGGTGATTCTGTGATATTCTTCTTGAGTTGAGGGCTCCAGAGCTGCACACAGTTCTCCAGGTGGGTTCTCAGGAGAGTGGACTAGAGGGGGAGAATCCCATCCCTTGGTCTGTTGCCTATGCAGCTTTTGAGTGCTCTACAAATTGTCATATCCAGAATGAGAAAGTTCTGTTCAGTATTGTCTTTGATCCAGCACATGACATTACAGCTGGCAGGTTTCAGAGGGCAGTGCAAGATGCAAAGCCAGAAGGAAGGTCGTCTTAAACAAATCTAAAGCCATCTTTAGTATCATTTGCTCTTTGTGGAGGCCCTGCTTTTTCCCATGGTAGAAGTACCTTTTGTGTTTTCTTCACTTGTATCTTTGATGGAAATACTTTGCCTATTGTATTCATGTTCCTTACCGTGTTTCTAAGGAAAAAAAACTTCAGCCAAGTCTGCTGAGGTTACTGAAGAATGGTAAGAGTGAAGAAAAAATGCATGTGTAAATCTGAAAGTTTTGGTGGGGATTCAAGCATTTGGATTGCTCAGAAGCTTTTCTTTCTCTGTTTTTGAATCTGAGCTGCAGTGGGAGTGCTTAGGTGTCAGTTATGGGCTGGTGTGGTAAACACTGTATAAAAAATGGATTAGAAGATAGCAGAGCAGTTGCATTCCAAGAATAAGGAAAGAGAAAGTAGATGTATGAGATGGAGCAAATAAGAAAGCAATCAGCTTTGATCTTCAGGCCTGAGTGGTGATTTCAGCACACCCAGAGCCCAATTATCCAAGCAATGGTATCTCTGTGGTCAAGTGAGAGAGACAAGACAAACATCATCTGTGAAACTGCAGCTGAGCTTCCCAGAAACTCAAGTGTGCAGTCATTTCCCTCTGGTTTGAAACTCTGATCTATTGTTGTTCATCTGTCCATGTAAGCTGCTCTTCTTCCAGGAGAGGTTCAGAGTGCTGGATGGCTGAGAACTGAGTGCTAAGTGCTGTATTTCTCTCTGCTTGGATGCAGAAGGGGGGGGGTGGGGGGTGACCAACAGAGATGTGGTGTGGGTTCATGTCATTTGTCATTAAGATCAGAAATCACAAAGGGAGGGGGGGAACCCTACTCTTGAAGATTAGGTTTCAGAGTAATGCTCCATATTTATAAGTTCTATTGTGCTTATGTAAAACCCATGGCTTGCTTGCTTGCTCACCCTTCTTCTGAAGCTGCAGGCTAAAGGATCTCGAATCTAATCTCTTTCGAGCAGCAGGGCTAATTCATGTGTGCTGCACTATAGAAATACTATCTCTTCTGGAGGAAGATGATTTGGTAGCAGATAAAGAGCTATTCAATAGTCATTTTAATTGATTTTTCTATTGTGCTGTAATTCAGAATGTCACAGAAGGTGCAGGAAAGAACAAATTTTCAGGCAACCCCCTTGCCATGTATAGGCTGTATTGGAAAAGAATGCAAGAGATTATTCATCCTCTACCACCTCAGCTCATCTTCTTTTGTTTTGAATCGATGCCTGATGCTGTCAGGGAATTTGACTTACAGAACCTGCAAGCCAGTTATTCTGAACTGCAGGATGCCTGAATAACCTTCTCACAGTGAATGTACATTTTGTCATGGCAAAGTCACTTCACTTCTCTGGCATGTTATTCAGCTTTTAGGGCTCCTCAACTTTTTATTGCGTCTTCTATCGGCACAGGGAAGGTTTTATGTTTTGGAGAAGTGCAGCCTGTGGCTTTGGATGTTATTTATTGAAATAGAAGACAGCAGTCTGAGTGCTTAGGTGGGATTGTGGTTGCTTAGGTGGTGTTATGGATGCATAGGAGTGCAGTGAGATGGAGTTTTTGAAGTTAGAAGGGCCCCTGCAGCACCCAGGCAGCATGAGTCAGTTATGCCCTAAGTGTGTGATAAATCCTAAGCCATAGATCAATGGAATATGCAGGTAACCACAGCAAAACCATCCCCTTCCCTGCACCTTTGTTCCTTAGCAGATTGCCCAGGATCCTGATGTCCAGGTGGGTTTTGAAAAGTCTGAAGTAGAAAGACTCCACAGCCTCTCTAGGGGGGGAAACAAAACAACACCAACAACAAAAGGCAAATCAGTAGCTCCTCCCTTGTGCTGTTGTGGCAGTACATGAGCATATATCACATTGAGGAGGTCCAGCAAGCTACCTGCCAGAAAAGCTTTTTCCAATTATCCAATAAATCCCTCTTACCGAAAGTACCAAATGTGTGAGATTGCTTCCAATCAATGGGAATAAACCCCACAACCCACCACAGGCAGAAAGCAAGCCCAGCAACCTGAACAAATAAATGGGCTTAAGATTCTACTGAAGGTTCCAGCCTCTGCTCAGATTATGAAGATGAATCACTTGTTTTTGTCAGATTTCTCATTCTTACTCTATATAAACCCCACCAGCTGGTCTGGGTTGTAAAACAAATATGAATGTTTATTATGAGCCAACTGACATTGGCAAGGGTATAAGAGTTAAATCCTGTGACCTTCTGAAGGTTGAAATACAATCAACTCCAGATTAATTGGCATTCCCCAACAAAAGCATTTTCAAGAGAAGAGATGAGCCTAGGGTGTATTATGTTCAGCTTTGCTGTCCTAATGCCTCAGGGCTTGGTGGTTGGGGTTTTGATTTTAGGAAGCAGATATATTTGTAGTCCATAGAGCATAGAAGGCTCTGTGTTTTCATAGAGAGAGAGAATATAAAGCAAATATATTCAAGGGAAATATAAATGTAAGATGAGTTTATACAATATTTCATAGGTCAAGTCTTCAGTACACTGACCTTTCGTGGCCTGGTTGTGTGGTGGAGAAGATGGAAAGCTCTGTGTAGAAAAATCACACAGTAGCAGCAGCTGCTCAGAAGAAAGCAGATTGGGCTCTTTGCTACTAGTGCTGCTTGCTCTGGATTGCAGTAACAGCAGAAGGCCCCTGTCTCCTGGCACCTTTTGTGGGTCTGTCTTTCTCCTGGTGAGCTGTGAGAAGATTAAGATAGAATAGAATTAACCAGGTTGGAGAAGACCTTTGAGTATCATAGCATCAGTCAGTGTTGGAAGGGACCACAAGGATCATCTAGTTCCAACCCCCCTGCCATGGGCAGGGACACCCCACACTAGATCAGGCTGGCCAGAGCCTCATCCAGTCCAACCTGTCACCCAATACCATCTAATCAACTAAACCATGGCACTGAGTGCCTCATCCAGTCTCTCTTGAAACACTTCCAGGGATGGTGACTCCACCACCTCCAGGTTATTGGGAAGTTCCTAAGATGCTGCTTGGGACAAGCTGCTGCTGGATAATGAGCTGACCGAAGAGGCTTGCATGGGACAGGGAGTGGGCATTGTGGCTCACACATGGATTATAGGATACCACCATGTGTGAAAAATGTAAAAAATTAGTTAACCTAATATAAATATATCCCAGCCAGGACAGAGCTGCATCATTCTTTAATATATATCACAGCTTTAGAAAACCAAACCTCAGGGAAACAGGGATCTGATGTCTTTCTGCCATTTCTGTGTCTGAGGTC
Source organism: Melanerpes formicivorus (assembly GCF_026170545.1). NCBI lineage: Eukaryota > Metazoa > Chordata > Aves > Piciformes > Picidae > Melanerpes > Melanerpes formicivorus. The sequence continues at coordinate 10,896,080 of NW_027142370.1, read as the reverse complement.
ATGTTTCTAACCCCAACACAAAACCTGGTTTGCATTTGCCAGTGGGTTCCCATAGATTCCCACACAGAGTAACTTCTTTTCTTTGGCCTTCATAATGATTTTAATGTATTCTCCTCTTTATCTGTCTGTATATGTGATCAAGCCTATCACTGCTGACCATGTTTGGGAGCACTACATTTATCCTGGTGAGCTCAATGGTTTCAACAGTGAACTTTTGACCACACATGTATTTTGGGGATGGTTTACAAGTCAGTTGTCCATGTCATGAAGTTACAGGGTGGCTAAGGAAGTGAGTTACACATCTTGTCTAGGAATAAGCATGAGACAGCTGTGAATGGGAAGGCTTTCTCATGGGAAAACAGGAAGCATTCTGGAGCTGTTGGTGCTCTGTGACAATATTTGCTGTGGCATCTCAGCTTTCTCTGCACCCATACATTGATTTTTAGGTTTTTTTCCCCTCCTTGTCCCTCTATCATCAATACAGAGCTGCCTTGCTTGCTACCACCTAGCTCCAACCCCAGCCATAATGGATTTGCTGTGGCTGCCAGTACAAGTGTCTGCTGGTGCCAAATGGTGCTAGCATCTGTTTGCTGCACAACAGCATGCTATTTCTCCTTGATCCCTTTCCATCTTGTAATACTCCAGCCCACCCACTTCTGCCTAGTCACAGGTTCTCCCTGCTCTCCAGCCAGCAGCAGAAGCACAGTTCAGTAAGGTATGGTCCCGAGGCTCCAGCTCTTGTTCTTATTAGCAGAAGTCAGAAGGTTTTGAAAACCCACCCATGCTACTCTGTGTGCAGAGTCTAATCACAGTGAGCCTACAATTAGCTGTCAAACCCTAGCTGAATGCTTCAATTACTATTTCTTTTTCTGTGTTTGTTGTTCTCTATGCTCCTGTGGCCACTCTATTATTTATAATCATGACCAGTAACATCTTCCAAATGGAAGAAGTTGAATTCCCGCCTAGTTCAGTGGCCAAACAGTCCAGACAAGGCTTTTCCTTATTCAACAGCTGTGCTTACAGGAGGTGAGAGAAGAATCTAGCATCAAGTTTCCTGTAATGAGGCAGTGGTTTACAATCCACAGAGCATATTTCATCGTGCACAGAAAGTTACAGACTTCGGTACAGCTTTTATGTTGTCTTTCAAGCTCCATGCTTTGGGGAAAGCTTTCTACAGATGCACAGAGACTCCATTCTAAGAAAGCTGTTGGGGGGAAAAAGTTGTACTTGAAGCTGCTAAGTCTGTCCCTCTGCATCCTCCCTCAGCCCTGAAATTGTCATCCAATAATTTTGTTGAAGCAGAAAATTGAAAAATGTCAAGCCAGACAATCAACACTGAAGCTGCTGAGCAAGGGTAAAGGTTACTTCACTACAGTTTCCTCCTAGGACTCTTACAGAAAAGTCAGAGGTTCCCCTGAATGACATGTGGGAAATAGTGTGATAAGGGAGTAAAAGGTTCATTTTGTCCTGGCAGCTGGAGGAGTGAAGTAATGAAACTCTGATCTAGAAAATGTTATATCTACTACGGAGCCATAGAGTCCTAAAATGGTTTGGGTTGGAAGGAACCTTGAAGATCATCTGGTTCTGACCTGCTGCCACGGGCAGGGGCACCTCCTAGTAGTTGTTCAAAACTCCATCCAGCTTGGCTTTGAAGATGTCCAATTCAAGGCACCTCAGTTCTCTGCTTCCCATACTTCAAGCTGTGAGCATTTACAGCTTTTGCTTTCCTCAGAAGAACTCCAGCCAGCCTGTCTGACCCTTCTTTGCCACAGTGAGGGTAATGCACACTGATAGTTGCAGCAGTGCAAGTTCACAGGCGGCTGGGGCAGCAACCCTCTCAAGGTTAGCTTGGTAAAAGTATGATCAGGGTTATGCTTTAAAATCTAGTACACATTAGTGCAAGAGGAGCTTTCCCTTTGAGCTCTGCATCGGGGATAGTTGATAAAAACAACAGATGTGGAAGAGAGTGTTTCTCTGAGTTGTCTGGCCAGGCATTGGAACAGGCTGCCCAGGGAAATGGTGGAGTCACCATCCCTGGAGCTCTTCAAAAACACAGCTAGACATGGCACTTCAGGACGTGCTTCAGTGGCTGTGGTGCTGTTGGTTGACAGTTGGACTTAATAATCTGAGAGGTTTTTTCCAACCTTAATGATTCCATAATGCAAACACTACCACAAGCTTAGGGTTTAGTAGCTGCTCCTCAAAAGGGAGTTGTGGTGGGCTTGCTTTCTGATTTGTTTGCTACCAGAGTATAGATCTGCTAAATTAGGGCTTCTTCAAGCTCCAACAACCTCTGGGATAATATTCTTCTCCTACTCCTGGCCCAGTCTCTGGGATGATTCTTCTCCAACCATGACCCAATGTCTTGTCTCAGCACCAGTGAACGAAATTTCAGGTCTGATATTCGGTCCATGCTGTTGATAGATCTGGGTCCAGGCTCTCCTCATGTTTTAGGAAGCAGAGGTGTTCTCCTTGGCTTGGTAAGATTAGGTGGACTGCAGTAGGTCTGTTGTTCTTTAACATCTTCATTGATGATCTGGATGAGGGCATTGAGTCCATCATCAGTAAATTTGCTGATGACACCAAGCTGGGGGCAGGAGTTGATCTGCTGGAGGGTAGAGAGGCTCTGCAGAGGGACCTCGACAGGCTGGACAGATGGGCAGAGTCCAAGGGCAGGAGATTGAACACATCCAAGTGCTGGATTCTGCACGTTGGCCACAACAACCCCATGCAGAGCTACAGGCTGGGGTCAGAGTGGCTGGAGAGCAGCCAGGTGGAGAGGGACCTGGGGGTACTGGTCAATGGTAGGCTGAACATGAGCCTGCAGTGTGCCCAGGCAGCCAGGAGGGCCAATGGCATCCTGGCCTGCATCAGGAACAGTGTGGCCAGCAGGAGCAGGGAGGTCATTCTGCCCCTGTACACTGCACTGGTTAGGCCACACCTCGAGTCCTGTGTCCAGTTCTGGGCCCCTCAGGTTAGGAAGGAGGTTGACTTGCTGGAACAAGCCCAGAGAAGGGCAACGAAGTTGGTGAGGGGCTTGGAGCACAGCCCTGTGAGGAGAGGCTGAGGGAGCTGGGGTTGCTTAGCCTGGAGAAGAGGAGACTCAGGGGTGACCTTATTGCTGTCTACAACTACCTGAAGGGAGGTTGTAGACAGGCAGAGGTTGGTCTCTTCTCCCAGGCACCCAGTACCAGAACAAGAGGACACAGTCTCAGGCTGTGCCAGGGGAGGTTTAGGTTGGATGTTAGGAAGAAGTTCTATGCAGAGAGAGTGAGTGCCCATTGGAATGGGCTGCCCAGGGAGGTGGTGGAGTCACCATCATTGGATGTGTTCAGGAGGAGACTTGATGGGGTGCTTGGTGCCATGGGTTAGCTGTTTGGGTGGGTTGGATTGGTTGATGGGTTGGACACGATGATCTTGAAGGTCTCTTCCAACCTGGTCTGGTCTATTCTATTTTAGCAAAATAGATTTGCATGTGCTTTTGGAGGGTGTTTACAGCAGCTATGATCTTAATAGGCTTGTGGTTTCCTTAAAGCTCCAGCAGCTTGGATTTATGTGACATCTGTAACTTTCATAGAACAGGACTTTTTTTAGCTAATGAAGTTGTAGAGACAAGGTAAAGGTGATTCTAAAAGCTGCAGCAGAAGTCCAGTAAAAACTGTCATGATTTCTGGGAAATGGTGATGTAAGACTTTTTTGAGTAGACTTGGGAATATGTTCTTTTCCAATGTGTTTTTGAGTCTTCATACTTACTTAGCTTTATCTTCTGCCTTTCTTCTTATTTCTCTAAACTTGTTTCTTATTCTTTTAAACCCATGTCTTTTTCCTTTCCCTGCTTAGTTTCTGTACAGGCTTTTAATGTTTCCTTCTTAAATGTATTTCCGTAGCCTTTCGATCTCGTTAATCCCTTCCCTCCCTCGCTCCTCCTCTTTGATGTTTGTGCTGTAGTCTTCATCTGGTTCCCAACAGACTTCTCTTAGCTCATTGCATGATAAAGCAGGGGGCCAATTAGCCTACCAAGAAGGTTTTTCCCTCCTTCCCTTGTACAAATCCCTGAAGCACAGGCAGAGACTCTCTGGATGGGATGTTTCCACTTGCTGCCTCATGCAGAGCTGATGCAGCAGCATAGCCTGGAGAAGGACTACACCATAGAAAGCCTTGGGGTACAGAGCTGCTGCCCACCTTCCAGCATCTCCTCAGGCTCCTGCTAGGGGTTTAATTTGTATAATTCACTCTGCTCTTCGTAGTAAAGCTTCATCCCCTCCTGAGACTGCTCTTCAGAGAATATTTTGAGCTCCTAATCCATGGAAAGCCTGATAACTCATCGCTAATACACATAAATCTCAGTGGCTGCTCCCCAGGCTGAGTGAGATGAGGCTGGTGAAGAGGACCAAGGGGTGTGATCCCCTTGCCACTACTGGGCTCAGAAAGACCAAGTCCCTCAGAGAATCACAGAATGATAAGGGTTGGAAGGGATCTAGTCCACCGAGGTCAGGTGTCCAGACAGGTTTTGAATGATTCCAGAGATGGCAACTTCACAACCTGTCTGGGTAGCCTGTTCCAGTGCTCTACCACCCTCATTATAAAGAAGTTCCTTCTCATGTTTAGATGGAACTTCCTGTGTTCAAGTTTGTGCTCATTACCTCTTGTCCTGTCGCTGGGCACCGCTGAAAGCCTGATACCCACCTTTTAAATACCTATAAGAGTAAATAAGACTTCCTCTCCCTGCCACTCCCCAGTCTTCTTTTCTCTAGGCTAGAAAGCCCTTCGTCCCTCAGCCTCTCTGCATCAGAGAAGTGTTCCAGTCCCCTAATCAGCTTTGCAGCCCTTTGCTGTACCCTCTCAAACAGTGCCCTGTCCTTCTTGAACTGGGGGTGGTGGTGCAGAACTGGACCCAGTACTCTAGATGAGACCTCCCCAGGGTGTGGAGTAGGGGTTCATTCATGGCTTCATCCTCCTGCCAGTCTGAGCACTTCAGCTCCAGTCCAGCACTGCCTTCAGTTCAAGTGCATGCTCTCAACCTGGAGCCTGTATCTGTGTAATGTTCAGTGCAAGGCCCTTTTCACTCATGCTGGAAGCTACAGCACAGGGCTAATGGCCCCCAGTTCATCATTTGGAACCTCATTCCAAGCCTGCACCACGGAATGATTTGGGACATTTCTCTCCTGATTCCTCCCCACACAGACTTTACTGACTGTAGCTGGGTGAGGAGGATTAAAGCAATTAATGCTTGTAGAGCATTTGGAATGATAAAAGCTGTTACATAACCAAGTGTTACTATTTGGGGGTGTGCTGCAGTGCAGCAGATATTGGTGTGAGCCATGAGAATGTTGGCAGGGCGCTGCAGCCCTGAAAGGATGGGGTGTGGGGCTGGCCACATTGTCCTGCCAAAGGGTCTTTGTTGTTCTGGGGTCACTCTCTGGGGGGGAAAAGAAGTGTCCTTTAGCTTGCTCTGCTGATGCCTTTTGTCAAGCAGCAGATGTGACAGCAGTGTGGAGTGTCAGTCCCACTAACCTGGGAGAACATTCTGTAGGGAGGGTTTTAATGTTGCTGTGCACTGAATGCTGCTGAGGTGTGATCTAATCTTTTATGCCTTTGCAGAAACAAAGTTTGCAGGTGAATTCATCTGGCAGCCAAGTCGTTCTGCCACCACAACCCAGGGATGATGTAACTGTTGTGTGCTTTGGAGGTCGTTGTTCACCAAAATTCCTGTTTCTCCTGGGGTTTTGTCAGGCCCTGTGTAATGGGTTAACAAAAGAGTTCAGGAAGGGAGATTTTCAGCCTGCAAGAGACAGCACAAGGCACTGTTGAGTAACAGGCTTGTGCTTCACACCTTTAGAGTCTGGAGAACAGGTCTGGTGAGGGAACGGGGGTTGTTTAGTCTGGAGAAAGGATGCTGAGGGCAGGAGACTTCATTGCCCTCTACAACTACCTGAAAAGAGGTTGGAGTGAGGTTTTGCTGACAGCACCAAGCTGGGGGCAGGAGTTGATCTGCTGGAGGGTAGAGAATCTCTGCAGAAGAACATCAACAGGCTGGACAGATGGGCAGAGTCCAAGGGCGTGAGATTGAACACATCCAAGTGCCAGGTTCTGCACGTTGGCCACAACATCCCCAGGCAGTGCTACAGGCTGGGGTCAGAGTGGCTGCAGAGCATCCAGGCAGAGAGGGACCTGGGGGTGCTGGTTGATAGTAGGCTGAACATGAGCCTGCAGTGTGCCCAGGCGGCCAGGAGGGCCAATGGCATCCTGGCCTGCATCAGGAACAGTGTGGCCAGCAAGAGCAGGGAGGTCATTCTGCCCCTGTACACTGCACTGGTTAGGCCACACCTCGAGTCCTGTGTCCAGTTCTGGGCTCCTCAGTTTAGGAAGGAGGTTGACTTGCTGGAACGAGTCCAGAGAAGGGCAACAAAGTTGATGAGGGGTTTGGAACACAGCCCTGTGAGGACAGGCTGAGGGAGCTGGGGCTGCTTAGCCTGGAGAAGAGGAGACTCAGGGGTGACCTTATTGCTCTCTACAACTACCTGAAGGGAGGTTGTAGACAGGCAGATTGTTGGTCTCTTCTCCTAGACAGCCAGTACCAGAACAAGAGGACACAGTCTCAGGCTGTGCCAGGGGAGGTTCAGGTTGGATGTTAGGAAGAAGTTCTATACAGAGAGAGTGATTGCCCATTGGAATGTGCTGCCCAGGAAGGTGGTGGAGTCGCCATCACTGGAGGTGTTCAGGAGGAGACTTGATGGGGTGCTTGGTGCCATGGGTTAGCTGTTTAGGTGGGTTGGATTGGTTGATGGGTTGGACACGATGATCTTGAAGGTCTCTTCCAACCTGGTTTGGTTTATTCTAAATGGGAGTTGGTCTCTTCTCCCTAGTAACAAGTGATGAGACAAATGGAAATGGACTCAAGTTGTGCCAGGAGAGGCTTAGGTTGGGATATTAAGAAAAATGTCTTTGCTGCAAGAGTGGTCAGGCACTGAAACAGGCTGCCCAGGGAGGTGATGGAGTCACCATCCCTGGAGGTGTTCAAAACACCGTGTAGACATGGCACCTGTGAATCATAAACTGATATTGAGAGTAAGTTTCACTGGGCAAGTAGCTGGGGAGGTTGCAGAGAAGGGAAAGAATTGGAAAGGAAAGTCTATTGGGCTCACTGCTATTGATGCTTCATCTCAAGCTGGCAGTCCTGCATCTCCTCAATGCTGAAGCAAAACTTACCTTTGAAGCAGGAATGTTAGCTTAGTGTCCCTACAGAACATTTTCTGATGAGCTGTTCCTGGGAATGAGGTGAAGGCTGCTGTGCTCTCTCTTTTTTAATTCACCCCAATTGGTCATTTTTCTACACACAGACTTTGGGTTTGGTTATTGTCCTTAGAGATCAGAGCAGTTTGTTCCTTAAGTGAAGCTTCCTCAAACTAGTTTGTCTTCTAAAACAGCTGGATAGCCTGTAAGAGCTGAGTCAGGATTTGAAGTTCAGTCACCAGCTTTTTGGACATTTCCTGCAGTGAAGGCTGTATCCTTTTGCCTGGAATCTGACAAAGGTTGCACTGTGACAAGCACATGAAAACCAGTTGTGTTTGAACAATAAAATGGATTTTTCATTTGTCTGCCTTCTGCTGGTGGTTGTAGCCCTTTTGTGCTCTGCATGAACTGCACCATGTAGTTTGGTGTTTGATAATATGCTCCTCGAGGCAGGGATCTCGCCTCTCAGGTCTATAATTCAGCGGATGCATGGGTCACACACTCCAGTGCTTGGAGAGAAGCTGCATACAGGGAGCTTGGGTGAATCAACCAGCTGTTCATGTTTACTGTGTCCATAGTCTCCTTCTGGATAGAACTCTCTTTGCCCTTCATTTGCTTATTAACAGTTTTATTAAGCAATGGGCTCCATCATTTGTACACCTGCAGTTTTAGATCTCAGAGGTCACGTCAGCCTGACACCAGCAGAAGTGAGCCTAATACCTCCTGCTCTGCCAAAACCAAATTGTTTCCTTGCCTGGCTTTTATGGGAGGTTAGAGAGCTCACAGGAGAAATAAACAACTGAAACATGCTGTTGGGGATGATGGTCGAATTCCTGCTCTGTTAAGTCTTGTACACTTGATTTTGTGGTTTTGCTGTAGTTACTCATGATTTCCAGTAAGGGTTCTAATAGTTTAGCAGTCAGTAATCAGGCTTGGAGCTTATTACCTTGCTTGCCTAACTGCAGAACAGCAGCCAACCTTGCTGTGGGGAGGGCTGAAGAGGCTGGGTATGGTCTCAGCTCTACGCTTGCCTTGCATTGACAAACCCACCTGTGATGCAGTTCTGCTTTGAGTTTCTTGTCTTCATACTTCCCTTTTGCTTATTTCCTTTTCTTTGCCCCTCTGTTTGACTAGGGTATATTTCATTTCAATCCAAAGCTGCCATGTGCTGTTTCAGTGCCTGCTGTGCTCTGCCCTAAGGTGGGCACCTGGCAGAGATGGGGGGAGTGGAGCCCTGGGCATCCTGCCTGTTTGCAGAGCACCTTGAGAAACTCAGATGAGAACAGCTGCTGTTACATTTTATTCTCCCTGCTCCCCTGAGGCTGTGGTAATCTCGTGTTTGTTTTTATTGCCTTTTGATTTATGTTCCTTTTTGCTGCTGTGTTTCTGACAGATCCTCCTGACTGGGTTCCAGATGAAGTCTGCAGCTACTGCACTGCGTGCAAGGCTCCTTTCACAGTCATTCGCAGGAAACACCACTGTCGGAGCTGTGGCAAGGTAATGACTCAGTCAGACATGTGAGGAGTGATCCACCGAAGGGAACAGCAAATCTCTGCCTGCCCCGGGAGCTCAGCCGCGCGGCGCAGCGCGTGCGCTTGGCCGGGGCTCTCGAGGCACAAGTGGGTTTGTGTGTCTTGGCTCTCAACTGCTCAGCTTATGTTTAGAAAGTGGGTGGGAGGGGGTTGGCTTTTATACAGCAGTAAGCATTTGTCTGCTTAAAAAGCAGAATTCCCTGCTGAGATCCTGGAACGAGCGCCCCAAACTCAGAGTCGCTCTGGATGAGTGCAGTAAGCTTCACCAGGCTGTGGCCTGTGCTGCCAGGGGGTGATGTGTGGCTCAGCTGCAGGGACACCATGTCCCTTTGCTTTCTTTCTAAACCTCTGCAGGAGGACTGTGATGTATAGAGCTGCCTCTCAGCCAGTTTGGGGGATGTAAGAGGGAGGGAGGGAGAATAAAACAGTCATTTGCTGCAGGAAGCCAGAAACCTGCAGTCCCGTTTTGCTTGCTTGCTGGTGCGCAAGTTCAAAAGCAAGAAGGTGGAGTGGGTGGCTGTGTTGTCTTTCAATGGATTTGCAGGAGCAGGAACTTTGGAGACATTTGCAAGTATTCCTCTAGTCTTTCTTTAAAAGCAATGGAGAGAGGTGCTTCATCTCTTCTGTTGGAGCTGCCTTCCCTTGTGACCTGCAGAGACAGAGCAGCCTGCTTTGGCTGATGCCAGTGCCTGGGCACAGCCAGATGAAGTGGTCATGGGCTTGTGAGCTGCCTGCAGAGCTTTGACTTGCTGTGCTGAGGGGGGGTGGTGTTGCCAGTCAACAAAAGCCCAGCATGTACCATCTTCTCTGCTCCCTCCTTGAAACCAGTTTTGCCCCCTCTAGTTCTGCCAAGGCCCTGAAGTGACATCTGCCTCTTGTTTTGCAGATCTTCTGTTCCCGCTGCTCCTCCCACTCTGCTCCATTACCTCGCTATGGTCAGATGAAGCCTGTCCGTGTTTGCACTCACTGTTACATGTTCCATGTCACTCCTTTCTACAGTGACAAAGCTGGTATCTGACATAGTAAACTACTGGTGTGTCTGCTGGACTGATAGATTTGACCTAAGCCAAGAATTCACTTGCAAGAGGGACCCCGTGAGGGCATGGAGGCTGTGACATCCATCGTTATGAGTTTTGTACAGACAGTTTATACTGCATTTTGCTAAGCTGCTAAAGGGAAGTATGAAGTGGCTGCAGCTCTGGGGCTGCAGTACAGTCTTCCATAAATGTATAACATTCATGTTACGATGCCATATGCAGAACAAATGCACTGTGGGGGAGGAGACAGGGCTCGGAGTGGAACAAGCATCACTGCTTGTCTTACATGCTAGGAGCAGAGTAACAAATCCATCCCAGCAAGTCCAAATCCTGAAGCTCAGACATGTCTGTGCTCACCACAAAACCAGCATGGCTGTGAGTGTCAGCACTCTCTCCCTGCTGCAGTTTCACTTTCCCATTACTGGATTGGGGGTGGGGGTTTTTTTTGCTCCCCATGCTAAGCAAAACTCCTTCAAATCCATATGACAAAGGCAAACTTGTCTGTGAATCACATAGGAAGCACTGAAGGTCCTGAAGCAGTCTCTTTCTATTGCCTTTCATGTACTGAGCAGAGCAATAACTCCCAGTTGTCTTCTTAAAAATCAAGTTTTACCACTTCCAGCTCCAGCTTTTAGGAGGTTTGGAAATGGTTATGATCTGCATCATTTCTGCTAAACTCCTCTTAGCAAAAGCCTGGCAGAGAATTTCCAGCTTGGCATTGGAAACTTAACCAACTTCTGAGGCAATGGGTACCCAATGAACAAATTCATGTCAAAATACATAGTTCAGTTTAGTTTATGAGAGCTTAGCAGCAAAACTTAGGAGTGATAAACCCTTTCTCCCATGACTGAGGTTTTTTAAGTGTGTTTTGGGGTTGCTTTTGTTTGTTTGTTGGTGGGTTTTTTTTCTTTAAAACCCATGGGGCCATTTGGAAACTTCTGGATCTGTTCACAAAACCCCTGGGGGCTTTCTGAAAACCCATGGAGCCGTCCTCAAAAGATCATGGGCCCATTCTGACACTTAGAAATCCATTCCCCAAGCCCATGGGGCATTTTTAATACCTATGGATCCATTCTCAACCCCCTGGGGCCATTCTGAAGCTTATGGCTCCATTCTCAAATGCCCTGGGGCCATTCTAAAGCTTCTGGGGCCATTCTTAAGCTTGTGGATCCATTCTCAATACCCTTGGGGCCATTCTAAAGCTTATGGATCCACTCCCAACCCCCTGGGGCCATTCTGAAGCTTATGGCTCCATTCTCATATGCCCTAGGGCCACTCTAAAGCTTCTGGGGCCATTCTCAAAACCCCTGGGACCATTCTGAAGCTTATGGATCCATTCTCAAATGCCCTGAGGCCATTCTGAAGCTTATGGATCCATTCTCAAATGCCCTGGGGCCACTCTGAAGATTATGGATCCATTATCAAAACCCTTGGGGCTATTCTGAAGCTTATGGCTCCATTCTCAAATGCCCTGGGGCCACTCTGAAGCTTCTGGATCCATTCTCAAATGCCCTGGGGCCACTCTGAAGCTTCTGGATCCATTCTCAAATGCCCTGGGGCCACTCTGAAGCTTCTGGATCCATTCTCAAATGCCCTGGGACCACTCTGAAGCTTCTGGATCCATTCTCAAATGCCCTGAGGCCAGTCTGAAGCTTATGGATCCATTCTCAAATGCCCTGGGGCCACTCTGAAGATTATGGATCCATTATCAAAACCCTTGGGGCTATTCTGAAGCTTATGGCTCCATTCTCAAAACCCCTGGGACCACTCTGAAGCTTCTGGATCCATTCTCAAATGCCCTGGGGCCACTCTGAAGCTTCTGGATCCATTCTCAAATGCCCTGGGACCACTCTGAAGCTTCTGGATCCATTCTCAAATGCCCTGGGGCCACTCTGAAGCTTGTTGATCCACTCCCAACCCCCTGGGGCCATTCTGAAGCTTGTGGATCCATTCTCAAAACCCCTGGGGCCATTCTGTGTTTTTTTCCAAAGGTAAATATGTGATGAGACATTCCAAAGGTCCTACAGAATGGTCAGCCAGAGAAAAAGGGACTTGTTGTCCATGTTTGTCAGGGTCACTGTGTAAGATGTTGCAGGCTGGTCCTTCACTCATGCTAACATCTTGGGAGCCTTTTGCATTTCTGTGCAATGCCAGACATTTGGTTTTCTCTCCACGTGGGGAGGAAAGCCATGAGCCCCCCTGGGTTCACACTATGGCCACATGCCAACTGCTTGCAGTAAGAGCTCCCCAAGCACTGAGGTGGTGAAGGTGTTTGGACAGGCTTTGAGTTAGCCACATGAGAAGGCAGGCAGGCTGTGCTGTGGTTGCAGAGGGAGGCAGATCAAGAGCCCTTTGCTGGATCCCCTATCACAGTATTTCCTGCCTAGCAGTCTTAAGCGACGCCTTTCCAAGTGATAAATACAACAGCAAACAGGCTGAGGAAGTTGTGTGCGGTGTCATGCTTCACCAAGGTGATCCAGCAAAGCTGACCAGTGCTGGTTTTTACTCATAGCATCATAGTATCAGTCAGGGTTGGAAGGGACCACAAGGATCATCTAGTTCCAACCCCGCTGCCATGGGCAGGGACACCCCACACTAGATCAGCCTGGCCAGAGCCTCATCCAGCCTGGGCTTAAACACCTCCAGGGATGGGGCCTCAAACCACCCCCCTGGACAACCCACTGTTATAATTTATTTATGTTGGGGGGTGGGAGGGGCACATTCCCTTTGTTAAGTGGTTTCATATTCGGTGTTAAGGAACCGTAGGAGGGTGCAAGAGTTCGTCACTCCTGTCGCTTCGAGTCCGATGCGTCGGCTTCACTTAGTTGCAGCGTAATGCACAAGCCTTACGATGCTGTTTGCACAGTGTCAGCTAGGATGTGTTATCCTCACCTTATTGTATGGATGATGATGATTGTTGTTGTTGTTACTCCCATGGAATCCCTTCCCACGGAATCCTTCCCACGGAATCCTCGGAGCGTCGGCGCTCCTCGGAGCTCGGCGAGGCGCGGGGCTGGGGTAGCCGGTGGGAAGTCGGTGACCGGGGTGCAAAGCAACGATACTTCTTCAGGCTTAAATCTCAGGCTTCACATTGCAATGATGATTGCAGTTTTATTTTTTAGAGGAAAAAAAAAAAAGTAAAGAAAAAAAAAAGTCAAGAGAAAAAAGTAAAGAGAGAGAAAAAAAAACCAAACAAAAAGACCAAACCAAACTCAACCCAACAAATCGAATGCTTCTTTTCTAGGATTAGAAAGAAAGAAGTACCAGAAACTTCAGTTGTGAAAGAAATATGCACACAAAAAAAAGTTTGCTTCTGTGGAAAAAAAAAAGAAAGAAAAGAGGAATCTTATTTAATGGACTGAATATTTATTCCAGCTTGTTTTTATTTTGTAAATGCTGTAATTCAGAATCATTTCCATAAATATATTTAAAAGATCTCAGACACTATAGTTTCTTATGTAAATACAGACTCCTATTTCTCTTACTGAAAAGCACAATGGCTATATCAATGCTAATATACATTTGCCTCAAGGAAGGCTTTCATCTTGTAATCTCTTCGGATAATTAAAGTGTCAGGACTTTCTACTTCCATGTGCTGGATTGCTCTTTCATTGCGGGGTCTGCTGATGTGGAGTGACAGCTGCCAGCCTGTCAGACCAACTGCCCTGGAGTCTTTCTCACTTGGCAAGGAGCAGCGAAGAAATGAGTTGGAGTTTGATGGTGGAAGTTGCCTGTATAGAGAATCGTGGAACTGTTTCAGTTGGCAAAGAGCTTTAAGATCCTGGAGTCCAACTGTCAACCCAACACCACCATGGCCATTAAACCATGTCCTGAAGTGCCATGTCGACACCTTCTGTGAACTCCTCCAGGGATGGTGACTCCACCACCTCCCTGGGCAGCCCTGGAGAGGAGGAGACTCAGGGGTGACCTTATTGCTGTCTACAACTACCTGAAGGGGAGTTGTAGACAGGCAGAGGTTGGTCTCTTCTCCCAGGCAGCCAGCACCAGAACAAGAGGACACAGTCTCAGGCTGTGCCAGGGGAGGTTCAGGCTGGAGGTCAGGAGGAAGTTTTACACAGAGAGAGTGATTGCCCATTGGAATGGGCTGCCCAGGGAGGTGGTGGAGTCACCATCACTGGAGGTGTTCAGGAGGAGACTAGACAGGGTGCTTGGTGCCATGGTTTAGTTGATTAGGTGGTGTTGGATGATAGGTTGGATGTGATGATCTTGAAGGTCTCTTCCAACCTGGTCTGGTCTAGTCTAGTCTAGTCTATTCTTGACCACTCTTGTAGGAAAGAAATTTTTCCTCCTCTCTAGCCTGAACCTTCTCTGACACCATTTCAGGCTACTTCCTCTCATTCTAACACTTGATACTAGGGAGAGGAGACTAACACCCACCCACCACCACCCCCCACACACACTCCCAACTTCCTTTCAGGTATGGAGATCAATGAGGTTTCCCCTTTGCCTCATGCATACCAAACAACCCCAGTTGCCTCACCAGACCTTATCTCCAGACCCTAGAGGGGTGGAGCACAAGCACTCAACAGTCCCTTGTCCTGTCTCTTGCAGGCTGAAAATCTCCCTTCCTGAGATAGCTTCTCAGTGGGCACCTCACACACGTGGCACATTTCATCTGAATTACCTTTTGGGGGTGGAGGGGATAGAAATGTGGGGTGGAAACAGCACTCCTTGGGTCTACCTGCACAGTTATTCTGGGGAAGCAGAAATGCCCAGTGCTGATTAGTTCTGTTCCTTGTGTGAAGCAGAACTGCTCTTGGCTTGGGGAGAATTAATTTTCCCCCCCCAGAAGACTTAATGCATGGCTTTAGGATGTGGTTTCTCAGAAGAAAAAGGTGTTACACTGCTCTGTGATGTTAGGATCTCAGCTTCAGCAGTGCAACAACAGGAACACTTCATAGGAAGCCTGCACTCAAGGTTGTGTTGGAATTCACATACACAATATCTGTGGGCAAATGATGCTGCCTGAAGGTGTGTATAAATAAATGGACAGCAAAACATTATCCTGAAGGGACTTTTAAACTGCAATCTACATCACTTACCACTTCCAAACAGGGGGGGAAAGGGGTTTGCTCCAAGCCACAGTGTGTTCCAACTGTTGCAGCAGTTTTCCTTGTGGGCATAGCACAACAGGAGTGCTAACAGGATGATAAGGTAAGAGCAACATTGCCAGGGGTGGGAGTAATTTACCTGGTGTTGGAGTCCTTTCTACAACAGGTTGCCTCTGAATCCAGGCTGTTCAGACTCAAAAAAGAAGAAAGGCAATTCAACTCTGAATCATTTGAAGTGATCCTTTTTAGGTCTGTACACGTCATGCAGCACTTCCTGCTCTCTCCAGGTTTGTAAAGGGAAGTGGCATATCAGGGCTCCCTCTGCAGTGGTAGGAGCTCCAATTTAAAAATGCCTCTTCTTCCAGGGAATGCCCCTGTGCAGAGAACTCAGAAATGCTTAAAAGCTGCCACACAGCAGCTCACAGCAAGGAGGTACTGGGATTGAAGTCATGGGTGAGGAAAATGAGCTTTCTGTATGGTGTTACCTGACCTGAGAAGAAGGAGGTGAAAGGTGGGGTACTTGTGTGTGGTTGTGTCTGTACATGGGTGGGGACTTGAAGCTGGGCTGTGGAAGCAGGAGACCTGCCCATAGGAAATGTCCAAGCAGAGCCCCATCACAACCCTGCCTGGGAGCTGGAGGGACCCAGCAGCACTGGCAGTGTCTGGGCTCAGGCTGAACTTGCTGTCAGTTTATGCAAAGTCAAAGCTGCTGGGTCTGCATCCTCCAGTTTCCGTGGCAACCCCCGATAGCATCTCTCCACTGGGTGCCAAGACTGCAGCACTGTTCCTGCACAGGCAGGCACAGAGGCTTCTGCCTTCTTCCTCAGAGGGATTGTGGTTGCTCAAACACTTCTGTAACCAAGATTTATGCTGCAGAGTCAGAAGCTTACTGTGACCTCGATTTTCTGATGATATTTACTGAATTAGGCTTTATTCATGTTGCTTGTCTGGAAGAACTCTTCTCTGTGGGCAGCTTTTTGACAACTTTTGAGGGTTCTTTAGGTTGTTTTTTTTCCTCCTCTTTCATTGTTTATTCTCTCCCCCCTCCCCCCCCTCATCCACTTCCAGTTTCTGCTGTGTTTGAACTAGATGCCTTGTGTATCCTCCTTGGTAGTAGGTAGTAAACATTACATTCAGGTAGTAAACATCACAGGCAATATTAGTTCAAAGAGCTTTCAGCCCTTTTGCTTCCTTATCTTGCCCTTCAAGTTCCTAGGCACAGGCTTGATTCAGCCCTGCATTTGCTATCCTTGTGAACATATAGAATAGAATAGAATTAACCAGGTTGGAAAAGACCTTTGAGATCACTGAGTCCAACCTATCACCCAACACCATCTAATTAGCTAAGCCATGGCACTAAGTGCCTTATCCAGTCTCTTCCTAAACACCTCCAGTGATGGTGACTCCACCACCTCCCTGGGCAGCACATTCCAATGGGCAATCTCTCTTTCTATGAAGAGCTTCTTCCTAACATCCAGCCTAAACCTCCTCTGGCACAGCTTGAGACTGTGAGACTTGTACCTGTAGGAGCATCTTGCCAGTCACCTCTTTCCTGCCACGGGCTTTGCACTAGGATGTTTAGGCTTCTGCAGTTATTCCTTTGCTCTGTGGAGGAGAAAGGAGGGACCCTAAATTCCAAGCTTTAATAAATAGCTTTTCAAAATAGAGTTTTCAATCTGACTCTTTGCTCTTAAGCAATGAAACAAACAAAAAACCCAAACGAAAAAATGGAATGGGGGGAAAAAAAGGCAAAGTATTAGGCTAGAAGGATGAAGGGGAGAAGACTTGCTATAGCAAATCTGGAAGTGTGAAGATGATGTTTTAATGAAATAATTGGGCTCTTTGAAAACAAGCTGTATCTGCACGTGTGAGGAGTGCTGGGGCTCATGCTTAAAACAAACTGGGTAATTAGTCTTTCACAAGCTCACTTCATTCCTTGTTGTCACTAAACAGGCAGGCTCTGAAGTGTCAAGTATGATGTATTTATTTTTTTTTACCCCCTCATGTGTCACTCAAAGATGCAGAGTTGTCTTCTCAGTCTTCCTCTGCACACCACCACCAGAGGCTCCCTTCTTTACAAGGAGTCCCATGGAAAAGACAAAGGCTGATGGGAACCTAGAAAGGTTGGACCAGATGATCCTTGAGATCCCTTCCAGCCTGGCATTCTCTGACTCGGCCTGTGGAGGCTCTGACCAAGCTTGTCTGCAAAAGAGGAAATTTCTCTGCATCTAGTGTGGCAAATGGGGAGCCTCCAGGACTCCTGCTGCTGCTCCACACTCCTGAGCTGTGTGGCAGCGGGGACAAGGCAACTGCTCATGGCCAGTTGTTGAGCTGTGCTGCCGTCTGCTCTTTCTCATGAGCTGGAGATGTCTAACACAGCCTGCTATGATGGAGTCCACTGTGCCCGGGGATGGTAGAGCCAGCCAGGTTGCAGGGTTTGGTGCCAGTGCCTCAGAGGCTTTTCTTCCCTTGATGCCACCAAGGGATGCTCCAGCTCTGCAGGGCTCTGCTGTGCTCCTGCCTCCCTGCTCATGTAAGTAGCTCATTAAGACTTTCAATGCTCTGTGAACCCATTTGAGGCCACAAGCTGCAGCACAAAGCCTTTTGTGGAGGGAGCAGCTTCCCTGGGTGGGATAAAAGCAGCAATCCTGGGGGGTTGTTTCTAATTCTCTTGGGACAGCAAGCAGCCGGCCAATGCTTGTCCTCTCTGCCCAGCCACTGCCGTCAGCTCCATCCACATCACCCTAGTCTGGAGACAGGGATGACTGGTTTGTCTCTATAAATAGCAGCTGCTGGTGATCCAAGTGGCTGAGGCGGGAGGCAGGCTGCAGGCAGCGGTCAGCAGGTGGTCAGCCGTAGGCTTGTTGTGACACCGTGCGGTCACCCGGAGCAGTGCCAGGGCAGGGGGAGCAGTGGCTGCTCCTCTCCCCTGGGGTGAAGGTAGGAAGGTCAGGTTGCACCCAAAGCACAGCTTTCAGCCCACTTCAGTCCTCCAGTTTTAGTGAAAAAAAACCCCAAACATTCCTGCCCTCTGCCCCTCAGCTCTCCCCTCCCCTCTGCCCCTCAGCTCTCCCCTGCCCTCTGCCCCTCAGCTCTCCCCTGCCCTCTGCCCCTCAGCTCTCCCCTCCCCTCTGCCCCTCAGCTCTCCCCTCCCCTCTGCCCCTCAGCTCTCTCACCATTAACTGGACTTAAAGCTTTCCTGTGGCTTTGCAGACTTGGAGAAAATATGTCCTTTTCTTCTTCTCTTTTTCTTTTGGAGATGAGGAGTTCTTGTCAAGAACCATGAAATTTACAGCAGTGATTTTTAGTCCCCAGGTGGGAAAGCAGAGCTGCAGCAGCTGAATGTGATCTGACCTCACGGGGGCTGTTCGGCACTGCCCCGGCAGACACTTCCCACCACAAGTGGAACTCCTCTGTGTGGTGGCAGACAGCAGCTCCCTCATGTCTGGGTCCTTTCTGAAGCACAGAGGACCAAAGTTTGCCATCCCTGTCTCTCTGAACAGACTTTTTCATTCTCCTGTTGGTCTCCTCCTGTGAAACAGGAGTCTGATGCAGCTCAGAGCTGGGCATGCCCTAGGAGGAGGCCGTGGTAAGGCTTGTTCTAGCTGTCATGGTTTTCTTCCTGTGTTAAAGAATATCCTGTCCCTTCCCAGCTGTGTGCCATCTCCTTTCCCTGTCTGATCACCAGAGGAAGGCACATTTCACAGGTGCCCACAGAAGTTGTAGAATCATAGGATTGTTTTGGTTGGAAATGCTCTCTAAGATTCATCAAGCCCAACCATCAACCCAACACCACCATGGCCACTAACCCACATCCCAAAGTGCCATCTCCACACCCCAATACCACCTTGGCCACTAAACTACATCCCAAAGTGCCATCTCCACACCCCAATACCACCTTGGCCACTAAACTACATCCCAAAGTGCCATCTCCACACCCCAACACCACCATGGCCACTAAACCATATCCCAAAGTGCCATCTCCACACGTTTCTTGATCATCTCTAGGGATGGTGACTCCTGGGGAGCCTGTTCCAATCCCTCAACACTCTTGCAGGAAAGAAATTTTTCTCAATCTCCAACCTAAACCTTCCCTGGTGTGATGTGAAGCCATTTCCTTTCCTCTTGTTACTAGGGGGAAGACACCAACCCCCACCTGTCTCCAATCTCCTTTCAGGGAGCTGCAGGGAGCAATGGGGTCTCCTCTCAGCCTCCTCTCCTGTGATTCTCCAGACTAAACAGCCCCAGTTCTCTCAGCTGCTCCTCACCAAGCCTGTTCTCCAGATCCTTCACCAGCTTCCCAGCCCTTCTCTGGACCTGCCCCACATTTTGTGCCTCCACAGCAGCTGTGGTTGCTCTAGTGACAAGAGCTGCATGCTTGGCCTTCCACTGCAGTCCATAGCAGGCTGTGCTGGTTGGAGAAGGGGAACAGCCCTGATGGTTTTCAGGGATGGCTGGGTGGAGAATAGACATCTAGGCTTGAGCTGTCAGGGTTGACTTAAAGCTTGGAGGAAATGCATGCCTGGCATTGCTGTTTCTGATCCAGCTGGACCAGCTGTGTTTGGTCTGTTTCTGCACACCTGTCCTTGGTGCTGCCCTCCTTTGAATGCATTCCAGAAAAAAAATGGCTAAGGGCAACTTCTAGTGTTGGGGCTTTTTATTGCCATTTGCTGAGGCTCATGCATTTCACAGAAGTTCATGGAATTAGCTGCTTCTCCCCCTCTACTCTGCCCTAGTGACACCACATCTGGAGTGTTGTGTCCAGTTCTGGGCTCCCCACTTCAAGAGGACAGAGAACTACTGCAGAGAGTCCAGTGAAGGCTCATGAGGATGATGAAGTGAAGCATCTGTCTTGTGAGGAAAGCTGAGGAGAGACCTGGGGTTGTTTAGCATAGAAAAGAGCAGCCTGAGAGGGGCTCTGGTCAATGTTTGTCAATATCTGAGGGATGGGTGTCAAGGAGAAGGGGCCAGTCAGTGGTGTCCTGTGACAGGATGAAGGGCAATGAACACAAACTGGAACCTAGGAAGTTCCACCCCAACATGAGAAAAATCATCTTACTGTAAGGGTGCTGGAGCCCTGGAGCAGGCTGCCCAGGCAGGTTGTGGAGTCGTCTTCTCTGGAGACTTTCAGGACCCATCTGGACACGTTCCTGTATGACCTGCCCTAGCTGATCCTGATCTCTGGAGGTCCCTTCCAACTCCAGGTGTGTTTGCCTGCTGCTGTTCTACAGAGGTGGAACTCATCAGCCAAACAGCCTTCAGATATGTTAGATGTCACAGCATGAGAGCAGAAATAGGCTCCATGTCATGTTCCCTGCCCGGGGTTTTCCCAGGGAGGCTGCCTGCTGCCTGTGCAGCTCCAGTTGGAAACTTTGGGGTGGTGGAAAGAAAAATAAATCCCCAAAGCAGCTTCTCTTCCAGCTCACCAGGTGTGCCAGGCGCCTGGGCTGACTCACCGAGGCGGAGGGCTCCAGGGTGAGTAACGACCGCGCAGCCATTGATTCCTGCCTGCCTAATGGGACCTCTTTCAAAGTCTCCAGTTTCCAGACTGGGTGGAGTGCTTGTCCTTTGAAAATCAGATGCATCTATTGTGTTATTGAGTTGGCTGCCCCAAAAACCCTAACCTTAAGATCAGGTAAGTGTGTCAGCGGTAGGCTCCGGGCTGCCAGCAGTTATGGAAGGTGCTGAGACAGCTACTCAAGCTGTCCTCCTGTGCTCCACCATTGACAGAAGAAGGGCTTGAATTACAAAGTAGATTTTTCAAAGCCCCATGTCCTCATGTAAAGGGTTAATGCACTCCCTCAAATGGAGACTTTTTTTCTTTGCAAGGGTAATATTTGTGCTCCCACTGCCATCTTTCTGCTCTTGATGACCGTGTCTGGAGAAGAGGGGGCTCTTGTCACTAGAGCAACCACAGCTCCTGTGGGTGGGCATAGTGTGGAGCAGGTCCAGAGAAGGGCAAGGAAGCTGGTGAAGGATCTGGAGAAAAGGTTTGGTGAGGAGCAGCTGAGAGAACTGGGGCTGTTCAGTCTGGAGAATCACTGTATCACAATATCACAGTATAACTTAGGTTGGAAAGGACCTCGAGGATCATCGAGTCCAACCTATCAACACAGACCCCATGACTAGACCATGGCACCAAGTGCCACGTCCAATCTCCTCTTGAATGCCTCCAGGGACGGTGACTCCACCACCTCCCTGGGCAGCCCTTTCCAATGACGAATGACTCGCTCAGTGAAGAACTTCCTCCTCACCTCGAGTCTAAACCTCCCCTGGTGCAGCTTGAGACTGTGTCCTTTTGTTCTGGTGCTGGTTGCCTGGGAGAAGAGGCCAACCCCTTCCTGGCTACAACCACCTTTCAGGTAGTTGTAGAGGGCAATGAGGTCACCCCTGAGCCTCCTCCTCTCCAGGCTAAACAACCCCAGCTCCCTCAGCCTCTCCTCATAGGGCTTGTGTTCAAGGCCTCTCCCCAGCCTTGTTGCCCTTCTCTGGACACATTCAAGTGTTCACAGGAGAGGAGGCTGAGAGGAACCCCCGTTGCTCTCTACAACTCCCTGAAAGGAGATTGGAGCCAGGTGGGGGTTGGTCTCTTCTCTGTAGTGTCAAGTGATAGGACAAGAAATGGACCCGGATTGCACTGGGGTAGGTCTAGGTTGGGTGTTAGGAAGAGTTTCTTTTCTGCAGAGTGGTCAGGGATTGGAACAGGCTCCCCAGGGAGGTGGTGGAGTCCCCATCCTTGGAGGTGTTCTAGAAACACGTGGACATGGCACTTTGGGCCATGGCTTAATGGCCATGTTAGTGTTATTTTGATGGTTGGACTTCTGATGATCTTAGAGGTCTTTTCCAACCAAAACAATTCTGTGTTTCTGTAAAACATTCACGTGCTTGGGCCTGGCCATTCAGTGAGGCTTGAAGTTGTCCTTGATCAGTAGATCTGTGTCAGCTCCACAGGAGGCCAGAGCAGACCCTAAGGCTATTGTGAAAACAAGAGCGTTGCAACATTTGTCTGTTATTTCTCAGCTCAGCTCTGTTAATTCCTGAATCAGCATCACAGAGGAAATGCAGAAGACAATTAGACATCTTCTGATACAGACGTCACCATTGAGTGCCTGGTTGACAGGACTGGCCTCATACCTGATCCAAGCTGAGGTATTCAGGTGAGGCTGCAGTGGGGAAACCCCACACATAGCACCCTTAAAGAGCACCCACCAGGTGTGAGAAGACCTGAGTTAGGTTCTTTCTTGTATCTTCTTCATCAGCCTCTGAAGCTGATTGCATGGCACCAACTGCCTGTGGTTTCCTTGCTCTTTGATGATGGCCATCAGCACAGATACAGCACACTACCAAGGGCACAGCAGTGCTGGGCAGCTGTGGACACCCTTCTGGGAGATGTGCTGGGAGGCAGGTAGTCCTCCAGCTCCATCTGGTTTTTTTCTCTCACTTGTGAGGAGGGTCTGTGGGGCCAGGTACTACTCCCTTTTTTAACCCTCCTTGGGGCATCCAGAGGCAGGTTCTTGGTCCCTTTGGAGAAGCCCCAGGGACTGCTTCTGTAGGCTAAGGCAGGGTCATCCCATAGCTCCTCACAGTTAACCCTGCAATTGGTTGTCCTTTGAACTCAAGGATCAAGCCTTTTATGGGTGTTTTAAGGCTAATTTTGCTTGGATAGGGGCAGGGAAAGTTTGGCACAATCACCATGGGCTGGTAACATCCCAAGCAGCCTTGATGTAACATGACCCTGATCAAACCCAGCAGTGTTCTGTGGTCTGTGTGCTGCAGCAGCTACCACACATCGCTCACCTTTTCCTGGGAACAAACCTCCAGTCCCAGGCAGTGGAGGAGGGAGTGAGCATCAGGCTTTTAAGCAGCAGACTTGAGAGACTGCATCCTCAAATGTTCTGCCATTTACAATGTTTCCCTAAGGTTTTACCACACGTAAATGAAATGATAATTACAATGTTTTTAATCCAATTAGCTCCCTGCGTGATCTGGCAGGTGCAAATTGGAGATGGATCAAACTTCTTCTTGCTGTGGATTATGCCTGGAGCCTCCTTAAAGCTGCTGTCTGTGCTCATGTGCACACCCTGTACAACGTGTGTTATGAGGTGGGGGGACACACACATGCACACTGCAGAGGGCTCCTAAATTATGTATGGAGTATGAATTATTGCTGAAATGCATCACTGAGGCTTCACTCACCCAGCAACTCCAGCTCCATGGGAAAAGCAAGGGATTTGCAAGGTTTTCATTTGCATGTGGCTCTTTCTGGCATGGTTTGGTGGGGATGGTGGTGTTGGGGTGATGGTTGGCTTTGATCTGAAAGGTCCAGTGTCTCACCATCCTCCTTTTAAAGAACTTCTTCCTAATGTGCAGCCTAAATCTACCCTGCTCCAAATTCAAGCCATTGCCCCTTGTCCCAGTGCTGCATGCCCTGTAAACAGTCCCTCCCCAGCTCTGCTCTAGCCCCTTTCAGGTACTGTAAGGCTGCTCTAAGGTCTCCCTGAAGCCTTCTCTTCCCCAGGCTGAACAGCCCTAACGCTCTCAGCCTGTCTTCAGAGGAGAGGTGCTCCAGCCCTTGGACCATTTTTATGGTCTCCTGGATGCCCTCCATCAGGTCCATGTCCTTCTTGCGTTGAGGGCTCTAGGGCTTTCGAATCTTTGGCCTCTTTTGAGT
The DNA here is from genome assembly GCF_026170545.1 of Melanerpes formicivorus. Taxonomy (NCBI): domain Eukaryota; kingdom Metazoa; phylum Chordata; class Aves; order Piciformes; family Picidae; genus Melanerpes; species Melanerpes formicivorus. The sequence goes on along the minus strand of NW_027142370.1, from coordinate 10,872,535 downwards.
GGAGGAAATACCATTTATTTTGCCATTGATGTTCTGATTTCCCTTTGGAGGACTGCTGCCAGTCTGTGCTGAATGAAAGCTCATCAGGGACAGGAAATCTTCCCTCCTTTGAAAAGGATTCCATAAATATATTTCAGAATGAAGCTTATTCTGAGACTTGCTGTTCAAAACCCTGCCTGGGTTACGTTTCTGTACCTCCATCAGCTGCCATCTTCAGGACAGGTGGAAAGGGAATTGAAATCTCCTTCAGCATTAGCACCAAGACCTTGGCTGGCAGGGACAGTGCTTTGCCATTGAAGGAAGAGGAACCAGCCCCAGTGAGATGCTGGAGCAAGTCACACATCACACAGGATACTGGTAGAAGAGGCACGGAATGTTCTCAGCCACACTGGAGAGAAGGGGGTTGCACAGTCACAGTCTGTGCACCTAGGGTGGTAAAACCCTGTGGGCAGCTGCTGGGTGATAGGACAAGTTGATGATTAACAAGTGACAGGAGAAGAGGAAATGGCTTCAAGTTGTGCCAAGGGAGGTTCAGGTTGGATATTAAGAGGAATTCTCAGGCATTGAAACAGCTTGCTCAGGGCAGTGGTGGGGTCCCCATCCCCGGAGGTGTCTGAGTCATGTGGATGTGGTGCTTAGGGATATAGTTTAGTCTAGGACTTGTCAGTGGGAGGTTAAGGATTTGGCTTGATCTTAGTCACCTTTTCCAATCTAGGCATTCTGTGGCTCTCTGGTGTGAGAGGGGCTGGGATGGTGTGGAGGTGAGCGAGGAAGAGGAGTGTTTGAACCAGAGCTAAAGCCCCTTGCTAGAGGTGGCTGCACAGGGTGCATCCCCGGTGATGCCCTCTGACCAGCACAGGCTGGTGGTGACTTTCTGGGGGGATATGAAGGTTTGAAATGTTTCTCATTCCCGTTGCAGACCTTCTATGCCCTCCTTTGCTTGCTCCTCCTCTTACTGCTGCCAAACTGCACCTCCAGGTATCAGAAAAGGACCAGGACACAGTTATGGTCACAGAGGTGGAGAAAACACCCAGGCCACCACACCAGGTAATGTGGCCAGAGCACCAAATCCCACCACAACTCCCTTCCAACTCCTGGCTCTGGTACTTTGCTACACAGAACACTGTACAGAAAGAAGAGCTGCTCTGTGCACAGACTAATCATCCCCCAGGCTGGGCAGGAAGAAGTGATGGGCTGCAGGTGGCTTTACACTGATGGGGTGAATTTCTGGGTACTTGGTTGCATCTTTCCCTTCTGCCTCACTGCTGGCTTCTCAAGAAATCTGCAGCAGTTCAGTGTTTTTGAGGCTGTTTCCTCTTGCTCAAACCAGCTGGTGCTGGCCAGCGTGGGCTCTGACGCAGCACTGTGGTGGCACAAGCCCTGTTGCAACCCTGCCTGTGCTCACTGCTGGCCCTCGTGGGAGCCCAGCACTGCTGGGTAAGGCTGAGGCTCTTGCAAGGCTTGTGCTGAAAAAGGACACCAGAGCCTGGTACTGACCTGGGGCAACAGGTACAAACTAGGAGGTTTCACTTGAATTTGAGGAAAAGCTTCTTTACTTTTGAGGGTGCTGGAGCCCTGGAGCAGGCTGCCCAGAGGCATTCTTGAGTCTCCCTCTGTGGAGACTTTCAAACCATGGCTGGACTTTGCAATCTTGGGCCACCTGCTCTAGGTCAACCTGCATTAGCAGGGTGTTGGACTAGACAATCTCCAGAGATCACTTCCAACCCCTGTGACCAGAGAAGAGCCAGTTTAGGATGTGAGGTGTTGTGAGGTTCCTGTGGTCATTGGGGAACGTAGAAGTGCTTTAGATCCTTGTTTATTCAACAATGTTCCATCAGTGGGCAGGTGGGTGTTAGGGTCCTGCCCAAATTTGGTTCTTGGAGAGAAAAACCCTGAGGTTACTATGGCTAAGTTTGGGAGCTAATGATCACTCTGCTTCCTGGTGAAAACGTTAACCCCAAAGAAGCCTCTAGCATAGAGCCTCTGTCCAGCTGAGGTGCCAAAATTGCCACCTCCCGACTGCATAAATGTCCTACGTATCTCTGAAGCCTACAGATTGCCTCACACAGGCACTTCCTTCTCTCCACTATGTAGGAAAACTGGGGTGCCTCCAGGTGGCAGCCCTGTCCACTCAAAAGAGGGGTTTGATTTTCCCTTTAGATGGTAAGGAGACCTCGTTAGTGGAATTAACTTGGGATTCAGCCCACCGCAGCAGCGCAGTCCTAGTGGTGATGCTCCCTGCCTTCATACAGAGGTCCAGCACCTGCAGGACTCGGCTCAAACCAGAAGCTGTAGGCTTTGGGCTCTGACAGCCCATAGACACAGTCAGAAGATTGCAGGATTGATGTCACAGCTTCCGCAGCAGCCTTGGTCCTGCCCAGGACCAGACTGGTAGGAATCACTGGGAGCAGAAGGATGAGCATGAAACCAAGCGCCCACCTTAGCCATGGCAGCATCTGGTTGTCTGGCTACAGGTAGGAACCTGGAAATATAACACAAAAGTGTAATTAGATAAAAAAGCTTCCACACCAAGAGGTATAGGCTGGAGTCCTACAAAAAACCCACCACCAGCAGAGTCCTTTCTGCACTGGGTGGCAAAGTGGCCGCTACCCCCCTTTTCTGCTCGGAGCATAGCTGACAGGGATGGGGAAGAGCAGTGCAAAGCTCATGGTCCAGCCAGCTCTGCACCACCAGGATTAGGTGGTTGCACATTCACAGCATGTTCTTGGTAAGCAGTCAGAAACCTGTGGGTAGCAGCTGAGAGGCTCTTTGCAAAACTTGAGCTTGATCCCTTGGTGGATCCTATCAATTACACCTTGAAGGACTTCTTAAGGAATTTAAAAGAGCAGTAATCCATTTGAGTTGACAGCAGCAATGAAATTTGGGTGTTCCCAAAACTGGCAGCTTGGTTTCTGTTCCCCAAAGAAGGATCAAAATCTCCATGTTTTAAGGGTCTTGATGGTGTCAGGAAAATGCCCTGTTTGCTGGTCAGGCATTGGAACAGGCTGCCCAGGGAGGTGGTGGAGTCGTCATCCCTGGAGGTGTTCAAGGAACCTGTGGACATGGCACTCCAGGACATGGTTTAATGGCCATGGTGGTGGTAGGTCAGTGGTTGGACTGGATGATCTTAGAGGTCCTTTCCAAGTGAAACAGTTCTATGATAAAGGAGACTTGTGGGCTGATCATGCACAGTTGGATGTTTTGCTTTAATTCAGTGAAGAGCTGGAGCCTGACTTCTGGTTAGCAGAAGGATGGAAATCCCTTGTATTTATACTTTTAATTAGGGGTGAGTTTATGTTTCTGCTGTAATGCACAGAACACTTTGTAAATCATATTCAGGACTTCCAGCAGAAGAGGTTAACTAATGCTGTGAACTCAGCCACCCAGGGGAGCTCTGAATTAATGTGGTGTTTAAGTGGGGAGATCAAAGCACTGATACCAAATGCAATGCTGTTAACAGTCTGGCACAAGCAAAAGACCTTTGAGAAACTCCAGTGCAAGACATTGGAAGTGAGCAATAGTTGTGAATGGGGAGAAGGTGGCCATACCCCTGGGCTGCCTTTATTTGGTGGTCAAAGCTGGGGCTTATGGTAGCAAATCATTGGTGTATTGCCCGTGGTGAATGATGTCAGGTACCATCTGTGGAGTTGCAGGGCAGAAGCAGAGGCAGCACTCTGTTAACCTGCAGTGTCTTCTACTAAGTTCCCTGAGGAGGACAAATAATAGAATTGTTGGAAAACAATTGGTTGGCAAAGCCCTCTAAGATCACTCAGTCCAACTACTGAACTACCACCACCATGGCCATTAAACCATGTCCTGGAGTGCCGCGTCCACAGGTTTCTTGAACACCTCCAGGGGTGGTGACTCCACCACCCCCTGGGCAGCCTGTTCCAATCTCTGACCATGCTTGCAGTAAGGAAATGTTCCCTTACATCCAACCTAAACCTCCCTTGGTGCAACTTGAGGCCATTCCCTCTAGTTCTATCATTTAATGCTAGGGAGATGAGACCACCTCACTACAACCCTGGATGTTTCAGCTTCCCAGCTTGTGCTGTGAGCCTCCTGCTGCTTTTCCCCACATGCATCCTACAAAGTAGTTCCGAAAGCTGCTCTGTCCAGTGGCTTTTTATCATAGTATCATTCAGGGTTGGAAGGCACCACAAGGATCATCTTGTTCCAACCCCCCTGCCATGGGCAGGGACACCCCACACTAGATCAGCCTGGCCAGAGCCTCAGCCAGCCTGCTCTTAAACACCCCCAGGGACGGGGCCTCGACCACCTCCCTGGACAACCCATTCCAGGGCTTCACCACTCTCATGGGGAAGAACTTCCTCCTCACCTCCAGCCTCAATCTCCCCACCTCCAGCTTCATTCCATTCCCCCTAGTCCTATCACTACCTGAGATCCTGAGCAGTCCTTCCCCAGCCTTCCTGTAGGCCCCCTTCAGATACTGGGAGGCCACAATGAGGTCACCTTGGAGCCTTCTCTTCTCCAGACTGAACAGCCCCAACTCCTTCAGTCTGTCCTCACAGGAGAGGTGCTCCAGCCCTCTGATCATCCTTGTGGCCCTTCTCTGGACACGCTCCAGCACCTCCACATCCCTCTTGTAATAGGGGCTCCAGAACTGGAGGCAGTACTCCAGCTGGGGTCTCATTCCTCTTTTTAAGTAGAAAGCAGCCCAACCCCCAGTGTTCCTGCCATCCTGATGGCAGTCCTGCCTTTGGTGAATGACCCAGGATTTGGTTGCCATCTTTCATCCTAGAAACCAAACCAAACCAGACCCAAAAGTAAATACTGCTGAGAGACTCTGCTTTTTCTTTTTCCAAGCCTGCACATCTATCTTAGGGCAACGTTTTCCTAACTCCACAACTGCCATCAAATCAACAGCTCATAAGGGGAGGGTTAAGCCACTAATTAAGCATGAACTGTAGGAGAGATTGAAGTGGGATCTGCAGCACTGCCCTCTCCTTTTTCAAATGCCAGGTTCGTATACGTGACCGTGCATTTCAAACGGGTCAGGGGAGCTTGGTGGTAAGTGCCCAACACATGGCTGTGAATTAATATTTAATCAAATGCACAACACAGGGCTGAATATTGGAGCTTATCTTTGATTTTTTTTTCTCACAGAATGGTAGGGGCTGGAAGGGACCTTGAAAGAACATCCAATCCAACCTCCTTGCCAGAGGAGGATCACCTGTACCAGATCACACAGGAACTCTTCCAGGTGGGTCTTGAGTATCTCCAGAGAGGGAGGCCCCACAACCCCCCTGGGCAGCCTGCTCCAGTGTTCTGTCACCCTCACAGTGAAATAATTCTTCCTCCTGTTTCCATGGAACTTCCTATGCCTCAACTTCCACCCATTGCCCCTTGTGCTGTCATTGGGCATCACCCAGCAGAGCCTGACTCCATCCTCTTGGCACTCACCCTTTATGTATTTATAAACATGAGTGAGGTCACCCCTTAGTCTCCTGCAAGCTGAAGAGCCCCAGCTCCCTCTGCCAGCGCCTTCTACCATTTTCTTGGATTTCTCAGCCCCTCTGAAAGGCCTTCAGTGTTTCATAACAGCCCTACTCAGGCAGTAGGTGTCTTAGCTGTGGTTAACACCAGTGAGAATGTGCATCAGCAAAGGGAAATCTGAGCATGACCTCATCTGCAGAAAGTATGTGGGAGACTAATTTAGTTACATCCCTATTAGTAATGACAAATCAAATGGTTCCTCCTGTTCAGTCGCTAATGCAGCAGGGTTTTGCAACTCAGCACGCAGCACGCACCATAAATCAGTTCGGTCTGTACACAGCCACCTTAAACCCCTGCGGATCTCCCCTTCCAAACTATTGCAGAGCCACCCTGGCTCCCCTAGCACCTGGAAAGGGAAGACCAAAACCAAACCAAGTTAATCTCTGCTCCCATGCACAGCATATTAAGCACTCAGCGTTTCTGACCCCGCAGCTGATCGCTTAGCAACCTCTTTGGGAGGAAGGGCTCACCTGACGTGCCTTCGGCCGCTCCTCCGCCAGGGAGGAAGAGGATGGATGGAGTGAGGTCATGCAGCATGAAGCTCCTCCTGTGCTGAGTGGCGTTGGCTCCACTCCCTCATGAAATTAATCAAGGTCATTAATTTGGTCCTGGGTTATTGTTAGAATTTGAAGGTGTAATTTGCGGTGGCTGGGAGAGGCGCAGCTTTATCTGTGGTTATTCCCTTTGTAGTTGTGTTGCTATTTGAAAGTAAACATTTTCATCTACTGCTGCAAAGAGGAGAGGGAGAGAGAGAGAGCAATGCTGCCCCGTGCTGCTCTGTGGCCAGAGCTGCATGGCTGAAAACATGGGCTGCAAATGGGGTGAGGGGAGCTGCTGAAATCAGTCCCTGGGGGGGCTGTTCAGTTTGGTTTCATGGGAGTGCTTTTAGCATCTTGCATTCTTAAAGTTAAAATGGCCTAAAACCCTATAGAGCCCCCAGATCAGAGGCTAAGGCGATCAAAGGAATCCTAGAATTGTTTCAGTTGGAAAAGACCTCTGAGATCACTGAGTCCAACCATCAAACGCCACCACCATGGCCATTAAACCGTGGCCTGAAGCGCCATGTCTGCACAGTTTATGAACACCTCCAGGGATGGTGACTCCACCAGCTTCCTGTTCCAATGCCTGACCTCTCTTCCAGTAAAGAAATGTTTCCCAACGTGCAGGTTAACCCTGCCTGGTGCAACTTGAGACTATTTCCTTTCTTCCTATCACTTGATGCTAAGGAGAAGAGACCAACTCCCACTTCACTCCAACCTCCTTTCAGGGAGCTGTGGAGAGCCGGGTTTCCCCTCAGCCTCTCCTCTGGACTAAACAACCCCAGTTCCCTCAGCTGCTCCTCACCAGCCCTGTTTTCCAGACCCTGTAAGAGCTTCACTGCCCTTCTCTGGACCTGCTCCAGCACCTCAATCTCCTTCTTATAGTGAGGGGCCCAGAACTGCACCCAGTATTTGAAAGAGATAAAGAAGATTTGCTGCTTTTGTCACACTAACTTTGAAAACTTGCAAAGCCAAGGCACCAAGATTGTCCTCATCTGGCAGAGCTCTAGGAGCTCAGGACAGCTGAGAAGCCAGGTGCTGGAGGCACCTCCACACTGATGGTTGTGACAGCAGCAGGCAAGTGGGGACCAGCTGTGATGCTGCTGTGGGTGATGGGTGAGGGAAAATCGCATTGCTCGCTCTGTGTGTAGCATCTCACTCGCTGAGACCACGGTGGGGGTTATGGAAACACCTTTCTTCTGCACAGCCAATTTGGCTGCCTCTGTTGCCCCCAGGGCTCTGCTCACCAGCTGTCTCCACGGCATGCATATGAGCTCCCTCCTGTCTCTGGAGCAAACCAACTGGTTTCTCCTTGGGAGAAACCTTGACATGACTGATTGTGACTTGTTGTTGTGTTGGTTTTTTCCCAGGTTTGGCCAGACAGAAGGACCTGTCATGAGCTGACCAGATTCTACCCTGGACAGTGCTCCAGTCATCCCAGGAGACTCCATGCCTACTGACCTCCATGCCATCCATGCTGTAGAACCCAAAGCATCTTCCCATCCTGCTGCAAACCCACCGTGCTGGTAAGCTGCCATCCACCTCCTCCATTATTTGGAGCATTTTAAAACACCTTTAAAAGTCTCTGATGCAATAATAATTGACCCAGGGTCTGGGGGGGCTCTGCAGGAATCTGAGGGACCCAGGCTGCACAACATGAAGGTGGCCAGTGCCCTTCAGAGAGTGCTGGTCCTGAGCAGTGTGGACAGAAGCCAGCCCATAGTAATAAGCTTATGACTTAATGGTGCCTGCCAGGCATTTTCCACAGCAGCAGCACACACGCAGCCTTTGCCAAGTAGCCAACACTTGGCTTCTCCTTTTCCTCTTCCTATGATTGTTTCTGAACTTTGCAAACCTCCTCTTCCCTGTAGCTCAATGCTCCAGCAGCAAAGTGATGGGGACTCTGGGGAGCTGCAGAAGTGGGGGATGCACCAAGCCCTTGTGGCATGAGGACAGGTCTCTAGAGGCACAATAAGGGCATCAAGAAGAGGGAGCCCAGAAGGAGGGAGGCAACAAGCCTGTGCAGGAACAAGAAGCATATGGTTATGTTGCTGGAAGAAAGCAGCTTGGAAGTGAATCTCATCCTTGCTCTGTTTTGGAAGGAATCTCCTGAAACGCCTATGAAATCTGGCCACTTGTTCAATAGTTGAAAAGAAAAAGCTGAGATGATTTTAGTGTTGTAAAAACTGAATTTGAGGCCATTTCCATTCACCCCAGGCCAGATAAGATCAGGGAGAAAACTTGGACCAATTATCTTCTAATACCATTTAGTATCTTAACTTGGGGGTTTCCCCTTTAAGGTCTTATGAGGAGAGGCTGAGAGAACTGTGGTAGTTTTGTCTAGAGAAGAGGAGGCTGAGGGAAGACCTTCTGGCTCTCTACAACTCCTTCAAAGGAGGCTGAAGTGAGGTGGGGGTTGGTCTCTGGTAAGAAGTGATACAACAAAAGGAAAGGGCCTGAAATTGTGCTGAGGAGTTTTATTTTGGACATAAGGAGGAATTTCTTTGCTGCAAGCGTGGTCAGAGATTGGAACAGGCTGCCCAGGGAGGTGGTGGAGTCACCATCCCTGGAGGTGTTCAAGAAATGTGTAGACATGGCACTTCAGGCCATGGTCTAATGGCCAAGCTGGTGCTGATTTGATGGTTGGACTTCAGGATCTCAGAGGTCTTTTCCAACTGAAACAATTCTATGCCTCTAAGAAGTGCTGTCACTTTTCCTGCAGAGTCTGCTGCAATCCCCAGAGCTGGATTTCACCCCTCCCCTGCTGCCTGCGTTTAAAACGACTCAAAAAGATCTTATCCCAAGGGAGAAAGCCTGGCAGCCTCTACTGTGCATCCCACGTGGCTTGAGGTTCTAAAGCTGCAGAAAGCAAGTGGTTGCTGATGGTTGGCCTTGGCACAAAGTCTCTGTGAATATGGAGCTGATGGCTCCTTGGCCAGTTAGAGCCAAAACCCAGGAGCTGCGCCCTGAAGGGAGCAGTCGGCTTTGCCCTCAGGTCGCTGGCTCAGCTCTCAGCAAATAGACATTTTCCATTTCTCATCTCTATTTACCTCGTGGTAGATAAAATACATTTGTAACCAAGCATCTCTCCACACTTGGCTTATTCCCTGCTCTGCTTAAAGGCACACGTGGGGAGAATCACAAACAATTTGCAGCGAAGCCGATTGCCCGGCACCAGCAATAAAAAGCCGCTCTGGAAAGTGTTCCAGCATGCTGCTGCAAAAGGAACACAGGAGCATGGCTTTGGAGTCCCTGCTATCAACAAAAGAAATGGCCTCAAGTTGTGCCAGGGGAGGTTTAGATGAGATATTGTGAAACATTTCTGCACCAAAAGGGTGGTCAGGAACTGGGACAGCCTGCCCTGGGGGGTGGTTGAATCCCCATTCCTGGATGTGTTGAGGAGAGGCAGAGATGTGGTGCTGAGAGTCATGGTTTAGCACCAGCCTTGGTAGAGTTAGAGATGGGTTGGACTGGTTATCTTGCAGGGCTTGTCCTGCTGAAATGATTCTGTGAGTCCAAGAAGTTTCAATTTGAGCACCCAAACCCAATAGTCTTTCCTGAAATGTTGGCTGTGGAAACTCTATCAGGGCTGGGAGAAGAGGGGACAGAAAAGCTCTGTGCTCCTCATGCAAGTACTTGTTCCCCTAGGAGGCCAACCAGGTACCTTCAGAGGCTGGTTTCTCAAGCAGGGGATTTTTAAGTAATTCTGGAATATTCTGTTAAATTCATCATTACTGAAATGGGTGCAAGCATTGTGACCGCTTTAGTCTCCTTCACCTGCTCTGTTGTCGCAGGATCCTTAGGAGCAGGTATCCTCCCAACTCCAAAAACTTGTGTGAAGGTGTAGAGCCAGGTGACAGGGAACTGGACTCTATCAGATGTAGGTGGAGAGGCTGGAAAACCTTTTAGTGCCTTATTTCATCCTATGTCTGGACTGGCTGGGGTGACATCAGCAGCTTCACTGGCATGACCTCCAACACTAAACACCCCACAGTTTCCTGGTCACTCTTAATCTTTCTTCAGCATCTCTGGCAACAAGGCAGCAGCAGCCTTGGCTGTTTGAACAGAAGTTTCCCCTGTACAGCCTGTTATTAAATTCTCCTATGTCTTTATTAGATATCAGATGTGAGGAAAGAAGGTGACATCTCCAGGGAAATCTTGCAGGAGGTGTGTGAATAGGATGTTAATGGACTGGAGAAGACACGAAGTCTATGAGTGTAATGATCTTATAATGTCCCTGTGAGAGTATTAAGACCCAGCTCTCTGCTGGTTTTTTAACTCCCCCATGGAGAAGGCACCTGAGGAATATATAGAACCAGGTACTTTTCTCTTCCCTACCCAGTGCTGCTCCCTTCTGTTTTAAGGATGGGTTTAGTGCCTGGTTTTTATTATTTTGCTGTTCTGCCATCTCCATCCTTTCAGTCTTGCCTGTTGGTACATCCAATGAGTTCTCCTTCCTCTGTGACAGTTTCATTTCAGAGAAAAATGGAAAAATCACTGCAGGACCAGCATTTAAAGAAAACCTGTATTGTTGATTAAGCAGGAGAAGGGAAGATGGATGCAGACTGCAGGACTAAATCCCAACAAGCTGGTGTGTGGGTGCCTGGCAGCACAATGGGAACCTGCCCGAGACAGGAGGAGGCAAACCCAGGGAGCCAGGTAAAGAAATAAATAGATTAAGACATTGCCCTGTATTACAGTGGTGGTTTTGAGGTTTGAAAAAGTGTTAAAATAGAGGTAGGGCTGAAAGAACATGGATTGAATTATTTAAAGGGGGGGTGGTGCTTAAAAGATCTACTTGATTTCTGCTTGATTTTTTTCAGTTCTCACTGTGAAGCACTGGGACTTGATGTCTTTTTGTCCTTGAGTTCAAACCAGTCAGTGAATTTGTGCTCAGGATGAGAACCCCCAGCACTGCTTCACCCAAAAGATTTTCTTCTGTGCACTCCTGGCTGACAGCTTTCCTCTCCTTTTGTCAACTCCCCAGATTTTAATGCAGTTGTTTTGATGAGACCTGAAGGTTTTGTACCCCCGGGGCCGTTGCGTAGCTGCTGGAGCTCTGCTCTGCTGGCAAACCTCCTCCTTTCCTTAGAGGTTTGAACCCAGGACAAGGTCATTAATATTTTCTTCATTAGCAATTTAACATTGCCAAATGCAAACTGCTTAGATCAGCCACAGGCTTGCTAGAGATAAGTCTGTGAACATCAGACATCATCATGGCACAGAGATGATCAGTTACCGAATGTCTGCTTCCTGCTCCCACATGAGCAGTTACAGGTTGTCCAGGCTTTCATCAGCCTGGTTTATTAAGTACTGGCAGGATCAGCCCTAAAAGTTCTTCATCATAAGGTTTGGGGTCCACCTGGGGTCTTGCTTTGCTTTGTCACCCAACAGCCTCCCCTGATTTCCATGTGCCATCTGTAGAAGTGTTAATACAGCCACGATACAGACGCCCACAGCTTTAGGTAAAAATATATAACTGCCCTGAAGCTGCTGGCCTCATCCTTTGGGAATTTGCCTTCTTTTCAGCTTCCTCTGGTGTGGGTGGCCTCACCAAAACCTGTTAGCAGGATTCATCAGCTCAGAAGCACAGGGTCCATACCCATGTTCACAGCCAGACATCTGGCATGAGCTCTGGTGCCAGCTATGCCAGCTCCTAGCTCCTTCCACTGCTGGCCAAGCCTTACAGGGCTGGTACCACCAGCAGCTTCAGGTGAGGGATGTGGGGGGCAGTTCCAAGGAGAACAAAACTGGAGCAGGTTGCCCAGAGAAGCTGTGGAGGCTCCAAGCCTGGCAGGGGTTCAAAGGCAGATTGGATGGGGCCATGAGCAAGCTGGTCTGGTAGGAGGCAGTGGAGTTGAAACTAGAAGGTCCCTTCCAACCCAAACCATTCTAGGATTCCATGGTAAAGCTCTTGCAGATTTTAAACAGAGAAATCATGGAGAGACTTTGTGGGGCTGTGTCTGTGGGTACCACAGGCAAGTGTTTCCATTTCTCTGCTGGTGCATCTGATGTTCTGATAGATCTCCTGCAGCACAACATCTGTGACACGCTGTGAGCACCCACACCTTTCAGCAGAGGCGTTTCATTAAGTGGGCGAACACTAATTGCTCGGGCTGTGTGGGGAGGGCAAGACACCCTTTTGTTTGGGAACCGTGGAAAAGCTTCACTCCCGGGCTGTGAAAGCTGAGAACTGTGTAAACACAACAGAGAAACGATCCCTGAAGTTAGAGACGGGCTCAGAAGCAGAGCTCCAGCCAGCCTTTGCATTAGATGGGAACAGCTGCACACACCGTAGCCTCCAAATTTCCATAGAAACTTGGATCAGCCATAGATTATCTTCATTTTGTAAATGTTTTAATTATTATGCTATCATAGTGTTCTGTGGGGATTGCAGTGTTAAAGCCAAGGCTCCTTGGAATCTGCATTTTTAAGGGCAGTTGCCCCAGACCATGCTTTAAGAAAAGCCAATCTGGTTTAGGATTAAGACTCACACTTTCTGATAGAGTTGATTTTGGTTTGGGGTTTGGGTTTTTTTTCCATGCTACTGCATGCACTCTTTTAAATAAATAAACTCCCACTGAGCTTGCTGCTCCAGTGGGACTGGATTGAACTTCCCAGGCATGCATGAATTATAAAGTCAGATCCATGTTCCTGCAGAGAGAGGAGTTACTCGTGGAACCCATCGGCTGCTGCACGTAGCTTGCCTCAGCCGCTGGAAAAATAAAAGCCTGGGTGCAGAGAGCCGGCGCCGTGCCCTGACGGGAACCAGCCCCGCATGGCCCCACGCTGATGTGTCACTGCCTGGGTGTCGCAACCCCCTCCATGCTGCGGCCGAGGGGGTGGCCCTGCAGATTGCAGAGGGGCTGGCAGGATGTGGGCTCCGCTGCTGTTACAACATCAGGTACCGCAGTGGAAGCCGAGTCCGGCAGGCGGCCCAGGGAGATCTGGTTAGATCAAAGGCTTTCCCACGGGGAGGGCTCCCGCGGTGGTGGCAGCGTGCCTCGTGTGGCAGCGGGGAAGCTGGCACTCTGCTGACACTGGCCCCTGGGCTTCGTGCACACCCCAAGCCTGGAGAGCTCTTCTTTGGTTCAGCTCCTGTAAGACCAGCCCGAGGAGCTGAGCTAAGGAGCTGAGCTAAGGAGCTGCTGTCACTTGATGCCCCAAGGTGTACTGTGGGCTGCTACGGGGATCGGGGGTGGGAAGGTGTTTGAGCAGCCGCCCCCAGCACTGTTCTGCTGCTGCTCTGCCCTTGCCGGTGCCTCTCCAGTCCCTTTCTTTGCCTGTTTCCCAGGGACACCTGGCCCTAAGAACCAAACCTACCCCTGTGCCCACTGAAATGGCTCTAAACGACCTATCTGCTGGGGACGGATGAGGTGAAGCTTTGTGTTTTCCCTTGCAGGGGAAGTTTGGCTTTGCCTTTCCCCACAGGGCAGGTGAAGGAGGGGGAGCTGAGCACCAGCCCCCAGACCTGTAGCTTCTGGGGCAGCCATGACTCCATGGGGTTTAGGTGCTTTCTCCATGTTTTGCTGTTTTGTGTGGTAAGGAGCAGAGCCACTGGCAGGTGCCAAACAGTGGCACCAACCTTCCCACAAGGCTTAAATCAACAGAAGATATTTGCCTAAGCCCAGCATGCTGAGAATCAGAACATGGCTTCAAACAAAGCAGGAATGCTCCTGGCCTGTGCTTTGCTAGTAAGGGATGGAGGCAGTGTGAGGAAACACTTGGTCCTCCCCCCCACTGAGAAGTGCTGTATTTTTAGACTGCTGTTTGGCATCACTTGGCCAGCTGGTCCTGCTGGGCTGCCCCCTCCAGCTCCTGATGCACACCCATGTGGGCACGTGCTGGGCTGTCACTGAGCCCTTTCAGCTCATAATTTACACTTCAGGCCAACGTGTCACAGCAAAACACTCACTTTGTCACACCTCTGTTCAGCCCTCTCGCTTTCTGCTGCTGTCCAGGATCACACCACAACCTCCTGCAGAAAGAGTTTTCTGGTCTGCCCAGTAAAAGCCATCCTGCCTCTTCAGAGCACTCCAGCTCCTGCCAGTAAAGTGAATACTTAGGGGGCATTTTGGGGTAAGTTTTATCTACTTACTGCTTGTAAATATCTAAAGGGCAGATGCTGGGAAGATGGAGACAGACTCCTCTCAGTGTTGTCCAGTGCTAGGACAAGGTACAGTGGGCACAAACAGGCACACTGTGAGGGTGGCAGAGAAATGGAGCAGGTTGCCCAGAGAGGTTGTATGTGGAGTCTCCTCCTCTGCAGAGAATTCAAACCCACCTGGACATGATCCTGGGTGATTTGCTTTGAGTGACCCTGCTCTAGCAGGCAGGTTGGACTGAATGATCTTCAGAGGTCCCTTCCAACCCTCACCATTCTGCAGTTTAAGAGAAGAACATACCTGGCAAGATCCTGTTATGTGCAGAGGCAGCTGTGTGCAGCTCCCCCCGGCTCTGCCTGTGGTGACAGAAACCAGCCAGTGACATGTGCCCACTGACAGGGCTCTGGGTAGGTGCTTCAGTGTCTACTCCAGGGATCCTAGGACATCCCAGGGTGTCCTAACCAAAGCATGTGGCAGCATACTGGCACTGCTCTTTGCTGGTAATTAATGGCAGGCTAAAGCTACTTGTGGTAGGGCTCTTGGCCACCTTGCTGCACACCACACACACTGGGAGCCATGCTCATTGTTATTATTTTTATGATGATTATTACAGTGGCATCTAGGGGGCTCAGGCTTTGTGGCAGGTGTCCTGCAGATGTGCAGGAAAATGTGAGCCTTTCCCTGTGGATGTGCAACTGAAGGCAAGATCCAACAAGTGGGAGGCAAAATTAGAAGGAAGGATTGGTTCCAAGGATGAGTGGCCAAGCTGACCACCACTGCTCACCCTTTGAAGCAGTGGGTAAGGCAGATTAATGGAAATGTGCTCCATCAAAAGTCATTACCTGCTGCAAAATTTTAGGCTGGTTCCAGCCTTTATTTCTCTCTTTTTCTCAGTTCCACGGTTTTGAAAGGCTTTGAAGTCTTGTTTGTCTGGAGTCACTTGGGCAACCAAAGTCCCAGCAACTTTCAGGGAGATGGGAGGCCCTGCATCCCTATGCTGCTGTAAGAAGCAGGACATCTTGGAGTTGATCATCTCTGGAGGTCCCTTCCAACACCTACCGCTTGGTGATTGTTTCCCTCTTCATGTGGATTCTGGAATACAGCACCTGGGGTCAAATAAGGGAGTATGAATGGGGGAGGAGAATGAGAGAGAGCTGTTTTAAAGAAAAGCCCCAAACTTCATCTGAAATTGTTCATTTATATGGTATTCATGACAGTTTACTTCAAAGAGGATGCTGCCAAGTCATCTGTCATGGAATCATTGAACCATTTCAGTTGTAAAAGGCCTGTAAGATCATGGAGTCCAACCAGTGAAATGTGAGTACATGTGACAATCATATGGACACTTTAGAGGTACTAAAGAAACACTTCACCCTCAGGCTTCCACTCAGTTTATGTTTATAGGTATTTGAGGGGGGAAAAGATAGCTCTTTTTAGCTGTTTGTGATGAAGAGATGTGGTGCTGAGGGCCATGGTTCAGCACCAGCCTTGGTAGAGTTAGAGAATGGTTGGACTGGATAATCTTGAAGGGCTTTTCCACCCAAAATGCTTCTCTGATTCTATGAAATGGACTCTGTGACTCTATTCTATGAATCATCACCCCAGTGTCTGCAATCAGCCACTGCCTGGCCCTGTGACTGGTGTCATTCTACAATGCCAACGTGGCAGAAATCCCTTTTGATGTCCAGAAGGGACGGCCAAGAGGGGTTACCCCAGGCCAAACCACGACTGAGCAAGAGCCTGAGCTACTTCCTAAGTATGATCTCGAGCTGTCTTACAGAGGTGAAACTTACCCATAGGAAAATCACTGGAAGACTCAGGGTCTGCTTTGGCTGCCTGTTTCCCAAGGAGCACTAACCTGACCTTTCTCGACGATGTCTGCAACCTGCTGGCTGAAGAAGCGACGCTGCAAAATCGCAGGAAGTGGCAATGAGTTGATCTCAGGAGGTGGGTAAAAAGCATGACACAAGAGCTTTGCAGAGCTGTGGTCTTGAAAAACTTCACTGCTCCCATGCAGAGGAAACAAATAAAAATGGTTTGCTTTGTTCCTACCACCGATAAAGGGTTGGTGTGCCCTGAGGACAGTGAGCCAAGGGAGGAGAGGAGGAAGGACCCTTTGAAAACTCACTGCTTGGACTCCACGGTCTTAGAGGTCTTTTCCAAATGAAACAACTCTGGCACGTGGTCTAACAGTTGTGTACAGGGAGATGTTAGGTGATAGTTCAACTTGATCTTAAGGTCGTGTCCAACCAGGTGATTCTATGAAAATTTGGCTTCACTGAATTCCTTCAATGTACAGGAAGTTAGGAGTGGGAAAGGACCTCCAGAGATCAAGTCCAAGACCCCTGCCAAAGCAGGATCACCTAGGGCAGGTCACACAGGAATGCATCTAGATGGGTCCTGAAAGTCTCCAGGACTCCACAACCCCTCTGGGCAGCCTGCTTCAGGGCTCTGTCACCCTCACAGTAAAGAAGCTTCTCCTCGTGCTGAAGCGGAACTTCCTAGGTTCCAGTTTGTGTCCATTGCCCCTTGTCCTATCACAGGACATCACTGAAGAGCCTGGCCCCTTCTTCTTGACACCCACTCCTCAGATGTTGATCAGCATTAGTAAAATTTCTTCTCAGGCTGCTCTTCTCCAGGCTAAACAGCCCCAGGTCTCTCAGCCTTTCCTCATCAGAGAGATGTTCCAGTCCTTTCACCATGCTTGTAGCCTCCACCTGGAGACTCTCCAGCATATCCCTGTCCCTCCTGAACTGGGGAGCCCAGAACTGGACACAATACTCCAGCTGTGGTCTCACTCAAATTCAGTGACTCATGGGTTTTTTTCAGCATGTGTGGCTCTGTGCATAAACTCCAACCCAGCCAGGAGAGGATCCTTCGGTCACCTGTGAGAGCCTAGTAATGGTTTCCTAAGGTTTCATTCCTGCTAAAAGGTACTGACTGCATTCCTTTGGAAGATGCCCTCCCACAGGTCCTCCCTTACAGCTCTGCACTAAAAATAGTGCAGAGAGCTGCGTTGTGACAGCTCCGTGGTGCAATTTTCATGGCTAGGTAGGTGAAGTCACTTCAATTCAGCCAGCTCAATTCACTGAAATTTGCATGATAATGCTGTTAATTATCCATGAGCTTCAAACCCAGTAACGACTTCACACGAAGCTAAGGCAGGGGCCTGGGCTGCTCCCCTTCTATTTTAAAAATGCACATAGAGTTTGCATAATTCACTTTGCATCTCCTCTGGAATGGAGATTGGGAGCTACTGAAGGTGAAAGCTCCCCTGCACACCATCACCCTCGGCATGGAGGTTGGTACCTGAAGTGGCCTACAAGAAAGCTGGGAAGGGACTTTTCACTAGGGTGTGTAGTGATAGGATGAAAGGGAATGGATTGAAGCTGGAAGAGAGGAGATGAAAACTGGAGATTAGGGAGAAATTCTTTACAGTGAAGGTGGTGAGACACTGGAACAGGTTGCCTAGGGAGCTGGTGGAGGCCCCATGCCTAGAAACACTTGAAGTCAGGATTGGTGGGACTCTGAGCCACCTGAGCTCTGGGTAAAGATGTGTGTGGTAGTGTGAAACTGTCACAATGTGACTGCTTACTGTGGGGGGATTAGACTAGAACTGTAGAATCACAGAATGCACTGGGTTGGAACGGACCTTCCTTCCAACTCCCCTGCAGTACTCAACTAGATCAGGTTGCTCAGAGCCTCAGCAAGCATGACCTTGAATGTCTCCAGAGCTGGGTCCTCTACCACCTCCCTGAGCAACCTGTTCCCTGGATGACTAGATGACCTTCAAAGGTCCCTTCCAACCCAGAGAATTCTGTGATTCTGTGATCACTGCAAAAGGCTGTGCAGGACAAGCTGCCACCCAGCTCCTTGGTGGCTTCATGGTGGGCTGATAGCAGCTGGAAGCCTGGAGAGCAGACCCCTTCTTATCTCTGCACTGATGACCTGGCTGGTGGCAAAGGCTCCTCTTCACAGGCTGCTGCTGTGGACAGATTTCATCAGCCTCAGCTCCATGTTTCCTGAGGTCTGTGCAGATGCAGAAGTTGAGACAGGATAGAGCTTCTGAGCAGGAGCAAGCAGCCTTGGTGGGGACAGGGTGGGCAGCAGCAGATCATAGAGTCACAGAATCTTTAAGGTTGGAATAGTCTTCTCAGATCATCAAGTTCAATTCTCAACCCAACACCATGTTCAGCCCTTGCCTAGCCACACCCCCTGAAGCAGGGCACTTCCATGGAGAGTCCCCAACCCCTCCCTGGCCTGAAGAAAGAGAATGAAGCCTTAGAATCATGGAATTGTTTTGGCTGGAAGAGACATTTAAGACATTTAAGATCACTGAGCCCAACCATTAACCCCGCACTGCCAGGTCATCACTAAACCATGTCCCTCACCACATCTACATGGCTTTTAGCTTCTCCATGCCTCCCTGGGCAGCCTGGGCCAGACCAAATGACAAACAGAGCAGTGTTTTCCCACTCACCCTTTGCCACGTGGCGGCTCTGGTGCCTCAGCCCAGCTCTCCAGGGAAGGTAAGGCACTGTGTGTGCTCTGGCTGTGAGAAGACAGCTCTCCTTTGCATTTTAGAAATGACCTGGTGCAGATGAGGTTGTGCCCCTGCTTTCCTGCTGCCTGGCCTGGTCTGAGGCAGTCTCCTTGTCCCCTCTCCAAAAGGCAATACAAGCTGGCCAAGGACAGAGGGGTGCTCCCAGTGTTGGAGGTAGTCTGGATGCTGGTAGGTGGTTAATGAGATGATAGCACTGGAGAACTGAAACTGCAGCCTTGGAAGGGGAAAAGGTCACCTCTGCTCCTCTCTTTACTCTGCTGGCTTTGTTTGCTTTGCATGGGTGTTACTGGGCAGGCATGTGGTTGGGTAGGAAAAGTCTCCTGGCCCTTCAAGATGAGGAAATTCATCTGGTGTTAAAAAGAGGCTGGGGGGTGGTTCAAGGCACCCCTCTCTTCCTTCAGGAGAGGGAAAGGCTGCTCCCATGGGGCCATGTGCAGTGTGTCCTCCCCGATGCGTCTGAGACGCACGAAGCCCCTCGCCTGCTGGCGCTCAGACCGGCGTTCATTAAAGCTCTTTAATGAGGCCGCTGTGAGGGGTGTGCGTCACTCTGTGCATGCCCCTCGTGAAATATTCAACACCTCTGCCCTCTCGGCAGCGCCCTCCTCCCCAGAAGGTCCCTTCTGCAAATAGAGTTTGACACTCCTGATGGCTTGGAGCTGAAGAAACCCAGAGAAACAATCTTCCACAGAAGCCTTAATGCGATCTTTGAAGTTGCAGTCAAAGGAGCGCACGCCAGAAAACGTTTTGCTCTCTTGGGTTGATCATCTGGTTGTGTGTGTTGTTGTTTTCCCGTCAGGCGCAACACAAGCTGCTGCTCAACTCATTACTGAGAGCATCAAAGCGCAGGGTGAGGGCACAAAGTCTTCTCCTGAGTCCTCCAGCCGCTCCTTGGCAGCTCTGCAGGGCCTTGGCTGAGCTATAAGAAGTCTCCCCGGTTGCTGGTGGACAGCAGCACACCTGTCTTCCCTGAGCCTCCACGCTCAGGGGTTGTGGCCGTGCTGCACCATCTCAGCCTCCATCCATGAGGAGAGCCCAAGCGTCAGCCCACCTGTTCATCATCCAGCAGCAGCATCACAGTGTGCAACCCCAATGAAAAACATCCCATACCCCATGGCAGGAGCTCCTCAGGGCCACAGAGCTTGGAAGGTCCCTGTGCAGAACCGCAACCATAGGAGAGAAGAGTAACGTGCTACACGGTGATGCTCCAGGTTGAGAGGCCAAGCACCCCTTGTTGGACAGGTGATGTAGAGAACATACCTGCAGTTCTCAAAGCTGCTTTAACTATCCACTTCCATTGCAGGAGGTTTCTCTTGCAGGTACAGGTCATGTGGAATATGCTCAAGGTCCAGAGGAGGTGAAGGTTTCACCTGAGAGTTGCTGCTCTGGGTTGAAGGCCACTGAAGCTGTTTGCTCCTTTATGTGGTGTGCCCATCACAACATGGCCTTGAAGAGACCAGCAATGCTCCAGATCTTGCTGGTGGAGGGCAAGGTGATCTGTCTGTCATAGTATCATAGTATCAGTCAGGGTTGGAAGGGACCACAAGGATCATCTAGTTCCAACCCCTCTGCCATGGGCAGGGACACCCCACACAAGATCAGGCTGGCCAGAGCCTCAGCCAGCCTGGTCTTAAACACCCCCAGGGATGGGGCCTTGACCACCTCCCTGGACAACCCATTCCAGGGTTTCACCACTCTCATGGTGAAGAACCTCCTCCTCACATCCAGCCTGAATCTCCCCACCTCCAGCTTCATTCCATTCCCCCTAGTCCTATCACTACCTGAGATCCTGAGCAGTCCCTCCCCAGCCTTCCTGTAGGCCCCCTTCAGATACTGGAAGGCCACAATTAGGTCACCTGGGAGCCTTCTCTTCTGCAGACTGAACAGCCCCAACTCCTTCAGTCTGTCCTCATAGGAGAGGTGCTCCAGCCCTCTGCTCATCCTCCTGGCCCTTCTCTGGACACGCTCCAGCACCTCCACATCCCTCTTGTAATAGGGGCTCCAGAACTGGACACAGTACTCCAGGTGGGGTCTCACCAGGGCTGAGTAGAGGGGGAGGATCACCTCCCTCGACCTGCTGGCCACACTTCTACTGATGCAGCCCAGGATCTGATTGGCTTTGCGGGCTGCAAGTGCACATTGAGAGCTCATGTTGAGCTGTCACCTGCACATACTTGCAGACCTGAGTGTCTGTCTGTGCAAACCCCACAGATGTGGCATCCCCTATGCTCCTGCAGCCCAGCTAGCCTGTGGTTCACTGAGCACCCAGCAAGGTGGTGTTCCTTAGAAGATGTAAGGAGACACAATCCCATGTGAGGTGATGTGAGGAAATGCTTGTGCTTTTTACCTCCTTACATAAGAAGCTGCCAGAGTGCTCCTGAGAAACAGATATCCAACAGCAAGCTGCAGGCAGTGCGAGATGACAGAGACATCTTTAAATAATGCCTTTATTCCAGTTCAGCTGCAAAAATAATTATTGAATTTAGGTCTCAAAGCCAAGAAGTACCTTTGTTTCTGAGCACTCATTGATTAAAACATCTTGTGCTTTCAGCTGGGCTCTAACAAGGACATTACACTACCCTCCACGTTCAGGACTAAAAGAATATCTTCATTTGGGAGGAGGGAGGAATTTAGAGAGTGACCTTAATGTTTCTTGAGATTTGAAGAATTTCACCCAGCCTAGAGAAACTCCTGCTTCTAAAGTAGGGGATTGCTGCTGGAACAGGAAGTTTCTCTCATTGTTATCCAGCAAAACGAGCTCTGGATTATATTTAGCTCCATTCATTCAGCACAATGAAAAGTAAAGCTCCAGCCAATTTCCTTGAGCAAGTTTATTAATAAGCACTGGTTTGGTGGCTGGTCATTTCTGGGTGGCTGGGGAAAATGAGATATGGAGCACAACCTCCCTCTTCTGAACAAGGGTCCCAGTGGAATCAATCTCTCAAAGTAGTTTAAAACCTTTAGTGGGTTATGAAGCCTGGCAGCCTCAACAGTGTCCCAGGCACAGCTCTACAGGTCGTATCAGACACAGCTCTGAGCATTGTTGCAGGCACAGCTTCCAATCCTGCCCTAGTCACTCATGCTTACTGGCC
Source organism: Melanerpes formicivorus (assembly GCF_026170545.1). Lineage (NCBI taxonomy): Eukaryota > Metazoa > Chordata > Aves > Piciformes > Picidae > Melanerpes > Melanerpes formicivorus. The sequence continues at coordinate 10,850,721 of NW_027142370.1, read as the reverse complement.
CATGCCTGACTGGAGCTGCAAACAAACCACCAAGGGCACCTCAGCAGCTTTGAGCTGGAGTTAAATAATATTTTAGGGGCTCCTAACTACAGGCTGGAGGCAGCTCTGTGTAGAACTCCTAACATCTCAACTGCTGAGCTGGAGGAAGCCACACTGCCTGGAAATCCTGCACAGTCTCAGTGCATGGAGCACATGTTAAAGCCACACTCAAGTTAGGAGCTTGGGGCAGTGAGGTCAGCTATAGCCTGGCTGTAATTCCTGGCTTCATCCATTGCCTTCTCTATATCTGAAGACAAATCTCCTGGAGTGTGTCCCTGCTGAGGGCTAGAAAACAGACTTGAGGTGGTTTTAGGCACAAAAACCTCCATGACCCATAAATTTCAATCCATTTTGCTGGCTGTCACTTGGCTTTCAGAGTATCTGTAGAGCATTCAGCACATGCTGAGCTCAAAATATCTCCTGCCTGTGCCAAACTCACTTAGACTGCATGACCTGAAGTTTGAGCTTGCCCTATAGAAGTGAGCTCCTTACCACCCACTTTCATCTGTAGTGATCAAGGGGAGAGATCTGGAGCTGAGTGTCTCTGCAACACTTTCAGCAGTGGGACACACTTCCCTGGAGGCCCCGAGCAAAACACAGGCAATATGATGTCTTGGCTTTGCTTGGACAGGAAAAACTGGTTGCTTTTGTCCCAGAGGGAGTAATAGTGGTGAAGGGAGTGGAGGTGATCTCTGTGGTTCTGAAAAGTATAGCAAGATGTGGCTGTCCTCTCCTCATCCAGAAGCCATGGTAGGCCGTCTTCACGGGTTGTGGACATGAAGAGAAGAAAGGATCTGGGAAGCAGCATGCAGCAATCATTAAACCATCACAACTTGGGGTCAAATGCAGAGAAAGGAATAATGCCAGTCTAACTCATTCCTACAAACTGTAGATGTCCAAGTGCAAGAAAGGAAAAACTGCCTGGTACTCTCAAAATTAAACACCAGTCCTGGGAAGGTGACGGTTAGCATTGTGAGTCTGCACCTTGGGTGCTGCGTCCAGTTTGGGGCACTGCAGTTTAAGAAAGACATTGAGAGAAGGACACTGATGCTGGTGAGGGGTTTGAAGCATATATCTTATGAGGAGAAGCTGAGGGAGCTGGGATTGCTTAGCCTGGAGAGGAGGCGGCTGAGAGGAGACCTTTTTGCTCTACAGCTACACTGGAGTGAGGCCAGTGTTTGCCTCTTCTCCCAAGTAACTAATAAAAGGACAAGAGGAAATGGCCTCAAGCTGCACCAGGGGAAGTTTAGATTGGAGATTAGGAAAAGTTTCTTTCCTGCAAGACTGGTCAGGCATTGGAACAGGCTATCCACAGAGGTGGTGAAATCACCATCCTGGAGATGCTTGGAGAAATGAATAGATGCAGCACTTCAGGTCATGGTCTAGTGGCACTGAAGGTGTTCGATAGAAGGTTGGACCTGATGATCTTAGAGGTTTTTTTAACTTCAATGATTCTGAGATTCTTTGCTTAGAGGTCCCTTACTGGCACAACTGGGGCAGTTGTTCCATCAGTACCCACCTTGCCTCCTTCACTGCCCATCAGGTCAGCAATCATGGCAGTGAGACTTCCCAAGGTTCAGCAGCTTGCACCTCTCAGCCTGCAAACTCAGGCCCTGCTGCAGGACATTTCATCCAGGTCTGGAAAACCTCAGCAGAAAGGACTGCACACGGACTGCTGAGGCTGTGTGCCACCAGCACATGGCAGCTTCCAAATACCTACAAAGGAGGTAGGCACAGCCACTTGAGCCAGCTGAACATGTTACCAAGGGCAAGTTATGAAAGTAATGAAATATGAACCCCCAGAATCTCCTCACATTTGAGCAGTTTTCATGCATGCGCAGGGCTGGTGCTGCTCTGTTATTCCTGCCAAGCACTCAATTAGCACTTCAGTTAATAAGACGTTTTAATGGACGTTAAATTAATCAACAACTCTGACACTGCCTTGCAGTGTTTTCCAAGGGAAAGATACTCCTTCAGCCCAGCTCCTCACTAATTACTCGTGTTGATTCTCCTTACTGCGCTGATTTGATTTCGTTTGAAACGCGACGCGGCGTGCGGGGACGTAATTTGGGATTTTTCTCTAATGTGCTGACTAGAGGAGGATTAGAGCTCCACAGCTATGAGAAAATGAGTCCTCATAAGCATTTGTTCAAACAGAAATCACAGAGCCCTTCTGTCAACCGTCATCCTCCCTCCCCCTTTGATTTGCTCTTCGTCAGTGCCTTGGAGACTTTGTTCACAGAAAGCTTTGCCAAGACCAAAGCGCTGCCAGGAGAGGTGAAAATGGGTGGTAGTCCAGGAACACCTGTGGATGTGTTTGGATTGAACACACTGGGTTCTTTACTGGTGGTCTGACAATCACAGACTCATAGAATAGTTTTGGATGGAAAAGACCTCCAAGATCATCAAGTCCCACCTTCTATGCAACACCACCGTGGCCTTTAAACCATATCTCCAAGTGCCATGTCCATGTGTTTCTGGAACACCTCCAGGGATGGTGACTCCACCACCTCCCTACCTGGGCAGTCTCTTCACTCTTGAAGCAAAGACATTTTTCCTAATTTCCAATCTAAATTTCTCCTGGTGCAAATTAAGGCCATTTCCTCTTGTTCTATCACTTATTACTAGAGAGAGGATGCTAAATCCCACCTGGGTCCAACCTCCTTTCAGGGAGGTGTAGAAAGCAATGAGGTCTCCCCTCAGCCTCTTCTTCTCCAGGCAACCCCAGTTCCCTCAGCTGCTCCTCCTGTTCTCCAGACCATTCAGCAGCTTTGTTGCCCTTAAATGATCCAGGCAGGATAAAAAAACACACTTGTTGGGGGTTAGCTCCTCAGTCACTCAGCACAGCTAGCATGCTATAAATAGAAGGAAAGCATCAAGTAAAAGCAGTATGTCCCAAACCCCAGGGCTTTTGACTTGTTTCATCCTGAAACATTAAAAGAACAGAAGAACCCCCATGACGTGAGGGCTCTGCCCCAGCTGGGGTACCGAGGATGATGGTGTCCTACCTAGGCTGGGAGTGGGGTCAGTGGTAGGTCTTAGGTTTTAGGTTTGAGATATCTGGCTGGCTTCACTCAAACTGATGTTTGTGCTGTGAGTGGAATAGCCTAGGGCTGGAGCTGTGCTGAGAGAAATGAAAAGCTCTCATGAAATTGTCATGTGCTGGACGTGCCAGCCTGTCGTGTAATAATAGCTAAAACTTTCTGTAATTAAAACAAGTAGCTAGTTATGGTGTCTGACTGGGATCAAAGCTCTTTTGTCTGCCCTGACAGTTGGCACATGTGAAAGATTTTTTGGCTTACACAGGAAACACTGTTGTGGTTTTTCTCTTGGTTTTCAATGGCAAGAAGCCTCCATCTCAGATTCTCCCTGAACTGAAAGAAAACAGTACTGGGAAACGGAGCAGCGGAGTCTGCGTGACGTAAAACGTCTATGATGTCTGGCAGAAGCAGCTGCTCTGCCAGCCATTGCCCCCTGGGAGCTGTTGACCCATTGCTGCAACGCAAATGGTTGGTGCCCCTAGCACAGGAAGGACATGGAACTGCTGGAGTGGGTCCAGAGGAAGGCCATGAGGATGATCAGAGGGCTGGAGAACCTCCCCTATGGAGACAGGCTGGGAGAGTTGGGGCTGTTCAGCCTGGAGAAGTGATGGCTCCAGGGAGACCTTAGAGCAGCCTTCCAGTACCTGAAGTGGGCTACAAGAAGGCCAGGAAAGGACTTTGTACAAGGGCTTGGAGTGACAGGACAAGGGGCAATGGCTTTTGGCTGGAAGAGGGGAGATGGACACTGGTAGATTAGGGAGAAATTCTTTACAGTGAGGGTGGTGAGACACTGGAACACGTTGCTCAGGGAGACTGTGGATGCCCCCTCCCTGGAGATGTGCAAGGCCAGGTTGGATGAGGTCTTGAGTAACCTGGGCTAGTGTAAGGTGTCCCTGTCCATAGCAGAGGGCTGGAGCTAGATGATCTCGAAGGTCCCTTCCAACCCAAACCATTCTAGGATTCTGCTGTTGTGTATTTCTGCAGGGATGGGACTTAAAGCTCCTGAGAACATTCCCAAATGTCCTGCACCACCTTTTTAAAACAAGAATTGCTTTTGCATAACAAATATTTGTCTGAATTGTGATGAACCAATTGCCTCCCACTTGGGAATTCTTTTTTTCCCCCCCTCTCTTTTTTTCTCCCTCCTCCCCATCCTGTTGCCTGGGCTGTAATTGTTTTGAGGCATTTTATAGAAGCACGGGATTGTTTGGGTTGGACAAGACCTCTGCAATCACTGACTCCAAGTGTCAATGTCAAACCATTCTATGGACACAAAGTCACCTTTCTGTTCATGAGAGAAACCTCTAAATTGTTTTTTCCATACCCATGTCTGGTACTGCAATCCAGAGGGCTTGGTGAGTAAATATCAGCTGCTTCTGCCTTCAAATTCCTCTTCATCTCAAAAAAGAACCCAACCTCAAACTAATCCAGAATTCTTTTTGCATCCCTGAAAACATCTCTTTCTGCTTACAAGTCTCCAGGAGGGTAAAGATGAAGAAGCTTTACAAAAAAACCAGATGTCAACTGGTTGGCTGAGGAACATCAGCCAATAATATCATGTTTTAAACATGATGTTAGGCAACAAAACATCTGGAGGACGTGGCCACCGGGATTTCCCCATCCCTTCTCCTGGAGTTCTCAGGCACATTGTGTGAAGATTTGCCTCTTCCACATCATGACTGTTAGTGTTTCCTGTGATTTCAGAGTCTGCCTTGTGAACTCAGAAGGCACAGGTTGAATGTTATCCCAAATTCAGCTATGTTGGATGTGGGTGGGTCATCCTTTTCTCTTGGTCCTGGCCAGCAGAATGGGTTCTCCCTTGGTGTTGCTCTGCATACAAGTCCTGTCACTTCTGAGCAGAGAGAGTTTTCTGCCTTTGCAGCTTATCAGAGGTGACAAGAAGTCTTTATTCCTCCTTAGTTGGATATCTGGCTAACAAACTGAATTTCAGTTATTTTGGACTGCCTCTGCTACACTGTGAATGCTCAGAGTCCACCCTCTTCAGTCTGTGTGGTCCCTGAGGCAATTCCAACTCCACAGCTGGTGCTTTTGGACCTGGAGCAGACCAAAGAGCATGTAGGACACACTCATCCAACAACTACTACCACATCCTGCTGGCCTCTGTGAGGATCTCCAGCAGTTTGTGTCTTGGTAATGACCCATGTCAGACTGCTCCTTCTCCACTTCGTACTCTTGGTTTCACATAGTACTTGCTGACTATGGAACGATCCATCCTTGGAGGTGTGACAAATACTCTTCTGGTGTTTGAGGAGGAGATGCCTCTTAAGTGTAGAAACAGCCCTGGCCCTGGCAGAAAGCTGTTGACCTATGGAGCTTTTCTATTAATTTATTTTCTACCATCTTTGTCAGTAAATTCTGCCTCTACAGCACAAGTAGTCCAAGCTCTCCTGCTCCTTAGCTGAGCATGGTCCTAGCTGCCTGGAAAATCACTATGTCATGAAGGTGGCTCAGAAGGCATCAGCTATGCTTCAAGGGTCTCTTTTTTTTCAAGTTTTTCATAGAGTCATAGAATTGTTTGGTTAGAAAAGACCATTGAGAACATTGAGTCCAACCCTTCTCTAACTCTAAGGCTAGTGCTAAACCATGGTTCTCAGCACCACATCTTTGCCTCTTTGAATCACTTCTGGGGGCGGAGATTCAGCCACCTCCCTGGGCAGCCTGTTCCAGTCTTTGAGAACCCTTTCAGTGAAGAAGTTTCTTTTTATATCTAACCTAAAGCTCCCCTGGGGCAACTTGAGGCTGTTTCCTCTCAGTCAAAACTTACCTAATTTGCTCAGATAAAATGATGGGCCAGTGGCAGAACCACCTGCAATGAAGACAAGAGCAAAAAGCTGCTGTGGTCCACGTGGCCTCCTTTCAGAAGAAGCAGAGTGAAGCAGCCTTCTCATGTCCTTCCACCTCTGCCTTCCACAGCCAGCTGTACTGTGGCATCTCTCCAGCTTCTGGCAAAACATCTCCCACCCTGACAATGGTGAATGTATTTCATGTGGTTGGAGAGCACTAGAGAAGCAGGCCAGAAATGCAGCCTGTTAACACTAAACCAAACAAGTAGGAAATTATCTGCATGTAAACACAGTTTATGCTTTTCCACTTGGAAGGAAATCCCCTTATCAGCTCAGTCTCAGATGAAAACATCCACGGACACAGCGAGCTGGGCCAACGGTCCTCACTGAGAGGAGTTGGTGGCCTTCCCAGGCAACTGAATCTGTGCCTTGATGGCCCTTTGGGGAGGGAGTTTTACTGTATTGCTGCCAGACAGAGCTGTTGAAGGGGCAAGTGGAGCGTGGAGATAGCACATAGCTGCTTGCTCAGATAGATATTGGGGGTTGATGCTGGGAAGGAGCTATGGGGCTGGAACAGATCTCTGGGGCCAAATGTCCTTTTCCCCCTCTGTTTGTTGTGGAGGTTTTGTGGTGGTGGTGTTGCTTGGTTGGGGTTGGGTTTTGATTGATTTGTTTTGTTGGGTTTTCCCCCCTCTCTTTTCCTAAGGACTGCAGCCCTGCTGCCACTGCAGTTAGTGAAAATGCTGTTATTAAATTTAAAGGAAGCAAGAGTCAGTGAAAATTTTTCCTCATTGCCTTTACCTTCAAATCATAATCATGTCCTCATCTTCCTCTTCTAGGTATTTACATCTCCAAGAGCACTGGCTCAGAGTCATGTAGCCCCATGCAGATGAAGACTGTGCAGGTACAGGTGGGATCAAGTATTTGGTTTTTTGCAAACCCACTGAAGATCCCTGCTGCAGTAACACAAAACTAGCTTCAAAGTGACACCAAAACCAAGCAACCAAAACTAGCTTCAAAGTGACACCAAAACCAAGCAACTAAAAAACCACCCAGTTCCAAGGCTTACAGGGTGGCCTGATGCCCTGCTGGCTGTGCTCAGAAATCCAGCACAGCCACAGACAGGAGACAGTGGTTCATAAGGTCATTCAGGAAGCACAAGTCAACCTCTTTGAATTTGCCTAAACAACATCCAGGCAAGATGAGATCATCTGTATTTTTTTGATGGCCAGCAAGGTGGTTTTTAAACAGAATCATAGCATCATTTTGGTTGGAAAAGACATCTAAGATCATCAAGTCCAACCATTAACCTAAGACCACCATGGCCGCTAAACCATGTCCTGAAGTGCTGTGTCCACATGTCTTACCTCAGAAGAGCAAGGATGTGGCTGATTCAAGTAGACTTTGGTAAGACCCAGGAGTGGGCTCCATGCATGGCTAATACAGGGCTTGAAATGTAAATGTTCTCTGCAGACAGCATGGTCCAACAGACTCGATGTAAGAGCAGAAAGTGGAGCTTGCTCTGCCAGGGCTCTGATGAGCTTCCTCCTTCTTGCCAAGGCTGTGCTCTCCTAGGGCCCAACAAGGCAGGTGGGGAGCTAACTGTGCTGTTCATCCACATTCCCACCAGCCCCATCAGGATGTAGCTGAGGCCTTCTGTCTTTCTGGGGTGATTCCCATGCCTTGTAGTGATCCCAAAGACCCTATGCTGGGCAGAGCTGTTGTCCTGATGTTGATAATTTGAGCTTTTTCTTGACATCAGACCAGCCCTGTGTCAAGAGGAGCTGGGAAGGGAAGCAGTAGTGACAAAACAGGACTGGAAGGGCAAATGAGCTGATAGCATCTTCAAGTTTCCCTTCAGGTGCTGCCTACAGAGGAGTTATGAGCAGCAGCCATCAAGCAGGAATGCTGTGTTCCCAAGCAAGGGGAGATGGTTTCCAGCTCCTTGGGGCATTCTAGCAAGAGCCACAGCCCAGCAGCACTGCCTGACCCTGGCACTGACCTGCCTCCAGGTAAGATAAAAGCTTGCCAAGCATTTTCAGCATCTTTGGTCTCTGTCAAATCCTCTGGGCTGGTAGATTGTTGCTCTCCCACTCCTATCCTCCCCCAACAACCAGAATTCACACTCCCCAGTAGCAGCAGGAAGCATCCTACTGCATGAGCCCAAAGGAACAACTTTTCTATCTAGCTTCTACTGACACACAGCATCTTTTCCTGGCCATGTGGAGTTGGTTCCTGCTCTTGGGCTGTGCTGTGGAGGTTTTCTCCACAAAAGCAGAGGTGTTAACCATGGTGGCATGGCACAGTTCCAGCTCCACTCACACCACTGGGCACTTCTCCTGCTCTGGCAGCCAGGGCAGGGCAGCCCTGCACTGTTTAAACAGCTGTCTTGTTTCATCTGGGAGGTGACTGCCCTTCAGTCCTGGGAGAGGAGCTCATCCTCTGCAGGGTTTGCATAATAGCATTGGTCAGCTGAAATCTGCCTGGTGAAAGATGGGGAGGATGGAATACTTCTAGAACCACTGAAAACTAAGCCAGGAGTAGAAGTGGGCCTGAAGGTGGTCTGGATTTATAGGGTAGCTTTAGGAGGGAGATAGAAAAGTGGAGCTGCTGTGAAAGGGGAGAGCTCTTACAGATTTCACTCCATTGTTCCAGTGAAAGAAATCAGCATCATGGAATGGCTTGGGTCTCCACAACAGAAGCCTGAGGTGTGGAGGTAAATTAGTAAAAAGGTCTTCAATGCCACAAGTGGCAATAGCACAGCACTTGGGATCTTGAGCTAAAGGCAAATCTCCAAAGCAGGCAGAGCTCCCAGGCTGGGACTCCCCACATTTAGGCTGCTGAGGCTGCTCAGAATGTGATTTGGATCTGGAGGTGAGGTCTGGGCTGGAGTTTGGACTTGACTTGTTGTTAGTCAGAAGAGTTCCCCGAGGCAGAGGTCTTACACCGAGTAACTTCTGTGGCAGGTCTCCAGCACATCTCAGAGCCTGGGGTTGGTGTTTGAGAGGAATGTGAAGCATTAAGCAGCAGGGATGTTGCCTGCTTCCAGGAGGATGTGCTGCTGGCTTTGCTCCACGGATTCCCTGGGGACAGGCTGAGCTTTAACTGAAAGCTGCTGGAAGCTTTGCAGATTGGTTTAGAGGAGGACAGGACACACTGGAACTGCAGAAGTTGCACATCAGGGCACAGCCCTCTGCTTTGTCAGGCAGAAAAGCCATAACGTTGACTCTGACAGTGAGGCTGAAGAAAGCAGCTCATGGAGCCAGCTCTGTGCTCTCAGGAAGCAGGAAAGCCTCCCGTGTTCCTGCCCTGACACAACCTCAGCAGAACCTTCTAGTGGGATGCATGGCAACAGCTTTTTTAAGCATCAATAATTTTTTATTATCCCCTCATCTCCTGCACTGCTGCTGCTTTGCCTCCTTCCTAGCACAGCCACTGCCTCTGGGAGCCTGAGCTGCTGCTCAGCCTGGGTGGAGAAATAGCTGTGGAGGAACAGGACGTGTGACAAGTCACTCGGATCGATGCCACTTGGTGCTGACACCCGGGGATTTGCAAACAACCTGTCCCACTGCAGCCACTTTGTACTGTGCTGTCTGCTGTTCTGTGAAGCCTGGAAGAGCTTGAGCCTTGGTACATATCCTCCTCTGCTCAAAGCAGAGCATCCTGCTCTTCCTAAAAGGCATTTTGATGATATACATAAAGTATATGGTCAGGGCAGGACAGCTCAGCAGTGAGATGCTCAGAGTCACTGGTCCAGGATGAGTAGATGTGGCTACAGGCTGTGCTGTGAGAGTTTTAGTTTCCCACTTTTGCTATTCATGGTTTCCTGTGTGAGCTGGGGGCAGCTGATCTTCCTTCCAGGAGGTGCCTGGAAGCAGCAACAGTTCTAGGAGTGAAAGGTCTTAGGTGCCACTTGCTGTTCCCTCAGCTTGAAGAACAGTAACTCATTGCTCAGGTAAAAAGCCATTCCCAAGTAACCTGCTGTTACTAAATCAGCCTCAAAATGGGACAGCAGGAAACCCAGTGGGGTGATGGATCTGTCACTGCACTCAGAAATGGCCCATGTGTATCCCACCAGGGAATGGACATGGTGCAGGGATAGAAACCTCTGCAATGCAGCTCCCTCAGGAGATTAGCAAACCACCCAAGGAAGCATTTTGAAGAAAGCCTGGGAGAGGAGAGCAATAGGGAATCTTCATGGGTGAGGTCCTGGGGACAGGGAAAAGGGAGGGGGAAGGTGCAAGATGACCCTATATGGAAAGGCAGACTAAGAGACCTCTTCTGCCTGGAACAGAGCAGCCTCAGAGGAGATCTTCTTATTGTTGATTATTACCTACAGGGTGGAGGTCATGAGGATGGGACTGGACTCTCCTCAGCGGCAGGCAATGGGCACAAACTAGAACACAGGAGGTTTCTTTTGAACTTAAATTGAAAATTCCTCACTTCAAGGGTTCTGGTACCCTGGAGCAGGCTGCCAGGAGAGGTTGTGGAGTCTCCTTCCCTGGAGAGATTCCAAACCCACCTGGACATTGTGATCCTGGGCAACCTGATCTAGGAGAAGGTGCATTAGGATGGTGATTGGACTGGATGATCTCCACAGGTCCTTTCCAACCCCCACCATTCTGTGATTCTGCAAAGGAGACACAAAATGGGTCTTCTGCATCACCCTACTTGTTGCATGATGTGACTGTACATCACTGGACCCCAGGAGCAGGGGAGGACCATGCTCACCCTGGGCACTGCAGTGCTGCTGGAGCACTGCTGCTTTGTGAAGTTTGGCACCCAGCATCCCAAATCGAAGCATGGAGGCCAGGCCTCTGCCCTCCCCAGCATGCTGCATGTGATGACAGCCCACTGGCAGAGGACACATTAAGTTGTGGGTAGGTGCTGGCTGTGAGGACATCCCCAGCCTGGGGTTTCTGTGCTTTGAGGCAGGTCACTGCATTACCTGACTTGTCCTTTCTAAGTGGTTTTTATAGGGGTTTGCACTTGGTTTCATCCCAATGTGCTTTGCTAGTGCGGTCATGTGTGGAAAAGCAGCCAGGATATGCTACATAAAAACAGGAAAGATCTTTAATCTTAGGGTCATGACAATGACACTTGACCTAGCAAAGCTATATGTCCAGTTGCTTTACTTCTTTTCTCTTCAAGCCTCTGGATTTCAGCAGTGTGTCCTGCTATGAAGTTCTAGGTGAGTGATAGATCCAGGTGAGTCTTGAAGGGACTGCTGGGAGCTAACCAGTGATGCCATCCCAAAAGAGCTCAGCACTTGGTCTTGCTCTTTTTCCATGAATTTCTTCCTTTGTCTTGAAATATGTTCAAGAATCCCTTAAACTAACCAGTGGGTTTTGGTTCATTGCTCAGTTTCCTTTAGCTGGTGGATATTAATTCCCCTATTGGGAGAAATAATTGGAATAATGCAAATAGATCCCCAATACAGCTGCAAATTAAATGATCCTCTAAGTATTTCATAATAAAGAGAGAAAGAAAAATGCATTCATTTTAACCCCTAAATTGATTGCAAAAGCAGAATCAAGAGGCTGAAGACCAGAAGCAGGAATCACCCTAGCTCTTGGGTCATGCAATTTGAGTTTTGCCATTGGAAAACTGTTGCACATTTATGCTGTGCTTCAAAAAGAACACTGATGACCCTGCAAGAATGCTCAGTGGTTCAGATGCCTAACAGGACAGGGGTAAGGCTCTGATCAAAATGTATCACATCAGAGCATGGCTGCAAGGCACAGTCATCACTTGGGGAAGTCTCCAAAGCTAGGCTGAACTTTACACTGGTGTCTAGCCCTTACAAAAGCTTTCACTTCTGTTTTACAGGATAGGGTTGCCCTTTGCACAGTGTATAGCTCACCCCACTCTGGCAATGGATCAAGCCAGCTTGCATTGGCATGAAAGGGGAATGGGTATGGAAGAGGAATAACTCCAAGAAGGCCACTTTGTGGCATCAGAGCTTTTAGAGTCACAGACTCAGGAATTGTTTGGTTGGAGAAGATGTTTAAGATCAGCAATCCAAACCATTCTCTAACTCTGCCAAGCTGCACTGCAGCTGAGGTGCACAAACCCCTAGTTTGAAACTACTGCACTATCAGAAAGCTTCTAGAGTTTCTCAGGCATTCATGGCAAGCCCACAAGCTGTCAGACTGGGTAAGAATGCCTGGCGGTGGAATCGGGTTTTACCCAGCCCTGGGTGCTCTGATAACCCTCCCTAATCAGTGGCCAATCTCTGTTGGCTGAAAGCCCTCCCTGCTGCACTCTTTCTGGAGCTATTTTTAACTGACAGTGGGATATGTTGTTTTCTTCTGCTTGTTTGTCAGTGAAGAACTGGCTGTGCCATGTGGCTGCTCCAACAAGAAACTTCCAGCTATTTTGCAGTCCATTCCAGCTGGGATGGAAGCAGGGCTGGGAAAAGTGGTGGCTGTGGGCAGGGTCTTCAGGCAGCAGTGACCCTGTGAACCTCTGCCTATTGAGGTCTCCCTGTGTCCACCTATGGGAAAAGCCTCCTGGGTTTCTTCTGACTATGGTGTTAAGGCTACCTTGGGCTGCTTTTCACTGTTTGGGTAATGATTAGCTGAGCTGCTACTGGCATGAATTCTCACCCTCAGTAAGCTTGCAGCATCAAGTCTGGGGAGGGAGTGTTGATCTCCCCAAGAGTAGGGAGGCTCTACAGAGGGAGCTGGACAGGATGGATTAGTGGGTGGAAGTCAATTGTATGAGATTCAGCAAGACCAAGTGCTGGATGCTGCACTTGGGTCCCAACAACCCCGTGAATGCTCCGGGCTTGGGGCAGAGTGGCTGGAAACTGCCCAGCAGAGAAAGACCTGAGGATATCTCCTCACTCTCTGCAACTCCCTGAAAGGAGGAAGCCAGGTGGGGGTTGGTTTCTTCTGCCTAGTAACAAGTGATGGGAGTAGAGGAAATGGTCTCAAGTCGCACCAGGGGAGGTTTAGGTTGGACATTAGAAGAAACTTCTTCACTGAAAGGATTCTCAAAGACTGGAACAGGCTGCCCAGGGAGGTGGTGGAATCCCCATCCCTGGAGGTGTTTCAAAGAGGCAGAGATGTGGTGCTGAGAGCCACCAGCCTTGACAGAGTTAGAGACTGGTTTGACAGGACGATCTTCAAGGCCTTTTCTGGCCAAAACAATTGTATGAATGTTAGGATTTTAGTTGTTTGGACTTTTTTTCCCCCTGGAATTGCAATAGATATTCAAGGAATTACCTTTTAGATTCAGGTTCTGAATGGCCTCCAAGCATGGAAACTGAAACTGAAAACCTAAAATGTCCACACAGCAATCATCAATGCATGGACAAACCAAACCCAAACCAAAACCAAACCAAACCAGGTTGGAAGAGACCTTCAAGATCATCGCGTCCAACCCATCAACCAATCCAACCCACCCAAACAGCTAACCCATGGCACCAAGCACCCCATCAAGTCTCCTCCTGAACACCTCCAATGATGGCGACTCCACCTCCTCCTTGGGCAGCCCATTCCAATGGGCAGTCACTCTCTCTGTATAGAACACAGGAGACATAACTGGTTCCACTTCTTCACCCAAGTGCCTGAACACCACTGCATGTTCCACAATGGGCTTTGCATTTCATCTCTCTCAGTAAAGCATTACAGAGTGACAGTAGCCGCTCTCCATCCCCTGGGAGCGGGGGGAGGTTCTTCTGGATGAAGGAACTATAAAATGCCTGCTGGAGTTTCGCTGATTCCCAAGCCCTCAACTCGCAAACGCTGCTGGATGACAGTTGACCCACAGTTTTGCACCAAGATTTTCTAGCCCATTGAATTCAGACACAAGTGGCTCACAGCAGATAAAACCCTACTGAGAAATACAGATTGTCTCTGTGTGTGTGCAGCTGTTGGACATAAAATATGCCTCATGAAATCCTGGAAGATCCCATTCCTTGCTTTTAAGTCCTCTGTTTGTACATGGACCCAAGATTTGTGGGTTTACACCTTGGAGGAATCCCAGGATTTGTTCCACCACCTCTCTTGAGTATGTACAATGCTGGCTCTCTGCAGAGCAACTAAGGTTGGAGTGAGGTGGGGGTTGGTCTTTGGAACAGGCTGCCTAGGGAGGTAGTAGAGACACCATCCCTGAAGGTATTTAAAAGAGGCATGGATGTGGTGCTGAGGGATGTGGTTAGTGGCAGTGGCTTGGCAGCAGTGGTGGGATTGTGAGCTCTAGGTGACTTGGACGTGATGATCTCAAAGGTCTCTTCCAAACTCAACAGTTCCATGAGTCTATGATTCTCAGAGGACTGGTCAGGTAGCTCCAGTACCTTTCCATCTAAGAAATGGTGCTGGACCCAGCCCTACAAGATGTGCCAGTCTTCTGGGGTCAGTCTGAGGAGCAGAACTAGACCTTTACTGAGGTCTTCCTTGACCCAGCAGCTGGAGCAAGAGGGAGCATTACATCCCTGCTTAGTGTGAGCTCTGTCAAGGCAACAAGGCTGGTGAGGGGTTTGGAGCACAAGCCCTGTGAGGAGAGGCTGAGGGAGCTGAGGTTGCTTAGCCTGGAGAAGAGGAGGCTCAGAGGAGACCTTGTTGCTCGCTACAACTACATGAAGGGAGGTTGTAGCCAGGAGGGAGTTGGTCTCTTCTCCCAGGCAAGCAGCACCAGAACAAGAGGACACAGTCTCAAGCTGTGCCAGGGGAGGTTTAGGCTGGATGTCAGGAAGAAGTTCTTCACAGAAAGAAAGATTGGCCATGGGAATGTTCTGCCCAGGGAGGTGGTGGAGTCACTATCACTGGAGGAAGAGACTGGATGGGGTGCTTGGTGCCATGGTTTGGTTGATTAGATGGTGTTGGATGATAGGTTGGACTCAATGATCTCAAAGGTTTTTTCCAACCTGGTCTGGTCTGGTCTATTCCATTCCATTCCATTCCATTCCATTCCATTCCATTCCATTCCATTCCATTCCATTCCATTCCATTCCATGTTCCCAACAGTCATTGGGGCTGGGTTTCTAACTGCAGAATCCAGCAGAACTGGATTAAAACCAATATGTTTGCTTTCCCATCCAGAAGCTGACTGATTCAACAATTATTTTTTCCCATAAAAATCTCTTTACTTTTCTGGGTTTTAACCCAAAAGCCCTTGGGAAGACCAAAGATAGTTTGAGGGGCTAGGTTGTAAAGATGCTTGTTGGTTTTAGAGATGGTTGCTGGGTCCTGATCATTTCTGCTAGCTTTGGTTGAGCTTCCTGAGGCAATAATAATGGAAGTTGTGAAAATATGTCCTTTATTCACCATGCCTTGACGTCAGGAGTTTACTGCCCTAATCATTAACCAGCCTGCTGCATTAGCTATGAAAATTGCTCTGTAATATTTATGAAATGTGACCTTTGTTAATTCACTGCTGCAAAGTGTTGGATTGATTCTGTTTGCAAGTGGAACAGATTTCCAAATCACCCAGCGATTAGTACAGTTTGATCTAAGCAGCCTCTCTCTGCATGGGGTAGCCTTCTCCTGAAGCAGCAGGAAGGCTGGCAGGAACCAAATGCATTTTCCGTGAGGCTGTAACACCTGCTTGCACTACATCATCCCTGGCAAAGGGGACTGCTGAGGGAATATTCCCAGGAAGGGAAAGGAGGGACCAGGATCAGAAAGCTTTTTGTTATGAGAAATAACTCAATTTAAGAAAAACAGCATACCTACATGACCTAAAACATTTGCTGTGTGTGGTATGGAGGCATTCAAAACCCTCCTGGATGTGTTCCTGTGTGACCTACTCTAGGTGATCCTGCTCTGGCAGGGGCGTTGGTCTCCTTCCAACCCCTAATGTTCTGTGATTCTGTGGTACCACGAGGGGAAATCAAGAGCAAACAGGACACTCTCAGGCTGAAATGAGCATTCTGAGCCATGCCCCAGTAGGTAAAGTATCTTTAACTGCTAGAGTAGAGTAGAGTAGAGTAGAGTAGAATAGCATAGAATAACCAGACCAGGTTGGAAGAGACCTTCATGATCATCACGTCCAACCTATTGGTCACTAGTGGTGGTCCTCCAGGGCCCCAGCACTGGGACCAGTTCTCTTTAATATCTTGATCAATGATCTGGATGAGGAGATTGAGGCACCCTCAGTAAGTTTGCAGATGACACCACACTGAGTGGCAGTGGTGATCTGCTGGAGGGTAGGAAGAGTCTGCAGAGGAACCTGGGCAGGATAAATTGATGGGCAGAGGCCAACTGTATGAGGTTCAACAAGGCCAAGTGCTGGGTCCTGCATTTGGGTCACAACAACCTCTTGCAATGCTACAAGCCAGGTGGGCTGGAAACAGCCAAGCAGAGAAACACCAAAATAATTCTATGGTTGTATGAAAGCAATTACAAGTGACAAGAGGAAGATTCAGGAGCTCTGTGAAGTTGAGATGCTTTGGTCTGTGATTCTCCAAATCACTGCAAGGCCACTATTAGAAGGGGATGCTAAGGTTCCTCCATCTTCCTGCTCCAGCTCATGCTGCCATCAATATCTGATTCTGAAAGCCATACAGAACAACCTGTACCACTTCAATGTACGTGGTGTGCTGAGGGGATCAAGGGTCTTGGAGGGGCAGAAGTGCTGGGTGAACATCATGCAACTATACCATGTAGGACTATTCCACTGCAGATGATCAACAGTGTGCAGCATCTCCAGCACTCATGTTTTTCCATTCTCAGAGCTCTCTGTGGCAAGTGTCAGCACTCCATTGTTCCACAGAGGTAATGAACACTTGGTTAGGGGCCTGCCTCACAGAATCACAGGGGTTGGAAGGGGCTTCTGGAGATCATCCAGTCCAACACCCTGCTAAGGCAGGTGTGCCCAGATCAGACTGCCACGTGGAAAGCAAACCTGTGACACAGGATGCTGCGAACCAGCTGAGCATTTTCCTGTGCCCACATTACTCCCCTGAGCTTGGCCACTAGTGATGGACAAAATTAGACTTTGGTTGGATGAGCCAAGTTGAGCTCTGATGAAATCTTGACGCAGGCTTGTAAAAGACACAGGTTTGGCCCCTGGTAGGTCTGTTTTATGTTCTTCTAGCGTGACATCCGCCTGTGCTTTCCTTTGCAGGAAACAAACATCCTCTTGGATAAAGCAGGGACTGGAAAGGCACCGAGGCACCACCCGCTCCCTGCGTGGGAACAGAGAGGGAGGCTGGGGCAGAGCTGGGAGAGGGCAGGAGGCAGGTCTAGGATAAACTGGGGCAGCTGCCCCACAGACAGCGTAGCTCTGCCAGACCTGCAGCTGCTCCAGCCCACTGGGCTTTCCCAGGTCAAGGATGGTGCTCAGGAGGAAGTGCTCAGGTCCTCACAATGGTCCTGCTTTTCAACCTGGAATTTTAGCACAGTTTTCCCATGTATGAAACAGAAAAAACCCATTAACCTGCAGGGTGTGAGTGGTTTGATGTGAAGGCAGCAGCACAGGTTGCAAAAAGAAAGTCCTAGCTGTGCTCTGCTGCCACAGTCAATCCTCCACGGTTCATGGTTTGGTCCTGAACCTCAGAACTGCCTGCCAGCCTGGCCAACAATGCCTGATGGGCCTCCTCTCTCCGTGTGACCTTGACAATGTGAACAAAGGAGCTGCTACGGAAACGAGTGTGAGTTGTGCCTGTGAACGCCATGGGCGGCTTGGTGCCTGGCCCAGACGTCTGCCACTCATTCCCAGAACTCCACAGAATCAGGGAATCCTCCTTCCTCCACTTCAATCTGCTGTTCCCCAAGGAAAACGAGAAAAATACAGACATCAGAGCAAGGAAACAGCAAGAGAGAAGTCAGAGACATGGAGTTGTTAGAGGAGGTTCAGAGGAGGCCACAAAGATGTAGTGGAGGCTAGGGCACCTCCACTGTGGGGACAGGCTGAGAGAGTTGGGGCTGTTCAGCCTGGAAAAAGAGAAGGCTCTGGAGAGACCTTAGAGCAGCCTCCCAGTATCTGAAAGGGGCTACAAGGAAGCTGGGGAGGGACTTTTTACAAGGGCTTGAAGTCATAGAATGAGGAGGAATAAATTGAAGCTGGAAGAGGGAAGATTTAGACTGGAGATTAGGAAGAAATTCTTTACACTGGGGAGACACTGGAACAGGTTGCCCAGGGAGGTTGTGGATGCCTCCCCCCCTCCCCTTGAAGTGTTCCAGGCCAGGCTGGATGGGGCTTTAAGCAAGCTGGGCTGGTGGAAGGTGTCCCAGCCTTTGGCAGGGGGTTGGAACAAGATGATCTCTGAGCACCTTCCAACCCAAACCATTCTAGGATTCTATGTGCAGGATGTCAGGATATTGGAAGTGGAGAAAAGACAGGCTCTGTTAGTCTGGGTACATGAGCTACAGCACTGCTTACAGCAGCAGGGAAAAGCACCCTCCAACAGACTCCACTCACCACCAGCCCACCCCACCCTGCAGGTTCCTTTCTTTGGATGCCCTTCCCAGCTCCCAGAATTGTTTCTGAAAGCAGGAACATTTGGAAGGGGTTAAATCATGTGCTGTGAACTGACAAGAAGGAGATTTGAGAAACCAGGGAGAAGTGGAATAAGCAGCTGCTCTGGTGGGGTGAGCTCAGCCCCTCCAGGTGTCCCAGGAACACAGACATGTGTCCTGCCAGGCACGGTGAAGGTGGTGGGACGGGCAGTGACTGCAGCAGAAGTGGGGCAGCAACTGCACAGGAGGAGCTGCCCTTTGGCTTCTTGCTGGGGCTCCAGCATGTGTGTTTATTGCATGTGCCTACACTGGTGCAGACTGGGTGAAGTCTTGGAGAGTCTGGGTGTCCCACAGCTCTGAGACAGGCACAGATGAAGGAATGGGGGGAGGCAGAGGGAGAAGTGGTTTGGGCAGCACCGTGTCTAGAAATTCCCATCTCCTGCTGGAGAGCAGCACTACGGCAATCCCATGCAGAGCTACAGGCTGGGGTCAGAGTGGCTGGAGAGCTCCCAAACAGAGAGGGACCTGGGTGTGCTGATCAACAGCCACCTGAATATGAGCCAGCAGTGTGCCCAGGCGGCCAGGAGGTCCAATAGCATCCTGGCCTGCATTAGGAATAGTGTGGCCAGCAGGAGCAGGGAGGTCATAGTGCCCCTGTACTCTGCTCTGGTTAGGCCACACGTTGAGTCCTGTGTCCAGTTCTGGGCCCCTCAGTTTAAGAAGGACATCGAAACACTTGAACTTGTCCAGAGAAGGGCAACAAGGCTGGGGAGAGGCCTTGAGCACAGCCCTGTGAGGAGAGGCTGAGGGAGCTGGGATTGTTTAGCCTGGAGAAGAGGAGGCTCAGGGTTGACCTCATTGCCCTCTACAACTACCTGAAGGGTGGTTGTAGCCAGGAAGGGGTTGGTCTCTTCTCCCAGGCAACCAGCACCAGGACAAGAGGACACAGTCTCCAGCTGCACCAGGGGAGGTTTAGACTCTAGGTGAGGAGGAAGTTCTTCACCGAGCGAATCATTCGTCATTGGAACGGGTTGTCCAGGGAGGTGGTTGAGTCATCGACCCTGGAGGCGTTCAAGGGGAGATTGGATGTGGCACTTGGTGCCATGGTCTAGTCATGGGGTCTGTGTTGATAGGTTGGACTCGATGATCCTCGAGGTCCTTTCCAACCTAAGTGATACTGTGATACTGTGATACTAGGGCCGGGTTCCTCCCTGCCAAGCTGAGCAAGCTCTGCTCTGCAGCAAGTCAACACCAGCTTTTCTGTTGCAGGATCACAGCTTGCTCTGGCAAACCCAAGATTTCTGCTGTTACTGTGTCCTCCTTCGAAGATGAGGCTCTCTCCACCATGCACTGCTGGCCTCTTCTAGCAAACAGTCCCCAGAGTAAGTGTGCTGCAACTGCCCCAATGTGGCTTTGTAATGCCTGTGAGATCCCAGCAGCCACCATGTGAAATCCCCACTCGGTTTCAGGTCTTCTCTATGCCTTTTCCCCCAACCACTTCAGCATTTTTGAGCTTCTGAAGGTTCAGGAGTTTCTACTTTGTTGCACAATTAGGAAATGGAGAGCTGTGGTTTATCATCTTGTTTCCTGTGAAACACAAAGAGGCTGGGAGACAGGGGGTAGGTGGTGTGTGTGCGTGGTGTGCGTGCAAGGTGGGGTGAGGAGACCAGGCTGCCTAGAGATCACAAGGGTGGGTGTGCAGTACCATGAGAGATCCTCCCTGGGTCCACTGGTGTGAAGAGAAGACTGCAGACACATTTGTCTGTGACTTCTGGAAAGTACCCCCCACCCCAAGGTGATGTGCTGCAGCTTGTTGTCTCTGTAGCTCCCAGGCTGTGTTTCAGAGGCCATGGCAACCCTCCTTTCTTGCCAATGGGCACTGCAGGGCTTGCCAGGCCCCCTCTCTTCCTCACCAGCATCAGCAACACCTTCTGCTCTTAAAAACCTTTTCCTATATTGCAATCATAGAATCATGGAATTGGTTTGGATTGCCACAGAAGTGTTTTTGCAGCTTCATAGAATGGGTTGGGTTGGAAGGGGTCTCCGAGATCATCTAGTTCCAAACCCGCTGATATGGGCAGGGACACCTCCCACTAGACCAGGTTGCTCAAGGCCCTATCCAGACTGGTCTTGAACACCTCCAGGGATGGGGTATCCACAGTCTCCCTGGACAACCTGTCCCAGAGTCTCACCACCCTAGTTTTGTTGACTAGGAGGCATTTTGACCAGTTGTGACAAGAGACATGGTGGCTCTGAGGGATGGTCTGTCCATGAAGATGTGGGCAGCACTGATGGAGAGGTTGGTGGTCCCCTTCAGAGGATCTATTTCCCCTCCAACCTGGGCACTGCCAGGACTGCCAAGCTGGGGCAATGGCAAGCAGGAGGTAGACATTTTTGGAATCAGCTTTTCAGGTGCCAGAAGAAGGCAAAGTTCTGCATCAAAGTGGTTATGGAGATATATATCTATACATAGATAAACTCAGATATTTCAAGGCATAATCAGCAGCTTTTGTCCCTTCAGCAGAAGAAAATATATCACAATCAGCCTTTGCATGTCATGTTTACTAAGGTGACATCACTCTAGGGATCAAAAGTAAGAGAAAGAACCTGGGTTAAAGGAAATGTGTTTTGTTTTTAACCAAAAGCGTTCTCCATAAAACTCTTCTGCTGAGAGGATGACTAATGTAACCAGTGTGTGTTCTGAAGCATGTCATGAACACTTTTTATGCCTTCTGAGCACACAAAGAGAAACCCCAGGAGAGAATTAATTTACAAATCTGATTAAGCCTAGTGCCTAAGTGGCAAAAAGCATCACACAATAAAGAGGAGACTCCACAGGTAAACAAAGCTTGGATGAAATGAAGCAAACATCCCCCATGAAGAGCCCAGATGTGTGCATTTTGGGTAGTTTAAGGGGTTTGATTAGATGTCAAAGGGACAGGCAATGGAAGCAGAGGTCATGCTGAGGTGCTACTTCCAAGCCCTTCTACATTAAACCATGGTACTGCTGCCCAGTGTCAAGCAGGTATCTTCATCTGGGAAGCAAAGGCAAGCCTGCAGAGGAATGAGACAAAAGAGAGAGGTTTGTACCTGATGTCAAGACAAATTTGTAGCATGGTCCTTGACCAGTCCCAATAGAATAAATCAGGGGGGATCAGGAATCTGTCATCTCCATGGGGTTTTGTCCCCCACCAGGCACACCCAGTTCCTCATCATTGACCCACAAAATAGGACAAAAGTACCCAGCACCAGCTCTTCCCCCTTGCATGAAAGATCTCCATGCTCCACACAAGGCCATGAAAGGTTCACCACGAGCCACTGACGTGCGCTTGTGGAGCAGAAGGCAAATGGTCTTCTAGGGTGCATTAAGAAGAGTGTGGCCAGCAGGTCAAGGGAGGCTCTCCTTTCCCTCTACTCTGCCCTTTTGAGGCCTCATCTGGCCTCAACCGTGTCAAGTTCTGGGCTCCCCAGTTCAAAAGAGACAGGGCACTACTGGAGAGAGCCCAGCAAAGACTATGAACATGCTGAGGGGACGGGAGCATCCTTGTGAGGAGGCAGAGACCTGGGGCTGTTTAACCTGGAGAAGAGCAGCCTGAGAGGAGATCTTTTCAAGGCTCATAAACACCTGAAGGACAGGTGTTAAGAGGATGGGGCCAGTCTCTTTTCAGTGATGCCCAGTGATAGGACAAGGGGCAATGGAAACAAACCAGAACCCAGGAGGTTCCACCTAAACATAGGCAAAAATTTCTTTCCCATGAGGACAGCATAGCCCTGGCCCAGGCTGCCCAGAGAGGTTGTGGAGTCTCCTTCCTGAAGACTTTCAAAACTCACCTGGACATACTCCTGTGCAACCTGATCTAGGAGAACCTACTTGGACCTGCAGATCTCCAGAGGTCCTGTCTGACCCCCACCATTCTGTGATTCTCTGAATGTCTGCCCCAACCTCCTTTTGCAGCAGTCCTGGCTACCTGACTCTGGACAAAAGATGCCTTTTGTGTGGCTGTGTCAGCCTGCAGTCATTCATATGTATAAGGTAGGTTATGACAGCATTTCAGAAGCCAGCAGTCCTACTGCTCAGCAGTCTGAGTTTCCCTGCCTCCAGGGGCTTTTTGAGTTCACAGGAGTGTGGATGTTAATCACAGTCCTTTACAGCTGTAGATCAGGAGTGTCTTCAAATACCAGAAGCTGAATCTTTAAGTCTCACCAGTGCACCTCTGAATGCGACAGCTATCTTTTGATAGGCAAGAAAATACCTCACCTCCTGAGATGACTGCAAATACACACACCACTTTCAAGCAACCTTCAAGATCTCATTCAAAACCAAAGAGGTGACACAGTGACTTGGCATGACTGACCAGAGACACCTTCTGCACTGGTAGGAGTTGACGCTGTCCAAGGCAGAGGGGGTTGAATTGGATGATCTTGAAGGTCCCTTCCAACTGAGGCCATCCTATGATGACTCAGACTTCGCCATGGAGTGAGTATGTGGTGGAATGTCCTGTGCCAGTGCTGCTGTAGGTCCACCTTCTATCATCCATGGCACATACAAATGGGAACAAAGAGTGAACATCCATCCCTTTGTTACTCTGGTCCCAGTGGAGAGGAGGGCCATTTTGTGGTGAAAGCCCTGAACTGGACTCAAGGTATCCAAGTTACTACAGGTATGTCATTACCCCTGCTAATGAGATCCAGGGATTTCTCTGTTTCTACTTCCCTCTGGCTAGGGAAGATTTATTCATAACAACTTTCTCATACCTTTGTCTGTTCTGTCCATGTTGACTAGGATCTTCACATCAAAGAAAGCCCTCACTGTGTGTAGATCATCCAGACTCCATCTCCTGGAGATACCAATTGACCAACAACAGCGAAGAAGCTAAGAACTTCCAGTGTCCTGACAAGTTGGAAAATGCAGAATCCATGAAGCAATGCCCTGAAACTTGTTTTCTGTGTGCTGGTGAGATGTGCTCACTTACACAATGCAGACACTGTCAGTGAAGCAGGAACTTGTGTCCTCACCATCGAGTCTCTGCGCTGTGACCGCAGGGAGTCCAACACCTTGGATGTGGCTCAGGAGGAGAATCTGTGTCTCGCAAAGGGAGAGGAACAGAAACAGCATGAAGCCTTCAGCAACAAAGGCAGGCAAACAAAACCAGGGCAGAAGGGATCAGAGACACTGAGCCAAGCACAAGACATTTAAAAAACCCCACAGACCTGTGGAAAGCTGGAAGGAAAACAAGCAAACCAAGAAAGTGAAATTCTCCACCCTGGCCCCTAGTTTCTTCCACCTCACTTGTGCCTTGCTACTGGAATCTCCTCCAGTGCTAAAATCACTGCATCAACACAAAGGACGTGTCACCCCAAGTTGCATGGTCAACATGTGCCTGAGCAGGAAGATTGGCAGGAAGATTCTGTGGACACCATATTTAGCAAACAGTGCCCTGTGGGTCCCATAAGGCTGGGTCCTATCCCCTGTGTGCTACAACATCTTAGATTCTGATCCCCAAACAGACAGAGCAGCCTAAACAATTCTTTTTTTCCTTATTGCATGCTAAGTGGCTTTGAGTCAGTTGTGCCTTTTGGTGGCCATTCCTTTTCCCCCCCTCCACGTCATTGCAGAAGTGTTCTGGGGGTGTTGAGCAAAGCTCTTCCCTTTGCTGGAACTCAGTGCCTCACACAAAGCATGAAACCCTACGCTTAGCTGGAAGGGTTAGCTGGGAGGTAACACAGGGAAGTCCCACATATGATCATTGTTGGCCAGACCTACGCAGCTTCCCACTCACAATCCCTGACAAGAAGGATTCACTAACTCAGTTCCCTCCCCACAGTGATAGCTGGAGTCTGCCAGCACTCACATCCTCATTAGCATGATTGATTTCCCATTATCTAAATAATTACTGCAGATATCAGATTTTCACGTTACCTGCTTTGCCATTTGTTCAAGAACAGCAAATGGCCTGTCACCACAAGCTGATGGGCAACACATTTGTCTCTATTTTGTCTTGCATTTTCTACCAGTTTGGTGCAGAACTCCAACCAGCACCAAGAGGTCTCTGGGTGCTTCACCCTCTGCATGAAATTTGAGCCAAATCTCTTGCAGGCTTCTCTAGAGACTTTCAAGGCCTGGCTGGATATGTTCCTGTGTGACCTGCCCTAGGTGACCCTGCTTTGGCAAGGGAGTTGCATTTGATGGTCTCCAGAGGTCCCTTCCAACCCTTCACATTCTGTGAGGCTATGACTCTCATTCTGGAGGTGCCCAAGGCTCCTCAGGTAACCCTGCCCAGTGCCTAGCTCTCCTCACTGTCAGAACATTTTGCTGATATCTGACCTCCTTTCTGCAATTCAAATGCATTGCTGCTTCCTCTCTTGGATGCTGAAAGCTGATGATTTCCTGCTTGCACCAGGGTGCACTGGGTTTTTTGCATAAGGCAGGGAGCTTGTTGCAGTCCTTCTGCTTGACTCTTCGCTCAGCTTCCGTGCTCGTTCCGATAAAAGAGAGTGGGAAATCGGACTTGCCTGATGTGAAACAAGAGACTGTGTAAGACAGTGGGAAATCAAGCCCACCATTTTTTATTCTGAGCCATACATTACAGATACAGTTCCTATAGAGTGCTCATTTAGCATTCAGTTTCATTTCTCCATAGGAGTAATTAGCACACAATGAGGAAAATCATTTAATTAGCCCCACAACTGATTAGAGCCTGGTGCACAGCCTGTCGAAATAAAGGAGAAGATACAAATTGATTTCAACATGTTTTGGGTCAGACCCAATCTTCCAAAGCAAATAGAGAGATAAGCCAGCATCTGCTGACTATTCACCTGCCAAGTCTTTGTGCTGATCTCTAATTTTAGGTCCTGCAGGCAATTGTCCAGGTTATTTACCACCTGGGCTCTTCTGATCTTCTCATGGACATGTGTATTGAGGTACAAGTCCTCTTATCTCTCTCAGGCTAATACTGGCCCAATTCACCCAGCAATAGTGGCCCAACTCTACTAACAACACTGGCCCAACTATACAACCTATCCTAGGTTCAGGATCAATACCAATTCCTCCCTCTTTCAGCTGAACAGCAATTTATTTACCTAATTACTGCTAGGTATTAAGGGGCTGAGCTGGCAAATCTTGACTAAGCAGTCTAAAGGGGGTGAGTTGGATGTTCCATGGAAGCACAGAGCATTATCACCTCTGTCCAGTATGGGCTACATGTACGATCTCCCCATCACAGAGGCACTTGGATCCATCATGGCTAATACAAGTGAGTGACACAGGGTCCTGTGGCTGGCAGTGGATTTCCATCAGCCACATTAGGCATTAATTTTTCCATGCTGGGCACAGAACTCATCTGCTTACATGCTGCGGGCCTAGAAATGTTATAGACATCCACTCTTTGGTAAACAAAAACCTGCTCTCCACACAGCTTGGCTCCTGAAGAGTGGCTGCATGAAAAGGCATCAGGAGTCCACTTCTAATTTCCAGCTGATTTTGGATGCCCAAGAACCCAGGTGAGCAATCTCCATGCTTACGTTTGCAAATTGGTTCCTCATCTGTAATAAATACTCTGTACACTCATGGCCATTAAGTACTTTGCTGGTCTCCATAGGACACACCAAGTCATTCTTCCATATCTAGATGGATGTTCAGACCAAAGAGCAATACAAATTCCTTGGAGCTTCTTCCTACAAACTCAGCAGATGTGATTCACAGGTACACAGGAAGCATGCACCTTGGTAAGAAAATGTTCCTTTTATCAATGTGCAGGGGATAGATGCTATTGAGATTGTGTTATCACTGACTCTATTATTCATAAAGCCCACAGTTGCCTCCCTGTCCTCTTCAAGTGGATATTCTGTTTGCCAAAGGCAGGCAAGCATTGGAACAGGCTGTCCAAGGAGGAGGTGGAGTCATCATCCCTGAAGGCATTCAGATGAAGTGTAGACATGGCACCTTGGGGTGTGGTTTAGTAGGCATGGTGGTGCTGGGTTGATAGTAGGACTTCATGATCTTCAAGCCTTTTCCAGCCTTAATGACTCTATAATTCTATGATTTCAGCTGTCTTATACATTAAGTTCTTTACTATAAGCGTGGTGAGGCACTGGAATGGGTCACCCAGAGGAACTGTAGGCACCTCATCCCTGGAAGTGTTTAAGACCAGGCAGGATGAGGCTTTGACCAGTCTGCTCTAGTGGGAGGTGTCCCTGCCCATGGTAGGGGTGTTGAACCTAGATAATCTTGAAGGTCCCTTCCAACTCAAGCCAATCTCTGATTCTATCAAAACTGCCAGCCAGGGTTTAGGTGAAACAGAGCTGAGTCAGAGCAGGATGATGGGGTAAATCAGTGTCCCTCAAGCTTTTCAGTCTATGCCTCCCTTCAGTCAGTTAAGAATAATTTCATGCCTGATCACAGCAATGGCTGCAGGGCCTGGCAGCAGGGTACTGCATGTCTGGCTGGCTGGGGAGTGCTGGCAGAGAGGGGCATTCGAGGTCTCTGCAGCCAAACTCTCAAGGACGCTGAGATACAAGTGTGGTCTTTCATAACACAGCAATTAACCAGAATGAATGTTACAAGGGACTGAGGTTCTGTTTGAAGCACTGCTTATTTCACAGCTGGCTTCCAAACATATCTGTTCCATAGCATGTCATAAACACTCTCTAAATCCCAAACAACACCAGGAGAAATTAAATTGTTTTGGGAAGGCCAGTGATGCAAAAAGTGCAGCAGACACCTGTTCAAGAGCAGGCAGCAAGCTGGGCGAGCAAGCATCATGTAGAGAGCCCACCAAGCCAGATGTGTGGGAGTCACTCAAGTCTATGGGACCCTACAGTACCTCTGCTGTTTAAACATTGTTGTGGCCCTGGGCTAAAGCCACTCTCCAAGCCTTTGTATTAGTGGAGTTGGAGAGGTATGAGAAGTTGAGGAGCAATCCAGAAGGCACACTGGATGAGACAGAACAGAATAGAATTAACCAGGTTGGAAAAGACCTTTGAGATTGAGTCCAACCTATCATCCAACACTAATCAACTAAACCATGGCACCAAGCACCCCATCCAGTCTCTTCCTAAACACCTCCAGTGATGGTGACTCCACCACCTCCCTAGGCAGCCCATTCCAATGGCCAATCTCTCTTTCTATGAAGAATTTCTTCCTAACATCCAGCCTAAACTTCCCCTGGCACAGCTTGAGACTGTGTCCTCTTGTTCTGGTACTGGTTGCCTGGGAGAAGAGACCAACCCCCTCCTGGCTACAACCTCCCTTCAGGTAGTTGTAGGCAGCAATAAGGTCTCCCCTGAGCCTCCTCTTCTTCAGGCTAAGCAACCCCAGCTCCCTCAGCCTCTCCTCACAGGGCTGTGCTCCAAACCCCTCCCCAGCTTTGTTGCCCTTCTCTGGACAGGTCCCAGCAAGTCAACATCTTTCCTAAACTGAGGGGCCCAGAACCAGACACAGGACTCAAGATCTCATAGACATTAGTCCCCCACACTACACAGTCCTTCAAACACTGAGGCAGCAACCCCACGTACCTTCATGTCACATAACCTCAGCTGTAAGCTCTGACAGCAGCTCTCTGGTGGGCTGTTACATATCTTCAGGCACTCCCACCCCAACCTGTAAACCACACATAAAGGGATGACTAAAAGCCACATGTGCACCAGGAACAACCCAGAGGAGATGCAGGGCCAGGTGGCTGCAGCGTCATCTGCCATTTGAGATCAGAGATGGAGAATGGGTTTTGGCCCTACTTGTTTTTGGCTCACTTGGGCTTGGGCACTGCCAAAATTGTTACTTGTGAAACTTCTTTTTATTCAGCTCTCAGGTGTTTGTGTTCTTGCATCTAGGAAACAGAGTTGGTGGCCTGAATGACAGGTGAGATGAGAAATGAATGGGGATTTGAGATATTGAAACATGTCACTGCCAGCTCTGAGAGCAGATCCCCTTCTGTGTGGGAAGACAATTAACTCTTTGCAAATTACTGAAGCCTTGCAACACCCAAGGAAACAGGGAGAGGGGCTCCATGGCACAGTGAAAGAGGCCATTTCTGGACATAGGGATAAGAGACAGCAAAGGATTACAAAGGATGGAAGAAAGAAACACGCTGTAGCCGCCAAGAGCCCAAAGTGAAAAGCATGGAAGGCCTAATTATTTCTTTAGGGTTGTACATGGGGAATAGTGAATGAAGCTGCCTGAATTATGGATCCTCAGCTGCAGAGCTCTGCCCTCCTCTCAGCTCAGGGCAGTCAGCACTCCTGGTGTCCCAGACCTCACATGCCATGTCATGCCACAGGATGGATTTTGGAACAGCAAGGCGCCGTGACATCGGGGAACGCAAATGTTACCACTCCAATCACAAACGTGCAGGCAGCGGAGGAACCACAAACAGTTCAGGTTTTGGGGTGTGGCTGCTGATGCCTCTCCCTCCTGCTTCTAAATATAAAGTTTTTTCAAACTTCACCATGAAGTGACAGTGACCCTCTTATCACTGAAGGCCAGCTGTTTCTTTAGCACTCAGCTGTTCCTGCTGCTTGCTGGTAGAAATGGGGGGAAAAAAAAAGCTGTTTAGAGATGCAAATCTGCAAAGCCTCTGAGCACGTGTATCTGAGAGCCCGACCTTCAGCTCTTAAAAGTAACTTGGATCATCTTCTCTCACACCCATTTTACACCTCTGCACCCACGCTGCTACCACCAAAGCTCATCGTGGTTCCCTGGCACAAATCAAAACAGATCCAGAACAATTCACTCCAGGTATTTCAAAAGCCTGCTGAGAAGGATGGATTCCACAGCATGTGTACAAAACAGCTGAAGGTACATTCAGGCACATCTCCAAAGCAATACAGGTGGTCTGAAAACCTCAGGTGCTGCTAGATCACTGGGGCCACAGCAGAGAACGGTGCTGCCTGATCTGTAAATTTCTCTCTTTGCTACCAGCCCTACACACATGATCAGGTAAAGGGAACTTTATTTCTGTGTGGACAACACAGCCACATGCAAAGATGGTTTCAGGCTCTTTCATAACAGAAAGCAACGTCAAAGGAGTGTCTAAACCGGCTTCCAGTTAACTCCACAGCACAACTGCCACAAGTTTCCATGGGTTTGCAGTGAGAACTGCACTCTCTCACCCACCTGCAGCAGAACTCCGACAGTTCAAGCAGCAAGAGGAAAATGTTAACAGCAATTTTTTCACCCTTGCAATCCACACAGCAAAATCTTTCTGCCTTGTGATTCCTGGAGTCAGCCTTTTTTCCAAGCAGACAGAAAATTGTATTCAATTACAATCACAGGGCTGCTTTCTTGATTCCTTGAGGTCCTTTCCAACCTGGCATTCTATGATTTCTTCAAAGCATTGTATTTTGCCTTGCCTCTGGGCCAAATGGCGGTAAAATGTGATCTGTGTGTGAGCAATGGTCAAGAGCCACCACACACCTGTGTACCTGAGGCACAAGATACAGACTAATAAACTATCAGGTATAATGTAGATGCAGTTTTACCACAATCTTGTAAAAAGAGTAAAGCATAATCCTTATTTGAATCTGAATTGCTATTATCCTTGTTAAAAGAAACGGTAGCTGACATAATTCTGGAGGCAACTACCTCAAACAAGACTGGAGAAAGGTAGGTGTTGGTTTCTTCTCCCCAGTAACAAGCAATAGGACAAGATGAAATGTCCTCAAATTGCACCAGGGGAGGTTTAGATTGGATATTAGAAGGAACTTCTTTTCTGGAAGGGTTCTCAAAGGCTGGAACAGGCTGCCCAGGGAGGTGGTTAAATCCCATCCCTGGAGGTGTTGGAAAGAGACAGAGATGTGGCATTGGGGAACATGGTTGAGCACCAGCCTTGGCAGAGTTAGAGAATGGTTGGACTTGATGCTCCTAAGGCCTTTTCCAAGCTAAATGATTCTATGAATCTATAGTCTTCTGCCACAGGACGCTGTTCTGCTGCCTTCCTATATGCTGAACAGCTCTTACTCAAGCAGTTCAATTAAAATCAATGGGACCACTTGTGTGCCCAAGTGCTGCTCTGCAGGGACTGATTACAGACTTCAGCACTTTTGGCCTGAAGATATGCCAATGTGTGATCACAGCACAGCTTCAAATGTGCCTATTTTAAAATGGCTTGCTGGTGTTAAAACCAACCAGTTTCAGGCAACAGCTGTGCAGCAGCTCTCTGAGATAAGGATGCAAAGTTAGCAGAGCAAATAGGATGGTGTGGACAGGAAAGGTGCTGAGCTCCTTCCTGTTCAGCCCGAGTGCCAGGAGCCAGGCTATTCTGGTGGATGGCTTCTGTGTATCCAGATGACGAAAGGCAGCTTGAATTTGCTGGCAGGGGTTGGAAAGCTGGCAGTAACTGACTGCATTTCTGAGGGCTTTCCACTGCTCTTTTTTCTTCCTTCTTTTTTTTTGATCAGGTTGGACTATTGTGTAGCGTTCGGTAATCCTTCTAAACCTCTGTGTCTGTCTTTACACTGCTGTCTCCCCATCTTGCCTGTGCGCTGTAAGGGGGCACAGAGGTCTGTGCCAGACACATTTTAACAGCATCTCTGACATCCCATTTGTATCGCTCCTTTCATTCAGTTTCATTTTGTTGCCATACCTCACATGTGAGCAGGAGGCTTTGCCTTTGGTTGTAGTCATATGCCAACATTCTTCTGATTATAGCCCCGATGGCAAGAAGAAACAGAATTGAAATCTGCTAGAAATGTCAACTAGGTTTAGGAAACTCCTCATGTTCTGGTGAGAAATGCCACAGTGGGCACACCACCAGGAGCCCCTTTCTTGCTGTAAGATGAACAAGGGCCCTGGTCTGGTGATGTCCATGGGCATGGAGATCTGCTGATGTCTCGTAAGGAGGTTGAGTTTTTCCCCCCCCTTGATGCATGTTAAGCACTCTGGGTGCTGTCAAAGTCACACTTTGAGGACTGGGTTCAGTTTTGGGGCCCTCGCTACATGAATGAGTCTGAGGTGCTGAAGTGGGTCCAGAGAAGGGAAACGAAGTGTGGTGAAGGGTCTGGAGAACAGGTCTGGTGAGGACCAGATGAGGGAACTGCAGTTGTTTAGTTTGGAGGAGGCTGAGGGGAGATGTTCTCTGTACCACTGTTGGAAGCAGGTGAGGGTTGCTCTTTCCTCCAAAGGAAGAAGTAATAGGACAAGAAGAAATGGGCACAAGTTGCAGCAAGTGAGGTTTAGGCTGGCTATTAGGAAAAATTTCTTTGCTGCAAGTGTGATCAGGCATTGGAACAAGCTGGCCAGGGAGGTCACCGAGTCACCATCCCTAGAGGCGTTTGCAACAGGCAGAGATGCGGTGCTCAGGGACGTGGTTTAGCACCAGACTCGGTAGAGAGAATGCTTGGACTGGATGATCTTAGAGTAGCTTTTGTTGGAAAACACCTCTAAGCTGTCTGAAAAGTCACTGTTTGCCCTGCTCCCCTCTGGGGCTTGCAGGGTCCCCGAGCACCGCTTCCCTCCCGGCGGTCTGCACTGAACAGCGTGTTTCTCCTTAGGAGCAAACTGCCCGACGCTGCGGGCACAGCAGGCGCAGGCCCTGCTCGAGGATGGAGGGAGCGAGGGGCGGCGCTACCGTGCCACAACGGCCCCGCCGCCGCTCTCCCCAGGTCGGCTTAATTTCCGGTGAATCGGGACCGGGATCCCTCGCCAGCCCTGGGCTAGGCCGGGCCGGCCCAACCGCCCCCGCGCATGTCCGGTCCGCCCGGTAGAGGCGGGACCTCGTCGCGCTTCAGCGTCCTCCCGTCTGACCCGGCAGCGTTAGCGAGCGGTCCAGGGTGCTGTGCCCCGGGAGGGAGCTGCAGCAAGCACCTGTGCCCAACGATGGGGAGGCCGCGGGGGTGGAGGTCTGACCCGGGTCGGTAACGACGGAGGAGGGCAGAGCCCTGCGCCCGGGGACACACCAGGCCGGGCAGGGATGCAGCAGAGCGCTTGGGCCGGTGCCTGCAGCCGCCCTGAGGAGGCGCGGTTATGGCGGAAGCTGCTTTTCTGCTCCCAAGGCCTGGTTGTAGGGCTCGTTCACTTCCCCCTTCCCGCGGCCGCCTTTTTCCTTTTATTGTTGGGTAGTTTCTCCTCTTTATTTCCCGGTTCGCTAGCCCGCAGTTCGCTGTTAAGTTCGGTACCAGCGGTCCTGGCCGCTGCGGGGCTGGACCCGGCAGCGTGTCCCGCACGGCGGCGTGTGGGGGCGGAGCTCCGGGCCGCTCCGCCCCTCCGCCTGCCTCTTCCTCACGGCGACGCCGCGCCTCCGCCCGCCCATTGGCTGCCACCTCTCTGCTACCCTGCCCCTTGCCGCCCGGCACGCGCTTCCTACCCCATTGGTCCCTTCCCCGCCTATATTTGCATACCGCTCGGCGCACCAATCGGCGGCCGCTCCCTGCTTAACATGCAAGAATCCTACCAATCAGCGAGCGCGGGGGCCGGGCCACCACGTGCTGTTGCTAAGCTTCGGCTTCTAAATTGTTACTATAGTGGCCAGCCAATCGGAGGCGGCGATGCGGATCTGTCAACATTCCCTGCCCCAGCCAGAGGAAAAGGGGGGTGTGCGGGGTGTCCTCTGGCTGTCGATTGGCTCGGCTGCATCTCTGCTTCCCGCCCCCCCACCGAAAGGAGATTTCCTATTGGTGGAGCCGGCTGCCCGTCGCCTGTGTGTCAAATGTAGGTTGAGAGCGAGGTGCCTTATAACCGGGGGCTTGGAAGTCCCCCGCGCGTGAAGTCGGCGCGGTGCGCGACGCGGGGCGACGGGGGGCTCAGGGCTCAGCTCTGCACAGGCAGTCATGGAATTGAACTCTCTGTTAATTCTCCTGGAAGCGGCCGAGTACTTGGAGAGAAGAGACCGAGGTACTGGGCGCAGGCGGGCAGTCACTCAGTCACCCGCAGGCGCTCCCAGCCGCTCTCGGCCTTTGTTGTGTGGAGGCGGCGGCGGCAGCGGCGGGCGGCCCAGGCTGGGCCGGAGGGGACCAGCCCTGAGCCCCTCACCTACCTGCCCGGGCGGTGCGGGGTTCACCCGGCCTCCTCCAGAGGCGCCGCGCTGGGGGAGGAACAGTGCTCGTCTCTTGGCCTGTTTTTGATAAGAAATGCCCCATAATGGGTTATTTTTTTTTCTGTCAAGCTGTGGCTGGGGATGGCGTGTGTGTGTGGCAGCGCTCAGGGTACCTCACACTTCTCTGTGTGTGGCAGTCGCTAATTGTATGGCAGTGCCCCCTCCCTCCCTCTCTCCCTCCCCCCCCAGTGCAGCGTGACAAGGGTTTGCATGATCCACCTCGTTTTTAATGTGCACTCCAAATAATCCTCCTAATTTAGGCACTTCCCCCCCCCCCTTCCTTTTTCTTTTTTTATTATTATTATTATTATTATTTTTTCATTTGGTTTATGAAGTTGTGCTGGTTTTTTTGGGTTTTTTTTTTTTTTTTTTGGTCTTTTTAAGAGATGCCAGAATAAAATCCAAACAAATCAACCGGAAAAACAAAAAAATATTCTGTTCTTTACCCCCTAGCGTTCCTGCAAAGGAGGAGAGAAAAAAAAAAAAATGCATGGAAAAAAATATATTGCCACTAATGCTGACTTTGTCCCTAGAAGCAGAACATGGCTATGCATCAGTGTTACCCTTCGATAGTGACTATTCCAGAAAGAAAACAAAGGCAGGCACCATGGCCAGAAAATCCCAGAATAACAGGTAATAGACGCACCGCTTTTTCAGAATGAATCGGCAGCTTTTCCAGCCTGTCTAGCTCGTGTGCAGTGCATACATTTATTAAAAATAATAACTAATCCAGGCTCTTAGTTTCCTCCATCCCGGTAGTCGCCATTTTTTTTCCCCTGGATGGGCTTGGCTCTGTTTTGATCTCTCACATAAACACTGCCACGCGTACACCATCTCCTTAGTACTCACTGCACTTCTAAACCATCCGCCCTCATCGCTCCCTCTGCTCGGCGCTCACCGACGGCGGCTTTTCCCGCAGATCTCCCAACACCATCATCGCCACTCAGACTTCTCTTTGCATGGCACTAATTTCCAACCCCCCCCCACACACACACCCCTCCCGAGCATTTATTTATAAACCGCAGGCAGCGATCCGCCCGCCTCCCCCATCGCAGCCCCAGCAGATGCAGCCTCCGGTTGCAGCCAGGCGCTGGGTTCTGGGAGGGGAAGCATGTGGGGTGGTGGTGGGGCGACCCACCCGAGCACTTGAACTTCTCCTGAAGGTATTAAGTGAGAAGGTGCCGGAGTGAACTTGACCTCTCGGGGGCTTCTGCTGCACCGCTGTGTTGCCAGCCAGCCCGTGCTCCCGCCCGCCGCATGCAGCTCCATCCAAGTGCATGACTCGGTTGTTATTTATCGCGATCATCATCCGCCTGTTTGTGGCGGTGGTGGCGGTGGTTTGGTTGTTTTCCCCGCAGCCGCTACCTGTGCAGCGATGGCATGAGCGGAGCTGCTGTGCGCAGGCTCTCTGCAGCTTTGTTTGCTGCTGGGGCAGCGGCTGTGTACGTGCAGGAGGCTGTCTTACAGGGACAGTGCCGGCCCCTGCCTGGAGCTCCTACAGTGCTCTGCTTTGCTCTTCCACGGCTGTTTGAGAGGAGCCAGGGACCGTGCCCGGCTGGGCCTGCGTCTGCCCGGAGCAGCGATGCTCTGTATGGTGGTGTTGGTTGGTGGCTCCTGTAGAATAGCCTAAAATGAACTCGGCTTGCACGTGACTTGTTTTCCAAAGGAGCAGGGAGTCTCTGCTCTCGCTTCTCCAGTGGGCAGCTGGGACTGCTGGCACTGGGGAGGTGTGGGACAGAGTGCTGCTCATGGGGCAGCAGAGGTGCAAACAGAAATGAAAAGCTGGCGAGCTCCCTCCTCGAGAAAAACACAAGCACCCTGCTCATGCCTACATGGCCGAGCACTGCGTCTTGAAGATAACTGAGAGGGAACAAATTGTTCCCCTATGGCCCTGCTCCAGGCAGGGCAACCATTTGAGGCTGTGAGGGGAAGGGTGGGGGGGTGGTTAATTGCAGTACTGCTACATTTTGGGGGGGGGTTAGTTGAGTTCTTTGTCTCAGCTTGGAGCATAGAGAAGACAGTTCACTTTTAAAAGGAAAGTAATCAGGAGCTGGGGGGATGTTTTGTTTCCTCAGACACTTTGCTCCTGGAGATTTTTAGTGGTTTTCTTGCAAAGTATGCGTGCTGCCTTTGAAAGAGAAAAAAATCCCCCGTGAACCTAAGCAGGTCTGGGAGGATTTCCAGCTGTAAACTGCTCATGGAATTGTATGGATTTCTTCTCTTCTGTCTCTTTCATTCAAGAAATCCATGTTACTTACAGAGCTATTATTCCATCGTTTCCATCCTTGGGTCTCTTGTCATCCGCTGCAAAATAGTTATTTGTCTGAACCGTAAGCTGCTTTCGGGAGTTTTGAGGAGAGGATTTGTAATCTATCAAACACAGCAGAATTAAAAGATTTCTGGTTACAGATTTGCTGGCATTATTAAAGCTGAGGCATACAGGTCTGCTCTGCAGTTACCTTGCTGCTCTGCTTCTGCCTGGGTTTGTGTTTACCTGCTCAGTTGTGTCCTCTGATTCCCACTCTGTAGCAGTAGCACCCTCCCAAACTGCCATCCTGCAGCAGGCAATCTTTACCTTTACTCACAGTTTCTTTTTCTCTAGTTGCAGTGATTAGGTTAGGGGTGAGTCCTTTGTGTTGTGGGACAGGATAATGCTTGTGAAGAAACGTTTTCAAGGGTGGCCATGGCCACCATCAGGACGGTGTTCTGCCTGCTTCGGTAGGGACACTGGGCTTGCTGGCTGAGGTGGAAAACAGGCGCATTGCTCTATTGCAGCACCCTGCTCTTTCATGGGGACAGAGGTGCAGCAGGGCCCTGTGGGCACCTCTGCATGATACCTACCAACTCCATACCCGTATCTAGCCATCACTGCTCAAGTCTGCCTGCAAGCTCAGATCTGTGGAGGAGAAATTCTCCTTACACTTGAAAACCCACTCCAAAACGCAGGAAGGTGCACTGGCACCGGGGTGTTATTATTGTTATTCAGAGCTTACAGGCTTTACAGTCCGAGCCCCAGACTGGAGGCTGAATTTTTGATAACACAGTTGAATCTCCCTGAGCAACTCAAAGATTAACAGAGGGAGACGACTGGCCAAAGTTCGGAGGCTCTGGAGTGGTGGTGGGTGATGTGAGCCACCGGCCAAAGTGTTTGTCCGCGTTGTTCCACTTCAACCATTTGCCAGACGTGCTGGGATTGGAGCATCATGCGCAGGCAGGCCTGATTGCCCCCGTGTCTGAAATGTGCACCTTAGTACTGGGTTCCTTTTGCTTGCATATAAAAATAGATATTTTAAGGATGGAGGAGCAGGGAAGGAGCGGATAACTGCACGTTTCAGAGCTGCAGTGGCTTTGTTGTTGTTTTCATTATCTATTTTTGTATCCTGCTGCTTGCAGTATCTGATCAGATTGAAAAGTGACACACATGTATATGTGTGTTGGGTAGCTTTTGGGGTTTTCTTCCATGCTTTATGAGCTACAGATACAGAAAAGCGTGAAAAACATCTTCCTCGTTCTTGGAAAATCAGAAAAGAGGGGAGGAGAAAAACTGTCAGATGTGAGGAAGCCTGGTGTGCTGTACCCTTCTTTGTTCTGTATTCTCTCCCCAGTGTAGCCTGCCTGGTGAAGGGGATGAGCATGGCCCGGTATACCCAGTACAGACATGCTGACTGGCCACTGCAGGCTGGAGGACCAGGCAGGGGTGGCTTAGACAGCTGCCCTGGTATTCAGCGAGGGCACTGATGGACACCTCCTTGCCCTGCCGTGGTGGTGGTGATGTTCATGTAAGAAATGGCATCTTGAGAACTCCATCCTCTCTCATTGAAGACTGGTGAGGGCCAGACCCACAGGAGAAGAAGGGGGGTGGAAGGCTGCCCACCCTTTGGCCAGGATACTCGGGTCTGGGCTAAAAGCTTGCTGGTTTCACGATGGCAGTTAGGTGAGAAGTAATTTTGACAGATTTGGATTCATGCAAGCAAAAACACCAGCAGAATTACATTTAATTAACTGAAATCCAGCAATCTTCCGTCCACCACAATTGTCATGGTTTTGCTTTGTCCACTGCTTTGCTTTGGATCAGAATTGGAAGTGGTCACTAGCAGTTTGCTGCTAAAGGATATTCTTGAGGTTATTAGTAGCAACCAGACAACATTTTTAGCTATTTCACTTCTACATGAAAAATGGCTTGATTTGAGGGGTTTCCTCCTAATTCAGTGTCCTATGATGTGCCCTTTCCTGTGTCACACAAACCAAACTGCTTTGTTTTCTCTCTTTCTGCTTTGCCGTTTGTCCCAGCTCCTCAGTTGAGATTCAGACTTGTTCCCCTGCAGTAGTCTTGACCAAAATCCTTTGATGAATGAAACTGGATTCTTATTTTGTGAAGAGGACAGGAGCCTGGAGAAAGGCACACGATTGCCTTTTGAGGGGGAGGTAAACCTAGGTCATACCTTCTTGTTACTGATCGGGTACTCGACCACAGTATTACAGATGTGTTCTCTTGACAGAGTGGTGGCTGTGTAGTCTAGATAATAGCTGGAATTAAAGACATAAACCAGCTGGATTTAGTGCAGTTGTGCCTTGGACATGTTAATAACAATAACACTAATAACAAACAGTGCAAAGTGCCCCCCAAGCTTGCCGTTTGATCCGAGGCAATGGGTAGGCGACACGTGTGCGATGTGCTGAGGAGGAATACGACACAAACCTGGAACTGGGTGACGTTAGCTCATGAGGCAGGGTGCTTTGGCAGGAAAGCAGCTAGCCTGCAGAGAGCTGGCTCGCTTCTGGCCCTCCCCGGGTGCGGGGTGGCTCGAGCTGTGTGTGGGGTGTGAGGTGTAGGTTTTGGCCGTCGGCGGGGGAGCTCAGGCAGCTGCTTTGCCACCAAAGGGGCAGGAATAAGCTAAACCAAAAAGCCAAATTTCGGTGTTAGATGCCAGTCTCCTGAGGTCACGTTTAAATTTCCTTGCAGAGAAGGGAACTGGATGTCAGTGGTGCCGTGTGTTTGGCCTGTTCATTGAGGAGCTGTTTATGGAAGGAAGGGGGAGCAAAATAAATGCCAGTTCTGAAATGTGTCTTCTGGATCCATTAATTAATACTTTTTGCTCGTGTGTTTTATAAATAGACTTGCACATTGTGCCGTGCTCTGACAAAAGGTTCTGTCCAGAAAAAGATGAAAGCTGCATTTGGCATTTCAAATAAAAACACAGCCTAACGTCCGAGTTCCTCTGTTAATGTTGGCTCCCGGTGAGGGTCAACCTGTGGCCTGCAGAACAAGCCCCTTGCTCTCTGCAGATGTTACTTTGTGCCCACACGAAGCAGCTTAGGGATCAGGGCCTAATTTTTCTCTTTCTTTTTGCCTTGTTTTGTTTTGTTTTGTTTGGGGGAGGCCGAGACTAAAACGTTGCACACCAGACTGTGCAGCCAGACATGGCTCCTCTGCTTTTCTGCCTGGCTTTCTGATTCCTCTGGGCTTGCTTTCCTGAAGCAACTGTTGTCACCACCTTTGGTTTTAAATCTGATGCTTTTTGGTCCTAGTATAAGAGATCTCACCAACTGAGTCTGTCACTCCTGAGGAGCTGCAGTAGGTCTGCACTGCCTGGGAGCTGCAGTGCTCATGCAGTTGAGGAAAACAAATTGCCACCGTGTTAGAAGCATGTCTGGACCTCACCAGCGCGAACATGTGGCAGCTCAAACTTGAACCGAGGTAACTGGGAGCTGGAGCTCTGCATCGAGGCGCCAGGCCAGGATGCCTGGTTCCCAGATCCCAGTTGAATCTGCAGGGCTGGTTCAGTTTTTGCCATGAGGGGAATGCAAAAGTAATTTCTAGTGGATTAATTCCACCCAAGCCGTTTCTTTGACAGGCTGTAAGCGATGCTTGGAGTTTAAAACAGATGGGAAAAGCCATTGTTTGTTCCACCCAGGAGCAGGGAGCGCTGGGCAGGACGCATGCTTGCCTTCAGGTGCCGTGTTGCACCGCTCCTCATCTCTGGTGATTCAGGTGGTGGGCTGTAATGTTTTCACGTGCATCCCACAACAGATTATAGATCTGGAGAGGGAATTCCCTGGAAGCAAATCAGGATCCTCTCAAGCAAAACGCTGTGCAGCAGCCACATCCAGGCCAGACTGCGGGTGTGCGAGCTGCCTGCTCTTGCACACTGGTAGACTGGGGAGTGGGAACTGGATGCAGACACTCAGCCTGTAGCACCTTGTAAAACTTCTTGCTCTGTTTGTTCTTTCAGTCCAGACAAAAGGTGAAGTGCAGGCCGTGTAGTTTGCAGGTGGCCCTCCAAGTGCTGTGCAGCCTTAGGTGGAGTTGTGTCCTTTGCACGTGGGTTGTACAACACCTTGCCAGCCTTGCCTGCACCAGCAGGGCTTGCATGAGCAAGTTGCTTATGGCAAGCTGACCTTAGTAGATGAGGGCAAGGCTGTGGGTGTGTCTAACTGGACTTTATTAAAGAATTTGACACCATGTCCCACAAGATAAACTGGCTGCTCATGGCTTGGATGGGTGGACACTTCAGTGGGTAAAAAAACTGGCTGATGGCTGGGCCCAAAGTGGTGAATATGGGACTTAAATCCATTTGGCAGCCAGTCAAAAGTGTTGTTCCATAGGGCTGAGTGCTGGGGACAGTTCTCTTTAATCTCTTATCAATGCTCTGGACAAAGGGATTGGGGCATCCTCAGTAAGTTGGCAGGCAACACCAAGCAGGGAGGGAGCACTGATCTGCTGGAGGTTAGGAAATGATGGTGGGAACTTCCTGCCCTTCCCATATAAACTGGTAGAAAGCAGGCTTTGAGGGGACGTGTCTTTTCTCTGTTACTCTTATCATCTCAATTAGCACTCATCCTGATTGCTTAGGTGTGTCTGCTGAATGTCACATCAACCAAGTGCTCAATCCAATAGCTAGAATTCTTGTGTAAGGCAGGGAGGGTGGTGGAAGCTCAGGGGACGTGCTGTTTGAAGCGGTACAGCGTCTTGCAAACCAACATAAGCATTTTCTTGGCTTCTC
This sequence comes from Melanerpes formicivorus, assembly GCF_026170545.1. Taxonomy (NCBI): domain Eukaryota; kingdom Metazoa; phylum Chordata; class Aves; order Piciformes; family Picidae; genus Melanerpes; species Melanerpes formicivorus. The sequence goes on along the minus strand of NW_027142370.1, from coordinate 10,810,400 downwards.
CCCCTTTTTTCAAGTCTTCTTTTGACAGTGGATTCACAGAGAAAATCCAACTGCTCCTTGGTGGCTGATGAACTGCTCAGCATTTGCTAAAGGGATATTAGAGCCGTCTCGGGTCAACAGCGTAGTCTAAGCAGAAGCACTCCTGATCTCCTGAATCTATGATTTTGCTGATCATTTCTGCATTATTGGCTTTATTCCCTTTATTTTTATCTGAACCCTTTTAATGATACCTTTCCTTCGTGACTGCTACCCCCAAGTTCCCCAAATTCTGCTGGAGATACAGAACCAGATATAGTGAAGTGAAGCTGAACACTAAAAGTCTTGCTTCTCTTGCAGGCTGCTTTTGATCATTTGTCTGCAAAGCACAGCTGTACATCTGTCTTTTGTATATCAATATACAATATATGCTGTGGCCAGCAGGTTGGGAGAGGTGATTCTTCCTCTTTGCTCTGCTGAGACCCCACCTCCAGTACTGCGTCCAGTTCTGGCATCCTCATCACAAGAAGGACACAGAGATGTTGGAGTGAGTCCAGAGGAGAGGGCCACATGAGCCCAGAGGAGGGGACCAGAAGGTTGATCCAAGGGCTGGAGCACCTCTACTATGAGGATAGGCTGAGGGAGCTGGGGTTGTTCAGCCTGGAGAAGACTCCAGGGGGACCTTAGAGCTGCCTTCCAATACCTGAAGGGATCCTACAAGAAGGCTGCAGAGGGACTTTTCAGAAGGGTGTCTTGCAAGCAGACAAAGGGGAATGGTTTGAAGGTTTAGACTGTATCTTAGAAAGAAGTTCTTCAGTACAAGGGTGGTGAGACTCTGGAATAGGTTGCCCAGGCGAGTTGTAGATGTCTCTTCCCTGGAAGTGTTGAAGACCAGGTAGGAAGAGGCCTTGAGCAACTGAGTCTAGTTGAGAGGTAACCCTGCCCATGGCAGGGAGGTTGGAGTAAATGATGTCTAAGGTCCTTTCCAACCTAAGCCATTCTGTCTTCTTAGTCTTAGCCCACATTTTTCCTTGAAGTAATAAAAGACTCCATTTTGAAGCAGAGGTAGTGCTTGGTGTACAGGTGTGTGTGCAGACCAGTGTTGGTGATTCTTATCCTCACTTCAGGTTGCGTGAAGAGCAGAAGGAGGTGAACATTCTTGCAATATACTGTGCTGTAGATGGTGAAAAAGAGAATAAACAATACTTAGAGAGAGGTTCATCTCTACTGAAAGCAAGCCCATCCAAAAACCCCCATTGTGCTAGCAGCAGTGCATTTAACTTGTTCTGTAGCTGGAGTCATGGTCAGGGCAGCAGCAAAACTCCCCATGTGGGTTCCTGGATAAGGCCTGAGAGTTGAGACATTGCTCAGCCTCCTTGCACCTCTCAAAACGTGTGGCTGGTGCTCATGTTTGCACACTGCAGGTGTCAGTTAGCCTTTGTGTCTTGAGGAACTCTGCAAACTGGCACAGGTTTGCTGCTGCTCCATTTGGTAGCTGGCATTGCAAGGGTGGGCAGCTCTGCCCCTCCAGAGCTGGTCTGGCCGGACGTATCCCAGGATCACTTCCATGAACTAGAGCTGCTTGTGGTTGAGCTGCATGCAGAAGGACTTCCAGCTGCTCACTGCATCCTCTCTTCACCCTGCAAAATACTCCATATACTGCATTGCTTGGCCAGTCCTGCTGCTGCTTGTGCAGTGGTCACTGCTGTGGTCACTTCCATGGTGACTGTGTATGTTCACCAGAGCTGGCTGTGAGCTCTACTGCAGAAGGCTGCTCAGAACTGGCTACTCACAGCAATCTTATAATTGCCAAAAATATCCAGGAGGTGATCAGGCAGGGATGAATCCAGAGCAGACCCTTTCTTACAGAGTGGCTTTGTGCCTTGGACAGGCCCACAGGGGAGGTGTGGGGAGAATGGTTCCCTCCTGAACTTTTCTGCTTGTTCTTCGTAAATGATGGTGGACTTGGCATGGAGTTTGTCACTTGGTGTGAATATTGGTGTGGAGAAATGGTTGTAGAGAAAAAGTTTGATCTCTTTCTGTGTGTGTAGGAGTAGAAAATAAATATCCCCTGATTAAGGGCAAATGGTAAAAGGCAGTAAATGGCAGCAAACCCAAGGCCACCTGCTGCACTGGTCAGGAGCACTGATGTGGCACTTTATGAATAGAGATGTTACCAGATTTGGACTCATTTGATACAAGAAGTTGAGCAAACATACAGAAAGAATTCATAGGCTCTGCAGGAAACAAATACCAGGCAATGGTTGATATCTTGGTAACACCACTGAGAGGCTTTCTGGTGAAAGTGGCTTAGTATCAGTGCTGAGCCTTGTAAGCATATGAGTTTTCCTCTGCCTGCAGATGGGCAGTGTGCTTAGCTCATAGAAGAATCACATGGTCCCAGAATGGTTTGGGTTGGAAGGGACCTTCAAGATCATCCAGTTCCAACCCCCTGCCATGGGCAGGGACACCTCCTACAGACAAGCTTGCTCAAGGCCCCATCCAACCTGCTGTTGAACACTGCCAGGCTTGGACCCTCCACAGCTTCTCTTGGCAACCTGTCCCAGTGCCTCACCACCCTCCTGGGGGAGATTTTCTTCCTCATGTCACATCTAAACCCAGCTTCTTCCAGTTTGAAACCATCACCCCTCCTTCTGTCACTGGTCCTCGCAGGATCAGGAGCTGCACCAGCCTGAAAGCAATTGCTGTGGGTTTGTCGATTGGATTCACAGGTTGCAGCTGTTTACAGAGCCACAAGGTCTTTTTCTGCAGGAGCTTTGCTTCCCTTTTCCCCTCTCCGTGGCTGGAGCGGTGCTTTCAGCAGCAGCAACACCTAGGCAGGCCGCAGCATCCAGCCGTGTGCGTGTGCCGAGGCAGGAGGCTTCGCCACCAGGCAGGTCCCGCGTTTGTGCAGGAGGTTTGCTCAGCCTGTGATGTCTGTGCTCTCTCTCTGCACTGACAGCTCCAGAGAGCCACCTGGGCCAGCACGTCATGCCCAGATGCCGGCAGGGGTTACAGCACGTCGGAGCAGAGCTGCTTTGACGTAATCTGCCGGTTGTAAAAGCTGCCCCCGCCCCGCTGTCTTTTGATCCTCATGTACTGGGCATGTTTTCAGTGGGATAAAACTGAAAGTCCGGGAAGTGGCTGGGTTTGAAGTGGTGACAATAACTCCCATTTTAGGAATGTTTTTAATCTCAGCTGTATAAATAAATAAAATCAATATTTCCAGCTGAATCATTAAAAAATAAAGGAGAGGAGGGGGAATCCACCAAGGAGTTGGGGCAAAAAAAACCTGAGGCATCACTTGGCCAGGAAAAAAAGTTGGAAGACAGTAACATACTGGTGTGGTCAGTTGAGGGGCTGTGCAGTAACAGACTGATATGATCAGTTGAGGGGCTGTGCAGTGACACACTGATGTGGTTGGTTCAGGGGCTGTGCAGTGACACACTGGTGTGGTCAGTTGAGGGGCTGTGCAGTGACACACTGATGTGGTCAGTTGGGGGGCTGTGCAGTGACACACTGATGTGGTCAGTTGAGGGGCTGTGCAGTAACAGAGTGATGTGATCAGTTGAGGGGCTGTGCAGTGACACACTGATGTGGTGAGTTGAGGGGCTGTGCAGTGACAGAGTGATGTGGTCAGTTGAGGGGCTGTGCAGTGACACACTGATGTGGTCAGTTGAGGGGCTGTGCAGTAACAGAGTGATGTGGTCAGTTGAGGGGCTGTGCAGTGGCAGAGTGATGTGGTGAGTTGAGGGGCTGTGCAGTGACATACTGCTGTGGTCAGTTGAGGGGCTGTGCAGTGACAGAGTGATGTGGTCAGTTGAGGGGCTGTGCAGTGACAGGGTGATGTGGTCAGTTGAGGGGCTGTGCAGTAACAGAGTGATGTGGTCAGTTGAGGGGCTGTGCAGTGACACACTGATGTGGTGAGTTGAGGGGCTGTGCAGTGACACACTGATGTGGTCAGTTGAGGGGCTGTGCAGTGGCAGAGTGATGTGGTCAGTTGAGGGGCTGTGCAGTGACATACTGATGTGGTCAGTTGAGGGGCTGTGCAGTGACACACTGATGTGGTCAGTTGAGGGGCTGTGCAGTGACAGGGTGATGTGGTCAGTTGAGGGGCTGTGCAGTGACAGGGTGATGTGGTCAGTTGAGGGGCTGTGCAGTAACAGTTATGTGGTCAGTTGAGGGGCTGTGCAGTAACAGAGTGATGTGGTCAGTTGAGGGGCTGTGCAGTGACAGAGTGATGTGGTCAGTTGAGGGGCTGTGCAGTGACACACTGATGTGGTCAGTTGAGGGGCTGTGCAGTGACATACTGATGTGGTCAGTTGAGGGGCTGTGCAGTGACAGGGTGATGTGGTCAGTTGAGGGGCTGTGCAGTAACAGAGTGATGTGGTCAGTTGAGGGGCTGTGCAGTAACAGAATGATGTGGTCAGTTGAGGGGCTGTGCAGTGACACACTGATGTGGTCATTTCAGGGGCTGTGCAGTGACACACTGATGTGGTCACTTGAGGGGCTGTGCTCTATTTTTTGCCTGCTTGTAGACTCAGAAGAGTGAAGAGGATTCCTCTCCCTCTTTGCCATTGGGATGTCAGCAGCAGCAGCGGTGGTTAGCTGCTGGTTTCTCTTCCTGCTTCTCCGTGGGCTTTCTTGAAGGCTGTGTGTTTTTTTTTTGGGGGGTGGGGTGTGCTTTTGACTTGTCCCTGTTACCATTTGGATCTCCCAACGCTTTCTGCCCCCTCAGAATTTTCCTTCACAGATAAAAAAATCCTGTGGGCTGTTGTTATTACTAACCTGCTCAGTCTTTTAATGTCCAATCCTGTCTCTGAATCTGTTGAATGCTAATAAATGCAAATGTATTATAATTCTCCCCCAAACCCACGGTTTACTCATGGAAATTAAGTTGATACCTTGAAGTATCTAAGGGATGTAAAAGTGAACTAATTTAACAGCCAGGCTGTTTCATAATCCTTATAAATACATGTTTCACAGAGCTCTTTTGCAACTTAGGCAAAAGTGGCTTTTAAAGGTGCTGAAATCTTGGGGTATTTTTTCCCCCTTTTCTCTAATATTTCTTTTCTCTCTTTTCTTTTATTAGGTCATCACACAACGAACTAGAAAAGCATAGGTAAGTCTGTGAGAGAGGAAAGCAAATGGGAAGATGTGTGCCTGACATCAGAGCTACCCATGCTTGTTGAACGCTGTTTTGTCCCCATTATTTTGCTTCTGCCCTGGTTGGTTGATGAAAGTTGAAGGGGGAGGGGGGTGGTTATCAACTCAGATCTAACAGGTGTGACATTATTTGGCCTTTTTTCCCTGTTGTTTGGTGTGCTGGTTTTGAAACACATCTGATAATTAGCTTTGGGTTGATTAATCCTGTAGCCACAGTGTCACTAATGAAGACTGATTGCAGCGCTTGTTTGCTGGGAGCATGTAGAATGCACAGAATGCTTTGGGTTGGAGGGGAGCTTTAAAGGCCAGCTAGTCCAAACCCCTGCACTCAGCAGGCACACCTTTGCATGGAGGTTTTGTGGTTAAGGTGGATGCTTTTGGGGGTGCAGTGTGTCACACAGGGGTATTCTGTGTTTTGTTTGGTGGTGGTGTTTTTGAAGTATGCCTAAAGTGCAGTTAATTCCCACCTCGCATGGAAGTACCTACAGATCCTTCTTCAGCACCTCCTGAGCTGCAGGTTCTGTGTATCCAGTGCTGTGAAAAGCTCTGCTTCCTTAGCAAGGACACTGATGGGAGGCTGGAGACCTGAGTAGTGAAAGAAGCCCTGCTTGGACAGTTTTGGAGGCAGTGTTTACCCTCTGTTGTACCTTGTCAGAGTTTGTTTGCAGATGGCTTTTTCTCTGTAGGCAGTCTCCTGGGGTACCCTGCACTGAAGCTGCACACAGAGAGCTGCCAAGGGCAGCAGGTGCTTGTCCTCACTCTGGCTCTTGGTTCCCCAGCTGAACACAGCTATGGCACCCTCACTGCAGGACCACCACCTTTCCCTTACCATTCAGGCAGCAGGACAAACTCTCTTTTGGGTAGTTTTTTTGGGGTTTTTTTGTGTAGCTTGTGGTCTTCTGGGTTTCATGCACCCAAACAAAGCAAGTGGGTAGTGTGTGAACATGAGTTAGATTTATTTGCATGCTCCTAAATCTGTGAAAGGTGGTTGATGGCAGATGAGTGAACTCTCTGGGGTGTTGTCTTACGTGTTGTTCTGTGGCTGCAGTTGTGTGGCAGCTAGACCATCACTTCCCTTGCATGCCTACATGCTTTCCTGCAGTTGAATTGTAACCTGAGTAAATTATAGCCCTGCCTCAACAGCCACGTGGTCATCCTAGAGATGAGAGGAACTGGGGTAGGCTGAGGCTCCCAAACTGGGCTGCAGAAGGTGGTGCATTGGCTAAGGCAGTGAATTCAGCTGGCATGTGTTCTGCTGACAGAGTGGTTAGGAAAAGAAATCAGTGAAAATTCTGTCCCTTGCTCACACTTCTTTCAAAGGAAAACCAAAAAGGAATCTTTGGCCCCAAGTGTGTTTCTTTCTCACTCATTTTTTTCCCCATCCTCCTTCTAGATAGTTCCATTTCTTCCTTTTCCCCTGCTCCATCACTGCTGACTGGTTGATGTCCAAACTGTATATTCCTTTTGTATTCTTTCCTTACAGTCATTTTTATAGCCCAAGGATGGAGTTGCCTCTTATTCCCTCTGCTCTGCCTTCCCATGTTTAGGAAGCACAGAAAAGGAGGCACAGCAGCGCTTGCAGCAGATGCAGGGGCAGAGGAAGGGTCTGTGAAGTGTTCAATCCCTGTTTGCACTTCCAGTTCTGTGTTGTAGCTTTGTAGTAGCTGGACCATAGAGTATTTGCCTTGCTACCTTTTCCCTCTGCCATCTCGAGGTCAAAATAGGTAAACTGCAAGGTATGTCTTGTTATACAACCAGTGTTTGTAGCTGCTGCTGCTTGCTGTACCTCCTACAGTTAGACTGGACTTGAAGCCAGGTTTTTAACTAATCCTAGTGAGAATCTGCAGATGGGTGCAGGGTCCTCACATGTGCAAGCAGGTGCTCACAAAAGCTAGGTGAGGTGTGTGCAGTTCTAGTTAACTGATGTATTGGTGCAAAGGCCTCTTGGAAGTTTAATTTTCATTTACCAGCTCCCTTCTCCAGCAGTGTGGGTGGATGAGCTGATAAAACCCAGGCTCCTGTTTTTCACCCTGTTTTACTAAAATTGAGTTAAAATCCACCCAGCACCTTGCCAAGTTTGATGGGAGATTCACAGCAGTGTCCCTGTGGCAGCTGGTCCGTGCAGCAGAGCCACTCCCCACAGCAGCCCTGCCCTGCCAGCTGTGAAGCACTGGCTGTTGATTTTGGAGGTTTATCCTTTCCAGGACCAGTGCCTTTGACTCACCACTGCCGTGATGCTTCTGGCTGAGGCACACTTGGTTATCTCACAGGAGCTCCTCAAGGAGGAAGAGAGGAGATGGCTGCTCACATCCTCCTCCTTGCCCAGTCCCTCACGTGGTGTCTGTGGGCTGATCTGAGCACTGGAGGGCAGGGAAATGGCTTCCTCATTTGCAGGACTTTCGTGTTCTGGGTGAGGGTGGCCAGAGCTGCCACTAAGCAGAAAGTGAGGGGAGCTGCATGCACGGGGCTGTTTCACATCAGAGGTTTCCTCCCTGGCTTTGACATGGGTGGGAATGGCAGTGCTTGGTCTCCCAGGGTGTGTGCAGACTCAGCTCTTTGGCACCACCACTTTAATTGGCATTTTCTGCTGGGGGATCTCTTTTCTGTGTGCTCTTGAGGGGATGCTCAGAGGGAGACAGACGGAAGCAGAGACATAATTCCAGCAAAACCTCCTGTTACATGAGATAATTCAGCCTACAATTATGGTGAAGTGTTTGTCAGCAATTCATACAGAGAATTCCCTTTTTTTCTCTGCTTTTTCAAGTCTCCCCAGAATACCCTGCTCAGAGCTGCAGTGCATGTTCATTATAGTGAAACTCTGTGAGGACTCGTGCCTCTAATGGCAGTCCTGCTTTGGGCCTGTCTGATTAAGGTTCTCACCTCTGAGCCATGAAACAGGAAACCCCTTAAAGCAGGGAGGCAAGGAATTTTCTGTCCTAAGGACAGACAAGCTTCTTGAAGATACTTGAATAATTACAGGCAGGTCAAGGAGAATGGCACTAAGATGTAACTAGTGACAAAGACAGAGTCATGGAATGAAGGTTCAGGTTGGGTATTAGGAAAAGTTATTTCATAGTATCATAGTATCAGTCAGGGTTGGAAGGGACCACAAGGATCATCTAGTTCCAACCCCCCTGCCATGGGCAGGGACACCCCACACTAGATCAGCCTGGCCAGAGCCTCAGCCAGCCTGGGCTTAAACACCTCCAGGGATGGGGCCCCAACCACCTCCCTGGACAACCCATTCCAGGGCTTCACCACTCTCATGGTGAAGAGCCTCCTCCTCACATCTAGCCTGAATCTCCCCACCTCCAGCTTCATTCCATTCCCCCTAGTCCTATCACTGCCTGAGATCCTGAGCAGTCCCTCCCCAGCCTTCCTGTAGCCCCCCTTCAGATACTGGAAGGCCGCAATTAGGTCACCTTGGAGCCTTCTCTTCTCCAGACTGAACAGCCCCAACTCCTTCAGTCTGTCTTCATAGGAGAGGTGCTCCAGCCCTCTGGTCATCCTCCTGGCCCTTCTCTGGACACCTTGCAGCACCTCCAGATCCCTCTTGTAATAGGGGCTCCAGAACTGGAGGCAGTACTCCAGGTGGGGTCTCACCAGGGCTGAGTAGAGGGGGAGGATTGGGTTCTCATGCACTGGAACAGGCTGCCCAAGGGGGTGGTGGACTCACCATGTTTAAAAGCTGTGTGGATGTGGTACTGAGGGAGGTGGTTTAGTGGCAGTGGCTTATCAGCAGTGGTGGAATTGTGAGCTCTGGGTGAATGGTTGGACTTGATGATCTCAAAGGTCTCTTCCAACTTCAGCAGTTCTGTGATTCTGTGCTGAGGAGACTGGAACATCTCTCTTAGGAGGACAAGAGGAGAGAATAGTTTTGTTTATTCAGTCTGGAGAAGAGCAGACTGAGGGGGATCTCATCAATGCTGATCAATGCTTAAAGGGTGGGTGGCAGGAGGATGGGTCCAGGCTTTTTTCAGCGGTGCCCGGTGACAGGACAAGGGGTAATGTGCACTGGGGCAGGCTGCCCAGAGAGGTGGTGGAGACTCCTTCTCTGGAGACATTCCAGAGCCACCCAGACATGTTCCTGTGTGACCTTCTCTAAGTGAAGCTGCCTTGGCAGGGGAGGGTGGACTTGACCTTCAGAGGCCCCTTCCAACTCCCACCGTTCTGTCATTCTGTAACGCTGCCCTGAGGTTGGGTAGTGCTTTGTGTAGTCCCTAAATCTATAACCCTGCCAGGAAAAGGCTGTTAAATTGCATCAGCACATGTATGAAGCAGGTATCTGTACAGAAATGTAGATTCTGATGAAAATCAGATCTTTTGATGGAAGCATTATGGTGTACAAGATTACCTGATGAAGTCAATTGAGCAGGTTAACTACCAACAGAGAGTTTTCTCCTGAGGGAAGTGCAGGTGCCAGCAGCACAGTCCCATTCACTGGGACATTAGTTCCCCCCATCAGACTTCGGTGGAGTTTCAAGTTTATGGAAGCTGAGAGAGTGCCTAGGTGGATGCCTTGGAATTCTCTCTCTGGTTAGTAAATTGCAGGGTTAATGGAAAGCAGGTAGCTGCCAGGTGCTGATAAACTTGGAGGCTTTGAAACAGAACTGAAAGGTCATTGAAATAACAAAGTGCCAAAACAATGCTCAATGTTTGTTATGATTCTGAGCTGCCTTTTCAAGATGACACATTGCCGTTGCAGTTAGCACTGTGTGGTGCAGCAAAAAGATCTAACTGCATCGATCTGAATGGCTACAGTGCCACCAGGAGCTGAGGAAAAACCCTGTGACTGGTGCTGAAGGTAGACTACTCCCAGGGAAGGATGACCCAGCGTGTGTCTTGTTGCTCTGCTTCCATCAGGACTTTACCCCAGCCTGCTTGCATGCTGCTGGGTCCTGCTTCCTGCTGGCACAGAAGGGAGGGGTAAAGCTTGTGGCTCCAGCCAGTTCATTTCCTGACCCAGCTCTCTGTCACAGGTACAGGGAGAAGATGGGATCACTTCTGTCAGTGCCAGTATTAATTTCCAGTATAGTCCAGCACAGTTCACTCCTCTCTCAGTTTAATACTTCTCCTAAGTATCCAGCTCTGGCTGCTGCTGCTGCATGGAGAGTGCTGTGCTGATGGGTCGTGCTGATCTGGTGCAGATCTCGTTGCTATGATGGGTCTTGAAAAGCTGCTGCCATTTCTAGGATGTGCCCAGATAAGACAGAAACCACCTAGATAAGGTGGCTGGGAATGAGGGAACCACCTCCTCCTGTGAGCAGCACGTAACCTCCCTGTTACAGCTGCTGCTTCTGGTTTTCTCATCAAGTAAGGAACCTTTTACACCAGCTGCTCGGTGTGAAGTGGTTTATTGCATCCAAGTGACTTGCAATAAACACACCTTTGCACTGCTTGAGCAAGGGAATGTCTTAAGAGGCTGCCTTGGTTTTGTGAGCTGACAGCCACCAGAGGAGGTGGACAACAACCACTCAGAGAGGTGATTCTGCTCTACTCAGGTGAGACTTCACCTGGAGTACTGTGTCCAGCTCTGGGGCCCCCAGCCCAACAGAGACATGGACCTGCTGGGGCAGGTCCAGAGGAGGGCCACAAAGATGATCAGGGGGCTGGAGCACCTCTGCTGTGAAGGCAGAAGAAAGAATTTGGGCTGTTCATCCTGGAGGAAAGCTCCAGGGAGACCTTAGAGATGTGTTTCAATATCTAAAGGGGCCCTGCAGGAAGGATGGGGAAGGACTGCTTAGAAGGGTCTGTAGTGATAGGACAGGGGGCAATGGTTTGAAACTAGAGCAGAGTAGATTTAGGTTGGACATTAGCAGTAAGTCCTTCACAATGAGAGTGGTGAAACACTGGAACCGGCTGCCCAAGGATGTGGTTGAGGCCCTGTCCTTGGAGACATTCAAGATCAGACTTGATGTGGCCCTGTGCAGCCTGATCTGGCTGGAGATGTCCCTGCTGACAGCAGTGGGGCTGGACAAGATGACCTTTGAGTGTTCCTTCCAACCCAGTGCAATCCTAGAATGGCTCAGGTTGGAAGGGACCTCAGAGATCACTATTCCAACCTCCCTGCCATGGGCAGGGACACCTCAACTAAATTCAGCTGCTCAAGACCTCATCCAACCTGGCCTTGAATGCCTCCAGCAGGGAGGCATCCACAACCTCCTTGGGCAGTCTATTCCACAGTCTTACTACTCTTGTACTGAAGAATTTCTTCCTGAGATTCAGTCTAACCCTGCTCTCCCTCAGCTTCAAACCATTGCCCCTTCTCCTGGCTCTAGACACCCTTATGAAAAGTCCCTCTCCAGCCTTCCTGTAGGATCCCTTCAGGTATTGGAAGGCAGCTGTAAGGTACCCCAGAGGCTTCTCTAGGCTGCACAAGCCCAGCTCCCTCAGCCTGTCCTCACAGAACAGGTGCTCCAGTTGTTGGATCATCTCTTTTTCCCACCTCCAGGCAGTCAGAAGGGGTCTGGACCTGTGGCTTGTCCTGTTCTACCTGCTGCAGTAGCTACTGCCAATGTCCCTGCAATGAACTTGGGTCTTCTCAGTGCTCACAGCAGCTTACCTGGCCACGCACTCCTGACACAAGTCTCCTCCCACCTAGACTGCTGGACTGTACTCAGCAGCTGAAGCTGTGAAGTTCATCTGCTCAGGAAGTTAAATTCCAGGTGTCAGAGCTGCACACATCCCTGCGCTTGGGACAAAGCTTTTACTCAGCAATGAAAAATGGACTCAAGTACAGCCTTGATGAAGTTATGATGTCCTTTTTCCTGCTGAGGCCTGCTTTGAAGTGCAGGACCTAAGTGCAGTCTTGGGTCTGGGCTCCAAAAAGCCCTGTGCTTGCTGGCCAGCCGAGCAGCCAGCAGAGAGCGGATGGGCGAGAACCCAAGCGCCTGCTTTTTTTTTCCCACTTGGATGTGTTCATCCCTCTCTCCAAACATAAGTCCATTGTGTGTTGGCCCCTGATGGACTATGTGAAAGGTGGTTTATGTTTTCAGCATATGCTAACTGACCTGGCCAATTCTTCTCCACCATGATAAAACACTGAGCTGGTTTTGTGCGACATGGAGGTAGGCGGGCCCGAGTTCCAGGTGCTTTCAGCACCATATGGACAACAGCTAGGTGCTGATTCCCTGCAAATACAGGAAGAGATCCCTGGTGGTGGCTGCTCAGTTGGTTGGAGGAGAAAAAGATTTGTTGAGTTAGGTATTAAAAATGAATGGTTTAATTTTAAGCTTGCTTAGCTACATCTGAGCGACTGAGCTGCAACTTGATTGTGTTTTCTAAGGTATTTAAGGCAGCTAATGGGCTTTAAGAGGCTGGTTTCTGAAAGGAGGCTTACATAACATGATAGGAATTCTTGGCTGAGTCCTCACCAGTCAAGTCTGTTGTGGAAGCCCACAGATGAAAATGGGGTGTGCAGAAGTGGGTACCTGCTGTGGTTTGAAGAGGTGCAGATGCAGCTGAAAACGAGCAGTGCAGCACCAGCTGCTACTGGCAGGCTTGGCTCTGCACTCAGCATTCACTCAGATCTGCAGGAGCCTGGGTGGTTTTCTCCCAGGTATGTCATGAGCACAACGTTTTGCAGACCAAGTGTCCCTGGCTGGAGCAGACACTAAGGGATCAGTGTAGACTGGCAGAGGGGACTATAATCCATGGGTTGCTTGACCTGTCCTCTGCTCTCCCTGCCTCCATCCTGTGTTTCCATCTCCAGCTTTATCCTGAGCTTGCCTTTCCATGGGCTGCTTACCCTTTGAGTACTGGAGATACCATGGCTTTGTCTCAGACTCAGAATGTCTCTTTCTGGATGGAACAATGTGGACTTGCCTGTTTTTCCCTTTGTGACACTTGTGCTTAGATTTGCTGCACATGGTTCCTTCACAGGTCAAGTGTTACTAGGAAAAAACAGGTTGGATATTAGGACAGTTTCTTCTCAGGCATTGGGACAGGCTGCCCAGGGAGGTGGTGGAGTCAACATTCCTAGAGGGCTTTAGAAGACATGTGGATGTGGTGCTGAGGTTTAGTGGCAGTGGCTTAGCAGCAGCAGTAGGATTGTGAGCTCTAGGTGAGCAATTGGCCTTTTGGTCACTTCCAACCTCAGCAGTTCAATGGTTCTATGATCCTATGAGTGGCTGGAAGCTGAAATGCCTTTACTGAGCTATGTACACATCCTGCTAGGACAGAGCTGAGTGACAGGACCTAGAAGCACAGAATGGTTTGGGTTGGAAAGGATCTCCAAAGGTCGTCTAGCCCAACCCCCCTGCAGAATCAGCAAACACAGCAGCTCAGGACCCCTTGTGACATGCATTAGTCAGGATCAATCATAGAATGGCCTGGTTGGAGGGGACCTCCAAAGGTCATCTAGTCCAACACCCCTGCACTGAGCAGGGACATCTTCCACTACATCGCCTGGTCAAGCCTGGCCTTGAATATCTCCAGGGATGGGGCCTCAACTGCCTCCCTGGGCACCCAGTTACAGTGTTCCACCACCCTCATGGTGCAGAATTTGTTCCTAACATCCAATCTAAATCTGCTCTTCTCTCATTTCAAACCATTGCCCCTTGCCCTGTCACTGCAGGCCTTTAGAAGCAGTTGCTCTGCAGCCTTCTGGTAGCCCCCTTCAGGTACTGGAAGGCTGCTCTAAAGTCTCCCAGGAGCCTTCTCCAGGCCTGTCAGAGGATCTCAAGTGCTGACACTGGTGTTTGAGTCTACTTTAGGGTTGCAGGTTTTTTTTTCTCTACCAATTAGTGTAACTAATTGTGCAGTGCATGGAGATTGGCAGAGGCAGCCCAGAGAGGTGTGGGCTTGACTGCATGTGCATGAGGTCATCTGTTGCAGTGCTTATAACTTGGAAACTAGTAACTCCAGTTACAGGCTACATGCCCTACATTAAGAAAGCCCATTTTACTTTAGATTCCACCTTATAGCAAGGCAGCAGAAGAATTGGGGAACAAAGTCTCCATCTGAATGTGGTAAAATATCTCTGAAAAGCTGGAGAGAAGTACTTGGGAGTCATCTTCTCCCAGCTGCCACCTTTGGGATTAGTGCCTAACAAATTTATATCTGCCTTTCTTTCATTGATGTTCCAATTTAGGTAACTAAACGAAGCTGTGAGGTGCTAAATGAGGGGCCTGCTTGGCATCTAATTGCTGCCACAAGTCAGCAGCTCCTATTGAAGTTGGGAGTCTCCTCAGAGTTTGCAAATGTGGGCCGCACAGACACCCTGTGCCTCACAGACCACATTAGGTGGCATTTAACAAACACAAACGTAGCAAGGCCTGTAATTCCCCCAAGAAAGCTGACTTAATCCCCGTTGGGAACTGCTCTTGTGCTGCCTGCTGAAATGAACTGCATGGGTGGAGCAAATTATTTCTGCTAGGGAAATTTGGGAGCTTGTTGTGTGTGTTTGGCTAGAAGCAGTTATTGGGGCTATGTGCTAACAGGTATTTGAAAGAGGCTGTCAGGTGTCTCAGTTCCCACTGCCTGACTTTACATACTCACATGGCAAGTGGGTCCAAACTTCTAGCTCTTGCTTCCATTGCCAGATAACCTCAGGACAGTGCATGTAACTAATGGGGGCTGTAGGGAAGAAAGGAGGGAAAAGGAGGAGAGTTCTAAGAAGCTGTTCCATACCTCATGGTCCCCAAATGGATCCTTGCAGATTGTGCTCTCCTGCACCCTGTCTGGCAGAGAGACAGCCAGCTTTGTACTGCTCAGGGGAAGGGGAAATGGGACGGAAATTAAGTTACAAACAAGGCACTGTCTGTGCTGTGGCAAGATAAACCTAAACTTTGAGGCAGGACTCTCGGGTATCTGCAGCTCTCCACTGGCCCCTGATGCCAGATTTTGTCACTGTTTGGGGCAGAATATTACACAAGTGCTCCTTAGCTTTGATTTTGTGAGAAAGTAAGAGTGCCCATTCTAGCCTTGGAAGAGACCATCTGTAATTACATTCAGTGCATTTAATCCTGCCCCTACATTTGTTTATATATACACCTCACTCAGTCTTTTTTATGCACCTCTAATTACAAGGTTTCAGTGCTGGAGTTAGACATACAGCAAGACATCTAGGGACATGGGTTCTTAATTACTTCAAGGGTGATTTCTGTTTTTCTTCTCTTTCGTGTTCTCACTTGTGATCTGAAACAGATTTTGGTTGGCTGGAGCAGGCACCCTGCTGTCATCCCAGAATACCCCATCTGTCCTGTTGGAGGACATCTCAAGTATCCACAGTGGTAAAAAACAGCAGCACCCATCACCTCCTTTCCCTCAAAGCCAGCTAACTTCATTGGTGCATGCTCAAGGTGCCACCATTAGCTGCTCCCTCTAAGATAGCCACAAATGGTCGATAGGTACAGGTGCTGAGGAAGTACTAGCAGAAGCTAAGCCAGAAGTAAGATGTAGCACTGAACATCCCTTTCTGATTCCTGAGTCAGAGCTTGAAACTTCCGGCCTCTGAGAATGAGAAAGCGATTGTAAGGTGCTGAAGTGGAGACAGTGTTGGCTTAACTCTGATTAGGGTTTAAAACTTGCTGCTTCTGGTGCTGTATGCACCTGGGCATGTGCAGTCCCTCCAGCATTTGAGGAATTTGGATTCACAGAGTCATAGAATGGATTGGAAAGGACCTTAAAGATCATCTAGTTCCACCCTGTCTGCCCTGAGCAGGGTCACCTCCCACTAGACCAGGCTGCTCAAGGCCTCATCCAGCCTGGCCTGGAACACCACCAGGGAGGGGGCATCCACGGCCTCCCTGGGCAACCTCTTCCAGTGTCTCACCACCTGCACTGTAAAGAACTTCTTCCTAATCTCCAGTCTAAATCTGCCCTCCTCTAGCTTCAATCAATTTCCTCTTGTCCTGTCACTACAAGCCCTTGTCAGAAGTCCCTCCCCAGCTTTCCTGTGGGCCCCTTCAGCTACTGGAAGGCTGCTCTAAGGTGTTCCCAGAGGCTGAGCAGCTTCAACTCTCCCAGCTAGTCCTCATAAGGGAGGTGCTTCAGCCCTCTGATCATCTTGGCTGCTTGGCATTCACTTGTCATTTGGATGCAGGGGTACAATAGGCAATAACACCTCGGTGCCAGCTCTCCAGTGTTGCAGCTATTCATAGCTCACCCTCCTCATCTAACCTGCTGCAGGAAGAGGCTGCCGCGCTCCAGCCGTCTGCCGCCGCGCTCCGCGTGTGACAGCAGCGCATGGCTTTCATTTAGCTAAAATAACGCAGCTTGACTTGCCTCTCCTTTAATTTGACATCATACAGTGCTGTAAAGCCCAACCAAACAACAAACATCTTGAACCCACTTCACCCCTCATCTGACAGATGTATAAAATAGCTGGGGCTCTGTAGGGAGCTTTAAAATCAGGCAGGAAAAAACTCGCTAGGCTTGTGCCATGCTCTCCACTCAGTGCTGTGCTACAGCACCTCCCTAGGCTTCTCTAAGCATTGTAGTCTTCCTCCCCCCCCCTTTTTTTTTAAAGATCCTTCCTGTTGGCAGCTGTCCTGAGACATGATGTTCTTGCTTAGCATTTTGATGTGGGGAAACAGTCTGATAATTAGAGCTGGTTTCAAGCCCTAGGCTGGTTTGTGAGCAGTGGCTTGCTCTGGGGTGTTGTCAGCCGATAAATGGGGAGTGTGTGTGTGTGTGTGTGTGTGCAGAGCCCTGCTGCACCTTGTGCCTGAAGCACCACGTGAGAGGGACATCTACACTCCCTGGAGCTACCTGTGGGGCAGAGTGACTGCATCCTTTTTAACCACCTTTTGGGGAATGGTTAACTTGTGGAAGATCGTAGAATGGTTGAAGTTGGAAGGGACCTTAGAGATCATTTACTCCACCCCCTATCATGGGCAGCAAGACCTCTTAGCTGGACTTGGTTGCTTACAGCCCTATCCAACTTGGCCCTGAACACCTCCAGGAAGGAGGCATCCACAACCTCCCTGGGCAGCCTATTGCAGTGTCTCACCACCCACAGACTGAAAAACTTCTTCCTAAGATCCAGTCTAACTCTGCTCTCCCTCAGCTTCAAACCATTCCCCTTTGTCCTATTGCTAGGCACCTTTAAGAAAAGTCCCTCTGCAGCCGTCTTGTAGGCTCCCTTCAGGTACTGGAAGGCCACTATGAGGTTCCCCCAGAGTCTTCTTTTCTCTGAGCCAAACAGCCCCAGCTCCCTCAGCCTATGCTGACAGCAGAGGTGCTCCAGCCCTGGTCCCTTCTATAGGTAAACCCAGCACAAACCTGTCGTTGTGAGGCAGCTTTTCCTTGTCTAGTAAATACACTTCACTTTGCCCTGCACTCCGCAGCCCTCACCAAACTGCTTGCAGGAGTTCCAGGAGAGTGGTGAAGGAAAACACACTGATTGCAGCACTGCAGATGGGTGCTGTGGCTTTGGATTTGCTGTGCCATTTTGCTTTGCATTGTTCCACCAGCAGCTGGGACCAGAGCCTTACTGCACCCATCTCAGCAGGGAGGGCTCCTAACCCACTCTTGGCTTTCAGTGGGCAGTGTACAAGCATGTGTCCACACCCATCTAACTCCAAGTGGGAATTAAGACTGCTTGGTGCTGGGCCAGTGTGATCCTGAAATGGCACTTTCCTTATCAAACTGGGTCTGACACCATTCTGAGCTAACAGACAAAGCCTTAAGTCTAATCTAAGAAACATGAGTGCCAGTGGTACAGCTGGGTTTGAGAGGTCTAATTTAGGAGGACTACTAAGTTGCAGTGTCTTCATTTTAATGTGTGAAACAAGTAGGTTATTTCTTTGTGGACTCATGTTTCCAAGTGTGTCCAAGGGTAGTTCCATCACTCCTGTACTTCCCCATGAAGGACTACTGTTCATCTCCCTGTGTTAGGTGGGTACTGTGTGCTGCTGAGCTGGTGGTACTTCTCTTGCTATTGTTTAAAAACATTTGAGAGCTGAATGTTCAAAGACAATAAGGAGATAAGAGGCCTAAAACCAGAAGGCACCTGAAACAAACTCCTTCTCCATAGGATGTTTTGGTTGGAAAAGACTTCCAAGATCGTTGAGTTCAACCATTGACCTAACACCACTGTGGCTGTTAAACCATGGCCCAAAGTGCCATGTCCACAGGTTTCCTGAACACCTTCAGGAATGGTGACTCCACCACCTCCCTGGGCAGCCTGTTCCAATCCCTGACCACTCTTGCAGTTTTCCTAATCTCCAATCTAAACCTCCTCTGGCACAATTTCAGGCCATTTCCTCTAACACCTGATACTTGGGAGAAGAGAGCAACCACCACCTGGCTCTGACCTCCTTTCAGGGAGTTGCAGAGAGCAATGAGGTTTCCTCTCAGCCTCCTCCAGACTAAACAACCCCAGTTCCCTCAGCAGCTCCTCTGAGACTTGTTCTCTAGGTGTAAGAATTTGTGTTTGTCTGGCTTTGACTTTGAAGAAACAGGGAGGTTGTAGATGCCTCCTCCTTGGGGGCTGTTCGAGGCCAGTTCAAGGCCAAGTCTAGCTGAGAGGTGTCCCTGCCCACAGCGGGGAGGTGGAGTGGATGATCTCTGAGGTCCCTTCCAACCTGAGCCATTCTGTGATTCTTTGGCAATAAAAAGTCAAGAAGTTCCTTGTAAGGGTGCTCCTGAATGTCTGGCTTTGGCTCTGAGGCACTGAGCTGTGAGCAGGCCTTTCACACATCTCGTAGCAATCAGCACACTGGGTGCCTTGCTATGGTACAGTGCTTTCATACTAAGAGGTTTTCTTGCCTTTTCACTAAAGTGAATCTGTGGTGTAGCTGAAATAGGTTGTGCCATTCAGGGATGAGCTAGAGCCTCTTTGGGAAGGAAAATCTCTTTGAGGTGTCCTTTGTGGAGCAGAAGGTATTGAAAGTGTTTCTGACTGAAAGAAATAGGGAGGGGACAGGATTTCATACTTCAGCAGAGGGTTGTTGTTATCTTCTGTTGTATTTAATATTGTGCTGAAGAGCTCTCACTCCTGTCTGGACCATTCATAAACAGGTTGCTCTAGAACCATTTGTACATGACTAAATTTCTGTGGGGTTTTTTCAAGCTGGAATCATGCACCATCTTTTAAAATGCCCTTGGAAACAAGTGTGTTTTAATGGGGGCAGAATCTTCTTCAGGAGCTTACAAAAGTATTGTGCAGCTGTAGATACATCACTGCTGACACAGAGAGGTGTTAGCTTAAGGGGGAGTGAGACAGCTATGTTTGAGGACCAACTTAGAGTGAGCAGAGTGGGTGTCCTGGTTTAAGACAATTACATCTTCACCTACTTCATCTGTGTGGCAATGATAGCCAGGAATACACAAGACTATCTGAAGGCATTGAGTAGTCAGTACCAGCAAAAATGTGTCACTGCTTATGTGTGACTCTGCAGAGAGAGTAAAAGGAGCTGGAGCCCTTAAGGTTCTTGACTTGCTTGTGGCAATCTCTGCAAAGAAAGGGTTGATGTAGGAGTCACAAGGCAGGCAGAGGTCCTCTCTCTGGTTTCACCTCAATGGCAGGGGAATCCTGAAGCTGCAGCGGGGAAGTTTGTACTGCTGTCTGTCTTCCTCTCCTATGAGGACAGGCTGTGGGAGCTGGGGTTGTTCAGCCTGGAGAAGAGAAGGCTCTAGAGAGACCTTAGAGCAGGCTTCCAGTGCCTGAAGTGAGCTACAAGCAGGCTGCAGAGGGACTGTTTCCAAAGGCCTGCAGTGATAGGACAAGGGGCACTGGTTTGGAATGGGAGAAGAGCAGATTGAGATTGAATGTTAGGAACAAATTCTGCACCATGGAGACTGCCCAGGGAGGTAGTTGAGGCCCCATCCCTGGAGATATTTAAGGTCAGGTTCAACAAGGCTCTGAGCAACCTGATGTAGTGGAGGATGTCCCTGCTGACTGCAGGGGTGTTGGACTAGATGACCTTTGGAGGTCCCCTCCAACCAGGCCATTCTATGACTGATCCTGACTAATGCATGTCACAAGGGGCGCTGAGCTGCTGTGTTTGCTGATTCTGTCTAAAACTGGAGCACTACCTGTGTGCGGGTATTTGCATCTCATAAATAAACTGTGAAGAGTCTTCCTGTAAAACCATCAGTATTTTACAACTGCAGTGAGCTCACTTGAGTGTGGTGTGCTGAATTTCATGGCTGTTGGGGAGATCAATCACCTTTCTTCAGGGAGAAAAGACAGCCTTTACTTCTCTGACCCAGAGTGCACAGCCCACACTGCACTTTGGTTCACCATGTACCTGGAGAACATTTGACTCCTGAAGTGAATTTTTGCTGCAGGAAATCTTCTCTGACTTCATTCTATGTACATTCTGAAGCCAGATTGCATGGTCATTATGCAACAATGAAAAATTCAGCAACTGCTCTATATTTAAACACTTGTGTATTAAATTCCTTGCACAGCACCAGGACCAGGCTGGGCTTGAATGTGGGGGGAAAAAAAAGGTGAAATGTGAGAGAAGGAAGCTGAAATGTTCCAGTAGCTCTGTCCATTTTGTAAGGTCTTCTAGAATTTTATATTCCTTGAGGTAGGGGTTCTGTTTGTGTTCACCTTGTACTGAATTTGCCTTGTGACGGGGTCTGAAGCTGCTTGGGGTTTGGATTGGAAGGGTTAACACACAGAAAAGAGAAAGCTTTAATTTTTATATCCATTTCTATTGTTCTCACCCCTGTGGCTTTCAGTGATTCCATTTGCAGTGCTGTTTGATCTACAGTGTCCTTTTCTTTCCAGAACACCACCAAGCAAGTATATTTAGCAGTTGAGTTGAGAGTATGTCAGCCTCCTGTCCACAGAGCTGGTTCCGTAGACTAAATTTGGGACCTCTGCAATAGAGGCACATGTTCAACCACACAAGCATTTATAGCATTAAAGCATCTTGCAGAAGCACAGTTAGGACCTTCTTGTGAAGCAAGCACTGGTTCATGCCCACACATGCTCCAGTGTGGTGAGAAGAGGTCCCTTGGGTGTACTGTAGCTCCTTTGGCCAGCAGTGCTCCTGCCTTTTCATAGCTGAGCACTGGAGCAAACTGGAGCTTCTGAGAAATACACTCAGTGAGTGGTCTTCAGATGAGCTTCTCATACTACAAGGATGTTCTTGAGAACTTTGCTGCTTTGTCCCTCCAGGGTGTGCAGCTCCAGGGCTCCTTTTGCTGTAAGATCTGCCACTATTGCCCATCATGGCTTGCGTGGATTCCAGACCACTTCAAGGCAGTCCCAGCTGGTTGCCATTGCCTTAGTTGTCAGCTAGGTGCATGAACCACCTGACTGCTCCTAGCTATGGCCACTGTGAGGGACAGTGACCAAGCCTGTGGCCTTTTAGAGGAGCTATAATGCAGATTTGTAGGACCACGTTGTGAGCTTGCTTGTGGAGAAACACTGAAGTCTTGTAACATCTGGAGCCCCGTAAGCATCTGGCACAAAGGAAAACGCGGTAATGGGCGATGAGTCACCCTTGTACCTCTCTCCATGCATATGGCTGTACCCCAAATGGAGAGCTGGAGGCTTGAGGACTCAGATTTTGGATGGCTTTATTTTCAGATCCTTACCTTCCCTGATAAATCCAGCACCAGTGACGAGGGGGTTGTTTCTTTGCACCCACATGAGGTGAGAAAAGCGTCCCTGTCTGTAGGCAGTAGTGTCCTGGCCTGACACCATGCTTTGTGTGGGCGAAGGTGTCACAGCTGGGTTTGGAAGCTGGAGCAGAGCAGAATTACCCAGCTTCAACCACACAGTTCATGCATGGAGATTGTTACCTCCTTGCTCCCAGACCAGGCTGCTTTGCTTTTTGGTTTTGATTTGTTGTTTGGGCTTTTTTTGCTTATTTTCTAGGTGGAATTTAAGGTGTGAGCTGCAAAACAGAAACCAGCTCTGGCTGTGATCACCTCTGTGAGTGCCTTTCCCTCCTCCAGTGTCACAGTCAGCCGAGGAGAAGCGAAAGCTGTCAGGTCCCAGCAGAAAATGAGAGAAATTAGTGCTGGCAGAGTCTGTACGTGACAGCTTCTCTGCTGTGGAGTTGGAGTCCCTTGTTCCTGCTGGTGTGATCTGTTACCATAACATGCCTGAGATGTTTTCTTGCATTCTTAGAGGGTTTGTGTGTTGGGGTGTTTTTTCACTCACATGAAAGACGTGGGGATATTTACTCCAGAAGCATAGCAATAGTGCTGGGCTGGGCTTCTTACCTTCACAATCTATGCCATGGATTATGCTGCTGTGTTGTGATACACAAATAAGCCACATACACACATCAACATTGCTCTAAGGATCTACATGAAGCTTATGCTTTCAAAATCTGTAATGGCTTCCTAACTGCTGAGTAACTAAATGAAAGCAAACTCCCTTGAAGGAAACCCAAAAGGTGAAGTTAAAGCAGGTTCTTTAGCAAGTGTTTTTGTTACCTCCAGTACAATTGCTAGTTCTGAGAATGCCTTAAAGCATAGTTATTGTTTTACTATTAAAATTCTGATCACAGGATCACAGGATGTTAGGGGTTGGATGGGACCTCAGGAGATCATTGAGTTCAGTTGAATTACTTTTCTTAGCTTCAGCCCTGTGCTCTTCACAGCTGTTCTGTAAGCCCTGTGCTCTGCAGCCCTGTGCCCTTCACAGCTCTTGTGTAAAGCCCTGTGCTCTGCAGCCCTGTGCTCTTCACAGCTCTTGTGTAAAGCCCTGTGTTCTTCAGCCCTGTGCTCTTCACAGCTCTTGTGTAAAGCCCTGTGTTCTTCAGCCCTGTGCTCTTCACAGCTCTTGTGTAAAGCCCTGTGCTCTGCAGCCCTGTGCTCTTCACAGCTTGTGTGTAAAGCCCTGTACTCTGCAGCCCTGTGCTCTTCACAGCTCGTGTGTAAAGCCCTGTGCTCTGCAGCCCTGTGCTCTTCACAGCTCTTGTGTAAAGCCCTGTGTTCTTCAGCCCTGTGCTCTTCACAGCTCGTGTGTAAAGCCCTGTGCTCTGCAGCCCTGTGCTCTTCACAGCTCATGTGTAAAGCCCTGTGTTCTTCAGCCCTGTGCTCATCACAGCACGTTACACTAGTGTAAAGTCCTGTTTTACCTGGGTGGCAGCTGACCTACAAGAATTCGTGGTTTACCAAGACACTCTGGAGTTGGGTTATGTTTCTGTGAACTCTGCAGCTGATGGTCGGCAGTGCACTAAATCCTTCTCTCTCCATGTGGTCAGCAGACTTCCTTCAGGTAGCCAAGCAGCAGAGTCATCCAGAGTGTAGTTGGGTTTCACAAACACTTTCCAGGATTGATATCAAGTAGCTCCCAGATCAACAGTTCTGTTTGTTCCTTATCAGACTTTTAATTACTCCAAGTGCATTGATCATTCCATGTCAATGTATTAACTCTCAGTTTACTCCTTGGATGCTGTTCTTGGCCTCTTCCCTGCCACATGCCCCTTTTCTCTTCAGTCCCTTTCTTGTCAGCTGTCTAAATAGAGTTGTATCCAGGTTGTGCTGGGTGACACAGATGGCTGTGTGTGTTTAGAGGACATTTCAAGACCAAAAAGATGTTTGTTAATTTAGGCCCTGAAGCAAGTTTGGGTTTATAAATTTAACACACACACACACACACACACCAGTTAATTATTTAGAGGAGACAGACACAAATAAAAATCCACCTGATGACTATTTTCTGTCTAACTACCAGCAGTCCCTATTTCCAGTCCCACTGCAGGGGCACTCTGTGATCTGCTGGGGCTCTTTCTGTGAATATTCACCCCAGTCTTTGTTGCTGTGGTTTAAATAAAAGCATTTAGGTGGTTAAGTTTGCAATCTGGTGCTTAAAAACAAACCCCAGGCCTAACCAGCAGCAACAACAAAAGCTTGTCCTCAGTTTTCTCTCGCCAGTCACGCTCTCCCCAGTATTTCTTTTTCCCTGAGTGGCTTTGAAGAAAGAAAGAAAGAAAGAACAATTTAATAGGAATATTCTTTGATTTCCTGCCTAAGACACTACTCATTTATGGGCAGCCAGAAGTAGATGTGTGAGTGTGTAGTCACTGTGCTGTACTTTTATTTTGCCTTGGTGTGTTTCCCCCCCGCCATTTCTCAGGCTGTTTTCACGTGGCACTAATCCTTCCGATGGCACACGTGTGGTTTGTCGTTTGGTGCCCAGCAAAGTCTCTTCAGCTGATGCTGAATTTTGCTCCTCAACTGACCATTTGACCAGAAGTGTTACATTTCCTGCAAAATTTATCTCCTTCTTGCAGCATGGAGCAGATCTGGAGAAGATCTCACACTTGGGATCCGCTTTGCTTTTTACTGCTGCTGCGTGGGGGATCTTGGCATGCTCTAGGTCATGGCTTTGTTCAGTCTGTAGCAGGCTGGCAGAAAGGAAGGTATTAAAGGAGCTGCTCACATCAGGGCTTCTGCAGCCATTTCTATCCTACTGCTAGACTGGATGGATTCCTGTTCAGTAACTCTGCACTAAAACCAGGAGAGATTTTGGGGTTGAACTGCTGAGACACACACACTGTCCCTTGCTTTGCCAGACCTTGCGTTGAGTAACTGAAGCAACCATTGCCTGCACTATTGTGTAGCCAGCTTCTTTCTCAAAGACAGACAAAGTTTGGAAATCAGATTGCTGTAGAAATGCCACTTTGTGTATCCTCTTTTTACTGACAGATTTAATGGTGTTGGTACAGGAGAGAAGGGGAGAGCAGCAAAGGAGTAACAGTGAAAGCAAGACCCACTATGGCTGGAAGCATTTTCTCTTGTGTCTTTGTTAATACAGGTTGTCCTGGCTGTACAGTGGGAGGAGGAGTGTCTCCTCCTTAGTTGGGGGGACTGTAGGTCAATAAATGAGAGGAGAAGGGGCATCAGGACCTCCTTGTTAGATTATATTGATAAATCATGGCTGGAAGCAGCTCTGGGCTGTGCTGGGCTGCTGGGCTGCCTGAGGATACTCTGGGTCAGCAGATGAAAGAAGAAGGGGCATCAGGACCTCCCTGTTAGAATATATTGGTAAACCCTGTCTGGAAGCAGCTCTGGGCTGTGCAGGCTGCAGGGATGCCCCTGCCTTGTGTAGCAGGAGTGTGTCCTATCCCATCAGGCTAAGGGGGGAGATGGGAGCTGGGGCCTGCAGCCCTGTGCCCTCACACAGGTCCCTCTTTGCCTGCAGAAATCACTGGGGTGGATTGAAGTCCCATTTTTTTCTTCCTTACCCAGCCATGGATCCTGTGTGCAGCCCTTCCTGGATTCCTCAGATCCCCCTCTAGGTTAAGATGGGACTCACCAGGCTGAGCAAGCTGCTGTGGAATATCAGTGTGAGCCGACTGCCTGGATGTGCCAAGCAGCCTTACTGCGTTTCAAGTGACCTTTGGGTCTGAAACCTTGCCAAAGGGAGGGGAAAGGAAGCCACCATTGAATGGAGTTCTGCAGAGAGATCCTGCAGACAGATGGTGTTTGCATAGAGGATGTGCTGCTGGGGTGCAACTTTACTACAAGGCTCTTGGTTTGGACTCTTTCAGGCGGGCTAAACTCCGGCTATATTTGGAACAGCTCAAGCAGCTCGTGCCTCTTGGGCCAGACAGCACCAGGCACACCACTCTAAGTCTGTTGAAAAGAGCCAAGATGCACATCAAGGTAAAAACATCCCTGTTTCTCTTTCTTTTTAAGGCA
This sequence comes from Melanerpes formicivorus, assembly GCF_026170545.1. Taxonomy (NCBI): domain Eukaryota; kingdom Metazoa; phylum Chordata; class Aves; order Piciformes; family Picidae; genus Melanerpes; species Melanerpes formicivorus. Next base: position 10,784,690 of record NW_027142370.1, on the reverse strand, counting down.
GAATCTTCCAGAATGTGTGTCCAGAGAGAGGAAAGGAATTCTCACACAAAATCCAGATAGCCAATCTTCTGTGTATGTTGACCTTTATTAGTTGCAAGGATTTCAGTCACAGTGTCAAGGTTTTGTGGTTTGCAATTTACCCTGAAGTCTCAGATACATAAATGGTGATTTTTGTGATTTCTGCTTAGTTACTAATGGTTTACATGGGACTTAAATATACACACACATTTTATATATGTATATATAAGCACCAATGCTGTTCTTGGATTAATATATGTACATAAGGACTGAGCAGAGTAGCATTGTACTGATTCACAGACTGCATCAGCTTGCAAGGAACCCTCAAAGGTCATCTTGTCCAACCCCCCCTGCAGTCAACAGGGACACCTCCAACTAGATCAGGCTGCATCAAGTCAGATCCAGGAACAGAGCCTCACCACCTCCCTGGGAAACCTGTTCCAGTGTTTCCCCACCCTTATAGTAAAGAACTTCTTCCTCATGTCCAACCTAAACCCACCCTGCTCTAGTTTCAAACCATTGCCCCTCTTCCTATCACTACAAACCCCAGAATTCTAAACATTCCCTCCCCAGCCTTCCTGTAGGTCCCCTTCAGGTACTGAAATGCAGCTGTAAGGTCTCCCTTATAATCTGCCTTGATTTCAAAGTCAAAAACCACATCCATTCCTGATTCCCTAATGGAATCAAAGGGGTTGCAGCTATCAGCAAGCCTATCCCCTTGATGAGCGGCCCCTGAAGCACTGACCCCAAACAAAGTGCCACCTCCTGTTAGTTGCTGCTCCCTGTGTGTGTTTCAAGGGTGGAACAAGTAGAAAACACAAACCAGCCCACCTGTGGTCCTGCAGCAGTGCAGCTTGTGCCTTTGCACAAGGTTGATGAAAGGACTTGAACATGTCTGCCATGAAGAGAGATTGAGAGACATGGGGCTATTTAGTCTGGAGAAGAGAAGGCTGAGAGGGGACCTGATCAATGTCTATAAATACCTGAGGGGTGGGTGTCAAGATGAAGGTGCCAGGCTCTTTTCAGTGGTGCCCAGTGATAGGACAAGGAACATTGGGTACAAGTTGGAACACAGGAGGTTCCACCTCAACATGAGAAACTTCTTTATGGTGAGGGTGCTGGAGCCCTGGAGCAGGCTGCCCAGAAAGGTTGTGGAGTCTCCTTCTCTGGAGACATTCAAAACCTATCTGGATGTGTTCCTGTGTGACCTGCCCCAGGTGATCCTGCTCTGTTGGACTCAGTGATCTCCAGGGGTCCCTTCCAACCCCTAACATCCTGTGGTGTGCACAGGTGATTCCAAGGGAATGACTCCCTCAGGCCTCCTCTCTCCAAAGAGACTTTCACTGCCATTTCACTGCTGTATTTTCAGGGTTAGACACAGAAATCAGACAAGCAGATATTCCAATGTGCAAGATAAAGAGCAGGTTTCTGCTGCTGTGTCCAGGACTGTAATTACTCCTCTGGCATTTTTTCAGTGTTGTAAGGAAACAGGTCAAGAAAGGTGTCAGGAGAGGCTGTATATTGCCAGTAATCTTGGAATGTTTTGGAGAGCAGCCTGCTGTTGTACAGCTCTAAGATTCACTGTGCTGGCAGAAATGGCTGTAATTCACAGCAATTAAAGAGCAGTTTAAGCAAATCCATTCTCTGGACAAGTTTAACAAACTACTTTCACAGGGTCATGGAATCACAGAACATTGGGGGTTGGTCCAAGCCCCTGCCAGAGCAGGGTCACCTAGGGTAGGTCACAGGAACACATTGAGATGGGTCTTGAAAGTCACCAGTGAAGGAGACTCTGCACAACCTCTCTGGGCAGCCTGCTCCAGTGCTCTGCCACCCTCAAAGTTAAGAAGTTCCTTTTCATATCTTGATGGAACTCCCCATGTTCAAGTTTATGCTCATTATCTCTTGTCCTGTCACTGGGGACCACTGAGAAGAGTCTGGCCCCATCTTCCTGGCACCCAGCTCCCACGTATTTGTAAGGATCCTCAGCTATTCTAAGCACCTTTACTCCATCTGGGCAACCCCCAAGTTAACCACTGGCGATTTGGGCTTCTCATGTCTAGTTCAGGCTAAGTGTTAAAGCACTGGGTGGGGGTTTGGAGTTGGGCTGCCCCCATGGCATGGCCTTAATGCATCCAAATGGCAAACCTGGTTTTACAAGTGGCAAGTGTGAGAGATCAGCTGTGGGGCTCCCATTTCAGCTGCTGATAAAAAAACAGCAAGGGACAGATACTTTCCATGTCCATCATGCATGGTTCACATCTTGGGAGAACTGAAACTGAAGATTAACTTCTTAAAATCTTAACCTACCCTAGCTGGGTTGTCACTTAATTACTGCCCTTCATCAGGTCAGCCAGAGCACGCCAGTGCCTGTCTGCCGCACCCAACACTGTCAATACCTCTGAACTTTCAACTTTGCCATTCAACCAAGCCAGGCTGGATGGTGCCTTGAACAACCTGGCCCAGTAGGAGGTGTCCCTTGCCCATTGCCTGGGGTTAGAACTAGATGATCTTGAGGGTCCCTTCCAATCCAGACTGTTCTGTGATTCCAAGAGTCTACACACTGAAACTTGCACTAAAGGATTGGACGTTTTTGAGTCTCCTGGAGATGAATCACTGAGTTCATTCCTAAAATAGTTGTTAAGAGTTTGGGACTGCAGCCAGGAAAAGAGAGGAAAAGGAAATCTGATCAATTGGGCACATTTTGGTCTCTTGTGCACATGGATGTGCCAAACCCTTTGCTTGTTATAACACTGGGTATCCACCTATGACGTGCATCTACGTGGTGTGCTGCCCGGACATGAAGCTGCAGAAGCTCAGTTTCCTTCAGCTGGGAGACTGCTCTGTTCATAGTGCCCATTACTGTATCAAAGATAAAAGCTTCTGCTCTCAGGCTTGCATTGAACAGCAAAATCCCTCAAATGATTTGGCTTCTGGTTTGATGTGCACTGCCCCAGGGTGCTCTCCTCTGAAAACCCAGCCTAGGGTCTCTCAGATGGCAGGGGGAAGGGTCAGCAGCTGTGCTCACTCCCTGCACGTCTCCTGACTCTCGGTGGTGTAAACAGGGAAATCTGGCCTTGCTTATCAGAGCTTTTACTGCTGCAGTCTGTAATTTACTGCATCTCTTAGGGGTTTGTAAGTCATAGAATTGTTTTGTTTGGAAAAGCTCTTTAAGATCATCCAGTTCAACCATGCTCTAACTCTACCAGGTCTGTTTCTAACCATGTCCCTCAGCACCACATCTCTGCCTCTTTGAAACACCTCCAGGAATGGGGATTCAACCACCTCCCTGGGCAGCCTGTGCCAGTCTTTGAGAACCCTTTCAGTGAAGAACTTTCTTCTAATGTCCAACCTAAACCTAGTGCAATTTGAGGCCATTACCTCTTGTCCTATTACTTGGTATTAGGGAGAAGAGAGCAACCTCCACCTGGTTCCAGCCTCCTTTCAGGGAGTTGTAAAGAGCCAGGAGGTCTCCCTTCAGCCTTCTTTTCTCCATATTAAACAAACAGAGCTCCATCAGCTGCTCCTAAGCAGACCTATTCTCCAGACCCTTCACCAGCTTCACTGCCCTTCACTGAACACTCTCCTTCTTCTTGTAGTGAGGGGTCCAAAACTGAACCTAGTGCTTAGGGTCTGTCCTGACTAGTGCTGGGCACAGGGGGTCAATCACTGCCCTGGTCCTGCTAGTTACACTTTTGCTGACCCAGACCAGGATGCTGTTGGCCTTCTTGGCTACCTGAGCATAGCCTGGCTCATAATATATAAAATAATGTAAGACATAAAACAATGTCAGGTGTTTGGATTTGTGTGTCCTTCCTGCCTTTGATGCCATCATACTTCTAACACTTTCTTCCCTAATGATCAAGTCAGTATTTGCAAGCTCCACTGATAGCTTTGGCCTTGTCTGCTCAAACTGTGCTGGCCTGATCTCCAGAGGTCCCTTCTAACCCCTACTGTTCTATGATTCTATGACCTCTGCAACTGAAAGAGATGGTAAAGACAGTCAAGGTTTGTTTGTAAGCCAACAAGCAACAAATTCAATTTTTGTTCTGTGTCAATTAAAGTATTTTAAGTGCTTTACAATGACAAGGCAGTGGAACATGGCTGCCCAGGGAGGTGGTGGAGTCCCCATCCCTGGAGGTGTTCAAGAAACCTGTGGCCATGGCACTTTGGACATGGTTCAGTGGCCATGGTGGTGTTGGGTTGATGGTCAGACTCAGGTCTTTTCCAACAGAAACACTTCTGTGGTTCTAGGCCAAGTCCCTAAGTTACATGTTTTAAGGTGAGGAGGACCTGCCTGCTTACTGTCTGTCTGTCTCCTTTAAGAAATTGGAAGAGCAGGACCGGAAAGCTCTGAACATTAAAGAACAATTGCAGCGGGAGCACCGCTACCTCAAGCGCCGGCTGGAGCAGCTCTCCGTGCAGGGCATGGAGCGGATCCGCACCGACAGCATGGGATCAACAATATCCACTGACTCTGAGCAAGGTAACTGCACCAGCCCTGCCCACAGCAGCTGCTCCAGCAGGGCAGCAACAAAACACTTGGGATCTGGGGCTAAAAGCATGCTTTTGGCAAAATTTAAGGCTGACAGATCCGGGATTGTTTAGTCTGGAAAAGAGAAGGCCTGAAAGGGGATCTTAATGAATGCTGATCAGCACCTGAAGGGTGGGAGTCAAGAAGAAGGGGCCAGGCTCTTTTCATTGGTGTCCTGTGATACAAGGGGCAACAGATAAAAACTGGAATGCTGGAAGTTCCACCTCAACATCAGGAAAAGCTTTGCTGTGAGGGTGCTGGAGCTCTGGAGCAGGCTGCCCAGAGAGGTTGTGGAGTCTCCTCTGGAGACTTTCAAGACCCATCTGGATGTGTTCCTGTGTGACCTGCCCTTGGTGACCCTGCTGTGGCAGGGGGCTGGAGTCGATGCTCTTTAGAGGTCCCTTCTCACCCTCACCATTCTGTGATTCTGTGAGAATTGCTCCATTTTGTGATTTGCAGGACAAAAACCCCACCTGCCTCTTTGGCACATGGTTGGGAAAAGGTTCTTTTGTCTAAAATCACCTTTGGAAGCCATTGATGCTGCAGGTGGTTTTAAAGCTATGTACACTGCCTGTGGTTTTGCTTCTTCTTTTTAAGCAATCACCATTTCATGTCCTGCATTTTTAGTGTAATTCCTGGTAAGGCAGTGACCAAAAAAAAAGTCTTGCTGGTGTTAATTTGTGAGACAAAATAAACTCTGCAGCACTGCTTGTGAAACTGTCACATACTTGTTAAAAATCCATTCTCAAGCAAGGCAGAGCTCCTCAGGCTGCCTCTCACTGTGCCTTATCTTCCCATCTAAAGTCCCCCCGTGCCTGAATACTGGCACAGGCTGCCTCTGTCGGGGCCTGGGGAAGCTGAGCTGGTGGTCAGCAGTTTCTGGGGGACAGATGGCGACACCGTGGTGGCCACCAGCCGACACCCCGTATGGGCTGGAACTACCAGGAGCAGTCCTGCAGCCTCAGAGGGCTGGAGGACTTTTACAATCAGTGTCTGTGAGCAGGTTGGAACAGTTCTGGGCCAGCATTTGGTATTGATGTCATGCAGTATATTTATGTGGATGAGGACAGAAGGGATTTGAATTCTCAGGTGGACAAGATGATCCTTTCCTCAGGAGCTACTGTGCCAGTTCTTGGGTTTTAATTACATAAAATGAGGATAGGCTGAGGGAGCTGGGCTTGTGCAGCCTAGAGAAGAGAAGATTCCAGGGGGACCTTAGAGCTGTCTTCCAATACTTGAAGAGATCCTACAGGAAGGCTGCAGAGGGACTTTTCATAAGGGTGTCTAGAGACTGGACAAAGGGGAATGGTTTGAAGCTGAGGGAGATGAGGTTTAGACTGGATCCTAGAAAGAAGTTCTTCATTACAAAAGAGGTGAGGCTCTGGAATAGGCTGTCCAGGGAGACTGTGGCTGCCTCTTCCCAGGGGTTGTTGAAGGCCAGGTTGGATGAGGCCTTGAGCAGCCAAGTCTGGTTGACAGGTGTCCCTGCCATGGCAGGGAATTTGGGAGTAGATGATCCCTGAGATCCCTTCCTACCTAATCCCTGAGGTCCCTTACAACCTGAGCCATTCTGTGATTGAAAATGAGCTAGGATTCGGGTGAAGAGCGCTTGAGAGTGGGCCACCACTCCTGCTGCCACTGCTGCCTTTCTGAAAACATACCTTTTTGTCTTTCCTGTAGAAGTAGACATTGAAGGGATGGAGTTCACCCCAGGGGAAATGGACAGTGTTGGGAGTGCCAGCGACGCTGAAGACCACTACAGTTTGCAAAGCGGCTCGAGCGACGGAGGGTACACACATTCCCGCAGACTGAACGCCAGGCTCTCCTAGTGCCTGAGGTACCCACCCAGCTCAGGACCATCTGACTGAAGCACTTAAATATGAATATTCCAGAGGTGTCAACTGCCACTCTTCCGGGAAACCCCAACCACAGTCCTCTGACCTGGAGGTTTCTTACCCACGGTTCCCTGCACTGTAACCACGATATTAGATCTTGTAAATCCTGGGTTTGCTGCAGAGAACTGTGGTTAGGTACAGTTGTGACTTAAAAGCTAGCTTGATGTAGCCATACTGCAAATTTAAAGAGGAAAAAAAAAACCCACAAAAATAATAATAAATGATGTCATTCCATTCAAGAAGTATTAAATTCAACCTGTTGGAAGCAAGGTGTAAGGGGAGTTTGACAGTTCTTTTGATTTTTGCAGAATCCATTTTCAGCCATGGAAGGATAAATGGAATCTACAGTGTGTTAGTGATTCAGAGATACAAAAAACAAACAAACCCCCAAACTACTTTTTTTTCTGGTATTTTTTTTTTGGTTTGTTTTTTTCCATGAAAAAAAAAACCAACAAATCAAACCAGCCCAAACTTGTAGAACGCTGTTGGAGAGGGCTCCACAGAGTAAATCCCTTCGGCGGTTTGTTGTTTGGGTGAAGCAAGGCAGATCAGTCTTCAAATCTCAGCTGATCTTTAGCAAAGGTCATATTTACAAGTCACTGCTGTACTTCAACACGGGGGAAAAGCCAGCTCTAGTAATGACTTCATGTGGGATGATCTCAACTGTCTTTTGCTTTCTTGTATCCAGTATCCAACCAGCAGCAAATCATCTTCTCCATGTTAACGGGAGCAGCAGCGCCGCGAGTTTAACCTGTTACTGTGGAACTGATGGCATCTGGAGCATATCAGTGGCTTTTTCTGTTTGGCTTTTGGGTCGTTCCTTTCATTTCTTTGGCTGAAGAACACAGAACTCCAGTGCTCCACTTGGTGATAGTTAATCTTTTCCTTGCCAGGAAACCCAAATCTCTGTTTGCTTGTATTTCTGGGTTTGTTTTCTTTGTTTTTCCTGATTTCTTTCCTTCTATTTACACACGTCAGTACGTTTTTATGCAGGGCATGGCTTACAATTACAGTATTCAGCTAGGAGAGACTTAATTGTGTTTTCTTTTTTGCACACTATAGTTGCATTTTCTATTGTTTAAAAAAGAAAAAAGTGCAAAACAAAAAAAAAAAAGAGGAAAAAAAGGAGGAAAAAAGAGGAGAGAAAAAGAGGGGAAAAAGAGGAAAAAAGAGGAGAAAAAAGAGGAAAAAGGAGGAGAAAAAAAGAGGAAAAAGGGGAGAAAAAAGAGGAAAAAGGAAGAGAAAAAAGAGGAAAAAGGAAGATAAAAAAGAGGAGAAAAAGAGGAAAAAAGAGAAAAAAGAGGAAAAAGGAAGAGAGAAAAGAAAAAGGAAGAGAAAAAAAGAGGAAAAAAGATAAAAAAGAGGAAAAAGGAAGAGAAAAAGGAAAAAAAAGAGAAAAAAGAGGAAAAAAGGAAAAAAGAGGAAAAAAGAGGAAAAAAGGAAAAAAAGAGGAAAAAGAGAAAAAAGATAAAAAAGAAAAAAGAGGAAAAAAAGGAAAAAAGGAAAAAAAAGAGGGAAAAAAAGGAGAAAAAAAAGAGGAAAAAAAAGAGGAAAAAAGAGGAAAAAAAGATAAAAAAAAAGATAAATGTAAGCTGTAAAACAGCAAAGTTTATTTAGTCCTCATCAAGCTGTTCAGAACATATTTACCCAAACTGTAGCAATACTCTGAAGATGTATTTTAATACAACTTCTGCTTAGTTGAGGTCATTAGAGCTTGGCTTGCCGGGTAAGAAAACCAATTGGACCAGTTCTTTGCATTCTCTGTTTAAAGAAGGTCTTTTAAAACAAAACAAAACAAACAACTAAAAAAGGATAAATAAAAAAAAATCTAAAATAAAAAAAAGGGAAAAAAAGAAAATGGAAAAAAAAAAAGAAAAAATGAAAAAGGCAAAAAAAAAAGCAAAGAAAAAAAACACAAAGCTCTAAACACTTTTAGGGAAGTGATTTTAGCAAGTGTAGTCTATATTTCCTGTAAGAGATTTTGTATTATATTTTCCTAAATGTTCTCATTTACTTGTATAGGGAGGGGAATGGTACAGACCCAGACCAGAGTCTCAGGGACTCTTCACCTTTGTCATATTGTGCCTTGGTGACCATTTATGTATGCCTCTCCTTTCCATTGTTTAAAGGACAACTAAGCTTTGTTTCTAGACCCCCCCCCCCCTCTTTTGGAATGGTCAGTTGTCCACTTCCTTAGGGATGAAGCAGAGAGGTGCATCTGTACCTTCACCCTCTCACAGCTGAGTCAGCGTGGCTTTAAGTCACAGCATACGATTAGGTTTTGGTGCGAGGGTGAATCGTCTCTGTGCAAGCCCTCTCCTGGATTCTTCAGCACCCAAATCTCTATTTTGTTAGCTTATCAAGTCAGGGTCTCTGTGAGACCAGCGCTCAGTGGCTAGGGAAACACAATCGTGCTGTGTAAGGCTATGGGACGTCCAAGTGCGGTGCCATTTTTAGCACTGGGATACAAGACCTCATGACAGACTGACCATGACGATCAAAAACAAAGGTTCAGTTGTTCTTTCAACATCTGACATTCGTGTCCTCCCTTTGGCTCTTACAACACAGAGTAGAAACATGAATCCATTTTGTGGCAGCTTACAGATCCTTGTTTGCACTCTCGCTTTTACTGCTTGGAATTTGCCAACAAGGAGAACGTAGACATTTAATTTACATAACCTAGTGGACGGCCACCCCTGCTTTGGCTCTGGGGACAGGCCCAAGGTTATAAACTCTGGCAGCTGAATAAGAAAACATCGAATTAACCTTTCTTTCTTTCTTTCTTTTTTTCTTCCTGTTTTGATTTTTTTTTTGGTTGTTTCTGTTTGTTTCTGTGATGCAGGTTTTGGTATTCCGTTCTGTACACCTTGCATTTACTAAACTCCTCATTGTCGGGGAAAGCACACAGCAATATACTCCTTGTGTGTAGCTGACAAGCAGCAGAAATTACTCGCTCCTTTGGTGCATATATGTAACTAATTTCCAAATCATGGAAAACAAGGAAAAAAGCAAAACAACAACACACACACACCAAAAAAAAATGAAGAGTTTACTTTAACACATGACTGTTAACAAAGGGGGGTGGGGTGGGGGGAGAAAACCAACCCAACCCAACAGACACAAACCCAGGCTTCGTATCTGGCTGTTCATTTATTCTCTAATGAACACGTTGGTGAATTGTCAGAGGTGTTTCCTTTCATGACAAGCAGCTCTTGCACAGAACCTCCTAATGAAAAGAGATTTGAAAAACAAACAAACACACACACACAGGAAGTAAAAAACCAAACCAAACCAAACCCAGATTTGAAGTTGAGCATTCTTGTACCTTAGGTCGACCTGAAATTTTCCTTTGAAAGATGAATGTGCTAACTTAATGAGTTCTTCCACGCTGGGTATCCATGGCTTTGTAGATCTTATATTTTCAATAAAAATTACTCGAATAATCTTGAGTGGAAATCAAAAGGGCTTTATTTGGTGTTGCTTCTTCACTTCTTACAGCTGATACGGTTCTTGTTATGCTGATAAAGGGCCCGGGGGGGGAGTCTCGATGGTCTTAAACAAAAGTGGTTCTGTGATTCTATGGCCTCCCAACAACTGCAGCCCGCTTGAAGGTGGGATTTAGACACAGCCCCTCTTGCACAGCTGGGCCAGGAGCGGCCCAGTTGAAGGCAGCACAACTGTTCCAAGCCTCACTTTGGCAGCTGGGTTGGGTGAGGCTGGAGACAGGTGGGGGTCTCTTTGCTTCTCCCTAGTAAGCAGGATGAGAGGAAATGGCTCAGTGCTCTATTTTTGTTCATTTTTAAAAGCTGGATACTGGTGAGTGTGCCTCATGTGTGTGCTCCAAGGGTGTGTGTTCCATGGGTGTGCTCCGTGGGTGTGCTGCGTGGTGCATCCGTCTGCAGCCATCATGACCAGGTGGCTGCAGAGAGCATCCTGCCTGCTGCGAGATGCAATCCTGCCAGTGCCTGCCAGCTGTGCCAGCTTTGTCATGCCCATGCTTTTAGCAGCTGAGGAGATGCTGCTGCTCTCAGGCTATTTTTTCTGCAATTACCATAGAGGAAAAGAAGGAGTAGGGACAAAATGACAGGGCTGCCAGGTCCCTTCCTCTGTGGAAAAGGCTCCGCAGAGATGAAGTCATCGAGAAGTTCTTTTTATGGAGCTGTAGAAGTCTGGCCTGTTTCCTGGTGGGAGAAGAGAGGAAGGACTTTCCCTTGCAGCAGGCAGGTGCTGGGAGGGCACAGGCCCCTGCACTGCTCCTGGGTGAGCTCTTCCTGCAGCTCATGAGTACACTGTCACCACCTGGGAGAGGCAGAAACAAACAGCCTAAAGCTGCCAGCAGTTGCTGCAGATTCTGCGCCGCATTTGTGATCCTCTCTACATCCATCCTCTCTGCACCCAACAGGTACCTCTGGGCCCACCAGCTGATTTATTTAGCTTCTGAAAAGGGCAGGGTTTGGCCAGCAGAAACTCTCCACTACTACTCCAGGCTACCCAGGGCCTGGTTCCTGCATTGTCCTGTGCAAAAGCAAACTCAGCTCAGAGTGAGTTCTACCAGATTAAAGCCAAAATAAAAAGGCTTCCAAAAATGCATGAGAACAGGGTTTTATCTGGTGTTTATAGATGAGTTTCTAGCCTAAATTCTTGGTGTAAGAACTGCAGTGGAAAATCAACCCTTCAAACCAAATACAGCTTGCATCTAACTTACAGAATTAAGGCTCTTTCTGCCCTCAAATGGTCAGAATTCTGCCCTGTGCACAGCTGGGTGTGGGTTCAGCTGTACCACACAGAGCCTAAAGGGATTCTGTGTTCAGAAAGAAGTTAACTCTGTTGATCTACAGCAAAAGGACTGTGAGAAATGGCAGCCTTCTGAGCACCTGGGTGTGCACTCTGCATGACCCTTTCCAGAGGATGAATTGCAATGCCAGCAGAAGTGGGAAACAGGAAGAGGTGAAGCTGCGTGTGCCTGAGCTCCGCCTGCAGCCCTGCTCCCGTTCCAAGCCCCGGGGTGTGTTTAGCTGCAGGATGTTCCTCTGCTTTTCTTGGACAAGTGATTATTTCACCATGTTACCAACTTTCTAACAGACTGGTAATTAGCAGTGACATTTTTCATCCTTGCAAATGAGCCCTTTGGAAAAGAAACACATTTTGGAAAGGAACCACATCATCATTTAATCGAGTCACATTAATGTCATGCACTTCATTTTCTGATGGTGTTGATAAGAGAACGTCTGCAAAATAGTTTTTACTTTCAGAAACCTCTTCATTTTTTCTTAACTAGTAGAGGCCATTGGTTGTGTGTGGTCAGAGCCCACCAGTGTTGATATATAATCCACTAACTTCCACTTTCCAGAATGGAAGGAGAATTGAGTCCTGGAGCAGGGTGTCCAGCATGGTTGTGGAGTCTCCTTCTCTGGAGAGATTCCAAACCAACCTGGACATTGAGAACCTGCTGTGGATGACGCTGCTGGAGCAGGGCAGTTGGACTGCATAATCTCCAAAGGTCTCTTCCAACCCCCACCAGCTGGGATTCAGGGATTCCATGAATCTCTTTAGATGCTCTTTACAGATTCTGTGATTCAAGGACTCTCTGAATCTTTTTAGATGCTCTAGAAGGGGGAGCTGCACTTCCGACAAATACTGGTGTAGCAAAAACACCAGAAGCTAATTTCACCAGCAATGAAAGGAGCCTAAAGTTCCTTTAGGGACTGAGTAAATGCACTGTTCTTCATTGGTAGCTGAAAAAAAACCCAAACCAAAATAAAACTCAAACCAACCAACCAAAAAAACCCCACAAACCCAAGTGTGTCACAGCCACCTGGAAGGAAAATGCAGGGAATGCATGAACCAGAGTAGAGCAGAAACCATTTGGTCACCTTGACTGCTATCTCTACCTGAATTGTTGTGAATTAACCCCAGCAAAGGCTTCCTGGGGAGGCACATCCAGGGAGAGACTCACCTGATGGCAAAGCAGAGTCCAGGTGCTCCAGTCTCAGAGCTTCTACCTTGCATTTTCTCACAGAATCTCACAGTGGTAGGGGTTGAAAGGGACCTCTGCAGATCATCCAGTCCAACCACCCCTGTTAGAGCAGGATCACCTGGAGCAAATCCGGCTCCTATTAGGAATCATTCATGGTTATTAGTCAGCAGGAGCTCTGCACAGAAGGAACTGTGCAACCCTGAAGTAATTTATTGGTAGCAGCTCCATTAGTTTGGAGTCCTGCTGCTCATCCTCACCAGTTACCTCTGGCTTTCCTTCTGCCTTATTTTAAGGGAGCTTCTCACTCCAATGTCACTGCCATGAGCCAGAGCTATGAATCAGAAAGGCAAACTAAAATGTGAGCATAGAATGTGGTTTTGGATGACTCATGTCACTGAAAGGGTCTGTGCAGCATGGACTTTTGATGGAATTTTGGTGCACCTGAGGCACTGACAGGAAGCCTGCTGCTTGCTGGGCAAATTGTTAGCTGAAGGTGTCAGTGAGGGTGTTCTGTGCCAGACCCACTGGGTGCCAGGGCCAGAGGAATGGGTGGGAGCCTGTGAGGTGTGTAGATTCCTTTTTACACATGCATGTCATGCCTACTGCATTCTGTGGCCCACAGAACCACAGAACAGGAGGGGCTGGAAGGGACCTCTGGAAATCATCCAGCCCATCCCCCTGTGCCAGAGCCAGATCACCTAGAGCAGGTCATACAGGAACACATCCAAGTGGGTTTTGAGTGTCTCCAGAGAAGAAGACTCCACAACCTCCCTGGGCAGCCTGCTCCTGGGCTCTGGCACCCTCACACCAAAGAAGTTTCTCGTCACATTGAGGTGGAACCTCCTGTGAGTATTTCTGACAGTACTGGAGCAACACTTCACAGTGCATTGTGTTGGAGCATCATCTCCTCATAATATAAACACAACTTTTGATACCTTTTTGTTGTGGTTTTCACTTCTTTTAACTTCTTCATAGTTTGGGGGTTTTTTTGTGTGTGTAGCAGTTCCAGAACGGGGTCAGAAGAGTAAGCAAACAATTTTCTAGCACAAAAAGTGCTGTTTTCCATCACGTGCCTTGATGCATGAGTTCACCCAAATGTTTAGGTGCCTCTGTTGTATTTATGGCATTGAATCCAACCAAGCTGAAGGAAACAAATCCCTTTGGCCTGCTTTTCTGGGAATAAGAGAGCCCAGAATGAAATCTACTGTTCCTCTAGAGAGAAGATAGAGGTGCTGGTGAGAGGAAGCAAACTGGTGCCAAATTTCTGTCTTCTGACTTTGTTGTCATAGAAGTTCACACAGCACCTCAATAGCTGTGCTTAGTTCAGACTCACCAGAATGCCAGGTTGGAAGGGACCCCAAGGAACATCTGGCCCAACCTTTAAGTTTGCTTATAGCAGTGAGTTACTCCTTAGGGTGCTTCCAGAGAGTGGGTGCTACTCCAGCAGCTTGCAGCAGGGACCTCAACATCCTGCTGCTGTTTGCAGACGTGCAGCGTGATGCAGAAAGCCTCTAGACCGTCACACTTTATCAGCTAAAACCCTTGTTTCTTCTCTGTGTGGTTTTCTTTTTTCACACAACAAAACCAACCCAAACCCTGCAGCAGTGATAAGCAAAACCACTTTCAGAACTGAGAGTTTTTCATCAGGCAGATGCGTCCCAGAGGGAGGGGTGATCCTGGCTAGCTGTGGTGCCTGCATGTTGGCAGCTGCACTCTGCGGCTATTTTCCCCCAGCCTTTGCCAATGGGTAACTGAGGTAGCTTCCCTCTGAGGTATCAGGCTCAACAATGTCATGTTTTGCAGCAGAACAAAGGCAACATGGCCTTGATGGAGCAGTGCAGAGCTTGCAGACATCCTTCCAGAAATGTCCATGTCTTGATCTGCTGGAATCCACCATAAAATGGCTTGTAAAAGCAATATACTATCTAAGCAGCCTCGCTGGTTTTTGGACACAAATGCAAAGCAACTGCTCCCAGGATGGAAAAAAAGGGTAAGGTAAGCCTGTAATTATGTTTTGACTGAACACAACCAAGAAAAAATGAATCAGAGAAAAACAATCTTGACCCGTAGGGAGGTGCAAAAGCAAACACTGACACACAGGGCTGCGGCTGGGTGGGGAAAGGGACCATAAGAAATGTTGAAGATGTGTCTGTAACATGTGCAGGGGAAGGCTGGTGTTTAATCTCTGCCCTAAAAGCTGGTCCATGTTCTAGCAAATGAAAATTTGTTCCACATTAGAGGCTTGTTCTTTCAAAATGAGTAATTTAGGTGCACGATGTTCTGACCTAAAACATTTCAGTCCTAGCCTGAATTCCGATGCCAGTGGGGATTATGAGATCATGCTGTCTGCCATCTCCTCTTTTGTCCATCTGTTCCTCTCCTCCTTTCCTTGATAACTTTTGAACCTTCAGGCTAATTTTCACCAAATTTGATAAAGCAGAGAGGCTGCAATCTAATCCACAGTGAAAACTTCCAGGAACATTCCATGTCTGGGTAGAAAGAGGAATGAATTGTTTCCTGCACTGATCATGCCCCAAGGCTGGCCCAGTTGAGCTCTTCACTCTTTGGAGAAGTGGCTACTGTCCAGCACACACGTAGCTCTAAACCAGCTACAGCCCAGCTAAGCAGCTCATAGAATCCTAGAATGGTTTGGGTTGGAAGGGACCTGGAAGATCATCTATTTCCACTCCCCCTGGCATTGGCAAGGACACCCTCCACTAGACTATGTTGCTCAGGGCCTTAGATGGGGATGTCACTTTTGTGGAAGGCCATGAAGGAGGTGGGACATTGCATGTGTGTGTGTGTGGACAGAGGGAGAGGAAGTGACCATGCAGGGAATGGAAAGTGTTAGTTGCAACAATCCAGATAGCTGATTGGATAGACAAAAGACAAACAATCTTTTATCAGAGGTGTCTTCTTTCATCTCAGATGTGGACTTCAGTTACAGACCTCAGCGCTCTCAGGACAGAAGAGTGTTTGGAAGCTTTCTAGGTGTTCAAATGTGCTTTTACTCAGGTAGTCTTTACATGAGTAACACTGATATTTAGGAAACTGACAAGAAAACACTATTGTGAAACACAAGGCTCCAAAATACCCCTGTAGGACCAGCTGATATTAGTGCAAGGAACTGACAGACAAGTCTCCAAAATACCCCTGTAGGACCAGCTGATACTAGTGCAAGGAACTGACACACAAGTCTCCAAAATACCCCTGTAAGACCAGCTGATATTAGTGCAAGGAACTGACACACAAGTCTCCAAAATACCCCTGTAGGACCAGCTGATATTAGAGCAAGGAACTGACAGACAAGCCTCCAAAATACCCCTGTAGGACCAGCTGATACTAGTGCAAGGAACTGACACACAAGCCTCCAAAATACCCCTGTAGGACCAGCTGACATTAGTGCAAGGAACTGATACACAAGCCTCCAAAATACCCTTGTAGGACCAGCTGATATTAGTGCAAGGAACTGACACACAAGTCTCCAAAATACTCCAGTAGTACCAGCTGATACTAGTGCAAGGAACTGACTGAAGTGCAGCAGCACAGTCTTGTGAAATCAGTTAGTGAATGCTTTTGTTCCTTCCCCATCAGCAAGGCGCAGCAAACCCTATCTGCAAGATGATTTGAAAACTTGAGCTAGGCTGAATTGCAGCTGCATATCAGGCTGTGATCTGATGGGGAGGAATTCGGCTCTCCAGCTCTTTTTATTCATGAGAACTCACTGCCAGCTCAGGGTTTAATTGAAAAATGCCTTGCACAGAGCATGTTATACCAGTGATCAGCATACTATACTTTGCAGGCCACAGAAGCACTGGGTTTGATCTAGAACACCTCATGGGAGTTAGTCTTGGCCATGCTGACTGCGAGGTTGCTCTTTTCCCTGTGTTGACTCATTTCAACAATTGCATTAAGTCAGATTAGGGAAGCTGCACATTTAGGACTTGTAGTGGGAGGGCTCAGCCACCCACAGAGTGGGTCGGTGCCTCACCAGGGTGAAATGCTGAGACACCATTTCTGGATGCAGTAAGTGACTTAAAAATGAGTGGTCTTAGAAACCACCAGGAAAGAAGAGAGCAAGTCAAATCAAGCAAATGGTGCTCAATTCTAAGAAAATGACCTATGGAAAAATGAGAGGAAAAAAACCAGGAAACCCTACAAGAGTGTCCTGAAAGCAAGCAGCCCACAAACACCCAGAAGGCTTTAAAAACAGTGCAGTAGAAACCCCAGGTAAAATGTCTGACACAAACAGAAAACCATGGCCCAGATGCTCCCCTGGCAAGGCTCAGTGAGAAAGGAGACTCTGCTGAGGCAAGCAGGGAAGCCCAGAAAGATGTGGCATGTGCAGAGTAAACAGGAAGCAAAGACAGCTAAATGGGAGGAGTGGCTGACGAAGGATGCTCAAAGTGCTAGTGAAGAGTTTACATGATCTGAGTCAACTCCGCTCCAGCCCTCACAATACAGAAGAGGTCCTGCAGTCACTGCTGAGAGCTTTCTGGTGGCTTCATAGCCAGCAGCAGCCCAAAAGCCAAGCAGACAGAGAGCGTGGTCAGGAATGGTGTTGGAAACAAGGACCTCATAGAAAGCCTTGGTGCAGCCTTGAGGACTTATGTGCAGGTGCAGTCCTGTCTCTGCACCTTCAGCAAGGTGCAGTCATGCTGTAAGAGGTGAAGTGTGAAAAATGGAGGAAATGGAGACTTGCTTCATAGAGGAAGTATTTGAGAGAGGCCAGAGCTGAAAAATAGAATAGAATTAACCAGCTTGGAAGAGACCTTTGAGATCATCGTGTCCACCCTATCATCCAACCCTACCTAATCAACTAACCCATGGCACCAAGCACCCCATCCAGGCTCTTCCTAAACACCTCCAGTGATGGTGACTCCACCACCTCCCTGGGCAGCACATTCCAATTGTCAATCTCTCTTGCTGGGAAGAATTTCTTCCTAACATCCAGCCTAAACCTCCCCTGGTGCAGCTTGAGACTGTGTCCTCTGGTTCTGGTGCTGCTTGCCTGGGAGAAGAGACCAACCCCCACCTGGCTACAACCTCCCTTCAGGTAGTTGTAGGGAGCAGTAAGGTCACCCCTGAGCCTCCTCTTCTCCAGGCTAAGGAAAGGAAATGTACTGCTGGTTTCTAAACGGATTTAAAAGTCATAAATAAGGTAGATGCAGAGGTGGTAGTCAACAAATCCCGCAGTGCCTCGGCACCATTGCTAAGGGCCACTTTATGCGGAGGTGGGGTAAAGAGTTAAGGAAGTATTTTGTGTGGGCTGTTTTGGTTTGTTTGTTTCAAAGCAGTAGTAGAGGTCTGGAATTTGCTCTCTGTGAAGTTCTGGGTTTATTGGCAGGTTCACAAATGGGATGACACAAATCAACGGGCATAAAGTCCACGAAGAAGAATCCCAGGAGACCTAGGCAGGGGTGATTCGCTGATACGGCAGCTGCGTGCAGAAGGGTGGTGGCCACCATGAGCCTCGCCTCTGGGCTACTGGGCAATGACCTGGCACACGCCTCTGGGGCCCGGTCAAAGCTGAGCAGCATCAAATCGCAGTCACATCTTCTCTGACCTCTCCCTCGCCACAGGTTAAAACGGGGAGCGCAGCAGCCGAGCCCAAGCGACCGCCGTGACGAGCGGGACAATACCACGGCTGCTCGCTGAGGAGAGACGGCCCATGACCCCTGACGTCACTGCCCCCTCCGCCCCCCCGCCCGAGCCGGCGAGGCGCGCATGCGCGGGCTGCCAAGCGGAAGGAGCGGGCGGGAAGCCGCGCGAGACTAGCGCGTGGCGGGCGTTTCGAGCCCTAATCTCGGCGCTGGTCCTGCCCCCTCTGGGCGCCGCTGTGCTTCTGCCCCGGCTGGCAACCCTGCCTCTGCCTTCGCCTTCCTCCACGCCTTCTTCCTCTGTCCCTCTCCTTCTTCCTCACCCCCCAAGCCTTCTCTTATCCTTCCCCCCAGACTACCTTTTTCTCAGCCTTCCCCGTCAGCGTTCCCTTAGCCTTTCCTCAGCCTTCCCGCCATTTTCTGTGTCGCTCCCTCCCTTCTCCGCGCAGTGGCTGAGGCGGAGCGCTGCGGTGAGTACCGGGCGGTGTGGGGTCGTGGCTCGCTTGCACTGGGAGGGCAGTAACCGCCGCAGCACCCCCACTCCCCTTCTTTTCCTCCTTCTGCCCTGTCACGCTGCGGGACGGCTCCTAGCCACGATCCCCTTGGGGCTGTAGGCAGCCGGCGGCTCTTCGAGCTTATGGGTGCTGGTGGAAAGCCCCCTGAGGGTCCCAGTCGTGGCGCTTTGTCTTCCCCGGGCTGGGGACGGGGATGGTGGGCAGCTTCCGAAGGGGTGTTCGTGGTGGCGTCGGCAGGCCTCACGATCTGCATGCACCGACATAGGGCTCTGTGCTTTTCCTTGCTTCCTTCGGACAACGGGCCTCGGTTAAGCGTGGAAGGCAGAGGTCAGTTGGAAGGCTGCCCTGTGGTGTGAAACAACGAATTGTTTCCTATATAGCCTGCGGCTCTTAGGACAGCTTAGATGCGCGCAGCGTTCTAACGGGATGCTGCTTCCTGTCCAGCGCCGATGTCCTCCAGGCCGGCTGGCAAAGGGGCGTTTCCTACTGGAATGTGTCCTGGCAGCAAAGTATTAACTAATGTCAGACTCGGGAAGAAACAAAATCTTCTGCATGTTGCTAGAGCATTGCAGACGAGGACTCCTGATTTTATTAGTAGTTTATCCTGCTTTTTGCTCTCTGTTGAGCTCGTGGTAGGACCCCAAACCTTTAGAACCTTTATTAGAATAAACCTTTATTAGAATAAACTAAACCAGGTTGGAAGAGACCTTCAAGATCATCGTGTCCAACCCATCAACCAATCCAACCCACCCAAACAGCTAACCCATGGCACCAAGCACCCCATCAAGTCTCCTCCTGAACACCTCCAGTGATGGTGACTCCACCACCTCCCCAGGCAGCCCATTCCAATGGGCAATCACTCTCTCTGTATAGAACTTCTTCCTAACATCCAACCTGAACCTCCCCTGGCGCAGCCTGAGACTGTGTCCTCTTGTTCTGGTGCTGGGTGCCTGGGAGAAGAGACCAACCTCTGCCTGTCTACAACCTCTCTTCAGGTAGTTGTAGAGAGTGATAAGGTCACCCCTGAGTCTCCTCTTCTCCAGGCTGAGCAACCCCAGCTCCCTCAGCCTCTCCTCATAGGGCTTGTGTTCAAAAACCCCTCACCAACTTTGTTGCTCTTCTCTGACGGTTTGTTTCCTGCCAAACAGCAAACTTGCTTTTCTTGCTTACTTTCCTTACTTTTTTCACTCGCTGTTCTTTTCCCTCTTTTGACAAGGGTGTTTACACCCATCTGAAGTCAATGCAGGCTTCAGACCAGTTACTCTGTTGAGATATTTTTATGCTAAAGGATTTCTTGTTCCATTTTCAGAGGGGAACTTTTAAATGAAGGTTCTGAAGACAAGTTTCTGCTTGCTGCTGAAGTAGAGGAAAAAAAAACCCACGTTTTATGAGCAAGATCTTGGAGTACAGTGAAACATCACTTTAGTTTTGGTTTTAGGGCAAGCTGAAAGCTCCTGTCATTTTGGAAGAGTCAAAATGTTTGTGGGTGGTTGATGTTATATATATTTATTTTTTTCTAATTGATGTGAGGCAAATTGCTCAATATTTACATCTGTTGATTTTTAATGGATGATAGTATCCTAATTTAATAATCAATTTGTGTGGATTGAGGGAAAACATAAGTGCTTGCAAAGGCCAGGGACTTAATTGAAGTAAAAATGTGTCCTGATTTGATGGACAAAAGCTATCCCTGAAATAAAAATTGATTTCTGGTCTTTGAGTGGCCACTCAAATCCAGAACAGCATTCTTTTCTTTGCTGTGATCTGACACTTTCTTGTTCCTGTGCAGATTGTATTTGATTAAAATACTAAATATTCACTTTAAATGACAAAAAGGAAAAAAATATGTGATGGGCATAGTACACCAAATTCTCTTTTTTTAATCTGTTTGGATCTTTTCTGCTTGCAAAGAAAAAAACAACATTGAATCATGAGCTGTGGGAAAGATTTTGTGGAAACTCTTAAGAGAATTGGATACCCAGAAGCTGATTCGCTTAATGGAGGAGATTTTGATTGGCTTTTCGAGTCTTTGGAAGACAGAGCCTTTGTGGAGTGGTTTTGTGGCAGTGTAAATGAGCAGTGTGTGGTCTCTGAAAAAGAGCTGCAAGAGTGTGATAACCTTTTGAAGTCTGGGAAGCCCATTTTGGAAGGCAGTGCACTGGATGAAGTGCTTAAAACCTTGAATCCTCTGGATTCAAAGAACAGGAGGCAGGAGGAGAAAGATGAGGAAATGAAGGAATTGGAAGATGAGCTTCAAACACTTCAGAAGATCAAAAACCTTCAAATTTATCGGCATAATAAGCTTCAGGTTATGTGTTCTGCAAACAACCATTTGTTACAAACATTAAGAAGCAAAGAGGAAGAAGCACACGAAGATTTGAAGAGAGGACTGAATGTGTTTACTGTAGCAAATAAGAAGCTTAATAGGGAACTGGTGTCGCTTATGGAAGCAGCTAAGAAATTTGTCTCTTTCTTCACTGCTCCAGATGCAGAGCAAAGGGCAGGTGTGCGTCCAGTATTTTTTTCCCAACTTGCTTTGGATGGGTATTTGGCTGAGGAAGAGCAAAGCACTGCAACAGTCACCTCTTATGTAAAAAAACATTTTTGTCAGTGTGTTTCTGAATGGCTTGAAAATTCCCCCAAAGGCAGCTGCCAGCTTGCAGGTCTAGGCAGCCAAGTCACCTGTCATGAGACCGATGAAGTTGGTGAGCAGAGGCAAGAGATAGCCAGGCTCCAGACAGCATACATCTGTGCTCAACATCAGCTCATCCAGATGCAAGTGAGAGAGGAGAGCAGGAAGTCAGCTACCAAATGTGCAGAGGACATGCTGCAGTCCTTAAACAAGGTAAGCTGCAAGAGGGGGCGGAAAGTAGTGGACTGTTACATGGGCAGGTGTGTTCAGCTGGATCTAGTGAAAGGAATGGCTTTCTAATTCAGTTTGTCATTTCAAACTGTAACTGGCTCTCTGTTGTCTGTACAACAAACAAGAGCTTAATTTTGGTTGAGTTTTGTGGTATTGTGGAGCTTGTATGAGAAGTGTATTCCTGTTGATGGTCTGTAGCAAACTTTCAAAGTTGTGATTCACTGACTCTTTTGAAACTCAACTATATTTGTGCCACATAAGTGGATCTGATCATTGAATCCTTAGGCTTAGGTTTGAAGGGACCTTAGAGATCATCGACTCCAACCTCCCCAGTCTCAACAAGTGAGTGACAAGCAGGTATGGCTGCTGGAATTTAAGAATGTGTCACAGCCTTGTATCTTTTAGAATAAACCATTTAGAATAAACCAAACCAGGTTGGAAGAGACCTTCAAGGTCATCATGTCCAACCCATCAACCAATCCAACCCACCCAAACAACTAACCCATGGCACCAAGCACCCCATCAAGTCTCATCTTGAGCCACCCCTGGGCAGTGGGGGAGATTGTGCTAAGATTCACTTAAGTACATGAATCTTGTGTGAACTGAAGAAACATCTGACATGAAGGCAACCATGAGGATATTCACCACTGTTTTGTTTTATGCAGGATCCTAGGAACCAGGAGGACCTGGATGCCAAAATACGGGGTTTAAATGATCAAATCTCCACAATTAAGCAAGACATCTCTCGGATGAACAATGAGGAGCTGCTTCCCCTTCTGAAAGAGAAGGCCCAGCTTTTTTGTGCACCAGTAGTGAAAGCATGCTTGGATCATCAGATTGCTCAGCAGGAAAGTTGTGCTTCAAGACAGGATGCAGTATGCAGGCATTTGATCAGACAGATAGCATCATTTGAACTTCTTGAGCTAGCCTATGAAATGGAGATGAGGAAACTTAAGAAGATCTACTCTCACCTGGAGGGTTTGGTGGAGTCTCTGAAACAAAGCAGTGATGACTTGGAGCAGAGACTGCAGGTGATAACTGAAAGAGCTCAGCATGCAAAGCCAAGGAGCACCATCAGTTCAGAGGATGGGTTCCTTTGCAGGTGAGTGTAATGGTCACTGCTGAACTTGGACTGAATTTACAATAATGCTGGGGAGATACTTTGGCCAGCTCAGCCTTTTCTGTTGCTAAGTCCTTAGCTGTTTGCTTTAATTAGTACCTTGAATTCTCCAGAATGAAACTTTCAAGATCTGAGCCTTGCCTCTTGAAGTTCTTTTTAGGTTTGCCTGAGGAAAAATTGTTCAATTTTCAGTCTTGTTACTGTTGCTGAAGCATTCCCAAGCAAGATCCAGGACATACTAAATATTTAAAGCCAAATCTTTCTTACATGATACCTTGATCTAGGACCTCTTGGAAGTTACTTTAGATTAAACACAGATGTAGGGAGCTGTCCTTAACAGTGATTTCCCAGACGGTGTGCATGGCCTCATCAGCTTACCCCCATGTGGTAGAGGAGAGGAACAGCTCCTGGAATATGTGAGCTGTGTTGAGATGATTTTTATTGCTTCATTTGCCATCTGGCTTCAGTGTCCCCTCACCCATGTAGGAGTGTTTTTCTGTCTAAAAGTCTGCTTGTAGCTCAGGTGGTGCATTAGGAACATGTGTTGTGTTGCTGTCACCTCCAGACTAAACCTTTTGATGACGTGCATTGGACAAATGGGACAACATGGTGTGTTCATGTCTGGCTTTACCTCTTCCTTTCCAGTGGTGCTTTAAATGTTTTGTAGTACTTAAGTGATAGTTGAGTGTGGTCTTGCACAGTGAATAACTGCAAGGATCAGACAGCAGTTGTTTTGTTCCCATTGGGTGTTTGGCAACCTGTAATGCTTTTGCTCATGTTTTGCTCAATGCTTTTGCTCATCTGGGTCGAGGCAATCCCAGGCACAAATCCAGGCTGGGCAGGGACTGGCTGGAAAGTAGCCCTGAGGAGAGAGACTTGGGGGTTGTGGCCGGTTGACGTTGCCCCCTTAAGAAAGGGAACATGGTGGACGGAAGTTGGTAAACGGAAGGAATAGTCTAATTTCATTGGACGAGTGGGAGGAAGCACTTTTCGGAACTGGGAGTGAACTGGACATTTCCAGCACTTCTCAGTCAGTCTTGCTTCCGCCTCTTCTTCAGGCAACAGCTTTCTGTCCTGGGCTTTCTGCCAACGCCTCGGCCTTGAAAACCAGATAACAGGCCTGTATACTAACTCCCTTCCAATTAACACAAACTGCTTCTAACTTTTTTTCCTCTCTTCTCTTTCTCTTTCTATCCCATTCTGGGGAAAGGGGGGGAAGAGAGGGGAGAGCGGAGGTGGGGGACCCCTCTCTGCCGAGGGGGGCACTCTCATTTCTGTGTTACTCTGTTGTATATCTTTGTATATATTGTAGATATTGTAAATTTGTAAATAATCCCCTGCAAACCCTACATCGCTTTGTAAATATAGCTCCACTGCTTTGCTAATTCAGCTTGCGAGTTTTTTTTCCTTTCCCTTCAATTTTTTTTTCCCTTTTACTTTACAAGGGGGAAGGGAAGAGGCTTCTCAGCCTTACCCCTTCCATCCCACCACATTTTTTTTTATTGGCGCCCAACGTGGGGCAGATAATTAGTTTAATTTATTATTTGATTGATTTAGTGTTTTCTAGCTGAATTAGCAAACATGAAGGTGTTGTGGTTTGTGGAGCGATTATTCTTTTCAATTTTTGGGGCTCTGATTTACAGGTATTGTTTGGGTTTGATTTTGGATTACCTGGGTAAATATTTGGTGCGGACAATTTATATGTGGGTTATGTATAGAGTTAAATTATGGTATGGAAAATGTATTAATTTATTATGGCCAGTGAGATACAGGAATGTTACCTCCACCACTCTCCCAATTGAGATAAAGGGTTTTAAGATTCCGCCTGAGGAGACAGTAACTTTAGGTGATGCCTGGGATCCAAAAGTGATTTATTTGATGTGTATAAATCTGTTGCTGGTGATGGTAATCGCATATTTACTGTTCTCTTTACGGCGAGAGAAAAAGGTGTCCAGGGCATGTTTTGTTATTAAAACTAGATCAAAAAGAAAACGCCGTGGCTCTCGATCAGTCCCAGAGTCATCTAGTGATGAGGACTGTGGAGAACCCGTGTCAGTTAAAAAGAAGGCTAAAAAGTTAATTGGTAAGGCAGCTCTAAATGACTTTGCTGATTCTGGCAAGCAGCCAAGGGCATCGGCTGGTATCAACATGGCACCTACTCCTTCTCCCACTCCTTCTCCTTCTTCTTCTTCTCCGTCGGCCATTAATGGAGCAACGTCACTTCCACCCACTCCCTCAGTGGGACCGGAAGTCACTGCCCCAGCAGCTGATTTATCTCAGGACCTGTCAGCTTCCATTAAGGTGGCTGTAAATTCAAACACAGGTCCAGTTAAGGTGGCTCCTTTAAAGACTAGAGCTGGAAAGGGCAAAGATGGAGAAGAAGAGGAGGAGACTGATCCTGGTGAGGGGCCCTCTACTCTAAAAGATCCTGCTCAGGAGGAAGAGAAGGTTTGTTTTAAAGATCTAGCTAACCTAGTGAGATCAAAGCAGGATAGAGATGAAGCTAGGAAAGCAGCTGGCAAAGGTGGTTCTCAGCTTAAAGAGATCCTTAGGAGAATGACAGCAGGATTTTACGGGCAAAGAATTCAGGGAGATGAAGATGAAGATGATATTACGGACTGTTCTTCTCCAAGGGAGGAATTGAGAAATGTCCGTAAAGATTTCACCAGGGCAGATAAGGAGCCAGTTCTAGCTTGGCTTAGTAGGTGTTATGATACAGGTGCTTCAGCTCTAACAGTTGGAGACAAGTCAGCAGCTCAGTTAGGAACTCTCTCAAGGGACAATGGAATAGATAGACATCTAGGTGAAGCTCTCGGTAAGGTTAATCTGTGGATACGCCTTTTAATAGCGGTTGCCCTGAGATACCCTTCCCGAGATGATCTTCCATGGAATCCTAAACCCTGGACTACCATAGATGAGGGAATTAAGCGCTTGAGAGAATTTGCTGTTAGAGAGCTACTCTATGGTGAACATGAAACTCTGAATCCTGATGACATTCCTGTGGGTATTGGTCTTGCTAAAAAGATCATCAAACTTGCTCCTTCTAATTATGCAAACATTCTGGCAAGCAGAATTGTGTCAAGAAGTTATGGTGGAGCTTCTCCCACGGTTGGCCAATTCAGTGATCAAATGAGACAATTGGAGGATAGCATGACACGTGGTTCTTTGGTTTCAGCCATTGAAACTCTGTCTGGAAAAATTGAAAATTGCATGAAGGATCTAAAAGATTCCATATACCAATTGGCACAGAAGGATAATTTCAATTCTTCCTCCAGGTGGGTACAAGTTTCATCTGTGAGGAATACACGTCCTCCAAGGAGGTCATTCCAAAACAGGACATTCCAAAACAGGTCGTTCCAAAACAGACCACCAAGACAATCACGTAGAACTATTTGGATAACTCTGCGTGATCAGTTTGGTGAGAACATGAACCGCTGGGATGGCCAACCAACTGCTAATCTTTTCAGGAGACTGAGGGAATTGCAAAGTGGCAGAACCCAAGGTAGTAATACCAGAAGGGTAGCTGTTACTTCCACAGTTCCCCAGAACGACTCTTATGGCTCCAACAGTGGCTCCAGTTATAACATGCAAAGTTATAACCCTGCACAATATGTGCAATGCACATGTGCGCATGTTCCCCATAACTAGGGGTGCCCTGCCTCCCGCCAGGGGGAGGAGAGGGATAACAGAGACAATAGAATCTATTGGGATGTGTACATCCAGTGGCCTGGCACTTCACAATTTCGGAAGTACAGGGCCTTGGTTGACACAGGAGCTCAGTGCACCATAATACCATCAAATTATCAGGGATCAGAGTCTATAACTATTCTGGGAGTCACTGGTGGATCTCAAGAGTTAAGTAAGGTAGAGGTTAATATAAGTTTAACTGGTAAACAATGGAGGAAGCATACAGTTGTGACCGGACCTGATGCACCTTGTATTTTGGGAATTGATTTTCTGAGAGAAGGGCGTTTCAAAGACCCTAGAGGTTACAAATGGGCTTTTGGAGTAGCTTCAATAGAAATTGATGGACAAAAATTGAAGCTGTCTGCCAGACCTGAACTTTCTGATGAATCTGCAGTTGTGGGACAACATAAGATACAGGACATTAAATTGCCGGTTGCTTCTCAGACTGTGCATCACAGACAATACAGAACCAACCGTGACTCTTTGTTGCCCATTCAGAATCTGATTCGTCAGTTGGAAAGTCAGAAAGTCGTCAGCAAAACTCATTCACCTTTCAACAGTCCAGTGTGGCCTGTGCGGAAGCAGAATGGAGACTGGCGTCTGACGGTAGACTACCGAGCCCTGAATGAAGTAACACCACCTATGAGTGCAGCAGTACCAGACATGATGGAGCTACAGTATGGGCTGGAATCCAAAGAGGCCAAATGGTATGCTACCATAGACATTGCTAATGCATTTTTCTCTATTCCCATAGCAGAGGAATGCAGGCCTCAGTTTGCTTTCACCTGGAGAGGAATCCAGTACACTTTCAACAGGCTGCCAATGGGCTGGATCCACAGCTCAAGCATCTGTCATGCAGTGATCCACGATGCTCTGGAGAAAGGAGGTGCTCCAGAACACATCCAGTTCATCGATGATATCATTGTCTGGGGTAAAACTGCTGAGGAAGTTTTCAAGAAAGGTAACAAAATCATTGACATTCTTCTGAATGCAGGTTTTGCCATCAAACGAGACAAGGTGAAAGGACCTACCACAGAAATTCAATTTCTGGGAGTGAAGTGGCAGGATGGACGCCGACACATTCCAGTGGATGTGGTAAATAGAGTCTCTACCATGGCAAGTCCCACAAACAAGCAAGAGACCCTACGTTTCTTGGGGATAGTGGGATTTTGGAGACTGCACATTCCTGGATACAGTCAAATTGTGAAACCTCTGTATGATGTGACTCGAAAGAGAAACCATTTCCACTGGGGACCTGAACAACAAGCAGCCTTTGACCAGATAAAACAAGAGGTGATTCAAGCAATGGGTCTGGGACCTGTCCGAGATGGTCCAGACATTAAGAACATTTTGTACACGGCTGCAAGTGACAATGGTCCAACCTGGTGCTTGTGGCAAAAAGCTCCAGGTGAGACACGTGGACGACCTCTTGGTTTCTGGAGTCGAGGTTACAGAGGTTCAGAGGCTAATTATACTCCAACAGAGAAAGAAATTTTAGCTGCCTATGAAGGAGTAAAAGCATCTTCTGAAGTGATTGGAACTGAATCACAACTTCTCTTAGCTCCCAGATTACCAGTTTTGAATTGGATGTTCAAAGGCAAAGGATCCACACCACATCATGCCACA
Source organism: Melanerpes formicivorus (assembly GCF_026170545.1). Lineage (NCBI taxonomy): Eukaryota > Metazoa > Chordata > Aves > Piciformes > Picidae > Melanerpes > Melanerpes formicivorus. The sequence goes on along the minus strand of NW_027142370.1, from coordinate 10,756,855 downwards.
GACTCAACCTGGTCTAAGTGGATGGCTCTGATAACACAGAGAGCTCGAATGGGAAATCTTGAAAGACCTGGTCTAGTGGAGGTGATCTCAAGTTGGCCTGAAGGCATCAACTGTGCTAAACCTCCAGAGGAGAAAGTAACTCGTGCTGAGGAAGCTCCTCCTTACAATGACCTTTCTGATGATGAAAAGAAATATGCTTTGTTCACAGACGGTTCCTGTCGTCTTGTTGGAAACAAGCGAAGGTGGAAGTCTGCAGTGTGGAGTCCAACACGCCGAGTTGCAGAGGCGAAAGATGGAGAAGGAGAATCCAGTCAGTTCGCAGAGGTAAAAGCTGTCCAGCTAGCTCTCGACGTAGCTGAACGTGAGAGATGGCCAAAGCTTTATCTCTACACCGACTCATGGATGGTAGCCAATGCTCTATGGGGTTGGCTAAAGAACTGGAAGAAGAGTGGTTGGCAGAGAAAAGGAAAACCCATTTGGGCAGCCAACCTATGGCAGGACATTGCTGATCGAATCGAGAGAATTCCAGTGAAAGTGAGACACATCGATGCTCACATTCCTAAGAGCAAAGCTACTGAGGAACAGCAACACAACCATCAGGCAGATCTAGCTGCAAGAGTTTCTCAAGTAGACATGGACTCTAATCTTGATCTCGACTGGAAACACCGAGGTGAGATGTTCTTAGCTCGGTGGGCTCACGATTCGTCAGGACATCAAGGCAGAGATGCAACATACCAATGGGCTCGTGACAGATCCATAGACATTTCCATGGATGCTATCACACAAGTCATCCATGACTGTGACATTTGTGCTGCTATTAAGCAGGCAAAACGACTTAAGCCCTTGTGGTATGGTGACAGATGGTCCAAGTACAAGTATGGTGAAGCTTGGCAGATTGACTACATCACTCTACCACGTTCTCGTTCTGGTAAGCAATACGTGCTTACTATGGTAGAGGCAAACACTGGATGGTTGGAAACTTATCCAGTTCCACATGCAACTGCACGCAACACCATTCTCGGTCTGGAGAGACAGATCCTGTGGAGACACGGAACTCCAGAGAGGATTGAGTCAGACAACGGAACTCATTTCAAGAACAACCTTGTAAAGAGCTGGGCAAAAGAGCACGGTATTGAGTGGATATTCCACATTCCCTACTATGCACCAGCTTCAGGGAAGATTGAACGCTACAATGGTTTGTTGAAGACCACTCTCAAAGCCATGGGGGGTGGATCTTTGAAAAACTGGGAAAAACATTTAGCACAAGCAACCTGGCTGGTAAATAGTAGAGGTTCAGTGAACCGAGCTGGACCTGCACATTCAGATCTGCTGCGGAAAGTAGAAGGTGATAGAGTTCCTGTTGTTAGAGAAAAGAATCTGTTAGGTAAAACTGTTTGGGTATTTTCACCCTCAGGAGAGGCTAAACCTGTCCGAGGGGTGGTTTCAGCTGAAGGTCCGGGTCACACTTATTGGGTAATGCAAGAGAATGGTGAAATTCAGTGTATTCCACAAAGAAATTTAACTTTAGCTGAAAGAGGTTAATTTTGAACTGCTGTACAGCTACATCGCGTCCAGAGGAAGAATCAACGAGGAATCTACGGTGCACGAACCCTGAGATCCCTGAGAGCCCTGAGTCAACTAAGAGACCCTGAGATTTCCCTGTTTCCCTTTTCTTCGCTTCATCGGTGAAGAAATGAACTGTTTTCCATTTTTCTCATTTTCTGATTTTCTTGGACTTTTGAATCATCTACATCTGAGCATAGCCGGAATGGACTGTGAACTTTACTCACGAACTGTAAATATCGTTTTGGATTGGATGGACAGTATGAACAGCCAATGAAATTGTTTAGAAGGGGTGGACTGTGGCCGGTTGACGTTGCCCCCTTAAGAAAGGGAACATGGTGGACGGAAGTTGGTAAACGGAAGGAATAGTCTAAACTAATTTCATTGGACGAGTGGGAGGAAGCACTTTTCGGAACTGGGAGTGAACTGGACATTTCCAGCACTTCTCAGTCAGTCTTGCTTCCGCCTCTTCTTCAGGCAACAGCTTTCTGTCCTGGGCTTTCTGCCAACGCCTCGGCCTTGAAAACCAGATAACAGGCCTGTATACTAACTCCCTTCCAATTAACACAAACTGCTTCTAACTTTTTTTCCTCTCTTCTCTTTCTCTTTCTATCCCATTCTGGGGAAAGGGGGGGAAGAGAGGGGAGAGCGGAGGTGGGGGACCCCTCTCTGCCGAGGGGGGCACTCTCATTTCTGTGTTACTCTGTTGTATATCTTTGTATATATTGTAGATATTGTAAATTTGTAAATAATCCCCTGCAAACCCTACATCGCTTTGTAAATATAGCTCCACTGCTTTGCTAATTCAGCTTGCGAGTTTTTTTTCCTTTCCCTTCAATTTTTTTTTCCCTTTTACTTTACAAGGGGGAAGGGAAGAGGCTTCTCAGCCTTACCCCTTCCATCCCACCACAGGGGTGCTGGTGGACAAAAAGCTCAACATGAGCTCTCAGTGTGCACTTGCAGCCCGCAAAGCCAATCAGATCCTGGGCTGCATCAGGAGAAGTGTGGCTAGCAGGTCGAGGGAGGTGATCCTCCCCCTCTACTCAGCTCTGGTGAGACCCAACCTGGAGTACTGCCTCCAGTTCTGGAGCCCCTATTACAAGAGGGACGTGGAGGTGCTGGAAGGTGTCAGTCTGGAGAAGAGAAGGCTCCGAGGTGACCTAATTGTGGCCTTCCAGTATCTGAAGGGGGCCTACAGGAAGGCTGGGGAGGGACTGCTCAGGATGTCAGGTAGTGATAGGACTAGGGGGAATGGAATGAAGCTAGAGGTGGGGAGATTCAGGCTAGATGTGAGGAGGAGGTTCTTCACCATGAGAGTGGTGAGACCCTGGAATGGGTTGTCCAGGGAGGTGGTCGAGGCCCCATCCCTGGGGGTGTTTAAGAGCAGGCTGGATGAGGCTCTGTCCAGCCTGATCTAGTGTGGGGTGTCCCTGCCCATGGCATGGGGGTTGGAACTAGATGATCCTTGTGGTCCCTTCCAACCCTGAATGAAACTATGAAACTATGTTTCTTACTAGGTCTCCAAGTCATTAAATGTTGGCTGGTTGCTTTTCCACTTTATTTCCTTTTTTAAAGTTGAAGGAATTAGAATTATAGGACCAAGTGATAGAATAAAATGAGGTGGCCTCAAGTTGCACCAGGGGATGTTTAGGTTGAACATTAGGAAAAATGTCTTCCCTGGAAGTGTTCTCAAAGACTGGAAGAGGCTGTGCAGGGAGGTAGCTGAATGCTCATCTCTGGAGGTGTTTCAAAGAGGCAGAGTTGTGGTGCTGAAGGACATGGTTTAGCACCAGGCCTGGTAGAGTTATAGAATGATTGGACTGCATGATCTTCAAGGTCTTTCCAATGAAAATAATTCTGTGTTTCTATGATCTTCTCTTGACTAATAATGACAGGAGTGCTTGGGAGACTCAAAAAGGCTTTGGTGTCCCATTTCTGTGTTACAGGCTGTATCAGGCTCTGGAAGGAGACAAGGAAAAGCCCCAGTTGTTTAGAACATATGAAAACCTGGAGAAGATGGCTCGGAAGTTAAAGCAGGACTGTGATGCTGCCCAAGATCAGCTAGAAGCATCTTCTAGGGAACAGGCTCTCCAGTTGTCCAAGCTAGAAGGTGATGTGGATGCCCTTTGGGATGCTCTGTACCATGGAGGGAATCAGCTACAGCTGACAAGTCCGGTAAGCCTTTGCCTGATCATTAAAATTATTATGTTAATGTGTGTCATGCTCTTTCCCTGAGTAGAATGTAGTATGAAGGCTGGAAGCACGCAAACCAGCTGCCACATCAGCAGCATTCGTCAGCATAATGACCATGGGAGCAGTATTTAGATCCCTCATAGCAAATGTTCAGTTCTGGACACATTGGCAGGTGGTAAGAATCATAGAATCAATAAGGTTGGAAGAGACCTCAAAGATTATCAAGTCCAACCTGTCACCCAAGAACTCATGATTACTAAACCATGGCACCAAGTGCCACATCCAGTCCCCTCTTGAGCACCTTCAGGGATGGTGACTCCACCACCTCCCTGGGCAGCACATTCCAATGGCTAACAACTCTCTGTGAGGAACTTGGTTTCTGAGCAGATTGTTGCACCTGACTTAGTTTCTGTGAAAGGTACAGAGTGTCCTGTATTACTTTTTAAGTTTATGGTGTGGAAATGATGTTGCTGGAAAACTCACTGAAATTTCTCTTAATTTCAACTGGGTTTGAGTTATTTTTTTTTGCCCTGTTACCTGTAATACCTGAAGAGAATGGTTTGGCCATAGGACATTTTACCTTACAGCAGCCTTCCAGTGTTTAAAAGGGGCTTCCAAGAGAGCTGGAGAGGGACTTTTGACAAAGGGGTGGGATGAGGGGTAATGGCTTCAAACTGGAAGCTGGATTTAGATGAGACTTCAGGAAGAAATTGTTCCCCATGAGGGTGGTGAAGCACTGGAACAGGTTTTCCAGAGAAGCTGTGGAGGCTCCAAGCCTGGCAGTGTCCAAAGGCAGGTTGGATGGGACATTGAGTAACCTGGTTTAGTAGGAGGTCTCTTTGCCCATGGCAGAGGGGCTAGATAGCACTAGATGGTGTTGAAGATCCCTTCCAAACAAAACCATTTTAGCATTATCTGGGTGACTGATCTGGGCAAAGTAAGAACATCAGAATTTTGAAGGGCAGATATAGCAGGACAATCCTACAGACCTCCCAGGTGCTGTGCTAGAGCCTCTTTTAGATGGGAATAGGGTTGTTAAATGCAGCTTGTTAAATAACTTCAGATATCCCAGAAGTGGATTGAGGGAAGTCTTGTCTTACATAATACAGCCTTGGTTAAATACATAAAAATATATTTAGCACTTCCATCTGTCAAGTTAATTTGCAACATATAGACCAGTTGCTATTAAAAAAGGAAGCTCTGTAATTGGAACAATACTTGAGTAGGGATTCTTCCTTATTAAATCAGTCAAATACCTTTCTGTTGATTCAAGTTGCACCTTAAACCATAGTGACACTTCTTTCTATTGCTCCCATTTCTCAAGTAGTCCCTTTAATTAGGAAATAATGTGCAAGTAGGTGAGCAGCCTGCTTACCCCGACCTGAAGAGTGGCAGCTGGGAAAGTTGCAGCTGGTAATTTAATGATTCAGCTTTAAAACTGAATTGGCTTTTTAGTTGTGGATTATTTTTGCTCCCTTTTGTTGTTTGGCTAGGTCTGAAGACTTGCAATTGATTGAAAATGTCATTCAGCTATCTTGTTGAGGCTGGATTTTTGGGGCTCTGAACTCATCTGGTTTAGTAAGCCAAGTAATGGACTCTCACTTTCATAACCTGCTGTCAGTACCATTGCACGAGCTCAGAAGCTGCATATTGAGTGGAATCCTTTATCACCTGGGGTTCTGGGGTTTTTGTGATAACATTTCAGTTGCAAACAAAAGTGGATTCATAGTATCATAGTATCTGTCAGGGTTGGAAGGGACCACAAGGATCATCTAGTTCCAACCCCCCTGCCATGGGCAGGGACACCCCACACTAGATCAGTCTGGCCAGAGCCTCATCCAGCCTGCTCTTAAACACCTCCAGGGACAGGGCCCCAACCACCTCCCTGGACAACCCATTCCAGGGCTTCACCACTCTCATGGGGAAGAACCTCCTCCTCACATCCAGCCTGAATCTCCCCACCTCCAGCTTCATTCCATTCCCCCTAGTCCTATCACTACCTGAGATCCTGAGAAGTCCCTCCCCAGCCTTCCTGTAGGCCCCCTTCAGATACTGGATTCCAAAAGGGAAAAAAGTATATTTCTGGTGAATTGGTGTATTAACAACATAAAGTAATGATTTTTTTTGTTTTATCTTATGTTTTTTTTTGTCAGGAACTTACTGAGCTGTTTCATCAGCTGCAAGCTGATTTAAGTAAACTAAATGAACTCCTTATGCATCTGATTGCTGATGTGAAATCCAAAAGAGACTTTCTGGAGTCCAACAAGCTCCACCAGATGGAAAGAGACTTGTATTTGTATTTTTTCAAAGATGAAGAGCACTTGAAAGAGATGGTGGAGCAGCTTGAGCAGCAGTCTCGGGTGAAAACCAGTGGCCTGGAAGATCAGAACCTCCCTGCCAGTGGTGTTTAAACTTCCATGTACTCTTAAAGGAAAGCAGATGGATGTGAACTGTCTACGAGTTTACGGAGGGACCAGTGTTGGCTTACCAAGGCTAACATTTATCTGTCATTGCAGTGCATGTTGAACTGGCAGTTACCAGCCTTGGTTTGTGTGCTGCTTTACTGTTCTTGGCATCTGCCTGCTGATTCCAAATCTCAGTTTTGTCAGTTCTTTGCTCTGAAGTAATCCATTAGTTTTTGGAATGAATTGCATTCAGGCTGCTCTCTGCCAGCCTGCGTGTTGATTCCCACTGCACAGCGCATGGCACAAAAAGGAACATTTCACACCCTTGGGATAAGTTTTCTTGCATGCTGAGAACCTTTGATATGTGAACTGGAAAATAAAGCAGAGAAGGCATTCCAGATTTTGGAACATGAGGGGATGTGCTCATTCTGAAGAGGGGAGTTTTACAGGACAGATATTCTTTGATTGTTTCCTTTCCAGTTCTCCTAAGAAGACTTGGCTTTGTTAAAAATGTGTTGGAATCTGTACCAGAATCTGTTTCAAGTACCAGGACCATCTGGTTTAAGACCATTCTGATATCTCTTAATGTAACTTGGGGCCTACCTTCTCCATTGAAACCATCCTCATGCTGGCCTCTACACAGGAAAAAAAAACCATTAAGTTTAGCTTTTGGACTCCTGAGTTTGTTCTGTAACTGATAATGATGAGCATTTCAGTTTCATATTACTGCTTCCTTGGGCTTTGTTAGGCTGCTGATCACCTTTTCTGTGGCTTCTCAATGTACCAATGGCCCTAAAGAGGCTTTTACAGTATGAGAACTTCCAGTCTTTGTTGTTCTGCTGGGATCAGCTGCTCTTGCTTTTGGGCATTGCACATACTGATGAAAGTTACTAAATTAGCTGTAACTTCAATAACTACTCTGAAAACTCTTTTGGTAGCAGACTTTTAACTTTTATGGGAGTATAATTTATTTTTAGATGTTGAATTCACTTCCTGGTTGGCTGTAGCTCCATACATCCTAACTCTCTACATTGTGTTTATTAAATACCAAACTTTGTCAGTTCAGTGTTGTCAATATTTATGGTGACTCTGTGTGTTGGTTTTAGCCCCGTTCTCATGCAAAGTGTTTCCTCTGTTTAGTTGATGGCTTCTCATTTGCAGCTGCCCCCTCAGGTTTTAAGTTTGCTGCTTCTTGCTCAGAGAAGTCAGGAGGTGTCTTCACCCCTGTAGGAAAGAAGCATTGCTCTTAATTATCAAAGCTAGGGGAACTTGTTGGGGTTGGGGGGGAAAGAAGAATGCTTCTGCTCCTGGAACATCAGGGAGAAGAAAGCCCTTCTGCCTCTGCTTTTCCTGAGGAGGGTGAATGGCTTCACTTTATTTTTGCCTTGATTTACAGCAGAGTGTAATTGGGGGTTGTTCTCTGGCCCTGATGCAGTGCATGATTTGCATGTGTTCTGTGTTTAGGTTTAATCTTCCAAATGGAACTGGACACATACATAGGATGTGAGGTTTCTAAAGTGCCTTTGTCTGATATCGCTCAGAGGATTATGACAGCTTTGCAGTCTGTTCCTGTAGGAGTTCAGGCTAGCAGAGAGAATAACCAGAGTGAGTAAATCTCAATCTATGTAAGTGTTTCTATTTTCAGCTGAAAACCTGAAACCCAAACAAATAAACAGTGTCAAACTCTAGTCCCTGTTTGAAAAGCGGGGTGGGGAAAGTGAGAGTTTAGGTTTCCAGGTTTAGAAAAGAAACCAAGCTGAAACTGACATTTCCTGGGACTTTCCTGATTAAATGATGCTATGTGGGTGTGAGGAGTTAGGATATTAACAGCACCCTCAATTTCATTGGGCTTTTTCTTCCTGTTCCTGGTATCTGGTATAGAAGTAGATGAGGATTTCAGACTGTTAGTTAACTAATACTGTAAAGTAAATGTATGTGTTGACTGGATTAGCTATTTAAGGATCATTAGAGGTACAGGGACCTTGCCTGTGAACTTTTCCAGGCTTCTGTCTGTCCTTTACACTGCATGTTCATTAGCAAATCTTGCTCAATGTTGTGGATAGCAGGGGTGGGATCTCTGTTCTCAAGGTAGAGTTCTGCTCAGTTTCAGTTGGCTGTTGTCTCTTGAACTAGATCTGGGAAGAATATCTTGCTGTCTTCTTTGTAGTGCTGCTAAATCCTTATTTGCTGCTCTTGTTTGCCCTGTAGGAATTGCAGTTGTCCTCAGCTTACAGGCTTAAACCCAAATTTATTTTCATTGCTTTTAGGGAATTGCCTGTATGTAAAGATTTAGCTGGCTAGTGTGGATTGGGAGAGGAGAAAGTTCACCTCCCCCAATCCTGGCATGTTACTGGGTCTGGTTTAAACTGTGTTTCAAAGAATCCTAGAATGGTTTGGGTCTCAAGGGACCTTCAAGACCATCTAGTTCCAACCCCCCTGTCATGGGTAGGGATCAGGTCCTATCCAACTTGGCTTTGAACACTACCAGGCTTGGAGCCTCTACAGCTCTCCTGTAGCCCCCTTCAAATCCTGGAATGCTGCTCTGGGATCTCCCTGGAGCCTTGCCTCTCAGCCTGTCCTCCCAGTAGAGGTGCTCCAGCCCTCTCATCATCTTTGTGGCCTCCTCTGGACCCACTCTTCCAGTTCCATATCCTTGTGTTGGGGACTTCAGGTGGGGTCTCAGCAGAGCAGAGGACAAGAATCTTTTCTGTCCGCCTGCTGCCCACACTGCTGGGGATCAGCCCAGGACATGGCTGGTTCCTGGGCTGCAAGTGGGTATTGCTGGCTCAGCACCTCCAAGTCCTCCTCAACTCTGCTCTCTATCTGTTCTCTGCCCAGCATATATTTGTGCTTGGGATTGCCCTGAATCAGATGGAGGACCTTACACTTGGCTTTGTTGAACTTGATGAGCATGGGCCCACCTCTCCAACCTGTCCAGGTCCCTCTGGATGACCTCCCTTTCCTCTTGCATGTCCACCACACCACACAGCTTGGCATCATCGGCAAACTTGCTGAGGGTGCCTCAGTCCCAGTTTATTTGTATTTTACTGATAGATCTTTAAAGATTTGTTGTAGTTTTAGGTCCACCCACAGCCAAGCCCCATGTGACTGATTAAATTCTACCTCCAGGAAAACCTTTTTATCTTTAGGGGGTAAATACTAGGTTCAAATAGGACAAATATCTGCCATGTTGAACTAAGAGGTCATCTTACCTCTCCACTTGAGCTTGCAGTGGTCCCATCCACCCTTAAGGAGTTTGAAGGCAAGGATGGCATTGGAATAGGTTGCCCAGGGAGGTGGTGGAGTCACCATCCCTGGAGGTGTTCAAGATATGTGTGAACATGGCACCTGGGGACATGGTTTAGTGCCACCATGGTATTATTTTCATGGTTGGACACTATGATCTTAAAGTTCTATGCCAAGCAGAACAATTCTGTGATGGGTTTCTGCTGCCATCTGGTGATCTGTTTTCATAAACCAGAAATTTGAGGCTGCACAGCACTTAGGATACTGGGTGCTGAAAGAGAGAAATGTAACCTTCATCATCTCTGGAGGATCAATTTCTCAAGAAGAATTCTCTAGCTGTGAAACAAGTCAAAACACTGAATGTAGACTTGGTTACTGTCATTCCTAGGTTATAGTTTTATTGTTGTGGGAATTATCTAGAAACTCAGATTTAAAATGTTTGAAGTTTCCTGGGGAAGGATATGGAAATGTTAGAGCACGTCCAGAGCAGGCCATGAAGGTGATACATGGACTGGAACACCTCTGCTGTGAATCATAGAATCAATAAGGTTGGAAAAGACCTCAAAGATCATCAAGTCCAACCTGTCACCCAACACCTCATGACTACTAAACCATGGCACCAAGTGCCACATCCAATCCATTTTTGAACACCTCCAGGGACGGTGACTCCACCACCTCCCTGGGCAGCACATTCCAATGACGAATGACTCGCTCGGTGAAGAACTTTCTCCTCACCTCCAGCCTAAACTTCCCCTGGTGCTATTTGAGACTGTGTCCTCTTGTTCTGGTGCTGGTTGCCTGGGAAAAGAGACCAACCCCCTCCTGGCTAGGACCCCCCTTCAGGTAGTTGAGAGCAATAAGGTCTCCTCTGAGCCTCCTCCAGGCTGAACAACCCCAGCTCCCTCAGCCTCTCCTCACAGGGCTGTGCTCAAGGCCTCTCCCCACCCTCGTTGCCCTTCTCTGGACACATTCAAGAGTCTCAATATCCTTCTATAAATTGAGGGACCCAGAACTGGACACAGGACTCAAGGTGTGCCCTAACCAGTACTGAGTACAGGGACACAATGACTTCCCTGCTCCTGCTGGCCACACTATTCCTGCTGCAGGCCAGGATGCCATTGGACTTCTTGGTGAGAGCTGGGGCTGTTGGAGAAGGCCCTGGGGAGACTTTAGACCAGCCTTCCATGATTTGAAGGGGGCTATAGGAGGAGAGGGACTTTGTACAAAGGTATGGAGTGACAGGATGAGGGGTGATGGTTTCAAAGTGGAAGAAGCTGCATTGAGACGAGACTTGAGGAAGAAATTCTTCCCGAGGAGGGTGGTGAGGCACTGAACAGCTTGCCTAGAGAAGCTGTGCAGGGTCCAAGCCTGGCAGTGTTTAAAGGCAGATTGGATGAGGCCTTGAGCAATCTGGTTTTGTAGGAAGCGTCTCTGCCCATGTCAGGGGGGTTGGAACTGGATGATCTTGAAGGTCCCTTTCACAAGAGCCTGTCAGGTTTTGTGTGGTCTCACAGTAACAGGGCCAAAGGCTGAAGTTGTGTCTGCAAATAGTGTTTTACTATCTAATGCCAGGAAAAGAGTTAAATGGTGAAGTGTCTAGTTTGGTTTACATGGTTATTTCTTTTTCTTTCATGTCCATATTCCCAGCTTTGCTTTGGGCTGTTTTGCCTTGAAAGAAGACCTACCCCTATTGTTGGTATCATAGTACTGCCTCTTCTAAAGACCATGGAAAATGCTTGTGTGCTTTGTGCCTAATTTGAATTAATTTTTACCTGATGAGGACAGAGCATGCTTTTGTATCTGGAAACCTGCAGGGCCCTTTTAAGCATGAGTGATATTGATTTAAGGGACATGGTTGTCATGGAACAGTTTCTTGCAGTTATGTTAGGGTTGGTAAAAGTGTCAGTAAGGTAACAAGGTTTGTCAGCTGAGTAACAGGCTCTGCTCTCAAGTTTTGTGTTGTAAAATGGTTCCCCATTCTATCTTTTAAAGGCCTAGAGAAGACAGAGGAAAACAAACTGGGTGACAAGGAGAAACATCTGAGATATGCAAAGGCAAGCACATTGTAAGATTGAAGATGACTAAGAGCAGACTTTCTAGCAGATTTGGTCTCTCAGTTTCTTGCACACACTCATGGTTCACATAACTTTCTTGCATCTTATTTTTCACTTGATCTCTATTTACTTTTGAGAGTCTTGGCCCCACTTCTGTTACCCTGTTAGAGGAAGTTTGCCTTTTAAGACAGACTGATCAGAACTCAATAAGGTTGCCATGTTTAGCTAGCAACCAGGGTTTAAAAATGCTCTCAGACCTCTGTCACTGAGACATCACTACCATGTAATCATTGAGTGAGCTGCCACATGAAAAACTGCTCTGTACCAGGAAGTTCAAGTTTTGATTCAATCACCTCTGTGAATTCGGCTTTATGTGGCTGCAAGTGAGTGCTAGTGCAAGAATGGGAATGGGTAACTGCAGCAGCCCCAGCTCAGGCTGTGCTTGTGGGATCTGTGGAGTTGACTGAGAAGCTGCAGATGCTGCAAGCATACTCCTGTCTCAGCTGCACACATCAGCAAGTCCACTCAGGCCACTCAAAATACAGAAGACTGCTCTCTCCTGTGGGCTGGGCTAGTTTTGTACAAAAAAAGAGCAGCTCATAGCAGCTGTGGGTGCCCATGGAGGGTAGTGGTTCCCCTAAGGTGACTCTGGTTGGTGCCAGCATTTTGTTCATGGAATATCATTTCACTCAAAGCTTTATCTACATTAACTCCTGTATGTCTGTCTCTCCTAACTGGTGCACTAAAAGTGCTCCATTTTCCCAGGAGGCTCATGATTCCACGACTGCCTTGTTAAAAACATCTGCCAGCCCTGAAAAGGCCACAGCTGGTCAGCTAGTCAGGACAGTCCACACTGATGAAATCCTTTGCTCTCAAGATACCAAAAAAGTGAGCTACCACCAGGATTTAGACTGGACAAGGTGGGGGTGTACAGAAAGAAATCTTTCAGTGGAAGCAAAAAACCTGAAGGCTGGTGAAAAGAAGACAGCTACTCCCATGAAAAGAAAGCAGGATGTGCCTGCATGTTGTTCAGAGAAAGCAAGGAGATTACCTGCAAAGCCTTCTTCACATGAAAGAAGATACAACAGTGGACAAACAGTGCCTCCTGAGAAGGATCTTTGTGATACCAGCAAGCTGGGATTTGAGGGGAGAAGAGAATTGCTTGCATCTATAGAGCAGGCAGTGGCTTTTGTAACTACTATGGTGTACCAAGACGGTTCTTCACAGCTCAGCTCAGAGCAGGTTAGTGAGTGCTTAGGGGACTGAACATTTCTCTGAGGAAAGGCTGAGAGAACTGGGGCTTTTTAGTCTGGAGAAGAACAGACTGAGGGGGGAATCAAGTCAATGCTGATCAATACTTACAAGGTGGGTGGCAGGAGGATGGCACCAGGCTTTTTTTCAGTGGTGCCTGGTGACAGGACAAGGGGTAATGGACACGAAGTTCCATCTGAACACGAGGAGGAACTTCTTTAACTGAAGGGTGACAGAGCCCTGGAACAGGCTGCCCAGAGAGATGGTGGAGTCTCTATCTCTGGAGACATTCCAAACCTGCCTGGGCATGGTCCTGTGTGATCTTCTCTAGATGATCTTGGCAGGGGAGTTGGACTTGATGATCTCCAGAGGTCCCTTCCCACCCCTACCTTTCTGTGATTCTGTGTTGTGCTCTATTTAGAGTTCCATTTGCAGAACCATTTGAACTGTGCATGTAGCTCTGGTAAACACAAACCCACGTTCACTGGGAGCTTAGAGTCTGGCCCATTTTTGTATGCTATTGCTTGCCAAAATGTAAAATGAGGCAAACCTTAATACTTCTGACTGAACTAAAACATAAACAAAATAAACCCACTTGGGCTAAGTGGGAATTTGTTCCTGAGAGTGAGGCTGCTTGCATTAGAATATTTCTCCCCTCCTTTTTGCTCTGTCACTGTGGATTTTTGTTTCAAGGCTGAAACACTTGCATGCCCCTCTGCTGGGTCAGGGGTGCATGCACTAACTACTGTCTGTCACAGGTTTTATGTTGTAAAATAGAGATATCATTTTCTTCATGGGATTGCATCAAATCTGTCAGAAGAAACATTGTTGTAATTCTGCTTAACAGGCCTTAACCTCAGCAGTGAAAGGAGTTGTTGTGCTAGTGAAGACTCAGACTGATCACCCTTGCCCTCCCAGTTGCTCCTCAGCTGACTACACTTGGAAAGCTGCTCATGAGAAGGATAGATTAATTTATTTGAAAACTGAGTCATCATCCCTTTGGGAAAAAGAACAACAGGCTCACAAGAAATTTGCTTGGTAGGAAAAGATTGTTTGCTTTACAGGAGCTTTTAGCCACAGTGGTGGTGCTTATGTGGCACAGGGTTAATTTTAGACATCCAGTTCACTGAATTTGATATTAGCTGGTTCAGTTCTGTGCCAGGCCTGGGCTAATAGAAATCAAGTAAGAATGGAGTGCTCCTTTGGGCTCAGTGTGTCACTAACTGCAGCCCTGTAGAACTAGATTCTAGAGCTTTGGAGTCCTCAACACAGGAAGGACATGGACCTGATGGAGTGGGTCCAGATGACAGCCACAAAAATGATCAGGGGGCTGGAGCACCCTGGAGAAGGCTCCAGGAAGACCTAGTAGCAGCCTTCAGTACCTGAAGGGGCCTGTAAGAAGGCTGCAGAGGGACTGTTTCCAAAGGCCTGCAATGACAGGTCGAGGGGCAGTGGCTAGAAATGACAGAAGAGCAGATTTAGACTGGATGTTAGGAACAAATTCTGCACCAGGAGGGTGATGGAACACAGCAACAGGTTGCCCAGGAAGGTAGCTGTGGCTCCATCTCTGGAGATATTCAGGGTCAAGCTTAATGGGACTCTGAGCAACCTGGTCTAGTGGAGCTGTCCCTTCTGACTGCAGGGGGCTTGGACTGGATGACCTAGAGACATGGGAAGGATATTCTTCCCCATGAGGGTGGTGAGGCACTGGAACAGGTTGCATGTCTCCTAGGATGTTTCGTTTATTATAGCATGAAGCTTCAGGTATTACTGAACTGAGAATGTAGTATTCAAATACAGTGTTCTGTCCTCACAGGGACAAAGAAATGTATTAATTGTTTAGTATTATGTGCTAATTAAAAGTATAAAGTATAAAACACATTCACTACTGACAGTCTAGTCTTTATTGACAAACTATTTCTGTGCAGGCAAGTGTTGTTCCAAATGCTCCAGTGCAAAGTTCCCATTATTTGCTTCAATGCAAAAGATTTCCTGAGGACTCTGCTTCAAGTTTATAGGGATGAAATTAGCTGGAGACAAGGTAATAATCTAATCTGTCATCTAATCCTGTAGTCTCTGTGCTACTGATGGTGCTGTTAAAACCACTGAGTGCAGAAGCAGCTAGATTGGTGGTTAAGGGATGTACTTGAACGTGTCCAGAGAAGGGCAAGGAGGCTGTGGAGAGGCCTTGAGCACAGCCCTGTGAGGAGAGGCTGAGGGAGCTGGAGTTGCTTAGCCTGGAGAAGAGGAGGCTCAGGGGAGACCTCATTGCTCTCTACAACTATCTGAAAGGTGGTTGTAGCCAGGAGGGGGTTGGTCTCTTCTCTCTAGCAACCAGCACCAGAGCAAGAGGACAGTCTCAAGCTGTGCCAGGGGAAGTTTAGGCTCAAGGTGAGGAGAAAGTTTTTTACTGAGGGAGTTGTTAGACATTGGAATGTGCTGCCCAGGGAGGTGGTGGAGTCACCATCCCTGGAGGTGTTCAAGAGGGGACTGGATGTGGCACTTGGTGGCATGGTTTAGTCATGAGGTCTGTGGTGACAGGTTGGACTTGATGATCTTTGAGGTCTCTTCCAACCTTGGAGATACTGTGAGACTTAGTATTGGAAAAGAGAGTTTCAGTACCATGGAAAAGAATACCCTGTGATAGGACAGGGAGCAATGAGTACAAGGTGGGACACAGGAGGTTCCACCTTGACATGAGGAGAACCTTACTGTGAAGGTGACAGAGCACTGGAACAGGCTGCTTAGAGAGGTTGTGGAGTCTCCTTCTCTGGAGACTTTCAAAGCCCATCTGACTGTGTTCCTGTGTGATCCTGCTTTAGCAGGGTGGATGGACTCGATTTCTAGAGATCCCTTCCAACCCCTAACATTCTGTGATTCTGAAAATGTCTACAGGGAAAACAGAGGGTAAAACTTTACAGGTCTTTCTCAGTGTGGGAGGTGATTTAAGTATTCTGATTCTCAGGCATAACTTATTCTTGTAGTTGCAGATAGTGTGGTGCTAGATCCCAGGATTGCAGCGTGGCTGATAAACCCCAGCGACACAGTTCCCTCTTTTGAGAGTCTAACACAGAAGTATTTTGAGGAGCCTGTTTCTGTGGGAGGAGTAAACAGAGAGGCAGGCACTCTGAGAAACACTGCAGTAAGTAGTTTGGTTTATATTTCTTCTGGTTGGGTTAAAGGGGGAAGGAAATGATGAAAGAATTGCTTTCACCATGGTGGTGGTGGTGCATGGTTGGACTTGGCGATCTTAGAAGTCTTTTCCAACCCAAACAGTTCTCTGACTCTATGATGCTTTGGCCACATTAGCCCTCTGAGCTTGTTTGACTGATAAAAATAAGAATGAGCAGCAACTTAGATGGTGTTTGAAACCTTTCACTTCCTCAGGCCTGAGTGTTGTCACATGGTTACAGAGCTTCTAGGATACAAATCCACAGATGCCAAGTGGGCTTAGCATCTACAGGGGCCAGTTGTGTCAGCACATACCCACTAGTACAGACATTGCTGAGGAAACCAGAGCCAGTTTGAATCACCATCTGCAAACTGCAGTTGTTGAGAAGCTCCTGCATGAGTTAAGCTGTCACTGTGGGGAGTGGACAGGGAAAGAGGCAGAAGCTATGAACTTGGTTATTTCTCTTTGTGATATTCCTTCCTGTGAGTCAGCAGCCTTAATTTTGTCTCTTTCCTTAGCTTGACTCAGCCTTTTGTTCTTCATATATCACATCTATTCTTAGTTGTCATGCTCAAATTTGGCATCCTGATTCCCAGCTTTCAGTTCAATATTGAAGCCTTATTTCCTCCCTGCCCTACTTCAGGTCTGGTTCGTTTCCTTACCCCAGACATTTCCAGTGCCTTTATGCTGACTTGTTCACCCAGGTCCCAGTTAATGCCTCCTCCTCTGTCATTATGCCCCCTCATTCCTCATGCAATTAATTTGTTTGCTGGACTCTTCCACTTTCTTTTTGTCTTCTCTGTTTCCTGAGTCCAGTTCTTCCTGTGAACAGACTTCTCTCTTCAGCCTTCTTGCTCCAGCTTTACTGGTAGGGTCCTAGCAGCCCTCCTCCTAGCAGCATAAGGGGCTTATGCCATCTGATGTCATGTCTTGTGCCATACTTCTTCAGTTTATCTCCTCTGTATTGTGCTAGCCTTGTCCCCCCAGCACAGTACATGGAATGATGCTGGTTTATTCTGTAGCCTGCTGCTCACCCACATACCCCACTAGCACAGAATCTGAGCTGCTTGCTGCTTGTCTCTGTTGGATATTGTGCCAGAAGGCTCAGCAAAAGGAGTCATAGTCCAGATGCCTTGAAACCTTTGCTGAAACAGGTGCTGAACACCATACTGCTCTTGTCCTTGCTGCATTTGCTGATGAGGAATCTCAATGTCAACTGAAACCTCTCATTAGGCTTACTTCTGCCTCCAGAATGGGACTGAGGAAGCTGCCTGTTTCTGAAAGCACAGTTATTTCACAGCTTGTATGTTCCAGAACCAGGAGATGTGGATGGTTGATAGCTTTTCACTGGATTATGGGCCTGCTTAAATTGATCTTTCTGAGGCAGAGAGAAGTCTTCACTGACAGGACACAGGACTAGACTGTTACAAAGCAAGGATGATCACCAGTGGATCTAACTATTTCATCTGTGAAGAGAGCTCTCTGCACCCTACATTCAAGTGTCTTTTGCTTCTCAGTCTTGCAGTGCTCAAGTCTGCTGTAGGGCAGGAGGAAGCCTGCACAGTGGGTGCCCGTGCTGTCTACTCACAGATCATACAACCACAGAATCATAGAATCAACAAGGTTGGAAAAGACCTCAGAGATCATCAAGTCCAACCTGCCACCCAGCACCTCATGACTAACTAAACCATGGCTTCAAGTGCCACATCCAATTCTTTTTTGGGCACTTTTTGGACAGTGACTCCACGACCTCCCTGATGACCAGTATGAAGTTGTATGGGCTTGAGCTGAAGATGTATAGCCCTTGAGCAGGTGGGGAGCCTGCATGGGCTGTCAGTGGAATTCATTATCCCATTTTCACATTGGGACTTTGCTAGGACATGCTTCTCACTAAAAGACACCAGCTTAAATAGGATCTCTTTAGTTTTATCTGCTGTTATCTTGAGCCATGTGGTCATTGGAAGTAAAAACAGCTATGGCCCAGCATAAGCATGTTCTGAATGCCTGAAACACTGCTGCCCCTCTGTTTCATGGGATGTCTGCAGCAAAGATTACCCCAAAACTTGGATAACTCTGGGTTTAACATGAAACATAGCTTCTTGTAACGAGCAGCTGTCTTCCACACTTCTGTTAGAGCTGACAATTCTCTTAAAGATTAGCTGGAGAACTGTGATGAATATCCCCTGATGGTTCTTCCCCAGCTATACACCAGAGTGCAGGCCTCTGTAGCAATAATGTGTTGTCATTTGTCCTAATAGAAAGTGATTTTCAGTCTGCTCTGGCTCTATTGTGTTTGAGCAGCAACAAGCAATTTGGGTTCCTTCTGCATTCTGTTTGAATCAAATAGTGAATGAAGCATTGCTCTTGTCAGTCTGCATCTGCTGCAATGCTTTGGTACCAGACTTTTGCTTTTTTTCAAATAATAGGGCTGGTTTGCAAACAATAGGCCAGAATCATGAGTTTGGTGTAGAAGGCAGATTTTTGTAGCCTGTTTGGAGGATGGAGTCTGTTTCCTTGATGTGTAGCTGACTCTTGTCCCAGGAGGGCACAGGATAAGGTGTGGAAGGTATTCTAGTGTTTCACAGTATCACTAAGGTTGGAAGAGACCTCAAAGATCGAGTCCAACCTGTCACCACAGACCTCATGACTAGACTATGGCATGGTGTTTCAGTCCATGCCTACCCTCACTCTCTAGAAACAGAACCAGGAGACTCTGAGAGTCATCCTGAAGACAAGGAGGAGACAATGGCAGCTAGTTCAGGGAGTAATTCCTGCAGAAAACCCTATTCAGATGGGAAAAGTTGTCCAGAGGTACCTTCTCATCAACTCAGAGGAGCAGCTGTAGTGAAAGGAGGAAGCAAAGGATTTTCTCCTCAGTTTGCAAGCAGTAATAGAATTCTGACTGTAATGTCAAAGGCAGTGATGCTATTTCTCCAGACTCAGTCTGTGCAAAGTGCACATAAAGGAACAGCTAAATTCTTGAATATCCATGATCTGTACTGCTCTGCTGGTGAGTTTATAGTGTCAGTCAGTGTTGGAAGGGACCACAAGGATCATCTAGTTCCAACCCCCCTGCCATGGACAGGGGCACCCCACACTAGATCAGGCTGGCCAGAGCCTCATCCAGCCTGCTCTTAAACACTTTGTTTGTCAGAAGTCTGAGAATCTTGTCAAATGTGAAATATAACAGGGGACATGCAGAAAAAACTTATTTGTCTGCTCTAATCCCTTTTAAAGTAGACAGTATTCCAAATGGAATAGAATAGAATTAACCAGGTTGGAAAAGACCTTTGAGATCATTGAGCCCAACCTATCACCCAACACCATCTGATCAACTAAACCATGTTTCTGTTGGCATTAAAACTCTTGATTTTTTTTTTAAATGTGTTTGTATCAGAACTTAGGTGTGGACTTGGAGAAGCTTTATAATGTCATGATGGATCTTGCTCAGGACTTAAAGGTAAGATACAAAAAGTAGTTGGATATAACCTTGGATGGGTTATCCTCCAGTAAAGAGAGTTAGTGATTCACACATCCATGGAAGGGTTTGGGTTGGAAGGGACCTCCAAAGGTCATCCAGTCCAAGCCCCCTGCAGTCAGCAGGGACATCCTCCACTAGATCAGGCTACTCAGAGCCTTCTCAAGCCTGACCTTGAATATCTCCGGAGTGGGGCCTCAACTACCTCCCTGAGCAACCACTTCCAGTGTTCCCTGACCCTCACAGTGCAGAACTTGTTCCTAACATCCATTCTAAATCTGCTTTTCTTTCATTTCAAACTCATTGCCCCTCATCCTGTCACTGCAGGCCTTTGGAAACAGTCCTTCTGCAGCCTTCTTCTAGCCCTCTTCAGATACTGGAAGGCTGCACTAAGGTCTTACTGGAGCCTTCTCTTCTCCAACCTGAACAAGTCCATCTCCCTCAGCCTGTCCTTGTAGCAGAGGTGCTCCAGCCCCCTGATAGTTTTTGTGGCCCTCATCTGAACCCCTTCCATCAGGTCCATGTCCTTCCTGTGTTGAGGGCAGCAGAGCAGAGGGGCAGAATCACCTCTCTCCCATCTGCTGACCATCCTTCTTTTGATGCAGTCCAGGATGCCTTTAGCCTTCTGGACTGCAAGTGCACCCTGTTGACTCATGTTGGCTTAATCTGGGTATCTAAGTGACCCAGCAGTATGATGAAACAATCTGAGGAGAGGTAACGGAGAAACACCAAAGGCACAGAAATGCTGAGAGCCAGACTACAGGAGGAGTTTTTGGACAAGTGTTGCTGTCCAGTTGCTTTCAGTGGTTAGAGGGAAAACAGACTTCCTGTTCTTTGTAACTAAATTGGGTGCATAACCCTGTCATCTTTTATTTTGTTCCTGATGAAAACCAAGTTATGAGTTCTGAGTGGCTGCTTAATTATTCAAGTGAATAAAGAAAAAGGGATTGCTGTGTCCTGTTAAAATGGAGCTGGCTCTGAGAGGAAACAATTTATAAAGATGAGGGATGTCTATTTCTTTATTCCTGTACCAAAAGATTGCTATTGAAACAATGGTTTCCTTTTCCCCACAAGAAGAAGTGCTGATGGGCTGCAGTGGTTAGGTATTAGAATTTACACGAGTTCATAGTTCATTCCACAAGCAATTGTCACATAAAAAGGGAACTACACTGAAAGTGAGAAACTGGAAAATAGATCCACAGAATGACATGCCTTTGTTTTCACATTAAAATTGGCTGATACTGAAGAATTTGTTTGCATCTTGCTTTCCAGGTTCAAGGCTTGTGGAAATTATATTGCACATTAGAGCTTCCACTCCTCAAAATTCTGGCAGGTATGAAAGTCCACCTCAAAATGTGGGTTTCACTGTTTAGGACAAGGGCTGATGGCTTCAAGCTGGAAGAAGCTGGATTGAGATGAGACATGAGGAAGAAATTCTTCCCCATGAGGGTGGTGAGGCGCTGGAACAGGTTGTCCAGAGAAGCTCCAAGCCTGGCAGGGTTCAAAGGCAGGTTGGATGGAGCCTTGAGCAAGCTGGTCTGGTAGGACGTGTCCCGGCCCATGGCAAGGGGTTGGAAGTAGATGATTTTTGAGATCCCTTCCAACCCAAACCATTCTAGAATTCTTTGATTCCATTTTCACACAGCTGCTGACTATGCTCCAGTAGAAAGTTACACCTCAGAATCTTAAATGCGATCTTACCCTCCTCCTGACAGCTGTGCAAGGTTGAGTTTCCATTTTGCAGCCTGAGAAGCAAGGAAGATCAAAACTGTCAGCTGTTAGTGTTCTCATTGTGCAATTGTACTTACAGTGATGGAAACACACCAAATCCATGTCAACAAGCAGGAGCTGAAAAAAACATCAGAGATTCTGGGGGTAAATGTTGTCTTTATTTGTTTCTCCTGGAAATTGTCTTGCATCACCTTCCTGCTTTTAGGGAGGATAGTTGATTAAAGAGCAGAGGAAGCTTTTTCTCTGTCCCAGGTTACATGACAGCTTGGGGCTTCCAGTGTGTTTTGTTGTTTTAAAATGTATTATTGTTGTTTATTGTTCTTATCTTAATTACTATTTATTGTATTATCCTGATCATTATTATTATTGTTTTGTTGACACTTTATTATTTGATTGATTATATAATGACTTCATTCTATTATTATATGGTGATGATGGTCCTCCTTCCTCCTGCATTTTGTAGCATTCTTTCCTATTCTGTATCATAAAATCACTTGGTGCCATGGTTTAGGAGTCATGAGGTCTTGGGTGACAGGTTGGAACTTGATGATCTTTCAGGTCTTTTCCAACCTTATTGGTTCTGTGTGATTCTGTGATAAAATCTGACTAGATAATCACAGAGTATTACTCACAGCCCTCTATAGACTTCCAGTGCCTGAAGAGGGGCTACAAGAGAGCTGGGGAAGGACTCTTTATACAGGAGCTTGTAGTAATAGGATGAGGGGCAATGGAGGGCACATTTAGTCTGGAGATTAGGACAATATTCTTTACAGTGAGAGTGGTGAGACACTGGAACAGGTTGCCCAAGGAGGTCGTGGATGCCCCCTCCCTGGAGATGTTCAAGGCCAGCTTGGACAAGGCCTTGAGCAACTTAGTCTAGTGGGGAGGTGTTCCTGTCCATGGCAGTGGGGTTAGAACTAAATGATCTTGAAGGTCATTTCCAACCTAAACCATTCTAGGATTCTATGATTCAGGAACCTAAATGATTGCCCTACAAATGGGATGCTCATTACATAGAATTATATAGAATAAACCAGGTTGGAAGAGACCTTCAAGATCATCGTGTCCAACCCATCAACCAATCCAACCCACCTAAACAACTAACCCATGGCACCAAGCACCCCATCAAGTCTCCTCCTCACTACAGCAAATCCCCTTCTCAGATGAGGACACAGTCTCAAGCTGTGCCAGGGGAGGTTTAGGCTGGATATTAGGAAGAAGCTCTTCACAGAGAGATTGGCCATTGGAATGTGCTGCCCAGGGAGGTGGTGGAGTCACCATCACTGGAGGTGTTTAGGAAGAGCCTGGATGGGGTGCTTGGTGCCATGGTTTAGTTGATGAGATGGTGTTGGATGATAGGTTGGACTCAATGATCTCAAAGGTCTCTTCCAACCTGGTTTATTCTATTCTAGTCTAGTCTAGCCTATTCTAGTCTAGCCTAGCCTATTCTATCCTACTCTATAATGAAGAACTATAGATTAAAGAGCATACAAGCAACCTGCTAACCCGAATGTTGACAGCCAGCAGTGATTACACATTAATCAAGTACCCTGTTTGTAAATAGAAGTCCAAAATACTTGTTGGGTTAGGAAGTAGGAGATAGTGAAAGAAACAATCCTGTCAGCAAAATAATTCTGCTTTACCCATGTCTAGTTACGACTCAAAGAGCTCGAGCAGGAAGCTCATCAGGTTGCTGGAGAGCGATTCCTTTTGACCAGCAGCACTCAGCTCAGAGAGGTAGTGTTTATACTACTGTTGGTATGTAAGTCATGTCAATTGTTATTGATACAGAAGAATTACTAAGTATGTAAAATAGTCCTTGCTGTTCAGAATTCTCTTCCTTCCACATTAATGAGCTTGTTTTCTGATTTTTATTGGAGGACCTGACAGCTTTTCATAACTCTAATGATAGTCTGTGTTTGGGTATATGTATAGCCAAATATATATAGGATATAAATTGGATATGTGTTGGAAATTGAGTATTTCACTTTAGTAAACACCAGTCTTTCAAGAGCTCAAAAATAAAGGTTTGGCCTTCTCCATCCTGTGACAGCTGTCTTTGCCACACTATGCTCTATTCTCCTTCAAATCTGCATTCTAGACTTAAGTCCAGGCCCCACACACATGTTTTTCCTTTCTGTTTCAGCACCTGCCAACACTGGAACATTTCTCTTCTGTGTGTTTTCTTACTCTAGGTACTGTTTGAGAAGCTAAAACTGCACACACTGGAACATTTCTCTTCTGTGTGTTTTCTTACTCTAGGTACTGTTTGAGAAGTTAAAACTGCACACACTGTGTGAGAAACTTCACAGGACTGAAATACAACAGCTTGTGTCCACCTCAGAAGTCGTGGTGAGATGAGGAGATGGGCTCCCTCAGCCTGTCCTCATAGAAATAAAGAGAAAAATATAATTCACAGTCTTTATTTTGCAGCTACATAAGTTGAAAGATCTTCATCCTTTGCCTAAGATAGTTCTAGAGTACCGGCAGGTGAGCTGATATTTTTCATGTGATGTAGTTGCACTGATGCAAAGTCAACTCTACCAAGGCTGGGGCTAAACCATGGCCCTCAGCACCACATCTCTGCCTCTTTCAAACACCTCCAAGGATGGGGATTCAACCACCTCCATTGGCAGCCTGTTCCAGTCTTTGAGAACCCTTTCAGGGGAAAAGTTTCTTACATTCTCCAACCTAAACCTCCCCTGATGCAACTTGAGACCATTTCTTCTTGTCCTATCACTTGTTAGTAGGGACATGAGGCCAACCCCATCCTGGCTCCAGCCTCCTCTCAGGGGGTTGTAGGGAGTGAGAAGGTCTCCCTCAGCCCCTTTTTCTCCAGAGATGTAAAGGAATAAATTCCAGTAGGTGACAAGCCCTACAAGGAGAGGCTATGGGGGCTGGGATTATTTAGCCTGGGGAAGAGGAAGCTCAGGGGAGACCTTATTGCTGTCTATAGCTACCTGAAGGGAGGTTGTAGCCAGGAGGGAGTTGGTCTCTTCTCCCAGGCAACCAGCACCAGAACAAGAGGACAGAGTCTCAAGCTGTGCCAGGGGAGGTTTAGGCTGGAGGTGAGGAGAAAGTTCTTCCCAGAGAGAGTTGTTGGCCGTTGGAATGTGCTGCCCAGGGAGGTGGCGGAGTCACCATCCCTGGAGGTGTTCAAGAGGGGATTGGACGTGGCACTTGGTGCCATGGTTTAGTAGCCATGAGGTGTTGGGTGACAGGTTGGACTTGATGATCTTTGAGGTCTTTTCCAACCTTATTGATTCTATGATTCCCAAGTATCTGCAAAGAACTGGCTTTAGAGCCCAGCCAAGCACTTTACCTATGCTTAAAGAAGACAAGCCATTGTTTACTAAGATGAAAGTGATTTGTAACATGGGTATCAAAGCAAGTTAAGATGTATTTGGAAATGAAGATTTTTAACTTGCAAAATCTCTTAATTTTAGAAACAAACATTTGTCTAAAGTTTGTTTTTCTTTGTCATTTAGGTGCACAAGATGAAATCAACTTATGTGGATGGCCTACGAACGTGCATGAGAAAGGTAGAGATAGCAAAAGGAGGGTTTAAGTAGGTCCTAACAAGGTGGGAAGGGATTGTGGTGTTTCCTGTTTAAGAACTTTCTTATATGGACAGTTCTGAAGTGTTTCCTTCTGATTTTGTAGTCCTGATTGCAGTGAGTTTGTGTTGCTGATACTTGCATTGCATGAAGTTGTTGTTGTCCTTTATTTCACTACAGGGATTTATTTCCTCTACATGGAATCAGACAGGAACTGTAACTGGCAGACTTTCAGCCAAACATCCAGTAAGTGAGCCTGTTAGAGGGTTTAGATTTGAAAATTGGTATTATTTATGTAAAATACATCATATTTTTAATGCATGAATTGTTTGTGTTCATCTAAGCCTAGCAGTTGCTGTATTATATCATAGTATCATTCAGGATTGGAAGGGACCACAAGGATCATCTAGTTCCAACCCCCCTGCCATGGGCAGGGACACCCCACACTAGATCAGCCTGGCCAGAGCCTCATCCAGCCTGGGCTTAAACACCTCCAGGGACAGGGCCTCCACCACCTCCCTGGACAACCCATTCCAGGGTCTCACCACTCTCATGGTGAAGAACGTCCTCCTCACATCCAGCCTGAATCTCCCCACCTCCAGCTTCATTCCATTCCCCCTAGTCCTATCACTACCTGAGATCCTGAGAAGTCCTTCCCCAGCCTTCCTGTAGGCCCCCTTCAGATACTGGAAGGCCACAATTAGGTCACCTGGGAGCCTTCTCTTCTGCAGACTGAACAGCCCCAACTCCTTCAGTCTGTCCTTGTAGGAGAGGTGCTCCAGCCCTCTGATCATCCTTGTGGCTATGCAAATGTGGGAGAGAAGAATCTTATTAAATGGGTATAGGAATAACAGCAGAAAAGTAGTGACAAACTACCTGTAGGAAGGTTCTGTTTGGTTGAGTCATGGCATTTCTCAGCCATAGCCTGACCTCTGGCTCTGTGAGAGAGGGGGAATAGAAGCAGAAGTGGGATTTGGCTCATGAAGGCTAGAGGGAATCCGTGAGGCTGTTGTCCTGTGCCTGAAATTCTTGTCCTTCTGGCTCATGTAGGTGTGAGGGCTGCTTGTCTGTCTGTGCAGGCACTGGCCTTGAGCTTCGTGGCTACAAATGGCATTAGAACCTTTCTGCAGGCTCAGGGAAAAAGGCCACAAAGATGATCAGAGGGCTGAAGAACCTCCCCTATGGGGACAGGCTGAGAGAGTTGGGGCTGTTCAGCCTAGAGAAGAGAAGGCTCCAGGGAGACCTTAGAGCAGCCTTCAGTACCTGTAAGTGGCTGCAGGAGAGCTGGGGAGTGACTTCTCACAAGGTCTTGTAGTGATATGATGAGGGGAATGGCTTTGAGCTGGAAGGAGGGTGATTTAGACTGGAGATTAGGAAGAAATTCTTTACAGTGAGGGCAGTGAGACACTGGAACAGGTTGCCCAGGGAGGCTGTGGATGCCCCCTCCCAGAGGTGCTCAAAGACAGATTGTGTGGGGCCTTGAACAACCTGGTGTAGTGGAAGGTGTCCCTGTTCATGGCAGGAGGGGTTGAACTGGATGATCCTTAAGGTCCTTTCTAACCCAAATCATTCTATGAATCTATGTTTTCAGAGCTTGGTCCAGGAGCAGAGATGTTAGACTTAATGGTTATGCTGTGACCACTTTGCATGGATGGGGTCATATGGCTCCTTGCAAGACCTGACTGGTGTGGTGTCTTTGGGAGTTCCAGCAGAAAGCTGTCCTGGGAGGTTCTCATCCTCACAGTACTGGTGACTTCCTTTGCTCTTCTTTCACCTGTCTTGACAGTTCAGGTTTCATTCATACCTTCCTACCTGTGGTACCTATTTCTGTTTAGTTTGCCATCAGCTAATAGGAAGTGCTTCTGCTTTCTGCTGGGTAAAACAGAGTGGCTATAGGACCCTGAATTAACAATGGAAGGGAGGAGTGTTCCTGCTGCTCCTGCTTCTCATGCACCCAGATGGGGAAAGTGGTAGGACAGGTTGGAACAGATGAGCACGAAGGTCCCAGGTAACTATTCTGCTGTGGTGCATGGGCATTTTTAAGTTGGAGCTGAGCAGACAGCTGTCTTGAACAACTCCAGCCAGCACAAGGTGACCTTTGGCCCCCCATGCTAAAAGTGGCACAATATCTACTTGTCTTAAAGGTTGTTTTTCTCCAAAATAATGCTGCTGAAGTTAGCATCCAGGGTTGCCTAAGGCTTTCTTTCCCTTATAAGGCAAAGCATTGGCATGGCTGCTTTTTGTGTGAAATGTTTGTGGAACTGATACCATCTGTTTCTGAATCACTGATTGATACAGAAGATGCATGGCAGTGCCCAGCCACTTTACAAAGTGTTAAAGGATTGGGAATACTCTTGCCAGCAATCATAAATATTGTAGCTGGTTTTGCATTGCCTAGCTTGTTAGGGCAAATTCAAGCTGAATATCTGCTGAGGTAGTTCCTTTGTAACTGTGTTTTACAATGCTTTAAGGAGTGATTAAAGCAAACAATCAGGGTAAATCAGCTGAAGTGAGAAGTCAAGTACAAAAAGAATAAACCCAAAAAACCATCATAAGAAGGACACAGAGCTGTTGGAGCACCTCTGCTGTGAGGATAGGCTGAGGGGGCTGGGGTTGTTCAGCCTGGAGAAGAGAAGACTCTGGGGGATTCTTAGAGCTGCCTTCCAATACCTGTAGGGATTCTACAGGAAGGCTGCAGAGGGACTTTTCATAAGGGTGTTTGGAGACAGAACAAGGGGGGAATGGTTTGAAGCTGAGGGAGAGTAGGGTTAGACTGGATCCTAGGAAGTTCTTCAGTATGAGGGTGGTGAGGCACTGGAACAGGTTGCCCAGAGAAGCTGTGGAGGCTGCAAGCCTGATAGGGTTCAAAGCCAGTTTGGGTGAGGCTTTGAGCAAGCTGGTCTATCAGGAGGGGTCCAACTTAGTGCATGAGAGGAAGGCTGTGGATGTTGTTCACCTGAACTTTTCTTTAGACACCGTGTCCCATAGCATCCTCCTAGTACCAAAAAGGAGGAAGCCCTTTAGCAGCAGTTCGTATGATTCTGAAGGAAAATAGCTGTCTGGTCTTTCACTAGCCACTAGGTGGCAATTGCAGACAAGTCAAGATTTGAGGAACGGGTGTAGACACGCTCGCAGGCTGCTGCTGCGGTGTGACCTTGCTGATCTTCCTATTTCCTCTAGTTATTGAGCCACAAGCTGTGTTTTGAACATTATCTTTTCCAACCATCCTTTTTGCAAGGCCTGAATGCTTTGTAAGAAGGCACCTCCTGCCAGACCAGCTTGCTCAAGGCCCCATCCAGCCTGCCTTTGAACCCTGCCAGGCTTGGAGCCTCCACAGCTTCTCTGGGCAACCTGTTCCACTGCCTCACCACACTCGTGGGCAACAATTTCTTCCTCATATCCCATCTAGATCAAGCTTCTTCCAGTTTAATTACAGCTATATAATGGTGATCCCAAGACTGGAAATGACACTGTTCTGGTTTGGGTGGTTTGCTCTTTTACTTCTGCTCTACATTTCAATGGCTTTTGCAGTCTGCTTACATCCCCCTTAAGTGCAAGATAACAATTTGGAGTGGAGAATTACACAGAAAATGATGAATCTGATTTGGACATCAGTTAGCACCATTCCCATCTCCTGAGTTCACAGCATCCCATAATATTATGCTGTTCATCTCACTCTTAAACCACTCACAAATTCATTCTGTGGAGCTACAGACACTGAGCTTGATAGCCATTACCTCTTGTCATCTGTTACCTTTCCAGATGAAGAGGCATAATGACATAAAATAACAGAAGGAAGCTCTTGTGTGTCATCTTTCATGCTTTACTGGAGCTGTGTGAACCCAGACCTCTAAAGAAAAATCTGCTGGTTTCCCCAGCCCTCTGTGTTTGCTCATAAACTTAGCTGTCACTTCAACCTTCTCTGATGTGCTGTGGCTGACAAAAATCTCCTTGATTTTATCATGCACCTCAAAAAAAAAAGTGGCAATAGGTATTAGAAAAATGGCTTGAGCCACAGGATCCTGGAATGGGTTGGGAACTTCAAGATCATCTAGTCCAACCCCTGCCATGGGCAGGGACACTTCCCCACTGGCCCAGGTTGCTCAAGGCCCCATCTAAGCTGGTCCTGAACACCTCCAGGGAGGAGGCATCCAAAGCCTCCCTGGGCAGCCTGCTCCAGTGTCTCGCCACCCTCACTGTGAAGAAGCTCTTTCCTTGGTTTAAGGTAGGGTTCACAGCTATTTTTATTCCACAGTAATGCAGCAGATCTAAAAATAGGTGTAAATAAGAAGACAACAATTTTTATTGGGCTCCTAATAATGTCCTGTGGTGCAGCCAGAGAGCAGGGTTTGGGAAGGCTGCCAGAGAGAAATCATAGTATCATAGTATCAGTCAGGGTTGGAAGGGACCACAAGGATCATCTAGTTCCAACCCCCCTGCCATGGGCAGGGACACCCCACACTAGATCAGGCTGGACAGAGCCTCATCCAGCCTGGCCTTAAACACCTCCAGGGACAGGGCCCCAACCACCTCCCTGGACAACCCATTCCAGGGCTTCACCACTCTCATGGTGAAGAACCTCCTCCTCACCTTCAGCCTGAATCTCCCCACCTCCAGCTTCATTCCATTCCCCCTAGTCCTATCACTGCCTGAGATCCTGAGAAGTCCTTCCCCAGCTTTCCTGTAGGTCCCCTTCAGATACTGGAAGGCCACAATGAGGTCACCTCGGAGCCTCCTCTTCTGCAGACTGAACAGCCCCAACTCCTTCAGTCTGTCCTTGTAGGAGAGGTGCTCCAGCCCTCTGCTCATCCTTGTGGCCCTTCTCTGGACACGTTCCAGCACCTCCACATCCCTCTTGTAATAGGGGCTCCAGAACTGGAGGCAGTACTCCAGGTGGGGTCTCCCCAGAGCTGAGCAGAGGGGGAGGATCACCTCCCTTGCCCTGCTGGCCACACTTCTCCTGATGCAGCCCAGGATCTGATTGGCTTTGCGGGCTGCAAGTGCACACTGAGAGCTCCTGTTGAGCTTCTTGTCCACCAGCACCCCCAAGTCTCTCTCCTCAGGGCTGCTTTCCAGCCAGTCCCTGCCCATCCTGGATTTGTGCCTGGGATTGCCTCGACCCAGATGCAGGACCCTGCACTTGCTCTTATTGAACCTCATGAGGTTGGCTTGTGCCCACCTCTCCAGCCTGACAAGCTTCCAGTTTTGAAGAAAGGGCAAATATTCAGAGGTAACTGTAGTTACCCAAGTGTGAAGATGCCTCTGAAAGGCAAAGTGCTTCATCTTATTCATTATATGAGGGAAAAGACTTGTGGTCATCAGTATCACTCATGGTTTTTATGCTGCTTATAAACTGTTCATGCCCATGTTTTCATGAACCCTAACTGACCAAGCATTTCTGTTCTTCTTTGTAGAACATTCAAGGTATCTCTAAACACCCAGTTAACATTGCAAGGAAGCAGTACATAAAAGGTAAGCTGTGTTTTCATTAACATGAAGAGGCAATTTTATCTACTGATGGGTCTGAGTTCTGGTTTACAGCAGATCAATAGCTCCAGCACTAAGGAATAGAAGGGATTCTTGATGCTGAGTTACACTTCAGCATTTAAACCAATTGCTTTTTGCTGACTGTTCCTCCACAAAATCTGCTGTTTCAGCACTGATCTAAATAGTCACAAGCTAGTAGATTTTCTTGTTTGTCTCCCTTGGCTACCTTACTGTTCCTCCAGATGTAATTCATAGAATCGTGGAACTGCTGAGGTTGGAAGAGACCTCTGAGGTCATCAAGTCCAAGCAATCACCTTGAGCTCACAACCCCACTACTGCTGCTAGGCCACTGCCAGTAAACCATGTCCCTCAGCACCACATCCATGGCTCTTTTAATCCACTTGAGAGATAGTGGCTCCCCCACTTCCCTGGGCAGGCTGTGCCAGTGCATGAGAACCCTTTCTGTGTAAAAGTTTTTCCTAATATCCAGTCTGAACCTCCTTTGGAACAACTTCAGGCCATTTCCTCTTGTTCTATCACTTGTATGTGAGAAGAGACCAACTCCCATCAAACTCCAGCCTCCTTTCAGGGAGTTTCAGAGAGCAATAAGGTCTCCCCCCAGCCTCCTCCAGACTAAACAACCCCAGTTCCCTCGGTCACTCCTCATAAGACTTGTGTTCAAGGCCCTTCACCAGCTTTGTTGTCCTTCTCTGGACGTGCTCCAGCATCTCAATGTCTTTCTTGTAATAAGGGGCCCACAACTGAAGCCAGTATTCTAGGTGTGGCGTCACCAGTGCTGAACAGAAGGGGCCAATTGCATCCCTAGACCTTCATCTTGACTCCGTTAAATAGCCTAGGGATGATTTTTGTGTGCATTCAGCCCATAAGGCTTTTCCTGAGGAGAGGTTAAAGTTGGGCCATTTTAATCCAATTTAGAACACCAGTAAGTAGTCAGTTCCCAGAATGGTAGGGGTTGGGTTTAGATGTGTTGGTTTTGCTAACAGAAGTGAATTTCAGGCAGATAGGATAGAATAGAATAAACCAGGTTGGAAGAGACCTTCAAGATCATCGTGTCCAACCTGTCATCCAACACCACCTAATCAATTAACCCATGACACCAAGCACCCCAGCAAGTCTCGTCCTGAACACCTCCAGTGATGGTGACTCCACCACCTCCCTGGGCAGCACATTCCAATGGGCAATCTCTCTCTCTGTGTAAAACTTCCTCCTGACCTCCAGCCTGAACCTCCCCTGGTGCAGCCTGAGACTGTGTCCCCTTGCTCTGGTGCTGGCTGCTTGGGAGAAGAGACCAACCTCTGCTTGTCTACAACCTCGCTTCAGGTAGTTGTAGACAGCAATAAGGTCACCCCTGAGTCTCCTCTTCTCCAGGCTAAGCAGCCCCAGCTCCCTCAGCCTCTCCTCCTAGGGCTTGTGTTCCAGGCCCCTCACCAACTTTGTTGCCCTTCTCTGGACATGCTCCAGCAAGTCAACCTCCTTCCTAAACTGAGGGGCAGAACTGGACACAGTACTTGAGGTGTGGCCTAACCAGTGCAGTGTACAGGGGCAGAATGACCTCCCTGCTCCTGCTGGCCACACTGTTCCTGATGCAGGCCAGGATGCCATTGGCCCTCCTGGCTGCCTGGGCACACTGCAGGCTCATGTTCAGCCTACCATCAACCAGCACCCCCAGGTCCCTCTCTGCCTGGCTGCTCTCAGCCACTCTGACCCCAGCCTGTAGCTCTGCATGGTGTTGCTGTGGCCAATGTGCAGAACCCGGCACTTGGATGTGTTAAATCTCATGCCCTTGGACTCTGCCCATCTGTCCAGCCTGTCGAGGTCCCTCTGCAGAGCCTCTGTACCCTCCAGCAGATCAACTCCTGCCCCCAGCTTGGTGTCGTCAGCAAATTTACTGATGATGGACTCAATGCCCTCATCCTAGAAAAGCATGGCCCAGTGATAAAGACAGAAGCATGGAATGGTAGGCTCCTAGGGGAGAGAGATTTGCCAATATCAAGTCTCCTTGAGTGCCTGCAGACAGAGCTGGGAAATGCTGCTCAGCTGTTGCACTTGGTTGTCAGACAAAGGCAGACTTGATTTCACAGCTATTTGCTCTCTGCATTTCAAATAATACAGATCATAAACCAGGAGTCTGTTGCAGACCATGTAAAACTGTGACAGCAGTTTCATTTTTTATCTCCATGATTCATTTTTATAGGGTTTTTTTGTTAGAAAGAAAACCAAACTGTGTGAGCAGTGGCTGTGGAAAGCTGAGCTGCTGTGCATCACTGTGGCACAGAGGCCTTTCTGGAGACCACCCAATCAATTTGGTTAATGATCTTAGAATAAGTTTCTTATTCCTGTGTCTGGATACACTTCCTAGGGCTGGGCCAATTCCAGGCACAAATGTAGGCTGGGTGCAGAGTGGGTTGAGAGTAGCACTGAAGAAAGAGCCTTGGGGGTGTTGGCTGCTGAGAAGATCCCCAGGAGCAAGCAGTGCCTTCATGCAGCCCAGAAGGCAGCTGTGAGCTCTGCTGCAAGAGGAGTGTGGCCAGCAGAGCAAGAGAGAGGATTCTGCCCTTTGACTCTGCTCTGCTGAGACCTCACCTCCAATACTACCTCCAGTTCTGGTGTCCCCAGCATGAGAAGGACACAGAGCTGCTGCAATGAGTCCAGAAGAGGGCCACAAAGATGATCCAAAGGCTGGAGCACCTCTGCTATGAGGATAGGCTGAGGGAGCTGGGGTTGTTCAGCCTGGAGAAGGCTTTTCCTAAGGGTGTCTAGCAACATGACAAGGGGGAATGGTTTGAAGCTGAGGGAGAGCAGAGTTAGCCTGGATCCTAGGGAGAAGCTCTTCAGTATGAGGGTGGTGAGACACTGGAACAGGCTGCCCAGGGAGGTTGTGGATGCATCTTTCCTGGGGGTGTTCAAGGCCAGCTTGGATGAGACCCTGGGCAGTTGGGTCTAGTTGAGAGGCAACCCTGCCCATGGTGTGGGGGTTAGAGTAGATGATCTCTGAGGTCCCTTCCAACCTGAGCCATTCTAGGAGTCTATGATTTCCCTCCCCACACACACTTTTATGCTGATCAGATAATTCTGTTGTATTTCAAAGCACCATCTCTTTTTATGCCCAGACAAGTGGTATTCTCAGGGTGCACTGAGGTTCTAATCCCTCCTCAGTGTAATTTATTTCTCTGTGATATTACAGGGGATTAGAATTTAGATGCCTGTATCAGCTCTGTGTTCTCACTGTAGTATTCCCCTACCACCTGTAACTCAGAATTTGGTTATTAACACTTTGCTGCTGCATACTCTAAGATAAGAAAATGTATTTTTAGTTCATCTCTGTAGACCCTTCCCTATCTGGAGGCCTCCTTTATTAAGTGGTCTGTGAGTACTCTTAGTTGTTGTAGATGTTAGATAGTGTTTTGGGAAGGGTTTAGTCCAAACTTCAACCTAAGACCACCATGGCCATGTCCCAAAGTGCCATGTCCACACATTTCCTGAACACCTCCAGGCATGATGACTCCACCATCTCCCTGGTCAGCCTGTTCCAAAGCCTGACCGCTCTTGCAGGAAAGAAAATCTTTCCTAATACCCAACCTAAACCTCCCCTGGCACAATTTCAGGCTGCTTCCTCTCAGTCTAGCTCTTCCTCTCTATACTGCAAGCATGGCAGAGATAGAGATGTTGTACATGACCCATAGAGTAAAGCCACTGTGATGCTGGCAGTGCTCTGCTAAATTGTTTGCCTTGCCATTTGTGGCCATGGTTTGTGGGGGTAGTAGCCTCCTGTGGCTTGAATCACAATATTTTGGGCTTGGGACTTAAATGTCTACCTCCTCTCTAGGAAAAGAAGAGGAAATAGTAACCATTTCCCCAAGAACACTGTTTGTTTCCAACAAAGGCTGTACATTTTTAGCAGCAGGTAAGACAGCATGCATTGTCATTCTCATGCATATTAATGTTCAAAGTTCTGTCATCTCTTTTCCCCCTCTCCTTTAGAATGTGTATTTCACAAGGCTGTCAGACCCCTTTGTATCAGTTCATGTTGTTGTATGATGTACAACATCCAGTCCAACCATTCTCCCACCAAGGCTGGGGCTAAACCATGTCCCTCAGCACCACATCTCTGCCTCTGAAACACTTCCAGGGATGGGGATTCCACCACTTCCCTGGGCAGCCTGTTCCAGCCTTTGAGAACCCTCTCTGGGAAGTATTTTCTTCTAATGTCCAACCTAAACCTCCCCTGGTGCAACCTGAGACCATTTTCCCTCATCCTGACTCTTGTTAACAACTAGTAGAAACCATGACCCACCTTTCAGGGAGGCTTCAGCCTCCTTTCAGGGAATTGTAGAGAGCCAGAAGGTCTCCCCTCAGCCTTCTTATCATAGAATCAGTCAGGGTTGGAAGGGACCAAAAGGATCATCTAGTTCCAACCCCCCTGCTATTGGCAGGGACACCCCACACCTCCTTAGTGTGCTTTGGAAGTGGCTGATACATAAACCTTATCAACTAGTAACAAAGAGCTAATAAGATTAATTAACCTCTGGATGCAGTGAAGGAATCAGACACTTTCTGCTCTTGTGGCTGGAATCTAACATCTTCAGGATGAGCTTTTTACAGTCATCTGGGTGTGTGTTTTGAGCATGGGGAAATGACTGTAGAGCCCAGGCTTGCCTTTTAATCTCTGACAGTTTGGATAAAATGCAGATATGTTTTCATTTTAGAACAGTAGATTTATTTGAGCACTGTTTTCTAGATTTTTCACACATTGAGCTGAGGATCCTTGCTGACTTATCCTCTGAACCAGAGCTTTTGAAGCTGTTCCAAGAGCCTGAAACCGCTGATATCTTTTCCACGCTGGCTGCTCAGTGGTAAGAGTCAATGGTGCATTTTGGGGGGATAATAATTAGACAAAACAGTAAGAATAACTTCAACTCTTGTGGCCCAGTGTTTACAAAAGGCAGCATTTGCTGTGGTTAATACTGCTTTAACACCATGAATGACAACTCCTTTCTGTCTTTCTCAGCCTTGTCTTCTCCACTGTGATAATCACCACATGCCAGTGGTAATGGCCATGCCGCCAGTGCTGCAGTCCCACTGACCGGTATGAGCCCTGTGACTAAAGCTGGTGTAATAATGTGCCTGCTGAGAACGTTCTCACTGTGTTCTTGTTCACCAATTCCTTTTAAAAAGCCAGAGCAGCAGTTCAGTAGATTATCCAGCTGAAAAAAAGTGCAGAGCAAAGTGGTTTTTTAGTATATGTTCAAGCATTTTTGAAAGCTGCTTGGTAACCACAGAATGGCTCAGGCTGGAAGGGACCTCAGAGATCATCTGCTCCAGCCCCCCTGCCATGGGCAGAGTTGCCTCTCAACTAGACTCAGCTGGTCAAGGCCTCATCCAGCCTGGCATTCAACACCCTCAGGGAGGAGGCATCCACAGCTTCCCTGGGCAACCTATTCCAGAGTCTCACCACCCTTGTACTGAAGAACTTCTTCCTAGGATCCAGTCTAACCCTGCTCTCCCCTCAGCTTCAAACCATTCCCCCTTGTCCTGTTGCTAGACACCCTTGTGAAAAGTCCCTTTCCAGCCTTTCCTGTAGGATCCCTTCAGGTATTGGAAGGCAGCTCTAAAGGCCCCCTGGAGTCTTCTCTTCTCCAGGCTGAACAAGCCCAGTTCCCTCAGCCTATCCTCACAGCAGAGGCATTCCTTGGATGATCTTTGTGGCCCTCCTCTGGACTTGTCCGAGCAGCTCTGTGTCCTTCTTATGAAGCCATAGGGTTTAGTGCTTCCACCTTCTGATGGATGATGTGATAGCTGGGGGAAAAAATGGTACTTCAGTAATTAAACCCCAAAACTATTTCTGATCATCACGATTATTGATATGGTGATACCAATCTGTGTGCTGCTGGAGGGAGGGATGTCATTCAGAGGGACATGGACAGGCTGGAGGGGTGGGCCAATGCCACAAAGCCAAGTGCACCTGGATTCGGGCAGTCCAAAGCAGAAATCCAGGTTGGGTGGAAAAAGGGTAAAGAGAGAGCAGTGCTGAGGAGAAGGACTTGGGGGTGCTGGTGACGAACAGCTCACCATGAGCTGGCACCGTGTGCTGGCTGCAGGGTACAAAGAACCAGAATCATGGAATCAACAAGGTTGGAAAAGACTTCAGAGATCATCAAGTCCAACCTATCACCCAATACCTCATGACTAACTAAACCATGGTACCAAGTGCCATGTCCAATCCCTTTTCAACATCTCCAGGGATGGTGACTCCACCACTTCCCTGGGCAGCACATCCCAATGGCCAATAACTCATTCTGTGAAGAGCTTTCTCGCCTCCTGCCTAAACCTCCCCTGGCACAGCTTGAGACTGTGTCCTCTTGTTCTGGTGCTGCTTGCCTGGGAGAAGAGACTACCCCCCACCTGGCTACAACCTCTTTCAGGTAGTTGTAGAGAGCAATAAGGTCTGCCCTGAGCCTCCTCTTCTCCAGGCTAAACAACCCCAGCTCCCTCAGCCTCTCCTCATTGGAGCTGTAAAATGGAGCTCAAGGTGTACTCATTCTGCTACTGAGAGCTGAATCAGCACCTGATGCATGTGAGAGAACAGGACTCAGGGTCACAAGCATACCAATAAATGTAGCTATGGAGAGAGCACCTTTCTCTTTAGAGTCACTTAGCAGCTCTGGATATTCTCTGGGTGCTCTAATAAATTCTTAGCTTTAAGATGATATCACTGAAACCTCGTGATGGAGTTAGATCCTTATTTTAGCTTGGAGGTATGTTGCAAATGTATGCATGAAGATGAGTCAAATTTTGTCTCAACTCTGGGCAAGGCTCCAGAAATACCATTCTATTCAGCAACCTCACAGCTCTTGGCAGCCGTCAAGCTTCTCAGAGTTGCTACACAGGAACTTTAAATTTA
Source organism: Melanerpes formicivorus (assembly GCF_026170545.1). NCBI lineage: Eukaryota > Metazoa > Chordata > Aves > Piciformes > Picidae > Melanerpes > Melanerpes formicivorus. Next base: position 10,719,796 of record NW_027142370.1, on the reverse strand, counting down.
ATGAAATATTACAGGCAAATATTTTTATCAGACAGAAGTGTCATGGTGTGTCTACAAAATCATTACATAATGATTCTGCTGACTCTTCCTTTGAGCTTCAGGAAAGAGGATGTGTTGAAGTAACTTTCTGCTGGATCTGTGATGGAATTACAGAATGGTTTGGGTTGGAAGACCATCTAGTTCCATGAGAATGGAGTAGAACAGAATAGAATAGAATTAACCAGGTTGGAAGAGACCTTTGAGATCGAGTCCAACCTATCACCCAACACCATCTAATCAACTAAACCATGGCACCAAGCACCCCATCCAGTCTCTTCCTAAACACCTCCAGTGATGGGGACTCCACCACCTCCCTGGGCAGCACATTCCAATGGCCAATCTCTCTTTCTGTGAAGAACTTCTTCCTAACATCCAGCCTAAACCTCCCCTGGTGCAGCTTGAGACTGTGTCCCCTTGTTCTGGTGCTGGTTGCTTGGGAGAAGAGACCAACTCCCACCTGTCTGCAACCTCCCTTCAGGTAGTTGTAGAGAACAAGGTCTCCTCTGAGCCTCCTCTTCTCCAGGCTAAGCAACCCCAGCTCCCTCAGCCTCTCCTCATAGGGCAGGGACACCTGCAGCTTGCTCAAGGTGCCATCCAACCTGGCTTTGAACATTTCCAGGCTTGAGACTCCCACAGCTTCTCTGGGCAACCTGTTCCAGTGCCTCCTTCCAAGTATTGAGTTTACCTTCTAGCAAGTACTGGACACCTTAACTGTTCATCTGAGTCTCTCTGGCTTTCAGAGGCTTGCCAAAAATGGCTGCAGAATAGAGGGCATAGCTCATTATTTCTTTGTAGCAATGACAATTGCTATCTAGAATAGAATAGACCAGGTTGGAAGAGACCTTCAAGATCATCGTGTCCACCCTATCATCCAACACCACCCAACCAACTCACTCGTGCAACCAAGCACCCTGTCAAGCCTCCTCCTGAACACCTCCAGTGATGGTGACTCCACCACCTCTCCGGGCAGCACATTCCAATGGGCAATCACTCTCTCTGTGTAAAACTTCCTCCTGACCTCCAGCCTGAACCTCCCCTGGTGCATCCTGGGACTGTGTCCTCTTGTTCTGGTGCTGGCTGCCTGGGAGAAGAGACCAACCTCTGCCTGTCTGCAACCCCCCTAAGGACATGTATGGCTATTATAGAATCCCAAGGGATTGATAAATTCTTTACCACTGCTAATCATTTTGAAAGAAGTTTCTGGCTGTTTTTATAGTACAAACTTGGCTGGCTGCCCCTTGAAGACGGGGAAGAACCTTTAGCTTACACTGTCCCTGCCAGAATCAGAGCAACCTGAGCTCTTGACTTCCAATCATCTGGAGCACTGCAGGCTGCTTGTAAAATGTGCTGACCATAAACATCCATCTTTCCTCAGCTGATGTCAGTGTGGGCTCCTGGTAATACCTGTTGTGAACCATTTTGGTGAGAGGCAGACATGCTGCTTTTGGAAATTGTTCAAGAAAAAGCCTAGAGAGGACCAAAGCACAGAACTGCTGGGGATTGCCCTGCCAGAAGGACAAAAGCATTTTGTTTTCAATAAGTTAAACCAGAACTGAATGGGAAGCCCACAGTGCAGAAAGGTTTGTTTTGCTCTTTGCAGGCTGTCTTCCTCCAGGAAGTGAGGAAATTTTATTCCTTTACCACTTGCCAAGCAGGGGACCCACAGAACTGATGCTATCTAATAATGGCAAGGGGGGCCAAACTGTTGCTGCCTGGCAGTTGGTCTAGCAGGAACTAGGGCAAAATAGGGACTCTTGTTTATCCAGCCACTTGGCAGTTGGGGATACTTCCTGACAATAGCTCTATCTGTTGAGATCCTGCTGAGTTCTGAAGAACACAGGAAATAAGCAGAGGTATTTTGGCTGTTCCTGAAATAAATCAAAAGAAGTCCTTGTGGGCTAAATTATCCCAAAAGATAGACAAAAATGATACAAGAGGTGAGTGCTCTGGGTCTGTTGGGAAAAGATAAGGTCAGGTGTGCACACATGCTTGATCTTGGGGCTGAGTAAATACACAGGCACTTGCCCATAGGTGTTTGATACATCCCTGTTTCAAACACATTCTTGATCAAATAGGTTAAAGCTTCAGCCTCAGCCAAACACTGTCTTTTTGTTTAGGATACTTCATGTCACTGGAACAGGTTGGATATTTTTAAGGCCAAGCTGGATGTGGCTCTGGGCAGCCTGGTCTAGTGGAAAGTGTCCCTGTACGTGGCAGGGGGGTTGCAACTAGATGATCCTTGAGGTCCCTTCCAACCCTGACAATTCTGTGATATATGCAGCTGGTGGCCAGTCACAAGTGGAGTCTCCCAGAGCTCAGTGTTGGGGCCAGTTCTGTTTAACCTTTATCAGTGATTTGGATGAGGGACTGGAGGGCACCATCAGCAAGTTTGCAGGCCATGCCAAGTTAAGCAGCAGTGCTGATGGGGTACTTGGTGCCATGGGTTAGCTGTTTGGATGGGTTGGATTGGTTGATGGGTTGGACACGATGATCTTGAAGGTCTCTTCCAACCTGGTTTGGTTTATTCTAAATAAAGGTTTTATTCTAAAGGAAGGCTCTGCAGAGAGATCTGGACAGGTTAAACCCATGGGCTCAAAGGAATGAGGCTCAACAAGACCAAGTGCTGGGCTGAGATTTTTATCCCTCTCTCCATAAGCATCACTTGTGAAATGTGTCTGGTTGCTGATGAATGATTGTAGTAGCTGTTACAATTCTGCATTAAGATTTGTACTGATGGGTGCTCCTCAGAAGACTCTGACAGGAGGCACTTGAAAACTGTGGCATTTACAAATCCAGCCTGTGTGAGAGCTGTGATAATTCTTGCTTTGCCTGTGGAATAGCTTTCTTAGGTAGCTCTGCCTCCACACATGGGGGTTTCAATGTATTTCTGTAGATGTGTTTGAACTTTCTCTTGAGATACAGGAAACAGATCTAGGTTTGAGCTTGTGGTGTTTAATTATTGCACTGTGCTCTTCCAAAGAGCATTCATGTAGTGGTTTCATTTGGTAGCACTTTCCCCACCTACTCCTTTCTACTCCCTTGTCCCAAACACCCCCACACCTTCCCCCCACCCTGCACCCCCTAAAATAAAAATCCTGTAAATGCTGATGTGTAGTAAAAGAGAGGATGCTCAGCTTGCCTCCTCAGAACCAGGGTTTTAAAACACTCTAAGCTCCAAGTGCAGCACCTCATGGGGGTTGGTGTGGAATATTTTAACAGTTTTACTTCTGCAGCACAGCAATTTCTCTCTGTTTTGAATGCTCCCTTGCAATAGTTGGTATTAATGAAATTTAACACTCTGGCTGTGTGGCAGCTTGGGGAAATTTCACCTTATAGTTTACAGTTCCTTGGAGAAGTGCAGCTGTGACATTTGTTTAGACTAGCAGATAATAAGGCAGAGGGAATAAAGCCTTCAGGAAGCTTCATGGCCTTTGTTTTCAGAAGAGCTAAACAACAGCTTTAAATAAACCAGGTTGTTAACAACGAGTTTAACCAGACAGCTTAACTTTCTGACACCTTGGCAGCTGATTATTGCACATTAAATGCTTTCTTAGCATTCTGGAATAAAACAGAGTGTTAGAATTGTCACCACCACAACTAACACACAAAGGGGGGGGAGAAAGCAAGCTCAGAGGAGACTGGGCAGTCCTCACTTGTTTCCTGGTGTCTGTTAACATCTGGCTTTGCTAATTTGGCTTGTGCATGAAAAGCCACCCCAGAATACTCATCTTCTTCTAGGCTGCCCTTGACAAAATGCTTCATTTTATGACTCCAGAGCTTTGTAAAATGTTTGTGTTTATTGCATTCAACTCTGTTAACTTTAGATTTAGTGCCAAGCTAAATCTTGATGAAATCAAGAAAGCAAAAGCAATTGCTTGAACACCTCCAGGGATGGTGACTCCACCACCTCCCTGGGCAGCCTGTTCCAGTGCCTCACCACTCTCTCAGTAAAGAAGTTTTTCCTAATGTCCAGTCCAAACCTCTCCTGGAATAACTCAAGCCCAATTCCTGTCATCCTGTTGCTGATTACGTGGAAGAAGGGCCCAACACCAGTCTCACTCCAGCCCCTTTTCAGGTTGCTGTGGAGAGCAATAAGATCTCCCCTCAGCCTTCTCCTCTTCAGACTGAACAATCACAGCTCCCTCAGCTGCTCCTGATATGATGCCCTCCAAACCCCTCATCAGCCTTGTTGCTCTTCTCTGGACATGCTCCAAGCACCTCGATGTCTTTCCAGAGCTGAACACAGTACTCAAGCTTTGGCCTCACCAGGGTGGCATACAGGGGCACAGACCCTTGTCCATGTCATTCACTAGGCGAGGGAGACTACAAAGGTGGGAAGAAAGCCCTTTCTTTTTGTGTGTTCCTGCAGGAGTGAAGGTGGGAACAGCTGAAGGTTGGAGGACAGGATGATATTCATCAGTGTCAGGGACTCTCTTTTCTAACTGAAAGCTGCTCAGAATTGTGCATTTTTAAAGGAAAAAAAATCTCTGTGTGGCCTTTTCTTTGCCAAGAGCACTGAAAATGAATGCTCTCTAATTTCACTTCAAAATCCAATACCTGGCACATCAACATGCAGGTAAATATCTTACCAGACAGAATGGATCACTTTGCTCCCAAATGCATCTCCCAACAGATTGTAACTGATGACAGCTGCAATTTGCAGTGTGACCTTGCTGCAGTTTCTTCCTCTGGTTGTTTGCTCCTTCAGCCTATAGCATGAGGAGGCTCCTGGCCCACAGAGCAAACTGCAGAGACGTGTCTTTATCTCTCTGAAGTGCCAGAGAGCTGGATCTCAGGCTCTTTGAAAGAAGGTTGAAGACTAATCAAATAAATCTTCATGCAATGGACTGTAGAGGCTGCTCAGACAAAATAAATTCTTTTATGATTAACCATTGGAAGGACTTTTAAAATCCTAAAGTGTCTCTGGAGTCTTGGAAAAAAAGAGTTTTAGAGGGGTTAGGAAAGCTTTCTCCTGGCATGAAATAGAGACAAAAAACCCTGAAATGCTGTTTGTCTGGGTGGCAAACAATGAGGGAGAAGAGAGACAATGACAGAAGTGTGACGTGGGAAGGATGCTCTTAGTGCTGTAGTCTTTCATTCAATGAAGCTGAACACAACTAAGAGCTTTTATCAACTAATTAGCGCAAATTTAAGCTCCCTGAGTGGGAGACTGTGACCCCCTCCCCTCTGTGCTGAAGTCCATGACCCCTGTAATTACATGGGAGACCCATGCCAGAGATTTTCCAGCTCTGCCTCTCATGATCATAGTATCATAGTATCAGTCAGGGTTGGAAGGGACCACAAGGATCATCTAGTTCCAACCCCCCTGCCACATGCCAGAGGGGGAATAAACAGACATAAAATGGGGGGGGGGGTGTCCCACCCTGTGTATTGCCCTTTAGACAAGGAGGTGTGAGGCATCTGGTGTACTAATGAAGACATCCCAATGCCCTGGTTCACTGATCCATTTATTGGTGCGTGTCCTTGGGCGAGGGGTTTCTTGGTGGTACTCTGTAACCTTACATGTCACTGATGCAAACCAGGAAAGACTGAGAGAATTGGGTCTTTCCTCATAGGAGGGATGCTCCTCAGCATCTCTGTAGCCCTCTCCAGCAAGTCCCTGTCTTTCCTGAACCCAGGAGCCCAGGACTGGACCTCGTACTCTGATGTGGCCTCACCAGGGCAGAGTAGAGTGGGAAGAGAACCTCTGTGATCAGCAGCTCACAGCTGGGATCTGGATTAATCTGCAGATGCAGAAGAGTGGCTAAGAGCTTTGTGGCTGTTATGCCTGAGCTTGGCTTGTCTGGAATGTGACCCAGATCAAGGCAACGTGTGTCTGTCTGCCAGATATTGTGTTGGAGGAGTTTGTTCTGCCTTTTCCTGCACATAAACAGACGACTTCCGTCACCCTGCAGCCTTTCCCAGAAAGGCTGAAATGTCTTGGCACATTCCTGTGGAGGCTGATTTCCTTCCACTGCTACCTGTTCTCAAAGTTTTATTTTGGCATTGCCCTGTGGCCTCTTGGATTTGTGTTGTGGTCCTATGCTTTATGCTGTCTGTGCTCATTTCCCTGCATTGGTATTTGTGTTAATTCTTTCATTTCAGTGCTGTAGAGGTTAAAAAGAAAATCATCCACAGCTCAGCTCTGTATTGGACTTGGTTTTCTAGTTTGTAATTAAGTTTTGTTAAAACTATACATAAGATTGCCACATTTTTCTTGGGTATAAAGAAACCTGGTGTTCATTTGTTTTAAGGTCTTCATAGAATCACAGACTGGTTTGGGTTGAAAGGGACCATTTCCAGAGAAGGGCAACAAAGCTTGTGAGGGGTTTGGAGCACAGCCCTATGAGGAGAGGCTGAGGGAGCTGGGGCTGCTTAGCCTGGAGAAGAGGAGGCTCAGGTGAGACCTTATTGCTCTCTACAACTACCTGAAGGGAGGTTGTAGCCAGGTGGGAGTTGGTCTCTTCTCCCAGGCAGCCAGCACCAGAACAAAGTACATAGTCTCAAGCTGTGCCAGGGGAGGTTTAGGCTGGGTGTTAGAAGGAAGTTCTTCCCAGAAAGAGAGATTGCCCATTAGAATGTGCTGCCCAGGGAGGTGGTGGAGTCACTATCACTGGAGGTGTTCAGGAGGAAGAGGCTGAATGGGGTTCTTGGTGCCATGGTTTAGTTGATCAAATTGTGTTGGATGATGGGTTGGACTTGATGATCTCAAAGGTCTTTTCCAACCTAGAATAAACTAGAATAAACCAAACCAGGTTGGAAGAGACCTTCAAGATCATCGTGTCCAACCCATCAACCAATCCAACCCACCCAAACAGCTAACCCATGGCACCAAGCACCCTGTCAAGTCTCCTTCTGAACACCTCCAATGATGGTGACTCCACCACCTCCCTGGGCAGCCCATTCCAATGGGCAATCACTCTCTCTGTATAGAACTTCTTCCTAACATCCAACTTGAACCTCCCCTGGCGCAGCCAGATTCATCCCATCCCATCCCATCCCATCCCATCCCATCCCATCCCATCCCATCCTATCCTATCATTTAGTTCCAACCCCCTTGCCATGGCCAAGGACACCTTCTGACCTGTCCTTGAACATCCCCAGGGAGGAGGCATCCACAACATCCCTGGGTAACCTGTTCCAGAGTCTTATGACCCTCATACTGAGGAACTTCATCTTAAGATGCAGTCTAAGCCTACTTTCCCTCAGCTTCAAACCATTCCCCCCTGTCCTCTTGCTAGACTCCTTCTCCAGCCTTTCTGTAGGATCCTTTCAGGTATTGGAAGGTAGCTCAAAGTGAAAGTTTTGACTTGAAATTAATTCTCACAGTACCCATTAAAACCAATTAATTATCAGAAATATCAATTTATTTGCAGAGGAAACAGGCTGAAGAAGAAAGCCCACTGGGGATTTCTAATGTGGCTAATGTGTCTCTGAGAAATTGCCTTCCCCCTCCTCATTTTGTTGCTCAAAGGCTAAATAGCCTTCACCTCAGACTGCAGCAATGCCACTCTGTATTTCAGAAGGAATCAAACCCCCTGAGCAGAAGGAAATCATTGTCCATGCAAACAGGAAAAAGCTCACATTTTTATTATTAGGGGGGGAAAAATGGATCATTTTGATTAATGACTTCTGTTTGCTCAAGCACTTGTGATTTATATGGCAATTTCACACTTTATTATCCCAGAATCCCAGGAATCTGAATGTGGAACATAAATTAACAGACTTGCAGTGCTAGATGTAATGCCTCTCTGTTCACATTGCCCACCCCAGGAGGGGCTGACTAACCATTTGGGGTGTGGGATACATTAAAGGACACATAAAGCTCTGAAATTTTACTTGCTTCTCATGTATTTTGTGATCAGGGGATGCTAAGTGTCTGTTGTGATGCCATCATCACCTTAGCCAGGGATATCTGATAACTGTACCAGGCAAGGTTTTGTTTGGGTTACTCCCAGCTGAAGCATGGGATTCTCCTTGTGGAGATGCCTCCCATGGGTGCAACCATGAGTCTGTTTCTGGTTTTCCCTGTCAGTGCTTTCAAGTTGAGGCTGGGATAATGCACAAACATCCTTTGGTTATGTGCACAGATTGGAGTTCTAGTTTCTTCTGTCACTGTCCAGGTTTCTCCAGAACCATCAGCCCCTCTCAGCAAGACTCTTGTCTAGTGTCTTCCTCAGTACCATGATCTGATAAGTATGCGTCTTCCTCTGCAGATCTCCATGGCTTCTTACTCACTGTGCCCTGTCTGTTATAACCCTTCTTTTCAGAGAAGTGAGCAGCTAACAGACCCTCTGGTGACCCCTTGCCTCTCAGTGTCTCTAGCCTCAGATGTCAGTAAAACTGCAGGCAAATGCTTGCTGTTCTCTCATCTCTTGCCTTCTCCAGGCCTCTAGTTTGAGTGGTGCAGCAGCAGCAAGGCACTGTTGCCTTTTGTATTTTTCCCCTAGTTTCTGCATTCTTCAGTCTTAGTTCTGCAACTCAGGAAGGTCCTCAGGTAAAATCTGCTCTCTTATCAGATTCTCTTTTCCCTCCTGGCTCTGGATAGGTGCTTTCTCAAGTGTATGGATAGCTTGCTGCCAGGTTCTTCAGGAATTTCCTGCAGATATTCTGCCAGAGGTTGCTTCAGGAAATCCGTTATGATGTCCAGCTTCCTAATTCTGAATTTATCATCTCCAGCTCCCACTTTGTCCTCTTACTCGGGTACATTTAGGAATCTTAACCTACTTGATTCAAAAGAGCCATGAACTTTTGACCTGGCATAACTAAGAAGGCAAGTTCTGAAAGTCTTCAATGACCAGAGTGGTTGAATTAAGTGGGAACAGTCTTCACTACTAGGTATTAGGTCATCCATTTTTTCCCCTGTTTCTTATCCTATAATAAGCAGTGCAAAGTCCTTGCTGTCCAAAGGGACAATCTGAGCTCCTACAAACTCAAAGACTATGCTCACTGAAGGTTTGAAACCATATTCTGGGCTGGAGCACCTCTCCTGTGAGGACAGACTGAAGGAGTTGGGGCTGTTCAGTCTGCAGAAGAGAAGGCTCCGAGGTGACCTCATTGTGGCCTTCCAGTATCTGAAGGGGACCTACAGGAAGGCTGGGGAGGGACTGCTCAGGATCTCAGGTAGTGATAGGACTAGGGGGAATGGAATGAAGCTGGAGGTGGGGAGATTCAGGCTGGATGTGAGGAGGAAGTTCTTCCCCATGAGAGTGGTGAAGCCCTGGAATGGGTTGTCCAGGGAGGTGGTGGAGGCCCCGTCCCTGGGGGTGTTTAAGCCCAGGCTGGCTGAGGCTCTGGCCAGGCTGATCTAGTGTGGGGTGTCCCTGCCCATGGCAGGGGGGTTGGAACTAGATGATCCTTGTGGTCCCTTCCAACCCTGAATGATACTATGATACTATTCCATTGTATTTTTCCTCTTCCCAACCCCTGTGCTGCAGTAAGGGTTTGCTTAAATCAGATTGCACTCAAGGTCTATTTGTTTGTCATTCAGAGTATCATATCTGTTACACCAGCACTCTGCATAGGCTTGGCTAAAATTAGTGTATGGGCCAAGCAAGGAAAAATCTGTGCCTCTGCTGATTCTCAGGGTGTTTGAATATCTTCATTATGGTGAAAGGCTCTTCTCCAAGAAACACAGAGAAATATGCCATGTTCTCAAACATTGTCAATCAAATCATCTCCCCTGGCTAAAAATGTCCTTGTTGCTCTCCACCATTCCCTGAAAGGAGGTTGGAACCCAGTGGGGGTTGGTCTCTTCTCCCTAGTAACAAGTGATGGGAGTAGAGGAAATGGCCTCAAGTTGCACCAGGGCAGGTTTAGGTTGGATATTAGAAGAAAATTCTTCTCTGAAAGGGTTCTCAAACATGGAACAGGCTGCCCAGGGAGGTGGTTGAATCCCCATCCCTGGAGGTGTTTCAAAGAGGCAGAGATGTGGTGCTGAGGGCCATGGTTTAGCCCCAGCCTTGGCAGAGTTAGAGAGTGGTTGGACTGGATGATCTTCAAGGTCTTTTCCAACCAAAGCCACTCTGAGTCTGTGATTCCTGGCCAAAGACAAAATCCCTTAAGTGCTTCTGTTCCTACCTTACAAGCCTGTAGTTATTAAATGATTATTGACTTTAAATACATTGTTTGTGGGGATGACAACTGACCTAAGTTTTAACTGAAAGTGTGTGATTCTTGTTTGTTTGCTCAGGAAAGAGATTCCACCTGAAGAAGTGAAACACTCAGACAGAGAGCAGGCAAAGCGAATCGTGTACTCCGTGGTTTATGGAGCAGGTACGCATTTTCAGACCCTAAAAACCACCCCAACCAGCTACAACAGATTCAACCTTTCTGCATAATTTATATCAGGAAAGTGAATTTGCAAAGGTGAATACAAGCTGGACAGAATATTACATCTTTCTTTTCCTCAGGGATTATGAAATGATCCAAAATGATCCAATTAGCACAGCCACACTGACACAGACAAAGCTGATGCTGATGTTTGGATTTATTTGCTGCTGGTGTAACTGAAGCAGTTGTGTTTGTCTCAGATTAGTTTCATTCTGAGTGGATTTTGCAGTAGATACACATAGTTGAGGATAACTGAGATTTAATGCCCTGGAATGAAGTTACAAACTCTGATAGAGTCTCAAAACATGTTTATAGAATCACAGAATGGCTGAGGTTGGAAGTGACCTCTGCAGGTTGTCAGATCCAGTCCCCCTGCTCAAGGAGGCACATGTAGAGCCACTTGCCCAGCACCCTGTCCAGACAGCTTCTGAATGTCTCCAAGGGTGGAGACTAAGTCACCATCCCTGGAGGTGTTCAAGAGGGGATTGGAAGTGGCACTTGGTGCCATAGTTTAGTCATGAGCTCTGTGGTGACAGTTTGGACTTGATGATCTTTGAAGTCTCTTCCAGCCTTGGTGATTCTGTGATTTCATGATTCTGTGACTCCACAATCCCCACCATTCTATGATTCTTTGTTAAAAACCAAGGAAGAGTCTCATTATGTCTAGGAGTTGATACTTTACACCAAATACTGAGAGGAGCTGCTGTGTTTTGCTTTGTTTGGAGCAATTCAATTCACCTTTTCTAATTGCCTCAGTCAGCTTGCAGAACTAAGGCAACCTAAATGTCTGTAAGGGGGAACTCTCTTTAGAAACATGCATAAGGAATCAATTCCATTTAGTAGCAGTATGTCCAAGCCCTAAAGTGGCACAGAGGGATGTCAAGGTGTTGGAATGAAAAGCAGAAGAAGCAATTATATTTTTAGTTTTGGAAGTTGGCATTATAGAGTGGAGAACACTGAAACTCACAGGCTGCTCCTAATGATTCCCCTGGCACAGATAGCTCCAGGAGAGTGCTCAGGGAAGCTTTAGGCCCCTCCTGAGCTCCTGCCTTGTGGAACATGACCTGGTGTAATTAGAAGGCTGTGCATTCCTCACTTTGTGCTTTCCAGGAACTGCATTTCCCTGGAACCTTTCAGACTTCCATACTGATGTGGTAGCTTCATTTTCCTAATATTCCATGCAATACTTTGCTCAGCATATAAACAGTTCCTTAAATGGCTGACATGGTCAAACCTGGATGTTACAGTTCTCTAAGGAAGCCACAGCCAAGTCCTAGCTGTTACCATTATGTGCTTTAGCAGATAGATTTGTCATCTGCTAACCCAGGAAGAAGATCCAAATTAATTGGATGTCAAATAAAACTACAGACCTATTATAGTTCAGCAAGAGTCACCCTGGAGGTCTTTTGAATTCTTTCGTCCAGTACTTTGTCCAGACTGGTCTTAGTAGTATCATAGTAGTATCATAGTAGTATCATTCAGGGCTGGAAGGGACCACAAGGATCATCTAGTTCCAACCCCCCTGCCATGGGCAGGGACACCCCACACTAGATCAGGCTGGCCAGAGCCTCAGCCAGCCTGGGCATAAACACCTCCAGGGACGGGGCCTCAACCACCTCCCTGGACAACCCATTCCAGGGCTTCACCACTCTCATGGTTAAGAACTTCCTCCTCACATCCAGCCTGAATCTCCCCACCTCCAGCTTCATTCCATTCCCCCTAGTCCTATCACTACCTGATATCCTGAGAAGTCCTTCCCCAGCCTTCCTGTAGCCCCCTTCAGATACTGGAAGGCCACAATTAGGTCACATTGGAGCCTTCTCTTCTCCAGACTGAACAGCCCCAACTCCTTCAGTCCATCCTCATATGAGAGGTGCTCCAGCCCTCTGCTCATCCTTGTGGCCCTTCTCTGTAGCTCAGTGCAAACCCTGGCATGAGTGAGAACAAAATGCTCCAGAACTGTTCTGCAGTGCACATCAGAGTGACAGTGATGGCATTTAGGTGGCTGAAACCTTCTCTTGTTCGAATATGCCAGGGAATTTTTCTTGACAGGTTTGCTGTGACAATAACTCTTCTGTGCCTCGGTGCCTCGAGACGTCGCCCCTCAGCTTATGTTCTTGTGCAGACACAGTGCAGGGTTTGTGTTGCTGTGCAGCTGACATAAATATCTCTGTCTTTCAAACCTCCTGTGACTAATGTTGACGCGTGTTTTATTTTTGCTGGAGCTGTTTGGTTCACAAATGGGTTTGAAGAGTACCTCTTAGGTGGAGTTTTCACACTCTGGAAAACTGCCTTCAGCTTTTCTTCCACCTTTTCCCATCAATGCTCTTAGATCCAACATAGAATCACAGAGTGGCTGAGGTTAGAAGGGACCTCAGAGATCATCTACTCCAACCTCCCCGTCATGGGTAGGGACACCTCTCAACCAGACTCAGCTGCTCAAGACCTCATGCAGCCTGGCCTTGAACACCCCAAGGAGCAGGCATCACAGTATCACCAAGGTTGGAAGACACCTCAAAGATCATCAAGTCCAACCTATCACCACAGACCTCATGACTAAACCATGGCACCAAGTGCCACATCCAATCCCCTCTTGAACGCCTCCAGGGATGGTGACTCCCCCGCCTCCCTGGGCAGCACATTCCAATGGCAAATAACTCTCTCAGTGAAGAACTTTCTCCTCACCTCGAGCCTAAACTTCCCCTGGCACAGCTTGAGACTGTGTCCTCATTCTGGTGCTGGTTGCCTGAGAGAAGAGACAACTCCCTCCTGGCTACAACCACCCTTCAGGTAGTTGTAGACAGCAAACAGTGTAATCCAGAGCCTCCCTGGGCAGCCTGTTCCACAGTCTCAGCACCCTTGTGCTGAAGAACTTCTTCCAAAGATCCAGTCTGAATCCTTGTCCTGCCCTGATGAAAAGTCCCTCTGCATCCTTCCCGTAGGATCCCTTCAGGTATTGGACAGCAGCTCTAAGGTCCCCCTGGAGTCTTCTCTTCTCCCCAGGCTAAGCCATTCTATGAACCTATGATTTCTATGATTCTGTGGTTTCTGTTCTGCTTTATTACCTTATAAAGCTAATTTCTTTGCCACCAGGTAAGGAATGTCTTGCTGACCGCCTGGGAATTACTCCTCCTCAAGCCAGCCAATTTATAGAGAGCTTTATGCAGAAATACAAGAAACTGCATGAATTTACAAAGAGAACCATTGAAGAATGCAGAAACAAAGGTAAGCCAGAGTCTGTAAGCATGTTTTTGTTTACTCATCAGTGGGGGAGACAGAGATTTACCTTAACCCAAATTCAATTACAGGAGGAGAGAAAAAAACGAAGGGGACTTTATTTCTTGGTGAATCAGGGCTTTTCTCTTTTTTAACCCTAAGCTGGTTAAACCTGTCTGCCTATTCTCACAAAGATGCTAACAGAATAAGACATCTGTTCTCAGAGTGAACCCTACCTCATGTCAAGTCACACTGCATCATTTTGACACATGATGTACTCCAACAGAAAAAAGCCCAAGGAATCTTTTCCTGAATAAATATCCTACGTGGCTGCTGGACCATGGAAGTTAGGATAGAATAGAATAGAATAGACCAGACCAGACCAGACCAGACCAGGTTGGAAGAGACCTTTGAGATCATTGAGTCCAACCTATAATCCAACACCATCTAATCAACTAAACCATGGCACCAAACACCCCATCCAGTCTCTCCCTAAACACCTCCAGTCATGGTGACTCCACCACCTTCCTGGGCAGCACATTCCAATGGGCAATCACTCTTTCTATGAAGAACTTCTTCCTAACATCCAGCCTAAACCTCCCTGGCATGGCTTGAGACTGTGTCCTCTTGTTCTGGTGCTGGTTGCCTGGGAGAAGAGACCAACCTCTGCCTGTTTACAACCTCCCTTCAGGGAGTTGTAGAGAGCAATAAGATCTCCCCTGAGCCTCCTCTTCTCCAGGCTAAGCAACCCCAGCTCCCTCAGCCTCTCCTCACAGGGCTGTGCTCCAAATCCCTCTCCAGCTTTGTTGCCCTTCTCTGGACAGGTTCCAGCAACTCAACGTCTTTCCTAACCTGAGGGGCCCAGAACTGGACACAGGACTCAAGGTGTGGCCTAACCAGTGCTGAGTACAGGGGCAGAATGACCTCCCTGCTCCTGCTGGCCACACTGTTCCTGATACACTCCAGGATGCCATTGGCCTTCTTGGCTACCTGGGAACACCGCAGGCTCCTGTTTAGCCTACTATCAACCAGTACCCCCCAGGTCCCTTCCTGCCTGGCCCAGCCAGTCAGCCAAAGAGTCAATTTACAGAGCCCTTTTCTTGTTTTTTTAACCACACTTTCTTTTTGCATCAGTCAGAGTTTCTGTTCTTGAAATTCAGGTGGTATCTGTGGTGACAGATGTGTGCAGAGTGCTTCTTGGAGCCAGCAGCTGCAAACTCTTCTTGCATCAAATTTGTTGGTAGTCTACATATTCATTTATATTTAGGGAATCCTGGGAGCGTAGTAATTAGAGGAGAGAAAAATATAGCTGCTTGAAATATTGTCTTTTAACAGCTAATTAGCAGAACTGTCAAAATCTCTTTTTTTGTTGTTGTTGTTATTTCTTAATAAGGGTAGACAGTTCTAAGGCATTTTGTAGAAACAGTAAGTTTCCAATATATTATTACCCATCATGGTGTGTGTTGTAATAGAGATGCATAACTTTCAGTCATGAAAAGGGATAATGTGCCTTCCTTTTGGTTTTGCTACTTTGTAGGTCTTAAAAATTCTCCTGGAAGCATGACCAGTTGTCATGCAGTTGCATTCTTTTGTTCATTAATATCACTAAAGACTGAAAAGCTACTTTTCAGCTACAATTAAGCTCAACAAATCTAGTAAGGTATTGCACAGAATCCTAGAATAGAATAGAATAGGAGTAGAATAGAATAGAATACCTCCCTTCAGGTAGTTGTAGACAGCAATAAGGTCACCCCTGAGTCTCCTCTTCTCCAGGCTAAGCAACCCCAGCTCCCTCAGCCTCTCCTCATAGGGCTTGTGTTCCAAGCCCCTCCCCAGCTTTGTTGCCCTTCTCTGGACATATTCCAGCAAGTCAACCTCCTTCCTAAACTGAGGGGCCCAGAACTGGACACAGGACTCGAGGTGTGGCCTAACCAGTGCAATGTACAGGGGCTCAGGTTGGAACCTGCAACCCCCCTGCCATGGGCAGGGACACCTTCCACTAGCCCAGGTTGCTCAAGGCCTCATCTAACCTGACCTTGGAAACCCCCCAGAGAGGAGGCATCCACAACCTCCCTGGGCAACCTGTTCTGAGTCTCACCACCCTCTTCCTAACACGTTTACGAAATGGTTTTGTTCTGCTGACAACCACAACAGTAATTTGGGATGAAGGCACTTTTGTTAGTGTGTTGGGATACATGTTCAGGAGGATTCAGGAACTGGATTCAGGATTATATGGCTCAGAATCAATAGCAGAAGGAAGAGAGTCCTCCTGAGACACAGACCAGTGCAGAGGAGGTTTGACACTGGTGGTCCATCAGGTTGATCCTGAATCACAGAATCATGACAGTTGGAAAAGACCCCTAAGATCACCCAACCGTAACCCAACCTCCATGGCCACTGAACTAAATCCTGAAGCACCACATTTGTACACTACTCGGACACCTCCAGGGGTGGTGACTCCACCACCTCCCTGGGCAGCCTGTTCCAATACCTGACCACTCTCTCAATAAAGAAGCTTTCCTTAATGTCCAATCTAAACCTCCCCTGGCACAATTCAAACCCGTTTCCTCTCAATGGTTCGACTCGATCATCTCTGGAGGTCCCTTCCAACCCATACCATTCTGTGATTCTGTGGTCTCCAGTGAGAGTTCCTGGGTAGTCAAGGTGATCAGAAGTCTAATGAAAGATTTTGTAATGATATATTTTTAGCAATGATTAATTTTTCTTAGGGAAGATGTTGAGTTTGGAAGGCAAGCTGGGATAAAGCTTCGCCTGTGTTATTCTCACGTCTCTTTTCCCCTCTCAACTCCTCTCACTTGCCATCCAAAATAGTTGCAAAATACATCCTGAAGCTCTCCCTGTGTTTTCTTGTGCTCCTTTTAAACTAAAACCCCCACCACTCTAGGGCTGAGGAGGTTTGGCTGTGAGAGGGACATAAAAATACTCCATAAAGAAGATGGGGGAGGGGGGGGGGAGGGGGAAGTGTTAGAACTTTTCCCCCCCCCAGCCTATTTGATCATTTGGGGAAATATTCATTAATGATATAATCACTCTACAAATTGATTTTTTTTCCCCTCTTCTATTCCCAATTAAACTATTCATTGCATGGAAAGCTCTAATTATGGCTGCCAATAGATAGTTAATTCTGCTAGGTATTTATAGTTCCAGCTCCCACAGAGTGAGTTTGCTGGTGTTTCAAGCAGACCTTCCTGCTGGAACTAGAGCTTTAATGAACACAAGATTTCCTTGTCTTGCATCTACCAGTGCTCTGAATGAAGTAAGTCACAGCCCAAAAATACAGTAAGAATTGAAGGTTTAAATACAAGAAGTTCTGAATGTTTTCAGAGGGCTCTACAGCTCCCTGAAAGGAGGCTGGAGTGAGGTGGGGGTTGGTCTCTTCCAGGTGATACGAGGAGAGGAAATGGCCTGAAATTGTGCCAGAGTTGGTTTAGATTGGAGATTAGGAAAAATTTCTTCATAGAATGACTGTTCAGGCATTGGAACAGGCTGCCCAAGGAGGTGGTGGAGTCACCATCCCTGGGGACATTCAAGAGACCTGTGGACATGGCACTTTGGGTCATGGTTTAGTGGCCGTGATGGTGTTGGGTTGGACTTGATGACCTTAGAGGGCTTTTCCAACCCAAACAGTTCCATGATTCTGTATTCCATGGGCTCAGGCAGCACATCATTACTAAACTCCATGCTATCTTCAGAGAGAAATGTGGAGGTTTTCCCTTATCTTAGATGACTCTAAGAACACTGACTTCTCTTTACAACCCTGCAAGGCTACGTGGTTTCCATGATGGGACGCAGAAGACCCCTGGCTAATATCAGCGCCCAGGATTACAAACTACGCACTCAAGCAGAGAGGCAGGCTGTCAATTTTGTTGTTCAAGGTAAAGAAATCTTCCTCCCTGCCTTCCTACTTACCTCCCCAGCTCTTTGTGCTTGGCTTTACTGGTAATCTCAAAAGAATGAATATTCTAGGTGTCCACTGTAGTGGCTCACTGAGGCAGGAGTTTGACACGAAAGAGATGATACTATATGTTCTATAGAAATAACAGAATGGAATGGAATAGACTAGAATATTTATAGCTGTTGTATATTTTATCTATCACCCTCACTGGAAAGAATTTCATCCTAATCTCCAGTCTAAATTTCCCCTCTTCAAGCTTCAATCCATTCTCTCTCATCCCATCACTACAAGCCCTTGTAAAAAGTCCCTCCCCAGCTCTCCTGTAGCCCCCTTCAGGTACTGGAAGGCTGCTCTAAGATCTCTCTGGAGCCTTCTCTTCTCCAGGCTGAACAGCCCCAACTCTCTCATCTTACCCCCATAGGGGAGGTTCTCCATCCCTCTGACTATCTTTTTGGCCCCCTGTGGACCTGCTCCAGCAGTTCCACATCCTTCTTAGGCTGGGGGCGCCAGAACTGAAGGCATTGCAGCAGGTGGGGGTCTCAGTAGAGCAGAGGGGCAGGATCCCCTCCTTCTCCTGCTTCTCTCACTGCTTTAGATCACAGTATCACAGCATCACAGTATAACTTAGGTTGGAAAGGACCTCGAGGATCATTGAGTCCAACCTACCAACACAGACCCCATGACTAGACCATGGCACCAAGTGCCACATCCAATCTCCTCTTGAGATGCAGCTAGATGCAGCTAGATGCAGCTCAGCTCAGCCTTCTGGGCTGCCAGTGGTTGTTGCTGGCTCATGGGGAGTTTTTATCAGCTGACACCCTAAGTCCTCCTCTTCCAGACTGCTCTTGAGCCACCCCTCACCCAGCCTGTATTTGTGCTTGGGGTAGCTTGACTAACAGTTGTGCTCAAGTGATGGCTGCCTTGGTGTTGTAGGCACCCAACTGTAGAATTGGAAAATATCCTTCTAAAATTTGCAGCAGATTGCTTGGAGCACTGGGCTTGTCTGCACAACCTTATCCAGAGCCCAGGTCATCTGGGTTTCCATCCAGCTGGCCAGCAGCCCTCTCCACTTGAAGGCACAATGCTTGAATCCTGCTGAGTGTACAGTGCAGCATTAATAAAACCACACAGGCTTCTGAGCAGCACTTGCTTGTGTCCCATCTGTCCAGAGAGCTTGGAGCTGAGGCAAAGATATCAGAGGACTGTCCACCAAACACTTCCATGTACCTACAATCATGAGATTATCCTATTTCATTATCAGTTCAAATAGCAGTGGAGGAGAGATCTGCTGAAAACCAGTGAAACTCTTATTCCAAACATGTCATATTAGAAGGTGTGCTGAAGCAAGGGTTAAAAAAAACCCCAAACTCTGAAAGATTCAGTATTCCCAGCTTAAAATGGATTACAATTTCATTCTAGACTACAAGGAGCTTTGAATTTCAGGATTTCAGCTCTAAGAGATAATGCTTTATGACTGGAAGAACTTTCTAAATGAGGCTAAAACATTTTATCACAGTCTGCTAAACTGGATTTAATAAATGGGCTTTATAATTGCATCTAATGTATTGTTATTTCCCAGCAGAGGATCCTTACCCTTTGCCTACCTGGCTGGTTTTTTATCCTTGCTCTGGAAAGTGAAAGAATTCAGAATGCATTGAGTTAGGAAGATGTCTATGGGCTAGGAAATGGAGGCTATCTGATGGGGCAGGAGGGTTATGGCTTCCAATGCTTACTTAAAAGGCTGTGTCTGTATTTCATCTGATAAATCTTTATGTAAGATACATTAAGCCCCTGCTGCATGGCTCAGAGCAGAGCCCCTCACCAAACCGCCAGCCTGGGGAATCGTTTTGCCTCTTGATCACCAGGAGTACGTCATCTCCTCTGTAACATGACACTGCTTTCTGCACCACTGCCCTTAACACTGGAGTGTAATGAATATACATTGCCTGCACATGGAAATGAAGAGGCATAAAATTAGGTTTCCAAAGGGAAGTGCAGCACTGAAACGATGTCCTAACCTTTTGTGACATGTGAAACCTTAATGGATTCAGAGGCCATTTTTAATTCCTCTGTAGATAATTTCAGACTTTTTAAGACAAAGACATTTGTCACCTCGTGACCAGTGGCTGACAAATTCACCTTTAATTAACACATCATTTCATGTGGTTGTTTTCTGGCTTTGATTACTGTTTTCTGGCTTTAATTGCTGTTTATGGCTCTTATGAGCTGTTTCATCGATGACGTGTATCCAATCCACTAGTTTTGCAGATTACAATCCAGGATCTTCAGGTATTTGTCATTGCTCTGCCATATTTCCAAGAACAGAATGTTCCAGTCACATGCTTTAAATTAAAAGCAGATTGCTTTCTCTTCTAGGCTCTGCAGCTGATCTCTGTAAGATGGCTATGGTGGAGGTTTTTACCTCTGTTGTCAGTTCTCCGACTTTAACAGCCAGGTTAGTAGTGAATGACTTACTCTGGTGAGATCCCACCTGGAGTACTGCCTCCAGCTCTGGAAATCTCAGCATAGGAAGGACATGGACCTAATGGAGTGAGTCCAGAGGAGGCTATGAAGATGATCAGGGGGCTGGGGCACTTCTGAGCACAGCTGAGGGAGTTGGGGTTGTTCAGCCTGGAGAAGAGAAGGCTCCAGGGAGACCTTAGAGCAGCTTTCCAGTACCTGAAGGGGGCTGTTCCCAAAGGCCTGCAGTGATAGGATGAGAGGCAATGGTTTGAAATGAGAGAAGAGCAGATTTAGATTGGATGTTAGGAGCAAGTTCTGCACCATGATGGTGGTGGAACACTGCAACAGGTTTTCCAGGGAGGTAGTTGAGGCCCCATCCCTGGAGATAGTCAAGGTCATGCTTGACAAGGCTCTGAGCAACCTGATCTAGTGCAGGATGTCCCTGCTGATTGCAGGGGGGTGGGACTAGATGACCTTTGGAGGTCCCTTCCAACCCAAGCCATTCTATGTTTCTATGACTGCAAAACTCTTTCCTTTTAAACCACCATCATGGCAAGGAATGTTTCTGGCATTTTAAGCAGCTATAGGAATATCCTTTGTGCCTCTGAATCTTTTAACAAGCAAGGACTTGTGGGATGGTTTTATACATTCCAAGTTTTATCTTTGTGCTTAAATGGTTGGCTCTGTAAATCTATCCCAAGGCAATGAAGTGCTCTGGGGCCACTGAATCTCAGTCAGATGCAGTTCAGTGGCAGTTCCACATCTTTGAAATCAAGCCCTCTGATCATATCCTTCCTCTATTTTGAGTGCATTGTATAATGGGAATTGAACATTCAATGGGCTGGGAAAAACCCAGGAATCAGGAAACCAGTGCTCAAGCAAAATAAATGAACTGGGGGGGAGTTTTGTTCTTGTATAGATGGCTTTCCTTTGCTTAAGGAAAGCTAGGTCATCATGATTTTGTTCTGGTGTGACTGCTCATAGTTGGGTAGGAGATCACAGAATGTCCTCAAGATTTTTATGCCACTGGCAGAAATAATGAAGTCTGCTTTTCCTGGGCTGAAAGCTGGAGGGGCTGGTGCAGAGTTAGCCAGTCAGCATTATTATTATTATTATAGAAAGAGACTTTGAAGGCAAACATGCAGGAAAAAAACCCACAAACAAACAAACAACAAACCCAAACAAGTGGATTCTCATCTTTTGTGATGCTGTAGTCAACAGTCCAGCAGAACATCGATTTTTGCAGTAGAAGGTCAGATAAAAGCAGAGTTAGCAGGCAGTGCAGAGCATCAGTGTTTCTGAGGAGAGGAAATGATCAAACATCCAAGTGCTGGGTTCTGCACATTGGCCACAGCAACCCCATGCAGAGCTACAGGCTGGAGACAGTGGCTGGAGAGCAGCCAGGCAGAGAGGGACCTGGGGGTCGATGGTAGGCTGAACATGAGCCAGCAGTGTGCCCAGGCAACCAAGAGGGCCAATGGCATCCTGGCCTGCATCAGGAACAGTGTGGCCAGCAGGAGCAGGGAGGTCACTCTGTCCCTGTACACTGCACTGGTTAGGCCACACCTCAAGTCCTGTGTCCAGTTCTGGGCCCCTCAGTTTAGGAAGGAGGTTGACTTGCTGGAATATGTCCAGAGAAGGGCAACAAAGTTGGTGAGGGGTTTGGAACACAGCCCTGTGAGGAAAGACTGAGGGAGCTGGGGTTGCTTAGCCTGGAGAAGAGGAGACTCAGGGGTGACCTTATTGCTCTCTACAACTACCTGAAGGGAGGTTGTAGACAGGCAGAGGTTGGTCTCTTTTGCCAGGCAGCCAGCACCAGAACAAGAGGACACAGTCTCAAGCTGTGCCAGGGGAGGTTTAGGCTGGATGTTAGGAAGAAATACTACACAGAGAGAGAGACTGCCCATTGGAATGGGCTTCCCTGGGAGGTGGTGGAGTCACCATCACTGGAGGTGTTCAGGAGGAGACTTGATAGGGGGCTTGGTGCCATGGGTTAGTTGATTAGGTGGTGTTGAATTAGTTGATAGGTTGGACGTGATGATCTTGAAGGTCTCTTGCAACCTGGTCTGGTCTGGTCTATTCTATTCTATTCTGTTCTGTTCTGTTCTGTTCTGTTCTGTTCTGTTCTGTTCTATTCTATTCTATAACCTTAGCTGTAGCAGCCATGGCTTGAGGACTTCAATTGGAGTTTAGGTCAGTGCAAAGTAACAGCCTTCCAAACAGTCCTTGCCATGAAGTGTAACATCTCAGCCAGCCAATCCCCTGTGTGTGTTTGTGTTGGTATTTTTTTTGACCAGGGTTTCAAAATGTCATTTCTAGTTACAACTATAAATTACAGGTGCTGAATTCTAAGGAGGACTCACTCCTGTGCCCAAAATAAAGGTTTTTCTAAGTGTTCTTGAAAGGTTTTGGGCAAAATGCTTTTGAACTATTACAAAACAGCCCAGGAAATGAGTGGTCTGCTAGTGCAAATCTGAAATGGGAAATGGTTCTTTGGTGGAGATACTGCAGGCATTCAACCATCCATTTCTGCCTGAAATGTTGGATCAGGGCCTGTAGCATACTGCAGGCTATGTTTTGGGGAGATTGTCTCACTGAAAAGGAGGCTGAGGGGAGACCTTCTCACTTGACAATTCCCTGAAAGGAGGTTGGAACCAGGTAGGATTTGATCCTTCTCTCTGTTAACAAGTGATAGGATGAAAGGAAATGGCCTCAAGCTGCACCAGGGGAGATCTGGTTGGACATTAGAAGAAACTTCTTCCCAGAGAGGGTTCTCAAAGACTGGAGGAGGCTGCCCAGGGAGGTGGTTGAATCCCCATCCCTGGAGGTGTTTCAGAGAGGCAAATGCATGATGCTGAGGGCCATGGTTTAGCCCCAGCCTTGGCAGAGTTAGAGAATGGTTGGACTCAGTGATCCTAGAAGGCTTTTCCAACCAAAAGAATTATTTGAGTTCATGATTTCAATTCTTTATGCTGCCTGAGTTGTGCAAAGAGACCAGAATCTGGCAACTGGGGCCTGCTTGAAAGTTTCTTTAGCGAGTTGAACTTTGAGTGAAGTCAGTGACAGAGCAGCTGCCTAACGAGCTGCCAACAGCATGGGGGCATGTGGAAGTGGTGAGAGGGCAAAGGATGTTCTCCCTTCTGCAGCTCCTACCTAGCACACGCATCTTTAGGTTCAGTAGCTGGCTGGTTGTTGTAAGTCTGAGAGCCCCACACATTCGTGACTAATGCTGTGTCTCCTAAAGCTTGTGAATGTTCTCTTCTCTCAGCAGAAGAGTTTTCTTGGGTTGTCCTTTCTCAAAATGATCTCTTTTAAAGAAGCAGTGTCACTAAATAGCCAAGCAGGGAACATGGGAAAGTGTTGAAGTTTTACACATTGAATTTCCTGGTGCTGTGAAAGCAGAGGGGAATGGCGAGACCAGACATCAGGGAAGTGTCACTGCCTGGCCTTAACTCCTATCATAAATGTCACAGCTGGGAAAGACAAGGCCTGCAAAGACATCTAAAAGAGACAGACTGTTTTAAACTGGAGTGTTGAACTCCTGCCAGCCATTAACAGCTGGATGGCTTTGCTAAAGGAGAGAGCTTTTTCATAGTCACTAATGGCTCCTTGCTGTAATATTTAGCAGGTACTTAGAAGCCAAGCTTCTCAGGAAGGCACCATCAGTGCCTTTATGCACTATGTGAACTTGGATGGATGATGGCATTTGAAAGCATCACTGTGGTCCTGCCAAAAGAGTATGGGACTGAAACTTGTCTGCCAGGTGACACTCAGTTATTTTTGCAGTGGTCTGTTCCCTGATTTCCTTATCAGTCAAGTCAGGATAATGATCCTAACATCCTTTGTACAGTGCTTTGACAAATATTGTTCGAAGGAAGCATGCACACACGTGGTGCTGTTGTGGTAACAGTAGGAATGCACAGCAGCTCTTCCAGAATAAGAAATACAACCAGTCTCCTGTTGCCAGCACATCAGATCATGCTCATTCCAAAGACAGCACACTACTAGCTTTGCTTGCATCTTCACCCCCTGGTTAAGTTGTTAAGTTTGGGTTGGTTTGGTTTTTTCTTTTGGTCTGTGGAGGTTTTTTCCCCCCCTTTTTGAACTTCTAATTTGGGAAGCAGAATTTTCACTGTGAACAGCATAGCAAAGTGAAATGTCTTTTGTGTGTGCTTTAGAAGTGATTTGGAACCCCAGATTTACACAGGGAGACAGGGTGCTCTTAGCCACAGCCAAGCAGTGCCTAACAGTCAGCATTCTGTCTTCCTTACCTTCAAAGTAAAGTTTTTAAGAAAGGAGGAAATTCTAGATAAGATCACACAGGTTTTAGTCTCAATGTGCAGGGATGTTTGTAATCTTGGCTACTGACAGCCCTGCATCCATGTTTCATACTCTGAAGGCTCTTCAGCTGTGACCAAGCCTTGACCCAACAGTGTGAGGCTTTGTTTTTGTAGAACTAGTGGTCAGGAGGTTTTCAGTCATTGTAGTGGTCAGGAGATTTCCAATGATTGTTGGCACATCTGATACTGCATTTGGAAGTCAGGGACAGGTACTCAAGTTACATTTTCATGACTCTTCAGCAGAGTCTCCCTCTTGATGAAATGGTATAGTCCACTTCGACTAGTAACAAGAGATGGGATGAGATGAAGTGACCTCAAGTTGCACCAGGGCAGGTTTAGGATGGATATTAGAGGAAAAACTCTTCCCTGACAGGGTTCTGAATGACTGGAACAGGCTGCGTAGGGAGGTGGGTGAATCCCCATCCCTGGTGGTGTTTCAAAGTGGCAGAGATGTGGTGCTAAGTGACATGGTTTAGCCCCAGCCTTGATAGAGTTAGAGAATGGCTGGACTCAGTGGTATTAGAGTTCTTTTCCAACCCAAGTGATTCTATGAAAGGCAATACATGTGATAAGGAGCTGTCATTAGTGTGGCTTATCTGCTGGCATCACTGTTACCATCTCTGCATTTTGTGTGGCACTGACAAGCAATCAATGTGATATCTTCAGACTTCTTCCATATTAGCCAGGGTCTTAAGATGCTGCTCTGCTGCTGCTGGCCTAGCAGCTTGCTGAAAATGTGCTGCTGATGTAAATGATCCAAGTGCTAGCTTTTACCTCTCTGCTCCAATTTACAGAACCTCCACACAATTTTTCCTGCCAGGCAGATGACAGCAAAAAAAAAAACCCCAACAAACCCAAAACCCAACCACAAAACTTCTGCAGTGAAATCAAGGCATAGAGTAGGAGCTGAAGGAAAAGTTTATGGAATTGATGAGAGTGGAAAGGTACTTGGTGAACTCAGTTGTAGTCACATTCAGTATTAAAAACATCAGTGGCAGACACACAAACTTGGTAAGAAAGAACTTTGCTGCTGGAAAAATGTGGAAGAATTGCTGCCTGTAGCAGTTCTTGTAAAATTATCACTTTGCAAACTGAGAATGCACTGATGTTTCCCAAAGCCCACCTGGCACTACATGGACTTCTCAGAAAGCCACAAGGGGTTATAACATCCCAACCACATGCAAATGAAGTTTAACAAGTCCAAAGAACTGTTGAGTAATTTGGTGTGAATCCAACAATTCAGCTTTCTCACCAATTTATTGTTCTTCCAGCACTGGACCTGTGCCACAAACACACAGCTTTAGTTCTCAGCATGTCTGGAGCCTTCTTAAAGGGACAAGCTCAGCAAAAGGCCACATAT
Organism: Melanerpes formicivorus; assembly: GCF_026170545.1. Lineage (NCBI taxonomy): Eukaryota > Metazoa > Chordata > Aves > Piciformes > Picidae > Melanerpes > Melanerpes formicivorus. The sequence continues at coordinate 10,694,130 of NW_027142370.1, read as the reverse complement.
AAAGGAATGATCCAAAATGGATCTTTCAGTGCTTTTCAGTAGCTGCAGATGTTGGAGGTTTTCAGAGAATCCTGGAATGGCTCAGGTTGGAAGGGCTCTCAGAGAACATCTGCTCCAACCTCCCCAGTATGGGCAGGGACACCTCTCAGCTAGACTCGGCTGCTCAAGGCCTCATCCAACCTGGCCTTCAACACCTCCAGGAAGGAGGCAGCCACAGCCTCCCTGAGCAGTCTATTCTAGAGTCTCACCACCCTTGTACTAAAGAACTTCTCCCTAGGATCCAGTCTAAACCTCATCTCCCTCAGCTTGAAACCATCCCCCCTTCTCCTGTCTATAGAGACCTTTATGAAAAGTCCCTCTGCAGCCTTCCCGTAGGATCTCTTCAGGTACTGGAAGGCCACTATTAGGTCCCCCCAGAGTCTTCTTTTCTCTGAGCCAAACAGCCCCAGCTCCCTCAGCCTATCCTCATAAGCAGAGGTGCTCCAGCTCTTGGATCATCTTTGTGGCCTCCTCTGGACTTGCTCCATCAGCTCTGTGTCCTTTTGAACACCTCTACTATGAGGAGGGATGGTGCAGATTATCTCTAAGGTCCCTTCCAACTTCAGCCATTCTGTGACTCTGTGATTAGTAGTACCAGCAAAAGATTAATACAGTTTTAGTGTAGGATCATTGAGATTTCTAAGAAGAATCAGATCCAACATCCATCTGGTCCATTATGGCTGAGTGTGGCCAGTAGCAGATGCTTCAGGAGGAAGGTGTAAGATTCGTAGTAGGAGAGCAGTCTGCAGATTTTCATCTTCTGGGGATGAGCCTCAAGTTCTGTCACAGAAGATTTAAAAGTCTTCCCTCCCAAATCATTTAATGTCATAATTGCTAAATGTTCTTGCAGTCCATACAAGTGTTTGTCACAGGAGCAACCATTCTGGCTGTTGCTGTTGAAGCACTTCATTAGATGACTTAACCCCCAATGCTCTATTAAATATTACTTTATTAAGTACCAATTTGTTAACTATTACTTTATTAAGTATCTATTTGTTCAATGTTAAATTATGAAGTACCCATTTCTCACATTTTCAAGTCATTAAGTTCTTAGTTTTCCATTGCAAAACATCAATATCTTTCTATTTGTTGTGGTGCTGTTTGTTTATTTGGCTGGTTGTTTTTTTGGCCTTTTTTTCCCCATATTCCCCTATTTATCTGATTATTTTTTTTTAGTGTATTTCCTTGTGAACCCTTACCAGCTTTTGTGCTCTTTGGGGAATTGTTTGTAACTTGTTATACACAAAGCTTTAAACATCTGCTCTCCTAACTGCAATTTTGAAGTGTCTCCTTGTCATAGGATTACAGGATGCTTTGGTTTGGAAGGGACCTGTAAAGATCATCTAGATGACAGAGTCACAGAATGATAGGGGCTGGAAGGGACCTTAAAGATCATCCAGGCTAACCCCTCTGCCAGAGCAGTGCACTTAGGGCAGGTCTCACAGGAACACATCCAGTTGGGTTTTGATTGTCTCCAGAGAAGGAGACTCCACAACCTCTCTGGGCAGCCTGCTCCAGTGTGTTGTCACCCTCACAGTGAAAATATGTTTCCTTCTGTGCCCATGGAACCTCCTCTGCTCCAGCTTGCACCCATTGCCCCTTGTCCTATTGTTGGACATCACTGAACAGAAGCTGGCTCCATCCTCCCGATGCTGCCCTGCCCATCTCTATAAACATTAATGAGGTCACACCTCAGGCTCCAAGCTAAAGAGCCCTCAGCCTGTCCTCAGCAGGGAGATGTTCCACTGCCTTCAGCATCTTTCTGGCTCTGCTGGACTCTTTCAAGCAGTTCCCTGAGGTCCTTCTTGAACTGAAGGGCCCAGAACTGGACACAATATTTCAGATGCAACCTCACCAGGGCAGAGCAGAGTTCCTACCCCCCCTCATTATCCAATTAGAAGTTTCAAATTCAAAGTGAAACATGGTGTTATCAACAGTTTCATAGTTTCATAGTTTCATTCAGGGTTGGAAGGGACCACAAGGATCATCTAGTTCCAAACCCCCTGCCACGGGCAGGGACACCCCACACTAGATCAGGCTGGCCAGAGCCTCATCCAGCCTGCTCTTAAACACCCCCAGGGACGGGGCCTCGACCACCTCCCTGGACAACACATTCCAGGGTTTCACCACTCTCATGGTGAAGAACCTCCTCCTCACATCTAGCCTGAATCTCCCCACCTCCAGCTTCATTCCATTCCCCCTAGTCCTATCACTACCTGAGATCTTGAGAAGTCCTTCCCCAGCCTTCCTATAGGCCCCCTTCAGATACTGGAAGGCCACAATTAGGTCACCTGGGAGCCTTCTCTTCTGCAGACTGAACAGTCCCAACTCCTTCAGTCTGTCCTCATAGGAGAGGTAATTGGATGATTATTTTACTCATGAAAAAAGGGGATGACATAAAAGGAGGATATTTGGGATATAGAAGCTGATGATGGTGCATCAGAGCATGGGATGAATTTCAATGATCAGGGACATGGTGCTGTTTTAAATAAGAAAGCCATGTGTGAATACAAAATGAGGGATTCTTTCTTTCTAGATGTTTGTTGTGCTGCCAAGGGATCATTAATAGCCTTTTTAAAAGCAAAGTGCTTTTTAGTAACTTTTAAAATGTTTATCCTTCTAGAATTCTTATTATACCTGTGGAAAAGTGTAACTGTTCTCATTGCCTTCTGCTCCCAGCTCATGCACGAGAGCATTGCTTTTTTGAACTAGAGTTTTTACTCAAACTAATGAGCTGTGATGGATTTCAAATAACTCAGCTTTTTCATTCATTCTCCAAAGAGAATCCTTTCCCTCTGCTTCAGCTACAATTTAATTCTCATCATTGCCAACAAGCTTTCTGGTTTGTATCAGGAGCAGCGTGACCAGCAGGGCCAGGGGAGGGATTGTTCCCTCTTGGTGAGGCCACACCATAAGTTTATGATGAATTTTTCACAGTATCACAGTATCACTTAGGTTGGAAAGGACCTCGAGGATCATCGAGTCCAACCTATCAACACAGACCCCATGACTAGACCATGGCACCAAGTGCCACGTCCAATCTCCTCTTGAACACCTCCAGTGTCGATGACTCAACCACCTCCCTGGGCAACCCGTTCCAATGACGAATGACTCGCTCGGTGAAGAACTTCCTCCTCATCTCGAGTCTAAACCTCCCCTGGCACAGCTTGAGACTGTGTCCTCTTGTTCTGGTGCTGGTTGCCTGGGAGAAGAGGCCAACCCCTTCCTGGCTACAACCACCCTTCAGGTAGTTGTAGAGGGCAATGAGGTCACCCCTGAGCCTCCTCTTCTCCAGGCTAAGCAGCCCCAGCTCCCTCAGCCTCTCCTCATAGGGCTTGTGTTCAAGGCCTCTCCCCAGCCTTGTTGCCCTTCTCTGGACACATTCAAGTGTTTCGATGTCAGGTATATTGTAAATTATTCTAAGAAGGACTTGGATATTGGGAAGAAATTCTTGACAGTGAGGGTGGTGAGATACTGGAACAGGGTTTTGGATGCCCCCTCCTTGGAGGTTGTGGTGGGTTAATGCCTTTTTCTGAAAACAAAAGAAGAAAGCAGGGTGGAGGGCGGAGGGCGCCCTGAAGGGCGTTTCCCCCCTGGGAAAGCTGAGTCTGTTCCACTCCCCCCTCCCTGCCCAGCTAGGGTATAAAAAGCAGGCCATCATAGCTGTTGGATCTCCTTTTTGGCTCCTGCCTCTGCTGGATGAGAGCTACTGCAGCTGCCCTCCTGCTTCTCAGCCACGTGGCCGGACCTGATCCTTTTCCCTGCTGCCTCTGCACCTCCTCAGAGAAAGACTGGTTTTGTATTATTCTTTTCTGTCCCCCTCCCATCCATTCTTCTTCCTTGCCCTTGTGAACCTTTTTTTTTTCCCTGTTATTGTTATATATATAATTTGAAGAAAAAAAATTATTTGCCTCTCTACTTCCAAGCTGACTCCAGATTGTTGTTTAGTGGATTTGCTCCTTACCCTTTTTTTTTTTTTTTTGATTCCTCTCCCTGTTTGGAGGGAGGAGGTGGGGGACGAGTGGGGAAGAGATTCTCAGCCTTTTCCCCATTTGAGCTTTTGTGGTGGGTTGGAAGGGTAAGGCCAAGAAGCCTCCTCCCTTCCCCCTTGTAAGGTAAAGGGAAAGAAAATTGAAGGGAAAGGGAAAAAAAACCTCACAAGCTGAATTAGCAAAGCAGTGGAGCTTTATATTTACAAAGCAATGTAGGGTATGCAGGGGAATATATACAAATTTACAATATCTACAATATATACAAAGATATACAATAAAGTAACACAGAAATGAGAGTAACCCCCCCTTGCAGAGGGGGTTCCCCACCTCCGCTCTCCCCTCTCTTCCCCCCCTTCCCCAGAGTAGATCAGAAAAAGAGAGAGAAAGAGGAAAAAAAAGTTAGAGGCAGTTTCGTGTTAATTGGAAAGGAGTTAATACAGACCTGGTATCTTATCGGCTTCAAGGCTGAAGCCTTGGCAAAAAGCCCAGCACAGAAAGCTGCTGCCTGAAGAAGAGGCGGAAGCAAGACTGAAGATAAAGTGCTGGAATGCCCAGTATACTTTCCTGCTGTCCCAGTTCAGAAGGTGCTTCCTCCCACTTCACCAATGAAATAGTTTAGATTATTCTTTCCGTTTACCAACTTCCGTCCACCATATTCCCTTTCTTAAGGGGGCAACGTCAACCGGTCACAGCTTTTAACTCTCAGTTAAGGCTCAAACCACTACAGAGGTGTTCACGGCTCACGGCCAGGCTGGATGAGTCCTTGAGCAACCCGGGCCAGTGGCAGGTGTCCTTGCCCATGAGAGGGAGGTTGTAACTAGATGATCTTGGAGGTGCCTTCCAACCCAACCCATTCCATGAATCTATGGAACAGTCAGAGTCCATAGTGCTCTAACCCTGACTGAAGGCATGAGGCATTACTCTGCTGCGAGTAATCACCAGTCTATCGCCGTTTTATTGCACCGGTTTGATCAATGCAATTATTTTCACTTACTCCACTGGCTCACAGTATATTCATATTTAATGTCCCCAGTTCTTTCTGATTTTTATCATCTTCCATGTCATGTCAATGATTACAAGGAATCTCTTGCTTTAATTAATTTACTTGCATTAGAAAGAAACTTTTCATGTAGATTTTTTTCCCCCCTCTTGCTACATCTGATCCTGGTCTTTTCATCTCTTTCTTTTTGTATCCTGTGTCCCAATTTCCTATTAGGAATATGTTAATCTGTTTCACTCTGCTGCTGACTGTGTTGTAAGTGACTAATAATTTAAGATCTATTATTAGAGCTCACCACACTGTTAGTCAATGTCACATTGTAATTTCAGGCAGCGTGAAACTATCTTAGGATGTTTCCCTGAAAGCTGTGAACAGTTATAAGTAGTAACCAGCTGGATGTTGCAGCCCTTTGTAAGGAGTTATTTACTGGAATAACTGGCAGGTATTAAGCAAAGCCTGCACTGGGCATTTAATTTAAATGTTAGACACAAACTGCAAAGCAATTTGGAAATGGATGGTACTGCTTCATGATTTAGGCTCCTACCTACAGTAATGAAAGAAGCAATAAATTAATCCTAGTAGGAATACAGTCCAATCAGACATGCACTGAGTGAGAGCTACACTCAGGGATTCTGTGTGCTAGATTCTCTCTCTTCTGCTGTGGGTCTGATTCAGCCCAGCACATTTGGTGTGGGAAGAGGATGTTTTCAGATAGCTTTGGAAGGCTATAGGGAAGATTTGCCTTTGCTCAAATTCATAGTATCATAGTATCATTCAGGGTTGGAAGGGACCACAAGGATCATCTAGTTCCAACCCCCCTGCCATGGGCAGGGACACCCCACACTACATCAGGCTGGCCAGAGCCTCATCCAGCCTGGGCTTAAACACCTCCAGGGACGGGGCCTTGACCACCTCCCTGGACAACCCATTCCAGGGTTTCACCACTCTCATGGGGAAGAGCCTCCTCCTCACCTCCAGTCTGAATCTCCCCACCTCCAGCTTCATTCCATTCCCCCTAGTCCTATCACTACCTGACATCCTGAGAAGTCCTTCCCTAGCCTTCTTGTAGCCCCCTTCAGATACTGGAAGGCCACAACGAGGTCACCTGGGAGCCTTCTCTTCTCCAGACTGAACAGCCCCAACTCCCTCAGTCTGTCCTCATAGGAGAGGTGCTCCAGCCCTCTGCTCATCCTCCTGGCCCTTCTCTGGACACCTTCCAGCACCTCCACATCCCTCTTGTAATAGGGGCTCCAGAACTGGACACAGTACTCCAGGTGGGGTCTCACCAGAGCTGAATAGAGGGGGAGGATCACCTCCCTTGACCTGCTGGCCACACTTCTCCTGATGCAGCTCAGGATCTTACTGGCTTTGTGGGCTGCAAGTGCACACTGAGAGCTCATGTTGAGCTTTTTGTCCACCAGCACCCCCAAGTCTCTCTCCTCAGGGCTGCTTTCCAGCCAGTCCCTGCCCAGCCTGGATTTGTGCCTGGGATTGCCTCGGCCCAGATGCAGGACCCTGCACTTGCTCTTATTGAACCTCATGAGGTTGGCTTGTGCCCACCTCTCCAGCCTGTCAAGCTCCCTCTGGATGGCCTCTCTTCCCTCCATCATGTCTGCAAACTCCTAGAGAAAGCTATGTTTTGTCTTTGACTCTGAGGGTAATGTAAACGCCTTGTGATTGCAGGAGAGAAACTGGGCAGAATTTGGTTGGATGTGTTAAAATATTGTTTTGTTATTTTGACCTTTTGTATGCCTTAATTACACACATGCCAGTAGAAAATGACCAGTTGAGATGTGACACATGTGCCTGCTGATAGACTAGAGAACTTTGCTGTATAACGTAGTAAAGGTCTTTGCCTGCTTACATCTTGTCCTGGAAGCGTTGCTCTGGGTGATTAGAACACCTATAGAACAACAATTTGGAGTGCTGCATCCAGCTCGGGGGCCCCCAGCACAAGAAAGATATCAGACTGTTGGAGTGGGTCCAGAGGAGGTCACAAAGATGATCAGAGGGCTGGAGCATCTCTGCTGTGAGGACAGGCTGGGAAAGTTGGGACTGTTCAGCCCAGAGAAGAGAAGGTGCCAGGGAGACCTTAGAGCAGCCTTCCAGTACCTGAAGGGAGTCTACAAGAAAGCTAGGAAGGGACTTTTTGCAAGGGCTTGTAGTGATAGTATGAGGGGGAATGGATTGAAGCTGGAAGAGGGTAGATTTAGACTGGAAATTAGGAAGACATTCTTTATAGTGAGGGTGGTGAGACACTAGACCAGGTTATCCAGAGAGGCTGTGGATGTCCAACCTTTCCAGGTGATAGTGTAGTTGAAATCAGCTGGCCCAGCACCCTGTCAAGCTGAGTCTTAAAAGTGTTCCATGTCAGCATGAGGACACCAGCTTTGCCCTGAACTGAAAAGATTATTTCCTGGAAAGGATTCTACCTGCTGACCAGCTAGGAGTTACTGTTGGTATAGCAGTGAGCCAACTACTCTTACTACTGACTTAATCTGCATTAGTAAACCCACCCATTTGCAACCACATTGATTCCAGCTCATCCTGCCTCAACCAACAGCCTGTCTCCACGATTTCTTGCCATTTTCTGCACATTCCATAGGATTTAGGTAACATCCTGTCACATCAAATTCCTGGATGATCTTTAGGAGCTGGCAAGCACAGGCTGGTTATGACCTTTATGTTTTCAGTCTGTGTGGAGTGGCAGTCTTTCTACCTCCATTCATGATGTTTTCATTTGCTGAGGGTGGTTATTTGACTTCTCCATAGCCATTGTGTGCATGTGACACTTAGTTGATGGTATGAATTGAAAGGACTTTCAGAAATTTCTTGCATGTGGCATCTAAAGTCTCTGAAATTTTTCAGGTTAATTGCCCAGATTCATGATGAGCTGTTGTTTGAAGTAGAAGATTCTCAAATCCAGGAGTTTGCAGGTAAATACAAGCTCTTGTTCTTTTTTTTTCCCTACCCCATTTTTTTTCTCCCTCTAACCTCAGAGGATAAATAAATAGTGTAGCAATAAGAAGCACATTGATTCTCATCATTAAGAAAATGTATGCTAAGCAGATTTCTCTGACTGTTTTCCACCACTGGCTCTGATGTAGATAAAACATGATGCACTCCTCATCTGGAGTTCATCACCATGCTGATTTGTATTCATTTTTCTTATCAAGGTTCCTTCATCCAGTGTGTGAATCCTGGGAAGTTAAATTGCAAAGCTTTCTCCAAGGTTTCAAAGGGTATTAGAGGGAAATAAACCACTTTAAAAAGAAGGACTTGGAAAGGAACTTCATAGAATCCTAGAATGGCAGGGAGGTTGGAAGGGACCTCAGAGATCATCTACTCACTGCCATGGGCAAGGACACCTCTGAACTAGACTGCTCATCCAACCTGGCCTTGAACACCCCCAGGGAGGAGGCATCCACAACCTCCCTGGGCAGCCTATTCCAGAGCCTCAACACCCTCGTACTAAAGAACTTCTTCCTAGGATCCAGTCTAACCCTCCTCTCCCTCAGCTTCAAACCATTCCCCCTTGTCCTGTCTCTAGACACCCTTAAGAAAAGTCCCTCTGCAGCTTTCCTGTAGGATCCCTTCAGGTACTGGAAGGCAGCTCTAAGGTCCCCCTGGAGGCTGAACAAGCCCAGTTCTCTCAGCCTGTCCTCATAGCAGAGGTGCTCCAGCCCTTGGATTGTCTCTGTGGTCCTCTTCTGGACTTACTCTAACATCTCTGTGCCCTCCTTCTGATGGGGACACAAGAACTAGACACAGTATTCAAGGTAGGGTCTCACAGGAATTGAATAAAGGGGCAGAATCCCCTCTCTTGCCCTGATGGCAACACTCCTCTTGATGCAGCTCAGGATATAATTTGCCTTAATATTCATAAGCTTCCTAAATCCTTCTGACTGGGGCTGGCTACATAAAGAAGTATGACTCTCTTAAGAGTATAAAGCACTGCCATTTTTTAAGATATCTTATTGCTTTTTTAAATATTAAGAGAACTTTATGATGGACCTTTCAAGGTTAAGGGTTAGTAAAAGTTGCTGCCTACATTTTTATCCTCTCATCTGGCTTGCTTTCAGACATTATTTCCTAAACCAGAGGTTGTCTCAGCATCTGGTACAAATTTAGTTAGGAAATGAGGGCACACAGGAGGCTGTTGGGTTTGTTCTCCAGGATTTACTCCTGTAGGTATTAAATGCTTATTCACAAGCTTTGGCCTTGAGTGCAGCTCAGAAATACCTTTTGGCTAAACCATTTAGCACAGTGGCACAAACATTTTAACTGAACCAATGAAAAGAAATACTATCTTCCATTCTAACCTAACCACCTAAGAAAATAGTTAATTTTACCTCTCTGCCTTGCTTTCATTTAAACAGCACAATTTGCCACCGTAGTCTCATTTCATCACTGCTCCCTCTTGTGAGTATTAGTTCATAATGAGAACATTAAACCTCCATCTAATCAAAACAAAGAGCCTGGGAAATACTGAAGTTCAGTATATGAGGGGCGTTGCAATGAATTAGGTTAATACATTAACATTTGACCTCTAAATACAGGGGGTCAAATCTGGTTTAAATTAAAGCCCCCTCCATACAGTTTATCAGAGACTGCACTGTCAGCTCAGAAAAGACCACTCTCTAGAAGTGCCACAGTTTGAGTCAGAAAGTGCAACGAGATTTGGAGTAGAGCAGAGAAGGATTTTTATTATCTTGTTTTACATCACTTTGCATCAACCCTTGGCAGCTCTGCACTGGACCTGGGCAATCTACAGGCCTGAGATACCTTGGAAGTTGCCATTGCACTTGCCATAGGCTGCCCAGCTGGAGTGTTCAGGGTGGAAGTTTGTATCACTCTGCTGGTTGAAGATTGCTTTTCAGATTTATCTCTACTTTGCCCTAAGAGAGAAATTCTGCATGACAGCACCTCTCAGCTAAACTCCTTTACCTCAGAACAGAGGAGTGATGAAATGTCTTTTCCTTAATGCTAAAGACCAACCTAAGTCATTTATTTCCTTGATTTCTTTATTCATTAGTTTCCTTCCCTTTTATTCATCACTGGTGAAGCCACACTTGGAGTCCTGCATCCAGTTTTGGGCTCCCCAGTATGACAGAGACATGGATGGACTGGGGAGAGTCCAGCAAAGGGCCCCAAAGATGATGGAGAAGCTGCAGCGTTTCTCTATTGATGATCTCAAAGGTCTTTCCCAACCTGGTTTGGTCTATCCTATCCTATCCTATCCTATCCTATCCTATCCTATCCTATCCTATCCTATCCTATCCTATCCTATCCCTACCCTACCCTACCCTACCCTACCCTACCCTACCCTACCAAGAAAGGCTGAGAGAGCTGGGACTGTTCAGCCTGAGAAGAGAAGGCTATGAGGGATCTTATGAATATAGGAAGGGAGGAGGTCCCTTCCAACCCTAACAATTCTATGATTCTATGGAACTCAGCCATTCTGTGTTTTGCAAATAGTTCTGCTGCTGGTGAAATAACTAATCCAAGTTGTCTTAAAAGTGGTTGTCTGAGGCTGGTTCTTTTCTCAGTCTCATTAATGAGGATTTGTTTGAAGTGAACAGGCAGCAAAGGGTGCTTCTGCACTGGCATGGGACTTCCAGTCAGAAGTATGATGATGGAGCACATCTCCCCATTGTCCCTAGCCCATGGTTCACATTACAGAGCAGTCTGAGAGCTGGTTGACCTAGATTCCTTTCAGATGAAACTAAACTTGAAGACTCTTTTTCCTCCTAATCTTTTCCAATTAATTCAGGAGCTGCTAAGTGAGCTAACAAATCAGGTATGTGAGTTTGAAACCAGAGGATGTGTGTTCCTACAACACTTGAATGCTTTGAAACTCCAAATACAGTTTTCATCCCTTGACCCAAAGCTCTTTCTCCCTCTTTTAAGCCCCTACTCTTCTTAGTTTTATTTGCTGATATTCTTTAGCTGTCAGCTTTGTCTTTACATGTCTAATGAGCTTTTGCCCATTCAGAAACTTTACATTAGAGAATCTGCTGACTTGCAGTTTCCAGCCTGCAGCTTAATGATCCAGAGAGAAATCTCAGTTGTCCAGTCACAAAGCTCGGTAAAGGGAGAGATGTGGACTCAAAGCTAGAGCGTGGTGTTTGATGGCTTTAATGGACTCAGTTTGGTGTTGGGTTAGTCTCCTGCATTTAGTGTGATCCAAGAAACAGTGGCCTCCCATTCAGCATGTTTGCATTCTGATTCCAGTCATGCTTCTGATCTGCTTTTTCAGGGAAGCAACAACAAATGTGTGTGTCTCAGATTTCTCATTTTCAGAATGGATATAAAACCTCTAAATACTTTGAAGATCTATAAATGAAGACTATGCAGCTAAACAGGATCATTTCAATTAGAGCCCAGCACAGAACACAAGCCTTCTCAGCAGCATTTTCCTTATGGAAGTGTGTCTTTTGTGCTGCTTTACAACATTCAGCCCAGAAAGCCAACCATATCCTGGGCTGACGCTCAGCAGCGTGCTTCAGCTCTTGGATCATCTTTGTGGCCCTCCTCTGGACTTGCTCCAACAGCTCTGTGTCCTTCTTATGATGGGGACACCAGAACTCGACACAGTGTTCAAAGTGGGGTCTTACAAGAGCAGAGTAAAGGGGAAGGATCACCTTGACCTGATCAATTCATAAAATCCTAGAATAGCTTGGGTAGGAAGGGACCAATTCCAACCCCCTGCCGTGGGCAGGGACACCTCCTACTAGACCAGGTTGCTGAAGGGCCTGTCCAACCTGCCTTTGGACACTGCCAGGGCACACTTCCAGATTGTTCCTACCTAAAGAACAGTATCTTAGACATTTTTTTAATCTACTGATACACATTTTTTGGCTCATGTCCAAATTCTATGAAATTCTGCTGCAATTTTCCACTTAATGTGTCCTGAGGTGGCTGCATAAAAGAAGTGGTCATGTTCAAAAGGAGACTCAAGTGACCAGGAGGCAGTGGCATTTTCTGTCCTCTGAGCTGCCTTTCTCTGCCCTGTGAAACACTGGTGCCTAAACTAAAGATGCCTCCAGATAGCTTTCAACATGCAAAACCCCCTCTTCCACAGCTCATCTGTCTGGCCAGCTTTGACATGTTTCTGGAGTCATCATTTCATAGGTGAGTGAGCTGGAAAAATGTCTTCAGTGTGGTAGGGACAAATGAGCTTTTGTTCCCCAGCAGGCAGGCATGGCCTTGCTTTGCTCCTGTTTACAACACTTTCAGTGCGCATATTTATTCTGGCCAGTAACAAGAAAATCTGATATATGTTAAAACATATGTTCACATTTCCTTTCCTCTCTGATCTCTTCACTGTGCTGTCACCAGGGGTTATTTTTAATACCTAATATTTTAACACTTAGCACTTTACAAAGCATTCCAAGGATGAGGATAATCAACAAATCTCAGCATTGCTGACTCGGGGTTTTGAGAGAGAAGTTGCAGAGGTTAGGGGAAGAGCATTTTACAGATGCCATTGCAGTAGATGGCTGGCTGCAAAGGAACATTTCCAAATTAATAATTGATGTGCCCTAGATAGACTTGAGTGAACAGAAATAATCATTATCCCCAAAGCCTCCAGTCTAAATCTTAGGAAAGAAACAAGAAAGTAAGAGTGGTAGGGCCACAGAGATGAGTGATTCTGCGTGAGGTGTGTAAGGTCATCAACATCACAGAATCGTCATACAATGGCTTGAGCTGGAAGAGACCTTCAAGATCATCTAGTTCCAACCCCCCTCTCATGGGCAGGGACACTTCCTACTAGATCAGGCTGACAAAAGCCTCATCCAGCCTGGTTTTGAGCACTGCCAGGCTTGGAGCCTTCACAGCTTCTCTGGGCAACCTGTACCAGTGCCTCACCACACTCGTGGGCAACAATTTCTTCCTCATATCCCATCTAGATCAAGCTTCTTCCAGTTTAATTACAGCTATATAATGGTGATCCCAAGACTGGAAATGACACTGTACTGGTACTTTGTTTCCATCATGGGGAAAATTTTCTTCCTACTTTTCTTCCTACTTTCCTCTCCAGCTCTTCCTGGGGGGGTATTTTTGAGCCAATCCACCCTGCTCTAGTTTAAAATCAATGCCCCTTGTCCTAGCACAACAAACCCTTATAAAAAGTCCCTCTCCACCTCTCCTGTAGCCCCCTTTCAAATCCTGAAAGGCTTCTGTGAAGTCTCCCCAGAGCCTTCTCCTCTCCAGGCTGAACAGACCCAACTTCCTCAGCCTGTCCTCGTAGGAGAAGTGCTCCATCCCTGTGATGATCTTTGTGGCCTGCTCTGGACCTTCTCCTACTGACTCACGTTCTATTGTGTTGGGAGCTGGTAGCATCCAGATGATATGTTCTTAGAAAAGCTTTGTGCAGTCATAGCCTGGTAAGAAACTTACAAACAGGAAAAAATGTTTACCCAGGGCCTGCCTGGCAATCCCCTCAGCCTTCTGAAGCCATGCCACCTGGTTGGAGTGCCCCGCCGCCTGCTGCAGTGCTGACCGCCGGGAGCTGGCAGCTTGTTTCAGCTCCGAGTGGGCTTCTCGAGATGGAGGCCATCCAACACTTGTCTATGAACAGCCATGTTGACTTGGACTGGATTTTAAATGGATAATTATTTAGGCCAGCACTTCCCCTTCCACAGTCTGTGGTTGCAGTGTTTGTTTCTGCTCTCTGAAAATGATGCTGTGTCCTACGCTGGACTGCACACTCCCTCCAGTCTTAACTGGAGCAGGTATAAAGCTGTGGCTGTGCATAGGTGTGTCAACAAACATCTCCGTTTCTCCAGCCTTGGCACTTCAGCTGCTGATCTTGGGAGTTACTCCAGACTTCGGACTTCATAAAATCATAGCATCACAGAGTGGCTCATGTTGGAAGGGAGCTCAAAGATCCTCTGCTCCAATCTCCCCACCACGGGCAGGGACACCTCCCAACTAGACTCAGTTGCTCAAGGCCTCATCCAACCTGACCCTGAACCACCCCAGGGACGAGGCAGCCACAACATCCTTGGGCAACATACTCCAGAGTCTCACCACCTTCATACTGAAGATCTAGGATCCAGTCTAACCTCAGCTTCAAACCACTGCCTCTTGTCCTATTGCTAGACACCCTTATGAAAAGTCCCTCTGCAGCTTTTCTGGGGGTGTTCAAGGCCAGGCTGGGTAAAGCCTTGAGCAGCTGAGAGGTGTCCATGCTGCCCATGGTGGAGAGGTAGGACCAGCTGATCTCTGAGGTCCCTTCCAACCTGAGCCATTCTAGGATTCTTTGATTCTGACTAATAATAGATGCTTTCAGTAGCAGTGCCCATGGTGTTATGGCATGGTGAGTTGTTAAGTTCCATAAATCACTCTGAAGTTTAATTGTTTAGATTCTTGGTAACCTCTCTGTCCCATGGGGAAAAATTCATTTTCAGTTTGGCTCTGATCTTTTCACTTTGAAGAATAATGAATTTTAGACAATCCACACTCCTAGGATATTTTATTTCCTTGCTTAGTTTAATTTTTAGATGGAGTTTTATGGCTGCAGAAGGAAGTTAAACAAAAATCTATTAAATGTCCTGAAACATAGAGTTAAGAGCACTGACCCTGAGAGCTGAGAAACAGAAACACAGCACTCAGAGGTGCTGTGCCTCTCTGGAAAACATATTAGTGATGTGCTTCTGTGTTTATGGGATGTAGGACTGAAGTAATCCTCCACATTTCACTCTCAAATTCATTTTAAACTATGGATTTGAGCCTTCCTCAAGGGATAGTATTGAACTTAAAATAAATCTGAAGCAATTGTAAATGTTGGAGTTTCTTTCATGTGGAAATGAAGGCATTGCATAACAGAGTGACCTGGGGCTGTTCAGTCAGGAGAAGAGAAGACTGAGAGGGGAATGCTTATCAATGCTTTTCAATATCTGAATCAATGCTTATCAATATCTGAAGGGTGGAGTGTCAAGGGTGAGTTGCTCTGTGATAGAACAGGGACACAATGGACACAAACTGGAACCCAGAAAGTTCCACCACAACATGAGGAGAAACTTCTTTGCTGTGAGGGTGCTGCAGGCTGCCCAGGGAGGTTGTAAATGGAGACTTTCAAGACCCATCTGGATGTGTGCTTGGGTGACCTGCAGTGGGTGACCCTGCACTGGCAGGGGGGTTGAACTGGGTGATCTCTGGAGGTCCCTTCCAGTCCTTCCCATTCTGTGAGTCAGTGAATGGAAAGCATGTGACTGTTTATTTTCTATCTAACAATTCTAACATGGAAAATAAAGCTGAAGGGTTTCAATTTTACCTTGCAGCCCTGGTAAAAAGAACAATGGAGTCCCTGCAGCACACCGCAGCCATGGAGGTGCCATTAAAGGTAGGGACAACTCTGGATACCCATTCCTGTCTCAGCTATGCTTAGCTTTGTACATCATGGCAGGAGAGTGGCCAGGCAGAAAGGGACCTGGAGGCTGAACATGAACCAGCAGTGTGCCCAGGTGGCCAAGAAGGCCAATGGCATCCTGGCCTGTATCAGGAACAGTGTGGCCAGCAGGAGCAGGGAGGTCATTGTGCCCCTGTACTCAGCACTGGTTAGGCCACACCTTGAGTCCTGTGTCCAGTTCTGGGCCCCTCAGTTTAGGAAAGATGTTGAGTTGCTGGAACCTGTCCAGAGAAGGGCAACAAGGCTGGGGAGGGGTTTGAAGCACAGCCCCGTGAGGAGAGGCTGAGGGAGCTGGGGTTGCTTAGCCTGGAGAATAGGAAGCTCAGAGGAGACCTTATTGCTCTCTACAACTACTTGAAGGGAGGTTGTAGCCCTGTGGGAGTTGGTCTTTTCTCGCAGGCAACCAGCACCAGAACAAGAGGACACAGTCCCAAGCTGCACCAGGGGAGGTTTAGGCTGGATGTTAGGAAGGAGTTCTTCACAGAAAGAGAGATTGGCCATGGGAATGTGCTGCCCAAGGAGGTGGTGGAGTCACCATCACTGGAGGTGTTTAGGAAGGGACTGGATGGGGTGCTTGGTGCCATGGTTTATTTGATGAGATGGTGTTGGATGGTAGGTTGGATGTGATGATCTCAAAGGTCTCTTCCAACCTGGTCTGGTCTGGTCTATTCTATTCCATTCCATTCCACTCCATTCCACTCCATTCCATTCCATTCCATTCCATTCCATTCCATTCCATTCCATTCATCATATTAACAACCTAGAGGCAACTTCTTTTGCCTTTCACTTCAATAGTTTCATTTTCATATTTGCAGGTAATTCCCCCCCCCCCCCTTTTTTTTTTTTTTCCCCAATGACTATAAATATCCTAAAGGGAAATAATTAAAGGAAACTGAGCTTCCACTTTGGACAGTGTGGCTGGCTTCTGCTCTTTGTCTCAGCAATGCCATGTGGGGCTTTCAAAATCTATTTCCTTCACTGCCATGAAGTTTCTCTCGGGTGTGGTAGAGTGAGAAATATGTGCCCCTAAGAGGCTGCCTAAATGTGCCAGGCATTCATTACTGCTGAAAAATTATTGCAGAAGATCTTTCTTCAGTAATTTTCACTTAGGAAATTGGTCTTTTTAATGTTTTCATGTGGGTGCCTGAGATACAGAACAGACCAAAAAAAAACCATTGGTCACCATTTAAAGTGTAGGACATCATCTACCAGAACATCATCTGTAACAAGTGAGTGGGTGATAGCTGCACAGCTGTTGGCTCTATCTGTGCATTGGACCTCACTCTAATTATTTTATGAAATATTTGTATTTCTCTGCCTCTGAAGATAGGCTGAGAGAGTTGGAGTTGGTCAGTCTGGAGAAGAGAAGGCTCCACTCAGACCTTAGAGCAACCTTCCAGGGTTTGAAGGGGCTACAGGAGAGTTGGGGAGGGACTTTTTGCAGGGGCATGGGGTGACAGGATAAGGGGTAATGGCTTCAAACTGGAAGAAGCTGGATTGAGGTGAGACATCAGGAAGAAATTGTTCCCCATGAGGGTGGTGAGGCACTGGAACAGGTTACCCAGAGAAGGTGTGGAGGCTGCAAGCGTGGCAGCGTTCAGGGGCCGGTTGGATGAGGCCTTGAGCAAGCTGGTCTAACAGGAGGTGTCCCTGGCCGTGGCAGGGGGTTGGAACTAGATGGTCTTGAAGGTCCCTTCCAACCCAAACAATTCTTCATTGTCTGATTTTCTGATCCTACAAGACTGGTACCCTTCACCCTAGCCAATTGCTCAGCTTTTGTGGCTTAATAAAGGATTCCTGGGACTCCTATCTTATCAAATGAGCAGCAGTCCATGGGTTCCCAGTGTTCTGAGAAATGGAGTACTTGGTGGTGCCAGATCACTCCTTCAGCAGTGTCACAGGGACAGAAAGGAGTTAGTTTATTTCAGACCACACAGACCTGCACTAATGGAAATGGCTGGAAAAGAAAACTACTAGATCTGTAGTAAAGACTTGGAATAGGCAATGGAAGTATCTGCAGATACATCTTTTATTAGCCTTGTTTTGTTCTCCTTTTCCTGAGCAAATTGCTGTAGGAGTCCTGACATACTTTCACTCCTACTGCACATCAGAACACATGCATCATGAAGATACTTCATCTTCCTCTCAAGCATCACAAATTGATTGATGGCAGAGGCCAAACAGAAAAGATAAAGAACCAACAGCTTGATCTCAGGGAAGAAATTGAGGATGATACTTAAACCCCCCAAAATCAGTGTGTTTGTGGATGTTGTGTACCCTTCTGTCCACTGAGGATGTGTCTTTCAGCAGTGAAGCTTCCTGTGAAATGTGGCCAGCAGGAGTAGGGCAGGGATTGTCCCCCTGTATTCAGCACTGGGAAGCCACACTTTGAACACTGTGTTCAGTTTTGGACCCTTCACTCCAAGAAGGACATTGAGGGGCTGGAGCATGTCCAGAGAAGGTCAACAAAGCTGGTGAAGCATCTGTAGAATAGGTCTGGTGAGGAGCAGCTGAGGGAACTGGGGTTGTTTAGCCTGGAGAAAAGGAGGCTGAGAGGAGACCTCATTGCTTTCTACAACTCCCTGAAAGGAGGTTGGAGTGAGGTGGGGGTTAGTTGTCTTCTACTACTTCTACTACTTCTTCTTCTTCTATTTCTCCCTAGTAACAAGTGATAGGACAAGAAGAAATAGCCTTAAATTGTGCCAGGGGAGGTTTAGGTTGGAGGTGATTAGGAAAAATGTCTTTGCTGCAACAGTGGTCAGGCACTGGAAGAGGCTGCCCAGGGAGGTGGTGGAGTCCCCATCCCTGGAGGCATTCAAGAAATGTGTGGCCATGGCACTTGGGAACACATTTGAATGGCCATGGTGGTGGTGGGTTGATGCTTGGACTGGATGATCTTGGAGGTGTTTTTCCACCTGAAACAACTGATTCCATGCTTCTATAAAATGTTCCTGTTCCCCTTCAGCACAGTTGCTCCAACCCCATCTGTACTGTGTGCTAGGAATGTTATTTTTTAAACACATTTCATACAAGTGTCACTAAAGTAGAGCACACACACAGAGGCTTAATGGGGAGAGATTGCTTTTTCTTCTTTGAGGAGAAGGAGGCCTTATCTTTGAAGTTGCTCCTTTTCCAAAACACAGTCCTTGCTAATGAGGCAGCTTTCATGTCAGAAAGTCTACTGTGTAGCAGAGCAGCTGTAACTGCAAACCAAACTGAAACACGACCAAAGCCACAACAAAACTGGCAACCCCCTCCCCTCCTCGTTTCTTTGTGTTCCTGACAGAGTTGCTGGCTAGAAACACTCTGGTTTTGCAGCTCTTCTGAAAAGTGTGGCGAGATGCATTGTGCTTTGCACTGGAGGTGGGGAGATTCAGGCTGGAGGTGAGGAGGAAGTTCTTCACCATGAGAGTGGTGAAGCCCTGGAATGGGTTGTCCAGGGAGGTGGTTGAGGCCACATCCCTGGAGGTGTTTAAGCCCAGGCTGGATGAGGCTCTGGCCAGGCTGATCTAGTGTGGGGTGTCCCTGCCCATGGCAGTGGGGCTGGAACTAGATGATCCTTGTGGTCCCTTCCAACCCTGACTGATACTATGATACTAACTCAGCAACCTGTACTTGCAGTTGCAGAACTGAAGGTCAGCCTTAATTGTTCAGGTATTTTAATCAGCATTGTGGTGCTAATGAAGTATTAGCAGGCATGAAGAACGTTTCACATCGGGCAGGCCTGTAATCTAGAGCAGCATCCAAGGGGAAAAAGCAAAAGTAGGGATTGTGCTGTATGGGATGTGTGTGTGTTTGTTTGTTTCAATTTTTATGGGTGTCTTTCTTTCTTTTTGTTGGTCTTTTCTTTTTTTTTCCTCTTCTCTTTTCTGACAGGTTCCCTTGAAAGTGATTCTCACCACTGGGAAATCATGGGGGTGTATGACAGAATTGCAGGAGCTGTAAAGCAGTCATCGGGGATGTTGTTCAGTCCCCATCCACCACATTGGCCTGCGCCGATTCCTCCCCCAATCGCTAGGCAACAGCGCTGCTGGATCTTTCATAAGCACCTAATACTCTGCATGTGAATTTTTTTACTTCATTTTGTCTGTAGCCCTAGGCAACAGCAGTGAGATAAAACTGGTTTTTACCAGCTCATTGTGTTTCCTTTAGCCAAGGTAACCAGCAGGGAGCTGCTTTTGTTCTGAGCTAAATTACTACAAGTAAGAAATGAAGCAAGACGAGATTAACCCTTTGGGAGCGTGACACAGGCAGATGTTTACACTTGCATCTGAACTACTTTGTGAAGTGCCTGGGCAAAAACACCTCTGATCTGGCAGGGTTTGAACTGCAGCAAGTGCCTAATTGTTGTGCTCAGATACTCTGTGTTTGGTGAGCAGAGGGCAGCTGCTTGCTTTGTGTCACCTATTAAATGTCACCTTCCACAGAGCTATTTGGAAACAAAAGAGTTTCCACATGAATTTATGTTCAGGATCTTGGAGCAAAACAGGTGAACACAGCTGCTGTTTATAATACTTTTAGTGCCTAAATGACTTAAAAATAACCAGATTGTAGTCAATTCAACACATTTCAAGCTCACTTTGAACTCAGCATACATTAGAGGAAGCATTATAGTTTTGCCTACTCTCTTATTTGATTGCTGATGTCATGTTAAATGCTGTTTAGCTAAATGTGAGGATCCAGCCTCATCCTTTTCAAGATTCAGGCTTAATGCCTGGATTTGTTATAGATATTTTTGGGCTTGTGCTGAATTTGCTCTTTAAATGAGTTTGTTTCACAACATTGCTGGTTGCCAAATTCTGCCTCTTTGCTTGTGAAAGATGAAACTGTCCTCAAAGTCTACTAATTATTTAGAAGTCAAGCATAAAACTTTTAAGAGGTGTTCATTATCTTTCAGTGTTAGACCTCCAAGGATCAAAGTAATGACATTTAAAGTTTAGAACTGTGTAGTTACAGGGATTTTGCTGCAGTTTTAACTTGTATCATTAAACAATTTTCCTAAAGGCATTAAACTATCAAACCTTGTACTCTTATGGTGCATATTAATCATAGGTCACCTGTCATAGAAGCATGGAATGGGTTGGGTTGGAGGGGACCTTGAAGGTGATCTGTCAGCTGAAGTGAGTCAGTCCTGATAGTAATAAAACCAGCAGTGGTCATGCAAGCAAAGTCAGAACCTTCTACATATTAACTGGGGGGCAGCTCTTGGGGTGGGGGAGAGTCCAGCCTGCAGGGCTGTGACCTTGCCCCAGGCAGTGCAGGCAGAAGGTCTGATTCCACCTTTCCAGATGAGAAGAGGTTGCATGAATTTCCTGCTGGATTTGGCCATTTGCAAGCCTTCTGTTTGCAAGGGCAGTGGGTAAGTGTAGAACATTCTGCTCTCTCCTCTGTTTCACTCCTACTGTTTTCAAGAAGCCTGTGCTAATATATGGAAGAAGTCAGCATTTTTTTGTCCATGTCCCATCTGATTTCCACCTTGGGTATTTACCTCAAGAGGCATCATTTTGAAGTTAAATAGACAACGTGGGTGCTTTTAAAAGCCCTGATCAGCCCTTCAGCCTAACAAATAACAATCACATACTTAAGAATGTAAAGAATCATAGCTTGGATTGGAAAGGACCTTAAAGATCATCTAGTTCCAACCCTCCTGCCATGGAGGGAAGAAATTCTTTGCTGTGAGAGTGGTGAGGTACTGGAACAAGTTGTCCAGAGAAGTTGTGGAGGTTCCAAGCCTGGCTGTGCTCAGGCTGGTCTAGTAGGAGGTGTCCCTGCCATGGCAGGGTGATGGGAACTAGATGATCTTGAAAGTCCCTTCCCACACAAACCATTCTGTGAATCTGTGTAGATAGCAAAAGCTGAGGAAAAAAGCATCTAAAATTTATCTGACTAATAAGCCTTGAGAGGAGAAGGTGTCATGGAAAAATGCACCAGAAATGTGTAAACTTTGGCTGGAAGCTGGACCTCCAGAACTCCAAACACAAGCAGAGAGGACAGCAAATTACCTGAACTTGTGGTGGGTAATGAAGACAGCCTGGATAGCATCACAGGCTCTCACCAAAATGTGGGGTAGAAGTGCATCCCAAAGAAGTCTCAAGAGAACCAGCTGACTGCAGGCTGCTGTTCTCAGCAGAGATGAGCTGAGCAAGCTGGGGAAGTTTCCCAGGAAGGCAAAAGCAGGACATGGTTGAAACACCAATCCCAGATGCCTGCCTGCAAAAGCTGCTGCAGAGGATCCAATTCCTTCCTGCTCCTGGAATGTCTCTGACAACCTGCTAATACCAACAGGAAGCATGCCAGGAAACCAGGGGATGTAGTAAATGCTGGCACTGAGTGAGGCAACACAGGTGGGAAGGAGGAATCCAATCCCAAAACATTTCTGGGGCTGCTTCTGGTGCAGCACTGTGTGGTTTAATGTGGAACAGCAGAATGCTGGGAGGGAATTTCTGGGTTGTCTTTCAACCAGGCAGCTGCTGTTGTCCAGCTGAAGAATGACATAGGAGCATAGGACAATTCAGGTTGGATGGGACCTCAGGAGGCCTCTAGTCCAACCTCCTGCTCAAAGATAATTCTGAGGTCAAGACCTGGTCACTGAGGGATTTATCCAGACTGGTTGTCCAGTGGTGAAGTGAAGAGAGCTGTGTTATAGTAGAGGAAATATATCAGGATGGCATCATAGAACCTTCAGCCCATTCCTTGGCCTCCTTTTTGAATCAAAGTAAACAAGAAAATGACCCAAACAGGTTCTGTTGACATCCAAACCAGAGATGAGTTTCCTTGTGAGGGCTTTTTTTAAACCAGAAGCAAATGATATCCTGGATCTGCTCTAGCTGATTAATTCTCTTCAGCTCCTCTCAGTGTTCAAAACCCAAAAGGTTTTTATTTCCCCTTATAATTGCAGGGTCTTGCTCATGTAAGATCTGAGCCCAGTGTTTGAACTACAGCTGTTATCCATTTGGGCCAACATCTAAGATCAGAGTCCTGCTATTCCACAGTGGTCTGTGGACATTAAAAGATCACAGTCTTGAGCAGATGAGGGTTGGTCATGCCATGCCCATGCAAGTGCCATCAAACAGCTGTGCTGTTCCATTTCTCACAGACACTGAGTTCAAGTGTTTCCCGGTACTGTTCCTTCCCCACTGCTCCATGTGGCAGATGATCTAAGGGAAGACCCAGGCCACCAAAGGCACAACTGAAATGAAACTCAAAGACACAAATCAGTTCAAAAATGGGTTTTACTGCCTTCAGAGAATCAGTGAGTGAAAGACAACTGAAGCCCAGCAGAGCCAGCTGTTCCCCTCTCCCCATCTACTCTGCCATCTCCCACACTCACTGATCAGGACTCTTGCAGGGTTCTGCACTGCAAAGAGGACCTTTGCTTCTTGCTCTCCCAGAACCTCTTCATAGGTTGTGAGAAAAAGGGAAACATTTTAAAGACCAAACTATCATACAATTGTTTTGGCTGGACAAGATCTCTAATATCATCCAGTCCACCCATCAACCTAACACCACCATGGCCATCAAACCATCTCCCAAAGTGCCATGGCCACAGGTTTCTTGAACACTTCCAAGGATGGTGACTCCACCACCTCCCTGGGCAGCCTGTTCCATTGGCTGACCACTCCTGCAGCAAAGACTTGTTTCCCAATATCCAATCCAAACCTCCTACCTCTGTGCCCTCAGCTTGCTTCCATTTGGGCATCTTCTGTCTGACTACATTTTCACTGTAGTTGCTCATTTCAGGCTCCATTTTTCCCTGGTATCAAACCTTGCCTGTAGAAATTATCCCTTCCTCCCCCTGCCAGCTCCCTTCTTTTTTCTTTTGGCAGATTCCTCTGCTGTGCACACTGAATTTCTCACTTCTAATTATTCAGCAGTGTCATGCATCAGATTACAATCCCATTTTCCAATTTGTGTGTCAAGCAGAGAGGTAAACTCCTGAGAATCAGCCTTCCTCCCTCCCTGCCCCCCCAGCAGCTACTGCCTGTTCCACTGCACTTCTCTACAGAATAATTGGCTGAGGCAAAATTAAGCATCTCTCTGGCTTCCCTTGGCCTCCTTGCACCCATCCATCAGTCCACATCCAGCTGAGTCCAAAAATCAGTTAATTGCTGATTTATCATAGTATCATAGTATCAGTCAGGGTTGGAAGGGACCACAAGGATCATCTAGTTCCAACCCCCCTGCCATGGGCAGGGACACCCCACACTACATCAGGCTGGCCAGAGCCTCATCCAGCCTGGGCTTAAACACCTCCAGGGACGGGGCCTCCACCACCTCCCTGGACAACCCATTTGAGGGTTTCACCACTCTCATGGTGAAGAACCTCCTCCTCACATCCAGCCTGAATCTCCCCACCTCCAGCTTCATTCCATTCCCCCTAGTCCTATCACTACCTGAGATCCTGAGAAGTCCTTCCCCAGCCTTCCTGTAGGCCCCCTTCAGATACTGGAAGGCCACAATTAGGTCACCTGGGAGCCTTCTCTTCTCCAGACTGAACAGCCCCAACTCCTTCAGTCTATCCTCACAGGAGAGGTGCTCCAGCCCTCTGCTCATCCTCGTGGCCCTTCTCTGGACACCTTCCAGCACCTCCACATCCCTCTTGTAATAGGGATGTTGGTATCTGGTTAGCTGACGACAAGTTTCCTCAGGGCTTCTGCCAGAAGTTTGGGGGTTTCCTTCCTTCATTTGTTTTAACTCTAAGCTGTGCCCCAAAGCCAGCTCAGAGTGGTGACTGACTCCAGACTGCATGTGAAGGACACCTCCAAGAACATCACTTCTCCAAGAGGAATAAATTGTGCAGCATGTTGAAAGCTGGGGCACCCAAATCTCCTGCCAGCAATTCCACCCCTGTTTACCTTCCCATCCACCCCCTTCAGCTGTGGGGTTAAATTAAATCAGCTTCCCAGGGAGGTTTCCCTTTAGATATAATGAGCTTTTGTAACACATGAGCTGGGAGAAGTCAGCACCTTCTCTTGGGGCCTCTGTGGGTCACAGCTGAGGTTAGGAAAGCTTTGTAGTTGTTGGGTGTTGGTCAGATTTTCTGGCAGCGTTGTGCTGCTTCTGCTGCTGTGGGTTGTGGCAGAGTGGATTTTGCTTTGGAGCTGATTTGTTTGAGTCCTTTCACTCCTGATATGTGCCCTAAACCTTAACCTTCTCCTGGCATCCTCCTTACCCCTTAGCACTTTCCATTCCCTGGCAATCAGGTTGGTAGCCACCTCTTTAATTCATCCCAGCCCTCCAGCCTGGGCCACTCATTGCTCAGATATTGATAACTGCACAATAAAACAAATGTTTTCCTGATTCTTCTCTGGGGACCTTCTCAGGCTGGTTTACATTGCTCTTGGAGAGTTTAAATCTTGCTTTAAATGCTTCTGCCCAACTGGTTGATGATTCAAAGGGATTTAAACACAGTGGGATAATGTGGAGAAAAGGATGTGAGTGCAAAGCTTCACACCTAAGCAAAACCACTTGGTTGGGGAACAGCTGGTTAGGCACCAGGTTCAGGAGAAGACCTGGAGACTGTAGGTGTTTGCATAGCGCTCAAGAATGGTGCACTCAACCCTTCCACTCCCTTTAGCCCCAGAGAGGGCTCAGCTGAATGCTCTGCCCAGTTTCCAGCACTGCCTTTCAGAAATTATGTAGAGCAAGAGGAATCCATAGGAGAGCAGCAGGGGTGAGCAGAGCTGTAGATAAAATCACCTGTGAGGAAAGACTGAAGGAATTGCAGTCGTTTAACCTTGAGGAGAGATCTAAAAGCAGTCATCCAGGATGAGATGGGCTGCCATAAAGATGGCAATAAACTGCTCTGTAGGTGCTCTGGAGATAGAATGAGGAGATAGAGGCTTACAATGCAGCATTTCAGCAGAGGAAAGATATTAAGCAAGTCTTCTAAAGACTGCTAGTGGTAATGAAGCATTTGAATGGACTCGAGTAGAGCTTTTTGGATTGTTATTACTCTGTATTTCTAGCCCAGGACAGACAAATGTGTGTCACAATACACTTATGCTTAGTTGATCCTGCTTCAAGACACTGACAGTGGCTGAGCAGCCCTTTGAGACCTTTTCCTTATCCTTATGGATAATGTGTTGCCTGTAGCACTGTGTTGCTGAGGAAGCTATATGGGCACCTTGGAAATGGGGCACATCTTGGTCAAAAAGCTCTTGGGTAGGATGGGTGGTCACTGGCTGAGGGTGATAGGACTTCCCTCTGCAAGTCTCAAGGAAGCCATCTTCAGCTGGGTGAGTTGAAACTCCCACAGACACCTGCCCTAGAAACCTTCATCTCTGTCTTTGTGTGTGATTTGCTCTGCAGCTTTGGCTGAGGCTTTGGCACCTTTCCTTACCCAGTGTCACTGGGTCAAACAGCCACACACCTGTGACTTACTCAAAGTTGAGCATGAGGGTGGATCCTTTGAAAGCCATCAGGACCTGGCAAGCACAAGCCAAAATGCATTAATAAAATAATAAACACTAATAAATGTGGTGTGTGTGCAATACACCAACACACCTTACACTCCTGCTGGCCATGAGCTGCAATTCTGTGTCCCACCCAGCCCCTCCACTCCACTGCCTGATCATGCACTTGGTGTGTGCAGCCTTGCCATGCAGGGAGCTACTCCAGTTTGTAAACGACCTACTGAGCTGGGCAATTTATCTTTGCTTATCTAGAAGCTGAGCCTGGGTCAGATGAACTACTGAGGCCTTGTTTTACCAGCTGTTAATATCAGGATTGCTGAGTGTTCCTCAGCCTGGCAGGAGAAGCAGGAGCTGGCAGACACTTGGTGCCACGTCATGTTTTTAGGATCAGATATGCACTTAGCACTCCATAAAATGCCTGAGCCTTGCAGTGTGCTGGCCAGCCCTCTGAATGCCTAAGTGCACAGAAAGACTGCACAGGGAGGTGTGATTGATTCTGTCCCTCTGGGATTTAAGTGCTGCCTTCTGGGATTCACCTCCCAACATGCGACGCTCGTGGCTTTTCCTGCTGACGCCGAGGAGGTGATTCCTTCCTTCAAAGGGCAGCCAGAGTAGTGGATGTTGCTGCTGCTGTTCTACTTTTATCTGCAAAGCATAGGGAACCTTTCACCCTGAAAGGCTTTCAACATCCATCATCCACAGGAACACATGAACCACCAGATTACAGGATGTTCTGCCCAGGAGCTTTCTCTGCTGCCTCTTGGGGCTGGCCTCTCTATATCAGCTAATCAATATTTCCTCTGCCAGGCAGAGAGATGAAGGAAAAAAAGGGAAAGAGCACAACTGCCCAGCCCTCAAATGACCATATCCCACAGGAGAGCCCAGACTCTGTCTCCAGTCTCCAATTCAGCATGGTTTGAAACACGTCACTGTTTAAAGGCCATTGGAGATAATGATGTGCTTGAGTTGGGCTTCTCAGCCAGCTGGAGTGTAGGGAGAGAAGCAATCCCTTAGGTTGAAAGGAGATTTATTTTGTAGGCTACATAACCTCTGAGTGCTCAAGCTGCCTGCTTGTCTGGCTCCCATGCCACTGTGTGGAAACCAGAAGAAAGCAAAATTAACTCCCTGTTGTGTGTTTGCCCCTAGGTAGGACTCAGTGCACATCTTTTGCACTTCAGATGAAGGCTCTTTCCATTTAGCATCACTCCTGCACTCTGCACCCTTCGTGGCCTTCTTCCTGCACAGAGACAGGGGTGCACCTTCTTCTCCTTGCTTCCATTTTGTCACCTTCTGGCTCAAAAGTGATCTTTTGGCCTTACAATTTATCCCTAGTTTCCTTACACTTCAGTTCTCTCAGTGATGAGCTTTGCAGTAGGTGTTATTCACTCCCCAACCCACTCCACCTCCTGCTTATTTTTGCTCATTGATACTTCTGTGCTTAACAGTGGCCAGGGACAGTTTTTTATTTCTTAGAATCACAGAATGGTTTGGGTTGGAAGAGACCTTCAAGATCACCTAGTTCCAACCCCTGCCATGGGCAGGGACAGCTCCTACTAGAGCAGCGTGCTCAAGGCTTCATCCAACCTGGCTTTGAACATTGGCAGGGTTGGAGCTCCCACAGCTTCTCTGCTCAAGGACATTCCTTCCCCAGCAGCAGCAAAATCTCTTTTTATAGTTGCTTGTTTGTTTGTCTGTTTTCCAAATCTGCCACCTCAAAGAATTGTCCTGCTTGTGATGCAGTTAAACACATTAGTAATAGTGAGGCAACTGTGGAATTGAAATCCTTTCACTGCCTACATCAACCTCACGTTGCAGAAGGCAGCTGTGAGCTGTGCTGCAAGAGGAGTGTGGCCAGCAGAGCAAGAGAGGGGATTCTGCCCTTTGACTCTGCTCTGCTGAGACCTCATCTTCAATATTGCCTCCAGTTCTGGTGTCCCCAGCATGAGAAGGACACAGAGCTGCTGCAATGAGTCCAGAAGAGGGCCACAAAGATGATCCAAGGGCTGGAGCACCTCTGCTATGAGGATAGGCTGAGGGAGCAGGGGTTGTTCAGCCTGGAGAAGACTTTTCCTAAGGGTGTCTAGCAGCAAGACAAGGGGGAATGGTTTGAAGCTGAGGGAGAGCAGGGTTAGCCTGGATCCTAGGGAGAAGCTCTTCAGTATGAGGGTGGTGAGACACTGGAACAGGCTGCCCAGGGATGTTGTGGATGCCTTCTCCCTGGGGATGTTCAGGGCCAGGTTGGATGAGGCCTTGAACAGCTGAGTCTGGTTCAGAGGTGTCCTTGCCCATGGTGAGGAGGTTGGAGTAGATGATCTCTGAGGTTCCTTCCACCCTGAGCCATTCTAGAATCTATGAAGAAACTGAGTCGTGCTTCTCAGCCAGCCAGAGTCTGGGGAGAGAAGCAATCCCTTAGGTTGAAAGGAGTGTAGGCCTCATAACTTGCAAGTGCTCAAGCTGCCTGTTTGACTGGCTCCCATTTGCTATGCAAACATAACATAGAATAAACCTAAATGACTCAGCGTGAGAGTAAAGGAGAAGACAACAACATTGCTTCCCTCTCCAGCTTATTAGCTCTCCCAGAGCAATGCACACAGTCTGCCTGGGCTCGCTGCAAGTCGACTAAACATAGGGTGTCTCAAATGATTCTAGGTCCTTATGTTTAGCCAGCTGAATCACATCCTTTGTATTTCTAGAGACTGTTGCTATTCAGATCAAAATCCATTGTGTTGCTGTTAGAATGAGAGGCAAAAATCAGCATCTGCCTCCACGAAACGCAGCATTTCTGCAAGTCACAGCCAGGGAATCTTGCCAGGATGCCCCAAATCCAAAAGTGCTGGCTTTAACCACTGCACAGCCCTGAAGCAGAAGGGGAACTGCAGTCCTCCTCCCCATGGCCACACTCAAGAGGTTTGTGTGTGATAATCTTGGGTATGAGCTGACATTTAGGAAACTATTATTGCACTGCCAAAAGGTTCAGAGCAAGCATCAGCGAGAAACACCTCAGCCTTCTGAAAATGTAATAGCACATCAAGGGCATTTCTGCTGCAGTTTAACGTGCCCAGGTGCCAGCCATGCAAGATGTTGTGCACAAAACAGCTGCTGGAAGTTTTCACACTGTGGCATTTGCTGAGTTGTGGTGATTTTTTTCCTTTCCTCTCCCTTTATTCTCCTTTATCCTCTCCTCTCCTTTCCTCCCTCCTCTTTGCTCTCCATTTTCCTCTCTTCTCTTTCCTCTCCCTTTCCCTCTCTTCTCTTTCCTCTCCCTTTTCCTCTCTCCTCTTTCCTCTCCCTTTTCCTCTCCTCTCCTCTTTCCTCTCCCTTTTCCTCTCCTCTCCTCTCTCCTCTCCCTTTTCCTCTCTTCTCTTTCCTCTCCCTTTTCCTCTCTTCTCTTTCCTCTCCCTTTTCCTCTCTTCTCTTTCCTCTCCGTTTTCCTCTCCTCTCCTCTTTCCTCTCCCTTTTCCTCTCCTCTTTCTTCTCCCTTTTCCTCTCCTCTTTCTTCTCCCTTTTCCTCTCCTCTTTCTTCTCCCTTTTCCTCTCCTCTCCTCATTCCTCTCCCTTTTCCCTTTCCTCTCCCATTTTCCTCTCCTCTCCTCTTTCCTCTCCCTTTTCCTCTCCTTTTCTCTTTCCTCTCCCATTTTCCTCTCTTCTCCTCTTTCCTCTCCCTTATCCTTTCCTTTTTCCTCTCCCCACCTTTTTTTTTTCTCCCCAAGGTTTTTCAGTTTCACATTTGCTCACCCTTGTTTCAGCTCTCTACCCCTCCCAGGACACTTAATACATCATCTCAAAGAGAACCTGACGAACAGAGCTGATTTAGGGGGTGGTTTGGGGGTCTTGTTTCTTCATCTCCGTGTTAACAGCCACAAAACTTAACGGCAAGCACAGCAGGTAGGTTTGTTTTGCCCTCTGCTCCAACAGGACATTTCTGAGGGCTGTCTCTGATCTCAGGTGGGATTTTGAGTGTGAGTTCTCAATGGGCAAACAGAGGCACATGGCCTCAGAGAGAGCTGTGCTGAGTGGCAAGGGCCATCATGAGCAGCCTGGTCTAGTGGCAGGCATCCCTGCCCATGGCAGAGGGGTTGGAACTAGATGGCCTTTAAGGTCCCTTCCAACCCCAAGCATTCTATGACTCTATGGGGCAGCGCCAGCCATGAAAGACCCAGAGATGGCTCCACGCTTGCTGCAGCACTCTGAGCTGGTCAGTGTTAGCCAGGGAGCTGGAACACCATGAAAGTGCAATCCAGGGACATGCATGAGACAGCCATAAGGCCATCCCAGTTCATCCCTGAGCAGAGGAAGGACAGTGCTCGCCCATGCTGAGTGGGAGCTGGGGGAGATGCGGCACCGCCTGCGCCGCGGCGTCAGAAACTTGACAGCGATGCAGGTTAGGAAAAAAAGGACGTAAGTTTGAGATTTTATTGGTACATTATTTACAGCAGTTGCTCTCATATTACAATTCTCTTTCATCTTTTCAGTTTTCACTTATAAAAAATTAACCAAATAAACCTTATATAACCAAATTTATCACAGCAGGTCTGGTTAATTTTCACAGTTACAGCGGCCATCAGGAACAGAACTGAAGTACCTACAAGTCAGCTGTCCTCGCCTGACCCTGCCCGAGGACACCCTGCTGGCCCTCAGGAGCTGGCTGGCTCCTGTTGGAAACTGGAGAGTCCAGGCTGCAGCAGGGTAAACCCTCCAGGCTGGAGCTCACCTGCCTCAAGCACGCCAAGGGCCACCTCACACATGTCCTGCCACGCTGGAGGAACTGCTTTGTTCCTTGACGGCACCCCTCAGCTTTCCACCAGAGCTGGCTCCTGCTTCCCTCCCTTAGAAAATTCCTCAGGTATTTTATTTTCTGCCATTGTCAAGCCCCAGCAGTGCAGCAGCAGAGCACACTGGGGTATGAGACTGCAGGAATGAGCATGCACCTTCCTGTGTGATGCTGACAGCTCCTCTGGTGTCTGTCTCTCCCACTAGGAACAGTCAGTTTCAGTAACTCACCCTTCAAAGCACAGCGAGAAACCTGCACTGCCTGAGGGCCTACAGTGCCCGAGAGGGAAGGATCCCACATGGGCAAGTCTCTGCCAAGCTGAAGTCCAGTCCCAGGGACCAAGGGCCTTTCATGGCACTCAAATCTGCTCCCCAGGTGCAGCAGCAGAACTGACACCAGCATGCTCCTGCTGGAATCATCTTCACTCCCTCCACCTGCTCATCTCTTTCCAGTGGTTAATTATTGCTGTTTTAGAGTAGGATGGGTTTTCTTTGAGGACTTGTAGCCACTTCCCATGACAGAGTACAGTACACACTGTGCTGAAAACACAAAACACAAGACTCCTCTCACATCGGTCTTGTACAAGGGTGAAGAGATGCAGAGCAAGAGGCTGCCTGGGGAAATCTGAGTTTATTGTAACCCATGAACTAAAAAGCCACTGCCTTGAACAGGAGCAGGTCTGGTTAGCAATTTAGCCCCGAGTTGTTGGGAGGTTTGCTTTGTTTGTTGTGGTTGAACTGACATTGGACATTTTCCCAATGCATACCACACATCTGCTTAGCACTACCCAAACAAAAAAATAGCGTTGGGTTTTGGTTTGTTTTTCCTTTCCCATTACCTCATTTGTCTCAAGAAGATTTCTATTGGTTGTTGTTTTGTTGCTGTAATAAAATAACACAAGCACACAAACTGCTGCAAGCTAACAACCCAGCACGATCATAAGTACAACTGACAAAGCACCAGAGGCTTTGTTAAAACCCTAATTGTAGTTTGTTGGTTTGGCTTTGCTTTCAACAAAAAACAAACCAAACAAAAAAGGGCAAGAGATACCTGTTACAAGTCAAAGGGACTGAACTCTGGAGGAGTTAGCAAGGTGAGCTCCATGCTCGGCACGCTTACGTAGCTGTAGCTGCTTCTGCACCCAGCTGTGTTACTCAAAGGAACCTACAGCTGCACCATCTATTTGTTATAGAATCATAGAATCAACAAGGTTGGAAAGACCTCAGAGATCATCAAGTCCAACCTGTCACCCAACACCTCATGACTACTAGACCATGGCACCAAGTGCCACGTCTTGAACACCTCCAGGGACGGTGACTCCACCACCTCCCTGGGCAGCACATTCCAATGGCTAACAACTCTCTCTGGGAAGAACTTTCTCCTCACCTCCAGCCTAAACTTCCTCTAGTGCAGCTTGAGACTGTGTCTTCTTCTTCTGGTGCTGGTTGCCTGGGAGAAGAGACCAACCCCCACCTGGCTACAACCTCCCTTCAGGTAGTTGTAGAGAGCAAATAAGGTCTCCCCTGAGCCTCCTCTTCTCCAGGCTAAACAATCCCAGCTCCCTCAGCCTCTCCTCATAGGGCTTGTGCTCAAGGCCTCTCCCCAGCCTCTTGCTCTCAACAAGACCATCTTCTCCTATGTGGATGCTGGCAGCCTGTTCTCTCCCCCAGCTCACCATTGTGTCACAGAATGGTTTGGGTTGGAAGGGACTTTCAGGATCACCCAGTTCCAACCCCCCTGCTATGGACAGGGACATCTCCTGCTAGCCCAGGTTGCTCAAGGCCTCAGGCGACCTGATCTTAAATACTTCCAGGAGTGAGGCATCCACAACTCTGGGCAGCTTGTTCCAGTGTCTCACCTTCCTCACTGTAAAGAACTCCCTCCTAATGTCCAGTCTCAATCAACCCTCAAAACAGTGACCAAGCTCCAAATGCTGACTTGCAGCTTGTTGGTTTAACTGAGTTTTAGCTAAACAACCTGTTCCAGTTGTTGGTTTATGGTTTTTAATGCCAGGCTCTCCAAATGATCACTCAGGCAGCAGCATTTTGATGGGACAGAAGCATAACCTCTGTGCAGAGTCTCTGTTACTGAGGCCTGCAGGAGCACACCATTGTTGTACTTTGTCAATGTTCTGGGTGGTCTATTTTGGGAGGTGGGGGGAGGGAAGAGAAGAGAGAAAACTACCTTTCTGTATTTTAAAGCTGATCTAACAGTTGCATCCCTCCACTTTCTTCACATGGGACAACATAGAATCACTAAGATTAGGAAGGACCTCTAAGATCATCAAGTCCAACCTTCCACCCATGTCCATGACTACTAGAGACCAAGTGACACATCTACTTGGTTCTTGAACACCTCCAGGGATGGTGACTCCACCACCCCCCTGGGCAGTCTGTTCCAGTGCCTGACCACTCTCTCTGTAAATAAATTGTTCCTTATATCCAACCTAACCCTCTCCTGGAACAATTTCAGGCCATTTCCTCTTGCCCTGCCATTAATTACTTGAGAGAAGAGGCCAACACTGGCCTCACTCCAACCCCTTTTCAAGTAGCTGTAGAGAGCAGTAAGGTCTCCTCTCAGCCTCCTCTTCAGGCTAAACAAACCCAGCTCCCTTAGCATCCATGGGGATGAATACAGTGGGGAGAAATGACTGTCCAGGTCCCAGCCCCGGGGACAGATGTCCCTAGGGTTCTTTACCCCTTGCATCTGCTGATGGGTGCTGCTGGATCACATCAAGCTGTGGAGCTGTCCCACAGTCCAGCCAGAAGTGTCCTTGGAAGGGGGAAAACCAAAAAGAAATTAGGAGCACCTCCTCCCATCTCACACTGCTGCTGGAATTAAGAGTCAGCAACTGGAAAGAAGATCTTAAGGGGGTTTCTGGCAGTAGGTCTAGATCACCAGCTCCTCCACTTGGGATCAAACCAACAATCATCTCAGGTTGCTCTGCACCCATCCAGCCCCTGAGCTAAGATAGGAAGGGTCAGGAGGTGATGCTCAAGCTTGGAGACAAGGTGATGGGATGGCCCCAACTGACCATAGCTAGGTGCAGGAAAAGCAAGAAGCTCCCAAAGGGAGCAAAGCCACTAGGGAGGGGGCACAAACAATGAGCTGTGGGATCTTTTCCATGCAGCACAAGCAGGCCCTGAAGAGACAGAGCAGACACATGGGTCTGCCCAAGGCTGTCCAACCTCAGCATGCCACCCTGCGAGCTGCACCATGCTCTACCAGCACACAGCAGTGGGGCAAGACAAGCTGGACCCCAAGGGGTGAACTGGTGTGGTCCAGAGCCCAGAGGCCATGCAGTGCAGTGGCCTTTGAGCTCCAGAGCTGAGCCACCACATTTAGGGGCACTTCACGGGATCACAGGACATTAGGGGTTGGAAGAGACCCCCAAAGATCATTGAGTCCAACCCCCCTGCCAGAGCAAGACCATTGAATCCAGCACAGGTTGCACAGAAATGCATCCAGAAAGTCTCCAGAGAAGGAGACTCCACAACCCCCCTGGAAAGCCTGTTCCAGTGCTTTGTGACCCTTACAGTGAAGAAGTTCCTCCTCATGTTGAGGTGGAACCTCCTGTGCTGTAGTTTACATCCACTGACTCTTGTCCTATCACAGGGTGCACTTCCCATGAGTGCAGATGAACCAGCAGCATCACTTGATGCGTTTAAGCCTGACCTTATCCAGCCCTATTCAGAACAGCTTGTGGGGGGGGAAGCAGCAATGTCAAAGGTTCTGTACCTCCACTACTGCTACCAGGGAAGCTCTGGCCACCACCTGGGCTTCCCAACAAAAAAATCAGGCTGGGGTCAGCGATGTTTCACCCTGCCAAGCCCCCTCCTTCTGAGGAAGGCAAAACACAGCCGCTTTGGCAGGCAGCCCTTTCCTTCAGAAATGAGCTGTCCTGGCTGGAGAGCTGGGAGCAAGCAGCTGGGTGCTTTCCAAGGAGCCTGGTCACAAACTGGCAGAAGCCTTCAGGGAAGAAATTTGCTCAGCAGCTACCAGCCAAGTGGCAATGACTCAACCCTTATCGGTGCATTGCTGGCATCCGGCCTGCCCGGGGAGGAACGCAGACAGCACCCCAAGAGCTGCACCCCTCCAAACCCCAGGAACAAAACAGGCATCACAAGCAGACACTGCATACATCATCAGTTGAGGTTTACATAGCTTAAAAAAAAACAAACAACCCCAAAATCCTGGTAACCTGATGGTACTTCTGCAGCTGTGGGATCTGGTGGGCTTGATTCCAGGGTTAGCTTTTCGGACAGGAGGTGGAGTTTGATTACAAAGGCACAGGTTGCAAAGAAATTCTTTCAATTAGAATACCCCCTAATAATTAATTTTAAAAAACCAACAAAAATGCTCAATTTAGGCTTTACCTATTCCTAGTTTTTGTGGCTGTTTTGTTTCTTGGTGGGTTTTTTTTCCCCCCCTCTGTTTTTTTGCGGTGGGGTTTTGTTTGGTTCGGTGTGTGGTTTGTTGTTTGGTTATGTTTTACCCCTCTGGAAAGGTTTTAGTGCAGTGATTATATAGCAACAGAGAAAAAAAAACCAACCTAAAACTTAAAAAAAAAAAAAGGCACAAACTGTTTTGTGGTTTGGTTTTGTTTTCTTTTTTTTGTGTGTGTTTTTCTCTTTTAGCTTTTGCTAACACTTTATACTTTATGTCTATTTTACTTCGGTTAATAAATCACTGAACGCAGCAAGAAAATATTCTGCCAATTTCTGTACACTATACAAAGCCCCCCCTCTGCCCCCCCCCCCCCCCAATCCTCCCCCCCCTCCCCCTCCCAACAGTACATGGTTTCAGCTTCAGGACAAATGTACAGCATAGAAAGACTTTTAAAAATAGAGTGCCCCAATACACAAATTTTGTTAACTAAACTCAAGGTCTCTTGCTACAGTGCCCTTCGCCATCCTCATCTTCCCCCCACCCTCCCCCACCCCTTATTGCTGGGACACACACACTGGCGTTCTGTCCCCCCCCTTGCTCCTAAAAGGTTGGACCAAGGCTTAGCCCAGCACTGAGAGACCTGCTGGGGTTGTGCCAAACGGCTCCTGCATCCCTGGCATCGCTGCCTGCTCCACAGCCCCGGCAGGGATGAGGCGACCCCCTCCCTTGCTGGTCTCATTCAGCATCGCCTCGGCTCAGTGCTGGGAAAGCTTTAGGCTGGAAAGGGGACAGCTCAGTCCCAGTGAGACACAGGTGACATCCCATGTGCGGGTCCATGCCATCTGCCCCCGGTCCAGCCCACAGCTCCTCTCCCTACACCCAGCCCACCTCCCTTCTGGGGCTCTCCCATTGACGCTCCCATTGTGTTTGGTTAACACGTGCTCTACCCTTTCATCAAGCTCAGCATGAGAGGTGGTGCTTGTCATCCCCCCCACCCCCATATAATACTTCATAAAATAGTAACTTTCCCCCCCCCAACCCTCCCCAGGAACTAAATTAAAGGAGTTTTCCCTTTCCATGTATTAACAGAGCTGAACCCCTCCACCCACCCCCAATTAAGTGCAGCCAGAAACGGTTCTCTCTATACCTCCGATACCACGCTTCACAAATTGCAAACCTACCAGGCTTCTCTCTCTCTCTCTCCTCTCTTATTTTTTTCTCCCCCAAGACTTAATTCATGCAAAGTTGCTATTTTGTTTAAATAAGTTATAAAAGTTGATATCTCAGGCTAGAAGAAGCTTGTAGTCTTGGTTATTCTTTAGTTGGCAGGCACTGTACATACATACCGGGTACAGACACATGCCGAATCTGCTTTGCATTGCTTTTTGCATTGTACAAGTCACAAATCTGACATCATTAAAGCAGTTAATTACCTTTGATGGCAGGCTGCAGTGAGGCCATCTACATTGATCAGACAAGCAGCTGGTTAAGATAGTGAGTACGCTCCCCCCCCCCCCGCCCCCCATCCCCACCCCAAACCCCTCGGAGCTCCTCCCCCCTCCCATCCCACCCCCACTCCCCCCTCCCAGAAATGCTAAGTATCTGTCACAGGTTGCTTCTCTGAAGCGGTTGGGTTTGGTGTGCACATGAATTTTGTGCAGAATGTGTTGCCATAGGAACTGCAGCCTCCATTACGCCTCGACGACACCATTCAGCTAAAGCCAAAACTGAAAACAAGGAACAGCGACGACGACAACAACAAAAAGCCCTTAAAATGTCAAACAAAACAAACAGGGGGCAAAAGAAACAAACCCAAACCAAAACCAAACCCCCCTCCCTCCCCCAAAAAACAAACAAAAACCCCAACAGAAAAACCCAAACCAAACCCAAACCCCAAAAAGGCAGCAAAGAGAAAGTCCCAACGCACATGCGGAGTCTGGCCCAGGGCTGCAGGTTTAACACGTGGCTACGGAACAGCGCAGGAGATGGTTGGGGATTGATCTCAACTTCACACTATGGTACAACGGGGCTTAGAGTTTGGAGTCTGTGCTGGCTTCAGGAAGGAGGTGGAGAGGGGCAGGATGGAGTTGTGGTTACTCGGACGCACCCAGGGTCTCTCGGAGGTTTGGCAGAACGAGGCACATCCCAAAAGGAATGAACAACCCAGGAAGTGCTGTGTCAGAGGGCGTGCAGCGCGCTGTCCTCTTCATGCAGGGGAGCAAGCAGGCTGGGGAGGGGGAGGCTTGTCCCCCGCCACACCTCTTCTTTGAAGACTACTGACCAGTAAGTAAGGGTGGGACGAGTGTGAATTCTACTTCACCGGCACGTGGAATACTGCAGACCGCGTTTCAAGTAAGATTTCTGCGCTATGGTGGATGCATCGCTACGTTATCTCGCCCCTGGAGAAGGAGAGGACTATGTACACCAGAGCGGTGGCACTAGGACTTTGCAGTGAGGTCTCTGTGCTTTATGGAGGTACCTGGGACGGAGAGGTCGCCGCGGGTCACGGGCAGGACTCCCAGCACCACCACCTGCAGCATGCGAGGAAGGAGCGCTGCGCGCCCAGCCAGCCAAGAGAGGACGTCAGGGAACCAAAACCAAACCAAACACAAAAACCCAACTCAACCCTACACTGGCAAATCAGCAGTGGTGAGAAAGAGAAAAGGGGCTTCACTATGTTTTGAGGGGGACGAGGAGGAGTTGGGGGAGGAAAAAACAGAACAACAACAACAACAACAAAATGAAAACAAGGAAGAAAAGAGAGAGGAAATCAACTTTTGTTGTTGCTGTTTGGTTGGGTGGTTTTCATTCCTCCCGCAGCTGCAGGCGGTAGCGGTGGTAGCGGACCTGGAAAAACATCCTCTCCAGCCAGGAGCGCGTCATCCCCGGCAGGGCGTAATGTTCCACCACCCCCACGTGCTTGAAGCCCAAGGACTCGTAGAGCTTGTGGGCGGCCATCTTGACGGCCGTGGTCCCCAGCACCACCGAGGAGTAGTTGTTGAGCACGGCGAACTCCAGCACCTTGCGGCCCAGGGCCTTGGCGATGCCTTTGCCGCGGTAGTTGGAGTCGACGGACATGCGGCGCAGCTCCACGGTGTTGTCCTCCTCGTTGCCGCGCGCCGCCACGATCCCCACCACGTTGCCGTCCAGGACGGCCACCCAGAAGCAGGAGCCTGCGGGGGAGAAAGCAGCACATGGAGCCACCCCAGATGGACAAGGCAGGCAAAGCACCCCCTGAGGAACAGCTGGGGATGTTCAGTCTGGAGAGGAGAAGACTGAGAGGGGATTTAATCAGTATGTATAAATATCTGAGGGTTGGGGGTCAAGAGGGACGGCACAGGCTCTGCTCAGTTGCACCCTGTGAGAGGACAAAGGGTAATGGATATAAACTACACAAGAGATTCCACCTCAACATGAGGAGGAGCTTCTTCACTGCGAGGGTCACAGAGCACTGCAACAGGCTCTGCAGGGGGGTTGTGGAGACTCCTCCTCTGGAGACTTTCAAGACCCATCTGGATGTGCTCCTGTGTGACCCGCCCTAGGTGACCCTGCTTTGGCAGGGGGTGCTGAGCTAGATGACCTCCAGAGGTCCCTGCCAACCCCTAGCATCCTGTGATCCTGTGAACACACCTACAGGCTCAGGAACCACCTCTCTGTCATAACCTCCATGAATAAAGACCAAACTTCCTTTTCCTCTAACACCGTGAAGGGGATGTTGTTCTCCTGAGGAAGACACACAGAGAAGTCACTACAAACTCTAAGGGTGGTGAGACACTGGAACAGGTTTCCCAGGGAGACTGTGGCTGTCCCCTCCCTGGAGGTGTTCACGGCCAGGCTGGATGAGGCTTTGAGCAACCTGGTCTGATGGGAGGCATCCCTGCCCATGGCAGAGGGGTTGGAACTGGATGATCTTCAAGGTCCCTTCCAAGCCTGACCTTTCTATGAATCTATGACCTTGTTGGAGAGAGGCAGCACCCAGACCATCCCGTCCCACTGCTTACACTGGCCAAACATGAAAGCTGATTCAATTAGCAACTGGCATAACTCTGGAGTAGTACAGCAGCACCTTGTGACTTGGCAAAGTCATCAGAAAGCAATGGCCAAGGCTTTCTGTGCTTCTGTATGACAGAGCCCAGCTGCAGAGGAATCATGGAGTGGTGGGAGTTGGAAGGAACCTCTGAAGATCGAGTCTGACCTCCCTGCCAAGGCAGGCTGCTCACCTACAGAAAGTCACACAGGAACTCAACCAGGTGGGGTTTGAATGTCTCCAGAGATGGAGACTCTACCACCAGGTACAAAGTGCAGGGAACCAACCCAGGTTCAACCCTGGCTCATGCCCAGCATCAGTGATATGCAGCTCAGTGATGCCCACTGCTGTCCCCACTGCAAGGCACTCCACTGGCACTATCTAGGTCAGCTGCTAATTTTTAAAACACTGGGGCCTATCCTGACCCACTTCTCAGGAGCAGTTAAGATGTCTCTCCTCTGCTGCTGTGCTGGCAGTGCCTGCATTCACCTGGATCTCCAAGCATCAGTTGTTCGGACGTGACCCCAGACGAAGACCTGCAAGAGCTGAATCCCAGCAGCCAGCCTCCCTCTGAACATGAGTCCCAGGGCTCAGCTTGCTGCTCTCTACGCTGACTTTAAACAGCTCATCACATTAGGGCTCTGCTCAACAACCCCCAGCTCCTGTGGTGCAGTCTAGGAAATGGGGTGCCTGAGTCTCCTCCATGCTTGGAGACCAGAGGTGGGATAGTCCCATGGAGGTACACACTCACATCTCCCCAGCACCCATTCAGTTCTGGAGCAAACTCAAATGCCACAAAGCAGGCATCAACTGGTGGCTGCTAAGCTGCAGCTGGTGGATCAGGCACCACATCCTTCTCATGCAGCCCTACAATGCAGCATCTCCTCCTGGAGCTGCTTCTCCAGCTTTTTGTTTTCCCCAAACCACAGATACCAGCCAAGGGTTTCCCCCCAGGGAGGTGGTCGAATCCCCATCCCTGGAGGTGTTTCAAAGAGGCAGAGATGTGCTGCTGAGGGCCATGGTTTAGCACCAGCCTTGGTAGAGCTAGAGAATGGTTGGACTGGATGATCCTAAAGGGATTTTCTAACCAAAATGATTCTGTGATTCTTCTCAGCCCCAGGTTCCTGATTTCCCCTTCTCAGCAAGCACCTCTTGCCCCGAGCCCACCAGGCCCAGGAGGCTGCTACAGCTCCCTCAGCAGCACTGCCCACATTTATAAATAGAGGACAATTTCCAGTATTTTGGGATTTGGTGCCTATTTAAGACCCAAATCTGGGCATGACCACCACAAGGGAGCCCACATGGCCCTTCACACCTCCACTGGGGTCAGCCCTTTCTGACTACCCACCCCAGGCCAGGAGCTTCACACTCATTCACCACAGAAGGGATTGTCCAAGGTCACAAGCAACATGACAACAACCCCCCCCCACACACTCCTCCTTAGCTTCCACTTACAACTTCAAAGCTTAATTACAACGATTTTGGGTTCAATGTGAACAGACATCGTATCTGGCACGTCTGCCAGCATCTGCTGTGCACACAACGCTCAGGGTTAGTAGCAGACAGGACACAGCTGCTCAAACAATGCCACTGGTACTCAGCTCTCACACCAGCAACCCCCAACGCTGTCACCCTGCCTCCCACCTTCTGTCTGCATCTGCTCTCAGGATCATCAGTAGACACTTCAGCTTCCTAAAGACACCTCAAGCTTCCAAAGCTGGCCAGATCCTTCAGCCTCCTAAAGACACCTCAAGCTTCCAAAGCTGGCCAGATCCTTCAGCCTCCTAAAGACACCTTGAGCTTCCAAAGCTGGCCAGATCCTTCAGCTTCCTAAAGACACCTCAAGCTTCCAAAGCTGGCCAGATCCTTCAGCCTCCTAAAGACACCTCAAGCTTCCAAAGGTGGCCAGATCCTTCAGCTTCCTAAAGACACCTCGAGCTTCCAAAGCTGGCCAGATCCTTCAGCTTCCTAAAGACACCTCAAGCATCCAAAGGTGGCCAGATCCTTCAGCCTCCTAAAGACATCTCAGGCATCCAAAGCTGGCCAGATCCTTCAGCTTCCTAAAGACACCTCAAGCTTCCAAAGGTGGCCAGATCCTTCAGCTTCCTAAAGACACCTCGAGCTTCCAAAGCTGGCCAGATCCTTCAGCTTCCTAAAGACACCTCGAGCTTCCAAAGGTGGCCAGATCCTTCAGCTTCCTAAAGACACCTCGAGCTTCCAAAGGTGGCCAGATCCTTCAGCTTCCTAAAGACACCTCAAGCTTCCAAAGGTGGCCAGATCCTTCAGCTTCCTAAAGACACCTCGAGCTTCCAAAGCTGGCCAGATCCTTCAGCTTCCTAAAGACACCTCAAGCTTCCAAAGGTGGCCAGATCCTTCAGCCTCCTAAGGACACCACACAGAGCCTTAACTTCAGAAACTCACAGGCACAAGTCACAACAAAGGAAGAATATTTCTTTATGATGAGAGGGCTGTGAGAGACTGGAACAGGTTTCCCAGAGAAGCTGTGGATGTTTCATCTCTGGAAGCATCCACAGTCAGGTTGGACAGCACTTTGAGCAACCTGATCTATTCAAAGATGTTCCTGCCTGTGGCACAGGGGTGGACTAGATGATCTTTCAAGGTCTCTTCCAACTCAAACCATTCTATGACCACCTGGGATGCATGCACCTGTGTGATGTGCACAACAAGGAAGGTAATTTGGGGTTGTTCATGCTTCACAGCAAGGTCACCCACAGCTCCTGAGCTGAGAGCACCCAGGACCTGAAAGCACCCACGATGGCAGTGTGTTTGTGCTCTAAATTTGAGGCTGATTCCCAGCTTTTGAGGCCCAAAAGAGAGCATTCAGCTAATCCACCCACTCCTCTCCTGCCCTCAGGCTCCACACACCACTGCCAGCCCCACGCCTTGAGGACTTCCCCGGAGCACCATGCCTGATAGCTTATTCTCAAACCAAAGCACCCAGCAGCCCTGCCCAAGGAGGACACGCTGTGTGAGCCCCTAGCTGTGCTTGCAAGCCCTCCTCTCCTGCTCTCCTCCGCCACCACGAGCTGCACAGCTCTCCCCCGTGCAGCCGACGAGGCTGGTGGGTGAAAATAAATTCATTTATTTTTGCTGCAAACTCTCCTCTCCCCCCTCTGGTGAATAAAAGGCTGGTGGGTGGATGGGTGGAAAGGCTGGAGCCAAAAGCAAGAGCATAGAGTACTGCTAGCAGAAAGGGGGGGAAATGAGATCCCAGCCTTCCCCACCAACATGAGTCCTACGTGACTGACTCCAGCAGGTTCTCAGAGCTTGCCCAAGTCCTTCAGCACCTGAGGAATCTACCTCAAAACCCAGAGCTGCTCAGAAAAAGCAACACTCTGACTGCCAGGTACTGCTAAAATCCATTGCTTTCTAGTAAATTCCAGTACTTCCACAGGAACAAGCAGAGCTCTGCCTCCCCAGAGCATCCTGAAGTCACTCTTGGGTGCAGCACTCACAGGTTGGTGGCTGGACTTGATGACCTTTGAGATCTTTTCCAACCAAAACAATTACATGAGCCTATGATTCATGCATCAAGGGGTGAAGGGCTGAGCCAGACAAAACCTCTCCCTGCTTCCCACAGGGCTGGAGAGAGGACAGAGCAGCTCCTGTGGTCACCACCAACTGCTGGTGCTGATCTTGCCTGGGTGAGGTTGATCCTTGCAGGAAGAAGTTTTCTGTGGGAGCTCAGCAGAGGGCAAGTATGGAGACCTTATGCAGAGAAGGTGGTCTTTTTTCACAGGTGGCACTGCTATCTCCCACAGCTGAGCTCTCATCATCTCCTTGAGAGTCATTTGTGGAATACAATTTCCAGACCTGCAACTTCCCCAGGCAATGTCCCTTCCAGCACTGTGATTTTCAGCTCTGCTCCAGCATGTCACAACGATGCAAACATGAGCAATTCCCCTCCTGGCTCAAAGCTGTCCCAGCTGACATCCTCAGAGCATCATCCAGATGAGGAGACCAGGAGAGCTACTCAGCAGCTACCACCAGCACTGCTGGGAACCTACCAGGTGAACACTGGCTCCTCTGCATCATGCTTACAGCTGAGCCAGGAAAGCATCTGAGGACTGGCCACCAGGAAAGAAGGAAGCTGATATTAACAGAACCTTCTGGCCAGGCTCTAAATGAAAGTGAGGAAGCTGCAGAGGTGTGACATGCAGCTGTGAGCTCTGAGCAGGGAGGCTGCCCACAGCCTGAAGGAGAAGCAGCAACCCCTCCATCCCAGCTGGCTGAGCAGTTGCAGCCAGCAGCAGGTACAGCTGTTGCCTGTCCTTGGTTAGTGTCCCTGTGCCCAAGCTGACCGTGTCTGTGTGGCTGTTCATGTGCCCTAAACTCCTCCTGAGGCACCATTTCTGTCAGCTGTCCCCAGAAGAGCCTCATTTCTCCCTTGACATTAATGTGACTCAGATAGGCTGCCCCATGCTTCACCCAGGGTGGAGGAGGAGGGAAGGATGTCTGGAGTGCTGAGTCCCTCTGCTCCTTTCCAGACCCAGACAGGGATAAGGGCAGGGACTGAAATAGCATCGACAGTGCACAGCCAGCTCTGTGCTGGAGGCTGTCCCTTTGCTGCCATGTACAACCTGTCTCACTTGAAGTGATGTGTGCAGACAGTGCTGGCAGGAGGAGAAGAGAGACACCAAGTACCAAGAAGGCCACCAGCATCCTGGCCTGGATCAGGAAGAATGTGCCCAGCAGGACCAGGGAAGGGATTGTCCCCCTGCACTCAGCACTGATGAAGACACACCTCGAGGACTGCCTTCAGTTTTGGCCCCTCACTCCAAGATGGACATTGAGGTGCTGGAGCAGGTCCAGAGGAGGGCAACACAGCTGGGGAAGGGTCTGGAGAACAGGGCTGGTGAGGAGCAGCTGGGGGAACTGGGGTTGTTTAGTCTGGAGAAAACCTTCTGCCTTTCTACAATTCCCTGAAAGGAGACTGGAGCCAGGTGGGGGTTGGTCTCTTCTCTCTAGTAGCTAGCAACAGGACAAGAGCAAACAGCCTCAAGTTGCACCAGGAAAGGTTCAGGTTGGATGTTAGGAAAAAT
Source organism: Melanerpes formicivorus (assembly GCF_026170545.1). NCBI lineage: Eukaryota > Metazoa > Chordata > Aves > Piciformes > Picidae > Melanerpes > Melanerpes formicivorus. The sequence continues at coordinate 10,650,017 of NW_027142370.1, read as the reverse complement.
GTCTTTGCTACAAGAGTAGTCAGGCACTGGAGCAGGCTGCCCAGGGAGGTGGTGGAGTCACCAGCCCTGGAGGGGGTCAAGAAATGTGTGGACATGGGGCACTGGGGACATGGTTTAATGGTGGTGGTGTCTGAAGGACTTGATGATCTTGGGGGTCTTTTCCAATCTCAATGATTCTAGGAGTCTCCTTTCCACATTTCTAGTTTCCCCTTGGCTTCAAACAGGGCTGTGCAGCAGCCCCCACAGCTTGTGCTGATAACACTGCACCTGACCTCAGTTAAAAGCCATTCCCACAAAACAGTGACACTGCAGAGTAGTTTATGGCCATGGAAACTTGTTTAGATGTGATGGACCCTGACTTAACACCCCTGACAATGCCTCTACACCAGACAAAGCCCAGGCACAGGGGAAACAAGAAATGTCAGGGACACACAAGAATTATTCACACATGAAATTAGAAATGCTGTGGGACCTCTTCCTTCCCATAAATAACTCCACAGAAGCTACCAGCACAAGATTCATGGCCCTGTGATAAATAACTCCCTGCTGGAAGAGCACAGGGCAGCAGATCTATATGCCAAGGGTGGGTGACACCTCTTGATTCATGGCACATCTGGGCAGCAGGCAATGAGCTCAGCCCCCAGAGCACATAAGGAGATGGATGATTTGGTCCCAAGCAACCAGCTCAGCCATTTCTCCATCTGCCTCCTTTTCCAACGTTGCTACCTTCCACCTTGGTTGTTACCAGCAGCTGAAGCTACCTGCAGTAATCTCTAAGCTCAGGCAAAGCCTCCAGAGCTGCAGTCAGCTCTGGATGTCACTGTGGGATCACAGAATCAACAAGGTTGGAAAAGACCTCAAAGATCATTGAGTCCAACCTGTCACCCAACACCTCACGACTACTAGACCATGGCACCAAGTGCCACGTCCAGTTCCCTCTTGAACACCTCCAGGGATGGTGACTCCACCACCTCCCTGGGCAGCACATTCCAATGGCTAACAACTCTCTCTGGGAAGAACTTTCTCCTCACCTCCAGCCTAAACTTCCCCTGGTGCAGCTTGAGACTGTGTCCTCTTGCTGTGGTGCTGGTTGCCTGGGAGAAGAGACCAACCCCCTCCTGGCTACAACCTCCCTTCAGGTAGTTGTAGAGAGCAATAAGGTCTCCCCTGAGCCTCCTCTTCTCCAGGCTAAACAACCCCAACTCCCTCAGCCTCTCCTCACAGGGCTGTGCTCAAGGCCTCTCCCCAGCCTCATTGGCCTTCTCTGGACATGTTTAAGAGTCTCAATGTCCTTCTTAAACTGCAGGGCCCAGAACTCAAGGTGGATGACATACAGCATCTGACCTGGAACACAGCCACAGCACTGTTCCATGCACCTTTACCACCAGAAACACTGTCACTATCACCCCCAAGAGCAGTGGGTTTCAAACTGACTCAGGAGACAGGAATTCAGAGGTGCCCTCTAAAACCTGAGCATAAAATGAGACATGGGGGAGTGATGAGGTTTAGACTGCAGGCAACAGCTGGCCTAACATCTGTGCAAGCCCAAGAGCACATTTGGATTCAGACTGGAAAGTGCCCTGATGTGCCACTGCTGATAAACCTGGGCAGGTGATGGTCCCACCAGGAAGTTTTGCTGCAGCCCAGCTTTATCTTCACCTGGGGATGGGAAGGGTGGTGGGCTTGCAACTCACAGTAACAGCACAAGAACTGATTTCCACCAGTGTCTGCCCCACGCCTGCTGATGGAGCTGGTCCATCCTCAAAAGCACCCAGCTACCTCCTCACAGGATTTTAGGGGCTGTCAAAACCCCTGATAACCCCCAAGATGTTGGCAGCCAGCTGTGGTTTACTTCCTATCTTGACTGGAGAAAAGAAGGACATTCTGCAGCAAATGGACTTCAGAACCTGGCCAGATCTGGTCCCAAACAGCATCACCTGCTGTTGCTGCTGGGGGTGTAAGCCTGCAGGCAGTTCTGAGCCTAAAACCTTTGCACTCCCGCTCTGAAGCGCCTAGGTGACAGCTCCTACCCATACACCTTGCTCCTCCAAAGCAACACAAGCTGTTAGCAGCCATAGCCCCACATCAGCACTTCACAGGCTGGTTTTTCCAGCAGGCTTCAGTCCCACGGGACCCAGAGTGTCACCAGGCACGACGGCACCCGGGGAGCTCATCAAAGCCCCGGGAAGCGCTTGGCACATCGCGGGAACAGGCTTTTGATGAGACAGCTAGAAATGTGCCACCAGCAGGGCACAGAAAGCCCTTCCTGCACAGTTCAGAGGGTGCTATATTAAGAACTGCAACAGCAGGGCTTGGGAAGAAAAAAAAAATCTTCTCTCTGGCTTTTTCTGTTGGCTGTGATGCACTTTGAAAAGCAAAGACTGCAACAGAGCCAACCTGCAACAACTGCTCGAGGAAAAGCTGCAGAAGCAGTTGTGGGGAGGTTAGAGGCACCCAGGTTACCACAGAATCAGTCAGGGTTGGCAGGGACCACAAGGATCATCTAGTTCCAACCCCCCTGCCATGGGCAGGGACACCCCACACACGATCAGGCTGGCCAGAGCCAGCCAGCCAGATGTGTCTATCTGATCTTCCTCTGCGGTGAACTATCCCTTTCCCCCCAACTCCCATTCATCCCATGTTCCCTCTTTGACTTCCTATCATATGTCACAAATTCAAGGCTTTTATTCTTGACTTCCAGGTTACTACACAATCATCTCTGTCCCCAGATCAACTTTCACATGTTTTACATTTTTCTCTCCTGCTCCCTTTGCAGCTGGTTTCCTTTCCCTGCTGTGTTTTGCACTGTGCCTCTTCTAGGCTGCTCCATTTTTCCTCATCTGTCATGAGTGACACCAGGCATTGCTTGTGATAGCCTGGGGTAGTGGAATGGAATGGAATGGAATGGGTTGAAAGAGACCTGCGAGATCATCAAGTCCAACCTATCACCCAACACCACCTAATCAACTAACCCATGGCACCAAGCACCCCATCCAGTCTCCTCCTAAACACCTCCAGTGATGGTGACTCCACCACCTCCCTGGGCAGCACATTCCAATGGCAAATCACTCTCTCTGTGTAGAATTTCTTCCTGACATCCAGCCTAAACCTCCCCTGGCACAGCTTGAGACTGTGTCCTCTTGTTCTGATGCTGGTTGCCTGGGAGAAGAGACCAGCCCCCACCTGGTTACAACCTCCCTTCAGGTAGTTGTAGAGAACAATAAGGTCTCCCCTGAGTCTCCTCCAGGCTAAGCAACCCCAGCTCCCTCAGCCTCTCCTCACAGGGCTGTGCTCCAAACCCCTCCCCAGCTTTGTTGCCCTTCTCTGGACACCTTCCAGCATCTCAACATCTTTCCTAAACTGAGGGGCCCAGAACTGGACACAGGACTCAAGGTGTGGCCTAACCAGTGCAGTGTACAGGGGCAGAATGACCTCCCTGCTCCTGCTGGCCACACTGTTCCTGAAGCAGGCCAGGATGCCATCAGGGAATATTTAGCCTGGCCCACTGGTCTGCTCCCTGCTGATGAAAAGGAGGACATGCTACAGAGAAGGGAGAGACAAACTCACCCACATTGGGGTCTACCCGCTGGGTCACTAAGGGAAAGCAGAGCTGAGAAACTAGGCACTGCCTGGGGGTTTTGCACCTGAGCAACTGTCATTGACAAGCAAAGCATTAAACAGCTTAAAGGAGTGGATAAAGCCTGGAAGATGTGATGCTGGCCTGGCGTTGTCCTCAGGGCTAGCTGGCTGACAATTCCCAGCTCAGTGGAGCTGGCTCAGCAGAATAGACCATTCTGCACAAATGGACAAGCACAGGAAAAAGTATTCAAAGTCCTTTCACAGAGGATGTTCCCTGTGCATCCCAAAGCCACACTAAGCTGATCAGCTGCAGAGTCAGACCTTAAGCAAAAAAAGTCAATCTTCAGAAAAGGAGGCTGAGGGGAGACCTCCCTGCCCTCCACAGCTCCCTGTAAGGAGGTGGGAGACAGGTCGGGGCTGGTCTCTTCTCACATGCAACAAGAGACAGAACAAGAAGTGGCCTCAAGTTGTATCAAGGGAGCTTCAGGTTGGATATCAGGAAAAAAACTCTTCACAGAAAGGGTTCTCAGGCTTTGGACAGGCTGCCCAGGGAGGTGGTGGAGCCACCATCCATGGAGTTGCTTAAGAGAGATGTGGATGTGGTGCTGAGGGATGTGATTTAATGGCAGTGGCAGGATTGTGAGCTCAACATGAGCAGTTGGACTTGATCTCAAAAGGTCTCTTCCAGCCTCAACAGTTCAATGATTCCAGAGCAGCAGTTCAGAATTCAGACTGCTTCTTAGCAGCTTAAAGGGGGGGAAAAAAACACAACACACCAACAAGAAATCAAGCCCTTCTGGCAGCTTTGCTGGCCAGTGTCCTCCTAGCAGCTGCTCCAAAAGACAAGACTGATGTGACAATTAGCTCCTTGTTAGTGAAATTAGTTGACAAGATTAAATGTGCTGCTGGTGGTGTTTTAAGCCAGCTCCTTAAAAGGACATCGTTAAGGCTCAGTCTCCATCTTCTACATCAATCTTTCACTGCACAGCTTGATTGCTTTCAGAAAGGTACTGAATTTACATGACAGCACTTTCCACTTCCAAATACTGGGAAAAGAAGGAAAAATAATCTCCAGTTACTGGATGTTTTAGCATGATTTGCTGGCTGACTTTTGCTTCATGTGCATTACTGTAAAAAGGCACCAAGCAATCACCACCAAATGACTTCCTTCTAGCAGCTGGCCCAGCCATAAATCAACACAGGGAAACCAGATAGAATCGATCTTATTTCCACCATCCATCATTACTTGTCTGGTCTAAATTTAGCCAAAATCCTCTTTATTTCCACAGAAGTGTCTGTATCTACACAGGTACTGCACCAAACAGCGCAGCAAGGAGAGAAACTAACGGAGCAGTCCAGGCTGGAGGCTGATCTGCTGGAGAGCAGCTCTGGGAAGAAGGACCTGGAAGTGCTGGTGGACAGCAGGATGATCATGAGGCAGCAATGTGCCATTCTGGCCAAGAAGGCTGATGGGATCCTGGGGTGCATCAGGAATAGTGTGACCAGTAGGTCAAGGGAGGTTCTCCTCCCCCTCTGCTCTGCCCTGGTGAGGCCCCAGCTGGAGTATTGTGTCCAGTTCTGGGCTCCCCAGTTCAAGGAGGAGAGTGATTTCTGGAGAGGGTGCAGAAAAAATGCTGAGGGGACTGGAACATGGAATGATAGAATCATTAAGCTTGGAAGAAGACCTTTAAGAACATCTCTTTTATGAGGAAAAATTGGCTCGGGGCACAGATTTTGTCCAAGCCACAGGCTGAAGTCAGTTGGCCTCCTTGAAGCTATTCCAAGCCATAGATACTTCTTTCTCTTTCTAGCACAGCAGCTTGAAATGGTGCTGCACACACAGCCTTCCCAGAGCTCAGGTAGCCAACAAGGACACCAGGTGTAACCAGCTGAGACCAACCCACACTCTCAACATCGCAGCACGTGAACAGCCACCATCTGCCACACCAAGATGAGCCCCTAGAATCCACTGCAATGGAATGGGAAGAGCTCAGGAGGTGAGGAGTGAGAGTGGTTTCAGTACTCTATCCTCCCCAGCTGCTCACCAAGGATGCTTCTTTGGGTGCCTCTCACCAGGACCAGGCCTGCTTGACCTCTCAGTAAAAGCCCTTCAACCAATGGGTCAAACCTGTTCCCCTAACCTCTGGGTAAGGAGTAGATGACTAAGTAACAGGGGAACTGAAATGACAGAATAGAACAGAATAGGTTGGAAGAGACCTTCAAGATCAGTGCATACAACCCATCACCCAACACCATCTAATCAACTAACCCATGGCACCAAGCACCCCATCCAGGCTCTTCCTAAACACCTCCAGTGATGGTGACTCCACCACCTCCCTGGGCAGCCCATTCCAATGGCCAATCTCTCTCTCTATGAAGAAATTATTCCTAACCTCCAGCCTAAACCTCCCCTGGTGCAGCTTGAGACTGTGTCCTCTTGTTCTGGTGCTGGTTGATAACAAAGCTGATTAAGGATAATCAGGCTTGGGTCAGCCAGGCAAACCTACTACTGCTCTGCCCTGCTGCCATGGAGGTGGAACAGCATCTCCATGGAGATGTTCATCCTGGCATGGGAGGTGATGGAACAAACCAAGCAGTTTGTACCTGCAGCATGCCAAGAAACAAGACCTTTTCCTTGGGGAGGGGGTCTGCTGGGTACTTCTGACATCCAAGGCCAGGGGGAGCTACAGGAGAGATGGTTGTAGAGATGCACCTTGGGTGTAGAATAATAGAAAGGTTTCAGGCCTTTGGAAAGGACCTTTCACAGTGAGTCCAACCATTATCTACCTCTTCCATTAGTGGAATGCCACTGAACTCTACCACAGCAGACAGCAAATAGCCCATTTATTTAATGGGGCAGCCAAAGAAAACTCAAACACATGAACATCTGTGGGGCTGGGCACAGACAATGGAGCTCTTGTGGATGATGCACTAAGGGAAAAGGAAAACGACATCTGTAAATCTCTGTACTTCTAAAATTACTTTGCCAGTTCAGACTACCCTGGCAGCCTGGAAAGTCCCTGCAGAAGCCTCATGCAGGGATTCCCAGCTCTCCTGTGATGACCATCCACCACCTCCTTACACCCCCCACCCAGGTGAGCAGGGTTCCTTTGAGCCCTAGCCTCAAGAGGAGAGCTGGGGATTTGAAAGAGATTTGCTAAATCCAAGATGATTTACTTTGGGCCAGGTCTCGCTCCATGGAAATGAAGGGCAGCCAGCTCAGAGCTGGTGAAAGCAGATACCTTCAGGGCATGTACCATCACCTGTGGCACACCAGATACCTTCACAGCAGGCACCATCAGCCTGTGGCAGGCTCCTTCAAGTGTCTGCAGAAAGGGGATCGACTTATAAATATGAACAGCACCTACAGCAATCAGAGCCAGGAGAGGAGCAAATCCACACCAGCCTGAGCAGAAGTGCAGTATTGTGAGGAGCTGCTGGGTTTTGCCAGCCACAAAAGCAACACTAAACACTGAACTCTACCTGAAAGGTGGTTGTAGCCAGGAAGGGGTTGGCCTCTTCTCCCAGGCAACCAGCACCAGAACAAGGGGACACAGTCTCAAGCTGCGCCAGGGGAGGTTTAGACTCGAGGTGAGGAGGAAGTTCTTCACCGAGCGAGTCATTCGTCATTGGAATGTGCTGCCCAGGGAGGTGGTGGAGTCACCGTCCCTGGAGGTGTTCAAGAGGAGATTGGACGTGGCACTTGGTGCCATGGTCTAGTCATGAGGTCTGTGTTGATAGGTTGGACTCGATGATCCTCGAGGTCCTTTCCAACCTAAGTTATACTGTGATACTGTGAACCCCCCCACACCCCATGCTGAGACAGGACAGAATGAGGATCACTGAGTGGTGAGGGATGGAAGGGACCTCTGGAGATCATCCAGACCAGCCCTCCAGCTAAAACAGGACACCCACAGCAGCTTGCCCAGGATCACAATGTCCGGGTGGCTTGGGAATCTCTCCAGAGAAGGAGACTCCACAACCTCTCTGGGCAGCCTGCTCCAGGGCTCCAGCACCCCCACAGCAAAGAAGCTTCTCTTCATGTTTAGGTGGAACCTCCTGGGTTCCAGTTTGTGCCCAGTGCCCCATGTCCTGTCACGAAGCAGCGCTGAGAAGGGCTCAGCCCCATCAGTCCCATTCTCTTCTTTGGCTTTGGGGGGGAGGGGTTGGTTTTTTTTGTTTGTTTATTGGGAGCTTTGTTGGTTGGTTTGGGGTAGTTTGTTTGTTTGGTGGGGGGCGCTTTTTTCTTGAGTTTGGGGCATTTGGTGTTTTGTTTGCTTCTCTGTTCAGCTGAGGGTTTCTCAGGTTTTTGGTTTTGTCTGATTGGGCGGGGGCTTGGGGCTGCCCGGATTTGGGTGGGGGCTTGGGGCTGCCTGGATTGGGCAGGGGGCTTGGGGCTGCCTGGATTTGGGTGGGGGCCTGGGGCTGCCTGGATTGGGCGGGGGCCTGGGGCTGCCTGGATTTGGGTGGGGGCCTGGGGCTGCCTGGATTTGGGTGGGGGCTTGGGGCTGCCTGGATTCGGGTGGGGGCCTGGGGCTGCCTGGATTCGGGTGGGGGCTTGGGGCTGCCTTGATTCGGGTGGGGGCCTGGGGCTGCCTTGATTCGGTGGGGGCCTGGGGCTGCCTGGATTTGGCTGGGGGCCTGGGGCTGCCTGGATTCGGTGGGGGCTTGGGGCTGCCTTGATTTGTGTGGGGGCTTGGGGCTGCCTGGATTGGGTGGGGTCTTGGTTGTTCAGAGGGTTGGGGTTTTTCTTTTTTTTAAAGCATTTCACTGAAATCCTCTTTAGCTGCCTGAACTCTCCATGAAAACGAATAAACAAATGTCCCCACTTCTCAAGGAATCCTTGCAGATGCTTTGATGCTTTTCAGACTACTGATGGCTCAGAACAGAGCCCTGTAAAACCTGCTGATGGCTTACTCCCAAAGGAAAAACAAATAAGTAAATAAATCACTGCCCAAGAGGCACAGCTTGATGTTATCCTCTCCGCGTTTGCAGGTTCCAAAAATCACACCAGATGTGTATTTTCATAGCCATTAAGTGAATCTAATTGACTTTACAGGCAGCAAAAGCTTGAAGAGGTGCCTCACAAATCCCCCTCTTAAACAGCTAGGGCCTTATAAACATCTCTCATTAGCTCCACTTGCCTACAATGTCCTCCCCTCAAGCTCCTTTTCTCTCCCCCCACAACTAGAGATGGGATTCTGTCAAGGAGGACTTCACCAAGATGCTCTGTGGACAGCAGCTGGGTACCTGCCCTGCCCTTCAACTCACCATCATCATCCAGAACTGCTTGCAAATCAGTGATCTCAAAGGTCTTTGCCAACCTGGTTAATTCTATCCTAAATATTCTAAATGGCAGGAGCTCCCAACCAGGCTGATCTCAAAGGCTGCTCTCTGCAGCTCTACTATTTAACAGCACTTTCAATTGAAAGACTACAGATTTAGGTCTTCCCTGGCTTCCCACTAGAAGTGTTACACAGTGTTTCTGATGCTGTTAGCTAGTTCCAGAGAGGATGAACAGATTTGGCACCTCCAAAAAAAGAACAAAAAGCCCTGCTCTCAGCAAAGGGAAGGTTGATTTGTTGGGGGTGGCTTTTTGTTGATTATTGTTATGGCTTCCCTCCACCCCTCCCCCTTTTCTTTCCCCCCTGCACTCTGACTGCAATAACAATTTTATATATTCTATTAAAAAGGGAAGAAGGAGGTTTATAGGGATAAAAATAGCAGAAAAGATCAATAGGCCATGCCCAGATACACCTGGGAGAGAGGCATGCCAGATGCTCTCAAGAAGGTGTAAGAAATCCTGTTGTTGGCAGTTCATTTGCCTTTAGGCAAAGTGTTCTCTCCCCACCATGGCTGACACTGCTTTCAGCTTAGCAGACACAATCTCCTCGTGCTGCTGACTTGGATTTATTTGCTCATCTTTGTTATTCTCAGTATTCTGCTGGGGGGGGGGGAAAGAAATACATAAAAACAACCCCAAACCAAACCAAGTTACCCAAGACTTCTGCTCACCGTGCAACAAACAGCTGAACGCCAAACTAAGGAGAAGCTAGGGCTTAGAGGGTGAAAATCACCCAAGGGACATAATGGAAGGAAAAGGAAGATCAGAGAGGGGTGCTGTGTGGGGGAATCATCCCTCTTGGGAGACAGCAGAAGTGCTGAGTGAAGAACCAGGCCAAAGCCACCAGAAAATTCAACACAGGGAAGATTTAGCACCAGACTCGGTAGAGCTAGAGAAAGATCTTAAGGGTCTTTGATCTTCAAGGTCTTTTCCAGGCAAAACAATTCTCTGATTCTGTGGACAAGAGAGCCAAGCAGAATTCAAAGGATAAAAACCCAGAAAAGGCAAATGTTGCAGCATGACACAAGTGCAGAAAGCACAGAAGTGCTGTGGCAGGGGAAGGAAGAGGGCAAAAGAATGGAGGGAAAAAAATGACTCAAAGCCCCAGTATTGGTTGCCAACAGTAGGATGTCATTCTGTGGGAGCTGCTGAAATGGGTGTTGTGTGTGAGGTGCACTGAGGAGCCATTCATGGCTGGACAGCTGGTCCATCACACCCCCCCATTTCAATTAGCAGAGACCAAGAGCTGCAACTGTACAAAGCAAACAAACTTGGGTCTCTGAGGCCGGTTTCCAAGTCAGGATTCAAGCACACTGGCAAGAGGGAGTGGGAGCAGCTTGTACAGCCATTACTGGCAACCCAGGGTAAAGGCAGGCAAGCAGCTCTCTTCAAAATGCAGCTTTTTGTCAATTCAAAACAATTTCCACATCTGACCTGAATTCCCCAAAGATCTTCAGCCGGGAAAGAGAAGGCAGAGGAAAGTCAGGCTGGCACTAATCCTGGCACAGCTCATCCCCAGCGCTGCTGGCCCAGGCACCTGCACACAGCTCGGTCCTCCCTGGCATCACAGGGGATGTCCTGGCTGCCAAGACCTCAGAGATGGTCTCTGTCAACAGCACCTCTTCAACTGCTGCCCCAATAGATATTGTAACCAGGGTCTGGGATCCAGGCAATCCCAGCACTGGCTCAGTGTAGGTTTCATAGTGTCACAACCAAGAACATAGGGACCTGCCTAGAAGGCACCAAACATTAACCCTGTCACAGCTCTACCACAATCAGTACTTTCTAAAAGAAGGGACCTCCAAAGGTCATTCAGTCCAACCCCCCTGCAGTCAGCAGGGACATCCTCCACTACATCAAGTTGCTCAGAGCCTTGTCAAGTCTGACCTTGAATATCTCCAGGGATGGGGCCTCCACTACCTCCCTCTTGCAGTGTTCCACCACCCTCATGGTGCAGAACTTGTTCCTAACATCCAATCTAAATCAGCTCTTCTCTCATTCAAACCATTGCCCCTTGTCCTGTCTCTGCAGGTCTTTGGGAACAGTCCCTCTGCAGCTTTCTTGTGGCCACCCTTCAGGTACTGGAAGGCTGCCATTAGGTCTCCCTGCAGACTTCTCTTCTCCAGGCTGAACAACCTCAGCTCCCTCAGCCTGTCCTTGTAGCAGAGGTGCTCCAGCCCCCCAGTAGTCTTCACAGCCCTCCTCTGGACCAGCTCCATCACGTCCACATCCTTCCTGTGCTGAGGGCTCCAGAGCCAGATGCAATACTGCAGGTGAGGTCTCACCAGAGCAGAATAGAGTGGCAGAATCCAGGTGATCAAAACTATCCTCCCTTTTATCTTACAGTTCCTGAACTGCAGAGATAATTGTTTTATAAAGCCTCTGGTTTTCAGCTTTGGCACCTGGATGAATCCTAGAAGTAGCAGATGAATTTTACAGTGACAGCTACTGCTCACAAGCCATCATTTCAAGCAGCACCCAATAACCTGCTACGAATGGGGTTTGTTTCTCTGTGAGCTGCACATCCCATTTTAAAGAGCAATAAATATCTCATGCAGCCACTTAAAAAAGAACAACTCCTCTGGAATTCTTGTTTGCTGTTACCTCTTTTGCAAAGCCTCCTTTCACACTCTCAGAATCCCATTTTAAAGCAGAATCCCAGCTTGGCCCTAAGCCAAGCCAAGTCTCAGGTCTGAGTTTCAGAATTCTCCTGGCAGAGACAAAATTTGCAACTCCTGAAAGAACTAAGCAGTTGTAGAGGACAGCAAATGACACCATCTATAATTAGTTAATTGATTGCTGGGGTCCAAGGGGTCAAGAGATGACTGCAACTAATGGCTCAAAGCCATCTGTGGCAGATTACTATGGCTTGCACCTAACTCTAACCAGACCTCTACAAACTCATTTTGGATGCAACCTTCACAAAGTGCCTGAAGTTTCTTGGTGATTCCATTGGGCCCTTGGAAAACAACCAACCCCACAACCCCCAAATGAAGAAGGAAACCCCTAAACTTCATTATTTGTTTACAAGGAATAGAACCTTCCAAGCACACAGAACCTTCCAAGCGCACAGAACCTTCCAAGCGCACAGAACCTTCCAAGCACACAGAACCTTCCAAGCACACAGAACCTTCCAAGCACACAGAACCTTCCAAGCACACAGAACCTTCCAAGCACACAGAACCTTCCAAGCACACAGAACCTTCCAAGCACACAGAACCTAAAGCTCTGGATTCTCTTGCAGACTGCTCTCATTAGCTACCTGCCAGCAAAAAGAAATGATTCCTCAGCTTCCTACAAGGGGGGAACAAAAATAAAAGGGGGAAAAAAAATCATCTTAAAATACCCTTTGAAGCTCCCTGTTTCGCTGATGCAGGAAGCAACAACAAAGATCAGTGCATCCCTCAGCCCCTCAGAGAAGAAGAAACCACCAAAGCACTCCAGGTCTCTCTTTTTGCTTGAGACTGGAAGGGAGCAGCACCAAATGTGATTATTTGTTAACAGATCCCCAGCACACCAAAATAAAAATGTGTGCTCTGCAACATCCTGGTAACCAACACACACTCACACACACACACAACCCTCAAAGGCAGGAAAAAAGCCCCTGAGCACCTGATGTTTCTGCACCCTTCATGTTCATCGTCATTAAGGTTAGGAAGGGCCTCCAAGGTCATCAAATCCAAGCATCAACTAACACCACCATGACCACTAAACCATGCCCTGAAGTGCCATAGTATCATAGTATCATTCAGGGTTGGAAGGGGCTATAAGGATCATCCAGTTCCAACCCCCCTGCCATGGGCAGGGACACCCCACACTAGATCAGGCTGGCCACAGCCTCATTCAGCCTGGGCTTAAACACCTCCAGGGACAGGGCCTTGACCACCTCCCTGGACAACCCATTCCAGGGCTTCACCACTCTCATGGTGAAGAACCTCCTCCTCACCTCCAGCCTGAATCTCCCCACCTCCAGCTTCATTCCATTCCCCCTAGTCCTATCACTACCATGGCCACACACTTCTTGCACACCATCCAGGGATGGTGACTCCATCTCCCTGGGCAGCCTGTTCCAATGCCTGACCACTCAGGAAAGAAATCTTAACTAACATCCAACCTCAAGCTCCCTGGCACGATTTCAGGCCATTTCCTCTTTTTCTAACACTTGTTCTTAGGAGACCCACCCCCACCTTACTCCAGCCTCCTTTCAGGGAGTTGCAGAGAGCAATGAGGTCTCCCCTCAGCCTCCTTTCCTCTAGGCTAACCTCCAGCTCCCTCAGCTGCCCCTCACCAGATCTGTTTCTCCAGATCCCCATGCTTGCATTTGACACTCAGGAGGAGTTAACTGTGCCTAAAAAACCTAATGATGTCCAATTTACACAACTTATTACTTCTTGTACTGAAGATTAATGAACAGCACTTGCATGTACCAGAGGTTTTCATACCTGCAGGCAGAACACACTTCTAGAACCACCACAGAACACTTTAGGTTGGAAGGAACCTTTCTAGTTGCCACCCCATGACATCCACCCAGTCATGGAGGTGTTCAAGAGGGGATTGGACGTGGCACTTGGTGCCATGGTTTAGTAGTCATGAGGTGTTGGCTGACAGGTTGGACTTGATGATCTTTGAAGTCTTTTCCAACCTTACTGATCCTATAGCTGCAACTCAGAGACTGCTGGATCAGCTGATGGTCATGGCAGAGTTTTACCTACAGGGAGAAATTCTGAGTGCACAGGAGTGGGGAAAACAAAAAGGGGGTGTGGGGGAGGGGAAGTGCTGCTGCTCTGCAAAATTTACTATAAAATCTATTTCCCTCTAATTTTGACACGGGAGTGTGCCAAAGCTGGTGGATCTGAAGGCAAAGCTATTTTTGTCTTACGGAGATGCATGTTGAGGAATGGGTCTGGGCATATGTTGCTACTCCAGTGATAAATAAATATGAGGGGGGGAGGCTGCAGCAGCTTGCCCAGGAATGTGTTTATCCCATCTGTGGGGGATGACATAGCCCTGCACCCTCCTCCAACCATCAAACTTCAGTTTTGCCATGTGCCAGCTCCTGGCTGGCAGCACTGCTCTTCCCTGCACTACCTGGACCTTCCAAAAGTAGGGGGGGGGGGGGGAGATTTTGAAGGATAAAGATTTTGCAGGGTAGAAAGACCCTGCAGGCCCTCAGGTGGGTTGAGCAGAGCTGACCCCCGTGGCGTGGCATTGCAAGAGACCCAGGCTGTCACCTCCAGAGCTACCCACAGCTTATCAGCAGGGCTGCAGGGTTGGGCTGGGGCTCAGTAGAGCTGCAGCCCAGCAGAGCTGCCTTCAGATGATCCTTGCCACTGGGACCCAACAAAGTTGTCTTCAGCTTGCCCTTGCTGCTGGGACCAGGAAAAAGCCCTTGGTCAGCTCTGGGAAGGCAAGGTGGAGGTTAGGAGCTCTGATGCTCGCTGTGCCCACGCTGAGTGCCTGCAGGATGGAGCTGCCAAGGCTCCTCCAGGGCAAGGTGGGTTTTGGGAGAGGCACCCTGACTTTGAAGATGTTATCCATGATTCAGTTAAACCCAAAATATCTCAGTCCACTACCAATGCTGGACAAAGCACATCCCTCACACTTGGAAACACGAGTTGTTTTTCCTCTTGCTTCCCAACAAACTCCACCCTGGAGACAACAAAAATGCCAAAGCAGGCAGTTCAGTGCTGGTGAGATTCACAAACCCAAAAGCAACAATGGGAATTGGTAAGCAGCAGCAGCCCTGGCTGTCCCCCTCCCAAGGGGTCTCAGCTTTCAGATGTAATCCTTCCCACTACAAAATACACTGAAGGTCTCTAATCCTAATCTGGTAGGATCTCTCTGATATGGAGATCACATCCCCTGGAGCACCCTCATTGAATTGCAGAGAGATGCCAGCAGTGAAAGGCTCACTGGGCAGACCCTCCATTGCCTGAGGATAAGACCTGAGCTCAGTTCCCTGGAGCAGGGCTGGGGAAAGAGGGAGGCAGAGGTAAGCACACAGCCTCTCCCTTGCACTTGCCATCTCCAAGCCCCACACCGGTCTCCTCCACACACCGTGCAGTGCATGAGGAGAGGCACATCCCAACATCTCCCTGCAGGACTCCCAGTTCAGGGGTCTGGCAGATACCTTAGGTGAGGACACTGCACAGCCAGCAGGAAATGCTGAGGACAGGGATGCTTCAGATTCCAGCTGCCTCTGGGGCACCTTGCAGGGTAGGGCTCTCCAAAACCAGGTTCCTCCACTGGAAGCAGCAGCCCTGAGCCCTTGCCCTGTGTCAGGTAACTAAGCCCTCCCTTTGCAAAGCAAGGGCTGCCCTGTTCTGGACAAACAATGTTATCACCTGGCAGTGGAGCTCCTGCTTATCTGGCAGCTTGAGCATTACCCAGAATGTGGAGGAACTGGGCTCCAGGGTTGCCCCTCCGCCCTGGGGGCTCTGATGGGGAGAAACTCCTGCCCTGGCTTGCAAAGGGTCTGGGCACAGCAGAGCAACCACAGCTCCTAGGGTGAGGATCTCCTCCCGAGGTGGCCCCTGAGTTTTCCCTGCATCCCTAACTCCCTGCTGCTCACCCCACAGCCCCCTGGGGCTCAGCACCTGCTGAGCTGGGTTAGCAGGCACCACACCATTCAAACCCTGCTGCTTTCCTCCTTGCAAACATCTGGGTTCACCTCCTCTGGTATCAGCTCTGTCCCCCTGGCATCAAAGCCACTGGGAATGGCCTGATGCAAGAGCACAACTGAAATACTTCATGTTTCCCAAACATCTCAGTGAAGGTGAGGACTATCTCAAGAGAAACAGAAAACAAACAGGATCCCACCTCCTCACAACCCAGCTCTGGCCCCACTTCAACTGGTGTGCTTCTGGCAGAAGGATAGGATCCCAAAAGCTCAGCCAAGAGCAGCAGGACATCCCTGCTTTGTGCCCACCTAAGGAGTGTGTCACCCGAGAGCTGCAGAAACTGAACCCTAATGAACTACCCCCTCTGACCTCTCTTCCTTAGGGCCCTGTCCCCCATGGAGGTCAGGATATCACTGCAGGCTCTTCCTTTGCACCCTCACATACCAGAGGACAAAGGACAGCAGCACAGGGAGGCTCTGCTGACCCCTGGATGGGTGGAGGCAGGGGAGCAGAGGCACACGTCTCCTCCCAGCACGAGGAAACCAGAGGCACCAGTTTGGCCAAGAGCCACAGATGTGCAGCCACTGCCAAAAGGCACAGCTCTCAGCCTGGCGTGGCTAATGTGACCAGACACCTCCTGCAGCAACCACTTCAGCTTCATCTGCTGCGTTATGCAAGGCAGATGCCCTCAAGACTCCACCCGGTCCCACGGCCACAGCGCTCCAGGTCGCCCCTCCGCTGCCTGCCCATCCTGCCCTGCGGCACTGAGCACTGCAATGCAGCCACCCAGCTCATCACCGGTGCCCAAAACCGCTGGCACAGGCTGGCTCCCACCGCCACACGCACGCACACCCCTCAGCAGACCCTGCCAGGAGAGCCAGCAGCAGGAGAGAGCACTTCAAACCACCACAGCACGACACGCTAGCTCCCAAGCCCTGGCTCAGCTCAACGTGGAGAGCAGAGGGTTAGCACTGGAGGCAGAGTCCAGGTTTCCAGCAGCTCTCCAGCAGGGATCTCACAACCTTAACAAGCATCTCTCCAACACACCAACCACTGCAAAAAAAAAACCAAAACAACAACCCAACCCATCAACAAACCCACAACACACAACACAAGCAGCAGGGACAGAAGCTTGAAGAGACACTGTAAAACTGATTAGTCGTCAAAATCATCAGACCATAAAAGAAGCTCCAGCTGTGCTCCTCTTATTTGCGTAGAGGAGGAGGCAGAGTTCTATTTTAAATTAATTCCTGCTTTTTCTGTCATCTACTAGAGCCTGAGTTACTCTGGTTGACAATTAAGCTCAATTATCCAACTCCTTTCTTACCCACCACCCCAGTGCCTTTTTTCACACCCTACGAAGAAGAGGAGGGGCAGGGGGGGAAGGCAGTAAGTGCTGTTTATGAAACGAAAAAGACAAGTTTACAAATAGCTCTGGAAGGTGTAGGAACCATTCACCCTTTTGCTTTAAGACCCCCCAGCACAGGACTTGACACAATTGCCCTCCAATCAGCAGCAATTTCAAGTCACTCCACTGCGTGTGAGCTCCAAGCACGAGCTTCTCCCCAGGATCAGGTGAAGTACCAAGAAGGCCACCAGCATCCTGGCCTGGATCAGGAACAATGTGACCAGCAGGACCAGGGAAGGGATTGTCCCCCTGCACTCAGCATTGCTGAAGACACACCTCAAGGATTGCCTTCAGTTTTGGCCCCTCACTCCAAGGAGGACATTGAGGTGCTGGAGCAGGTCCAGAGGAGGGCAACACAGCTGGGGAAGGGTCTGGAGAACAGGGCTGGTGAGGAGCAGCTGAGGGAGCTGGGGGTGTTTAGACTGGAGAAAACCTTCTCCCTTTCTACAATTCCCTTTCTACAATTCCCTGAAAAGAGATTGAAGCCAGGTGGGGGTTAGTCTCTTCTCTCTAGTAGCTAGCAACAGGACAAGAGGAAATGGCCTCAGGTTGCACCAGGGGAGGTTTGGGTTGGAGATTGGGAAGAAATTCTGTGCTGCCAAGCATGGTCAGGGATTGGAACAGGCCGCCCAGGGAGGTGGTGGAGGTGCCATCCCTGGAGGTGCTCAAGAAACCTGGCGCTTCAGGACATGGTTTAATGGCCATGGTGGTCTTCAGTTGATGGTTGGACTTGATGATCTTGGAGGTCTTTGCCAAGCAAAGCAATTCTATGATTCCAAGTCAAGTGCTGGCCCAAATGTTCTGCCAGATTCTTGGCCTAAGTGTAGGTGGGCAAGAGAAACCAAAGATGGAAATTCTGGCTACTGAACTTCTGCAAAAGGTGTTTTTCAGTTCACACAAAATCCAGCTGAGGCAATTCAGACCACAACCAGCACGTAGGTGAGTGGCTCAGGACAACTGCAGGCGCAAAACAACATGATGTAACTGATGGAATTGTCCCACATTAATCATTAAGCTGGGTGCTCGTGGGGTATCCCACTGCAAACTGGGTCCTTTCAGTTCCATTTTTGCAGCTGCTTAGGGAAAAACACCAGGAATGACCTGCTTTGATAGTTAAAATATTCCCTCATTGTAGACCCTTGCCTCACCAGAGGCCATTTGCTGTTGACTCTCTGCTACAGCATCCCCAGCCCCAGACACCACAGAGCCCACTGCCAACAACAGGTTTTTATGGCTGCCTACCAGGGATGCCAAGAGCAAAACCTCAGCAAAGCCACAAGCAACATCATCTGAGTCCTTAAGACCACATTCCAGTCCCACCTTTGCATTCATCACCCTAAGAAGAAAGAATCCATAAACCCACCAGGGGAACACTCCACTTCCTCTGTTTTCCCATGGGGGGGAAAAAACCAAAACAAAACACTGAAGCAGGTAAAGAAGGATTCTGCAAGAAGGAGCAAAAAGTTGCTTGGTCATACTCCCAGCCAAAGCCAGGCCAACCTGCAGTTACATCAAATTGAGGTTTGTCAACTCATCTAGTCAAGCTCTGACCACCTCTAGCCTCTCTGGGCAGCTGCTCTCACATCTCATTACCCTTCTTGTGACCATTTCTTCTCCAACACCTCAATGAGGACCTAATCCCCCAGCCAGAGCAATGCAGAAGACAAGGAGCCCTTCTCCCTCCCGCTGCAATCATTTCTGCCTGGGTGCTAATCTGCAAAGCAGCCAAACAAAAGACAAGCTTGGGGCTGGAAGTTGTTTCCTTGCCATTTTTGTGTCCTTTGGGTGGGCTGGGCAGCCCCAACACGGTGATGTGCCTTTTTCCATACCTTCAGGCAGACAATGCAGTTCAGACAGATGGCCTCTGAAGCCCACAAAGCTCTGGGCTTTTCCCAGGTGACTATTTATACTGTTATTTATACAGGGGAGAGATCCAGCAGCTCTTATTTTGGGAGGAAACAGGAGCAAAACACAGGATTCATGTCCTGTGCACAGTGCCACCAAATAGCACTGGACAGCCTCATGGCACATGGACAGGCACCACTGGGGGGGTCAGTCCCAATCCATGGACACCCTTCCCCTCTCCAGTTTCCAAAGCCTCTTTGGTCTTTACCTAATTACAATTCCAGTCACTCTGTTTAACACCACTATCATCACTGAGGAACTCCAGCAAGCACCAACATCCCCATAAATCTGCTTTTCCATGGCATGGCAGAAGCCTAATGACACAATTAAATCCTGTCAGAAAGCAAAGCCCCCACACTTGCTCTGTCACTGAAATCAGCCCTTTGAGGTACCAAATAAAAGCAGGGTGACTGCTTCAAAGCCATGCTGGCCACACAGCTGAAGCAGATGACAATTGCTGACCCTAAACAAACCCAGGGCACTCCTCTGAGCCCATTCCCTTTGTTTTCTCCCTGTGTTAGCATGATCAAAACAGGCACTTGGGTCCACATCACGAATCCCAGCCATGAGTGACGCAGCTCAACCATGCTGCTGGAGTCTCCTGCTTCTTTCTCCAGCACAACAACGCAGTTGAACCCCACCACAGAGGTTCAGAGAGAGTTTTGCCAGCAGCCCTTTTATTTTTGTGCCACCACCCTTAAAAAAGATTGAGCTCTTTAAATGCAAGTCACACATTACTTAATTGGTACAGACCAAGGACACTGTGGAAGTGCAGCACAACCTGTGTGTGAGGTGGGACAAGATCTGGACGAGAGACGCACTGTGATGGGAAACAAAATCTAAAGCAAGCACATCTGAAGTGTTTGGGGGGTTCTTATTAGAGGAGCAGCATCATCATAGCAATAACAATTGTGCATCAGAAGTCAAAGAAAGTTTGTGGCTATGGCACCTCCTATGAGTCTCCTAAAAGCATCCAGGAAGGGGTTTGTCACACCTGAAGGACTGCAATGATACAGCAAAAACATGGGCAGAGAGATAAACAACCCTGAGAAGATGGAGCTATGGTGGGATATTGGCATTGCCTTGCTCTCCCAGCTTACCACCACTACTAAGCAACCACCAAATGCACACCTCAGACCCCAAAGGGCTGCCCAGACAGCCCCCCTGCTTTGGTCCTCAACATGGCCTGTCTGCCCACAACAAGGGAAATAGCAGCTGTCAAGTTCTAAAGGCTCTTTAAAACAATCACATCAGGGATCTTTAAGAGCACTGCAAGGAAATGTTATCATCAGATACTCTGTTTCTAATTACATGCATGTGTGTCACAAATGGAGGAAGGCATCACATCAAAGTCAGGCAGCATCCCTCTGCATACCTGATCTGTGCCTCTTCCAAAGCACTAGCAGCAAATAATGTTGCTCTTGGATAATATGGAAAATCAGTGCAATTAAACAGGTTCCTTGATGTGTTCTGGACTGAAAGAGCTTTCCTCTCCCACTCCTCCTGCTCTCAGAGCTAATGCCAAGTCGAGGAGCAACGAAACCATAAGCTCAAGAAGTCAGGGCTGGGGTGGACCTAGCCTGCAGTAAATAACCCCCATCATCCATCCCCTGTGTCCCCAGGCACTCAGCACCTCAGTCAGCAGGCAGACCATGGGACCCAGGAGTGCTGCACTCAGGGGGTGGATGGAGGCTGCCTTGGATGACTAGACATTTTAGGGGAAAAAAGGCCAAAAAAAATATAACCAAACCAAACCCTACCAAAAAAAACAAACCCAACCTTCAAGTAAAGCCAAATTAAAAGCAGAGCAGAGGTAGGTTTGTGCCTGGAGCGGCTAAAAGAGCTGCGCTGTGGCGACTCCGGAGCTTGTTCAGGGCTGCTGGCAGGAGGGTAAAGGCTCCGGGAGCAAGGAGCAGGGAGCAGCCATGTTCCCCCAGGAGGGCTGGGGGGAGGCTGCCTCCGGGGAGTGGACACTCACCTGGTGGTTTCATGTAATATTGCTCAATATCAGACATGTCCGTGTGCAGGGCGCAATCGAGATAGTGGAGGATAACTTTTCTACTGAAGTAGTACCTCATGCCCATCAGAAAGATGGGCAAGCAGCAGGTCAGCAGGAAGGACTTGGTCACAACAAAGCATATTACTATGGAGATAAGGAAGAGAAATAAACGACACCTGTCAGAAAAGAGAATTTAGTGTTGATTTCGGAATACAAACTCATCAAAAAGAAATGAAATAAAACCAAACAAAACCAACAAAAAAAGCAAACAAAACAGAACAGACAAAATGCACATTTGCAGCACACAGAAAATTCACCCTCTCGAGGTGATCACGCTGAGATAACTTTGTGGGGTGCTTGGAGGGAGCCGGAGGAGAAGGCTGCAGCACAGCCCACCAAACTCCCTCAGGAAAGAGGCTGGTGGGGAACCACTGGGGGCCAGGCGCTTTCCTCAAGGGCCTGCTTTGCTTTCCTTGATGAAGCCAAAAGGCAGGCAAGGTGGAAAAGCCATGCTGCAGGCACGCCGCTCCGCAGCCACGCGTGTGGCACTGCGGCATTGCTGCTCCCATCACGGGGAGCACCTGCTCCCAGGGGGAGGAATACCCTGCCTGCCACGATGCTGCTGGAGACCTGGGGGAACTTCTACAGATGCCCCCCCGAGATGTTAGCTTCCCCCAGCATGGTCCCAGCCTCCGAGAGCAAGCCAAATGTCTGCCTGGGGAGGGGGGACAACTCTCCTCCAACACAGGGCCCTGTCCTCCCTTCTTGCTGGGGCACAGGGGGGCAACCTGCTTGCACCCACCAAGGGCATGAGAAACCAGCGCAGATCTTGCTCCAAGGGGTGGTGGGCGCATAGCAGGGGAAGGGGACACGCACATTATCAATAACGTGGCCTCACTTGTGTGCAATTATTTGCACCGCGGGGAGGGGGTGCGTTATTATTTGCACTGGGAAGAGGGCACCTTGCGGATGCTGTTTGGGGCACGAAGCTCTAAGAGGCGACGCCCCCCGGCCCTGTATCAGGGGTCACCCTCTCTCCCCATGGCTTTGGGGGGGCGCTTAAAGGGAGGAACTCTCCGTTGGCGGGCCCGGCCGTCTCCAGGCAACGCCGAAACGCAGCAGCCCCCCCTCAAATCACAGTGCTGCGCGGGGGCGGCGAGTTCCTCTTCCCCGCAACTCCCCCCGCACCCAGGCCTGCGGGAACAGAAGGACGGCTCCACCTTCCCCCCCCCGCGTAACCTGCGCGGCGTACCCCAAACACACACAGCATTCCCCTCCCTTCAAACCCGCGCAGGGTCGCGCATCCACCACACACGGCGCCGGCGCTCCAGGCTCCCCCCGCCTGCCTGCGCCCGCCGCAGCGCTGCGGCTCCGCGGCCGCTCCGCACCGCACAATGCTGCGGCGGCGAGCCCGGGGCTGCGGGGCCGCGTCTGCTCCCGCCTCTCCGACCATTTTGTGAAGACCCAGGAGACAAGGGGAAGGGGAGGGGGGAGAAAAAAGCCACCCACCACCCCCCCAAAAAGAGAGCAGGTACTCACCGGCCAGCAGCCCGTAGAGCAGCTGGGTGCGGGGCTGCTGCCGCAGCCCCCTGAAGGCCGTGTTGGGGATCCGTTCCATGATCCCCTCGTAAAAGATGCGGCGCACAACCTCCTGCTCCGAGGGGTGGAACTCGCGGATATAGACATTGTCGCGCCTAGGGTCCTCTTTTGGGGGGGTGAGGGGAGGTGGAGGGGGTGATGAAGGAGAACCCGCCAAAGAGGGCCACATTTGGGAGGAGGAAACAATGATCGTGTCCTTTTTAGAGCCCGGGATTGATTCATGATCTTCTGCCACAATCTTGGTCTCACAAACCATCTTGGGAGACAGACAATGCATGCAAACCGGCCGCGGGGAGGGGAGCAGGAGAAAAACGGGATGAGGGGGTGGGAGGGGGGAAAAAATAAAACAACAAAAAAATAAAAAAGGAAATAAAAAAAAATTAAATTAATTTAAAAAAAAAAAAAAAAAAAAAAAAAAAAAAAGGAAAGGGGGAGGGGAAGGAACGGGGCGCGGAGCAGGGACGGAGACCCGCCGGGCAGCGGCTACGCGGGGCGCGGAGCAGCGCGGCCGGGCGGGACGGGAGAAAGGACCCTCGCTGCATTTTGGAGAAGCATTTATAGTGCGGGGGGAGGACGGCCCGCAGGTCCCCGGGGTCCTAGAGCCCCCCGCATTGGCTGCGCAGGGTCGCCATGTGATCGGAGGGGGGACGGCTCCCTCCTCTCCACCCACCCCCTCCACCATCCCTGCACCGCCCCTTGCAAATTACTACGGCGCGTCCCTCCGCGGGGCTGCGCGGTGGGTTCCTCCCGGGGCGGTCGCACATCGCTACCGCATCCACCCGTGTGTGGCCGGTGTGTGTGCGCCTGTGGTTATTTATTTATATACAGCCAAAGCACCCTACGGGTTCTGGAACAGTCGCTGCGGGAGCCTGCGGACCGCGGTGGGGAGGCTTGGGGGTGTCCCGGCATCCTTGGACCCGCACCGTCCCCGCAGCCCGGCGGGCTGCGGCGTGGGCTGCTCCGCAGGGAGTCATCCACCGCCCTGCGCGGGGTGTGGAGGAGCACCCCCAGCTCACCCAGCGAGGGAACACTGTGGGAGGGGTACGAAGGTGTGTGTGCAGCCGCGGTACTCCTCAAGCCTAAATAAAGCCCCCTCCCCACCGATCAGCCCTCCGGCCGGTAACTTTTCTTTCCGTGGCCGGCTCCGCGCCCCTACGCGAGGCGGAGAGAAGCGGCGGAAGGATGCGCAGGGAGGAGCGTGGGCCCTTCTTCACAGCACCCGAAAAGCTTCGGCCTCTCCCGGTTGGAACCGGCCGGCATCTGCCCGAGACATGCGCCGTGCACGGCCGGTGCGGGGACGGGGCGGAGCGGGGGGATGCTCCAGACCACCCCTACCACCCCTCAACCCGGTTTCCTCCGCCGGCCCGGGGCTGAAGAGCTGTGCTGACCCCCCAACCCCTGCGGGGTACATCCCCCGAAAGGTTCCTCCTGGGGTGTGCAGCCGCGACTCCCCACATACTCTTGGTCTGTGTGCGTCCTTCCCCCGCAAGCTTTAGCTGCGCCTCTGCCTGCAAGGTGCACCGCTCCACCCCCCCGGAAAGTTTCATCTATGTCTTTTCTTCTTGCAAGGTGCATCCCCCTGGCAGGAGGCACCCCGCCTCCCACGCCTCTTTGAGTTCCATCCCTGCACCCCTCCAGAAGCTGCTCACTCTGTCCTTGGCATCCCGCAAGACGTGCTGCCCCTGGGGAGCTCACAAGGGACACTTCCGTCCTTCAAAGAAGACACAGCCACGGGTCTTCGCTTCAAGCTGAAGCTTGCTGTCACTGCGTTGATTTTCATTGTGGTTTCTTTGCTTCACTTTGCTATGAAAAGTCGTTCAGGAGTACGAGAGATGGGAGAGGAGGAAGCATTAGATAAGGGCTTGGAAACCTTCCCATCCGGAGGAGTGATGCCAGCCCCCCACAGGGCTGTGCTGCATCGGATGTCCCTGGTGAGAAGCTCCTTTTGGGCAGCTGTGGGATCTAGGCATGGTCAGAAGCTGCAGCACTGCCAGGCTGCTTGGAGGGGCAAGCAGAGCATGGACTTGCTGGCAGCAGAGTTCCCATTTCAAAGCAGCATCTTCTCAGCTGCAGCCAGAACAACCCCCAGCTCCCAAAGCCTGCAACTGTCTGAACTGGAGAGCAAAATGTAGGGTTAGAAAAGATGGCACAGCATGGGTACAATGGAGGTCTTGCTGCTTTGTGGATGGGTTAGCCAAAAGAGCAACAGGTAGGGGTTGGAAGGGACCTCTGGGGATCATCCAGTCAACCCTCCTGCCAAAGCAGGGTTACCTAGGGGAGGTCACCCAGGAACACATCCAGGTGGGTCTTGAAAATCACCAGAGGAGACTCAACAACCTCTCTGGGCAGCCAGTTCCAGTGCTCCATCACCTTTTCAGTGAAGTTTTCCCTTTTGCTCAAGAATGAAGCCCAGCAAGGAGCTCCCCCATGGCACCCCTGTGCCCCCCTGTCACATCTCACCTCAGTGAGGATCAGATGGACTCTGTACTCGGGAGATACCTGGCAGCCCCACGTTCGCCAATGTGAAGGCAAGGGCTCTGTGGGTGGGGAAAATAAACACTAAAATAAACCAGGGCAGTGTTTGGCTCTGAATTCTGAAATCCTGGGGCTGAAGATAGGAGGCTGCTGTTTCAAAAATATCATTAAAATGCTGCTTAGTTTCCATATGCCTGAGTTAAGCAGGCATTTATTTTGGTGTGATCCTTTCTAGTCAGATGTGTTGCTTATTGATGAAACAGCCAACAGTAATAAAATCTACCCATTGCTTAAAAAAAAACACCCCATAAAACCAACTCACCCCAACCCACTGCAGTTACATAACAGCCAGGGGAGCTCCCAGTTCCAGACCCAGGCTACAGACTGGAGTGTTTGCAGAGAGATATCTTTAGAAAGGCACTAAATCCTTGTTTACTATTTATGCTGCTGCAGTTGAGCATCTCCTGAGTAACCTCTGCTCCCCCGAGGAGAGCAGGTACTGTCACCCCCCCCCACATGGGGGTGAGGGACCTGAGGCACAGAGGGACGTGGTGATTTGTGCACCATCATGCAGTGACTCGAAGAAGGAGACCAGATTTCCCGAGTCCCTCCTGGCTGTCTGAATGCCAAACTTTGCCTTTCTCATTGCCAAGCCAAGATTTCAGCTTTCCTCTGTAAACTGGGCTGGTGAGGAGGCTCTGGGGGTGCTGCTGTGTGATGAGGAGGAGGAGGGGTGGTGATGGAGCAGGTGGCTGTGACTGAGTGAAGCAAATGTCAATGAGAATCAAGGGCCTGGCTGAAATCAATTGCAGAAGCCAGTCAGGTTTGCAGAGGGCAGGTTTGGGCCCCTGGAATGAAAAGGACATTGTTAGCAGCTTGCTGGCACGGCAACTGCTTTGCCAGGAGCTCTCAGTCTTTAAGAACGCAGTTGTCATCCCGAGTCACAGAGGATTCTGCTCTTGGGTTTACTCCTGTTCCTCCAGGACCTGAGGGGAGGTCTCCCACATGCCCTGACCGACTGCTGAACCTCGTGGATCGAGCTAATTTAATTAAGATGGACAGCTTAGAGCTGGAATGTCGTGCCAGTGTGCTCAGCAGCTCTCATTGCTGGGTGTAAAGTAGGAGCTTGTATAGATGCTTGCTCATTGGTATGGCTGGGAAAGAGCCCTGGGGTAAGCAGGGCAGATCATGTGGCTCAGGGGGCTGGGCATGTTTGAATATTTCAGCAAGAGCCATGCTTTGCCTTCAGCATGTCTGCTGTAGGCTGACTTTGCTTTGGATTAGCACATCAAACCAGTAAGCCTCAGAGATGACATTCTTCATCCTTCCCAAAGCAGCAGCTCTCTTCTTGGGTTTGGGGAATTGCTCCTGCTGATGGGTTGTAGGGAGCACCCAGCAGCTTCCCCTGCTGGGAAGCTCACACCCTGCTCTTGGTCTGGAACTTTAGGGTTTCTTGTCCAACCCTGGGCTTTGAAACATCTTCCAGCTAGACTTTGCTGTACCTCTTGAAGCAATGAGATCCGTGTGAAGCAATGAGATCTGTGTGACTGCAAGTGCAGTGGGATTGCAAGCTCTAAGCAAGTGGTTGGACTTGATGATCTCAAAGGTCTCTTCCAACCTCAGCAGTTCTGTGAATCTATGATTCTAAATGCAGCTAACCATTTGGGATGAGCAGTCACTCCCGCAGAGCATCTACGCTTAAGGAGCTGGGAACAGCAAGGCAGGTCCCCTGCAAACCTCCTTGACCCACTGCGCACTGTCTGCTGGGCAAGGAGAGACGTGCTGCTGTGCTCTTTCTTCTGCAAAAGCCTCAAGCAGCTACAAGCCTTTGCTCATCAGGAGCTGTATCAATCAACCTCAGCAATTAACTGGTTGACAGCAAAATCTGCCCCAGGTTATGTGAATGCAGTGGTTCCGGAACAGCTCATCCCAGCAGGATGAGGCTGTCTGGCAGGGATGGCTCCCACCCTGGCCTTTCTGAAGTCTCCATCACTGAGCAAGTGAGGAAGGTGTCCAACTTCAAACCTCTTCTTCTGAACTACCTCCAGGTTCTCCTCCAACCTGGTGCTTGAATTGGCTTTTCATGCTTGACCTGAGACACCCAGCACGGGCTGATCTCCCGCAGTACTGCCAGCTGTTAGGCCCCAGCAGCCTCCCACCTCCTGCTCTGCTGGGCTGGGAGAAAGTAAAAGCCTCTCTGTCGGCTGCAGATGTGCATATGAATGTGAGGCATTTGCCTAATAAATATCTTCCTGAAGGGGGATTAATTAGCATCCCCAGATTTGCTCTCACTGCACTCCCTCCGATGGCAGCATCTTCTCTTAGGGCCACTTCTTTCCCGCTGGGAGCTGCCAGCCCCTTTTCCAACGCAGAGACCCCTGAGGGTTTGCACATCTTTTGCTCAGGAGCTGTCACTGCAGCAGCACCCATGCCATGGGAGCCAGTAACTGTGCACACAGCCCAGTTTCCCCAGTCCTGCTGCAAGCTGTGACACATCACAGCAGTGGTCATGGAATCATAGAATCCTAGAATGGTTTGGGTTGGAAGAGACCATAAAGATCATCCAGTTCCAACCCCCTGTCATAGGCAGGGACATCTTCCACTAGCTCAGCTTGCTCAAGGCCTCATCCAACCTGGCCTTGAGCCCCTCCAAGGAGGGGGCATCCACAACCTCCCTGGGCAACCTGTTCCAGTGTCTCACCACCCTCTGTAAAGAATTTCTTCCTAATCTCCAGTCTGAATCTCCCCTCTACCATCTTCAATCCATTGCCCCTCATCCCATCACTAAAAGCCCTTGTAAAAGGTCCCTTCTCAGCTCTCCTGTGCAGCCCCCTTCAGGTACTGAAGTCTGCTGTAAGGTTTCCCCAGAGCCTTCACTTCTCCAGGCTGACCAGCTCCAACTCTCTCAGCCTGTCCCCACACAGGAGGTTCTCCAGCCCTCTGACCATTTTCATGGCCTCCTCTGGACTCACTCCAAGAGTGCAATGTCCTTCTTGTGCTGGGGGCCCCAGAGGTGATGCAGGCTCCCTCCTTCTGCTGTTTTCCTGGTGTCATGAGTAATGAGTCACTACAAGCCCCTCTGTGCCAAAATACTTCCAATGTGTAAAACTCCATGAACTGGTAACCAGAGGTGAGATCTGCTGATGGACATAGATCTGTGCCAGGTGGACCTTGACATTGGAGCTGGCAGCCCTCTACTCCAGCCAGGGGGGAGGCATGGAGTTTCTTTGGAGGCATGGAGCTTCCTGATCCAATGTGGACCTCTAAAATAGTCAGGATGACTCATGTGCAGAAAGTGGTTGGGTTTGTCACCAAAGGAAGTGCAGGGTGACTAGCTGGGCTCTGGGAGTCTCCCCTGAGGGATATCTGAGGATGGATATCCTCCTACAACTTTTTTTTTCAGGCTGCAAGAATTTTGTGGGTTGTGAATATAAGGCAAATGTTTCCTCAACTGTGAGCCAGCACCCAGTTGTCTTTATCCTCTTCCCAAGAGGGTTTTTGGGACTGCATGCACATTTAATGGAGAGTAACATCTATAGTGAAAGAGCACCACTGCAGATCACAGCAGCATGAGGCACAGGAGCAGGCTGCCCAGGGAGGTGGTGGGGTCACCATGCATGGAGGTGTAGGCATGGCACTTCAGAACATGGTCTAGTGGTCATGGGTGTGTTGGGTAGAAAGTTGGACTTAATCATCTTAGAGGTCTTTTCCAACCATGGAATGGAATGGAATGGAATGGAATGGAATGGAATGGAATGGAATGGAATGGAATGGAATAGAATAGAATAGACCAGACCAGACCAGGTTGGAAGAGACCTTCAAGATCGAGTCCAACCTATCATCCAACACCATCTAATCAACTAACCCATGGCACCAAGCACCCCATCAAGTCTCTTCTTATGGTTCTATGATTCTATGACATTGCAATCTGAGCTCTGCAGCAACTCTTTGGAGATATATCTAGAGCAGCTTGGTGCAAGTGTGAGGAATACTTTCAGAATAGGAGAGCTTCTCAAGAGACTTAAAGCATCTTCAGTTGAGGAGTAGTGTGCTTACAAACATTTAAGGGCTGGGTGTCAGGAAGACAGGGCCAGATTCCTCCCAGGGGTCCCCCTGGAAGAACAAGAGGTCATGGGCACAAACTTGAACATAGGAAGTTCCATCTAATCAAGAAGAGGAATTTCTCTGAGGGTGCCAGAGCACTGGAGCAGGCTGCCCAGAGATGCTGTGGAGTCTCCGTCTCTGGAGGTATTCAGAACCCTCCTGGACGTGTTCCTGGGTGATTTACTCTAGGTGATGCTGCTCTAGCAGGGGTTTTGGCCTGGGTGATCTTCAGAGGTCCCTTCCAACCCCTACCATTCTGTGAGTGTGTGTGTGAATATTTCCAGAGAAGCAGAGCTGCTGTAGAGACTGAAAGCAGTGTTTCGTGACGAGGGGGCTGATGGCTTGAGGAGACAACACATCTGTCCTCCTGATAACGCTGCTGCTGCAAGCTTAGATTTGGGGGGCAGATTTCACCAGAGATTTTCACTTTGGTCAGCTGTAGGAGACAGAGCTGTGCGTGCAGAGCATGGGACAGGCTGGGTGGGGGATGTGTTGGGAGCACAGGAAGGAGCACAGGGCTATGTGTGACCTGAGGAGAGCCGAGAGCACAAGAGCTCTTGTACACGTGGGAATAACACAGGTGGTGGGAGGCAGGAAATGCTCATTTCTGGGGTTTTCAGTGCAGGACTTTGCACTTTCTTTGTAAATTAGCAACAGTGCTGTGGAAAAATACCTGCCTCCACAGCCAGGTCCTTCTCCTGCTGTAAATAACCTCCAGCCACCCGAATTTTGGCTACCTGCTTGGGTCAGCAGGGTAAGGCTGCTACAAAATTTGCTGTATCATGAGCAGCTCTGTCAATGTGTATCCATCTTTCCCAAGGAAGGAGAGAAGAACATAAGGTTAATGGCTGTACTTTCGACCAACAGCTCTTTTGCTGGCATTTCTAACAGCCCCCAAAATCTGGCTGTAGCCTCCTGGTCTTCTGAGGAGCCTGAGGAGACTCGGATGAGCAGCATCTTATTTACCCCTCTGCACGGCAGGCACTGCAGCCTGACAGCAGACAGAGGGAAAGCAGTTTGGAAAAGACCCAGGAGAGGCAAAAGAAGGAAAACAGGCAGCAAATTGCAGCAGAGAAGAGATGAGGACAGTTTGTAGC
The DNA here is from genome assembly GCF_026170545.1 of Melanerpes formicivorus. Lineage (NCBI taxonomy): Eukaryota > Metazoa > Chordata > Aves > Piciformes > Picidae > Melanerpes > Melanerpes formicivorus. The sequence continues at coordinate 10,619,887 of NW_027142370.1, read as the reverse complement.
AGGCAGAGGGAAATTAGATGTCAAACCAACCACAGGTGTACCACTAGCAAATGCCCCTGCCCAGGATGAACTCTGCAACGACGAGGCAGGAAAAGCTGTGGAAAGGTTATTTGGGGGTTGTTTTGCCTTCTCTTCTTTGCTTATGGTTTTGTTTGGGGCTTTTTTGTTTGTTTGGGGCTTTTGTTTGCTTGGTTGGTTGGTTGGTTGTGGTTTGTGCTTTTTTAAAGCGTTTGGGAGTTGCTTCTGCTGCTGAGCAAAGGAAAGCCACCTTTTCAGCTTGGGCTGCAAGGCTGGGCAGCGCTTGCTCACAGGGGCCAGCCACTGCCCCCAGTTCCTCCAGTAGCGATGGCTGGTTGCCTCGGGGGAGGCAATGTATAGATCATCTCCTGGAGGGGTTGGCCTCATGCCAGAGATGATTTTACACTGTTTTTTCCAGCCCTTGATCCAGTCTGGGATTTTCCTTCCCTTGCATAATGCCTTTCAGCAAGGAGCTGAGGCCAGTTTTCAGGTATTTCCAGTTTTCCTGCTCACTGATGCCTCCAGGCTCCAGTGCTGCAGGACGAGGGCCCCACTCCCCTTCCCTCGGCACATGGGGTGGGCAGATGCTCCCTGGGGGTGCCGTGGAGACCTGGGCTTCTCCCGGAGAAGCAAAATCTCTAGCAGAGAGAGGAGTTTGACTTTCTCATCTTGACCGGGGCCACCACAAGGTACCGAGGGGCACTGTGATCCTGGGGTGCCAAATTTTACGGAAGCACCCCCCACCCGTGGGGGCTGGGGCTGACCTGGGATGGGGGCTGGGGCTGACCTGGGGTGGTGGCTGCGAGTGGGGTTACTGCTGCGCTGTGCAGTGGAGAAAGCAAAGGCACACAAGACCTCCAGTGGTCCTCCCCAGTACTGCACTGCACTGCACTGCACTGCGCTGCCACTGCCACCCCAGGGGCACCTCACCTCTGCTTCCTCCTCAACGCTGCATGTGGGTCAGCAAGAGCTCAGGCACAGTGAGGGGTCCTGTAGAAAAGCAAAGAGATGTGGAAGAGATCCTCTTCTCCTGATGGGACGAGAGGAGATGGCCTCAAGTTGCACCAGGGGAGGTTTAGGTTGGGTATTATCATAGTATCATAGTATCATTCAGGGTTGGAAGGGACCACAAGGATCATCCAGTTCCAACCCCCCTGCCATGGGCAGGGACACCCCACACTAGATCAGGCTGGCCAGAGGGTTCTCAAAGACTGGAACAGGCTGCCCAGGGAGGTGGTGGAATCCCTATCCCTGGAGGTGTTTCAGAGGCAGAGATGTGGTGCTGAGGGACATGGTTTAGCCCCAGCCTTGGTAGAGTTAGAGCATGGTTGGACTGGATGATCTTCAAGGACTTTCCCAACCCAAATGATTCTTTGATTCCTCCCTGCTTCAGTGGCCACTGCCTCAAGCATGAGGCTGGCTGAGGCTGCAGGCTGTGCTTTGGGTCTTGTGGGGGTGTTGCCCATGAAGTGAAGCTGAGCTGCCTGTCCTGGTCTGGGTTTGACTTTTGGGGCCCAAAGCCTGCAGCTTGAGCAGGGGTGTGCTCACAGCCACAGGTCCCTGGAAATGCAGCTGAACCTGCACAGTCCTGATGTGGGTCTGAGAGCTGGCACAGGCTCAGCCTGGCTGCTTCCAGTCCCCTCTGGGTGTTGCAACATGGAGCCTGAGTCCAGGTGAGACCCTCATCGATTTCATTTCCCAAACTTCATCAGAGGCTTTCTCATGAGTGACCAACACTCAGGAATGGAACACACACTGACGGGCCAGGAAAGCTGTGGCTCAGGGATTATCACCATGTATCACTGAGACAAGCTCCACACAACCTGCTGCCCACAGGAAAGGGCTTGGCATGGAATCTCTGCACCTGCTCCTTCCCTCCCTCCCACCCTGAGACACGCTTGGGCTTTCCCTCACTATCCTCTCTCCTGGTGTTCACCTCCAGGCAGATGCAGGGCTTGAACTCATCAGCTTCATGTGACCTCACCAAAAGCCTCCTAACAACCAGCCCTGCTCCACGTGCCTCTGTTGTAAATACCCTGTAGGAAATGGTTACTCATTTACAGGGCAGTGCTCTACGTGCCAGCTTGCTGCTCCTGGGGGGAGGGAAAAAGGCAGCAAAATTAATCCCTGCTTTTTGGTGATGATTTCCCAGGTTTAACCATGCCCTGGGAATTAGGCTGGATGTGCCTTTTTTAACTCTTGTGACCTCTGGCCACCACATGCAAAAGCTCTTTTTCCTTAGCATAGCTTCTTAGCCCCAGCCTCCTGCAGTTTATGGCTGCTTCTGACTGCCCCAGTGCCCATCACCTTCTTGTCATGCCCTCTACAAGAGGCAGAATCACCTCAAAACTCAGCACAAGCATCTCAGAGCCCACCTCCTGGATAGGTGCCTTGTGTGGCTCTGACAAACAGGTTTGATAAGGGGAAAAATCCAGAGCAGTGCTGAATGCTAAAGGGGAGATCGGAGGATTCGAGTTCAAGGCTTGTGGGCTCATTTCAGCATGTCCAAGTGAGGGTTGAAGCCTGGGAAGGAAAACTTCTTTCCTGCTGGGGTTGAAGCAGCTGGACTACAGTGCTGGGACAGTGTCATAAGTCATGGGGCTTCAAGAAGCCGGCATCCCACTGCGCTCAGCTGTACCCCACGAACAGCACACCAAGGCTTGGGGCTCAGTGCCCTGCCCAGGAACAGGCTGATTTTGCTGAGAGTTGGAGCCAGGAGCCTTGAATCAGCAACACTGAACCCATAACCTTCCCCATCCTACTCCATCCCATCCCACATCCAGCTGGTTCCTGCTGTATCCCTCAGTGTACGCTGGGGTGTCCAGCCTAGCAGGAGAGCTCTTGGAGGAGCACAGGCTCCTGTGCTGCTGCTCACCTGCTGCAGCTCCTGACCACCTCGTGCTATTTCCAGCCCATCTCCAGAAAGTAGCTCACTCCCCTCGACACAAGTGGCTCTCCACCACGAGGAGCAGACTCAGCAACTTACCAGAGGGATTCTGATTCTTATTTTAGACTCCTATTTTAGTCTTCTTTTTTCTTTTTAGATTTAAGCTAATCCCTTCCTACAGCTCTGGAAGTGAGGTGCTGCCAATGCAGCACTGCAGTGCCCACAGGTAGGCTTAACTGCTTTCACAGCCCTTTCCCCACCTCACCCCCATGTTCCTCCTTTACTTTGGGCAAGCCAAGATGCTTTGAGCTAAGTAGCTGGGGTCTGGGGGTGGTTTGTTTGCTTTTTTGCCACCTGCAAGCATCCCTGTCTCTTCAACAACAGCAGAGAAGGTGAAATTGCAAGCCTGGGTTCTCAGCATCCCTGTCTCTTCAACAACAGCAGAGAAGGTGAAATTGCAAGCCTGGGTTCTCAGCATCCCTGGTCTAGGTTGGCAGAAGTAAAGTCCCAAGACAAATTCAAACTGGGGATTACTGGTCTGTGATCTGCTCCATCTCCACATCCCTCACTGCAAATGGCCCTTCCCAGGATCATGTTTTGCTGTGAGAGCTGCCCAGTATCAGCCACGTGCAGAGACCTGGTCACCAGAAAATCTGTGTGTAACATCTGTGGGTCATCTCAGTTTCAGTGGAAGGGAACAGGGTGATAAGCTGTGGTCATCTGAGTCTCTTTTCAGTTGCTTCAGTACATCACCACACTGCTACAACCAGCCCAGTCTCCATCTGCTATTCCTGCAATGCCAGCTATGTATCATCTTGACTCATTTTCTGTTGGATCCAGCTGTTCTGGCTGATAGGCTCGTGACCTTTTCAGCTGGTTCAGCACTTGGCTGCCAGGAGGTCACTGGATGCTGCTTTCACACAGGATCAACGTTTCCATCTCTTCTGCTGGGGTGAGGAAGGATTTCATCCACCTGTTTTGAGCAGGAACACCTTGGGAGATCAGCTGGCCACTGCTCACCGACAGGAGGTCAACGCTGTGTCTGCAGGCTCCAGGGAGCATCAATAAATCAGTCTGGCCCTGAAGCTTCAGTAATCTGGGTAAACTGGAAAGCACAGCTCAGCAGCTTGCATCCTCTTGGGACCCACGGGGTCACATCACAGCAGGGCCAGGTCCTGACTTCAGCTTTATTGGGTAGCAGGAGACGCCATAGTGTTGAACGTGCCAAACACACCTTAACCGTGGTGTGGCAGCCCTGATCCCAGGGGAAGCACAGCCAGGGCTTGGGAAAGGGGAGAGGACAGACAGGCAGGGTGAGGGACAGACCACTGCATCCTGCCTGACCAGTGCAGGTAGCTGCTGTACAGAGATGGGGAGCAAGACAAGCATACAATGTTGGGATGCCATGTTTGTAGAGTGGCTTCTTCTTGTAGGCAATGATCAGCTTGGAGTTATGCCCATCTGCTTGCCCACCATCTGCTTGCCCATGTTCAGCCCCTAAAACAGAATCTCTGGTTGAGATGGGGCCAGAAGTTATCCAGATGTCCCTCACCAGGGAAGGAACAAGCACTCCCAAACCGTTCCCAGTCAAAGTTAGTCTCATCTGTCATTAAAAGCCTTCAAAGATGGGGAGCCTGCAGCTTTCCTCAGTAAGTTAATCTCCACTTTTATTGCCTGGTGTTTACATCCCCTCACATCTAGCCTGAGTCACTTCTGCTGGGTATTACTCCAATTAGCTCTTGTCCTCCTGCCAGAGGCTAAGGGACAATGACTGCCCCCCTCCTGCTTTACAGCAGCTTTTCCATGTTGGAAGGCCATTATCTTATGGCATATTAGCCTCCTTTTGTAGACTAAACAAGGCTAATTCCTTCAACTTTAGCCACAAACCTTGTTTGGGGGATTTTTTTTTCCAGCCATTTGGACTTAATTGAGAGCCTAAGGCTTGGCTGGTGTGCCTAGGTTAAGGCTGTGAGCTCCTCTTCTGCTGGCTGCAGCTGTGCCAGCAAAATCATCCAAGCAGATGCAGCCACAGACATCATGTTGCCTTTGGTTGGAGCTGCTTGTGGTTGCAGCACCATGGGGAGGCTGAGTCAGTACAGCCCTTCTGCAGGAGCTTTCTAGCCAAGACTCAGCTGAAACTCTGAGGTTCCTCTCTCTTTCAACCACAGTGGTTTGCAGCATGTTTCTGACTCGGTTTCCAGTGGCATTGCCCTTGCCCAGCTTCTCCAGGAGGTTTTGCTTTGGCTCTGAACTTGCTTGTGCTTTTGGCTTCTTCTAGTGCTATGAACAGGGTAGGAAGTGGAGCAGAACCTATTCTGCAAGGCTCTTGCTTTGTCTTTGCTCAGTGCAAAAGCCCATGCTCCTGGAGCAGGGCAGCCTAGGCTGGTAGTCCAGTTTGCTGCAGGGGACACTCAGCCCATGCTTTGTGTACCCTCACCTGGACCCCCCTCTTTATTAGAGCAGGTCTCTGAGTGATGCCATGGGCTGCTACAGTCCTGGATGCCCTTCTCCTGCCTGAAGTCATATATGTGTAGGGAAAAAAGGGAAATCTGCTCTCCCTGGGTTTTCCTCACAGAATTCCTTTCCTCTCTGTAGGTGGGAGCTTGTGTGACTGATGTGCTGTCACAGAAGGCCACCTGGGCCAGATGCCCTGCACCTTCTGGGGAAGGGAGGACTAGAGAAAGAGGAAAGGCAAGACAGCACCCAGCCAGCACAGCCATACCATGGTGAGATCTGATTTCACAGAATCACAGATTTGTGGGGGTTGAAAGGAACCTCTGGAGATCATCTAGTCTAACCCCCCTGCTAAAGCAGGTTCTCCTAGATCAGGTTGCACAGGAACATGCCCAGGAAGGTTTTGAAAGTCTTCAGAGGAGACCTCTCTGTGCAGCCTGGTCCAGTGCTCTGGCACCCTCACAAGAAAGTTTGTCCTTAAGTTCATGTGAAACCTCCTGGGTTCTGCTTTGTATCCTTACAGCTGGGCTTGCACTGAAGCCTTCTTGGGTCCCCAGTGCTGAGGACAAGTTTTGCCAACCTCTCTTCTGCCTTTGACAATCCTCTGCTCTCTCAGAGGCCCCAAAGGGGGGGTCTGCACCCTGGCCAGGGACTTCCCTGACTCGTGGAAGGCGTGAGGCTGGAGGAGCACGCTGGGAACAGCACGTTTAGCTGGTTGTGCTATCTCGGCAGGACTGAGTGTGGGGAGCAGCTGGCTCGGCCAGCAGAGGTGTGATAGCAAGATGCCAGATGACAAAGACTAAAGAGAGCAGTCCTCACTCACCTCTCTCTTCCAGCAGATCAAAGCAAAAATGACCCCAGGCTGGTCACCTAGGTGTGAGGCAAATGAGAGCCAGTGCCTTCCTTTCCCAAAGGAACCTGACCCCTCAGGAAAGGACCTGTTCCAAGGACCCAGCACCCTGCCGCTTTTGTGCCCAGCCCTCATGCTCAGAGGCTTCCAGGAGTTTTGCCTGTATCACTAATGATGCCCAGCTTTCCTACCAGAGGCAGTCCCTGATGGAAACCTCAGTTGTCAGTCCTTGTAAGAATCATGCTGGGTACAGGTCCTGCAGCTTCCTGCAGGGACCTCCACCTCTGCACCCCGGGCGGCGGGTGGCCACTGCTGGTGCTTCTCACCCTGAGGCACTTTGCAGACCTCTGCCTCTTCTGCTGAGCCAGCCTTGGATCACTGCAAGGGGGAGAGCAAGCTGTCAGCCTCCAAACCTCCTGCCAGAGCCTTGAGGCTGGGGTGATAAATGCCAGTGTCCTGCAAGGACTTTGGGCTGAATTGAGAGGTCTTACATTAATTGTCTGCTTTAATCATCGTGCTGAAGGTCAGGAGAAAGGTGAGATCCACCCACCAGACCTGACTACCTCAGCAGTGGGGAGAAGCTCTGTAGAAAGGGGTGTGAACACGACCATAATCTCAGTCCTTCAGTAATCTTCAGGCAGTGAGGAGTCTTCTCTTCAAGCAGATGAGGACAGTGCAGTGCTGTTGCCTAAACAGAGGTGACTGATGCTGTTTCATAGCCTACCTGGTGTCCAGCTGCTCTGTACAGGCAGCAATCTGCCTTAGACCTCCTGTCACAGCCACCAGGCAGTGCCCACAGAGGATCTCAAGTGCTGCTATGTGCCTCTGGATGGGTAGATAAATAGGGGCCATCCTGGCTCTGCTTGCAGACCCAGACCTGGGAGCCAGTAGGTAATGCCTGGTGGAGACACTTGCCTCCAGACTGCAATATGTCATTGCTGGGGACTCAAGAATAATAATATGGTTTGGTTTGGAAGGGACCTTCAAGATCACCTAGTTCCAAGCCCCTGCCATGGACAGGGATGCCTCCTGCTAGAGCAGCTCGCTCGAGGCCCCATCCAACCTGATCTTGAACACTGCCAGGCTTGGAGCCTCCACATCTTCTCTGGGCAACTTGTTCCAGTGCCTCACCACCCTCATGGGGAAGAATTTCTTCCTCATGTCTCATCTCACTCAAGTTTCTTCCAGTTGGAAGCTGTCATCCCTCACCCTGTCACTAGATGCCTTTGTAAGAAGCATCCACATTTGGGTTGACTTATTGACTGTTAATACTCCTGTTTGGGTTAAACAGCCAGTTGCACAACTGGGTTTGGGGTAGCCCTTGTTTTAATTGTCCACACTAGAGCCTTCCCTGCAAAACAATGCCTGGCTCCAAAGAGTGAGCAGCCAGGGCTGGGCAGAGCTCGGTTTTCTTCCCCTGTGAAAGTTGTTAGGGCATCAAAGAAAAAGAATAATAAATCTGTCATGAGTTGCACCGAGAAGCCACAACCACAGAAGCGTTTCTCAGTGCTGCAAACCTGAAGGAAAAGATTCCAGTGAGTGCAGCTGAAATGCTTCACTTCCACTTCAAGCACCCTGTGATTGCCCATCACCCCGCAGCAGCTGCAGAACCATTTCTGTTGGGCAGTGTCAAGCATGGTTCAAAACAAACCTCCAACTTTTCCAAGCTGCAAACTGACTCGAAGCCAACTTTTCCTTTTCTCCCCCCCTCACCCCTCCCAGCAGAACACATTGTTGTTAGCTCCTCTGATCAATTTTCCCCCATGAATCTCCTTAGCACTCCAAGCTGTGGCTGGGCTCTGCCACTTTTTATGAGCTCTGGAGGAATAAGTGTGGCATGTGGAGTGATTGATGCCAGCCCACTGGTGTTTCCCAGCTGCGGCTGCAGCTCCCCTGCAGCTCCGCTGCTCTCCTGGAATCTCCGTGCTCCTCGCCCTCCCGCCACGCTCCCCAGCGGGCTGTGTCTGCGTTTCCTGACGGTGCTGCTGTCTCCCAGCCCACCCACACTGTGTCAGTCTGTCACTGTGACCAGCATGGAGAACAGAGAGCCAGGAGTGGAGCTGAGAAGTGTCTGCATCAGCCCACCTGCCTGCCCACCAGTGCCTTCCACCAGCCTGCTCTGACCGGCAGCAAAACTCAGAGAAACCAGAGGATTGCTTTGGATGGAAAAGACCTTGAAGATCACCCAGTCCAGCCATTCCCTAGCTCTACCAAGACTGGTGCTAAATCATGGCCCTCAGCACCACATCTCTGCCTCTGAAATACCTCCAGGGATGGGGATTCCACCACCTCCCCAGCCTTTGAGAACCCTTCCAGGGAAGAAGTTTCTTCTGATATTCAACCTAAACTTCTCCTGATGCAACTTGAGGCCTTTTGTTCTTGTTCTATCACTTGTTCCTAGGGAGAAGAGACCAAGACCTACCTTGCTGTAACCTCCTTACCTGGAGTTGTAGAGATGACTTGAGGCTTAGGTCTGTTGTAAGCCTCCTTTTCTCCAGGCTAAACTACACCAGTTCCAAAATCAGAGTAGGACACCGAGGCTGGGGGAAGTGGTGGCAAAGAGGATTTTGGAGCTAGTGGCACCTGCAAGTTGGTTTCTGAAAGCCATGTTTGGAGGAAGGATTTCACCCCTGTGCATGAGGAAATACCTGGTCAGGGCACGAGACAGAGGGACTCATCTGAAAGGATCATGGGTTTCTGTTGAGCTCTGAGACATGTAGAGCTTTGCCTGGTATGTGAAGTCAAGCATGAACTGGAATCAGTTTCCTGGGCTGAGATAACATTTAGCATTATTGAAGCAGAAGGGCAAGGCAGGGAAGGAGGCTGCACGTGGCGCTCAGGCTTTGTGTCCTGTCAAGCCCCAGGGTCATGGAGAGTCCCTTGGTACAGGTACAGAGATTGAACTGAGGCAGCTGGAGAGCAATCCCAATCAGATCCTTGCAAGGGGAGAAACAAAGGTGTTCCAAAATGCTCCTTTGATCTCCAGTAGCTGTTGGAGGCATATTCAGTGGCTCAAGTCATGCTTCTTGCAGGGAGTCATCACCCTCCAGAGAACAATCAGGGGGACCTAAGAACCCAGCAGGACTTTTAAATTCCTCCTGGATGCTTGACTCCTTGAGGATGACAAATTCCCTGGACTATTTGCACGTGCTAAACCTGTAAAACACCAAAGCCAGAGGAGCCCTGCTTCTCCTCTGAGGTTCTCTGCCTGCAGCAGGAACAGGTAGCAGCACAGCAGCCTTGTGGGACCTATCCTTTCTGTGGGCTCCTCTCCAACACAGCAGGAGCTGTTGGCTCTTCTGCATGGCCTCCAGCTTGTCTGTATTTCTCCCCAAGGCTGATCAAGTAGGGGTGGCTTTGGCCAAGGGCATCTGCAAAGCTGCCCATCACTTTCTGTGTTGGCCAAAGGTGGTGGCCTCAAGAGTTAACAGCCACCGTCAGCTGTGGTTCCCGAGCAGGGACAGACAGGGTCTGGGCACCAGGCCAGGAGGTTTGAGCACTGCTGGCCAGGACTTCAAACCCCTTGGCTAATTTTGGATGTTGTGCTCGTGACAGAGAGCTGCATTCTCAACTAGGAGAGAGCTCTTCCCTGGGACTAGGAAGGGAAGGGCCCATTTATTGCTATAACACCATCAAGAACAGCCTTTCATTTCAGCTCATCTACCTTTCTGAAAGCCCTGCTTGAGGTGGTGTCCCTCATATGAAACCTTTGCTCCAAGGAGCCCCAAGGATGCTGTAGAAGAGGCTGTCACAAACCCCTGGGCTGGCAGTGCAGGATGATCACTCCACTTCCAGCAGCTTGAGAGAATAAAGAATGCAGAATATTTAAATCAGAGAGGAAATTTTGGGCAAAGTCATGCTTGCTTTCCATGCTCTCAGCAGGACAAAAGGTTTCCTCACACTGGCAAATTTGCATGTAACTTTTTATCTGCAATAAAATCACCTGGATCTGTGCCTTTGCTTTGAGCTAGTTAAAAGGGAGCTTTAGCTGGCTTGGACTTTGGGCCTGATGCATCCTGCTAGGATGCAAGGTCCAGGTGAGGAAGCAGAAGCATGCTCATCTCCAAACAGAAGTGTCATTTGTTTTAGTGCTTCTTGATTCAGGAGCTACTGTGGAGGTTCTCAGCATGGGGAGAGCCACCCAGGACCATTTCAGTACTCCCTTTATGGAGACAGCATCCCCTCTACTGCTGTAGAAGACCAAACATGGGAACCAGTCTGCCCACAGAGGCTGGTTTTGCCCACATCTGGCCAAGGCAGTGAGAGCAGCTCTCTCTCCCTGATGGGAATGGAGACCTCTTATCAGAGAGGGGTTTCCCTGGTGGGTGGTGCTGACAGATGCCAGCAATGAGGTCATGGAAGAAGGAGCAGCATCAGATGACAGGATCACAGTGTCTTCCTGTCTTGGACATGCATCTATCCCACAGCCTGTACCTTGTAACTCACTGGGTCTGGAGCCTCTTGGCAAAGTGAGATTCCTGTGGCCTGGTGACAGCACCTGGTGAGGCTGGAGCAGTGTCCTCAAGCCTTTGCCACGGTCTGTCACCCGTGGTGGGCACTGTGATGGTCAAGGCTGCTGGGTGCTGGGTAGGAGGTTTGGGGTGGTGGTTACTCTCTCTCTTGTCAGTTAATGGTGAAGTGTTATTCCTGGCTGGCTCCCCAGGGACAGTGATATCTGGGGAACCTTTTGGGGAACTTAGAGGCAGATGCCTTCACCCCCCTGCTTTTGCTTTCCCTATCAGGTGCACATGTCACCATGCCTCACAGACTGACCCTGCCTTAGGTCCTACACATGTGGCTCTGGAATTTTCATGCCCTAATCTCCCCACATCCCAAAGTGCCATGTTTCCAGATAAACCTCAGAACAGCTCTGCAGGGTGGGGATGAGGACGCTGCTGATCCAGGCCTCTCCGGATCTAGTCCTGTTGGCTTCAGAGATGGAGGGTGCTTCACCCAAGGACTGAAAGGGCAGTGAGGATCCTGCCTCACAGGGGCTCCCACTACCAGGACACCAGCAAAGGAGTAAGTGCCACCAGCTCTGACAGCAGCCCCAAGGGTTTGGTGTCATGTTCTCCCCATTCCCATGTCTCCTACATGGGACTTTGTAAAACCTGGGCTTAGGGCACATCTCCTCCTTCACAGCAGTTAGGAAGGTCTCAGATCTGTATGAACAAACCTCTTTCAGCTCACAAAAAAACCAAGGACTGTACATACTTCTGTAATGTGCTGCAGGTTTCCCTCGTGGTTCAGGGGACATGCAGCTGAAGATCAGGTCTCTGCTGAGCTTCAGGAGATTCTCAGCAGCACTGCTGATGACCTGAGTGGAAAAGCAGAAGGGGAACACAAGCTCCGTGGTGCAGCTGGTGTGAATGCAGGCACCAAAACCGCAGCGACAGCAGCAGAGCAAACCTCTGGCATAGAAAAAACCCTCCTCAGTCCTCTGCTTTGCCCTGACACTGCTTGCTAAGGCTGCAGGAGCCTGCAGGAGCACAGGGACGTGCCCTCCAGCCCCTCCGTGCCAGGGTCACGGAGCCGCTGCTGTTACTGCCACAGCCCAGCGCCCCCCGCGGCTTCCCGGGAGCCTCCCTCCGCCCGCTCCGAGGCTCCAGCGCAGATGTTCCTGTGCACAGCGGAGATGTCAGGGTTTCTGGACATCTGCTCACCCGGTAAGAGCAGCTGCCCCCGTTGGGCAGCCTGGCATTCCTAAATTATGGACAAATGTTCTACAATCTGCAAACACCAGCACGGCGGTGACAGAGAGCGCGGCCCCGGAGCGCTGCCGGCCCGACCCGTGGTGGTGACTGTGTGTGAGCACGTAGCGAGTGCTGCCTGACACTGGCTCTAATCTAGCATAGAATCAGAGAATGGTGAGGGCTGGAAGGGACCTCTCTGGAGATCATCGAGTCCAGCCCCTCTGCTAAAGCAGGTACACCCGGAGCAGGTGGCACTGGAATGCATCCAGGTGGGTTTGGAATCTCTCCAGAGATGGAGACTCCACAATCTCGCTGGGCAGCCTGCTCCAGGGATCCATTGCCCTCATAGCAAGGAGGGTTTTCATGATGTTGAGGTGGAACCTTCTGTGTTCCAGTTTGTGCCCATTGCCCCTTGTCCTGCCACTGGGCAGCTCTGAAAAGAGACTGGCCCCATCCTCTTGCATTATAGCTCTTGCTGAGCATTGATCAGATTCCATCTCAGGCTCCTCTTCTCCAGGCTAAACAGCCCTAGGTCTATCAGCCTTTCCTTATCACATAGGTGTTCCAGTTCCTTCGTCATCCTCACAGCCTCCACTGGACTCTCTCCAGTAGTTCCCTTTCTCTCTTGAGCTGATGAGCCCAGAACTGGACACACCTGACTCCAGATGCGGTGTCACCAGTATCTCCCTCAGCTTACCAGATCCCTTCAGTCTGTAAATGCAGCTGCATGGGCTCATGAGTTTGGCTCAACCACTGGCCTCAAGACATCGTACACAGCTGTGAAGTGCAGGCAGCAGGATGGGGAAAGAAACCAAGAATGGGGGAGAAAGAAGTGTTTGGTTTTAGAAGAGGAGTAGGAAGCCAGAAAATTCAGAAATGAGGGAAATTAATGAGGCAAGAGGAAAGAGCAGGGAAGAGGAAAGAACAGGGAATGAAAGAAGAAGGTTTAGAAAAGCAGGGGGCTCATTCATTGTGCAGCAGGTGCTTGCCTGCACCAGTTTAATGTTCAGCTGGTTCCCTTGGTCCTCCCAGACAGTGTCAGCATGCCTCTAACTACAAACCACGTCTGTGCAAATAAACCCCACAGCAGACTGAGTCACCCTGAGAAGAAAGACAGGAGATTAAATTACAAGCTAATTGGGCTGAGATGCTTTCAGAGGCATGGAAGTTTCGACAGGAGGCAATTGCTCCAGAGATGATGGCTCTGGCAGACCCTCCCCTTTCCTTTCTCCCCGAACCAACCTCATCCCTGCCCTGCCTGAAAGGCTGTGCTCTGTATCTCAGCAGGTTGGAAGTTTCCCTCACTGGGCAGGCCTCCAAAGGACTGTGGGACCTACTTCTGGATGTGCATTAAAACCAGCATCTGCCTGCTGCATTCATAGAATGGTTTGGGTGGGAAGGGACCTTAGAGATCTTCTAGTTCCAACCCCCCCTGCCATGGCCAGGGGACACCTTGCACTAGACCAGGTTCAGTGAAAGAGCACATGGAACAAAACATGGAGATTTTAGGTAGCTGTGCATTTTCTGACACCTTTTTGAAATAGCTTCCAAGTCTCACTGACTTTTAGTTTCTTCTTGGAGGGAATTAACTTCAAGACAGCATTTTTCAGCTGGCAGTAAATCTGGAAGGGCAGCTTGTGTAAGACACCCAAGGCTTTCAAAGGAACTGCTCCAAGTATGCTGGTGGATGCCCTGCTGTGGGAACAACATGTCTGGGCTCCTTTGGACCCCAAACTTCTTAATACACTTCTACTAAGAGGGTGCAGGGACCTCCTGCCCTTCTAGAGAGGGAGGCTGAGGTAGCTGGAGTTGTTTAATATGGCAGAAGGGACTTAAAAGAGAAAATTGAGCAGTTGCCTACAACTCCCTGATGGACTGATAAACATGATGGAACCAAACTCTCCTCAGGACTGCAGGGCAGTGTAAGGGAGGACAATGGCCAGTCTGTAGCTAGAAAGAACAGCAGGGAAAGCAGGATTCCACCATGAACATAGTGCAGCACTGGAACAGGTTGTACAGAGGCTGCTCAGCTTCAGTCTTTGGAGGTTTCAAAGTCTGGCTGGCAAAGCCACAGCTGACCTCATCCAGAGTTGGCAGCAACCTGGCTTGGAGCAGGCAAAAGAGGCCTCCAGAGGTCCCTTCCAACCACCATGTCTACAGTTCTGGGACTATTTCCACTCAGTTTCAGGATTTGTGCTTGGAAGTTTGTTTGGTTCAGTCTTGCTGTGCCAAGTGTCCCAAAAGATACTGCTTGCTGTTAGCAAACTGCTGTGGTTTGTTATTTCAGCTCCCCAAACCCTCTTGCTCTGATGATTTTCCTTGTGAAAAAAAAAAGGCATCCTTAGGTTGTAGCAGGTGGGACTTCTGGCAGGTTATTGAATCTGATCCTGGAAAACATTCTTAATTGTCAGGACTATTCAATTTGTGTATTCTGGAGGCAGCTAAGAGCACAAATTGGATCTGAGGCTGAGCATCCTGCAGGCAGGCTGTTGGGTGGGGTATTTCAGTTTAATTTCAGTGCTGTTTTCCTTTTGTTAATAAAATATTCAGCCTTTAATGCCACAGAGTCAAACAACAGTTGGGGAGCCTGGTGTCTGGTGGTTCCAGCTCTGCAAGAGCATTAGGGAACCCATAACATTTATCAGGTGCTGAAAGGCAACACATGATGTGTTAAAGCTGTGATTTGCAATGAGCTTGATGTATAATCCCAGAGACACCAGAGCATCAAGGGCTGGCTAAAGTCTCTCTGTAATGCACTTGAGAAAGCTAAATTAAAACACAGTTGAGGTGAGTGAGTTCAATAGAAACTATTTCATACTAAAGCAGTTTGCTTCTGACTCATAACATTCTTCCCCTTTTGTTAGTCCCCAGATTGAATAGAGGCAGAGCTGTGTTTTGACAGAACAGAAGAGAGCAGTTTGTTTTCTCTCTTGGATGCTCTCAAGCTGAGCTGAGCAAAATCTGATTTACTCAGATTTAAGTCTAAGTCCTACACTTCCTGCAGGAATCCCACAGCAGTGCTTTGTGGCTTTGGTGTTGTGGGGTTGGTTTTTTTCAGGTGCAGAACAGAGTTGTGACCAATGTTACCCATAGAATCATAGAATGGGTTGGGTTGGAAGGGACCTTTAAAGGTCATCTAGTCCAACCCCTCTGTAGTCAGCAGGGACATCTTCAACTTGAGCAGCTTGATCAGAGCCCAAAACAACCTCACTCCAGGGAGGGGGCATCTCCCACCTCTCTGGACAACCAGTTCCAGAGTCTCACCAACATTACCACAAAAACTTTCTTCGTTCTATGCAGTCTGAACCTTCTTCTTAGATTAAAACCATCACCACTTGTCCTGTCACAACAGGCCCTGCTCAAAAGTCTGTCCCCAGCTTTCTTATTGGTCTTTTTAAGTACTGAAAGGCCACAAGGACTCCTCTCTGGAGCCTTCTCTTCTCCAGGCTGAACACCAACTCTCTCAGCCTGTCCTCACAGCAGAGGTGTTTGAGCTCCCTGAACATTTTCATGACCTCCTCTGACCCCACTCCAACAGGTTCAAGTCTTTCCTGACATTTAAGGGGATGATGTTCAGTTTCCCTGTTGTGTACAAGCCCTTTCCCTTTCCAGCAAGCATTACCTACCTTTGACCCAATCCTCTGCCAGCCAGGGCAGCACTGCATCACACCAGCTTCTACACCCTGCTGGCCACTCCTTTTTGTCTGCAAGAAGGTGAGGTGGGCAGCTGAATTTCCAGCCTTTCAGAGTTTCTCCTTCAGGTTAACACTCTTGAGCCTGTCACAAAAGTTCAAAGAGAACACAAGGGAGTTTGCTTTTAAGGCCATTACAAAACTTCCCACAAAAAGTCCTCCCAAGCCCACAAGCATTTGATGAAGTTGACAGACTGCTGTATCCCCTGGTCAGCAGCAATGTGTCAGAGAGGCAAGGCAGCTGGAACATGAACATAACTAAATGTCAGAATTTAACGAAAGGCTGTCAGACCTCAGCCAAAGGGGGGAGAAGTGAGGAGGTCACCTTGCAGAGGGCACTTTCCTGTGCTCTGGCAAACATAGAATGGTTTGGGTTGGAGGGGACCTTCAAGATCATCTAGTTCCAATCCCCCTGCTATGGTCAGGGACACCTCCTGCTAGACCAGGTTGTTCAGTCCCCATCCCACCTGCCAGGATTGCTTCTCTTCAGAGTCTCTAGCTGGCGTGAGCAGTGATGTCTCTGAGCTGAACATCTCTCCTGCTGTTCAGACAGTTTATGGTGTTGTCCATTGTTGTCAGGTTTGTTGTTTTGGCAACGCTTCATGGTATTTACACAACACCACTGTTGCTTTGGCTCCTTTGGGGTGAAACCATCACCTTCCTCAGTAAGCTCTTGGCTCTCCTCCAGGAAACATGTCTGTGGTGTTTGCTTCCTAAGGAGGTAAAATGATTAAACAAACAAGGCATTTCCAAGGGCTGGCTGCTTTTAGAATAGAATAGAATTAACCAGGTTGGAAGAGACCTTCAAGATCATCAAGTCCAACCTATCATCCAGCACCATCTAATCAACTAAACCATGGCACCAAGCACCCCTTCAAGTCTCCTCCTAAACACCTCCAGTATTGGTGACTCCACCACCTCCCTGGGCAGCACATTCCAATGGTCAATTTCTCTTTCTATGAAGAATTTCTTCCTAACACCAGCCTAAACCTCCCCTGGCGCAGCTTGAGACTGTGTCCTCTTGTTCTGGTGCTGGTTGCCTGGGAGAAGAGACCAACCCCCACCTGGCTACAACCTCCCTTCAGGTAGTTGTAGAGAGCAATGAGGTCTCCCCTGAGCCTCCTCTTCTCCAGGCTAAGCAAGCCCAGCTCCCTCAGCCTCTCCTCATAGGGCTTGTGCTCCAAACCCCTCCCCAGCTTTGTTGCCCTCCTCCAGACACGTTTTCTGACGGGTTAAGGCTTCCTTAGTGCAGCTGTCTCAGGAGAGGTGGCTGGGTTTGTGGGGCTGTCACAGATCCTGCTTGAAGATGTTTATCTGTAACCTGCAACCTGCTTGCACCTATTCCTCGGTGGCAGCATTTCTTCAGACTCCTCACTATAAATAGCAGAACCCTCCAGAGGCTTTTGATGCCCCTAAGGATTTCAGGTAGCAACTGAAATACGCTGTTATCTTTCTCCTGCCATTTGTTGTTTGCTTTTTATACAGTTGCTGGGAATTTGGGGATTCCCTGTGAGAGTCAGAGATGTCAGTCCATGCTTGCAGCTCCTGTTGTATTCATTGTATGGTGGCTGTGCTACATAAACCCAAACTGTACAATTATTTATGCCCTAGGTACTCTGTCTATAATTAATATATGTCTATAGTTCAGCTTGGGGTAGATCATTGTAAAAGACATTAAAAAACCAAAGGTCTGGAGCACAGCCCTGTGAGGAGAGGCTGAGGGAGCTGGGGTTGCTTAGCCTGGAGAAGAGGAGGCTCAGGGGAGACCTTATTGCCCTCTACAACTACCTGAAGGGAGGTTGTAGCCAGGTGGGGGTTGGTCTCTTCTCCCAGGCAACCAGCACCAGAACAAGAGGACACAATCTCAAGCTGCACCAGGGGAGGTTTAGGCTGGATGTTAGGAAGAAGTTCTTCACAGAGAGAGAGATTGACCATTGGGATGTGCTGCCCAGGGAGGTGGTGGAGTCACCATCACTTGAAGTGTTTAGGAAGAGACTGGATGGGGTGCTTGGTGCCATGGTTTAGTTGATTAGATGGTGCTGGATGCTAGGTTGGACTTGATGATCTTGAAGGTCTCTTCCAACCTGGTCTATCCTATCCTATCCTATCCTATCCTATCCTATCCTATCCTATCCTATCCTATCCTATCCTATCCTATCCTATCCTATCCTATCCTATCCTATCTTACCCTATCCTATCCCGTTCCGTTCTGTTCCGTTCCGTTTTGTTCTGTTCTAAAGACCCAGAGAGCTCCTGTCCAGATGCACTTACAGTTGTTATATTTTCTTTACATAATAAAGAGTGCTGCTAGCTGCACCCCCAGAGCATGGATGCAGGATGCAAGGGCAGGAAAGAATCAGGGCTGCGAGGGAATTCAGCTGGAATCCCTTGAAAGGGTTAAGGAAACGGCAGAGCAGGGAGGACTCTGCCGGCTCTCAAAAGGCTTTTGATAAAGTCCTGCACAAGAGGCTATTGAGAAACTTGGCAATCCAGGGGTGAAAGGTAAAGTCTTGTCACGGATTAAAAACTGGAGAAGAGATAAGGAGCACAGAATAGGAACAAATGGCCGATTCTTAGTGCGTCTAGAGATTAATCATGGGTGGCTGCAAAGCCAGGATTGCAGACTGGTGCTGGGTTTGCTTACCACTGGCCAGCCAGGAGGTAAAAGGGACTGGTAGCTCAAAATGCTCAGGCTAGCCAAGACTAGGGAGATTTGGTGCAAACCCAAGGAAAAACTGACTTCAGAGACCAGTTCTGCCAGGGATTAGTATCACTCAGCATGTCCTAAGAGGCATGAGGAGAATAAAAAGGCAAGTTGGCACGAGGGGCAAAGATGTGACAGAGACAGGCAAAGAGAAGCTAATGGTGAGAAGACAGAGCAGCCATTTATTAGCCCAATGTCATGGGCAGCATAATTAATGCACCCCAATTAAAAAGCTAAAATAGTGGAAATGGGGAAAGGAAAGTCCTGAGGGCATCATGTGGCTCTGCACTTGGGTTAAGTACAGCACCACCCACATAACCTGATGCACAGCTTCCAGCCTACACAGCTGCACCTCACTGACAACAGCTCTCCATCCACCTGCTCCCAGAATAATCACTGCCTGGGCTCAGGAGAGCTACTCATGCAATCTCAGTTTCATCACAGCAGAGATGTTCAAGTCCCACAATCGTCCTTGTACCTCTCTGTTGGACTCTCTCCAGCAGATCCCTGTCTCTCTTGAACTGGAGAGCACAAAACTGGACACAGTATTGCAGGTGTGGTCTCACCGGGGCAGAGTAGGGGGGCAGGAGAGGCTCCCTAGAACTGCTGGCCACACTTTTCCTGATGCACCTAAGGATGCCATTGGCCCTCTTGGCCACAGGGCTCATTGCTGTCCCATGCAGAACTAGCTGTCCACCAGGACTCCAAGGTCCTTCTCTGTGGAGCTGCTTTCCAGCAGGGCAGCCTCTAGTCTGCACTGGTAGCTGGTGTTTACCCTCCCCAGATGCAGGACTCTACATTTGTCCTTATTAAACTTCAAGAGGTTCCCTTTTGCCTGGCTCTGCAGCCTGTCCAAACCTTGTTACATGGCAGCACAGCCTGACAGGCTGTCAGCCACCCCTCACAGTTTGGTATCATTAATGAACTTGCTGAGGGTGCACTCAGTTCCCCTCATCCAGGTCATTGATGAAGATACTGAATGAAACTGGACCCAGTGCTGAGCCCTGGGGAACCCTACCAGCCACAGGCTTCCAACTGGACTCTGCACTGCTGATCACAACCCTCTGAACTCCGTTGTTCAGCCAGGTGCCAACCCACCTCATGGTCTAATCATCTAATCAGAGCACTGGGGCAGGCTGCCCAGAAAGGATGTGGAGTCTCCTTCTCTGGAGACTTTCAAAACCCACCTGGATGTGTTCCTGTGTGACCTGCCCTGGGTGATCCTGCTCTGGCAGGAGGGTTGGACTCGATGATCTCTGGAGGTCCCCTCCAACCCCTCCCATTCTGGGATTCTGTGATTCAGTTTTCTTCTGGACACCTCTCCCATTGGAGAAAAGGGCTGTACAGACCATTGCTTTCTCTGCTATTGGATCAAAATGACAGCAAATTCAATTTGCCTTCCTGCACAGGGATTTAAGGACACCTGACATATATTAGCAGCTGAAATTTCATGGCTGCCCTCACTTCATACCTAACAAACCTTATTACCTCCATTTGACATGGAGCCACCAGCACAGCACAGAGGCAGAGCTGACCTTGGAGGGGAGTTACTTTGTTTACTTAAACATATTTATTGGGTGTGGGATGACACATCCAGGAGTGACTCTCTCTGCCATCTCTCAGGAGGTCTTGGTGAATACTTGAGTCTTTATCTTTTAAAAGGTCAGAGACTTTTTGTTGAGTTCCTTCCTCTAGTGACTGGTGCCAGAGACAGAAATAGTCCCCAAAGCTCCCAAGTCCCTTTGTTGTATTCAAGTACAAAAGTCCATGGCTGTCCTTGAAGATGCCAAGGGGAGCTTGTTCTCTGGGCAGGTAGATTCATAGTATCATAGTGTCAGTCTGGGTTGGAAGGGACCACAAGGATCATCTAGTTCCAACCCCCCTGCCATGGGTAGGGACACCCCACACTAGATCAGGCTGGACAGAGCCTCATCCAGCCTGGGCTTAAACACCTCCAGGGATGGGGCCTCGACCACCTCCCTGGACAACCCATTCCAGCGTCTCACCACTGTCATGGTGAAGAACTTCCTCCTCACATCTAGCCTGAATCTCCCCACCTCCAGCTTCATTCCATTCCCCCTAGTCCTATCACTACCTGAGATCCTGAGAAGTCCCTCCCCAGCCTTCCTGTAGGCCCCCTTCAGATACTTCATTCTCAAAATGTCATGGCCAGGTAGAAGAACAATCTCAAGGGGGAGAGCCAGCCTCAGCAGGATGGGAAAAGGAGGTGACAATGAACAGATGCTGGCTAAATCCATCAGCTGGAATAGTTTGCAGTGAAATGTGGAGAGAATTTCAGCCTACATTTCATGTGGATGCCATCTCTTTAGGACTCCCCATTATGCCTTGCAGTCTCAGGAGTCCCTGACATTTCTTCTGTCCTTGCTTCAGTTTTGTTTCTCCTCACTTGTGATTCTTTTGGAAGAAAGGAGCCAGAGCAAAATGGGCACAGCAATCAAAAACCAGATTGCCTCTTTCCTACAGAGGGCTCACGTCTGGCTGCCTCAGGATTGTTTGGAAAGGTCATGGATTCCCATGAAGGCAGCACTGCAAGTTAATTAGGTGCACAGTCAGGCAATTAGGTAAATGCAAAGAGGCAACACCTGGGAGCTTCCCTGTTGTAAGTACTCTCAGACAAACTGATTCCTTGTGTATTATCCAGCAGTCATGATGCTCACTCCTGGAGCATCATCTCTCCACCAACTGCACAAACAGCCCTTACAGAAACCTCTTGCTGCAGAAATGGAGATGAAATGAGCCTCCTGCTCTTTCTCAAGCAACACAAGAAGGTCAGGTCTTGGTAGGGCCATTTTGCATAGTCAACCAATTAATCAGCCCAGGCACCAGATCAGATAAGGGATTCTGCTCCTGTGAGGAGCTGTCAGCATGCTGCAATGATGAAACCAGCTAAGCATGCATGGAACTAACTGGGACAGAGAGTGGCACCTGACCAGAATATATCTCTGCTCAATAATGCCTGCCTGAATTTCACCTCTCCAGTCATGCCATACCTCAAGAAGCCTGGAAAATACATTAGGAGGAATAAGTTTATCCAGTGCAGATTGAAAGAGTCCACAGTCCTCTCTGAGGGGTAGCAAGATGCCTGGTTACTCACCCACTCATGGTGCATACCACCACTCCCTCAGACTTGAGAAATGGTTTCTGAAAGCTCCCCACTCATTGCTCCATTTCCATTTCTCATTCATGGCCAGGGTAACAGAGGATGGCACAGTCACCAGACCTGAGACACAAAACATCACTAGAAACATTTAGTCCACCCCTCCCTGCATCAGCAGGGACATCTTCAAGTACAGCAAGTTGCTAAGGACCCCAAACAACCTGACCTGGAACGTTGCCAGTGTTGGGAATTCTGCTTCCTCTCTGGACAGCCTAGGCCAAAGTTTCACCACCCTCATCACAAACACTTTCTTCTTTTTATCTAGTCTAGAGCTATGCTTTGAGCTTGCTTGAGGACAGAGAACATGCAGCTGGAGCAACACACAAACCAGTGCTGACAGTTTCTGCTTCCAGTCCCTCATGGTGGGTGAACACTGAGGTGTTTCACACATGCTAGGGGCTGTGCTGTACCACTGAGTAGCATCACCTCAGGTAGCTTAGGATTGTGTGCAGACATGAGCCAGCACCAATGCAGTTCTCACTAAAGGTGTGGTCCATGGCATAGCAGAGGGACTCCTGTGCTTGTACTGAAGGACAACCTCAGTATTAATGTCTGGATGATGATGATCCACAATTTAACCACCCAAATGGCTTGGAATGCCTGTGGATGTCTGCAGCTAGTTGCTTGAACCCACTCCTTCTAAAATGGAATTGCTCCTGGAATAGAATAAAATAGAATAGAATAGACCAGACCAGACCAGACCAGACCAGACCAGGTTGGAAGAGACCTTTGAGATCATCAAGTCCAACCCATCATCCAACACCATCTAATCAACTAAACCATGGCACCAAGCACCCCATCCAGTCTCCTCCTGAACACCTCCAGTGATGGTGACTCCACCACCTTCCTGGGCAGCACATTCCAATGGGCAATCTCTCATTCTGTGAAGAACTTCTTCCTAACATCCAGCCTAAACCTCCCCTGGTGCAGCTTGAGACTGTGTCCTCTTGTTCTGGTGCTGGTTGCCTGGGAGAAGAGACCAACCCCCACCTGGCTACAACCTCCCTTCAGAGAGCAAGAAGGTCTCCCCTAAACCTCCTCTTCTCCAGGCTAAGCAACCCCAGCTCCCTCAGCCTCTCCTCACAGGGCTGTGCTCCAAACCCCTCCCCAGCTTTGTTGCCCTTCTCTGGACACATGGGTTTGCCATGGGTTAGCTGTTTGGGTGGGTTGGATTGGTTGATGGGCTGGACGTGATGATCTTGAAGGTCTCTTCCAACCTGGTTTGGTTTATTCTAAATAAAGGTTTATTCATTCCAGCAACTCAACATCTTTCCTAAACTGAGGGGCCCAGAACTGTAGAACACTCTAGAGAAAGACATTGGAAGGGACTCATTTGACATCTCTAAAGCTCGTCTCAACGTGACATGAGAGCAGTTTCTAGGGATGAAAGCTCCCTGAATTGTCATTTTACAAGACAAAGTTGCTGCTTTGATGTCCTGACACCACTCAGTCCTTTTTCACAGGCCCAGGACTGTGAGCCTGTCATTACATTTCAGTCCTTTGATTCAGCTATCCCAGTTCTTTGGAGCTTATCAGCAGTTTCATGGAATTTGGCACTTATCTTCAAGATCTTGCTCTTGGGGCAGCTGATTACATAAGAATGGCACATTTGATTTCAAAGAATCAGTCTCTGGTCCTCTGGGTTAGAAAGCAAATTTAAAACCCCAGAACTGAAAGGTCCCAGTGGCTTGCAAACCAGAAGATAAATTGAAAGAGTGTTGCTTTATCTCTTTATTTCCAAGCCCCTCTTGCAATGACACACTCTGGTACATCTTGCACAATGCAATTATGGATGATCTCCTCACTAGACATTGTGGAGTGTCACAGTGAGATGAGCTTTAGAGGAGTCTGGCTCACGATTCTGGAAGATCTGAAACTGGCTCTGCACTGTAAGGGAGACCTTATTGCTCTCTACAACTACCTGAAGGGAGGTTGTAGACAGGTGGGGGTTGGTCTCTTCTCAGAGGCAACCAGCATCAGAACAAGAGGACACAGTCTCAAGCTGCACCAGGGGAGGTTCAGGCTGGATGTTAGGAAGAAGATCTTCACAGAGAGAGATATTGCCCATTGGGATGTGCTGCCCAGGGAGGTGGTGGAGTCACCATCACTGGAAGTGTTTAGGAAGAGACTGGATGAGGCACTCAGTGCCATGGTTTAGTTGATCAGATGGTGTTGGGTGATAGGTTGGACTCGATGATCTCAAAGGTCTTTTCCAACCTGGTCCATTCCATTCCATTCCATTCCATTCCATTCCATTCCATTCCATTCCATTCCATTCCATTCCATTCCATTCCATTCCATTCCATTCCATTCCATCTTGAAGTCTGTAAGCATAAGTATTTCTGTGCTTGGGTGTCCCTCTTGAGATAGTGCACAGTTTATGGACAGTGTTTTGTGTGGCCAGGAAGGTCAACACCATCCTGGTTTGTATTGGTGTGACCAGCAGGACAAGGGAAGGGATTGTACTCTGTGTTGGTGAGGCCTTGAGTGCTGGGTTCAGTCTTGGCTCCCTCACTCCAAGAAGGACATTGAGGTGCTGGAGTGGTTCCAGGACAACGAAGCTGGTGAAGGGTCTGGAGATTGTGGCTGGTGGGGAGCAGCTGAGGGAACTGGGGTTGTTTAGCCTGGAGAAAAAAAGGCTGGGGGGGAGACCTCATTGATCTCTACTACTCCCTGAGGTGGGAAGTTGGTCTTTTCTCTCGAGCAACTAGTGATAGAACAAGAGGAAATGCCCTCAGGTGGAAACAGGGGAGATTTCAGTTGGACATTAGGGAAAAATTTTTCACTGGAAATGTTTGTCAGGCATTGGAACAAGCTGCCCAGGGAGGTGGTTGAGTCACCATCCCTGGATGTGTTTAAAAGCCATGTAGATGTGGTGCTTAGGGATATGGCTTAGTGGTAGACCTGGTAAAGTAAGGTTAATGGTGTGAGTTGATGATCTTGAAGGTCTTTTCCAACCTAAATGATTCTGTGATTTTCACAGGGTGGTGTCCAGTCCTCTCTACAGTGGAGAAGTGAGCAGCTGCTGGGTAAAGAGCACTGTCCTGCCAAGGCACCTTGTGCTGCCCCACTGAATGGCACAGGGCTGGGCATTCATCTCCTAAGGCAGCACGGCAGTCCTGAGTGGAGATTGCCCACTTAATTCCACCTAGGGTGCCCCTTGAATATGATCCCCAAACCAAAGCTTAACTGTAGAAGGTGGGGGGAAAGAAAAAAAAAGAAAGGAAAAAAGAGTGTATTTGGATGTTGGTTGTCTCTGTCCCTCTGAGAGACCCTGGGCTGCTCCTGGAATAGCTGACCAGAGGAGAAAGCAGAACTCCCAGCACATGGGAAACGTCCTTGATGTCCCTGTGCAAAATGTGGCTGTGGTTTGAAGTGTCCTGAATCCAGGACTCTGTGAAGCCTCTCACAAACTGAAAATTCTAGGAAAAGGGCACTTCAGGAACAATGTGCTGTGATGCTTGGAAATCACATGCACTCCTTGGACCCTGAGGCTGCCCAGAGCATTGGGCAGGCTTCTGCTTCCAAATGCTGATGAAGATTCATTTGCAAGCTTCACACCAGGTCCTTTTGTTTTTTTGGTGATACCTCTGTGCAACCACAATGGATTTTTGGGGGGTAAAAGCAGATGAAATAGAGAGCACAGGTTTTTAAATGCATGCTAGTTTAAACTGAGACTTCAATAACGCCATGACAAGCAGGAGAGAGTGAAAAAAAGGGGCAAGCATTTGAAAATGAAAGGCTCAGTTCATCAGGAACACTCCTCGGGGGGGGGTCATCCCCATGCATGAAGTTTGGCATTCATTTAAGTACCTTTTGGGACCCAGGCCAGGGAAGAATATTGATTCTGAGGGGTCTTCATTAATCACACTGGAAGATCACAGTATCACAGTATCACAGTATCACTTAGGTTGGAAAGGACCTCGAGGATCATTGAGTCCAACCTATCAACACAGACCCCATGACTAGACCATGGCACCAAATGCAACACTTGTTTTGGAGGGAGAATCACGCAGGCAGACAAACGACTTGGATCTTCCTCTAAAACACTGCCTTGGTCCCAAAGGCCAACTGGTTCTGCCTTACTCTTGGAGTAAATGTTGAGCTGCCATTAGATGCCTGAGAGACAGGAGATGGCATTCTATAAATAGTGCATGGCCATGGCCATGGCAGGGTGATGCTTGTTCCCAAATTGGATCAAGAGAAGGCTGCTATGTGAAGCATGCTCTCTGCTCTCCTTTCCTGCCCCTTCTCCTACTGCCCCTGCTCTGCTCCCTCTGACTGCACCTTAGACCCCCCTGCTGCCTGGGTATTTTTGGAAGCCCCCTCATGCTGAAGGCATGGTGATAATCATACATGCACTGACAAAGTATGTCAACCCATGGAGGTTGGGAGGATGCCATCTTCTGTGGACATTTATAAACCTGCTTGGAAAGGCTCACTAAGGAAGTGACATGTGTTACTAATTAGTCTTGTTGCTATTAATAGGCAGCTTCTGGGTTACAGGGGGGCTTTTCTAATCTGCAGCAGGTGAGAACCACCCAGAGTCCATGACCTGCATGGGGTTCATGAAGCAGTTTGAAGCAGAAGTTGAAATGTGAGCCACCTGAACATCCAGATGGGTGCACACTGTGTATGGATTCATTCTCCTCTCACTTTGTCGTCTCTGCACCTTACTCTGGAGCTGGGGAGCTGTGTGTGCTTGGGGAGAGCTGGGCAGTGTTGTTTGGAAGGCTTCCAACACACTTCAGGTATTACTCATGGGAATTCATTACTCACCATGACACTGGAGTAATTTGGGTTGAAAACCAGCAACTGTCTAACAATTGAATCAATGAAAAGCAAAAGGGAAAAAATAGTGAGCCAGACAAAATTAGAGGCAATACTTGAAGGAAAATACTTCCTTGAGTATGGCACCACTGACATGAGCAGTAACTGGGAGCCTGAAGAGGTATTTTCCATGGACTAACCTAAGCTGTCTTCACTGTAATCTTGCTAATGCAGATGAACACACAAAAGACCCTGGGCATCAGGTACCAGCTGCCAGCAGTCCAAGCTATGAATCCAAGTCTGCCCCTAACATCCCTTGGATTTCCTCCTGAAGCCTCCCTGACTGTTCTTTGGTAAAAACAAGCTGCTTTTTCTCTCAGTTTCTATGGCTTATACCTCTAGCTCTTGTCCTCAACAACTCACAGACCCCCCTCCAAAAAAAGACAAAATAAAAAGGTCAAACTTTTGCATTTAGACTAGACTAGACTAGACTAGAATAAACCAGGTTGGACAAGGCCTTCAAGATCATCAAGTCCAACCTATCACCCAACACCATCTCATCAACTAAACCATGGCACCAAGCACTCCATCCAGGCTCTTCCTAAACACCTCCAGTGATGGTGACTCCACCTCCTCCTTGGGCAGCACATTCCAATGGCCAATCTCTCTTCCTCTGAAGAACTTCTTCCTAACATCAGCCTGAACCTCCCCTGGCACAGCTTGAGGAGGCTGACTCATTCTGGAGTCAAAGTCCTGCAAACACATCACATAACTCAGCAACAGATGACTCTGGAGAGTGACTGCCCAAAGGCTGTATTGCTTTGCTCATTACAAAAAGAGCTTTACCACTTCTTCCACCTGGCTTGAACAAATTTTATACCCCTCACCTACAATAATGCTTCCCTCAGCCAGCCTAATAAATGACTGTAGCCTTAACCAGCCAAGCCATCTCACCTTCCTAGTTGTGAGGTCCTTCTGCTAGTTTCTATATTAAGTATGAAGGAGAAGAAAAAAATAGGACAAATATAATTTTCTAATGAGCAAGAGAAAAACCAGAATGTCCTTGGGAGAGACTGTTCTGGGTTATAGCCCTGTGAAATGGCAGGAAGACTGAACAAGGCAAAGTAAGAGCATGGTAGTTATTAGGGTAGGGCATGGCAGCAAACAAGTCTTAGATGAGTGGAGCAAGCATGGACCATGGCTGTGTGGAAGCAGGCTGGAGAATGTCATAGATTCGTAGAATGGTTTAGGTTGGAAGGGACCTTAAAGATCACAGAATCAACAAGGTTGGAAGAGATCTCAAAGATCATCAAGTCCAACCTGTCACCACAGACCTCATGACTAAACCATGGCACCAAGTGCCACGTCCTATCCCCTCCTGAACACCTCCAGGGATGGTGACTCCACCACCTCCCTGGGCAGCGCATTCCAATGGCTAACAACTCTCTCTGGGAAGAACTTTCTCCTCACCTCCAGCCTAAACTTCCCCTGGTGCAGCTTGAGACTATGTCCTCTTGTTCTGGTGCTGGCTGCCTGGGAGAAGAGACCAACCCCCTCCTGGCTACAACCTCCCTTCAGGCAGTTGTAGAGAGCAATAAGGTCTCCCCTGAGCCTCCTCTTCTCCAGGCTAAACAATCCCAGCTCCCTCAGCTTCTCCTTGTAGGGCTTGTGCTCGGGGATCATCCAGTCCCAACCCCCCTGCCTTGGGCAGGGACACCTCCCACTAGACCATGTTCCTCATCCAACCTGTCCTTAAACACCTTCAGGGAGGAGATATCCACAACCTCCCCGGGCATCCTGTTCCAGTTCACCCTCACTATAAAGAATTTCTTACTAATCACCAGTCTCAATCTCATTTCTTCAAGTTTATAAGCCATTGCCCCTTGTCCATTGTTCTGATTTGGGGAACTCAGAACTGTATCTTCAGGGCTACACCTGATTTAGCCTCTTTGGTGGAGACATTCCAACTCTCTCATTTCATGTCCATAAATCATGAAGAATCTGCCTCATGGGACCTTTCCATGGCAGTAAAACTAAATTAAGCTCTGTGACTGAGGAGACTGAATAGCCAAGAGCAAAGCCCTTGGTGGTTTGGTGTTCAGCTTGCACCAGCAGACGTGCCTGCTGCAGAGTCCATGGGTGCTGAGCTAGTGCCTTGGAAAAGCACCAGCAAGCAGCAATGGATGTTTAGCTGGCCACAGCTACCATGCTGCAGCAGTGCTTAGAGAGGCCAAATGGGATTGAATGGCCAGGGTCTTCCCATCTTGGGTCAGGAGTTCAAGAAAGTGTTGATAAATTCTGTCTTGAATTGGTGTCTATCTGGTGCCTGAAGCATTGGTGAAGATGCTTTGGTGAAAGAGGCACCACACACACACACAAAATTCCATGGGGCATATTGAAAACCTGGAAGGTGGCAGTTGTTTGGTCACAAGTGTGAGACTCAACGAGCTCAGTGTGGTGGACAAAGGAACTAGAGTCCAACCACAAAGAGATGAGGTCTGACAACTGCAAGCTAGAGAAGCTAGATGTGAACTTTCTGCCACTGATAGAAACTGACAGCTGGAACAGTTTACCAAAGATGACACTGGATTTTTCTTGGCTTCTTGCCTTTGAGGTCTTTAAATCAAGACTAAGATTTTCTTTCTCAAAAAATCCTTGTTGGGAGAGGGCTCTGAGCAGGTACATTTCTCACCCCTGGGAAGGTGCTGGACTAGGAAACTAAGATCATAAAATCCTGGGCACATCAACCACAAATTTAAGAGCCTGGATTGTAATCTAGCACCTCCTTTCATGCCTCTGACGTGGCAGCACCCCCTGACTGGGGCCAGTCATTTCTCAGTGGTGCCCAGCAACAGGATAAGAGGTACTAGACACAAAGTTGAGCATAAGAAGTTCCATCTAAACATGAGAAGGAGCTTCCTTACATTGAAGGTGGTGGAGCACTGGAACAGGCTGCCCAGAGATGTGGTGGAGTCATTCCAAGCCTGTCTGGACACTGTGCTCTGGCTGAACCTGCTGTGACGGTGGGGCTGGACTGGAGGATCTCCATAGGTTCCTTCCAACCTCTACCATTCCGTGAAGGAGAACTAACTGCAAGTAAACAGACACTGATGATTTTTGTTGTGCTTACTGTGAATCCCAGTTCCATTCTCCTGGACTTCCCTGGAGCCTGAGCCACGGCAGGTGACCTTGCTGCACTGAGTCAGTAGCTCGGATTTAAGGCAGGAGCGGCAAGCTGGTGATCAGCCTGCGCTGCACAGGGAGTGTCTGGTTGCAGTTTGGGGCCATATGTGCATTCCATTTCAAGGGGGCCTGGGAGAACAATTTGGAGGACATCTGTTGGCAGCAGGGTCCCACAGGAACGCTCCCAAGTCGCTTGTGAAACAGCTCCGTTGGCAGTTTGAAAATCCTCTGCTTTGCCTACGAGGCAGGGGATTTGCTTTATGATTTGTCAAGGTTGGCTCTGCTGAATTGCTGAATCCACCCCCCCCACACACCCCCCACCCCCTCCCAGCTTTGGCACTCCATCCATAACTCAGTCTCTAGGAGGAAATATTCCATCTTGCCTCGTCAAGATGTCCAATTTGCATTTCAAGTCATTCATTTCCCATTTGTGCTGCCAGGTGTCACAGGGCCTGGTGAGAGCTCCAGTCCCACCCACCAGAATAATTAATATTTTTGGTTCAAACAGGAAATATTTGAAGTCCATCATTAAAATTCCCTCACAAACCTCAGCTCTGCAAGCAAAATATATTAGAGGCTCAGCTATTAGAAAGGGGGGGAGGGGGGAGGCTGTATCTTGCAAGGCTCATGGAAAAGTTCATCCTTCTCAGCGTTTGAAGACACTTGGAAACCAGACTACGTCAATCAAAATATCTGATGAGCCCAAAGCAGACAATTCCCTCTCCCGGCAAACCTTGCTTCAAAATGAGTTGGCTATTGACAGCTCTTTAGTGCCCTCTCATGATGATTTGTGTTTGACGGCAGAAGCAAGCGCAGGAGCTTTCACTCAGCTCAAGTGGGGACGTTTGATGTGCAAAACTTTTGCACCGCGGGGGACCCTTTGTAAGGAGACAAATACACTGGAAAACGAGACCCCTGCCATTCACCACCCCTCCTGCTACAGGACCACAGGCCAGAGCTCTTGTGCAGCACTGCTGTTGTAAGAGAGGACTTTAAAGCAAAGCATGGGGGCGGTGGGAGGGTGTTCTGTCATGTGAAATTTTGTCAAATCCAGATGAAAGAGGAACGTTCTCTTCTGACTCTCTCTGCTTGGCATTATTTGTTGTCCAAAACTGGCTGGCCTTTTGCAGAAAGCTTAGAGAAACAGGACTTACAAATTAAGCCTATGGATGCTGGTAATATCTCTGCCTCAGTTAAAGTCGAGGATTCTGCCAGTGACCCAGCCTTGCAAGAAAAAGAAGGTACCTTGCAAACTGGGGACAGAGTGGGGCCTGAATGGGGCTGCATTCAAAGCAGTATGGGCAGCAGGTTGAGGGAGGGGGATTCTCCTCCTCTGCTCTGCTGAGACCCCACCTGGAGTCCTATGCCCAGCTTTGGAGCCCCCAAAACAAGGAGATCATGGAACTGCTGGAGCAGATGCAGAGGAGGCCACAAAGATGATCAAAGGGCTGGAGCATCTCTGCTGTGAAGACAGGCAGAGAGAGTTGGGGTGGTTCAGCCTGGAGATGAGAAGGCTTAAGGGAGACCTTAGAGCAGCCTTCCAGTACCTGAAGGGAGCTACAGGAGAGCTGGGAAGGACTTTGTACAAAGGCAAGGAGTGACAGGATGAGGGGTTAGGACTTCAGACTGGAAGAAGCTGGATTGAGGTGAGGCATGAGGAGGAAATCCTTCCCTATGAGGGTGGTGAGGCACTGGAACAGGTTACCCAGAGAAGCTGTGGAGGTTCCAAGCCTGGCAGTGTTCAAAGGCAGGTTGGATGGGACCTTGAGCAAGCTGGTCTGGTAGGACGTGTCCCTGCTCATGACAGGGGTCTGGAACTAGATGATCTTGAGGGTCCCTTCCAGCCCAGATCAGTCTCTGATTCTGAGATCTTCTTTTTGCAATGCATGGGTCACATCACCCTGCAAGTAGCTGCTCAGCAGCAGCAACCTCTGTGGAGATTACTCCAAAGGCCCGCTGTGCAGGAGCTGGGAGCTGGGGCGTGCTCTTTGTGAGGAAGTGCCTTCAGCACTCCCAACGCATCTCTCAGTTCTGCCCATTCCTTAATCCCTTATTTAAAATAAGAAGCATTAGTCCTGGTAAGACAATTTTATCCTGCAGGATGTGGCAGGAGAAGATTCATCTCCATTCTTTGCCTTGTTGCAGCTGATCCTTTGTTTTCTTTTCCCTTAGCCAGTTTCTAGTCCGTGACAATATTTGGCCTCATTTATTCAGAGTATGTGTTTCCCAGATTGCCTCCTGTGAGGGACTTTGTCCTATGCTTCTTGAAAGCCCAAGAAAGTCACATCCACTCTGCTGGCAATGTATTGGGGGAGGGGAAACAACAACAAGAACCACCAAAAAAGAAAGACCCAACCCACCCCAAACTAGTAGATTAGAGAGACAATTTCCCTTCAGTGAATCCAGACACTGAGTCGTCCCCATTCTGTCATCTTCATCCAACTGAACTTCTGGTTCTGATTAGTTTCACTCAATGCAGCTGGCACTGGAGAAAGGCTCACTGGTCCTGTCCTAGGAGCAGCTCTTTCTGAAGCACAGAGATGACATAACAAGAGGCAGTGTGTTTTTGTTAGCAGCTCAGCTCTTTTCTCCTCAAATCAAATCCCTTCCCTTCTCCTGGGATAGGCACCTTTCATTCCTGCCAGCTTCTGGCTCTTGAAGCCAATTCAACACCTCACTGTCTGTGATTTGACCTGAAAAAAACATCCCCACATCTGGGGCAAATATTTCCCCACCTTCTCTGTGGTGCAGACTGATGTTAGCTCTGCTGTAAAGGTCTTTATACTCCTAAACACCCTCTTGGCACTTTAGGGAGCCTCTTGGAGGCTTCCTGTTTCTAATGCAGTGCAGGTTGATGTTGCTGGGTGGCCACACCTCTGAAAGCATCATTCTACCTTGTTCCTCAGTGCCTTTGCCTACGTGCCTCTCAGGCTGCATTTCTACCTCCTGATCTGTGGCACACTGCTCTCCCAGTTCACACTGTGCAGCTGAAGTGGATCAGCCATGAGCACTATGCTTATGCCAACTCAGAACTCCTTAAAAGCCTGCATGTAGACACCTAGAATGGCTCAGGTTGGAAGAGACCTCAGAGACCATCTAGTCCAACCTCCCTGCCATGGGCTGGGACACCTCTCAACTAGACTCAGCTTCAGCCAGCCTGGCTTTGCACACCACCAGGAAGGAGGCATCCACAACATTCCTGGGAAACCTGTACCAGAGTCTCACCTGCCTCATACTGAAGAACTTCCTAAGATCCAGTCTAACTCTCCCTCAGCTTCCCTTTGTCCTATTGCTATTTGTCCTTATGATAAACTCCTCTCATGAGGTTCTGCTCTGAAATGCAAAAAGAAATCACTAGGCTCCCCAGGTATGGCTGCTTCTGAGGGTTTGGTTACCACAAAACAAAACATCAGCCTCTGTGCTGCCAAGATGCCTGGTTTGGGGAAGTATGTTCTCCACAGATCTTCCCTGCAAACTGGTAGGACTGAGCCAACAACTCCCTTCAGAACCCATCTTGAGCTCAATGGTGCATTCTTCCACAGGCTTGTGTCACTTACAGCTGACAGCAAAACACACCCAGAGAAGACTGCGCCACCAGACTGAGCAACCCTGATGGTGCAGCCCAGAACAGGAAGGGCCATTTGCCTGTCAAGACCTGAAGATATTTCCTTTGCTAAGTGGAAGGTGGTGCAAACTCTCCTTGCCAGCTTGCAAAGGCTTTCTGTTCTAGCCCACGTCTTTATGGCTGCACATTTCCCAGCCTTAGCCAGCAGGCACTGGTATCAGCAGATGCTGCGCAGAATGGAGAGGAGTTTTTATCTCCTGAAGATGCTGGAGGTCTTATACAGGGCAGTTGGCTTGGCCTTCCTCAGTGGGGGAGACAATAGGTGTCTTGTGATCCTTGGTCTGTCTCTCAGGAATTTATCTGCCCTGTGAATGCCTTCAGAGCAGCTCTCCATGACGTGGCTCTTCCTGAGCTATCACAACTTCAGCAGAAGCTCAGACCCACAAACCACACACTCAGAGGAGATTAGATAACATTTAATGGCACTGTTTACAAGGCCACATTTGTGTAGAGTTTGGAACAGAAGATCAAAAGAGATGTGGTGAAAATGCCCCTGGGTACACTTAGAGGCCAAAGACATTGTCCTGCCCCAGCTTTCCTTCTCTAATTAAAACAGTTTGCACTGTTGGCCCAACATTTCATTATGCTTAATCCTTCAAGATGTTGTTAACCACTGGACAGGAATTGCTAATGAAGAGCCTTGCTCAGATAGGGCAGCAACCCATCACAGAGGACAATGAAAGTTCTGGAGTCAGAAGTTGCCTATGTCCATAAATTGTCTGTGCTGTGCTCATGGGCACTGGCTCAGATGTTCCGCTGCTCCAGTATCGAGGCAGTTGTTGCCATATTCTTGCTTCAAATACCCTCCTCGAGGATAAATCAGCAGATCCTGGCACTTTCTGACCAAAGGTTTTCCCACAGCCTAGTTATCCACAGCACTGAGATCCCCCAGCATGGCCCTCAGCACTTCTCAATGACATTTGGATGTGTTTCAGGGAAACACCTGCTCTTGGCCTCCTCTTGGCAGTCACTTACTGCTCCATCCAATCTCCAGCAGCCATGGGACAGAGATGGCTGCGATTGCCATGCTGGTCACAAAGACTGACCTCCTGGGTCAGCCCTGCCAGCTATCTCTTGCTCCACTTCATTTCCTGAGCCTTCCAATCTTCACACTTGTCACTTGAGATGGCAGGCAGGAACGTGCAGGAGTTTTTACAAGCAACCACAGATCAGCCTGAAGTGCAACTGTTCAATAGCTCTGCCTTGTGTCTCCCTTCTTCAGTGCCTGTAATTAGATGAGATTTGTGCCACTGGTTAGATCTAATCTTTTACACTGATTCAGCAATGTCAGCCTTGTATTGATCCCACCCTTGGGTCATGTCACTTGTAGATGGTGCAGGCTGTAAGCTCCTCTACCTATTGGAGGAGTGATGCCCAAATCATTAGTACACAGCATCATCCTTCTCTGGGTGTGCCCCTGGAACCATTTTCCTGGCTTATATCCTGACCCAGAACAGGATTGACTGAAAATAAGGTTTGGTTGATTTTGTTCTGCTTTTTCCAGGTTCTCTCTTCATATGTCTTAAACACTTCTGTTGATCTCGACCCTCCAGTTTGTATTGGAAGATCAGAACCTTGACCCACACCTTGAGTCAATCTCCCCAGGCTCATCCAGGCAGTGCTGCACTAGGGCAAGATCCTTCTTTGTGTCTGGCTGTCTTGGTTCAGCTGAGGACAAAAGTAACAACTGGCACCATACAGCATCCTAGGAAATAACCTGAGCACACCAGCACGCCTCAGTCGCAGCACAGATGGGTTTTGAGCCCATTCGATGAGGCTGGAGCACTGTAGAGATGCCTGCTGTGAAAAGGGCATCTTCCTGTGTAGATTTCAGGGCAGCAGAATGAAATGAAGCAGTGTGTTGCTAATGCCACTTGGCATTATACTGATTTAAATAATCTTTCTGGGGAAGAGAAGAGTTTGTTGGTTGGTTTTTATTCTAAGGGAACCAAGAAAGCTAAATAATCCTTTACATTTTGAGGCACCTTTCTGATTCATTGTTCTATTCAAATTGAGCTTCAAAATCTCATTATTTCTCCAGCTGCTCTGCCTGCTAAACCTTCCCTGTGCCTCTCATGGTTTTGTGCAGCAGAGTGGAGCTTACAAAACCTGATTTAATTATGTCTGAGAGGAAGACCCAGATTGCAAGCACGGAGCTGCCACTGTCATGTAACCCCCAGGCTGGGAATGTCACCTTTTGCATCTGCAATGTAGCTCTACATAGGAAAAGATGGGGCTGAGGGCCCCCTCTGCTAAATCCAACAGTGCACACAGTGCTCTTGGTTGCTGCAGTAATGGCAATGCTGTATTTGGATGTAATTAGCAGCTTGGCCCTCAGAACCAACCTTCACACACACACACACACAGTTTCATAGTTTCATAGTTTCATTCAGGGTTGGAAGGGACCACAAGGATCATCTAGTTCCAACCCCCCTGCCATGGGCAGGGACACCCCACACTAGATCAGCCTGGCAAGAGCCTCATCCAGCCTGGGCTTAAACACCCCCAGGGACAGGGCCTCGACCACCTCCCTGGACAACCCATTCCAGGGCTTCACCACTCTCATGGTGAAGAACCTCCTCCTCACCTCCAGCCTGAATCTCCCCACCTCCAGCTTCATTCCATTCCCCCTAGTCCTATCACTACCTGAGATCCTGAGAAGTCCTTCCCCAGCCTTCCTGTAGCCCCCTTCAGATACTGGAAGGCCACAATTAGGTTCAACCTCCATGGCCCAGGTGAGTTTAAGAACAATAACACAAAATAAACAACTGCAAATCACTGCTCTCTTGACCACCAAGCTCCCCAGCCTGATGCAAATCTGTGGGGTGGGAGACAGAACATCTTCCACCTAGCATCGTTTGCAAAGTAGCTTTAGAGCAGGCACAGCAAATTGCCTGTAAGGGACTCCTGCTGAGACAGATCAGTGTCAGACCCTTCTTTCAAAAGCAGTTTGACTGCGTCAAAACTTCAGCATGCTGTGGCTAAGGAGCTCTCTGGGTCTTTGGGAAGGAGGCAACCCCAATAGCAATGTTGTGTTTAGTGGCAAGTGATAACCCAAAGAGTTCTTCAGGGAAGAGGAAGGAGGTGATGTTACTAAAGAGAGACCTTAGGGCAGGTAGGTGACAAAGCTGAGGTAATAACCTCCTGTCCAGTCCTCCAGCTAGCTGCCAAGGACTCAATGACCTCTGGAGGTCCTTTCTAACCCCTAACATTCTATGATTTGCTGCTAGCTCCTGAGGACCACAGCTCAGTGGGATAAGGCTAACAATGGCAGTGTCTCTTTGCCTCTCCTACAGCAGTGGCAGAAACACAACAGCACTGCAGGAGGCTGAACAGATCCATGGATATCAGCCTTAGAATTAACAGGGCTGTCTTCTTTATCTCCCTCTGCACATCTTCTGCTTGCCAAAGAGCTATTGATGCATGTGGCAAGTGGAGAGCTGGCTTCTGGCACAGGACCCTACATACCTTTTTCATCACCCTTGGCTTGGACCTGTCTATTTCACTCCAGTGTCTATAAACAGCAGCACTTCCAAAAGTGGCTGAAATTCAGGCATCAGACATTTCACTGCATTCTGCAGGTCCAGCTCACATGCTCTCCAAGGGAACTGTCTGCTGCAGAGTACTTTATTACTCGAGATGTAATACTATTTATTCCTGTGGAGCAGAATAGAATAGAATTAACCAGGTTGGAAGAGACCTTCAAGATCATCGTGTCCAACCTATCATCCAACACCACCTAATCAACTAACCCATGGCACCAAGCACCCCGTCAAGTCTCCTCCTGAACA
The DNA here is from genome assembly GCF_026170545.1 of Melanerpes formicivorus. Lineage (NCBI taxonomy): Eukaryota > Metazoa > Chordata > Aves > Piciformes > Picidae > Melanerpes > Melanerpes formicivorus. The sequence goes on along the minus strand of NW_027142370.1, from coordinate 10,583,042 downwards.
CCTCCAGGCACAGGGACTCCACCACCTCCCTGGGCAGCACATCCCCAGGGCCAATCTCTCTCTCTCTCTGTAGAATTTCCTCCTCACCTCCAGCCTAAGCCTCCCCTGGCACAGCTTGAGACTGTGTCCTCTTGTTCTGGTGCTGGGTGCCCCCCCACATCCCCTCCTTGGGGAGATGCCTGCCTAAGCAGGAATCATAGAACATTAGAGGTTGGAAGGGACCTTCCAGAGATCATCCAGTCCAACCCCTCTGCCAAAAGCAGGATCACAGGGAGGCATCCAGGTGGGTTTTGAAAGTCCCCAGAGAAGAAGACTCTACAACCTCTCCGGGCAGCCTGTTCCAGGGCTCTGTCACCCTCACTATAAAGAAGTTTCTCATGTTGAGGTGAAACTTTCTACATTTAAGTTTGTATCCATTGTTCCTTATTACTGTGCACCACCACCAAGAGACTGGCCCCCTCCACTTCACACCCACCCCTCAGATATTCATAGACATCTACTACCTTTGACAAAGTTTCCCCAAAGTTGTTATTTCAGAAGAGCTTCAGCACATAAGCCCAGCAGTTAGAATGTTTACTTCAACAACAAAAACAAAGGAATATTTAGCAGGTGATTGATCTTTCTTGTAGCATCCAGCCTCAGCCTCACACAGTCCAGCCTAGAACAGAATAGAATTAACCAGGTTAGAAGAGACCTTTGAGGTCATGGAGTCCAACCTATCACCCAACACCATCTCATCAACTAACCCATGGCACCAAGCACCCCATCCAGTCTCTTCCTAAACATCTCCAGTGATGATGACTCCATCACCTCCCTGGGCAGCACATTCCAATGGCCAGTCTCTCTTTCTGTGAAGAACTTCTCCCTAACATCCAGCCTGAACCTCCCCTGGTGCAGCTAGAGACTAGTATTCAGGGAACTCCATTATCCTGCTCAGGAGAACAAAAGGTTTGTAGCTGAATTGAAGTTTTGCACAGATAGGATGAAGGATGATGCTTCCAACTGGAAGAAGGTCAATTTAGATGAGCCATGAGGAGGAAATTCTTCCCCAGGAGGGTGGTTGCCCAGAGAAGCTGTGGAGGCTCCAAGCCTGGCAGTGTTCAAAGGCAGGGTGGATCAGGCCTTGAGCAACCTGGTCTGGTAGGAGGTGTCCCTGCCCATGGCAGAGAGGCTGGTTTTAGATGGTCTTGATAGTGCCTTCCAACCCAAACCCACCTAGGATTCTACAACTTGAGTTAGAGGTAGGTCTGACCACAGTTAAGAGTGGAACAGAAAGGTGCTACTGACACTTGGGGAGGTATTGATGTTGTTTGTTTTGGTGGTTTTTTTCTCTGTACATCTCACACTACAGATGCTCAGGCACTGAGTGACACTTTCTGCTTCGTAGTGCAAAGAGGACAGCCCCACTTAACAAATCACATGTATGGATGCACACAAGGTGGGCAACTCAGAGAGGCTAATTTCTCCAGACTAAGAAAATGAGAAGCAAATTAGAAGCAAACAGGAAGAAAGGCAAAGGCAGAAGGCTAATGGAAATCAATGATTGTTTTCCAAGCCACAATAATCACAGTGCCCCAATCAATGCAGAAGACAACATTGGTTAAAACCCCTTACAGACTCTGTGGCAAAGTGAAGGCTCCAGTCACAAATAAAAAGGCACTGTATGACCATCTACATTACCTCATATCTGGGGCTGAACTCCAGCTGTTTCTTTCTCATCCAGTGACTCATTCCCAGAAGAGAAGAGAGATCAGAAGACCCACAGGTTGAAATGGTTTTCATGAAACAGCCAAAATGATCCTAGTGTGGGTATAAAGCATGCAAAGTTGTACTCAGACAAGTGAAGATGCAGCAGCCACACTCAACAGGCAGGCAGCCTTGGGGACAAAGAGGGGAAAAGTCAGAAGAACCCAAGCAGGAAGCTCTCTTCTCCTCAAACTTCCCCTTCTGTACTGTGATGCTGATGGTCTGGGATACACCTGGAGCCAGCTCAGGTCAGCTGTCCTGGCTGACTCAGAGCTGCTGATGACCTGCAGCCCATAGCTGGCCTGGGATTCTGTCCCAGCAAAACCAGGACAACAATAAAAAGGGAGAGAGGAAGCAGATCAGAGCTGATAAAAATGTGAGGCTCTGAAGTTTAGAAAATTGGAAATGTCTGATAAAAATCTGGGGGGAAACAAGGGCTGTTAAGAGATATGTCAAGAGCAAAGACCTTCTTCTACTGGACCAGAAGACAGAGACCCCATGATGCAGAAGGTGGCACTGGCAGGAAAGCTGTTTCTCCAGCCCCTCCTCCCCTGTAGTCTCTGGGGGAGCTGGAGGGGAACCTATGCCAGACCACCTCCACTCCTGTCTTACTGCAACCCAGCCTGGGAGATGTCCCACCCTCTGGCCCTGCTGCACGTGTGAACCACGGAGGATTCCTTTGCTTTGGTCCCTGCTGAGCTCTTCCTGCTGTTTCTCACCTGGGCCAGCATAGAACAACACCTTTCCACACAGAGAGGCAAGCTGGGTCTCCCCTCCCTGAGGGATGGAAGCTTGCCACTTACATGTTCTCCTTTGAGCACAGACAAGCCAGGGCCTTGATTCACTGTGTTTCTACAGCGTGGCATTTTCTGTGCCAGCCTGCCAAGCCCTTTGTCTGCCAGGCAGGGGACAATAGCTGTAGGACACGAGCAGCATTGAGATGTTCATCTGCATGGCTGCCTCTGCAGTGCAAGTCCCACTCAGCTCCCATGAAGTGCTCTGGAGCCCTGTCACAACCTCTGAGCCTGCCAACACGTGGCTGGTCATTCAAGTGACTGCTCTGAAGTAGGGCTTCTGCTTCCCTCTTGCTCCCCATGGCACAGCACTTCACAGAGGGTGCCTAAACCAGCTTCTCTGCTCAATTATCAGCCACAGAACACATCACAGTGGAAGGCACCCTCAAAGGTCATCTTGTCCAACCCCCTTCAGTCAGCAGGAACACCTCCCACTAGATGAGGCTGCTCAGGGCACCATCAAGTTGGACCTTGACTATTTCCTGTTCCAATATCTCACCACCCTTGTTGTGAAGAACTTCCTCCTGATGAAGAACTGCCTCGTTGAGAGGGCTTTTATTATTATTGTGACATTATTATAGGCTTTTTGTTTGGCCATGGTGGGAAGGGCTCTGTCCTTCCCTCTCTGTGAGTCCCGCAGCAGCAGCAGCAGCAGCTGTGTGTGCAGGGACCAGGCACGGCAAGGCTGTGGGCAGCTCCGCACTGGAAGATGAGACACCGAGACAGGTGTTTCCAAACCCTTCAGCTCCTGCAGGAGGCACTGCCCACTAACCCACTGACCAGAGGTTCTGCAGACATCCAGTGACAGCCCAGAGCCTGCAAAAGTCACAGAATCCCAGCATGGTCGGGCTTGGAAGGGACCTCTGGAGATCACAGAATCACCAAGGCTGGAAGAGACCTCAAAGATCATCAAGTCCAACCTGTCACCACAGAGCTCATAAGTAAACCATGGCACCAAGTGCCACATCCAATCTCCTCTTGAACACCTCCAGGGATGGTGACTCCACCACCTCCCTGGGCAGCACATTCCAACAGCTAACAACTCTCTCTGGGAAGAACTTTCTCCTCACCTCCAGCCTAAATTTCCCCTGGCACAGCTTGAGACTGTGTCCTCTTGTTCTGGTGCTGGTCGCCTGGGAGAAGAGACCAACCCCCACCTTCTGGCTACAACCTCCCTTCAGGTAGTTGTAGACATCAATAAGGTCTCCCCTGAGCCTCCTCTTCTCCAGGCTAAGCAACCCCAGCTCCCTCAGCCTCTCCTCACAGGGCTGTGCTCGAGGCTGCTCCCCAGCCTCGTTGCCCTTCTCTGGACACATTTAAGTGCCTCACACTATTCTTGATGTGACTAGCTGTCACATTTCCTTTTTCTAAGCCTCCTGGCTCTGGTCACTGCTGCTGTTTATGCTTAGTGCTGCCAGCTGCACAGTAATTACATGAGAACTGTGCTGGTCCCTTGAACACGTGGGGAATTTGTGTCCTTCTGTGTGTGCCACTCCCATGGTCATTAAGGTTTGGCAGTTTTCTTCCAGCCAAATGATGTTACTTATTTTTATTCTTTGACAAAACATCTTTTATCTCTTTTTTTTTGGGGGGGGGGGGAGGGGGAGAGGGAGGGCTGGGAAGCGGGGTGTGTGTTTTGGTACGTGCCCCTTGCGCGTTAGGATCCTTTATGAATAACTGGATGAGAAAATTGCCAAGCACCACAAAGATAGGAAAAGGCAGACAGAAAACTTGCAGAGATTAGCAGAGCTCTGGCAGGTTTCCAGAGCAAAGCTGGAAGGTTGGTGGCTCACAGAAGAGGTGAGAGGTGGAGAGGAAGGTTGTTTTCCCCTTAGAGCTGCCTTCCTGTGTTGACAACAGCTCTGTGATTCGGTGAGTTTCCCCTGTCCACACCTTGAGTCCTCTGTCCAGTTCTGGGCCCCTCAGTGTAGGAAAGATGCTGACTTGCTGGAAGGTGTCCAGAGAAGGGGAACAAAGTTGGTGAGGGGTTTGGAACCAAAGCCCTATGGGGAGAGGCTGAGGGAGCTGGGGTTGCTTAGCCTGGAGAAGAGGAGGCTCAGGGGAGACCTTCTTGCTCTCTACAACTACCTGAAGGGAGGTTGTAGCCAGGTGGGGGTTGGTCTCTTCTCCCAGGCAACCATCACCAGAACAAGAGGACACAGTCTCAAGCTGTGCCAGGGGAGGTTTAGGCTGGATGTTAGGAAGAAATTCATCACAGAGAGAGTGATTTGCCATTGGAATGTGCTCACCATCATTGGAGGTGTTTAGGAGGAGACTGGATGGGGTGCTTGGTGCCATGGGTTAATTGATTACGTGGTGTTGGATGATGGGTTGGACGTGATGATCTTGAAGGTCTCTTCCAACCTGGTCCTGTTCTATTCTATTCTATTCTATTCTATTCTATTCTATTCTATTCTATTCTATTCTATTCTATTCTATTCTATTCTATTCTATTCTATTCTATTCTATTCTATAGGCAGGCATGGGATGATGGAGCCCTGGCTGCTCACAAATGGCCAAGGTGTGCCAGCACGCTGCTCTGCCTGACTGTCCTTGGGGCAGACCCCAGGGCTGGGACTTTGGCTCTGGAAAGCTCTACACATGCCTTTAATATGAGTGAAGGCTCCTCAGAGCCATGGGTGGTAGGAGCTGACAGTCTCTGTCCCCTGTTGCATCAGAGAAATCTGCAAAGTGGCCTGGCCTCCCCTGGCAGCTCTGGGTGGGTGACTTGGAATGGAAGTGCCTGGAGGACCAGGTAGTGGAAAGCTTCTTGGCTTGCAAGCAAGCCATGTACCCTACAGAGAGTATAAACCATGATGCACAAGCAATTTGCAGTGAGAGAGAATAGCTACAAAGCACCTCCAGAGACACACAGCCTGGCCAGATGGTGGCCATGGACATGCCCTGTATCAATCAAAAGACAAGTTAGAGTGCTCCTGACTTGCTCTCTTCATTCAAACTGTTTCTAATTACTCCACTCTTTGTGGAGTAATGATGAAAGAAATCATTTCAGAGGCATCAGATGAGTGGTGGTTGTTGGTTACCCTTCAATATCCTGAGGACAATACCCCAAAGGACTGAGAGCCAGTGCCTGGGAGTCCAGCAGGCAAGAGGTGCACTGGAAGCCGTGAGGATTGGCATCATCTCCTAGTGCCATGCCAGGAACCTAGCAAAATCTCCTGAGAGGAAAATCACCTCCCCTTTCCCTGGGTGAAGGGAGAAGCAGCAACTGTGAGCCATGCTGAGCAAATTCACCCTGTCAGCAGCTGTCATGGGAGAGTCCCCAGGCACTGCTGAAGAAAATGCAGCTGGAGAGGGGCAGCTTGTGTCACAAAAAGCCCAGAAAGAGCACAAATTTTCAAAGGAGCTGAGAAGGGCATGCTTGTGATGTGTTTTGCAGAGGATGGAAAGCTCTGCTTATCCAAGGTGATGGCTTGGCTGGGGGCTCTGCAGGCTGAGTGGCAGTGTGCTCCCCAAGGCATGGCTGTGTCTGACTGGGAGGAGTGTCAGACAAGTCTGTGGCACAAGGACACTGGTGACAAGCTGGCTGCTAATTTAATTTGCCCACTGGGGGTGGGCACATGGCTTTCCTGGGTGCTTACTTGAGGTTGCATGCAGTCATGAGGAGATTTGCAAGCTGTGGGCATCTCCAGTTCTGAATCACTGTTACAGCTCCTGCAGGCTTTTCAGATCAGCCTTACCTGCAGCTTGGAAGAGGAAGGACTTTCTGCTCCAACACCTCCCTGGGTATTAAGAAAGGAGATGCAGAGCAGGGTAGAAGTGGTGTTCCTTTCCTGGACTGTCTTTCTCATTTCCACACGTGCAGCTGTCCATCTTGAGCAATCCTGCTACCTTTGGAGGAGCTTTTCTGTTCCCTCTGAAGCTGGAGCATCTCCAAAGCTCACTGAAGCCCAGATGTCTCCAAAGACCTTGTACCTCATGCTCTCTCAGCGACCTGAGCACAGCCTCATCTCAAACACAGTCCATTCCCCTACCCCTGAAGTAGGTGCTGCTGATTTTCTCCAGCTGGTAGAAACACAGGAACAGATAGCATCCCTGGGGAAGTATCCACAGGCCTGCTGCAAATGGGGAGGTGATGCCTAAGTTGGCCTTAGCATGATGTAGTAAATTTGGCCCACTTCTGGGTATCTCCTTGGGGGCAGAGAGGGAGCTCCCAAGGCTGCTACCTCCACTGTTTGTAGTAGGTTTGGGTTTGGTTACAGGAGGTAGCACTGAAACATTGTGCTGGGGAAATTGACAACAATATCATAGAATCATAGATTCATAGAATGGCTCAGGTTGGAAGGGACCTCAGAGATCATCTCCTCCAACCTCCCCACCATAGGCAGGGACAGCTCTCAACTGGACTCAGCTGCTCAAGGTCTCATCCAACCTGGCCTTGAACCCCCCACCAAGGGAGGAGGCATCCTGTCCTGTTCTGAGCTGCTGCTGGAGCTGTTGAAATCAGTCCTCTGGTTATTGTTTCCTGCTGTATGATGGCACTGGTTTGGTGCTGCAGTCGCTGGAGTGAGCTAATTCACACCACCTGCTGCTGAGGCCTCAATTGCTCTGGGATTATTTGCACCAAGACCATTTCCAAGGCATTTGGAGACAATGTTTAATTACTCCTGGTGAGTGATTTAAACTCCAGCCCATTGCTGCTAACCCGAGGTAGGGCTATTTGTATCATTTCAGTGTAATCATCTTCTCCCCTGCATTAATTAACACATGACAGCATTGCTCTGACAGCTTCTTAGCACTCTTCCAACATTTCCTCCAAATCTCTCTCTGTCTTTTCCCTCTGGACAATATGTCAAAGAAATAAAAAGAAAGGAAGGAAATTAGGAAAGTGCTCTTTTGGAAAGCCCTTCAAGCCCTTGCTCTGGGTGCAATGACACAGCCTCACACGAAGGCCAGTTGGTTCCTGCTTGCTGAGAGGCTGATGAAGAAGCAATGAGGTCTCAGCAGCCTACAAATTCAACATGAGATCCAGAATCATAGAATCAATAAGGTTGGAAAAGACCTCAAAGATCATCAAGTCCAACCTGTCACCCAACACCTCATGACTACTAACCATGGCACCAAGTGCCACATCCAAGTAGGCACCAGTAATGATAAGATGTAGGTACATGCTTTAATGCAAAATTCCATCATGTTCCTTGAAACTGTTTCATGGCAGGAGAGCAAGCTTTGGATTGCACCTGGAGTAGGGAGAATGCATGTTCCTGTACCTTACATAGACCCTCAGAGACTTGTGGCTAATTTTGCTTAATCATAGAATCAACAAGGTTGGAAAAGACCTCAGAGATCACCAAGTCCAACCTATCACCCAACACCTCATGACTAACTAAACCATGGCTTCAAGTGTCATGTCCAGTCCCTTTTTGAGCACCTGCAGGGATGGTGACTCCACCACCTCCCTGGGCAGCACATTCCAATGGCAAATCATTCTTTCTGTGAAGAACTTTCTCCTCACCTCAAGCCTAAACCTCCCCTGGCACAGCTTGAGACTGTGTCCTCTTGTTCTGGTGCTGGTTGCCTGGGAGAAGAGACCAACCCCCACCTGGCTACAACCCCCCTTCAGGTAGTTGTAGAGAGCAATAAGGTCTCCTCTGAGCCTCCTCTTCTCCAGAAGCCACAACTACTGCTGATAACTACAGAGCCTGGGAGATGAGAAGAACCTAGGGCAAGACATCCACTTGGGTGAGAAGTAACTGCACAGGAGGGTTAGGCAACTGACTTTTTTGGGGGGGTGGGGGGGAAGTGGTCCTTGTGCTGCAATAAGGACACCATGTGGTTCACAGTCTATCAAGAGTTAGCTACAATTGCTGGAAAACATCTTTTAGTCTGTGGGTTGGTTTGTCATCATCCTTGCCTCTGTACTTCAGCAATAACTTCCCATAAATATGACTGCACTTCCCAAATGTGTCTGCAGCAGCTCATCTGCATTCCTGTGGGTATTTTCTCAACCCTTTCTAGCAAAGGTTTCAGTCTTCTGTAGGCTCCAGAGACCCACCTTCACCTCAGCAGGGAAAGACAGGGAGTCACAGAAGGTTAGAGGTTGGATAGGACCTTGGAAGATCATCCAGTCCAACCCCCGCTGCCAGAGCAGGAGCACCTAGAATAGTTCACACAGGAACACATCCAGGTGGGTTTGGAATGCCTCCAGAGAAGGAGACTCCAAAGCCTCTTTGGGCAGCCTGCTCCAGGGCTCCAGCACCCTCACAGTGGAAAGGGTTTTCCTTCTGTGCCCATGGAACCTCCTCTGCTCCAGCTTGCACCCATTGCCCTGTGTCCTATCATTGGACATCACTGAGCAGAGCCTGGCATCATCCTCCCAACACTGCCCTGCACATCTCTGTAAACATGAATGAGGTCACCCCTCAGGCTCCTCTGCTCCAAGCTCAAGAGCCCTCAGCCTGTCCTCATCAAGGAGATGTTCCACTGCCTTCAGCATCTTTGTGGCTCTGTGCTGGACTCTTTCAAGCAGTTCCCTGAGGTTCTTCTTGACCTGAGGGGCCCAGAACTGGACCTCACATTCTCCACCTCACGGTATGGGTCAGATACATCCAGCAAACCATAGATGTCCAAGTTAGATACTTACCCTGCTTGTATTCCCTCATTGGAGCCTCCACACGGGGAGTTATTTCACCTGATTTATCTCCTGCTGGTTTGGATGCTTGTTAACAAAGTTAATCTGGAAAGAATCTGGTCCTAAATACATCTACTACAGGTTTTCCTGCTCAGTCTTTTAGTTTGATCTCCTCCATCTAATCATTAAGCCACTGCTGCAGCTTACACAAACAGCTCTCCAGGGATCCCCTGGCTCATCCCCTGCTGCCAAAACAGAGCTTCTCCTTAAATTATAGCTCTGCCACCACAAAAAAAATATCTCTGCAGTGTGATTTCAAAGAGGGCTTGGGAGAGGTTGTTCACAATTCACTGCTAAGGAATATCTCCCAGCTGGCTGATGTGGCTTTGAACACAACTGCGTGCTCCTGTCTGAAATGAGCAGCTGCCTCCCCTGCCTGGGCTGTGCTGTGGTTGTTGCTCCAGCATCCCTTCACCTTTGGCTGGCACACAGTTTTCTGAGTCACTGGCACTTGTGCTTCTTGCCCTTGCACAGTGATTATCATTTCTCAGATCATCAGTAGTCTTCCCTTTCCTGCTGCCTCTATGTCTTAAAATAGCCAGTGGAGCTCTGCACCCTGCAGAGAGGATGACTTTGCTCTTAAACTGTCTCCATGGCATGCAGGTGAAGAAACACAGCAGTGGGTGTCTAAAAAAGAATGCTCACAATAATCTCCTCAGGTTGCTCTATCTCTGGACAGGTTATTGTCAGCTGCTCCTCTTTGATGTATAGCAAGCTTTGCCTAACCTGGGTAAGAACATTTATGACACTCTGGCCATAGCATCTCCTAGGTAGTGGCTTGGACTGATGCCTTCCTCGAGCTGAGCTCCAGAGTCACCAGGCTGAGGGACCAGGGGTTCTTTGGCCTGGGGAAAAGGAGGCTGGGGGGAGAGCTTCTGGCTCTCTACAGCTCTGTGCAAGGAGGTTGGAGCCAGGTGGTGGTTGGTCTCTTCTCCCTACTTCCTAGTGATAAGAGGAGAGGAAATGGCCTCAAGTTGCACCAGGGGAGGTTTAGGTTGAATATCAGAAGAAACTTCTTTGCTGAAAGGGTTCTCAAAACCTGACAGAGGCTGCCCAGGGAGGTGGTTGAATCCCCATCCCTGGTGGTGTTGCAAAGAAGCAGGGATGTGGTGCTGAGGGCCAGGGTTTAGCTCCAGCCTTGGTAGAGTTAGAGAGTGGCTAGACTGGATGAGCTTAAAGGGCTTTTCCAATCAAAACCAATTCAATGATTCTGTGATTCAGAGTGTCTGTAAAAAGTTCAGTAGTGGTTGAAATGAGCTGGTTAGCCTTGCTTAAACTTGCCCAGAAGAACACTAAAAAGGAGAGTTAGAAGATTTTTATCCATTATTAAAATTAAACCCATCTTGTGCCTGGGAGTATAAACTGCCCAAGCAGGAAGGTCTGAGCAGCTGCTCCCCAAGCTCTTCACAGAGCAGCATTTCTCTTTGCCCCAACTCCCCAGGACTTCTCAGTGCAGCTCCCTGCAGCATTTTGCCCTTCCTGCTGTGGTTCCTGAAATGCTAATTCCTTTTAGACAGGCTGCAGGTCACTTTGCATTGCATCTGGCTGGTGAGTTAAACTCTCACCACATTCTGCTCCTGCAGGCCAGCAAATGCATTTGGAGTGCTTGAAAGTTAATCACCAAACATATTTTCACATGGCTCTGCAACCAGTGTGCATTAAAATACCCCCAGGACTCTGTGCAAAGAACCAGCCTGGAACAGAGACCCACCCTTGTAAAAGCTGTTGTGGAAGGGAAAAGAGAAACAAGTAGACATGCAGAGAGAATGGTTCTGAGAGAGGGAAAAACAACCAAGGGGCTGAGTGTGGGGGAAGTGCAGCCTTGTTCATAAAGCACAGGGCTGGGAGATGGATGTCCACACTGCCACAGATCTCCCTCCTGGCTGCCGACAAAAATTGCTTGCAGCGTATTTTTAATACTGGCTGCAATTTTGGGGTGACATTTGCTGAAGCCTGACACTTCCTCTTGGCTCCAGAGGCACCGCTGCTGCCTTTAATCTTGACAAGCTGAGGCCAAGGCTGTGTTAGCTGTGCTTGTAGCGCTCTGAAAGCTCGGTCTCCAGAGCAGGCTGTGGCGCTGCGTTCCAGCCTCCTGCCCAGCACAGCCCACGTGGCACAGCCCAGGCTGTGTGCTGCCTGCCTGCCTGCCTGGGCAGCTCTGCCAGGGGCTCCAGACATGCCCCTGCTCTGTCTGGCTGGACCTGTCAAAACAGATCTGTTGGGTTTACTCCATGTGCAACTAGCCTGATCCACCTGACAGCGCTGAATGCCAAGGCTCAGAGCTCTCCAGCGCTGCATCTCCCCAGCCCAGCACGGTCCGGATCAGGAGCAGTGTGATCAGCAGGGTCAGGGCAGGGACTGTCCCTCTGTACTCAGCATTGCTCAGGTCACACCTTGAGCACTGGGTTCAGTCTGGGGGCCCTCACTACAGGACAGACATTGAGGAGCTGGAGCAGGTCCAGAGAAGGGCAACCAAGCTGCTGAAGGGTCTGGAGAACAGGGCTGGTGAGGAGCAGCTGAGGGAAGTTGGAAAGAAAAGGAGGCTGAGGGGAGACCTCATTGCTCTCTAAAACTCCCTGAAATAAAGTTGGAGCCAGGTGGGGGTTGGTCTCTTCTTCCTAGTAACAAGTGGTAGGAGGAGAGGAAATAGCCTCAGGTTGCACCGGAGGAGCTGCAAAGTGCTGCCAGTGCTGTGAGCTTAGCCACTGCCTGCATGGGACACACCACTCACACTTCTGTCTTTTCAGAGTCCTTTATTCAAAGGCAGACATGGGTCTGCAGAGGTTTTCTGACATATGCTCAATGTCATTTTCCATGGGACAGCAGAGCACCTGGATTGGTTTGAAAGCACCTGCAGAGAGACATGCCAGGGATCCCACACCTAGAACAAAGTGGCTCTTCCACTTTGTGGGCTCTGTTGTGGTGCCACATCCCACCTGTAGGTATCTGACAGCTCTCCTGCCTAGAGGACAGTCCTGGAAGTAAGAAGGAAGCAGAGCCATCACCTTTGCTAGGATGGAAAAAACAAATAGAGGAAAAAAGACAAATCAGCCAAATGAAACAGGAAGGGGGAAAAATGCTTCTAGGGGCAGCACCCCAGGGCAGATTCCAACTCTGAACTGAGCCCCTCACTCCTCCTGGAGCTGGAAGCAGAGCAGTGTGGCTGCCAAGCTACCAGGTCTCGCTGCAGGGCACTGCCAGGCTGGCTTTGGACAGCTCAAGCCCTCTCAGCACCCCTATTTTCCCTGGAGACACTGATCCTTTGGCTACCCTGGTGCTGTGCTACATGCTGTACAGCCTACACCTACCTCTAACTCTTCATCTCATGCTGCTTTGCACACTTCCACAGCCTGCTCTGGCTGCCAAAGCTCTCCAGTTCCCATGCTGGCAGGGCACTGCTGCCTCTCCCCACCAAAGTTCATGAACTGTGCTGCACACATTTCACTCTTTTGGCATTTCCTCACCAATTTGCTCCCTTCAGCCCTGTTTTAGTTGGCTCTTGGCTCCGTGTCTCTCACCTGCTGCTGAGCAGACACACATGCTGTGAGTTTAAGAGCAGCAAAGCCCTGAGAAAGGAAGGACTGTCCCTGTCCCCAGCTGTGCTGCCCAGCGCCCAGGGCTGGAGGTGGCAGTGCAGGAAGGAAGTGAGAAGTTGGCTGCTCAGCCTGCTGAGGTTTGCTGGGCAAGGGGAATCCCTCCCTGCTGCTGTGTACCCAGCACCATGCTCCTCCTCAGGGGTGGCCATGGGCACGGGGCTGGTGGATTTCAGCCCTGGTTGCCTGAGATTTTGCAGGAGATGGAGGGAATGGGGGAAGAGAGGCCAGTCCTAGCTGGCCCAGGGTGGGCTAATTGGGAAAGGCCCATCAGCACCAAGCATGGAATGTGGGAGATGTGCCTGAGGAACATGGAATTATCTGGGGAGGTGAATCTCCTGAGTAATGTGCCAGCAATGTGGCTTGTGGCAAAGCCTGGAGGCTCTCCTCAGCAGTGTAGCAGGGGAAAAGCAGGCAGCAGTGGTGACTGTCAGCAGCCAGGAAGCACTGGCATAGACTCATGGAATCCTAGAATGGTTTGGGTTGGAAGGGACCTTCAAGATCATCTAGTTCCAGCCCACTGCCATGGGCAGGGACACCTCCAACCTGCCTTTGAACACTTCCAGGCTTGAAACCTCCACAACTTCTCTGGACAACCTGTTCCAGTGCCTCACCATCCTCATGGCACAGAATGCCTCCCTAATGTCACATCCCAGCTTCTTCCTGCCACTCCCTTTGTCAAAAATCCCTCTCCAGCCCTCCTGTGGCCCCCTTCAGGTACTGGAAGGCTTCTCTAACATATCCCTGGACAGCCCCAGCTCCAATGCATGTTTGTCTTTAGGTCAAACCAGCCCAACCCAGTCTCTGAGGGAAGCAGCTGTTCCCTGCTTTCTCCTCTTTCAGTCCTCCACTGACTGCCTCTGCCTGCTTGCTGGGGGCTGCAACCGCCACTGGGTGCTCTTCAGGGCTGTAAATGCCTCCTATCCTCAAAAGGTGACTTTTCAGATCTACCTATAGGCCTGTTTTTTATCAGAGACAAAGCCAGAGTCCTCTCCCAGCACTGGGCAAACAAGTGCTGGCACTTCTCGAAGGCAGAGCGGCTCTAGGCAGCAGCAGGTCTCAGAATTGCCTTTGCTGAGCTGCCACCCTGGGATCCAGTGTGTGGCTGCACAGTCTGTGAGACACAGTGAGAAGACAGACACAGGACCAAGGTCTGGGTGATGTGCTGAATGATGTGAGTTCCCTCCTGGCTTTGCCACTGACCTGGTCTTGTATTGCTTTCTCATTTAGCTTTTCCAGCTGCCTTTTTATTCAGTAAACTTGGGGGACCTGAAGATTGGCTCTGGCTGCACACCTGTATACTCATCAGCACACTGGGACCTCAGGGCTCCTGCTACATGTTTGCTTCTATAGAAGTGTAGGAGAACTGGACCTCCAGAGGCTGGTGCATGCAAACAGGAGCTATTTACGTGCCAAAAACCCACCCCACAACCCACAAACATGAAGGTGGAAGGGAAACACCACTAAGCAGCTGAGCATGGGGGTTTGGAAGTTCCCTCTCAGGCAATAACAACCTGTTGGGAACTTCCCTTAGGTCAGCCCAGAGGTTTTCCCTCTTTGAAACTCCTTGCAGGGTGCTCCAAGGGGAGCCACTTTGCTGGAATGAGATATTGCACTTGGAAAGGGCCCTTGTGAAATGAGCATCCCCGTTCCGGGAAGTCATTCACAACCAAGTTGAGAAACTTGGTGGGCATCCTTGTGGAAGCACTTCTGCCTCCCAGCTCTCTGAATAATCTTGGCAGCCAAAAGGCAAACTCAGAACCTCAAAGCTCAGGCAGTAAGTCTGGAAGCACACACCAGGGTGCTTTGTAGTGATACTCCTGTTTTTAACTCCATATACGAAGAGGATAGGCAGTCTGTCTGTGCCTTAGCCCATGTGCCCTGGCTGGCTGTTAGAGCACCCACAGGAGCTATCTGTGCTTGTGGCTGGAGACCATCAGAGAAGATGAGTATGCAAAGGCAGCACAGGTCCAAGGGCAGAGACCTGGGGGCTCAGAGCCTGTGGGCAGAACTCCAGGTGCTGGCACAAAGCAGGTACCTGGGACAAATCAGGCTCTGCCATCTGCCACGGGGAGCTGCAGAGCTGAGCTGGAGGACAAAAGAGGAAGAGACCAGAAGGACTTTCTTCTGCAGGCCCTGGGGAGCTTACTCAAGCTGCAGAAAATATTTGAAGCTCATTGTTTTTTTCTGGGATATCTGAAAAGGAGAGAGAGTATCTTTGAGGGCTGCAGGAGGAACAGGAGAAAGCGCTGGAAGCAGCCCCTGGGAGTTACACACTGAGAAACAGCTCATCGAGGGCATGATCTCTTCACTAGGGTCACTGCCCCCTGGAAGAAGGGCCACAGCACCTCCTTGTCTGAGAACAAGCATTTCATAGAATCAATAAGGTTGGAAAAGACCTCAAAGATCATCAAGTCCAACCTGTCACCCAACACCTCATGACTACTAAACCATGGCACCAAGTGCCACGTCCAATCCCTTTCTGAACACCTCCAGGGATGGGGACTCCACCACCTCCCTGGGCAGCACATTCCAATGGCTAACAACTCTCTCTGGGAAGAACTTTCTCCTCACCTCAAGCCTAAACTTCCCCTGGAACAGCTTGAGACTGTGTCCTCTTGTTCTGGTGCTGGTTGCCTGGGAGAAGAGACCAATCCCCACCTGGCTACAACCTCCCTTCAGGGAGCTGTAGAGAGCAATAAGGTCTGCCCTGAGCTTCCTTTTCTCCAGGCTAAACAATCCTAACTTCAGTGCAGCTGCAGACTCAAGCTGGGGCTCTTGCAGAGATGTACTTTGCTGCTCTACCAACCATCCTTTCTAGGGGAAACTTGGTCTCTGCAGACATAATCATCCTTTTTGTGTTGAAAGGCTTCCAAGCGCACCAAGGTGACTCCTCTGCCACCCTAGGTATGTCTGCATGAAGGCTTCTGATACTGAACAAAAGAAAAGCAAAGCCCTAGCAATGCTGCCAGACATTTCTGGAGTTGATTTGTTCTGATATGGGCACAGCAGCCTTGCTCAGAGCAAGGTTACAGCTGGGGCTTGGCTTGGTGTAATTGCTGTGCAAGAGGGGAGAGAGAGGCTCTGCAGGAGCCGAGGAGTGAGTGGCTGCGCACAGGATCTGAATGCCTTGTGCTAAACCAGGCTGTCCCTCATTGCCAGCCTGGGTCCAACGTGTGCACAGTCCTCTGTTAGGATACAAGTGTCTGAGGGCTGTGCCCATGTCTTTCCCTGCTGTATGGGATTAGCTACACTGGTACAAACCAGCTTTATACCAGGGTAATTTTCTGCCTTCTGCCTTTGAAGGGAGTTAAAGCAGTAGGCTTCTGTGCATGGGCAGGACTTGACATCCTTTTCATGCTTGGAAGGTTTTATTCACAGCTATAAAGGACAGATAATTTATCTTTTTCTTTCTTTTTTTTCCCCCTTCCTTTGTTTAATGAAAGTCTGAGTCCCAGAGAAGAATCTCAGCCGCTTCAGAAGTGGGCTGTGCACGGGGACCTGAGAAACAGAAGCTTTTCATGTTATGGACCAGTCAAGAATGATATGAGAGGAATCTTTTTCTCATTAAAATTGGTTTGTCTTGTCCCCACAGCTCCCAGTGGCTGACAGTTGGCTGTGCATGGCAGTTTTTGATTCATGAGCTAATAGCAGAAACTGCCTCTGAGCAGAGCCTAACACTGGGCACAGCCTGAGGGCACACAGCCTTCCCCCCCAACCACTCCAGTTTCCCAGCACAGCCATTACTCCTGCACCCAGATTTGGCCTCAGCACTAGGACAGCCACAGATCTGGTTGGAATGAACCTAGCTGAGGGCTAGACCCTCCACAGCTGGCAGTGGAGTTGGCAGCTGCAGCTGGTGGGGTTGTGGTATCTTTCACCGCTGACAGTTGTTCTGTCCATCACTTTGGATCAATTCCTTCCCCTCTGCATTCTGAGAATCTGCAGTGTCCCCACTGGCTGCTGCTGTTTGGCTCTCAAACCTTGCCTGGCTGCAGGAATGAGGCAAGAAACAGTCTTTTTAATGAACTGGACTTCAACTGTATTCCTGATTTTTTGTGAGGAGAAAATGGACTTTGGCTCTGGTGACCTTTCAGAGAGCTGGGCTACGTGAAGCCAGAGCAGACCAGAACACCAGCTCTGGATGTTTGGAATAAATGACCAAAGCTGTGAAGGACACCTTGAATAGGGAGGACTAGGAGCACTGCTGGGGCTGCCAGCCCAGGCAAACTCAGCAGAGAGTCATAGAATTGTTAGGGTTGGAAGGGACCTTAAGGATCATCCAGTTCCAGCCCCCCTGCCATGGGCAGGGACACCTCACTCTAGATCAGGTTGCTCAGAGTCCCTCTGCAGAGGAGCTTCAATCACTAAATGATGACAAGCAGCAGCAGTAGAAAGGGACAGCCAGAGGGAGCAGCAAGAAGAAAATGTCCAGCAGACTTGGCTAGGGAAGGAGCAGCCCTTGAGGGGCTCTGGGGATGGCCAGTGGGACATGCAGGGCAGCTCTGCCCCACAGCCTGTCCTGGGGTGGGTGGCAAAGCCTGCAAAGCCTCAGACCTCTTGAATCAACAAAGTCAATTCTCTGCTCATCTTCCCAGTGAGGGGATGCTGCAGTGGTGAAGCTGCTCACAAGCTGTAGCAGCTGCTTATCCTTCTCTCTCCTACCCTGCCTCTGCCAGTCCCAGTCCAATAACACAACATTTTGGCAGGTACCTTTGCTTGGCTGTGGGGAAGGAAGGTGAGCTGGCTTATTCCCTGCCCACCCATCTTCCCAGCAGGGATGTGGCCAGGTCTGCATAGGGCTGAGCATGGAGCGGGCCAGCCCAGGGGAAGGTCACACTTCCACACTGAGCACATCTCTGTAGCCACAACACCTACTTCCAAATCCTGGTGCGTGGGAAAGCAGCCTGGGAGCAGGACGGGAGAGTGTGAGGGCTGAAGGCAGTCCAGGTGACTTGGATCTGTTTTGTCATTTGATTAGCTCCTAATCTGGTGAGAGATCACACAGTGGGCCCAGGATGCTGTGAGCTGCTGAAAGCATTGACCAGCTTGTGCCCTTCACATGACAGCATTTGACTGCTAACACAAAATAGCATTTGGTGACAAATGCAGAAGATCAGCTATTGCAGAAGCTGGTCAAACTCACCCTGGGTTTAGATGTGAAGTCAGTGGAGTCGTTTACACTCAGGCCAGATTTGAACTGACCCACCCAGTCTAAATTGGCCAGTAAAACCAGAGATCCTGGCAGCCCCTTAGGGATTTAACCACACAATGATGCTATGAAATCACAGGGAACCATTCAAAAGGGACAACCACTGGAGAGCAGCAACTGGAACAACCCAGCACTAAGAAAATAGGCTGAAAGTAGAAAGTAGAAAGTAGGCTGAACATGAGCCTGCAGTGTGCCCAGGCAGCCAAGAGGGCCAATGGCATCCTGGCCTGCATCAGGAACAGCGTGGCCAGCAGGAGCAGGGAGGTCATTCTGCCCCTGTACACTGCACTGGTTAGGCCACACCTTGAGTCCTGTGTCCAGTTCTGGGCCCCTCAGTGTAGGAAGGAGGTTGACTTGCTGGAACGAGTCCAGAGAAGGGCAACAAAGTTGGTGAGGGGTTTGGAACACAGCCCTGTGAGGAGAGGCTGAGGGAGCTGGGGCTGCTCAGCCTGGAGAAGAGGAGACTCAGGGGTGACCTTATTGCTCTCTACAACTACCTGAAGGGAGGCTGTAGACAGGCAGAGGTTGGTCTTTTCTCCCAGGCAGCCAGTACCAGAACAAGAGGACACAGTCTCAGGCTGCGCCAGGGGAGGTTCAGGTTGGATGTTAGGAAGAAGTTCTATACAGAGAGAGTGATTGCCCATTGGAATGGGCTGCCCAGGGAGGTGGTGGAGTCACCATCACTGGAGGTGTTCAGGAGGAGACTTGATGGGGTGCCTGGTGCCATGGGTTAGCTGTTTGGGTGGGTTGGATTGGTTGATGGGTTGGACACGATGATCTTGAAGGTCTCTTCCAACCTGGTTTGGTTTATTCTAGTTTATTCTAATAAAATGTGCTGCCACAGTCTCCCATGGAGCTAGCCAGAGAAACCTTCTGAAAGCCTGCTGATGTGTTGGATGAAAGGACACGTGGAAGAAAGTTCAGACTACAATGGACATGCTAAATATAGCGGGAAGAAAAGATGAGATGTTCCTAGACCAAGCTAGGTAGCTAAGCAACTAACCTACAGAATACCAAGCACAATTCCCTCCAAAACTCCTCAAAGAGCTGAACTGAACTGTTACAGCTGATGTAAATCCTGAGTCACTGACCAAAATCCCTGAGGAAAAGGAGAGATGCAAAGAGAAAATAGCCACTAGCAAGTGTTTTGTATAAGGACATCAAAACCACACTGCAGAATGATTCCAGGGAGGGGTGGGGGGTAATCCATGGCACAGGCAAGGAAAGAAACAGAGATGAACTCTACAATGACTTGAGTAAAAGCCCAGGTGAGTACATTCTCAAGTCACAGAACCACGCTCCAGAAGAGGCAAGGAAAGGGCTATAAAAGCACTTTTATCAAACCAGATCAATCTGTTCCCTCAGGAGATTACTTTAAACACTCTGTTGGCTTTGTTGTGGAAAGGGAGAAAAAATTGTGAGAGGTAAATGCAAGTTTTCTGTAAGTCCTAGGACTTGGAACCATCTTCTTCCAAAGGCAGCTTTCATCGTGGTTTTTAACACACGCCTCCCCTCCTGAGCTCCTCTTCCTCAAAGCACTGCTTGCAGTTCACTGTGTCTCAGTGTTGTGTGTGGATCCACAGCCTGACTTCTCGCCCCTAGAAGTGGGGAGAGCAGGACACAGAGGGAGGCTGAATTACAGTCTTTCAAGGCTAAAATCATAGAATCATGGAAAGGATTGGCTTGGAAGGGACCTCCAAAGGTCATCCAGTCCAACCCCACCCTGCAGTCATCAGGGACATCCTCCACTAGATCAGGTTGCTCAGAGCCTTGCAGAGCCTGACCTTGAATACCTCCAGGGATGGGGCCTCAACTACCTCCCTGGGCACCTTCATGGTGCAGAACTTGTTCCTAACATCCAATCTAAAACTGCTCTTCTCTCATTTCAAACCCTTACTCCTCATCCTGTCACTGCAGACCTCTGCATCTTTCTTGTAGCCCTCTTCAGGGACTGGAAGGCTGCTCTAAGGTCTCCCTGAAGCCTTCTCTTCTCCAGCTCCCTCAGCCTGTCCCCATAACAGAGGTGTTCCAGCCCCCCAGTCATCTTTGTGGCCCTCCCTGGGACCCACTCCGTCAGGTCCATGTCCCTCCTGTCCTGAGGACTCCAGAGCTGGATGCAGTACTCCAGGTGAGGTCTCACCAGAGCTGAGCAAAGTAAAATCTGACAGCAGCCTCAAGCTAAGAGCACAGACAATGTCTGCTGCACTAAATGTGCCACTGGCTGGAAATGCCTTCTGAAAAGCTGCTTCTCTAAGCAGGTTTAAGCTATGACTTGCTGTGCTGCTGCACAGCCCTGCAGGAAGGGAGCTTTGCGGGCAAACCAAGCTTGTTTCAGGTGGTGTGAGCCATGTGAGCTGCACTCCGGAGCCAGAGGAAAATCCTCACCCCAACCTGCCTGCAAGGAAAGCTTTACACTCCTTGAAGCTGGCAAAAGTCCTGCTACATCCCAACAGGTACTCAAAGCAGGGCATTTCACTCAAAGGGGCAGCCCAGGGAAGGTGAACTTCCAAAGGCAGCACACAGAGCTCTGCACTTTCTCGTGCACGCGATGACAGCTTTGCCTTTATTTGACATTTTGTGCAAAATGCCAGATTCCAGATGTATGAATCCTTTGACCAAACCACAGAATCCCAGAGGAGGTCAAAGACAGCATCATTAACTCCATCAAATCTTCCAGGCATAACCCCCTGCATGTAATATTTCACAGACAGTTAGCAATCCCTTTCGCAAGGCTCTGTAAAACATCTCTGCTTCTGTCCTGCTGCCAGTGGTGAACTTGTGAGCAAGTTGTGTCCCCTAGCTCTGGTTAAAGTAAGTAAGGACATGTATATGCCTGAAGGCAGGAAAATAATAGGATCAGACTGATAGCCACTGCCAAGTGGTGTAACTGACGGCTTTGCTTCAGCTGTGCAGCTGACATCCAGGTCACAGATTGAGACACCTGCATTTAGGTGTCTACAGGTGCATGTTGAAGCTTCCATCTCAGCCCAGGGAGATGTAATTAATGCTGACAGAGAGCTGAAAGGGGCTTTCAGCTCCACTCACCATATGGAGCACAGCTCCACTAGTGTACCCCCACATGCCTAAACCAGGTTCTCTTACTTCACAGACCAATCTCCCTGGAGGCTCAGGGCCTGATCCACAGTGTGAGGACTATCAAAACACCCATTCTGGGACAGATCTGTGCCCACTGCCCTCTCGTTGGCATGGTCAGTGCCTCACCTTCAAAAGAAATGAGTATAACTCCTACACAGAATCACAGAATCATTTTGGTTGGAACAGCCCTTTATAAGCCCAACCATCCTCTGCCAAGGCTGATGCTGAACCCTGTCCCTCAGTGCCTCTCTGAAACACCTCTAGGGATGGGGATTCAACCACCTCCCTGGGCAGCCTGTGCCAGGCTTTGGGAACCCTTTCAGGGAAGAAGTTTCTTCACATGTAAAGGAAGGTGGTGTCCCTCTGTCTGGACCAGGAGCTGCCATCTACCCATCCTCTTCTCGCTCTCCAGATATTCATATCAATTACTTGGAGAGCCTCTCCTGCTAAGTGTCACAACCTCCTGGCTTTGGGATTCGTTTTTTGCTCTTCTTTGCAGAGGTAACTGAATGCTGAGTGCCTGAGTGCTTTTTCTAACAGCAACTCCATGACTAAGGTAAATCTGACCTTTAGCTGGAGCCAGTAAAGTCTTAAATAAAAACTCCCACCTGATTTGCCCTGTTACTTAAGACATGCTCAGCGATGGCAATCATCTGCTGGGCTTACCAGTACCAATATGCTGGCAGAGGGACGTTCTGCCTCTTTGTTGTAACCAGAAGAGAGCTCCAAGGAGCTGCAGCACTTGCTAAAGGCTGATACTGCTCCGAGTTTCACTCTTCTCACTTTGCTTATTTACCTTTTTGCCCTCAGCTTGTCTGGTGCTCATTGAAGGTACCTGTTAGATTCATCTCTTTCTCTTCTAGGTTATTCCACATCTATAAGACACTTGAAGACTTCAAATGAGTGGAGGTTTGTGCCACTGCTGTTATGTTGGTTTTTTTTTTCCCCCCTTTTGATGGCAGAATGACAGCTTTGCCCCTAGGTGCCTGCTCTGTTCAGACTCCCTGCCTGTGCAGTGGCAGCAGTGAGCAGGATTACTGCTCCTTCTCATCACCATCAAAGCTGCTTTTCTTGCTGTGATGAGCATGAACTTGAGGAAGCAACAGAAGGGTCAGGCAAGCAGTGATAGTTACTGGTGGGATGGCTGCTCCTTCAGTTAAAGTCATCATTCCTTCAGACTTCTGGGTCAGCAAGAGCACAGAAGGGGAAGGAGCTGTGTAAAGCAGCTCTGAGTGGTTTTAATCTCAGAGTAGAGAGCAGTTCTGCAGAAAAAAATAGTTTGGGGCAGACTTTGGAATGAGAGATGTGAGATCCACAAACATTGCCATCGTGACTGCAAAGAGAAATAAGGTATCCAAACACCTGCTGTATCCTCAGCTACAGCTGCTGCACAAATCCAGGCCATCTGAGGAGGCACCCAGATGCTTGCTCAGACTGTACAATGGCTGAAGGAAAAGCTCCTGAGAGGGCTCTCCTGTGAGGTATCTGGGGCATTATCAATGCCTTGTTTGCTCTCTAACTAAGATTTGTGACAATGCAGAACCTGGGGTCTGAGACCAAAATATTTCACAGTATCCTTTTGGTTGTAAAAAACCCTTTAAGATCATCAAGTCCAACCCTTCCCAGATTTTGATTCAGGCAGAAGCAATTCCAACACCAGGTTGAAGGGCCTGGGTTTGGAATATATTTGATTGAAGGTGGGGGAAATGGGAGGAATTAGTAAAGCAGTAGTGCTAGCAAACAAGGAAGTCCCTGAATAAATCTTTGGAGGGAGAGGGCTTTAGGCTGACAGAAGTTCAGCTCAAAACATCATATCTCATTTCCACTACAGTATTTTGCATTCAGGGCTTTTGGCTCATCCAAGGTCCACTGAAGCCAGCACAAACACTCCCATCTTTTTCCCTGTGTTTTAATGTTTTAAGGTCAGGATCTTTCCAAGGGAGGTGTATAACAAAGGCAGCACATCGAAAGCAGCAGACATGCTTCTGGCTTTGCAGAAAACCCAGCTAGGGAAGGAAAACAGGCAGGGGAGTTGACAGTTTTGGTGGTGTTTTTTAGCAACACTAGCTGACTGTGTGCTCATTCTTTTTCATTCTCCATCATATTGGCCCCTTGCTCCCTTCCCATGCCACTGTTGGTAGCGCTCAGCTGTTGTCTCTTGCCTTGCTCTCTGAGCTCCTTCAGAGCAAGGACTGTCGTTCTGCTTGGGTTCTGTACAGCCCCTGGGGCATGTGGCCTAAGGGGTCCTGGCCAAAATGCTGCATAAATAGCCAAACAATAAATAATGACAATACTCCTTGTAAACATTGCAAGCCGAAGTGCCAGACTGTGCACAGATTTTGGCTGCTCAAACAGTCCCCAAAGTCCAATTCTGTGCCCTTCTGGGCTGCACAGTGCCAAAGGACTCCACAACCTTGTCCCAGCCCTTGTTAAAATGCTGGTGGGAAGTGCTGAGCCTGCCTGTCTCCTCTTAGTGACAAGGATACAGCCAAAGGCAGTCAGCAGGGTTCAAAAGATCCTCAAGTCCCTTCCAGGATATGGCCCTGGTGCACTACAACTGTGTTGTGATAAAGAAGAGGACAAGTCTGTTACCAAGCCATGGAGACTGAGCTGCCTGTGTGGTAAGAAAAGTGGGGATGGTGGATCTGGTGCCATGAGGCAGCTTGTTCTGAGAGCTGGTGGTTCTCCTGCTCTGCACAGGTTTTGTGGGCAGGGAAAACAACTGTCCTTCTGGCATGATCTGGAGCTAATGCATCAAGAAGTAGTCAGCTTTGCATCACTGGCTCCCTGTCCTCTTTCTGATGGCATGCTGCCATTCTAGTTAGGTATCCTGGCATCTTGTCCTGGAGCATCCAGCAAAGCTCTTCCCAAGAGCTGTCCATATGCTCCTGGCTCCTGGCTCTCGAGCACGCTGTTGCCTGGACACCGTGTCACAGCTCTCTGCACAGGCTTCAAGGCACCAACACACATACACAGAGACAAATGAGGCTGGGCCATGGAGATCACCTTCCATGGCTCCAAACACCAAAGGTCCCAACTGCTAATTAAAACATAGATCAGAGGAGAGAGGAGCCAGCAGGCTTCAGGATGCATCAGAAATGTATGAAGCAAAGGCTTTGGATGACATCAGGAGGCGCTGACTCAGTGGCCCAGACCCCAGGACTCTCACTAGTCCAGAGACAAGACTGACTGTTAGGAGTAATTAAGCTCTAAAGTGGCTGTGACATAAAAATTCACCCTGAGGCTGAGAATTGAAGGCCAGCAGGTCTTTGGGGAAGAGATGCCATCGCCATGGGGGGCAGCACTGAAGGCAAAATCCAACCAGAGAGCCCCTAGGAACAGCCTGGAGGGTGGATAAGTACCCCCCCGAGCTCAGTGGGTGATGCTCGGTCCTCGCAGCAGAGCTGGGGACCAGGCTGGCCCTGCCCGTGGGTGGCACTGGCTCTCCTGCCGTGAGGGTTGGGCCCCTGGGTGCT
Organism: Melanerpes formicivorus; assembly: GCF_026170545.1. Taxonomy (NCBI): domain Eukaryota; kingdom Metazoa; phylum Chordata; class Aves; order Piciformes; family Picidae; genus Melanerpes; species Melanerpes formicivorus. Next base: position 10,558,473 of record NW_027142370.1, on the reverse strand, counting down.
GGCAGGTGGCAGGGTGACAACATCAGCAGATGCCAGCAGGTGGCAGTGCCTCAAAGCAGTCCTTGGGCCAGCAGCAGCCCCTGGGTACTGTCATTCAGTTACCACCAGCAGCGACTGGGGAGGTCGACTGGAGAGGGAGGGGGGCACCCGGACTCGGAAAGGACCCTGGCAACAACATCCTTATCCCTAACCACCAGACTTAGGGCCACTGGGCACCACTGGGAGCACTTCCCAGCTTAGATTCCCTGCAGTCCCGTTGAAGTTTCCATCCAGGACTGAGGGCAGATATTTACATCCCAACCTGGGTTGTGATTTTCTCTTCATTTAAGGAAGGAAACTCGGTGGGGCAGGTTTGATTCTAGTTCATCTCACTTTCAGATCCTCAACAGGACACAGCAGCAAGGCATTCACTTGAAAACAGGAGTTGCCCTTTTTGCTGTTAACAATGGAAACCCTCTCTGCTCTGCTCTGCTCTGCTCTGCTTTATTCTTCTGGGGCTCCACCTGGAGTCCTGTGTCCAGCTCAGGAGCCCCTAACAGAAGAAGGACTCGAAACTGTTAGAGGAGACCATGAAGATGCTCAGGGGGCTGGAGCACATCTGCTCTGAAGACAGGCTGAGAGAGTTGGGGTTGTTCAGCCTGGAGAAGGGAAGGCTCCAGGGAGACCTTAGAGCGGCCTTCCAGGATTTGAAGGGGGCTGCAGGAGAGCTGGGAAGGGACTTCTCACAAAGGCATGGAGTGACAGGATGAGGGGTGATGGCTTCAGTCTGGAAGGAGATGGATTGAGATGAGACATGAGGCAGAAAGTTTTCCCCATGAGGGTGGTGAGGCAGAGACTCTGGGATGTTCTCTGGGATGGGCAGAGCTCTAAGGAAGAGAGATGCTCATGGCTGTTGCTCCATGTGCAGCACAAGCAGCCTCAGGTTAAGCCACCCACACACAAATCAGGCGGTGCAGTGACTTTGTGGACTCAGGCTGTGAGGTCTCTCTGCTTTTGTTTTCAGCTGCAAAAAGAGCACAACACCACAGGTTGCCTGCTGGAAGTGGGAAAATGTTGACAGATAACACAGGGGCAGGAGCCATACACATACCTGCAAAGGACAATCCACAGAGTAGGTTATCACCAGGGGGTTGATTTGTCTGTCAGCAGTCAGATAAGTAAAAGTGTTCTTGGTCTGACAAATCCACCTTGTGCAGAGGGGGAGTGCTGACAGACAGCTAGCTCTTCGGTTTTCTCAGATGACATCAAGCCCTCCTATTTTCCTTACAGAAGACACCCAGTTTCACTCTTCAGAAGCTGCTTGTCATCTGTCCATCACAGCAGTCTCAGCAATGTGACAGATACCCTGGCCCAAGGATGCAAACACACCCAAACCCATGTATCTATTTGTTCCCATCATCACTGCAGCTCTTTGCCTGGGGAGGGTGGTAGTCAGATCATCTCTCTGTTTTACTCCTCAAAACAACCAGAGAATATTTTGGACAGAACAGTTGGGAAGAGCCATGGAAACAACCTCTCACAGTTACAAGTCAGGAGCAAACTTCCTGTGTTAAAGCCATGATGGGGACAAAGGGTACCAAGCTCTGCCATGGGATGGGGACAGCAAATCTTAGCAGCTATGAAATGCTGGAAACAATTGTTTTTTCTCCCACATCAGGGCATCACAGCCTTGCTGGAGTCCACTCTTGCCTATAGCTCAGCAAGCTGCAAAGTGAAAGAGAAGCTGTGGAGGCTTCAAGCCTGGCAGTGTGCAGGGGCAGATTGGATGAGGCCATGAGCAAGCTGGTCTGGCAGGAGGGGGCCGGCCCATGGCAGGGAGTTGGAACTAGATGATCATGAAGGTCCCTTCCAACCCAAACCATTTGTGGTTGTCCAGTCCCTTTTAGAGGTAACCAGCAGTGCTGAACCACTGGAAATGGTTTTCCTTCTCAAAGGTAGCAAGGAGGGGTGGAAGCCACATGCAGTGATTGCAGGCTGCCAGGGCTATGTGGGTAAGGTGCAAAGTGTGTCAGAAGGGCAGAGAGCTGGTTTAGCCCTGCTTCTCTTTTGCAATGAAAAGCAGCAGAACAGCTGTGTGAGGGAAAGACCCTCAGCATCAGCTGGGGAATAGAATAGAATAGAATAGAATAGAATAGAATAGAATAGAATAGAATAGAATAGAATAGAATAGAATAGAATAGAATAGAATAGAATAGAATAGAATCCCAGTATCACTAAGGTTGGAAGACACCTCAAAGATCATCAAGTCCAATCTGTCACCACAGACCTCATGACTAGACCCCGGCACTAAATGCCACAGAATAGAATAGAAAAGTGCCATAGAATAGAATAGAATAGAATAGAACAGAATAGAATAGAACAGAATAGAATAGAATAGAATAGACCAGACCAGATGAGGTTGGAAGAGACCTCTGAGATCATCACATCCAACCTATCATCCAACACCACCTAATCAACTAAACCATGGCACCAAGCACCCTATCAAGTCTCCTCCTAAACACCTCCAGTGATGGTGACTCCACCACCTCCCTGGGCAGCACATTCCAATGGTCAATCTCTCTCTCTGGGTAGAATTTCTTCCTAACCTCCAGCCTAAACCTCCCCTGGTGCAGCTTGAGACTGTGTCCTGTTGTTCTGGTGCTGGTTGCCTGGGAGAAGAGACCAACCCCCACCTGGCTACAACCTCCCATCAGGTAGCTGTAGAGAGCAATAAGGTCTCCTCTGAGCCTCCTCTTCTCCAGGCTAAGCAACCCCAGCTCCCTCAGTCTCTCTTCACAGGGCTGTGCTCCAAACCCCTCACCAACTTTGTTGCCCTTCTCTGGAGACTCAGCTTCAATAGCTATCTCCATGCAGCAGAGCAGGAGACCCGGGATAACCATCTCAACTGCATCCCACCCATGGGAAGGGAAGGTCTCAGCGGATGCCGACGTCTAACCAGGGAGCTGAGCAGGAGCAATTGGCAGCACACTGTGGGGTTGCACAAGTCGAGTTGTTTAAGGAAACAGAAGAGCAGGCTGTGCTAAAAGCCAGCCATTGTCTCCCCTGGAGGCTGGCCCACTCTGCAGGCACTTAACTGCTGCTCTCAGCTTTCAGGCTGAATTTGCCATTTCCCCGGTCCTGGAGATGGCCCTATCTGGATTTGTGACACTCGCTGTAAGTACAATCCCCTCCTTCTCCAGAGGCACCGAGCTGGATTGCTGGGTTTCTTGCCAAAACACCATCTTCTGCCTGGTTTGAAGGGACTTGGCCCATCACTGCAGCTCGACTCTCCTTGGAGCATCAGCAGAGATTTCAAGACCCACATTAGCCAAGCGGTCGGCAAGCTTCCAGTCCCCCTAAATATTTTCTAAGCACTCAGCTCCCTGAGGGAAGAGATTTAAGAAGAGATTGGCACACAGTAAGACTCCTCATATTTGTGCTGCCACTGTCAGAGAGCTGGCTGTGGGCTTTTTCTTTTGGAAAGCTGCAGGTCTCCACCAGCATTTTGATGATTGTGCCTCTCTGTTTGTAGTTGACAGTGCCTGAAATGATAGAAACATCAATTCCCCTGGTCCCCATCTGGGTGCTGAAGAGAGCTGGCATCTCTTTACATCCCTGTTTTACCCCTGCCTCATGGCAGTCCCTGTCCTTGGGGTTTCAAATCCCTGCCTGGTCCCTCCCTCCTTTCCCGCAGTGTGTGGCACGCACTGTCCATCCCCACGGAGCATCCATCCCACTGGCATCCTCCCTTCTGCTACAATAAACTGGCAATTTGCAGAAGATTCCCAAGCTGAACACACATCACCAGGAAAGCTGCCTGACTGCAGCAGATATCCAGACTGGGTCCCAGAGAGGCTGTGGTGAAGATCCCATGAGGTGCAAGCTGACTAGAGGGCAAATGTGTCTGGGGTGAGCGGCCCCCAGGTCTGGGAGGAAGAAGAGCTTGGTTTGATCCTTTCTCCTGCCTTCCTCTTCTGACTAGTGACCACCATGACCTCTGCCAAGGAGGCTGAAGTGATCCTGGAAATGCTGGAGCTCAGTGTTCTGCCCAGCACAGGGCACCTCTGGGTGGAAGGTAGAAGCTGTGGTGACTCTTACGCTGGCTGTGCAGTTATGTCATTTTCCTGTGTCCTCTGGAGCAGCCAAAGCTAACTAACACCACAGTGCAAACCCAGTCCAAGAGATCTGAACCATACAGCAGTCAGCTCCCCTCCCAGGGGTGATCCTCTCAGCTTTGGCCATAAAACCATAGGACTCATCTCATCCCAGAGTGCTGCAGTGAGGCTGGACCTGTGCACACAAGGGAGAAATCATCAAGGGCAGCAGTGTGGCCACAGCAAACAAGGCTTATAGGCAACTCCACCCATGGGCCTGTCCATGGCCTTCACTCCACCAGAGTCTGGACACAGAGTCATTTAATGAGATGATTTCTCCCTGGAATTCCCAACCTGCCCTCACAAACCAGGAAAACTCCAGCATCCCCACCACTGCTGACAGAGAACAAGTGTAAGCGAATGGCTGAGGTCATTTGGGAGCCTGGGCAGAAACACAAGCTCCCAGACCTTTCTTCTCCTGCAGAATGGCCAATGCCTGGTCTCTCAAGAGGTGTTTTAGCTTTAACCCTCATCACAAGAAGGCAGAACTGCAAACAGCCCCAGACTTTGTGCACTGACTGAGATTAGAACCAAACAGAACTCACAGGAAGGAATCTTACGAGCAGTAGCACTTGTGTAACTTGCTTTGCAAAGTTGCTTTCTCTGTTCCTGTGCATGCTCAAGCTTTGCACTGCCACAATTTGCTGTGTTACTCCTTTAACGAGCCTACACAGCACATGGGCTGATCAGTCAGGCAGCTCTGGGAGGGAAGAGGACAGAAAATACAGCCATAAGGAAGGAAAAATGTGTAGGAGTTCAGTTTACAAACCAGTGAAACCAACCCATTGGGCTATAAATCAAGATGAAGTTAATGTGCCTGACTTCAAGAAGGCCCCAAGCACTGCAAAGCTGAAGCCTGACTGAAATAATGAGACTGATTTGAACAGAATGAAAGAGAAATTTGGTGCTGGTGTGACAGCAGAGCATCGCCAGGAGCAGTCTCCGTTAGATCTGGTTTATTGCAGACGTGCTGGCTTGGTTCTTGGCATCACAAAGTGAGGAATGTTCACACTAGGAGGATGAACCCAAATCATCTTGCATTTCTGAAGCTGTCTGGAGCTGGATACTTGGAGCCACCTCTGAAGCAGAGCAGTTGCTTTTTGTTGTTGAGAGGATTCTAGGAAGGATAGAGAGGCTCCATGCTGCACTGAGCCCCGTGCATGGGTGTGCTAGCTTGGCACTCATGCCAATTTTCAGTGCTACCTAATCTTGCATGGACATGAGAACTCAGAGAGGTCCTGGTGACCCTGCCTTCAGTGGCCTGTGCCTCCAGCTACACAACAGCCAGGTGCTGTGAGCTGGAACAGAAGCACAAAGCTGAGATGTCTCAAATGTGTGGGCCAGTTGCAACTGGACCAAAGATTCTGGTGCTTTGTTTGTTTTGTAGCTACCTGACAGTGCCCTGATCAAGCTCTTGCTGCCAGACAGCCACCAGACTTCTGTGCTGGAGCTGTGCACTTGCCCTCAGACCTGAGCAAAGCTTCAGTCCTCTCCTGCTTGCACCTGGCACAGTGGATGTGTATCCCCTGTCTCTGTGTGCTGCCTGAGATTACAGCCAGCTTCTCCAGTTCTTGCAGGCACTTACAAGCTGTCCTGCTGGCATTTTTCTTCAGGTATTATGGGATGTGAACTTAGCTAAAACATGAACTGCCTTTGCTGAAGCAGCCAAAGGGGCAGAGCAGTGATGATAGAATCAGAGAATTCTACAGTGGTTTGGGTTGGAAGGGACCTTCAAGATCACCTAGCTCCAAGCCCTGCCATGGGCAGCGACACCTCCTGCTAGAGCAGCTTGCTCAAGGCTTCATCCAGCCTGACTTTGAACACTGTCAGGCTTGGAGCCTTCACAGCTTCTCTGGGCAACCTGTTCCAGTGCCTCACCACCCTCATGAGGAAGAATTTCTCCCTCATGCCTCATCTCAATCCAGCTGCTTCCAATTTGAAGTCATTATGCCTTATGCTGTCACACCATGGCTTTGCACAAAGTCCCTCTCTGACTCTCCTGGAGCCCCCTTCAAATCCTGGAATGCTGCTCTAAGTTCTTCCCTGGAGCCTTCTCTTATCCAAGCTGAACAACCCCAACTCTCCCAGCCTATCTTCATAGCAGAGGTGCTCCAGCCCTGTGATCATCTTTGTGGCTTCCTCTGGACCCACTGTAACAGTTCTTTGTTCTTCTTGTGTTGGGTACTCCAGAGCTGGACACAGGACACCAGGTGGAGTCTCCTAAGAGCAGAGGGGCAGAGTCCCCTCCCTCAGCCTGCTGCCCACACTTCAATTCATGTGTTATTACTGAAAGAGAGTCTTGACCACCAGCTGAAATGAGTCACCCTGCTCCTGCCGAGCTCTGTGTGCCACAGGACAGCTGTTAACCCAAACAACTGCTACAGAGAATGTGGGGCTTTTGCCTCTTTTCTTTTCCTTTTTTTTCCCCCCTCCATTACTCTTATGCAAGAACTTCATTTCAACCTTAATTTTTTTTCCCTGGAATAGATTTTGTGAGGCTGCAAGGCTGACCCAAAAGCCCTCAGCAAAGCAGAAGAAAAATAGTTTCATAGTTTCATAGTTTCATTCAGGGTTGGAAGGGACCACAAGGATCATCTAGTTCCAACCCCCCTGCCATGGGCAGGGACACCCCACACTAGATCAGGCTGGACAGAGCCTCATCCAGCCTGCTCTTAAACACCCCCAGGGACGGGGCCTCGACCACCTCCCTGGACAACCCATTCCAGGGTTTCACCACTCTCATGGTGAAGAACCTCCTCCTCACATCCAGCCTGAATCTCCCCACCTCCAGCTTCATTCCATTCCCCCTAGTCCTATCACTACCTGATATCCTGAGAAGTCCTTCCCCAGCCTTCCTGTAGGCCCCCTTCAGATACTGGAAGGCGACAATTAGGTCACCTCGGAGCCTTCTCTTCTGCAGACTGTACAGCCCCAACTCCTTCAGTCTGTCCTCATAGGAGAGGTGCTCCAGCCCTCTGATCATCCTCGTGGCCCTTCTCTGGACACGTTCCAGCACCTCCACATCCCTCTTGTAATAGGGGCTCCAGAACTGGACACAGTACTCCAGGTGGGGTCTCACCAGGGCTGAGTAGAGGGGGAGGATCACCTCCCTTGACCTGCTAGCCACACTTCTCCTGATGCAGCCCAGGATCTGATTGGCTTTGCGGGCTGCAAGTGCACACTGAGAGCTCATGTTGAGCTTTTTGTCCACCAGCACCCCCAAGTCTCTCTCCTCAGGGCTATCCTCCAGCCAGTCACTGCCCAGCCTGTATTTGTGCCTGGGATTGCCTCGACCCAGATGCAGGACCCTGCACTTGCTCTTATTGAACTTCATGAGGTTGGCCTGTGCCCACCTCTCCAGCCTGTCAAGGTCCCTCTGGATGGCCTCCCTTCCCTCCAGCGTGTCTGCTGCACCACACAGCTTGGTGTCATCAGCAAACTTGCTGAGGGTGCACTCAATGCCACTGTCCATGTCCCCCACAAAGATGTTGAATAAGACAGGTCCCAGGACTGATCCCTGAGGGACTCCACTTGTCACTGGCCTCCACTGGGACATGGAGCCATTGACAGCCACTCTTTGGGTGCGGCCATCAAGCCAGTTCCTTATCCATCTAGTGGTCCACCAATCAAACCCATGTGTCACCAGTTTGGAGACCAGGATGTGGTGTGGGACAGTGTCGAAGGCTTTGCTCAGGTCCAGGTAAATGACATCAGTTGCTCGCCCCTCATCTATTAATTTTGTCACCTGCTCATAGAAGGCCACCAGGTTGGTCAGGCAGGATTTGCCCTTGGCAAAGCCATGCTGACTGTTCCCAATCACCTCTTCACTATTCTTTTGAGCGAGTAGTGACTCCAGGAGGATCTGCTCCATGATCTTTCCAGGCACAGAGGTGAGACTGACTGGCCTGTAGTTCCCTGGTTCCTCCTTCTTGCCCTTTTTGAAGATGGGGGCAATGTTTCCCCTTTTCCAGTCTGTGGGGACTTCACCAGACTGCCAGGACTTTTGAAATATAATAGAGAGGGGTTTAGCAACCTCATCTGCCAGTTTGCCGGTGCCAACAGCTCTGCGCTAGCCTGCGGCAGCTCAGCAGTGCACAGAGCAGCCAGAGCCTCTGAATGCCACTTTGGGAGCCCATCACTGATCATCTCCACTTTCTAATTGGCAGGAAACTCCATAACTGCTCCAAGTCAACAACAGCAAGAGTTCAGCTGAGAAATGAGGCAGGGGAGCAAGTGGAAGGGCTGTGCATGGCAGGTACATGCTGCTGGCAAGGGAGCCAAAGGCTGTGCCTCTCTGCGCGTGTGAGCTACACAGCAAGCTCCCAACAGAGGTGGCAAGCTCCAGTGTGTGAAGTGACTGAGCTCAGTGAAAATGTTGATTGGCAGGGAGTTCAGAACATACTCAACTCATTGCATGGAATGGTTAGGTTAGGTTAGGTTAGGTTAGGTTAGGTTAGGTTAGGTTAGGTTAGGTTAGGAAGAGAAGAGAAGAGAAGAGAAGAGAAGAGAAGAGAAGAGAAGAGAAGAGAAGAGAAGAGAAGAGAAGAGAAGAGAAGAGAAGAGAAGAGAAGAGAAGAGAAGAGAAGAGAAGAGAAGAGAAGAGAAGAGAAGAGAAGAGAAGAGAAGAGAAGAGAAGAGAAGAGAAGAGAAGAGAAGAGAAGAGAGAAGAGAAGAGAAGTATGAGAAGTATGAGAAATGAGAGAAATAGAAAGTGAGAGTCATAGAATCCTAGAATGGTTTGCATTGGAAAGGACCTTCAAGATCATCTAGTTCCAACCCCCCTGCCATGGGCAGGGACACCTTCCACTAGATCAGGTTGCTCAACCTGCCTTTGAACACCTCCAGGAAGGAGAATCCACCCTTGTGGAGAAGAATTCCTTCCTTATGTCTCATCTCACTGGAGCATCTACAACCTCCCTGAGCAACTTGCACGAAGAACTTGTCCTTACTGCACAGAAGGGCAAAGCAACTTTCTAGCTCTGCTGTAGCCTCATTTGCAGGAAACAGAATATTTCCAGCTAACCTCATCTAAACCTCAGGAAAAACCTCTCAGGGAAGTGCACAAGGAACATCCAGGATTTATGTCGTTTGATTCACATAACCCATCTAAATGGCCTTCTGCCCAGGCCTTCACACGTTCCTTCTGCTGCATCATCTTGTCTCCCACTTCTCTGCAGACTCACAGGAGAGCAGCCAAAACATGCAAGCAGAGTGATTTCAAAGCAGTAGTGCCAGCCTGCCCTATAAATAATTCATGGGGGATCTTTTGTAGTGGTGAATTTTGCTCCTGAATCGTCAACAGTTTTATCTTTGCCAGGCTTGCCTTCTGCTGCAGCCTTCCTGCAACCTTATAGTTTCATAGTTTCATAGTTTCATTCAGGGTTGGAAGGGACCACAAGGATCATCTAGTTCCAAGCCCCCTGCCATGGGCAGGGACACCCCACACTAGATCAGGCTGGACAGAGCCTCAGCCAGCCTGGGCTTAAACACCTCCAGGGACAGGGCCTCGACCACCTCCCTGGACAACACATTCCAGGGTTTCACCACTCTCATGGGGAAGAACTTCCTCCTCACATCCAGCCTGAATCTCCCCACCTCCAGCTTCATTCCATTCCCCCCTAGTCCTATCACTACCTGAGATCCTGAGAAGTCCTTCCCCAGCCTTCCTGCAGGCCCCCTTCAGATACTGGAAGGCCACAATTAGGTCACCTCGGAGCCTTCTCTTCTGCAGACTGAACAGCCCCAACTCCTTCAGTCTGTCCTCATAGGAGAGGTGCTCCAGCCCTCCGATCATCCTTGTGGCCCTTCCCAGCATGAAAGTCAGGTAAGGAGCAGATTCCAAGTGTGCCTTTATTCTAAGGGTTCATCAACCCACTGAATGCCTTCTACTACTGCCTGACTTCACAGATGACCAGATCTCCCTTGCCAGGGAACAGGCAGTGGTGGAGCTGGTGGTGCTCAAAGACAGCAGTAGAGAAGAAGCCTTGAATTGCAGCAGTGCAGCAGAGCTCAGTGAGGAAGCACATAAAAGACAAGCTTTGTAAGTAAACAGGACTGCATCCAAGAAAAGCCTGACCTTGACCATCCATTTTTCCCCTTCAAAAGGCAAAACCCCTGAAGGCTTTCAAATATTGGCAAGTCAGAAGTAGAAATTCAGAGATCAAATCAAAGATTTTCTTAGAAGCCAAAATCTAATTACCTGCAATTGCTGACTTGGAGATAGCAGCTGCAGCAGTACACTGAGGTGAGAGTGATTGGCTGAGACACCTGTTTGGGTACTTCTCTTCCTTAAAACAAACACAGGAAGTGTAAGATTTGTAAATGGAAGAGCTATCAGCCCATTAATTTGTTTGCTTTGCACTCTGAGACAGAGAGCCTGCCAAGAGTGTCATTCCAGCTAGGAGAAAAAAGAAATAGAAGTGATTACTTCAAGAGTTCAAATGTGAAGCTGAATATCACACTTCCATGTCTGAAAGATCCCCAGAGTGAAGGAAATAAATAGCTTATCATGAAGTCTGAACTGCGGCTCAGTGCATTTACAACTGTATCAAGCGTGCTAATGGCCCTGAAGCAGAGACTTAAGTGGAGGAGAAAGCACCCCTCCTTCTGCAGGAAAACAGGAGGAGGTCATAAAAGCAGAGGAGATAATAGGTTTAAAAATAATGCCCCGTGAATCTCCACCAGCTGAGTGATATTTCTGTAAAGATGCTCACCAGATCCACAAGCACCCCGAGGAGTACTTACTGTCACGTCCTTCTACCTATCTCTTTGCTCTTGCTGGCTCTCTGAGGCTAAGCACAGAAGCAACCCAAGTCCCTCCCCACCTCAAAAGTCCACAGAGGTCAGCCCTGGCTAGAGATCCACTCTCTTTTCCTTTCCCTACCCCCTGTTCTGCCTTGAGATAGCAGGATCTGAGCCCTGCAGTTGTTCCTTATGGGTCCATAAGGGCTCATCTTTTTGGATGCCAGAGTCATAAAAGTAGTTCACTTCTCAGAGAGCAACAGATGGAGCAGTTCTTAGCTGAGGTACATCTTCTGCAATGGTAATAAACAGTAGGAAGCACTGGAATAACCTAACCTACCAGCATGTGAGATGCTGTCCCTCCTCACCATCAACAGGGATGATTTTCTCTCCTGAACCTGTAAAAGCTGCTCCCTTCTCTTCCTCAGGTTGGAATAGAATAGAATACAATAGAATAGAATTAGAATTAGAATTAGAATTAGAATTAGAATTAGAATTAGAATTAGAATTAGAATTAGAATTAGAATTAGAATTAGAATTGACCAGGTTGGAAGAGACCTTCAAGATCATTGCATCCAACCCATCACCCAACACCATCTAATCAACTAAACCATGGCACCAAGCACCCCATCCAGTCTCCTCCTAAACATCTCCAAAGGAACAGCTCAGAGGGAGGAATGCTCTGGATTGCTGAGCTCTCCCTTCTCCTTTCTCCTGCTTTTGTAGGGACAGTGTTGGCCATGGAGGGATCAGGATGGAGAGTCCAGAGTAGCACTGGCTGAGTGCTTTGCCTGGGTGGCAGCCCCATGGCTCTTGGAGTGACCTTCTTCCTTTCCAGCTGCCCAGTGCTGGGAACATTGGCAACATGGGGACAGCAGTGATGCCTGTGTGCTTTCTTCTCCACCTCCCTGTCCCTGGATTTTGCTGTGTTCCAGGCTGGCACTGCCATCTGTGCAGTGGATATCTTGGATTCTTCAGCCTCTACTCTACCACAGTTACATGTAGAGATGCCTGATTTGATGTCTTGAGGTGCTAGGCTTCACCAGCCCCATTGCTGCTGCTCTGTTCCCCAGCATCTTCAAGGTCCCTTCCAACCCAAACCACTCTAGGATTCATTCCAGTCTTTGTTCTTAGTAATTTCTAGCACTTTCACTACCTCCTGGTATTTTGACCCCTGAATGTTAACTTCTCCCCAGGAACAGGTTGGCACCTGGGTTATGTGGGTGCAACTGCTTCAGCCTGCTCCTCACTTGACATTTCCATTCCCTCTCAACCACTCTAGGTCATGAATGAGTCTATTACTGAGATTATTAACTATTATTTGTGTAGAAACACATTATTTATGCTAAAATATGTGACCAAGTTTTCCTCTTCAGGTTCTCTGTCCACCAGTAAGCTGAGCAGACCCCTGTGACTTCCTTGCTGCACTTCCATTTCTGTTCTCCAAATCAGTCCCTAGCACCATTTCTTCTTAAAAAGAGATGTCAATACCTAGTGAAAACTAATTATTGGAATTGTGGGGGAAACTACTTAAGATAAGCTTCCCTTTCTAATGACATAAACCTTCACTATCACTTAGAGCTGTGCTTTCCTCAGGCATTTCCTAGCAGTGACTCTTCCAGCTCCAAAGCACTGGGATTGAAAATGTGCCAAGCTTTATTAACAAGGAAGAACCAAGGCTTTGGAGGACTATGAAAGAGAAGCCTACAGACAAAGAGATGCATTATGTATAAGGACATATTCTAGAAAATACCCAAAGGGAAAAACCAGCCTTGAACAACTGTGACAGAGTCTTCCAGCCTCAGCCCACATTTCCCCGGCATGAGAAGGACACAGAGCTGTCATACCGAGTCCAGAGGAGGCCACAAAGATAATCCAAGGGCTGGAGCACCTCTGCTGTGAGGATAGGCTGAGGGGGCTGGGGATGTTCAGCCTGGAGAAGAGAAGACTCTGGGGGGACCTTAGAGCTGCCTTCCAATACCTGAAGGGATCCTACAGAAGAGATTGAACACATCCAAGTGCCGGGTTCTGCACATTGGCCACAACAACCCCATGCAGAGCTACAGGCTGGGGTCAGAGTGGCTGAGAGCAGCCAGGCAGAGAGGGACCTGGGGGTGCTGGTCGATGGTAGGCTGAACATGAGCCTGCAGTGTGCCCAGGCAGCCAAGAGGGCCAATGGCATCCTGGCCTGCATCAGGAACAGTGTGGCCAGCAGGAGCAGGGAGGTCATTCTGCCTCTGTACACTGCACTGGTTAGGCCACACCTCGAGTCCTGTGTCCAGTTCTGGGCTCCTCAGTTTAGGAAGGAGGTTGACTTGCTGGAACGAGTCCAGAGAAGGGCAACAAAGTTGGTGAGGGATTTGGAACACAGCCCTGTGAGGAGAGGCTGAGGGAGCTGGGGCTGCTTAGCCTGGAGAAGAGGAGAGTCAGGGGTGACCTTATTGCTGTCTACAACTACCTGAAGGGAGGTTGTAGACAGGCAGAGGTTGGTCTCTTCTCCCAGGCAGCCAGTACCAGAACAAGAGGACACAGTCTCAGGCTGTGCCAGGGGAGGTTCAGGTTGGATGTTAGGAAGAAGTTCTATACAGAGAGAGTGATTGCCCATTGGAATGGGCTGCCTGGGGAGGTGGTGGAGTCACCATCATTGGAGGTGTTCAGGAGGAGACTTGATGGGGTGCTTGGTGCCATGGGTTAGCTGTTTGGGTGGGTTGGATTGGTTGATGGGTTGGACACGATGATCTTGAAGGTCTCTTCCAACCTGGTTTGGTTTATTCTAATAAAGTTTATTCTAATAAAGCTGCAGAGGGACTTTTCATAAGGGGGAATGGTTTGAAGCTGAGGGAGAGCAGGGTTAGACTGGATCTTAGGAAGAAGTTCTGCAGTATCAGGCTGGTGAGACACTGCAACACACTGTCCAGTGAGGCTGTGGATGCCTCCTCCCTGGGGATGTCCAAGGCCAGACTGGATGATGCCTTGAGCAGCAGAATCTGGTTGAGAGGTGTCCCTGTCCATGGTGGGGAGGTTGGAGTAGATGATTTCTGAGGTCCCTTCCAATTTGAACCATTCTATGATTTCTGCTGGAATCTGGCAAGGAGAACTGATCAAGAAGCTGCCATTAATGAAAGACAACAATCCCCAGGCCTCACACAGCGATGAGCCCCTGTCAGTCAGTTAAAAGGATGGGAAAGGGAACGCCAGGTAAAAGATTTGCCTGCTTATTTCCTGTCAGGAACTCATAAGAACCAGGTTTCCCAACTGCCTCAGAGGGAAGCAAATTCTAACTTTAGCGTGGCAAAAAACTCAGAGGGAAATGTGGAACTGCAGAAAGTTAACAGATGCACAGAAACCACCCCCCAACAACAAAAAAGAATAGTCACCAAATGTGCAATTTCATCTCGGTTTCCTACACATATGTGGCAGGCAAGGAGCCAACAAGTACCGGAAGGGCTTGGAGGCCCAAATGTACTCAAGACAGTGACAAAATGAATTGCTGCAAAACAAAACTAAGCCAGCCCATGACTGATAACATAATTTATGCATTCACAGCCTCGAGCCCTCCTCCTGTAGCTCAAATTCCTGAGTGATCTTACACGTGCTGTAGGCTGGGGTGATCACATATGTCTGCACTTCGGCTGGAAGCTCCTCGTGTTTCGGGGGGGGTCTCCAAGGAGCTTACTCCTCTACAATTATCTCAAAAGGAAGGTGAAGGAATTGATTCACAGCACAGTTTAATCCATCCCAGACCGCTCCCCAGCATCCCAAAGCAATCTGAAATGGTGCTGGCCTAGTCATGCTTTTCACAGAATCACCAAGGTTGGAGGAGACCTCAAAGATCATCAAGTCCAACCTGTCACCACCGACCTCAGGATTAAACCATGGCACCAAGTGCAACATCCAAGCCCCTCTTGAACACCTCCAGGGATGGTGACTCCACCACCTCCCTGGGCAGCACATTCCAATGCCTAACAACTCTCTCTGTGAAGAACTTTCTCCTCATCTCCAGCCTAAACCTCCCCTGGTGCAGCTTGAGACTGTGTCCTCTTGTTCTGGTGCTGGTTGCTTAACAGAAGAGACCAAGCCCCTCCTGGCTACAACCTCCCTTCAGGTAGTTGTAGAGAGCAATAAGGCTTCCCCTGAGCCTCCTCTAAAAGGAAATAAATGGCTTAAATTCCTGCAGAGCTAAAAATGCCAGCACTTCAACTTTCAATAATATCAAAAGCTCTTCTTTCCCAAGAAAACCTACCAGCCTAACACAGCTTAAATCCCACTGTGATCTGCTTGGAGCCCCCTTTTTTGCCCTCATCCACAATCTCTTCCGTGCCCTAGAAGTATTTTGTGGAGTGTCCCTTCCAGCTATGAAATCTGCAGTCAGATGTTGGCTTGTTCAGCTTCTTACCACAGCTTCTCCGGGCTCTGTTTCCAGTCCTGCATCCTGAGTTTGATGGTGGTCAGCTGGCAGCCCTGCCCCTTCACACCTCCTCAGACAGTCCTGATGGAGAAATGTGGGCTGCTCAGCACAGCAGCATCTGCTTATCTCTTCATTTATTAAGATTCATCTTTAAATGCTTCACCCCCAACTTTCTCCAAGTTAGAATCATAGAATCATGGAATCATTATGGTTGGAAGAGACCTCAAGGATCATCCAGTTCCAACCCCGCTGCCATGGGCAGGGACACCTCGCACTAGATCAGGCTGCTCACAGCCACATCCAGCCTGGCCTTAAAAACCTCCAAGTTAAGAACCACCCCCCAAAAAAGGCTGGAGCCTTTTCTGTTTCGTTCAAACTTTCCTAGCCAAAGCATTACTTTTTTTCAGCAGGACCTGGAGGTTATTTACAGAGGCATTATCAATACCAATTGATAATGCCTCTGAATGAGGCTCAACAGGACTCTGGGCAACTTGATGTAGTTGAGGATGCCCCTGCATACTGCAGAAGGGATTGGACTAGGTGACCTTTGGAGGTCGCTTCCAATCCAGACCATCCTATGATGGTCTCAAGCTGCGCCAGGGGAGGTTTAGACTCGAGGTGAGGAGGAAGTTCTTCACCGAGTGACTCATTCGTCATTGGGATGTGCTGCCCAGGGAGGTGCTGGAGTCACAGTCCCTGGAAGTGTTCAAGAGGGGATTGGATGTGGCACTTGGTGCCATGGTCTAGTCATGGGGTCTGTGTTGATAGGTTGGACTCGATGATCCTCGAGGTCCTTTCCAACCTAAGTTATACTGTGATACTGTGATACTGTGATACTGTGATGATTCTATGATTCAAAACCCTCTGGCTTGGAGCAGGGTTTCCTAAAACATTCCTGCTGGGGTTCCCAGTTCACCACCTATTGAGGCTGAGCTTTATGCTCTTCTGGCTCTTGTCCTCTGGGACAATCCATGAAAGAGGACTTGCTAGAGTTGTTCCCTGGCTTTAGCCATCCTAACTCAGCAGCTCAGTGACAGCAAAAAATGAAGGGCCCCACGGTGTTGTCTTTAAGTGGGAAGAAGCTGCCAGAAGCCACATTCAAATCCCCTGTTCTGGTGAGTGCCCATATTGCACAGTCCTACCCCACTGTACTTGAAGTGCTGTTTGCAGAAGTAGCACTTGGACCGTCTGGATGCTGCACTTCCACCTGCAGCAGTTCTCTTTTTCAGCAGTTCCAAACACATGGAGACACAATGGAAAAGAAACAAAACTATCACGGCTTGAATAATGGCATCATCAAACAGAGAGCAGAACGCACCAGGTGATGAATCCCTGAGCCCTGGAGGCCCCATTCTGCGAAGCTGTTAACCAGGGCTGTGTGTTGTTGTAAGCAAGCTGCTACTGTAGCACCTTGTAAGAGTTATTGTTTGTGCTCTGAAGGCTCATATCGATTCCTGGGACCTGCAGAACTGAAACAGCTGCTGCAGAAAGTGTATCTAGTCTATGAGATCTGGGGCACTGCACCTTGGCTCACTGTTCCATCCAGGCCACCTGGCCCTTCTCTCTACCTTTATTCACCAGTATCCCACCCTGCCTTGCTTCTCAAGCAAGACTTGTTAAAGCACCTCAAAATGGAACTGATTCTAAGATCACAACCTTCAGCAAACATTTCAGAAGCTATCTGTGTGTCCAAAGCCACATTTGATTTTGATTTATGAGGCACAGCAAAAGGCAACACAACAAACACAGGCACAGTTTTGCAAATTCAAACTAATCTTTCAGCTGATGGAGTCACCAGCCCTGAAGGTCTTTAAAAGAAGCATGGATGTGGTGCTGAGGGACATGGGTTAGTGGCTGCAGCTTAGCAGCAGTGGTGGGAGTGTGAGCTTTTGGTGAGCAGTTCAACATGATGATCATAGAACGGTCCAGACTGGAAGGGACCTCCAAAGGTCATCTAGTCCGACCTCCCTGCAGTCAGAGGTCTCTCCCAACCTCAGAGGTCTCTCCCAAGCTCAACAGTTCCATGATTCCATGACTCTAAGCCTACATCAAAACGTACTGGATGACTTGATGTGGATTCACCAGGGCAGATTCATCAGTAGCTGCACTCTGAGCCAGTGGAAGGAGTTCTTTGGCTCTGTGCTGCAGGGGACTTTGCAGAAGCAGATCTGCTGCAAAGATTCATGCTCTATCTACTGCAACAACCAAAGCAAGCCATTAAAACTCTCAGCTCTCTGGATTTATCAGATTTGCAGGCTTAATACAACAAATCTGCATGAGCATATGGGGGGGGGGGGGGAGAGGGAGAGAATTCTTTCCTTCCTGTGCCCATGCGGGGATGCAGAGACGTTGCGTGCGTGCTCTGAACAGAGCCAGGCAGCCTGTTGAAGGCAGAGGCAGAATCAGAGTTCAGGAAATCGCAGTGTCTTTTCCAAAGCTCAGCAGACAGACCCAGCTTGCTTCATCCATCACTGTCAGAAGCTTACTGGAGCAAAATTGAGTCTAAATATTTCATACCTCTGTACATAAAGATATATGTGTATACATTTGCAATTAGTTTTCTACCTCTGCCCAACTTCTGCTGCCAAGAACACTCTTGTAGTGAGTGCTGCCTTTCTCTTTGGCTGGCAAAAAGCACCTGCAAATTAGTCCCCCCTTAATTCTCAAATCAGCAAGTATGTTTGCAAGAGATGCCTCCACCTTTTCTGCTTTTTTGCTTTGGGAACAAGCAGAGCAGAAAGCTTCCCTGCCTCCCCATGTTCTGCACAGCTCCAGCTGAGGAGCATGCTGATTATTCACAATCTCCTCTCCCATTGACATCTCATGGCACAGCTCTCTAAAGCAGATTCTGGAGAGCCTGCAAAAATTCCCCTGCTGTGCTTGATGAGAGTGAGGAAAATAATCTCTTCTCTTGCATGAGTGCCCAGAACATCCCTGCACTGCCCAGCTCAGAGCCTGTCCCCGATGCTGCCGTGCTGGCTGTGTCCGCAGCACTGCCCTCATTGCAAGGGGCTGCAGCCTGCACTCAGCCTGCACAGTGTGCAAAGCTGGGGGAGGCTGCAGCTCAGCTCTCTCACTCAGGAGCATTGATTTGCCAGGAATTCAGCAGGTTTCTCTTTCTCCCTCTTCACACTTGCTCCCCTTTTCTCTCACTCACTGAAGCCTGGCCAGGGAAGGGCTATGCAGAGCATAGTTTAGATGAAGGGAGATTGTAGCCAGGTGGGGGTTGGTCTCTTCTCCCAGGCAACCAGCACCAGAACAAGAGGACACAGTCTTAAGCTGTGCCAGGGGAAGTCTAGGCTGGAGGTGAGGAGAAAGTTCTTCCCAGAGAGAGTTGTTAGCCATTGGAATGTGCTGCCCAGGGAGGTGGTGGAGTCACTGTCCCTGGAGGTGTTCAAGAGGGGCTTGGATGTGGCACTTAGTGCCATGGTTTAGTAGTCATGAGGTGTTAGTTATTAGGCAGTAAGTTGGACCTGATGATCTCTGAGGTCTTTTCCAATCTGGTCGATTCTGTGACTTGGTGCCATGGTTTAATAGTCCTGAGGTCTGTGATGGCAGATGATGGACTTGATGATCTTTGAGGTCTTTTCCAACCTTATTGATTCTATGATTCTAAGGGGATCTCTTTCCTGTCTGCCAAGAGAAGCAAAGGCAAACTTTGTGCCAGCTCCAAAGAAAAAAAACTCCTTCATGCTTCTCTGCCTCAGGAAAGGCACCACAGCCTCAGAGCCTTTCTTCTTTTACACTACTTCTGAACTAGCCTGAAACTCTGTTAGATTCCTTTCTCTCTGGGGACTGAGGTCTGCCTTCTGGTAGCAAACAGCCAGCATCAGCTCCCTCCACAAGTCCCACCGACACAGGAGGCTGTCTTGTCTCCAGGTACCAGCCTAGGGCAGGTGAAGGATGGGGAAGAGAAACCTCGTGGTGACTCTTAAGGGAATTGCCAACAATTGATAACTCTTGCTGAGAGGATGGGGAATGTGTATGTGCTGCTCAGGCAACCCAGGAGGTACCTACAGACTAGTTCTGGGTACAAAGAAAGAACTGATTCCTACATAGGAGATGTCCATCTGCAGAAGGTATTCCATTAGGGATTGAACGTGGCTCTTGGCACCATGGTTTAGTAGTCATGAGGTGTTGGGTGATAGGTTGGGCTTGATGATCTCTGAGTTCTTCTCCAACCTTATTGATTCTATGAAGCTTTTGGAGTATTCCACACAAAAATAGGGGCTAGGAACACCAGCCCATACACTAGCCAGACTCAGTTAGCAATAACACTACTTAGGTCTGGGGTTTTTTTATGTTACCCAGCAGGAATCTTCGTTACAAGCAAGATAAAATGAGCTCCCATTTTTCAGAATGCAATCCAGAGCCATATCTTCAGAGAGCTGTCTTGAGGCTCAGCTCAAAACTGCCAACTTAGAATACACACAGAATTACAGCCAAAGAAGTAATTAGCTCAGGTATGAGGAGCTCTGGAGATCGTTACCAGGATTTATCCATCACCTTGCCTACCTAGAGATAACACCATGCTAATGTGATTATATCACTTCTCTTAAAGGGAGGACTTAGCTGTGCATCACCTCCCCTCTAGGGACAGGCTTAGAGTTGGGGCTGCTCAGCCTGGAGAACGCTCCAGGGAGACCTTGGAGCAGCCTTCCAGTAACTCAAGAGGGCTACAAGAAAGCCAGGAAGGGAGGTTTTATAGGGTTTGTAGTGACAGAACAAGGGACAGTGGACTGAAGCTTGAGGAGGGCAGGTTTAGGCTGGAGATTAGGAAGAAATTCTTCCCAGTGAGGGTGGTGAGACACTGGAACAGGTTGCTCTGGCAGGTTGTGGCTGCCCTCTCCCTCCCTAGAGGTGTTCCAAGACCAGGCTGGATGAGGCCTTTGGCAAACTGATCTAGGGGGGTTGGCAGTGGATAATGCTGAAGGTCACAGTATCACAGTATAACTAAGGTTGGAAAGGACCTCGAGGATCATTGAGTCCAACCTATCAACACAGACCCCATGACTAGACCATGGCACCAAGTGCCACGTCCAGTCCCCTCTTGACCACCTCCAGGGACGGTGACTCCACCACCTCCCTGGGCAGCACATTCCAATGACGAATGAATCGCTCGGTGAAGAACTTTCTCCTCACCTCGAGCCTAAACCTCCCCTGGCACAGCTTGAGACTGTGTCCCCTTGTTCTGGTGCTGGTTGCCTGGGAGAAGAGACCAACCCCTTCCTGGCTACAACCACCTTTCAGGTAGTTGTAGAGGGCAATGAGGTCACCCCTGAGCCTCCTCTTCTCCAGGCTAAGCAGCCCCAGCTCCCTCAGCCTCTCCTCATAGGGCTGTGTTCAAGGCCTCTCCCCAGCCTTGTTGCCCTTCTCTGGACACATTCAAGTGTCTCAATGTCCTTCTTAAACTGAGGGGCCCAGAACTGGACACAGGTCCTTTCCCACCCAAGCCACTCTCTGAATCTTTACAGCCTACCACCCTGTGTACAACCCCCAGCACCCAGGGTTCCCTTCAGCAGCACTGCACCAAAAGAAAAGACTCAGCTGGGTTTCAGAAGGTCACAAGAACTGCCTTGCTCCACAGCAAAGGAGTACTACAAGTGTTGGGTGGGTAAACAGCTGCTCTGCTTTAAAGCCTCCTGCAATTAAATCCTTTTGTAAAACACAGTTTCTTCCAGTAAGTGGAGACTCAGGAGGGTTCTGAATTTAAATTGCCTTCATGAGCAATAACAGATTGTAACGAGCTGGCTTAATTTTTTTATCCTTCATGCCACCCAACAATTATAAGGAGCTTTATCATAACCACCAAGTACAGAGTGCAGGATCCTCCATAAAGCTCATTGCAGTGCTTCCAGTCTCAAGTAAGAGTGAGCTCAGGTTTATACTTCAGCTAATAATGCATCCATAAACTTAGCCTACATGCAAGATTTCTTTCCTTTCCCATTCCAAGGAGAATTACCTTCTTTCCCCACCCCCCCTCTGTGGATTTTCCACCTAATTAAAGACCAGATACTTATTAATGCCTAAGCATTTTTCAGGAAGTCAGGAAGCAAGCACACCAAAGACTGCATCTTGGCCCTTTTTATTGTGCTGAATTACAGACAAAGAGTACACACAGAGCAAGCACTGTCCACAGCCATGAAGTTGCAGTGTCACTCTGATCCCTTTGGAACTCAGTCCACTTGTCATTCATTCCACCTTTTGATCCTAGCAAGCTGTGTGTATCAAAACTCAGCTGGGAGGGACCATGCTTCTAGATAAAAACACAGCCCAAACCCAGTCCTTGAATCATAGAATCAATAAGGTTGGAAAAGGCCTCAAAGATCAAGTCCAACCTGTCACTCAACACCTCATGACTACTAAACCATGGCACCAAGTGCCACATCCAATCCCTTTTTGAACACCTCCAGGGATGGTGACTCCACCACCTCCCTGGGCAGCACATCCCAATGACGAACAACTCTCTCTGGGAAGAACTTTCTCCTCACCTCAAGCCTAAACTTCCCCTGGCACAGCTTGAGACTGTGTCCTCTTGTTCTAGTACTGGTTGCCTGGGACAAGAGACCAACCCCCTCCTGGCTACAACCTCCCTTCAGGTAGTTGTAGACAGCAATGAGGTCACCCCTGAGCCTCCTCTTCTCCAGGCTAAACAATCCCAGCTCCCTCAGCCTCTCCTCATAGAGCTTGTGCTCAAGGCCTCTCACCAGCCTCATTGTCCTTCTCTCCCTTCTTCTTGTTAACAGGACTGCACCAGGGGAGGTTTAGAATGGGTGTTGGGAAGAAATTCTTCACAGAAAGATTTATTTGCCATTGGAATGTGCTGCCCAGCAGGGTGGTGGAGTCACCATCACTGGAAGTGTTTAAAATAAGACTGGCTGAGGCACTTAGTGTTGTGGTTTAGTTGATTACATGGTGTTGGGTGATAGGTTGGACTCAATGATTTCAAAGCTCTTTTCCAACCTGGTTAATTCTGTATGAAGGATGGGGATTCACTTGTCACAATGTCCCTTTCTCAGTGATTCTTTCTGTAGAGAAGTGTGACTGAGATTTCCAAGCCAGCTTGAACTTTCATTTCCTCTGCATTCACCACCCTGGAGAAGATGCAGTCTTGTCCTGGCTGTTCTTCATGAAGATTGTCCTGTGAATCCTAGGAAGTGATTCTCACTTTCCAACCTGCCCCTCTTCCAGGAGGCTTCCTGTTCAGAGTTGATTGATAAGTGAATGCATTTTCCAGGTATCCTTTATTGCTTTTATTCCTCCTTTCCTTCCTGCCTTAATTCTGAAAAGGAGCAGTGAGGGGGAAGAAATGGTCTGCAAATGAGGCACAAAAGCAGAGATTTATTGAATGATGAGAGCAGACTCAAGGGGTCTCCAGGTAAAAAAGTGTCATTAGCATAATATCATTATGGCTAAACTGCTCCTGCTCCACCACCACCATTGTTGCACCCATCCCAGGGCTGGGGGCAATACCCTCACCAGCCAAGATACCACACAGAGCAGCTCAGCCCCAGTGAGGAGCCCCAGCCAGCACCTGTGGATGATATTGGTGTGGTCATCAATCTTGTTCCTAACAACCGGGGGGCCACCAGGCCCCCCGGCCTTTGTTGTCACCACCACCATCACCCAGTGTGCACCAGGGGCACTCACCAGTGATGAGAGGAGGATCCTCCAGCCCAGATGGGCTCAGCTTGGGGCTTCTGCCTTTCCTGGGGGGGGATTAAATAGGGGAGTGGGTGGGGAGGGCCAAGTGGCCACACCTGGGGTGGGAGGAGACTCCAACAGAGCCCAGGTGCTCTGGGATTTGAGGGGAAAAATGGGGCAAAGGGGATGGGTGAGGGACTTTTATGGTGTCAGGTAATGATAGGAATAGGGGGAATGGAAAAAAAGTAGAAATGGGTAGATTGAGATTGGATGTTAGGAAGAAATTCTTCCCCATGAGCGTGGTAAGACACTGGAATGCTTTGAGGTGGTAGAAGCCTCATCCCTGGGAGATTTTAAGGCCAGGCTAGATGTGGCTCTGGGCAACCTGATGCAGTGTGAGGTGTCCCTGCCCATGGCATGTCCTCACATGGTTGGAACTGGATGATCCTTGAGGTCTTCTCCAACTCCCACAATTCAATGATTCTAAACAATGTTGCAGTTTAGGCTGGATGTTAGGAAGAAGTTCTTCCCAGAAAGAGAGATTGGCCGTTGGAATGTGCTGCCCAGGGAGGTGGTGGAGTCACCATCACTGGAGGTGTTTAGGAAGAGACTGGATGGGGTGCTTGGTGCCATGGTTTAGTTGATTAGCTGGTGTTGGGTGATAGGTTGGACTTGATGGTCTTGAAGGTCTTTTCCAACCTGGTTAATTCTGATTCTGTAATGCTGTGACTTTGCATACCCAGCAGAATAAGCATGCACAAGAGCAATACAAACCCCCAGGCCCTTGAAAGAGGTGAGCTGGGCTGGAAACCTCACAGCTTCAGTGCTGCAACTCCATCTCCTGCAAAAAGCCAACTCAGAATCTCTGCATCACTTTAGTTCAAATCTGAGTGAGACTGAAGGAATCTACCATTGGTGTTTTGCAATGAAGTTGTGTTAAACATGTTGTCCTCTCCATAAAAGCAAATGTGGGCTAGGAGTGCTGGGGTCAGTTTTGGGGCCCTCACTACAAGAGAGACTTTAAAGTGCTGGAGCAAGTCCAGAGAAGGGCAATGAAGCTGGTGAAGGGTCTGGAGAACAGGGCTGGTGAGGAGCAGCTGAGGGAACTGGGGTTGTTTAGTCCAGAGAAGAGGAGTCTGAGATCAGACCTCATTGCTCTCTACAACTGCCTGAAAGGAGGTTGGAGTGAGGTGGGGGTTGGTCTCTTCTCCCTAGTAACAAGTGGTAGGAGGAGAGGGAACAGCCCCAAGCTGCCCCAGGGCAGGTTTAGGTTGGACATTAGAACGAAATTCTTCCCTGTAAGGCTTCTCAAAAGACTGGAACAGGCTGCACTGCTCTGCTTGAATACCTATCCCTGGAGGTGTTGAAAAGAGACAGAGATGTGGTGCTGAGGGCCATGGCTTAGCACCAGGCTTGGTAGAGTTAGATAATGGTTGGACTCAATGATCTTAAAGGGCTTTCCCAACCAAAAGGATGCTATGGTTCCACTCTGTGATAAGAACCTCTGTTGATTCCCACTAGCCAGTCAGCAGTGCCTCAGAGGAGTGTAATGCCACCAGAGGCAATGTGTTGCTGTGTCATGCTGCTTCTCTTCTATACAAACTGGGTCTTGATGACCTGTGAAAGGTCTTTCTAGAGTGTTGCTAAAGATAAAGCAAATTTCCTGCTTCAGATGCAGGGGCAAGGAAGCTTTTCCTTGCTGAGAACCACATGCCTGACAAGCAGCTTTTGCAGCTCACACAGCAACACATTCCTTTGTGTTATTATGACAGCACACAGAAGAAGTTGGCAGTGGGTCACAGTTCTCTATTTCCTTGGGGCTGATGTGGTAGATAAAACAGGAGAGAAGCAGTTTGGAGTCTTACAGAGAGGTCCCATCATAACTTAGCATCCTGACACTAAACTATCAGCCTCTTAGAGGAAGTCTGACACATTAATTAATAGGAGTCGGTAACATGAGTTTGAAAACCACTGCTGTTGATGCTGCTCCCATACTCCTGTTTGAATGACAGTTTCTGTGCATGGATGCTCCAGCTGCCAGATAAAGCCCTAGTCATCACAGTTTGATATTTTAAGCCCTATGGATAAAAAGAAATGCATTATTAATATCTACAAGAACTTTCCACTTGTAGCTCTGGAGAACATTTTCCTGTTCTCCTTCCCTGAAACAAGGGAACAAAAGGAGGAAGGATGCTTTTCCAAGGAGCAAACCTGCCTACCACTACTGCACTGCCTGAATTGTTTTGTCCTCTCTTGTCTCACACTGACTGCAGCAGGGTAAGGCACTGCTGTGGAGTGCAAAGTCCATGCAAGAGCTGTGGCCCATTTGGGAAGCACTGAAATAGCTCAAAACACAGCTTGCAGGACAGGCAGGCGTTCTGCAGGCTCTCTGCCAAAACTCTCAGTGGAGGCCAGTTTGAGTGGTTCAATCCAGTCTGTGATTTGCTTAATGAAAGACACTTCTCCAGAAGAGTTTGGCAGATGCAATCAGTTCGATTGCCAGGCAGTATTCATGTGATTACAAATGTTACTGATCACATTAGATACTTAATAAATCTCTCCAAAAAAGATCATAGCTGCTGTGTGGCTCTGAAGGAATTAGAATGGTGATACAGATTGCTGTGTTTGCTGTGCACTGGACTGTGGATACCAACTGGGAACAAAGACCCTCCCTGGCCTGCCAAGCAGGCAGTGACAACTATTAATTTCTGTATAAAGCCACGACTGCTTGTTTGTAAATGTTTCACTATGCATCACTGCAAAGAATCATCAGGGAATCACAGAATGGGCTGGCTTGGAAAGGACCTTCAAGATCACCCAGTTCCAACCCCCTGCCATTGCCAGGGACACCACCTAACAGACCAGCTTGCTCAAGGTCCCACTCAACCAGCCTTTGAACCCTGCTAAGCTTGGAGCCCCCAGGGTTTCTCTGGGCAACCTGTTGCAGTGCCTCACCACCCTCACAGGGAAGAATTTCTCCCTCACGTCTCCTCTCAATCCAGCTGCTTCCAGTTTGAAGCCATTACCCTTTGTCCTGTCACTCCATGGCTTTGTCCAAAAGTTCCTCTCTGAATCTCCTGTAGCCCCCTTCAAATCCTGGAAGGTTGCTCTAAGGTCTCCCTGGAGCCTTCCTTTCTCCAGGCTGAACCACCCCAGCTCTCTCAGACCATCTTTGTAGTAGCTTCCTTTTCCTGTTAGGGATGCAGTCTGCCACGAAGCTATTAAAGAACTCAGCTCTACTGACCTTCACAGATCTCTGGCAACCCACATGTGCTGAGGACTTGGCCTGAGAGTCCAAGAACAACTTTTGGCTTAAAGTACCAGAAAAGTGAGATTCTATCCTTGCATAAAGCCCAGGAGTGAGACTTTGGCACCGCTTCTTCTGTTGACATCTCAGCAGATGCAACACGGCCTACTGCGATGATCAAAGGCATCAAAGCAGAAGTGAAATCTGAGTTGTACCTGCTTGGATGAAAAACAAAAAGTGGAGCACAACTGGCACTTTTATATCTCCCTGTAATTTATTGGACAGCATTTTAAAACTGGAGAAATGTCCACTGGCCAGGTCCCAGGGCTGCTTTCAGTGCACCGCAGGAAAGCAATCGCACAGGGCTCTCTTTTCTGCTCTCAGGAGGAGGGTGTCTGTCTGCAAAGAGAATCAGAAAAGAGACCAAAAATAACAAACCTGAAATCAAAGAAATTAATCTATCACTTCAAAAGCATGTACAGTTGATTAGACCTAATCCCTCCACACAGCTGTAGCCGGGCTGCTTCGCTGAGTGAATAAAAAACACCCCAGAAATCATAGTTATTAGTGTTGGTTTTCATCCAGGAGAAGTGATGAAATAAGTCCCTTCAGAAGGGAGAGGCATAGGGAGTATTTTTATAGCTTGCATGTTTTCATTTTCCCTGTTAACTTCCAGGGGGTAGGCTGTCAGAATTTGTAAAGTGTCCTTTATAAAGGCTGAGAAAAATTCCACCTTCAACTGCCTTGCTCTTCATTCCCTCCTGCTGACGATGCCTCTGGTGCTCTGTCATTTAATTGCACCACAGAGCAAGTGTTGAGGAGCCACTGGTGCTCCCAGTTACACTGATGCTTCATAGAGTCATAGCTTCATAGAGTCATAGCTTCATAGAATGGTTTGGGCCAGAAGAGACCTTCAAGATCCTCTAGTTACAACCCCCTGCCATGGGCAAGGACACCTTCCACCAGCCCAGCTTGCTCAAAGCTTATCCAGCCTGGCCTTGAACACCTCCAAGGAAGGGGCATCCACGACCTCCCTGGGCAACCTGTGCTAGTGTCTCCCTACCCTCACTGGAAAGGATTTCTTCCTAATCTCCAGCCTAAATCTGCCCTTTTCCAGCTTCAATCCATTCCCTCTCATCCTGTCACTACAAGCCCTTGTCAAAGGTCCCTCCCCAGCTCTCTTCCAGCCCCCTTCAGGTACTGGAAGGCTGCTTGAAGTTCTCCCTGGAGCCTTCTCTTCTCCAGGCTGTACAGCCCCAACTCTCCCAGCTTGTCCCCATAAGGGAGGTTCTCCATCCCTCTGATCATCTTCATGGCCTCCTCTGAACTCACTCCAGCAGCTCCATGTCCCTTATGCTGGGGGCACCAAAACTGGATGCAGTGCTGCAGGTGGGGTCTCAGCAGAGAAGAGCAGAGGGGCAAAATCCCCTCCCTGTCCTGCTGCTCTCATTGCTTTGGATGCAGCCCAGCACATGGCTGCCTTCTGGGCTGCCAGTGCCCACTGCTGGCTCTTGAGGAGTTTATCATCAACTGACACCCCCAATTCCTTTGCCTCAAGGCTGCTCTCAAGCCACTGCTCAACCAGTCTGGATTGTGTTTGGGATTGCCCTGCCCCAGGCATAGGACCTGAAGCGGGGAAGTTCCCTGGTTGTTTTTGATGAGATGGTTTTCTTTCTGTTAGAATTTCTGTCTGTTAAGAAGACTCTCCCAACAGCTAAGAGATTAGCTTCAAGACATAAATAATGGTGAGGCCTTGAGTGAAAGGAGATAAAGACTTCAAAGATGCCAAGATAAAGATTCACACACTAAGAAGCTGACATCAATCCCCTTCTCACACCTTGCACTTGGCCCTGTTGAACTTCATGAGGCTGGCTTGGGCCCACCTTTCAAGCCTGTCCAAGCCCCTCTCCATTGTGTCAACTGGACCACACAGCTTGGTGTCATCTGCAAACTTGCTGAGGGTACCTCAATCCCACTGTCCATGCTGCTGACAGATGTTAAACAGCACTGGTCCCAGTACCAACTGCTGAGGGACACAATCAACCTCTGAGGGGCTCTTTAGAGTAACTCTGGCCTGACTCCAGCCGTCTTGAATCCAACAAGTCTAACCTTGTTGTTGTCTGAAACTCAGAAGCTTTCAGGCTAGTTCTAGACTTAAGTTTGTGGCTCCTCTTTCAACATGATTTAATTTACTGATAGTTGCCTTATTATCATCTCCACTTGGAGCCATGCCTCCAGAACTCCACCACAACCTGCAAATCCATTCCCCAGATGCACATCATTCAAAGTGACTTGGCTTTTGGAGTGCCTTAGTGGAAAAGCATTTCCAAGTTACTGTGTTGGGTTCTTTCCCTCTGTACCCAGGGCAGGGCGGGGTGGGGAGGGTGGAAAATATCTTCAGTATCATTTATTTCATTGTGATCAAACCACCTAAACATTTTGTGGGTCTTGTGGCTCACTTTTTGAGAAGCAAAGGCTGCATTTGTTTAAATGGCACCACCCTGTCAGAAGCTTCAGAACAAAGCTGTTGGTGCAAGCAGCTCATATTAGCAAGTGCAACAGTGACTGAAGAGAAACTTCTTCCTGAGCACATCTTGTGGTTTTCACCCTGTGGTCCCTGTGGTAAACTGACTTTGAAGAGGTTTTTTAGGGGGGAGGGGAGAGAAAAAAATCTTTCCAAGCTTTATTTCTGTGTGAATAAGTTTCCCATCTGCGCTGGAGGGAAAAATGAAGCCCCAAGCATTAAAGCTTGAAAACCACTTGTTAACAAATTATCTCCAAGTCTCTGAAACAATAAGGTCTTCAGCCTGCTGGTGTTTCTCTGACATGGCACCTCCTGACAAATTAGAAACAGCAAAGGACTAATTAACAAAAGGCACAGTTTCCAAGGGAGTAGCTGGGCACATCCACATGGGGACCAGCTCCACCGAGCTCTGCCTGGCTTGGCCAGCAGTACCTCTGTCCCCCAGCACTTCCCACTCTCTCTAACTCATTTCTTGTTCTCAGAAGCAAGCCTTTGCAGGGAGAGGCTGTTTGAGAACTGCTTTTCCTTCCCTTCACAGCCCTCTATCCTTTTCATCTCCCAGCTTTTGACATCCACCTTTGCATTAAAGAGGACTTGTTCACCTCCCTTGTCTGCTCTCACTTATCGGCTTAGAGCAATGGCAGGGGTTATTAAACACTGCTCTTTGCTCCTGGAATGAAATCTTGGATGAGTGAATGCTCTCATTGTTGGGAGCCCAGCAGAAGTCACAGAATCATCTTAACATCAGACTGGCTTATTGGATTTCAAACAAGCTGTCACTGGTACCACAACCCCTGCCTAGACATCACTCGTGACTATTCACAGGCAGGAAGAGCAGCGCTGGGAGCACTGAGTTGCAAACTGGAAGGCTGTGGCAGAGTAACATCAATGACACAAATTAATTGTGGTTCTGTTGGCTTAGGCAGTCCCTGATAGGAACAGTCCTGCATAGGGCTTGCCCTTGTAACAACAACTTCCAAGAGTCAGGAGTTGTTGAATGAAGGTATTTGTGTGTAAGACTTGAGAAAGTGGAGATGATCAGTGTGAGCTAAGCACCAGTGGTTGGGTAAGGCTATGGAGACTCTGTCTTTCAGAGCACAGAAGGCCACAGTGTGCCATTTGTAGGGCCCTGGCCACTGCATTTCACTTCAGTATCTCTGCATCATTCAGCAATTTGTATTGAACTAAAGCATCTCATCCAGAAAGGGCTTTGGGGTCTCAACCCAAAGGCAGGAAAAGCTGGACAAGGATGGACCCTGTGTCAGTTGTCAAAGGGTGGCTGATGTTCCAGATAACTGGTTGTGTGTGGTTTGGTGATGCACTGCTCCTCTGCCCTTTGCTCTGCAATGCTGAGAGCTGTCTGAATTACTGCCTGGGCAGCCCCAGCCTGCCCAAGTGCTCACAGGAACAGCAGCTCACTTGCAGGGCTCTGGGTCCAGCTTCTCCACCTATCTCCTGCCTCTGCTCTCTGGTGGGTTGGGTTCTCACTCCACTCTCCAAACAGAATAGCTGATAGGGATACATCTGAAGAGTTCTGCCAGTGGGATTAAGAAGTTCTGCTGCCTCTGTTGCATTCACAACACTCTTCCCAGTGCAGCCCAGGAGCTGGGCACCTCCTTGAACCTTCCATGAAAAGCCTGGTGCCGGTGTAAGAGCCACCACAGCTGTGATTACATGTGGTCTTGTCATGCCATTTGTAGGCACAAAAGATTCAGCTGAACCTGATGCATGCAGGTGAAATCTCACTGTGCACCAGCAAGGCCCAGCAAAGCTGCTGGAGGTAAAGCTCCTCTGCTCCCACTCTGACTTCAGTTACTGAGTATGGAAAAGTTCTGCAATGCAACCCAGAGCTCTGCCCTAATCAGTTTGCTATTGATAGCTCACAAGAAAGCTAAAGTCACTCCAGCATTATCGTGTGGGGCCCTGCATGATTGCCCAAGGTCAGAAGGAACCAAAGACAAACCAACATAATTGCCCTCTGAGGCAGAGAATTGATTCAGGGCTCTTTGGTTGACCCTGCTGTGAAAGACAATTTGAGCAGAGTGTGACTTCAGAGGAACAAGAAGCCCTCCTCACCTAGCAGCAGAGACAGCACTGGCCACAGGCACTGAGTGGGCAGCTGAAGGAAGTGGGAGATGTGGCTGTGAACTGATTTCAGTCCCCATCAGTTGTTTTACTGCCATGCTGCCAGCATCCATGGTGCTGTTAGGGAAGGAGAGGTAGACCAAGATATAGCTGAGAGCTGCTTTATTAGCCATGAGGGACCTCCTGCCCCTTGCAAACTTCAGCCAGCATGGGAACCACCGGAGCAAGTCCTACCCCAGTCAGAGTCCCTGTGTATTTATGAGCCCACATAAGTGTGCCTTGCTAACATCAGGGCATCTAACCCTCATGTTATTGTCCAGTGGGACCTCTGTAGCACAAGACCAGCGTCTGCAGCTGCAAAATGCCCTGTGTGCTGTCATAGCTGCCCCAGCAGGTGTGCTTCCTCCTTTCTCACAGAGTATTGACCCATGAGGAGGGAATGAATAGATGTGCTTGCCTTTCATCTCTGCCAGCCCTGCCTGCCACCTTCTTGCTCTCCAGCTCTCTTTCTGCTCCTGCCCACTCAACACTCAGCCCACAGCTCAGAAGCAATGCTGTCAGATAAAGAGTAAATCATCTTTCTTGTTCTCCTCTCCCTTCATACATCTCCTTTCCCTCTCGATTTGATGCAGGGACTGTCTGGGGTAATTCTTCAGCCTGTTATGCAAGGAGTCAGGCTAGATTATCTCTAATGAACCCCTCCAGCCTGCGAGAAATAATCTGTGCTGGGCACAATCCTATTTGCTGCCCTGGCAGTGAGTCAGCAGAGATGTCACGCCTGCTGCAGGCAGGCAGGCAGCGCTGAGGGCTGGGTGCAAGCCCTCCGGAGCAGCACATACCCGAGCGTCTAGGCTGTAGGCTGTCTTCTTCAAGTCCTGCAACGCCCTCTGCATGAACTCAAACGCGTGGCAGTCAACGCAGGGGCGACCTGCAAAACACAGAGGAAGGCATCACTGTCAGGGGATGAAGTGTGGAAGGGGAATACTCACAGAACTCCTAACGCCAGGAGAAAGCTCATTTAATTCCCGGAGTTTGGGCTGCCTGTGCACAGGGATGCAGCTATCCTTGTGTAGGTGTGTGAGGATCAGCAAAGACACAAAAGGTGTTCAAGACTAGGCTGGTCAAGGCTTTAAGCAACCTGGTCTCGTGGAACTATATGGTCTTTAAGGTCCCTTCCAACCCAAACTGTTCTAGAATTCTACAATCCTACGATTTTGCTGGGTGTACTCTTCTAAACATAGGCCAGGCTTGATTCTGCTGGGTGCTGGGTGCCCTTAGCCCCCAGCCCCTCCCCTCAGAGCTGCAATCCTCAGCCCTCCTCAGACACATGCTCATTCACACCAAAACCAGCAGTTTGCAGTGATTCAGGAATCAGACAGGCAGGTCTGTTTTCACAGGAGCTCTTACAGAGCAGCTTGGCAGGGGACAGTGCCAGCTCTGTCTTTGCTTCCTTTCACCTGCTGCTGTATTTTTCCTCTGCCAGGAATGCAAAGCATCCCACTGGCTCTGCAGCTGGTGCCAGTGTGTGTGCACAGCGAGGCAGGGCAGGGAAAAGGCAGAGGAGAGGACTTGACAACAACTAAAATGGCTCACTGCTGGACCTGGGCAGTGCTGCTCTGCCAGGAGTCACCCTGCACTGATCTCAGCCCCTTTCACTCAGTCACAGA
Source organism: Melanerpes formicivorus (assembly GCF_026170545.1). Lineage (NCBI taxonomy): Eukaryota > Metazoa > Chordata > Aves > Piciformes > Picidae > Melanerpes > Melanerpes formicivorus. The sequence continues at coordinate 10,526,024 of NW_027142370.1, read as the reverse complement.
GTCAATGAAGGGTGGGGTTTCAGAAGAAGAGAGGTCAGTACTGGAGGAACTGCAGGAGGAATGGGGAGAGAGGACAGCTCACACTGATCACAGACCCCCCATGTTGAGGAGGGTGCTGAAATCCTTGTCCACAGGCAGCCACCTGAGAAAGCAAGGAGGGTGCAAAGGTCCTGCCAAGACAGTTGGGGAGCTGCTCAGAGCCAGGGACCTCCTGTGCAGCACTGGAGCACCCTGTGGCTGGCACCCTGCTGCCAACAGGGACTTCTGACTTGGGCCTGATGGAAGGGAGCAGCCAGAATGCTTCTTGGTCCCCAGCAAACTTGTTGGGGGCTTTGACCTAAAGGAGATATTTCCCTCCCACCCATGCTCCTTCATCTCCCTTCCCACAAAGCAGGCATCTCAGGGAGACCCAGGGATCAAGCCAGGGCTTTTATTCCAGGGATGTGGGAGATGGGAACAGGCTTCCCAGGGAGCCTATGGCAGTGGTTGCAGCCACTAGCAGATACTTAAGGATCTAAGAATAAGCCTCTAGCAATGTCCTTCTAGGCTGCCAAGATACTGAAGCATGTCCTGGGTCTGGCTGCTGTTTCCATGTCTGACAGGCCCTCCATTAATTTTGCTCACATGGATTTGCCCCATTGCTTCCTGAATCCACATAAACTTCTAGTTTCTACAGCATCCTGTGGCCATAAGGTCCACAACTCAGCTTTCAGTGAGTGAAGAAAGCACCATCCCTGTCTGCTCTGCAGTTAACATCTGCTGCTTTCATTTCCTGCCTCTCATTTGTGCAGTGGAAGGGACAGTTATTAAATATTCACCATCTTGGTCCCACTTATGACTTTGCTACTCTCCATCACTCCCTGCAGGCTGAAGATGGTAAGATGGCCCTACCTAGCTGGGCTTCATCTCTCCTGCTCCACAGTGTTCTCAGTAGGATGCTCATGGACATTTCCCCAATTCAATGCTGTCTAAGGGTCTGTTTTCAAAGCTTTGAACCAAATCTAAAGGTGCTGTTGCCAACAGGAGCAATCCCACCCTGCCCTCTGTCCTTGGCTCTGTGCTCCCACAGCTTCCCTTGTGCTGCCACACCTTCCCTAGCTCACAGGAGTGACCATGCAGTTTTTTAGCCATCTGGATCACTGGTTTTTATTAGTTTTCCCTCCAGATCAGATCCTGAATGCTCAAGTTCTGCAGCTACAAGAAGAAAGAGGGCAAGAAGAGGGGCACAGGTTCTGGGGAGGAGAAGGGCAGAGGCAGCAGCAGGCTTACAGCAGCTTACAGCACCCGTGAAACCAAACCTTAAGTCACATCTTAGCAAAGTACAGCAGAGTGCTATTAATTCCTTGCTGACAGCTGGGAACAGACTATCATTCATAGGGAGACTTAACAGGTTTGTGGATTAACATAATGAGAATTATCAGGAGTCAGCTATAATTCTTTAAATGGGTCCTGTCAGCACAGAGACTGACTGCCTGTGTCTTTGTGTGTGTGGAGAAGTGGGGGAGGAGAGATTAAAATATGCTCCTTGGCTTCTTGGGACTGAAAGCACTGTGGAAGACTAATTTATGTTCCACCACATGCACAGGGTGTTTGCTCTTTGTGTTTCCTGCACCTTGGCTGATGGAAACAGACTGACCAGCTTCTGCTCTTCAGCTTCCAGGTTTCAGCTTCCACAGTGGGTGATCCAGGCTGTAAATGCAATGGGGAGCTGAGGAAATGATTTGGTTTGGTTTGTTGGTTTGGGGTTGGTTTTTTTTAAGTTGATTGCACTGAATTGAAATAATCTGCAAACATTGGTAACATCACTTCAGACCTGAACAGTCTTTATTTTTGTGCAGGCAAAGTGCTGTCTGTGAAGTACAAGGACATGATTAATGCCTGCTAATCAGCATTATTCATAAAAAGCTGGGCCTGGCTCCCTGGCTGGCAGAAAGTTTGCCAAGAGGAGAGCTGCTGATGGTACACCAAGCCAGATACTGCTGCCACATGCAGGGCAAGGTCTCTCTGCCAGGTTAGGAAGAACTCTGACTCACTCTCAGGCAGTTGTCCTGTGCCTCCTGCACCTCCCTCACTTGCACAGGAGCACTGCTGCCCCTCTCCTGCTTACAGTGCTGCAGGAGGGACACTTTCCCCCCACCAAGCGGAAGAAAGACGCTGTAGTGCTGTGTGCTCCATGAGGGATTGTTCCTGCTAAGGGCATGTTCCCAGTTCCATGTCACACACCTAGGAACAAAGAAAAGCATGGAGCACCACATTGATCAGCCCTGTAGAAGGTCCCTGTACATCATATATCCCTGTCAGCAATATGTGCCAGAGTTTGGGTGGAAAAGCCCTTTCAGTCCAGCCATTCTCTGCCTCCACCACGGCTGGTGCTAACCCATAGCCCTCAGCACCACATCTCTGTGCTGTGCAGCACTTTCCCAACAAGTGAAGCATCCTGAGTTCCTTGTTGCCTTAAAACTCTGCCCCTACAGCAGCACAAAACAATTAACTCCAAAATCATCTTCCTCCAGGCCTGGCCTCAGACATCAATACTGGAGGCACTGCTACCAGTCTCCCTTACTCAGGACAGAGCAGCATGTCTCTGCAGCAAGCCTGGCCACAGAACCACTCTGACCTGCCCTTTATTCCTTCCTCACTCTCACAAGCAGGAGTAAGACAAGAGAAGGAACCTTCCTCAAGGGCTCTTCAGGGCACTCAGCTTGGCCAGAGGATATCAAGAAGTTAACTCCTGAGACTGGGGTCAGAAAGCCTGGCCAAGAGATTTGTTCTGCAGGTGAAAAAGGAGATTCCACAACAGAAGCAGAAGGAGCCAGCATGTACTTTTTGCCCCCCCCCCCCCCAAATATGTTGACTTGCCTCTGCTCACAGAGACACAGAAAGGTCATGGGTAATTAATTTTTCAAGCATGATTTTCTCCTTGAGGAGACAAAATGAACCATTTGTCACAAAACTTACTGAAATTAATACATGCTTAGAAGGCAAACAGATAAAACAGAGACGAGGGCTGGCTGAGAACAGACCCAAACATAGCACCAGCAAAGAAAGAAGAGGATGGGAAAACAAGAAGAGAATTCAGCTTTAAAGTCAACCACACAGAGATGTGTCTGAAAGCTGGTAATGGAATTCCAGGAGAAGAAAATGCAGTGCCTGAATCAGGTCTTGGATTAAATATTTTGGTAGTCATGCTAAAACACAGCTGTGATACAAGGTGAGCATGACTAAGAACTAGAGATTGGTTTGTGTGCAATTATTTGCCTTTTATTTCCTTTTTTTTTTTTTCCCCTCCCAGAGGATGTTTTAAGTTTCTAAAGAGTGGCTACTTCCAGCTTGCTGTCACCAAAACACCCTGGAGAACATTGACTCCATCCCCTGGCGTCATTAAACTTTTACCTCCTTTTGGAGCTGAGCAAGTTTAACTAGAGACTTGCTGAAAATGACAGAAGCTGAGCTGGAGCTGAGATGCAAAGGCAAGGGCTCCCAGCTCTATGATGTGCCCAAGCCAGCTGGTTAGATTGATTAACTTTTAGCTTTGCAGAGTAAGAGGATTTCACAAGCCTACATCTGCTTTACAAACACCCTGCTTGTGTAAACTCCCCCCCTCCCCTCCAGCTGTAGCAGTTACAACAAGGTTGAACTTGACCTATTGTTCCAACCAAACACTAACATAAACAAACTGTTAGGAGCTAGCAGAAGTAAACAGACATTTCCTCCTGACATCCAGCCTGGCAGGGGGGTCATCTAGAGAGTGGCAAACCTGGGAAAGGCACTCTTGAGAAGCAGATGTTAAAGACCTACAAGCACAGAGCTTCAAAAGAAGCTCCCATGAAAATGCTAGCCTGCACTTGTTTGGTTTTTTATCTCAATAGCTGAGCCTATAAACCAGCTTGCCTGCTGGTTTATAGGCAGTGTTTGCACCTCCACTGCTGACCCCTCACACATCCATCGCTGCTCCCTCGCTAACCAGGCGATGCAATGCTCCCCTGGAGACGAGGTCTGTGTGGCTGCCGTGGGGTAGGAGGAGGACAGCAAGCCAGCAGTGGTGCACCAGGAGGGCACGAGTGCCAGGGCAGGTACGTACTTTCTGCAGGGATGACAGTGCCAGAGTCCTGGGCAGCCCCCACAAGCCCGATGCTGAGCAGGCTGAGCAGCCAGATGAAGGGGATGGCCACACGCATGGTGCTGCGGGCAGGCGGCCACGCCATGGCTCTCAGCAGCAGCTCTTCCCTGCCTGCATGAAGGAGAAACAGTCACCACCAGCCCTTGGCTCCCCACAGAGAAGTGGGTGAGATGTGCTAAGCACAGCCCCACATGCCCATGCAACGCCCCCATGCACACAGTGCTGCTGCCACCACGCACCCCGGGCTCGCTGGGCTCCCCCAGGAGCAGTTTGCCAAGTACCTTTTCTTTCTCCTTGCGTGTGTGCCAGAGCCTTGGAGAAGCTGTAGCAAGCAGGAGAGCTCCAGCAGTCACTCTGAGCATGCGTCCCCCCTGCATCCCCCCCCACCCCCCTTCCCTGATGAGGGTCATTGCCATGGAGATTCGCTATAGCAACACTGAAAAATTGGAGCTGCCAAGTGGAGAAGAAGATTTAAAGGGGCCACAATGTGGTGGATGGTCACCTCCTCCACCTCTGCTCCTCGAGGGCTGTGTCCTCTCCTCGGTGAACACTGGCTGCTGACACCCACAGAAGAGGGTCTTAGGCAATTTTTGTGTCTGTTGCTTTTGCTCCCAATGGGACTGGGCTGAAATATGCAACCCCCAGCCCTTGCCCTTAAGCTGTAAGTCAGCCAGAGTGACATTGTTTTCCAGGAGGTGTCAAATGAAATGAAAGCTCACAAGTACACTTGGACAACTAAAGATGCAGGGCCTGCTAATGGCACCCTGCACTCTGGGGAAGACTCCACCATGGGCATTCTTTAACCACACTGAAAACAAAGCCTCGTGGACAACAGGCCCCACTTGCACACAAACCAGCTGGGAACATGGATCCTACACAGCATCACACTGGGTAACCAAGTTAACAGCCCAGCCAAAACATACCCACCACAAAAGCCTAAGGATGCTCACTTCAGGCTCAGCTCTTGCTCCAGGGTTGCACCGACAGGCTGTGTCCTGACATGGCTCAAGCGTGAGTCCTCCTGGATGGGGGATCTCTGCAAGGACCTGGCTGAAATCAAGCCTTCAGAAAGTGGAGGTGATCCCTTGGAAAAGAGAGGGACACTCTCTCAAAACCTGTTTGCCCCAGAGCGTGGGCAGGGAGTCATCTTGACACGTACCTGTTCAACTCATGGCTTTGTCCTTCTGTCACAGGAGGACACTCTGCCTCTTCTCAGCAGGGAGCAGGCTCCAGCCTTCCTGCTCTGTACAGACCAAGTAACCTGCCAGGCTGTGGAGGCATCAGCCTGATAGCTGAGACATCATTTATCCCAGGCTTTCTTCAGCCCTGGGACTGTCACCAGCAGCATCCTCTGCTTCTTTTTCACTTGTTCCTGTGGTGTCTTCAGAATCACCTCTTATGTGCCTCATTTCATAGAATCCTAGAATGTTTTGGGTCAGAAGGGGCCTTCAATATCATCTAGTTCCAACCCCACAGCCATGGGCAGGGACACTGTCCACTAGACCAGGTTGCTCAAACATTTCAGTGCTTATGCTTTTGGATCAGGTTAGTTTAAAAGTCATCTTATAAAACTCCAGGCTCTTGACTATTTTCTGCCCAAGTGGAATTACCTTGTGCATGCAAGAAAGGGGGACAGCCCCAGCCCAGAGCTGTGGAAGCAGTTCCTACAAGAGTGACATGTTGAGCAAACCTTCAGCCCAAAGTGCTACTGAAACTCAACTCCCCTTGTGTGGAAAGTCCAAATGAAGGTCTCAGTGAATGAGGTCTTCATAGAATCATAGAATTGCCTGAATGGAAAAGATGTTAAGACCACTGAGTGCAACCATAAAGCGAGTCAGGGCAAACATCCACCAAAACGGCTCTGCTGACTCTGAGGAGCTGAGACTCCCAATCCCAGCTCTGAAGTCAGATGCATGAAGTGAGATAGAGTAGAGTAGAGTAGAGTAGAGTAGAGTAGAGTAGAGTAGCATAGAATAGACCAGACCAGGTTGGAAAAGACCTTCAAGATCATCACCCAACACCATCTAATCAACTAAACCATGGCATCAAGCACCCCATCAAGTCTCTTCCTAAACACCTCCAGTGATGGGGACTCCACCACATCCCTGGGCAGCACATTCCAATGGCCAATATCATCTCTTTCTGTGAAGAACTTCTTCCTAACATCCAATCTAAACCTCCCCTGGCACAGCTTGAAACTGTGTCCTCTTGTTCTGGTGCTAATTGCCTGGGAGAAGAGACCAACCCCCACTTGGCTACAACCTCCCTTCAGCAACAATTGCTGTAGAGAGCAATAAGGTCACCCCTGAGCCTCCTCTTCTCCAGGCTAAGCAACCCCAGCTCCCTCAGCCTCTCCTCATAGGGCTTGTGCTCCAAACCCCTCCCCAGCTTTGTTGCCCCAAGTTAACACTGATTAAGATGTCCCAAGTTCACATTGTTTGTCTCTTTGCAGGCCTCAGATGCCTGTTAAAGGAGCAGCTCCATAATGGTTGGGATATATGGAACAACAACTGAGTGTACACTCCTCTGGGGCTGGTCACACTGTCTAGCCCTGATCTGCAGTTTTAAATAACACCAAATGGAAATTCTGGCACAGAATCCAAACCTTGCACTTCCATTCCTCCTGGCATATGTTTCTTGTGCTCACCCTCATTATGGTCCTCCAGTTATGTCACACTTCTCACACACAACCTTCATGAAGGGGACAGAAAGGAGATTACAAATGTAGCAACCTCTGATGAGGTGTCCTCCTTGTGTTGGTGGACACAGGACTCCAGGTGGGGTCTCTTGAGAGCAGAGTAGAGGGGGGAAATCATCTCAGCAACTACTGGAAGAGCTCAGGGGAGCCATGGAAAGGGTAAATGCAGTGACTGTCCTTAAATGGAGGAAGAGAAACTGGAACATGCCACACAAACCAGTTTAATGTCAATCTCTGAGAAGCTTTGGAAGCAATGACCCCACCCAGCAGTTTGTGAGCATTGGGAAAACAAGAGCTGGAGTTGCAAATAAGAGGTATTTGTCAAGAGTCAAGTCAGACCAGTTTAGTTTCCTTCTGTGACATGGTAACAGGCCTTGCAAGTAGGGAAAGCCAAATGTAATCAATTCCAGGAAGATTTCTGATGCTGTGTCAGAAGCAAACTAAGGAAACTTGCTCTGAGGCCAGCAACACTGCTGAGAGTTAGCAAAGGGTCACTGTCACCATGCAAAGATGTATCACACCAGGTCTGCAGAGACTTACTCAGTTCAAGGGTTGTCCCACATTTGAGTGGTCAGCTGGATAATGAATAGACAGAGTTATTCCTTGGTTGTTCCAAGGGGTGACAGGCACAAACTTGAACAGCAGAACTTCCATCTAACCATGGAGAGGAATTTGTTTAGTTTAAGGCTGACGGAGCCCTGGAGCAGGCTGCCCAGAGAGCTGGTGGAGTCTCCATCTCTGGAGACATTCCAAACCTGTCTGGATGTGTTCCTGTGTGACCTTCTCTAGGTGAGCCTGCCTTGGCAGGGGAGTTGGACTGGATGATCTGCAGAGGTCCCTGCCAACCCCTACCATTCTGTGATTAAGATGGACATCAGCCTGGAGGTTATGAGTGATGCCAAGGAAGAGGACTAGAATTCTAAGTCACACAGGTTGGAAAAAAAACCAGAAAAAAGGGTCTAAAACCAGAATGAAATGTTAGGATAAGAACAAAGTGCTCTACTTCATCAGGAATAATCAACAGCTTGTATTTAGAACATGGAACAGCAGGGTAAGTGGCACTTTTAGGGTGGAGCTAGGGAGTCATGAGCTGAAATCAGTCCCCAGTGTTCTCTCCTTGCCAAAAGAAATGCAATCATCCTGGGATTTAAACAGTGCAAGAGCTTAGAGTGCCTTCAGCAGAAGGCCTGAGCTGTAGGACTGCATCTGGTTTGGTCACTGCAATAGTAGGAACTGGCTGAGGCAGCAACAGCAGCAGAAATAACCAGAGGTTTCAATTGCATCAGGGAGGTGCCACCAAAGCTCCTGATAAGAGGAGAAGAAATGGCCTCAAGTTGCACCAGGACAGGTTTAGGTTGGGTATCAGAAGAAACTTCTTCTCTGAAAGGGTTCTCAAGGACTGGAACAGGCTGCCCAGGGAGGTGGCTGTATCCCCATCCCTGGAGGTGTTTCAGGGAGGCAGAGATGTGGTGCTCTGGGCCATGGTTTAGCACCAGCCTTGGTAGAGTTAGAGAATAGTTGGACTTAAAGGTCTTTTCCAATCAGAAGGATTCTAAGACTGTACACTTAAGGCTGTAGGCATAAAATAGACATGATTTGGGAATAGCATTGGGATAGACAGCCCTTCATGAAGACCAGGGTGATTTCTTAGGGATACCTTTCCCTTCCTGGTTTTCATGAGTGCCTGATCACAAGACTCATTCTGCTTCCCAAGCAGTCCCTTCCCAGCTCTCTGTTGTAATCCCAGCATAAACACAGACACCCCTGGGAGAAATGCATTGCCCTTGTGCAGCATCTGCAGCTCAGACTGTTTCTCCTTTCCCAGCTATCAGGGCAAAGGCAATGTTTTTCTGCACTAAACAAGCATTACAGCCAGAGAATATTCTTGGTTTGGGATGGGTCAGGGACATTTGGCTGCAGGGCAGCTGCCAGGGCCCACAGCTTCTGAATCATAGAATCCTGGAATGGTTTGGGCTGGAAGAGACCTTCAAGATCATCTACTTCCAACCCAATGCCATGGGCAAGGATACCTCCACTAGCCCAGGTTGCTCAAGGCCTCATGAAGCCTGGCCTTGAATGCCTCCAGGGTGGGGGCATCAACAGCTTCCCTGGGCAACCTATTCCAGAGTCTCATCACTCTCACTGGAAAGAATTTCTTCCTAATCTCCTCTCTAAATCTAAGTAATCCCACTTGAAATAATTATTTCACAGTCTTGCAGATGAATTGAGAGGTGAGAAGCTGAGGCACTGTGGATCTTTCAGCCCATAATCAGGATAAATTGTATTGTCTTTTTGGCAGCCACCTCAGGCCCTGAAAGGGACTGAAAATCAAAGCACCCTATACTTATCTTGTCCCTCATACCATGAGATGATGGCTCCCCTTTGCTTGGTGGCTCAGTATCCTCTTTGAATCAGAGGTTTGGTGAGAAGAAAATAAGTTTCCTTCACCAAATGACAAATTTCTTCTGGTCACTGGCTGACAAGCTTCTCAACTGAGAGCTTCCTGGAAAAGCTTTCAAGAATCCAACCACAAGCTAAACCTGGGTCAGACTCTGAGGCTTTCAGACACTGCTGCTGTCCCAACAGAGCCCCCTGTATGAAACTGGAAAGTTGCAGAGTTTGAGTTGAATCTAGCCAGGGAGATTAAAGGGAATACTAAGAACTTTTACAGGTATATTAATGGGAAGAAGAAGACTAGGGAAGGTGTGGGCCCCCTCAGAAAGGAAAATGGTGACACGGTCACCTGTGATGAGGAAAAGGCTGAGGTACTTAATAACTTCTTTACCTCAGTCTTCACTGCAAGGGCCTCTAGCCACACTCCTGATGTTATGGAAGTCAAAGCCAGGGACGGGGAGGAAGAACTGCCCATTGTAAGTGCAGATCAGGTTCGTGATCATCTGAAGAACCTGAAAGTGTTCAAGTCCATGGGACCCGACGGGTTACACCCACGGGTACTGAGAGAACTGGCAGATGAGGTTGCTAAACCCCTCTCTATTATATTTCAAAAGTCCTGGCAGTCTGGTGAAGTCCCCACAGACTGGAAAAGGGGAAACATTGCCCCCATCTTCAAAAAGGGCAAGAAGGAGGAACCAGGGAACTACAGGCCAGTCAGTCTCACCTCTGTGCCTGGAAAGATCATGGAACAGATCCTCCTGGAGTCACTACTCGCTCAAAAGAATAGTGAAGAGGTGATTGGGAACAGTCAGCATGGCTTTGCCAAGGGCAAATCCTGCCTGACCAACCTGGTGGCCTTCTATGAGCAGGTGACAAAATTAATAGATGAGGGGCAAGCAACTGATGTCGTTTACCTGGACCTGAGCAAAGCCTTTGACACTGTTCCACACCACATCCTGGTCTCCAAACTGGTGACACATGGGTTTGATTGGTGGACCACTAGATGGATAAGGAACTGGCTTGATGGCCGCACCCAAAGAGTGGCTGTCAATGGCTCCATGTCCCAGTGGAGGCCAGTGACAAGTGGAGTCCCTCAGGGATCAGTCCTGGGACCTGTCTTATTCAACATCTTTGTGGGGGACATGGACAGTGGCATTGAGTGCACCCTCAGCAAGTTTGCTGATGACACCAAGCTGTGTGGTGCAGCAGACACGCTGGAGGGAAGGGAGGCCATCCAGAGGGACCTTGACAGGCTGGAGAGGTGGGCACAGGCCAACCTCATGAAGTTCAATAAGAGCAAGTGCAGGGTCCTGCATCTGGGTCGAGGCAATCCCAGGCACAAATACAGGCTGGGCAGTGACTGGCTGGAGGATAGCCCTGAGGAGAGAGACTTGGGGGTGCTGGTGGACAAAAAGCTCAACATGAGCTCTCAGTGTGCACTTGCAGCCCGCAAAGCCAATCAGATCCTGGGCTGCATCAGGAGAAGTGTGGCTAGCAGGTCAAGGGAGGTGATCCTCCCCCTCTACTCAGCCCTGGTGAGACCCCACCTGGAGTACTGTGTCCAGTTCTGGAGCCCCTATTACAAGAGGGATGTGGAGGTGCTGGAACGTGTCCAGAGAAGGGCCACGAGGATGATCAGAGGGCTGGAGCACCTCTCCTATGAGGACAGACTGAAGGAGTTGGGGCTGTTCAGTCTGCAGAAGAGAAGGCTCTGAGGTGACCTAATTGTCGCCTTCCAGTATCTGAAGGGGGCCTACAGGAAGGCTGGGGAAGGACTTCTCAGGATATCAGGTAGTGATAGGACTAGGGGGAATGGAATGAAGCTGGAGGTGGGGAGATTCAGGCTGGATGTGAGGAGGAGGTTCTTCACCATGAGAGTGGTGAAACCCTGGAATGGGTTGTCCAGGGAGGTGGTCGAGGCCCCGTCCCTGGGGGTGTTTAAGAGCAGGCTGGATGAGGCTCTGTCCAGCCTGATCTAGTGTGGGGTGTCCCTGCCCATGGCAGGGGGGTTGGAACTAGATGATCCTTGTGGTCCCTTCCAACCCTGAATGAAACTATGAAACTATGAAACTATGAAACCATGGTCATCTTTTTAAGTTGTGATCAAGAGCTGAATAGTTAGAACCTCACTAAACCTGGTACCATAGAATCATAGAACTGTTTGGGTTGGAAAAGCCCTCTGAGATCACTGAGTCCCACTATCAACCCAACACCACCCTGGGCACTAAACTATGTCCCCAAGTGTCATGCCCACAGGTTTCTTGAACACCTCCAGGGATGGTGACTCCACCACCTCCTTGGGCAGCCTGTTCCAATGCCTGACCACTCTTGCAGCAAAGAAATTTCAACTCATTTCCAACCTAACCCTCCCCTGGCACAACTTCAGGCCACTTCCTCCCCTTCTATCACCTGATACCAGGGAGAAGAGACCAACCCCTTCTCTTCTACTGCTTTTTTCTAACATACTCTCTCCCTCCCAAGTCTGATTTAGGCTGAGAAGTTTGAGTAGGGACACCAGACTGACCCCCAACCTCACTGCAACCTAAAGTCTGCTGGGATTTATGGAAAGGAAACTGCTGCATTTCACCAGGCTCAGTGCAGAAGCCACAGCAAAGGGCAGATGCTGCCAGTATCACTTGCCTAATTGAACTCAGGTTTGCTCAAAAGCTGCTCTGGATTTGACATTAAATGTCAGCACCACCCAACTCCTGATGTACCTCTTTAGAGCTGGGAGAACTGCAGTGTGGTTGAAGGTGGTCAGAGTGCAGACAACAGACAGGAAAGGACTTCCATCATCTTTAATAGACAGGCAAAGCCTACAGAGAGCACAGTTCCCTGTCTCAGTGTAACTGGGTGAGTTGCTACAGAGAGATGTTCATATTAGAGACAAAACCCAGCTGCAGGTATCTCCAGAGCACCACTGGCTACATTTACCTTGGGGGTTCCACCTGGCTCTGATATAAAGTTAAAGCAGGCAAATGTTTCCCCCACAAGTGACAGCTTCACTGACCTGAGCTCTTCCTGGCAACCCACTGGGTGTGAAAAGAGGGTACTCTTAAAAAAAAACACCAAAGCACAACAGACAAATACAGAAGACACAGCCCCCCCAGTTCCCTCAGGGCATACATGCTAGCCACATGAACTCCATTAAGGCTGTGTTTTATACAGCTGCACTTGAAAAACCACTCAGCAGTGATGCTCCTCAGGTGGCCTCCAGGATTCAGTTCAGCAGATTTGCAGTGACACAGTCGCAAAGGTTTCTCTTTTCCACTTGAAGAAGCAGAGTCTCTGTCTGCAAGAGGGGGAGAGCAAAAGCAGCAGCAAGAGATAAGGGTCAGCACTGTAAAGCTGATTAGGAGCCAAAGAAAATGCCATTGTACTTTTGTCCTAAGGTTTGAAATTGGTTGTGTTTAGAGACTTTCAACAAAGCAAGGTCCCTCAGTTGAAGTGGGGTTCATCAACATAAGGAGATCATCCTCAACAGATGTATGATAGAGAACAGAGCTGTTTGACACCAATATCAGATCTCCACTGTCTACTGTGAGCTGCAGCTGTATTTGGAAACCAGTCTGATCCAAGAGAGGACTTCTCCTTATCACCGTGGGACGCACTAGCTGTGTGAAGTGCCCTCACTAAATGAATCCCCACCAGTGTAACCAGCTACACTAAACAAGGACTCCTGCTGGAGTGGGTCCAGAGGAGGCCACAAAAATGATCAGTGGGATGGAGAACTTTCCCTGTGGGGACAGGCTGAGAGAGTTGGGGTTGTTCAGCATGGAGAAGAGAAGGCTCCAGGGAGACTTTAAAGAAGCCTTCCAGTACCTGACTGAGGCTACAGGAGAGCTGGGAAGGGCCTTTTTACAAGGGCTTGTACATGACAAGAGGGAATGAATTGAAGCTGGAAAAGGAGAGATTTAGACTGGAGATGAGGAAGACACTCTTTCCACTGAGGGTGGTGAGACACTGGAGCAGGTTGCCCAGGGAGGTTGTGGATGCCCCCTCCCTGGAGGTGTCGGATGAGGCCTTGAGCAAGCTGGGCTAGCGGGAGGTGTCCCTGCCCATGGCAGAAGGGTTAGAAGTGGATGATCCCTTCCAACCCAAACCATTCTATGAATCATGAAGGTTAGCAGCTCTCAACACCAGTGAAATCCATCCTTCATCTGCCTGCCTTGTGGCTTTTTGTATGAGGTGGGATTGCCATGTGTTTAAAGCTGTGCTTTAAAAGCTGTGCTATCCATTGACCCACAGCAGCTAAAAGCACATAGAGCAGAGCTGGGCTGAAGCATCCTGCTCACCACCTGCTTTCCCAGGAGAGGAAAAGCTCAGACGGTCAGGATGTTTTCTCCCAGATGATAAATCAGTAGGCACAGCCCTGTGGTTCTGTATTAAATCAGGTGTCACTTTTGATTGTTTCAGGCACACTGCAAGACTGGAAAGATCTGATCAGACTTTGCTAATCACCTAAAGGACACTCAGTCACCAACCTCTAACCATCTCCTTGACGTTCGTAATGGTCTGAATAAGGGAGGTTGACAGAGTGCCAACAGCTTTGGAGCTAAGCCCCAGGGCTGCTTACCATCTTCTAGATCTTTAATAACACTCTCAAGCCTCTGCTGGTACCTTCATAGGGGCATCTAACTTAATGTGCTTTAACATCCCTAACAACCACTGGCAGTTCAGAAAGCAATAAGGAACAAAGTGGCCAAATTGGATGGGGCTTAGAGCAACCTGGTCTAGTAGGAGGTGTTCCTGCCCATGGCAGAGGTTTGGACCTTGATGATCTTTAAGATCCCTTCTAACCCAAACCAGACACAGTCTTATGGCCCCCATCAAAGGTATGTGCCCCATGCTCGAGTCAGTTTGCTTTGTGAGACACCAGGTAGATCAACACAGGGCCAAATGAAGTGTGAAAACTCTTGACCTGTGCAACAAAGCCCTTGTGTTTTCCCCTCTACAGAAGTGCAGGCTAAGATCTGCAGGAGGAATTAAATGGCAATTTCCTCTCTAAGCTTTTGGGAATCCCTCCCCCTCCAAGACACTTTAGCAGTGCTTAGTCATCACCTCAAAATCTTGCCTGCAAACAAAAGAGAGTTTTTCAAGGAAATTAGTGTCTCCAGTGGGAATATTAACAAAGGGAATTGTATTTTCAGGGGCTGAAACATTTGTCCCACTAAGCAGCAAAACAGACTGAAACAGTCAAGTGTAAAATATGTCTGTGGCTGCAAGTAATTGTCTTAAGAGTCACACTTTACATCCAACTGGGCCACAGCTGAATAATAAAACAAAGAACTGAAACTCTGTAGAAGTCTTTGGGATATGTAGGCAGAATTCTTAGCTGTGTTGGGCTTTTAGTGGGGATCCTGCTTTGAAGAGCTGTATTGGATAAATCTCCTCTTGGTCTGCCAGCTGTAGCTGCTATCAGAAAGGCCACTGCCACAGCCAGGCAACAAGAGAAGATTTTTAGTGGCTGAGATATTTCTGACTCAAGATTTAGAAATCCTGGTGCAAGGTTCATAGATTTGTAAAAGCAGGAAAAGCTGTGCTAGAACCACTTCACAGCACCATCTGCACAGCTTGTCTGGGCTGCAACACAGTGCTCAGCAGATGTATTCATTATGGAGATTTCTTCATGAAGAAGTCATTTGACCTGTAATTATTGAACAGATTTTGTTTAACTGTAAATGTGCTACCCACCAAGCTGGCTCTGCTGGAATGTTTGTTTGTTTGCTGTAACATGTCACAATGCAAAGCATCTTCATTCCTGCACCTCTAGTTTCCCCTAAACATCCCAGAATACTAGAATGGTTTGGGTTGGAAAGGACCTTCAAGATTATCCACTTCCAACCCCCCACCATGGGCAGGGACACCTCCTGCTAGAGCAGCTTGCTCAAGGCCTCATCCAACCTGGCCTTAAACACCTCCAGGGAGGGGGCATCCATGACCTTCCTGGGCAACCTGTTCCAGTGTCTCCCCACCCTCACAGGAAAGAATTTCTTAGAATCAGTAAGGTTGGAAAAGACCTCAAAGATCACCAAGTCCAACCTGTCACCCAACACCTCATGACTACTAAACCATGGCTTCAAGTGCCACATCCAATCCCTTTTTGAACATCTCCAGTCATGGTGACTCCACCACCTCCCTGGGCAGCACATTCCAATGGCCAGTTCCTCTTTCTGGGAAGAACTTTCTCCTCTTCCTAAGCGCCAATCTAAATCTGCTCTCTTCCAGCTTCAATCCATTGCCCCTCATCCCATCACTACAAGCCCTTGTAAAAAATCCCTCTCCAGCTATCCTGCAGCCCTCTTCAGGTACTGGAAGACTGCTCTAAGGTCTCCCTGGAGCCTTCTTTTCTCCAGGTTGAACAGCCCCAGCTCTCTCAGCCTGTCCCCATGTGGAAGGTGCTCACAGGCCTTGCTTGGAGCTACCTCAAACCATTCCTCAAAGAAGTCAGAACACAGGCTTTGAACTGTGAACAACCTTGACCATAGGTTAGAAAAGCAAAGGAAGTTGGAGTGCCTTCTGTTGCCAGATCTGTGCAGGACTGTAGACAGAGCCCTTCAGCTAAAGGACACCCAGGAGGTGGGGAAAATGCCACCCCTCAGACACCACTATCTGACAGCAGCTGGGATACAGCTAGGCACAGATTGCAGGTTGCAGTAGCAAGAGACAGAGTCAACTTCCTTCACAGAAGGAAGATACAAACCTTGGCAAACTCTCTACGCTGACTGCAAGCCAGGGAAGTTTTGTTCCCTGTGCTGCTCTACTTTGTGGTATTTTTCATCCTTATAGAATCAGAGCAATGTAAAAAATCCTTATGAGGTGACTTTTCCTCCCTTAGCCTCCCCCCAGGGGCAGAAGCATGTGCAGGGAGGGTTTTATTTTAGCAGGTTTTTTTGTTTGAACTGGCTGTTTCTTTTTAGGTAATAAATATAAATGATGCTCTCCCCTTCCTCTCCCTAACACAAAAACAAAGGTGTGTACTCAGCATTTGGAATGAGCAGCAGTGCTAAGGGCTGGAACTGAGCAGGAGAAGGACAGAGGGCTGAGGACTTTCAGTCCACCCTTACCTAACCTTTCTAGTGGCCCTGATACCCCAATATCCACAGATGATTGCATGAAGAGATGGAATGTAATTAGCCAACCTCACCTTAGAGGACAGCACAGTTAACTGGCTCCTGCAAAATCTATTCGTCTTATTTAGAATAGAATAGGAATAGACTAGAACAGAACAGAACAGAACAGGAATAGAATAGGAATAGAACAGAACAGAATAGAAAGAATAGAACAGAACAGAACAGAATAGAATAGAATAGAACAGAACAGAACAGGAGTAGAATAGAACAGAACAGAATAGAATAGAACAGACCAGACCAGACCAGACCAGACCAGGTTGGAAGAGACCTTCAAGATCATCGTGTCCAACCCATCATCCAACACCACCTATCAACTAAACTAAACTAAGCTGACATTTACTTGTGTACTGGGTCCAGGTCTGGGCACCCCAGCTCAGGAAGGACAAAGATCTACTAGAGAGAGTCCAGCACAGGGCTACAAACATACTGAGGGGACCAGAACATCTCTCAAGTGGGAGAAGGTTGAGAGAGCTGGGGCTGTTTAGCCTGGAGAGGAGGAGGCTGAGAGGGGGGTCTCATTAATGCTTGCAAATATCTGAGGGGTAGGTGTCAGGAAGATGGGGACAGGCTCTTCTCAGTGGTCCCCAGTGACAGGACAATAGGTAATGAGCATAAACTTGAACACAGAAAGTTCCATCTAAACATGAAGAGATACTTCTTTACTTTGAGGGTGTCAGAGCCCTGGAGCAGCTTGCCCAGAAAGGTGGTAGAGTCTCCACCTCTGAAGGCTTTCAAGACCCATCTGGACATGTTCCTGTGTGACCTGGTGATCCTGTTCTGGCATGGGGGGGGTTGGACTCAATGATCTTCAGAAGTCCCTTCCAACACCTTCCGTCCTGTGATGCTGTAACTTTATGCACAGCATTTTGTTTCCCATATTAACAACAAGCAAAGAGAAAAGGAATGATTCCTCACCCGTGTGTCTAGGTTGTAGGCTGTCTTCTTTAAATCCTGCAGAGCCCTCTGCATAAACTCAAATGCATGGCAGTCAACACAGGGGCGACCTAGGAGAGGGTTTAGTAGAGCCTTTAGGAAACTGTCAAGGCAATATTTCATCAGGTAGTAAGTCAAAGGAATAAACAGTGAGTATGAGGAAGAGATACTGAAAATAGTCCACAGAGTGAGCACTGATGCAAGGACTCTTCAACAGCCCAGGGTATTGTAAATGGTCTATCATGATGGCTGCAGCATCAACCAACAGGATGGACCACAGCAACCACAGAGACTCAGTTTCTCAATGGCTTAGGAAGGACTTCAACAAATCTGCATTAAAAACCTTCTTCCTCCTTTACTGCTGTTCCCCTTGTTCTTGTCACAGCTCACAGTGTGGAAACACTAAACCCATAATTGAAGGCTTTCATATTGCTCCACCAACCCTGGTGAAGCATTTCCAACCTGATCTTCAGTGATGGAGAACAGGAACAGGCTGCCCAGAGAGGCTGCAGAGTCTCCATCTCTGGAGACATTCAAAACCCACCTGGATGTGTTCCTGTGTGACATGCTTTGGGTGATACCGCTCTGGCAGGGGGGTTTGGACTGGATTATCTCTAAAGGTCTGTTCCAAGCCCTAACATACTATGAAACAGGTACTTCCAAAATGATTCTTAATAATTCTGAATGTGCTGACAGATTATTTGTGGTTTAGAGAGACCCCTAACATTCTGTGATTCAGCCTGTCAAAAACTCCCTAGGAATCCATGAACCTGTTCCCTGCAAAATCTTGTCTCCTAATCTCACACACTTGAGCTCTACATAGAAAGCTAAGGGAATGAAATTGAGCACATCACAGACAGATCACTTACCCTCTGCATTTGGCTGAGACAGCTTTGTCCAAAGCTAGTGAAGTAAGCAGCAGATAAACATGATGCCTTGTCATTAGGAGGCACTGCTGATAAGCAGAGCTGCTGCATGCTGGACTAATTGCAGTGTTGAAGCCAGTACTCCCTATCTAGGTACCCAGACTGAAGGTCACGAGGCTTGCTCTGCCTTGATCATCACCTAGCAGAAAGCTGTGCCCTGGATGATAGTAGCAGTGAGAACAAATACAGACATGACAGAATGCCTTCAAATCAGCAGGCTCTGCACATGCTCTTATTTGCTCCTTGGTGCCTTCTGCCTCCCTGACAACTTCATATTTGGCAAGTGAGAACTTCTGAGCACAGTGTTAGGTTGTTCTTTGGGGTCTGGTAAGGAAGAAAGGATGAAAGCTAGAGTGGTGCTGGAAAACCCTGCAGTGTCTATCAGCCTATTTTGCAACTCCTTGATATTTGACTCATTACTCCCAGCTCATCATCTCTGTGCTAACCAGCAGCCAGGAATCCTGCCTGCTGGAGAAGAGGAGCCTGTCAAATTCTTCAACTGGCTAAGAAAAACAAAGAGATTAAAAAATAAACCCTGGGCAGAATTAAAGGCCTCCTCTCTCATTGTTGTACCACCACCCAACCTTAGTGTTGTCCCATTCACACCAGCCCAAAGGAGAGGGCAGCATTCTCCACACTGACAGCTTGGTGCAAGGCCCTGTCCTTATGTTCATGACATAAAACAAACTCAACACAGACCAGCAGAGGAGAATTAGGTGGCTGGAGGCTGCAAGGCTAGGTGTTGACAAAGTGGCATCTTCACTGTGAGCATTTTTAGTGAGACCTACTGATTTTAATCCTGTGGTTATTACCAAGAATGAAAGATGACATCAACAGTCAATAGCAGTTGAAAAAAGGCAAATCTCAGTGTCTCTGAAAGGCAAACAGAGAGATTCCTGGCACAGAAAGGACCAACACAATGAAAGAGCTGGACAAAAGGAACAGGTGCAAAGCAGTGGCAGATTTCAACAGGTAGAAAACAAAGGTAAGAGTGAAAAGCCTTGGATGCAGGAGAAAACCAGCACTGATATGTTATGAAATTAAGGGGTTAGAACAACATGAGCATGATATGTCTAAAATAGTGTGAGTTATTTGGACATATGAACTCCTGCAATACTGGAAGAACAGCAGAAGCTGTAGGAGATGACAGGGGGGTGGTAGATACTTTCATCTGGGTGGGAGAGGGGGGTGGTACATACTTTCAGCTGGTATGGCTGTTCCTGCTTCTTGGTCAGATCTAAGAGGCTCCACGAGAAGCAGTGCAACCAGAAGGACTAAAGGAACTGTGAGGACCACTCTTCTCAGCAGGCAGGGTGCCAGCATCTTGGGATTGGGTGCTTCTCTGTTTATCAAGAGACATGAACAAGTGAGTGAGGAGCTTCACAGATACAAGGGCTGTGTTACACAGAACTTCATGTTCCTGCTGATGGAAGCATTGGCAGTCTTCCCTTGAGAGAGGAAAATGTATCAGAAGACGTAGAGCATGGACAAAAGTTCTCTGTAATTTTGCAGCAGTGCACATAAACCCCAGCTGGGAGAGAATGCCCTTAGTCATGAAGGAGAAGACTGGAAGTCCCTAGACAGTTTTTGGTTTCACTTCCACAGCAGGATGCCAGCAACTTTGCCTGCTCTGTGTCTCCAGGCTTTTTTCTAACTACTCAGCCCCAGACTAGTCCATGAATCTGGGCAGCTGCTCCACTGCTAGGCTTTGAGGTCAGAAATGCAGGGGTTACAAAGCTGGCCAAATTAGACCAGAGCCTGGAAAGGAGGCTTTTACCTCTGGCTTTCTTTAGTGATGCACCATCTTTTCACAAGTATTATAACCAAAGGTAACCACACATTACACTGGCCATCAACCCTTACTCCCTCATGAAATAGCTGGAGGTTGTTAAACCTCCAAAAATTCATAGCTAGAACTTCTTGTGGTAAAACAAAACTCTTAGACCTTGTTTCCCCTTGTAATCTGGGCTTCAAACCAGCCATCCATTTGTTCTTGAGCATCAAGCCAGGCCACACCATGGAGGTAGGTACAGCCTGGTGCAGCAACAACTCCCCTTCACACAGAGGTACAGTGTTTGGGTAAGTACACAGGTTGCAGATGAAGTGTTTTCTTGATCCCACAGGTAAACTCTTCAGATCACAGGGAACTTGGACTGGCTCAAGCTGCAACTGTCTGTTAGAGATTTCAATCCAAGCCTCAAGCTTGCTGGTAAACTGCTAGCATGGCCCTTGGTTCAGCCAAGTTTACCTTCTGCCCTGGCCATTCCCATGGAAGAGAGAAAGAATCTAATAAGGTTAAGTTGCAGCAGCACAGTAAAATGCACACAAAAATCTCTCTTTAGTTAAAGCTGGGAACACAGGATAACAATCTGTCTCTTCTTGACTTCTAAGTTGGTGCACACTAAGCAGAGGATGTTGCATAAGAGCATCAAATCTGCATGAGGTAGATGATCTCTGAGGTCCCTTCTGACCTAAGCCATTCTATGTACTGAATGCAGGAGTACAGCACTGCCCAGCACAGTTTGTGTTTGAAGGGCAAGAGAAGGAGGAAGGGAAAAAAAAAAGGTTTTCCCCATCTTGCCACAAACACAGAAGAGAACAAGCTTGCTCCTCACTATCTGCAAGCCATCATTTCAGACACAGCTAATCTGAGGCTGCAGATTCTGCACAAGCACTTGCAGCATCCAGGGAAGGAGCAGCATCACACCCAGCTCCTTAATCTGCACCTCAACCTAAGCAGAGGAATAGGGGAGGGGTCAGAAGCAATAGACACACACATATGTAGAGTCATAGCTATATTTGGACCCACATCAAACCAAAAAAAGCCCTGCTCATGTAATTCCTATAACCTCAGAATGGTGTTTCCTATTCCTCCTACCATTTACAAGTGATCTGATGTGATCCTTTTGCTGATTTCCACAATCCTTAAAATAGATTAAAATCAGACCAAGCAGTTTGGCTTTTCTGTTGTACTTCATGGTGATCTGCAATCAAAGCAAGTGCCATCAGACACCCAGCTTTGCAATGGGATGCAGCAGAGTGTCTCCAAGTAACAGTAAATGAGGATAACACCAGGCTCCTTCAAGAGCACCTAGGGCAGGAGCCTCCTGCACAGCAGAGCAGGGGCTGTTCTCACAGCTGACTCTGAGTGCTGCAAAGGCTCAACCAAACAAAGCAGATTTGCTGTTAAACTTTTTCAGGGCACCTTACACAACACCCACCCCAGCAAGAGCTAAGCCCTGGATGTGAGCCCTTGCACACAGCAACTGCTCCCACCTCAGACCTCATCTAACTACTGCCCCCAGTCCCTGTGAGGAATGCCAGGATGGTCTCTCCCTGCAGTGCACTTGGGAGCAGACACAGAGCAGCGCATCGACTTCTGTGAAAGAGAAAAGTCACCCCCTCTAACAAAGGAAAAAAATGCCAGTACCTGATCTCTGCCTGGTCTTTGTGATGGTCTCTTTGAAATGGCCGCTGCAAACTGCTCCCAGAACAAGTGCAGCATTTCTGAGCATGTGCACTGTCTCTTTTTAACCTTCTCTGAAAGAGGTTATTACTATGGGGAGATTTCTGCCATGGCAACAATGCAGAGCACTGCAGCATACAGCACAGATTTAAAGAGGAACAAGCTGCCTCTTCCAGGGCTGGGGAAGGATCTCTGCTTTGAAATGTGAGTGCCAGCAGCAACCTACCTGCTCTAGGCAAGCCTTCTAAAGCTGGGCCCTTTGATTCATCTCCCTTGAAGTCTGCCGAAAGGTTTTCCTGAAGCTGGATGCGGTGCCTGATGCAAGCAACTTGCTTCCCTAGCACCTGAAAACAACCATGACAAATTATACCTGCTTTATTTTGAACCAGGAAACACCACGGGACTCCACTCAGGGACCGCAGGACACCCTGCCAGGGATGCGCCCAGGGCCCACAGGATGCCCTGCCAGGGATGCACCCAGGAGCCGCAGGACGCCCTGCCAGGGATGCACCCAGGAGCCGCAGGACAGCCTACAAGGGGGGCGCCCAGGAGCCGCAGGACGCCCTGCCAGGGATGCGCCCAGGGGCCGCAGGACGCCCTGCCAGGGATGCGCCCAGGGGCCGCAGGACGCCCTGCCAGGGATGCGCCCAGGGGCTGCAGGACAGCCTGCAAGGAGTGCGCCCAGGGGCCGCAGGACGCCCTGCAAGGGATGCGCCCAGGGACCGCAGGACAGCCTGCAAGGGGTGTGCCCAGGGGCCGCAGGACAGCCTGCAAGGGATGCGCCCAGGGGCCGCAGGACAGCCTGCAAGGGATGCGCCCAGGGACTGCAGGACAGCCTGCAAGGAGTGCGCCCAGGGGCCGCAGGACGCCCTGCCAGGGATGCGTCCAGGGGCCGCAGACAGCCTGCCAGGGATGCGCCCAGGGGCCGCAGGACGCCCTGCCAGGGATGCGCCCAGGGGCCGCAGGACAGCCTGCAAGGGATGCGCCCAGGGGCCGCAGGACAGCCTGCAAGGGATGCGCCCAGGGACTGCAGGACAGCCTGCAAGGAGTGCGCCCAGGGGCCGCAGGACGCCCTGCCAGGGATGCGCCCAGGGACCGCAGGACAGCCTGCAAGGGGTGTGCCCAGGGGCCGCAGGACAGCCTGCAAGGGATGCGCCCAGGGGCCGCAGGACGCCCTGCAAGGGATGCGCCCAGGGACCGCAGGACAGCCTGCAAGGGGTGTGCCCAGGGGCCGCAGGACAGCCTGCAAGGGATGCGCCCAGGGGCCGCAGGACGCCCTGCAAGGGGTGCGTCCAGGGGCCGCAGGACGCCCTGCAAGGGGTGCGTCCAGGGGCCGCAGGACAGCCTGCAAGGGGTGCGCCCAGGGACCGCAGGACAGCCTGCAAGGGGTGTGCCCAGGGGCCGCAGGACAGCCTGCAAGGGGTGCGCCCAGGGACCGCAGGACAGCTTGCAAGGGGTGTGCCCAGGGACCGCAGGACAGCCTGCAAGGGGTGCGCTCAGGGGCCGCAGGACGCCCTGCAAGGGGTGCGCCCAGGGGCCGCAGGACACCCTGCAAGGAGTGCGTCCAGGGGCCGCAGGACAGCCTGCAAGGGGTGCGCCCAGGGACCGCAGGACAGCCTGCAAGGGGTGTGCCCAGGGGCCGCAGGATGCCCTGCAAGGGGTGCGCCCAGGGGCCGCAGGACGCCCTGCAAGGGGTGCGCCCAGGGGCCGCAGGACAGCCTGCAAGGGGTGCGCTCAGGGGCCGCAGGAGGCCCTGCAAGGGGTGCGCCCAGGGGCCGCAGGACAGCCTGCAAGGGGTGCGCCCAGGGGCCGCAGGACGCCCTGCAAGGGGTGCGCCCAGGGGCCGCAGGACAGCCTGCAAGGGGTGCGCCCAGGGGCCGCAGGAGGCCCTGCAAGGGTGAAGGCCAGGACTTAACTCAGCCCACAGCCTGCCATCTGAGTGATTCTGAGGTACAGGGATCATAGCCACCCACACCTGCTTTCTTGGCTGTTTCTGTGATCCCAGCCTCAGGGCTGCCAGGAAAAGCTGCAGGAGTACAGACACTTGAACTCAAGTGGGAATTTGAGTCTGAACTCAGAGTAAATTTCACCTTCACCCCCCTTTTACAGCCTGCATCCTTCAAGTGCCTCATTAAGCTCCAAACATCACTAACAGTGCTTTCAAGGGATTTTTTTATCCATTTGCCCTATACACAGCATCACTGCAGACCAAAGTCACAGGGGACTACAGGAGAGACAGAGAGGGACTTTTCACAAAGGCATTGAGTGACAGGGCAAGGGTTGATGGCTTCAAATTGGAAGAAGCTCCATTTAGATGAGACACCAGAAGGAAATTCTTCCCCAGGAAGGTGGTAAGGCACTGGAACAGGCTGTCCAGGGAAGCTGTGGAGGCTCCAAGCCTAGCAGGCTGGAGGGGGCCTTGAGCAAGCTGGTCTGGTAGGAGGTGTCCCTGCCCATGACAGCAGTGTTGGAACTACAACTACCTGAAGGGAGGTTGTAGACAGGCAGAGGTTGGTCTCTTCCCCCAGGCAGCCAGTACCAGAACAAGAGGACACAATCTCAGGCTGCACCAGGGGAGGTTTAGGCTGGATATTAGGAAGAAGTTCTACACAGAGAGAGTGATTGCCCATTGGAATGTGCTGCCCGGGGAGGTGGTGGAGTCACCATCCCTGGAGGTGTTTAGGAGGAGACTTGATGGGGTGCTTGGTGCCATGGTTTAGTTGATTAGGTGGGTTGAATTAGTTGATAGGTTGGACATGATGATCTTGAAGGTCTCTTCCAACCTCGTTTATTCTACTCTATTCTACTCTACTCTATTCTATTCTAACTAGATGATTTTGAAGGTCTCTTCCAACCCAAACCATTCTGTAATTCCATGATTCCAACTAAGCTGGTGTGAGGAGCTACAGCATCCATGAGCAGAGTCAAGAGAGGATTAATTTACAGAACTGCTGCCCTTAAACATCACAGGAATAGAAAGAAGAGGAAAATAAGTTTTAGAGTCTGTTCTTCTGGGCAAACACGATTTAGCATTTCTTGCAGAGAGAACCACACAGGAATTGGTCTCATTAAGCATCTGCCAATACCCAAACTACAAATGCAAAGCTTTATTCATGATCATTCTCAGCCATCTGATCTGATGCCTTGGCTTCTCTTCCTGAAATATAACATAGATGTTCTCAGATATCACACATGTAGCTGTTGGTATACATTCTATATTCTATAGGATAGAATAGAATTAACCAGGTTGGAAAAGACCTTTGAGATCATCAAGTCCAACCCATCATCCAACACCATATGATCAACTAAACCATGGCACCAAGCACCCCATCCAGTCTCTTCCTAAACACCTCCAGTCATGGGGACTCCACTACCTCCCTGGGCAGCACATCCCAATGGCCAATCTCTCTCTGTGAAGAACTTCTTCCTAACACCCAGACTAAAGTTCCTGTGGCACAGCTTGAGACTGTGTCCTCTTCTTCTGGTGCAGCTTGCCTGGGAGAAGAGACCAATCCCCACCTGGCTACAACCTCCCTTCAGGTAGCTGTAGACAGCAATAAGGTCTCCCCTGAGTCTCCTCTTCTCCAGGCTAAGCAAGCCCAGCTCCCTCAGCCTCTCCTCACAGGGCTGTGTTCCAAGCCCCTCACCAACTTTGTTGCCCTTCTCTGGACATGTTCCAGCAACTCAACATCTTTCCTAAACTGAGGGGCCCAGAACTGGACACAGGACTCAAGCTGTGGCCTAACCAGTGCTGAGTACAGGGCAGAATGACCTCCCTGCTCCTGCTGGCCACACTGTTCCTGATGCAAGCCAGGATGCCATTGGCCTTCTTGGCTGCCTGGACACACTGCAGGCTCATGTTCAGCCTACTATCAACCAGTACCCCCTGGTCCCTTTCTATATATTACTTTTATTAAGCCATGCTCTTGAGGATTCCTAGCAAATCCTACCCTGTTCTCCCAAAGCCTCTCCTTCCTCTGTCACAACAGTAACACCAAGCAGCCAGCCCTGGTAGCTTGGGTGTTACCATTGATTCACTCCTCTAGACCCATGCAATTGTCTTTTGACTCCATCAAATACAACTTAAAACTCTCCAGTCGTTCTCAGCTGGCAAATTCTTTGCTCCAAGCATCTCATACCAGCCACTGTTAGCTTCCTGTGTCCAAACAACTTCTCCTGCAAGGAACAACTTCCTTTTTAGCATTTTTAACCACATTTCCTCTTGATTCCCTTATCCCCACTCTGCAAACACCAGCTTTTCTTTTCACTGGAGCTATTCTTTTCTCAGCTGGAAAAATGTCAGTCCACTAAGGAGAAGACCCCACAAGGGAGGTAAAGGTTCCATTTTAGGAGAGTTTTAAAACTGGTAATTTTTGTCTTTCTGCTTCAAAACTATTTCCTTTTTAAGCCTAAGCTGAACAGAGTGAAAACAAAATTCATGCTCAGCTCATGGAGCTGCAGAGTGGGAGCAACTGTCAAGGGTATTGGAACACATCCCCACCAGAACATTACAAACCACATCATTTTCTTCCTTCTCTTATTTCCCTCCTGCACAAAGCGTGGGTGGTACAGATGCTAAGCCCAGGGACCCCAAAACTGGGAGCACAGAGCAGAAGTGGGACTCCACAGCAACCAGCACAAGAGCCCAGCAATTCACTGATGTGCCCCCAAGTTGCAGTGGGGGCCATGTGGCACCTCAGGCTGAGCATGAAAAGGGACATTTGGGTGAGAGCTGGGACATGCTGACTCCCCAGCTGCTCTGGGAGAGCATTGCTGAGGTAAACAGAGAGAATTTATGGTTTCTTTTCACAATGAAGTCAAACACAATGGATTATTTCTTTCCAAGATCCCCACCAGCTACAAAGCACCAAAGCCCTGTTTCTGAAATCCCCATTTTTCATCTTGGTAGCACATTTTGATACTATAAATATTTCTGGGGGGGCTTGGAGAAAAGCTCAAGGCTTTACATCTAAGCCTCTTCGCTGCTTGTTCTCTCCTTGGCTCTTAAATTTAATACTCCTGTCACAGCAGAAAACTTTCCTCACTGAAGAGAACAGATTCTGTCACTTCTCCTGCAGACACTTTTATGCTTCCTCACAGCCTGCCCTCTAAATCAAGGTAAAAATGTCCCCACAAGGTACCAGCTTGTCTTCCATCAAAACCTCTTTTAAGCTTTACCTCTGCCACAAATGCTGCCAAGCCCTGCTGCCTGGCAGAGCCTGGGGAGGAAGCTGGCTGTGACTGCTGCTGCTATGGAAATGTGCTCCTCAGACCAGTATCTCACTGCCTTACACCTCTGCTGAGCCCCCCACCTTGTCATCCCACTTGCCAGCCCTTGTAATCCTAGGCTGTGATGGCTTGAGGGCAGGGGTGTGTTTGCACTGCTTGGCACAGCACCACAAGGCTGAAGTGTTGATTGAAGTCTTCAGGCATATGTGGTGAATAATAATAATGTCAAACTAGCTGCAGCTGATCACATTGTCCCACCCTGATATATGAGCTATTCATGGAGCAAGCCTCTTATTATTTTCCTTCTAATATAAAGCTCTTGGGAAGTGTCAGAGTGCCCAGATTAAGAAGTGAAGCTTCCCTTTGTTCCCTGAACAGGCCTTGCCTGTCTTGGTAGCAGCAAGCAATTGCCATTTTTCCACATTCCACTCTCCTCACCAATAATTTCAGGAGTAATTTCCTTGCTGGTGTCTGAAATTCCTGCAGTCCCTATCTGTCAGAGCAGGGCTCATCTGAAATCATTCCAGTCTTGAGTTTCAGTGCAGCACTAGGGCTGGGCTCATGTCCAAGTCTGACTTCTCCACATGGCTCCTGGGGAGACCTGCACTGTCAGAACTACTTACTGTTTTTTTTGGATGAGATGCTAAACTGAGGTCAAATCTTTCAGCATCCCTCTGGGAGTTAGGAAGCATTGTGGTTCCAGCCAGGTTTCTGCAGGAATACACTCCTCCTTTTTGAGGAGAGCAGAATTAAGCACTTGCAGACCAGCAGTGTGCATCCCTCTTTATCCTGAGCCTCTGGAGTGCCTCTCATTGTTAGCACTTAGACCTGCAAAGCTGCTTTTCTGCTCTAGGCTTGGTGGAAAAAGAAAGAAATAAAAGCATATGAATATGCTGAAATGTAAGCACTCTGAGAAAGGAAAATAGATTTCCTGCTTTACTAGCAATTGTTCTATTAGTTGGACTGTTGCTACTCACTCAACTGCTTAATTTATTAGAGAAAGTGTCAGATGGATTTGTTCAATGGCTGTAATTAAGCCCAGGCAGTAGTCATGAGACCACTCAAAAAGCCTGCTGCGTGCCATCAGCTGGTGGCCAGTCACCAGTGGCATCCCCCAGGGATCAGTGCTGGGCCCCATCCTCTTTAACATCTTCACTGATGATCTGGGTGAGGGGACTGAGTCAGTCATCAGCAAATTTGCAGATGACACCAAGTTAGGAGCAGATGTTGGTCAGTTAGAGGGCAGAAGGGCTCTGCAGAGGGACCTTGACCAACTGGACAGATGGGCAGAGTCCAATGGGATGGCATTCAACAAGTCCAAGTGCCGAGTGCTGCACTTTGGCCACAGCAACCCCAGGCAGAGCTACAGGCTGGGGTCAGAGTGGCTGAGAGCTGCCAGAGAGGGACCTGGGGGTACTGATCAACAGCTGCCTAAACAAGAGCCAGCAGTGTGCCCAGGTGGCCAAGAAGGCCAATGGCATCCTGGTCTGCATTAGGAATAGTGTGGCCAGCAGGAGCAGGGAACTCATTGTGCCCCTGTACTCTGCATTGGTTAGGCCACACCTTGAGTCCTGTGTCCAGTTCTGGGCCCCTCAGTTTAGGAAGGACATTGAGACTCTTGGATGTGTCCAGAGAAGGGCAACAAGGCTGGGGAGAGGCCTTGAGCACAGCCCTGTGAGGAGAGGCTGAGGGAGCTGGGGTTGTTAACCTGGGGAAGAGGAGGCTCAGGGGAGACCTCATTGCTCTCTACAACTACCTGAAGGGAGGTTGTAGCCAGGAGGGGGTTGGTCTCTTCTCCCAGGCAACCAGCACCAGAACAAGAGGACACAGTCAAAAGGCTGCACCAGGGGAAGTTTAGGCTTGAGGTGAGGAGAAAGTTCTTCACTGAGAGAGTCATTGGTCATTGGAATGTGCTGCCCAGGGTGGTGGTGGAGTCGCCATCCCTTGAGGTGTTCAAGAGGGGATTGGACGTGGCACTTGGTGCCATGAGGTCATGAGGTCTGTGGTGACTTGGTTGGACTTGATGATCTTTGAGGTCTCTTCCTACCTTAGTGATACTGTGATCAACTAACAGCAACCACCCAAACCAGGAGTTTTATGGGCCAGGCCTAGCTCTGAGTGTGGAAGTGCCCTGAAGAGCAAGAGCAAACACTCGGCCGAGCGATCCCCATCCTCGCGCTGCAGAGTGCTGCTGTGCCTGGAAATGAATTCCTTCCAAGAGGGATCTGAAAATTGCCTCTTTCCAAACACAGAAATTAACTGAGACTTCAGCTGTCACCTTCTGTGTGAAAATGGGCTTTGCAAATTGATTATGCCATGAGTCACCTTCTATCTTGACATCAGCCACTGCAGGCTGCTGCAGGCTGTGCTCCTTTTTTTGCTAGCGCTTCTTACCTAGGTGCAAAAGAAACCAGATAGTGTGGGGTGGGCTGCTTCTGAACCAGTGAGTGCTGGCTCTCCCATCTTCTAGTCAGTGTTAAGTTGTAAATGTCACTGGAGATAATGAGGAGGGCATAAAGGGACAGAAATGGCAAGTCCAGAATAAAGAAAATCACAGAATCACAGAATGGTTTGGGTTGGAAGGAGCCTTCAAGACCATCTAGTCCCAAACCCCTGCCACGGGCAGGGACACTTTACACTAGACCAGCTTGCTCAAGGCCCCATCCAACCTGTCTTCTCTTTGCAACCTCTTTCAGTGCCTTACCACCCTCCTGGGGAAGAATTTCTTCCTCATCCCAGGCAACCAGCTCTCTACAACTACCTGAAGGGAAGTTGTAACCAGGAGGGGGTTGGTCTCTTCTCCCAGGCAACCAGCACCAGAACAAGAGGACACAGTCTCAAGCTGCACCAGGGGAAGTTTAGGCAGGATGTTAGGAAGAAGTTCTTCCCAGAAAGAGAAATTGCCCATTGGAATGTGCTGCCCAGGGAGGTGGTGGAGTCACCATCACTGGAGGTGTTTAGGAAGAGACTGGATGGGGTGCTTGGTGCCATGGTTTAGTTGATCAGATGGTGTTGGGTGATAGGTTGGACTCGATGATCTCAAAGGTCTTTTCCAACCTGGTTAATTCTATTCTATTCATGGCTGAATACTTCAGATACACCATCATGGCATCCTGAGGGAAGCAGTGATTCTGTAGTGTGCAGCAAAGCTGCTCTGTAAACAAGCAGCAGCACATGGTGAATGCCAGGTTTGAGCTATATGATTTAAATCTTCTTTGAGTCTACCTGGTTCCCAGACTCAAGAGCAAATTCATGATTATCAAGGTAAAAAACATTGTCTTGATGCCCCAGCCTCACCTGGCCAGACTAATGTTAAAAACTACCTTTGCTGCCCTAGCAGAAAGCAAGCCCTAAGGAAATGTTTGGGTGGTACTCCTGGCACACCAGACTATGTTGGCATTTCCATCTGACACACAGACGTGTCAGCTTAGAGTGGAGCTGTGAGCTGCAGATGCTTTGAAAGGGAGGGATAGAGCAAAAGAGATTCCCCTTCAGAACAGAACCTCTGCTGAATGTCTACTCCAGGTCTAAAAAGGTCTGAGATTCACTAGTCAAGACAATTTCCCAGCTGCACAGACACTGAGGGAGGGAGAGAACATAGTGAGGTGCTCTCAGTCCTTTATCTTTCAAGCTCTGAACAGAAATATTTCTCTTTACCAGCCAAAGTGGGAAATGGGAGTCTCTGGGCATCTTTCCAGAGGGCTCTGAACTGTTGCACTCATGCAGCAAAATTCAACTGGTGCATTCATGTCCTTTTCACCTTGGTGTCTGTACTACATAAAGTACCTGCCCTACCTTGGCTGATCCTGGCCTCTTGTCTATGTACCAAAGTAGGAAGTACCTAAGCAGTAACAACTGAGTTAGAGTCTGACAGATCAGAAGCATCTGCCAGGTGCTATTGGCTCAGGCTTCTTGACAGTCATTGCTGTTAATAGAAGTGTTAAGCTCCACAAAATCATAGACTCACTGAATTGTTTTGGTTGGAAAAGATCCTTAAGATAACCAAGCCACACCTTGCTCTACCACCACCAAGTCTGGTGCTAAATCATGGCCCTCAGCACCACTTGTACCTGGCTTTTAAACACCTCCAGAGGATGGTGATTCAAAGCCACTGCCCTGGGCAGCATGTTCCAGGGCCTGACAACCCTTACAGTGAAGAATTTTTTTCCTAATATCCAACCTAAACCTCCCCTGGGGCAACTTGAGGCCATCTCCTCTCATCCTATTACTTGATACTAGGGAAAAAAAAACCAACCCCCACCTCACTCCAGCCTCTTTTCAGAGAGGTCTCCTCTCAGCCTTCTCTTCTCCAGACTGAACAACCCCAGTTCCCTCAGCTGCTCCTCACCAGATCTGTTCTCCAGACCCTTTGCCAGCTTCATTGCCCTACTCTGGACCTGCTCCAGCACCTCAATGTCTGTCCTGTAGTGAGGGCCCCAAAACTGAACCCAAGGTCAAGGTTTGGCCTCACCAGTGCTGAGTACAGAGGGACAATCACTTCCCCTGCTGGTCTTTCTTACCTGGGCAGTTTCCAGCCACTCTCTCCTAAGCCTGGATTGTCCACAGGGTTGTTGTGACCCAGGTGGAGGACCCTGCACTTGGCCTTGTTGAACCTCATACAGGCCTGTCCAGGTCCATCTGCAGAGCCTTCCTACCCTCAAGTGGGTCAACACTCCCACCCAACTTGGTGTCATCTGCAAACTTACTGAGGGTGCTTTTGAGCCCTTCATCTAGTTAGGTGTCCCCTGTGAAGTGACACCACTGACAAGAAATTTAACCCTTCCTCCCATTTCCAGAAGTCATTCAGGCTGTCATTGAAACAATGGAATAAAATCATCAGTCCTTCATCTGTTCCTGTTTCTATTTCAAGGTGATAAACAGTTGATATCACAGAAGTTCTCATCAGTATTCCTTAGTCAGCATGATTGTTCTGGGCTTGCTGGCATCCCAACAAAGGCAGCCAGGAAGGTTATTTAGGAGCTCAGAGTTAGGATGGATGGAAAGCAGACAACATGCTGCCACCTTTTGGTTACAGCAACGAGAACAGGTATTGTCTGCACAGCCCTCTCCACTGGCAAGGAAAGGACATTTGTGCTTGTCTGCTGTAACACAACCACCTCAAAGAAGAGCTTGCCCAGGGTTGAGGCATTGGAGACATTGAAGATTGGACTTGGTGTTGGCCCTGGACAGCCTGATCTGGTTGGAATTGGCAATGCCCAGTGACAGGACAAGGGGCAATGGGTGGAAGCTGAGTCATAGGAAGTTCCATGGAAACAGGAGGAAAAATGTCTTCACTGTGAGGGTGATGGAACACTGGAACAGGCTGCCCAGGGCAGTTGTGGAGTCTCTCTCCTTGGAGATATTAAAAACCTGCCTGGATGTGTTCCTGTGTGATCTGGTACAGGTGATCCTGCTCTGGCAGGGGGGTTGGATTGGCTGAGCTTTCAAGGTCCCTTCCAGCCCCTACCATTCTGTGATTCTGTGAAATGCTAAGATGACCTCTGAGGGTCCCTTCCAACTCAGTGCAACCTGTGACTCTGTGAAAGTCCATCCAGTGTGTGATGCATCCCTCCGTGTTCTAAACTGTTCCTATGAGCTTAGCTCACACAGTACATGCTTCTTCAGTCTTGTTTGGGCTGATTAATTATCAGTCAATAATATAGGGTTGAGTTCACACCTAAAATTAATGATTTTCATCACTAAAAACTAATGGTTTGCATCTCCCTGCCCATGGCAGAGGGTTTGGAACTAGATGATTCTAGATTCTAGATTCTATGATTCCAAACTGATTTGAGGAAGACTGCTGCAGAAAGAGAAGGTACAAGATCCCATGGATGAGCAGCTGCAAAAAGAAGTTACTGCATGGCAGTACTCCTGTTTGGCTCTTGGTATGGACACACATAGTGAAAGCAGCCTGGCACTTGCATTATTAGGCTCATTAATCAGCATGTTACAACTGCTAACCTTAGCTGCTGGAGCCAGGTTTTCTCTGCTGGCTGACTGCTGAGGGCCTTGAGAGATGTTTTGGTTGCTTGTTTATTCTCTAAGAGAAGAGATGGAAGAGCATCCATCTCAATAAAAGACATGCAAGGTTGTTCTGTTAAAATGTTTGTGCACCCTTCTAGTTTGAGGCAGAGTCTCAAAATTCAACTCTCTCTGTCAGGGATGTGTTTCTCACTGCTCCTGTGAGTGACTGCACACATTTGGGCCTAGTGACAAGCCTTGGGAAGCCTCAGTTAGGTGAAGGCTTCTGGGAGCTTATGAGCTCAAGTCCCTGAATGTTACTCTCAGCTCCCATGTGCCAGAGGATTTGTACATTTGCTGCACATACAGATTCCCTGAATGTGCTGCAGGATTGGGCACAACAGTCCATCAAACACTTCACCTTCTGTTTCTCAGTGCTGCCACTGAGGTCTCAGCCTTTGCCCTTGGCATACAGGTAATGTAAAGGGGGATTACATCTGCCTCTACTGCAGAAGGGACAGGAATTCCCCAGCCACCACCGAAGCAGCATTGATAGGCCTGTAATGCCCTATACCAGTGAGACATTGGTCCTTGAGACCTTCATAGTCTGCAAGATATGGCTCTGGAGTACTTATAGCTGAGGGTCCCTTGGGTGGAAAACTAGGAGAATATACCCTAAGAGTGCCTGGCCACGAAATCACCTTGGAGGACACGGAGGACAGAGAGGACACAGTCTCAAGCTGCACCAGGGGAAGTTTAGGCTGGAGGTGAGGAGAAAGTTCTTCACTGAGAGAGTTGTTAGGCATTGGAATGTGCTGCCCAGGGAGGTGGTAGAGTCACCATCCCTGGAGGTGTTCAAGAGGGGACTGGATGTGGCACATGGTCTAGTCATGAGGTCTGTGGTGACAGGTTGGACTTGATGATCTTTGAGGTCTCTTCCAACCTTGGTGATACTGTGACACTGCTCATGCAACTTGTGCAGGCTGCTCTGTGGTGCATCTCCCACCTGGAGCAGCCTCAGTCACTCAAGCATGAGCAAAGCTGTGCAGCAGACCTGAGCTGGGGCCTTATGCCACACCAGACTGTTGTCACACATGGGTGCTTATGCAAAATGTCCCCTGTCTCAGGAAGGACCTGCAGACCAACGTGCTAACGGTGCCACCCCACACCACCTGCTGAGCCACACTCCACAAAAGCACCCCTGCACCCTGAGGAGTTCCACTTGGGAGAGTATCCAGAGGCCCACAGATATGAGAAAACCACTAAGAATTCTCTTGTTTAGGCACTGACAGTCCCAGCACTCAGCAGCTTCACAGACACTAGCATATAAGGATCAAGAAGCTGAAGAAGAATTACAAGAAGGTAGGCAGAAATTTCGAGGCAAAACAACCCCCACTTCTTCAAGGAGTTTAGCAAGTCCAAGTGCCAGGTGCTGCACTTTGGCTATGGCAATCCCATGCAGAGCTACAGGCTGGGGTCGGAGTGGCTGAGAGCTCCCAAACAGAGAGGGACCTGGGGGTGCTGATTGACAGCTGCCTGAACATGAGCCAGCAGTGTGCCCAGGTGGCCAAGAGGGCCAATGGCATCCTGGCCTGCATTAGGAATAGTGTGGCCAGCAGGAGCAGGGAGGCTATTGTGCCCCTGTACTCTGCATTGGTTAGGCCACACCTTGAGTCCTGTGTCCAGTTCTGGGCCCCTCAGTTTAAAAAGGACACTGAAACACTTGAAGGTGTCCAGAGAAGGGCAACAAGGCTGGGGAGAGGCCTTGAGCACAAGCCCTGTGAGGAGAGGCTGAGGGAGCTGGGATTGTTTAGCCTGGAGAAGAGAAGGCTCAGGGGAGACCTTATTGCCCTCTACAACTACCTGAAAGGTGGCTGATGCTGGGAAGGGGTTGGTCTCTTCTCCCAGGAAACCAGCACCAGAACAAGAGGACACAGTCTCAAGCTGCGCCAGGGGAGGTTTAGACTCAAGGTGAGGAGGAAGTTCTTCACCGAGAGAGTCATTGGTCATTGGAATGGGCTGCCCAGGGAGGTGGTGGAGTCACCGTCCTTGGAGGTGTTCAAGAGGAGATTGGATGTGGCACTTGGTGCCATGGTCTAGTCCTGAGGTCTGTGTTGATAGGTTGGACTCGACGATCCTCGAGGTCTCTTCCCACCTTAGTTACACTGTGACACTGTGATACATCACCCATCAGGAAAAGGAAGAGCAGAACTGACTTCATCTTGCTCTTTTTGAGGAGAGAAGTGGTGCATTGATTTGCCATGCAGTGTCATGCTTAACCTCTCAGGGTGGAAGGTGCTCTGTTACTTTCCACAGGTCAGGACATGCCGTTAGCAGTCTGGGTCAGTGGTAGGAAACACTAAGACATCCTTCCAGAGGTCAATCTGACCACTTTTCCTACCTGTAAATTCCCCTAAGCCCCTTGGCAACCATGATGCCTTCTCCCACTCTCAGCATCCATCTTCCACACACCTCAAAGTTTTTTTTACCCACCTTTCAAGGGTTTTTTAGCCATTTACCCTACATGTTCAGCATCATTACAGACCAAAGCCATGGGTGGGCTACAGGAGAGCTGGGAGGGATGCTTGACAAAGGCATGGAAAGGCAGGATGAGAAGCAATGGCTTTAAACTGCAAGAAACTAGATTTCAATGAGACATGAGGAAGAAATTGCTCCCCAGGAGGGTGGTGAGGCACTGGAACAGGTGGCCCAGAGAAGTTGTGGAGGCTCCAAGCCTGGCAGTGTTTAAAGGCAGGCTAGATGAGTCCATAAGCAAGCTGGTCTAGCAGGAGGATGATGTTTAAGGTCCCTTCCAAGCCAAACCATTCTGTGAATCTATGAATAGATTCCCTTGAACCCCTTATGTGGAAAGCAAGGCCTCTGCCTCTGTCCTATCATCCTAAGCAGAGATGATTTGAGGCACCAGGCATCCACACCTACATGATTTTGAAAGAGCAAGTCTATTTGTGAGCAGCACTTTTCAGGTCCTAGTGGGTTTCTAAACCCCCTAATGGTTTTCAATTTGGCACATTGTTATGTCTGATTAATGATATTTGTACTGCTCCCAGGGATTGTGCTCTTGCTTATTAAGAGGTAATTGAGGAGCTAATTGAGCTCTGCATTCATAGTTGTGTGTTTCACATAACTATTTAAGCTCCTCCTTTTGGTACAGAGACACACTGAAAACATTAAATGCACTAAAAAAAGCTGCAGTGCTTAGAATTCCAGTTACAAATATGAAAGGAGAACTAAAGCTGCAGAAAAGCTCAGTTAGCCACCCTCATGGAAATGTTGGGGTCAGTAGGAGGGGGTATTCTATGGTGATACCCAACCAGCTGCTTTGTCTGCCTTCTTGGGCTGGCCCCTGGCATAGAATAGAATAGAATAGAATAGAATAGAATAGAATAGAATAGAATAGAATAGAATAGAATAGAATAGAATAGAATAGAATAGAATAGAATAGAATACCAGACCAGGTTGGAAGAGACCTTGGAGATCATAGAGTCCAACCTATCACCCAACACCATCTAATCAACTAAACCATGGCACCAAGCAACCCATCCAGCCTCTTCCTAAACACTTCCACTGATAGTGACTCCACCACCTCCCTGGGCAGCACATTCCAATGGCCAATCTCTCTTTCTGTGAAGAACTTCTTCCTAACATCCAGCCTAAACCTCCCCTGGTGCAGCTTGAGACTGTGTCCTCTTGTTCTGGTGCTGGTTGCCTGGGAGAAGAGACCAACCCCCTCTGGCTACAACCTCCCTTCAGGTAGTTGTAGAGAGCAAATAAGGTCTCCCCTGAGTCTCCTCTTCTCCAGGCTAAGCACCTCTAGCTGCCTCAGCCTCTCCTCACAGGGCTGTGCTCCAAACCCCTCCCCAGCTTTGTTGCCCTTCTCTGGACACATTCCAGCAAGTCAACCTCCTTCCTAAACTGAGGGGCCCAGAACTGGACACAGGACTCAAGGTGTGGCCTAACCAGTGCTGAGTACAGGGGCAGAATGACCTCCCTGCTCCTGCTGGCCACACTGTTCCTGATACAGGCCAGGATGCCATTGGCCTTCTTGGCCACCTGGGCACACTGCAGGCTCATGTTTAGCATAGTGGCAGGACTCACTCTCTTAAATAAGTTACAAAATTGATTCAAAGAGATGATTTTTCACCTATGTCTGGAGGGGGTTTGTTTGGGTTTTTGTTGTTTGGTTGGTTTGGGGTTTTTTTGTGTTTGTGTTTTTGCTTGTTTGGTTGGGGTTTTGTTTGGTTTTTGAATACTGTCACAACTGGGCAAATAAATCTAAAGTGTCTCCACCCAGCCTATCTCCAACTCTTCTCAACAATTTGATACTCAACCAACTTTGAGTAATGGAGTGCAACTTAAAGGAGAAAACATCTGCAGGCAGTTATCTCAGCTTCAGGAATCCCCTGAGAAATGAGCACTTTTCTCTTTGCCCTATTAGTCTGACAATCACTTATCCAGATAAACAAAATCAAGGTTATACAATAAATAAAGATTTGCTATATTGGGGCTGTTCAGTCTGCAGAAGAGAAGGGTCTGAGGTGACCTCATTGTGGCCTTCCAGTATCTGAAGGGGGCCTACAGGAAGGCTGGGGAGGGACTTCTCAGGATCTCAGGTAGTGATAGGACTAGGGGGAGATTCAGGCTGGATGTGAGGAGGAGGTTCTTCACCATGAGAGTG
This sequence comes from Melanerpes formicivorus, assembly GCF_026170545.1. Lineage (NCBI taxonomy): Eukaryota > Metazoa > Chordata > Aves > Piciformes > Picidae > Melanerpes > Melanerpes formicivorus. The sequence continues at coordinate 10,488,465 of NW_027142370.1, read as the reverse complement.
GTGAAGCCCTGGAATGGGTTGTCCAGGGAGGTGGTCGAGGCCCCGTCCCTGGGGGTGTTTAAGCCCAGGCTGGATGAGGCTCTGGCCAGGCTGATCTAGTGTGGGGTGTCCCTGCCCATGGCAGGGGGGTTGGAACTGGATGATCCTTGTGGTCCCTTCCAACCCTGACTGATACTATGATACTATGATATTTAAACAGCAATTAAGGTACTAGTAACTAGGCAGGACAAAAGCTTGCTCTGACAGCTAGCTAGCACTTAATCCCCACAGCATCTGCAGGCCCATTCAGTTACCAGCTGATAGGGACAAATTTGCAGGTGATAGGACTGGAGCCAAATTGGCTATGCAAAAAAAGGAAACCCTTCCATTCCAGATCCCCATCACAGAATTGGCTCCCTTTTCAAGTCACACTTCAGATAAGAACACAGAAGTACTTACAGCAGCCCAGATGAGGTGGCCGTGCAGCTCAGCGCTCCGACAACTGATAGCGTCCAAAAATAGATTCCTTGAGGAAAGCAGAGAAGCAAAGAAAACACATTAGCTTCTTCCATCAGAATAAACTCATTTATTTATTTAGACTAAACCAAACCAGGTTGGAAGAGACCTTCAAGATCATCGTGTCCAACCCATCAACCAATCCAACCCACCCAAACAGCTAACCCATGGCACCAAGCACCCCATCAAGTCTCCTCCTGAACACCTCCAATAATGGTGACTCCACCACCTCCTTGGGCAGCCCATTCCAATGGGCAATCACTCTCTCTGTATAGAACTTCTTCCTAACATCCAACCTGAACCTCCCCTGGTGCAGCCTGAGACTGTGTCCTCTTGTTCTGGTGCTGGCTGCCTGGGAGAAGAGATCATCATCTGCCTGCCTACAACCTCCCTTCAGGTAGTTGTAGACAGCAATAAGGTCTCCCCTGACTCTCCTCTTCTCCAGGCTAAGCAGCCCCAGCTCCCTCAGTCTTTCCTCACAGGGCTGTGTTCCAAGCCCCTCACCAACTTTGTTGCCCTTCTCTGGACTCGCTCCAGCAAGTCAACCTCCTTCCTAAACTGAGGAGCCCAGAACTGGACACAGGACTCGAGGTGTGGCCTAACCAGTGCAGTGTACAGGGGCAGAATGACCTCCCTGCTCCTGCTGGCCACACTGTTCCTGATGCAGGCCAGGATGCCATTGGCCCTCTTGGCCGTCTGGGCACACTACAGGCTCATGTTCAGCCTACCATTGACCAGTACCCCCCAGGTCCCTCTCTGCCTGGCTGCTCTCCAGCCACTCTGACCCCAGCCTGTAGCACTGCATGGGGTTGCTGTGGCCAATGTGCAGCACGTGGCACTTGGATGTGTTCAATCTCATGCCCTTGGACTCTGCCCATCTGTCCAGCCTGTCGAGGTCCCTCTGCAGAGCCTCTCTACCCTCCAGCAGATCAACTCCTGCCCCCAGCTTGGTGTTGTCAGCAAATTTACTGATGATGGACTCAATGCCCTCATCCAGATCATCAATAAAGATATTAAAGAGCATGGGGCCCAGCACTGATCCCTGGGGCACACCACTAGTGACTGGCCGCCAGCTGGATGTGGCACCATGCACCACCACTCTCTGGGCTCGGCCATCAGTGTGCACTTTGGCACTGCCTGAGACAGCCAGCCCCCAATCCCACTCAAGAGACATGCAGTCCATGTGACCTGGCAGAGAGAGTGAGGCTGCACACTTGCCACTGGGGAGTTTGTAGAGCATTCCTCAGGCCTGATGCTTAAATCCCACTTGTGCCGCCTCATGGAACCAGCTTTGCTCTCTGTGTGAGTTACTGCTTGAAGACAACCAGCTGTGCAAACCACCACATGTTCTCTGATTTACCTCTGCAGGGGATGGTCACTTTGCTCCTCACCTTTGAGGGTGAGAAGATTGCTGGTTTCCCTTCAGGAGGTCTCTCTGTAATCTCATGGAGCATGCATTTTCAAAAGCAGCAGATAGCAGAAAACAGAATTAAGGGTGAAATATTAAGCCATGCCTCATCAGTAGGTTTGGGGAATTTTGTCACAGTTGTGCCACTTTGGGGTTGGTTTTTGTTGGGATTTTTTTCATTTTTATTTACAGACAACTTCCTCACTGCAAAGTCCATGCCAGCAAGAGCAGGGAGGTCATTCTGCCCCTGTACTCAGTACTGGTTAGGCTGCTTGGTGTTACTGTTGTGACAGAGAAAGGAGAGGCTTTGGGAGAACAGGGTAGGATTTGCTAGGAAACCCCAAGAGCATGGCTTAATAAAAGTAATATATAGAAAGGGACCTGGGGGTACTGGTTGATAGTAGGCTAAACCTGAGCCAGCAGTGTGTCCAGGCAGCCAAGAAGGCCAATGGCATCCTGGCCTGGATCAGGAACAATGTGGCCAGCAGGAGCAGGGAGGTCATTCTGCCCCTGTACTCAGCACTGGTTAGGCCACACCTTGAGTCCTGTGTCTAATTCTGGGCCCCTCAGTTTAGGAAAGATGTTGACTTGCTGGAAGGTGTCCAGAGAAGGGCAACAAAGCTGGGGAGGGGTTTGGAGCACAGCCCTGTGAGGAGAGGCTGAGGGAGCTGGAGTTGCTTAGCCTGGAGAAGAGGAGACTCAGGGGAGACCTCATTGCTCTCTACAACTACCTGAAGGGAGATTGTAGCCAGAGGGGGTTGGTCTCTTCTCCCAGGCAACCAGCACCAGAACAAGAGGACACAGTCTCAAGCTGCACCAGGGGAAGTTCAGGCTGGAGGTGAGGAGAAAGTTCTTCACGGAGAGAGTAATTTGTCATTGGAATGTGCTGCCCAGGGAGGTGGTGGAGTCACCATCCCTGCAGGTGCTCAAAAAGGGACTGGACATGACACTTGAAGCCATGGTTTAGTTAGTCATGAGGTGTTGGGTGACTTGGTTGGACTTGGTCATCTCTGAGGTCTTTTCCAACCTTGTTGATTCTATGATTAAGCAAAATTAGACACAAGTCTCTGAGGGTCTATGTAAGGTACAGGAACATGCATTCTCCCTACTCCAGGTGTAATCCAAAGCTTGCTCTCCTGCCATGAAACAGTTTCAAGGAGCATGATGGAATTTTGCATTAAAGCATGTACCTACATCTTATCATTACTGGTGCCTACTTTAAACAGCTGGATATAACTAATGGAGAGTAAAGCTTATCAGTGTTAATTATACATCTAAACTAATACCATTCCTTTACAACTTAATCTTTTCCTTTAATGCATTTCCAAGTCTGTTTTCAATGTAATCATTTATCCCAGTCTCCTACTCACTTCTCCCCCTCCCCCCTTTCGTGTACAAACTAACAGATAAATAGTTACTTATGGATAAATAATTCTCTCACAACTGTGTACTGAACTAACATGCAGAGACAGAGGTCAGGTAAAATCCTGGATAGAGCAAGTTAGGTGCTAGACAAACTGTCCCTCTCAGCTCCTATTTAGCTGCTCTAAACCATGAGCTGACTGTATACACAAGTTTTGTCTGAAATCACAGTTGAGTGTGCATTGATAGTACCAACAAACTGCAGGCATACAGATTTCAAATGATCATCAAATCCAACTTACCATCCAACACCATCTTATTAACTAAACCATAGCACCAAGCACTCCATCCAGTCTCTTCCTAAACACCTCCAGTGATGGTGACTCCACCACCTCCCTGGGCAGCACATCCCAATGGCCAATCTCTCTTTCTGGGAAGAATTTCCTCCTAACATACACTCAGTATTTTGGCTATTAGTAAAGGTTGGGAACAAGAATAACACTCCACACAAAGCCATAGTGAGGCAATAAAGCACCTCAGCTACAATTGCTCTGCTCTCTTAGAGGAAATGGGGTTGCAAACCTCCCCCTTTACAGGAAGAACATTGCACAGAAAACATTTTCATTCAAAAACCTTGAGGTGAATTTGCACTCCTACAGCTCCTGTGCCTTGATTTCAGTTAGTCAGACACTGAAATGAACTGTTTATGCCACAGTTGAAAAACTCTCAAGTCCTCTGGGATGAAGGCAATTGATTCACTTTTCACATTTAAGTAACAAAGAGCTGAATCACCAGGGAATATGAGTGCATGCACACCAACCAACCCACCCACCCCCGGGTTCTGAGTGCCTGCTGCGAGTGTTGCAGACACTGTGGCAGCCTCCTACACCTCTGAAGTACCCAGCAGTGAAGTCTCTGGGGGAAACGAGGACGACGACAACACTAACCTCGTGTAAAATCCTAGCAGCACCAGGGGCTGCACCACATAGCGCCGCTTAAGCAAGCTGCCTCAGCTGGTTTAGGTGAGACGGCTAAGAACTTGAGGAAATCAGAGGTAGGTGCACCTGGAGGCATTATTAGCGCTAATAAATTCCCCATGGTGATGGGTGGGGTAAAAGGAGGCCTTTTTAATGCAGTCTGAGGAGAGAGTAAAGAGGATGCTAGTAGGGGCTTGGTGTGCCTGTCTGGGACACGGGGGCTGTGAGGGTCGGTTTAGACAAGAGATTTTTGGGGGGTGGGGGGGTGAAATTCTTCCCATTGAGGGTGGTAAGACACTAGGACAGGTTACCCAGAAAGGTTGTGGGTGATCTCCCTGGAAGTGCTCAAAGCCGTGTTGGATGGGACCTTGAGCAAGCTGGGCTAGCGGAAGGTGTCCCTGTCCGTGGCAGAGGGTTGGAACTACATGATCTTGAAGGTCTCTTCCAACTTAAACCGTGCTATAAAGCTACAGAAGCAGAGCTAGCGCTCCGCCGAACGCTGAGGCGGGGAACGGAAGGGCGGGCTGGCAGCGGGGCCCTCAGCGCCTCTCCCGCCTTCAGCGAGTGAGCGGCTTCCGGGCAGGAAGGGGAAAGTGGGAGCCGTCGGCTGGGGGAGACCTGCGTCCGCGTAGGGGAGGGGCAGGCCCCGGCCTGCCACCGAGCTGTGCCGCCTGGCCCTGCCGTGGCTCGACCTCCCGCTTCTGGTTCTCGGCCCTTTTCTGCCCAGGAGAGCCGCGGAGCAATTAGCGTGAATTATACGGAACAACGACTCGGGGTTGATAGAGACGCGCTTATTTGGTGATGTGGCGCCATCTTGCAATACGGAAGAAGAGCCATGGCGGGCGCCATTTTGCTTCTGAACAAGAGATGAGACGAGCCTCGCTATTTTTTCGCCGCGCGGGCGCCGCCATTTTAGGTTACGGCAAAATCTCCACCTTTTGTTAGGCGGCTTCAATAGGGCGCTGCCATTTTGGATGACGAAAGAGACGGCGACCCGCAGGGGTCCTCACCCCCTCCCTTCCTCCCTTTAGGTGTCTTTATAAAATGCCCGTGGAGAATCCCCTCTTTTTTCGCCCCGCTCCCAAGATGGCGTCGATGCGGGAGAGCGACACTGGCCTGTGGCTGCACAACAAACTGGGCTCCACAGACGAGCTGTGGGCGCCGCCGAGCATTGCCTCGCTGCTCACGGCTTCGGTGATCGACAACATCCGCCTCTGTTTCCACGGCCTTTCTTCGGCCGTCAAGCTTAAGCTACTCCTGGGGATGCTGCACCTGCCCCGCCGGGCTGTGGATGAGGTGAGAGCTGGGAGCTTGCGCGGGAAGCTTAACCGAAGCGCGGTGCTCGTGTATGAGGGGGAGAGTTCGGTTTGTGATGGCGTGAGGGTAGAGAGGGAGCAGCGCCGGCACCACCTCCCCCTCCGGCCTTTTCCCGTGGAGTCTGTGGGGAGGGGAGACCCCGCGGCGCGGCCTCACGCTGCCCTGCCCGGGGGAAGCCCAGCAGTGGCTGCTCCTCAAGGGCAGGAGATGCGTGGTGAGGCTGGCCCCCGCCCTCAGCAGCCCTTCTTGGGCGGGCAGAGGGAGGAAAGCCCGGGCCGGCAGAGCGGTCCGCGGAGGCCCAGCTCGGAGGACTGGGTCCAGGGCGCTCAGATTTCCCTTGATAAGGCAGGGAGCGGAAGGGTTGCCGCGCCGCCTCCTCGGGGTATCCCCGGCTCTGGGCTTTCAAAGGCTCGCCTCTGCCTTCCCACGGACCCGTACTCGTTACGGTTTGCGTGCCTTTGGGCAGGAGGGCTGTTCTGAAGCGGTGGTTGGTGTGGGCTTAGGACAGCGAGGGCATCGTTCAGCAGCAGTCCCGTGCGTTAGGCTTCCTTCCCTCTCCTTCCTCGACGCTGGCAGCTGTGTAGGTGTCCCAAGGCGAACATCTCGGCTGTGGGAAGGACAGCAGCAAGTGCTGAAACTTTGGGAATGGAAGATCTGGGGTCTGCACTGAACGCTGCTGTCCCCCACCTTCTTGCAGTCAGGTCTTGCCTGAGGAAAACTGACCTTTTTTTTACCCCCCTCCCCTGCTTCTCCTTGCCGTTGTGGGAACAGCTAGTTCTGTCCTTTGTTGTGCTACCCCCAGCTAATAAGCTGGCTGGCTCGAGTCTGAGCTGGCTCTGCAAGCTTATTCACTTGGCCCTGGACCATAGCTCATCTGCAGCTGGCTTATTCTTACCAGTAGGCAGCTACTGGTCTCTGGGGAAATAGCTGGAGAATGTTTGGGGAAGCTTGGTATTTCTTCAGCCAGGTTTGAGGAATTCCTTTCCTGCTGCTACCACCGTGCATGGTATGGGATCCTGGTAACAATCACTGAGGTAGTGCATAGTTAATCCTCACCTTCTGGGATAGAGTATCCTCAGCTGTGCTTGCAGCAGTCTCTCCCTTGGCTAGGACACAGCTGCTGCTTGGGCTTAATGCACATCTATCCTAGGCAGGGTGTGGGGAGATGGTATGTGACTGGGATTACTGTGTGCTCAGTCTACTTCTAAGCTGAAGCATCACATTGAAGCAATAGTTTAGTGTTTATTGGTGGCTGTCTTGCCACCTGCATCTCTGTGATTGTTCATTGTCATCTGAATTTGGTGTCACTTTGGGGGGGGGAAGTGAAAAATCTTGTTCAGCATGTTTAATCTTTAAAACATAATATTCCTGTTCAGTGCCTGTCCTGTGCACAGGCTGTCAGTCTTGTCTGTGACAAATGCAGCTGTATTTTGGACAGCCAGCCAAGGCCAGAAAGGGGGATGGGAAGCTGTACATAAGCTCCTGTGAACTGAGTATGCAAAATCCTTCTGTAGTAGTGTGAAAAATCCAAGTAGCCTGGAAGAAATTAGTGTTGCATTGTGTAGTGGAAGCTAAGAAATGAGTGATGTGCTTAGATAGAAGAGAGCTTTTAAAAAGCCTAGGGCCCTTCATAAATGATGCTTATGCCCACCCAAGGCAGCCAGAATAATTTGTGGAGATGCTGGAAGAGCATTTGCTGGGTGGGTACAAACTTTTAAAGCAGATTCCAAGGAAGGTTGTAGCCAGCAGCTTGGGCTGTGCTGATGTGGCTGTGGAGATGAAGTGTATCAAGGACGAGCAAGTCAGTTGCATTGTGGCCTGAAAGTGATCAGTTGTATGCCAGATACAAACCAGCTCTTGTTACTGCTGTTAAAAACCCAAACTGTGGGGTTTTTCACTTCTTTGGCAGAATTTGTGCATTCAGTTAGACTCCCATTTTTCATTGCACAGCAAGCAGAGCTGATTGAGGTCTGGGGATTTACCATAATTTCATGGGTTTTTTTCCATTGCAGAGTACCTCTAACATTATTTCATGTGATTGATATTTTTTTCCTTTGGAGAGGAAGGGTTTAAAAACCTGCCAATGAAAACCTTATGAGGCAGAAACCCTTAACATTGCTAGCAGGTCTGCTAGTACCATCACAGACTTCCTTCTATAGAGGGTAAAAATAGCTGCTGTAAGCAGATTGCTGGCAGATGTTGTTGTTTTCTAATGGGATGCTCATCATTTGTGGTGAGTTTACTGAAGTGGGTTGAATTTGTGAAGATTTATGTAACTTGCTGTCAAGATTTTGGCTATTTTAACTGGCAGTGGGTACCTTATATGCATATATATATATGTGTCCAGCATGTGTGCTTTGTGCCCCTCTACAGTACCCTCAGTGGATTGTGGAGTGTCTTTGTGCTTGTAGAAATCCACAAGTAACCTATACTGGCAGCTTGAAAATGACTGACTTGCCTAAAAAGGGTTAAACCCAACTGTGAAGGGACTTCCTTAGTCACTTTGGAAAGGCTTCTCTTTTCCATGCCACATGCCAGTCTGTATTGATTGCTTGTGAGAAGCACTGAGCTGGCATTGGGGAACTTAGTAGTATTAGAAAATAGATTGCAGCAGCTCTGTAAAGCTCTGGAATTCTCAGTAGCAGATGCAGGAGATGTTAGTTTTGGTACTGTAATGATATTCCCCTCTCTAGATAACATTTGACTTAGTTATTTCCTCTTGAATATTTCCCCCACCCCATCTCTTTTTTGTATATTAGCAGTTTCACTGAGATGCAGAACCACATGGGAGCAGACATCTAGTAAAAAGTTATGGAGGAATCAAGACAACTGTGGTAGTGTTTGGTTTAGAGTGGAATTTGCTGCTGGTCCCCTCAATCTCTGTGAAAGCTTCAGTCTAGACAAGTGAAGGAAGCTTCAATGAGCTCTCTTGAAAGCTCAGCCCTTTACTTAAGTGGGTTTTGTCTCAAATGTAATAGCCTTCAATTTTCATCATGTTTTCATTCAACACTAGAACCATATATCTCTAAGTGACTTAATCCTCATAATACTTGTGTGGGCTAGGTAATAAAGCTAATTTTTTATCATGCTGTGAACCAAATTGCTGCTCATTTGTTCTTGCTGACTAATGAGAGTAATTGGCTCCCACTTTCCTTTGGAAGGTTCCATAGGCAGTTATCAGGAATAGCCTTTTCTGCTGTGATTCTTTGGGCAGAAGTTGCTGGTTCTTCAATCTCCCAGCCCCCCAGCTTGTCACCTGCTAAATCCTTTCTGGATAATTGTGCCTGCTTGAAATGATGCTCAGTGTTGTGCTGACCAGCTTCAATTATGAGTTAGGCAGAGCAGTTTGTAGAATTCTAGAATGGTTTGGGTTGGAAGGAACCTTAAAGATCATCCAGTTCCAACTCTCCTGCCATGGGCAGGGACACCTACCAGCCCAGCTGGCTCAAGGCCCCATCCAGCCTGCCTTTGGTCACTGCCAAGCCTGAAGCCTCCACATTTTCTATGGACAACCTCTTCCAGTGCCTCCCCACCCTCATGGCAGAAAGCTTCCCTCTCATGTCTCATCTCAATCCAGCTTCTTCTAGTTTGAAGCCATTACCCCTCATCCATCCTTTCCACCTCTCCTTTAGCCCACTTCAAATCCTGGAAGGCTGCTTTAAGAGCTGTCTCCTAGAGCCTTCTCTTCTTCAGGGTGACCAACCCCAGCTCCCTCAGCCTGTCCTCATAGCAGAGCTGCACATCTTCATGGTCCCCTCTGGACTTGCTCTAACAGCTCTGTGTCCTTGTTCTGGGCTCTCCACATTTGAGCACAGGACTTCAGGCAGTGTCTCAGCAGAAGGGCAGAATCCTCTTCCTCAAGATGATTAAGTTACACCTGTTGATTTATTTATTTGTTGTTGTAGTCCTGTTCACCTGATTCACAGTGACAATTCCAAATTCCCTTTGTGCCAACATTTCTTTGTTCAGGGTTAGGCTGTGAATGTTCCAACCAAGTCTGGAATGAGGATGGTGTGCTTCTGAGCCTTATGAATTGTCTGAAGGGGAAAATCCCCATCCCAGCAGAGCCTGTCAAAGTAGCTACGTGAGTGTGAAAGTCAGGCCTGATTCTTCTTGCTGCTGTGAATCAGGAGTCCCTGCAAGTGGGAGTTGCAGTGCAGAGGAGTAGGGGGCCTTTCCCCCTGTGCTGAGAGCAGGCAGGCTGCTGAGCATCTCTGGCCTGCACGTAATTATTCTGTGCTGTGACAGTGTATATTCTATTCTGCTCCTGGCTGCTCCTACTTTTTTTCATGATTAAAATACAAAACATGCACAGAAGTGATACTTGATCCACCCTAGTGTTGTATCCCATAAATATTCATACAGTGCTTTCCATCCAGTGCTTTTAGCTTAATGAAAATGCTCTATGATATTACAGATACCTACTCAATAGCTTGTTCTCTGCGGCCCCTCAGAGTTAAACTTGACTGGCTTTTAGCCAACTGTTGATGGAAAGGTCTAAAGGGATAGGCAAGTATTAATTTGCTTTATATTATGCCTAAATTAATGGGAATCCTGTGCAAGAAGTCATCTTGGAAATATCACTGTGTTTTTTCTAGTGGCATTTCCTTTCTACCCATTCCCACGGTGCTGTTTGGGTATTCTTCCTGCACAGCCATCATTCATCTCCCTTTGCCTCTGCTCCCAGACTTGTTTCCATCCTGCCTGATCTTTCCTTGTTAGGTGTTTTCAGTCATGCCTGATGGTTTGTGTGTTTTTTTTTTCTTCATTGTGTGCCAGCAGGCTGAGAAAAATCCTTAAGATCCTGAAGTTTTAGATGAGAGAAATGCCAGAGCATGTTGCATCAGATCTTGACATTCATGCTTAACAAGATGCTGATGGGACTCTTTGTGACCCAGTGTTACAATCTTAGACAATTAAGAGCTTGAGATGATGGCTGTGCCCTGTAAAGTAACAGGGGGAAAATCAAACACCCTGTAACTGGGATTCTGTTACTTTGGGTTGCATCTTGTGCATTCTAAACCCACAGATGATGTTTTTCCAGCAGCAAGCTGGAAACACACTTAAATTGCCATTTAAAGACATTGGGAGGAAACTCTTCCCCATGAGGGTGGTGAGGTGCTAGAACAGGTCATCCAGAGGAGCTGTGGAGGCTCCAAGCCTGGCAGTGTGTCCAAAGGCAGGTTGGATGAAGCCTTGAGCAAGTTGGGCAGGGAGCTTGGATTTAGGTGATCTTGGAGGTTCCTTCCAACCTAAACTGTTGGACAGTTGGAACTGTTGGAATCCTAGAACATTAAACTGTTCTAGGATTCTATGAAATGCAGCATGAAGGTGAAGAATCATCTCTTGCTTGTCTTCCTGTGTTCAGAAACAGAGGCTTTAAGCTCTGTATGCCATAATGGGTTGTGAAGAATCAAAATTCAAGTCTTTGCTTGCACTTGTAAGTGTTTAACTGTTAATAGCATCCAGATACAGTATGTCTAAACAGGCAGTGTTACTGTTCTGTCTTGTGGCTTGATAGACACACTGTAATTCTGGAAGGGCTTCATTCTCTGCAGCTTTAATGTTTACCTGAAAGTTTACTTAGGGGAAAAAAAAGGAAGTGTTCAGTCTTTATTTGGGTGTTTTAAGCTTACCTGTAAATGCAGTAAGGCAAGTAATTGAAGAGATTCACTCTAAACCCCTGGCCTTAGTCACCTTAACTTTTATTTCTTTGATAGGGCCAACAGGCATGCTCAGGAATTAAAATTACTGTGATCATGACATATTTTAATTAATCTTGTACATTATTTCCCCATTTCCAAGGTAGATCCTTACAGAAAGATAGCTTTTTCTGACTGTAGAAACTTTGGCTAGATGACAGAATCATGTTGCTGGCATTTCAGAGGGCTGGGTCTGCTTCTGTAACACGTGGGTTTTGTCAGACAGTACAGTTTTGATTAGCATGACTTGCTTGTTATGGCCCAAGCTGAAGTACACTTGGGAGGAGTTGGTTTCTGTTGATGTGATGCAGATGTAGTCTGTTGTCCAGAAAGGGGCACAGCTTCTTTTAGATCCCTGTGGTAAATAACTTGTATTCATAGTATCATTCAGGGTTGGAAGGGACCACAAAGATCATCTAGTTCCAACCTTCCTCCCATGGGCAGGGACACCCCACACTAGATCAGGCTGGCCAGAGCCTCAGCCAGCCTGGTCTTGTATATTCTTCCTGAATGCCAGGTGTGGGTAGACTGGGAGCACAAGTGTAAAAGAGTATGAGGAGACAATGACTTATGGATGTGGTCTTTAATTGTAGCAGAAATGTTCATTGCTAAACAAAGCTTCCAGCTGCCAGAAGCTGGAAACAAACCTGGCTTGGATTGATTGAAAGCAATGTGTGTGTGTAGGGGGGGAATCCTATCTTGGCTCTTTCTTTACTTAGTTGAGTTAATGTGTAACTGTGGTGAAGCAATCTCCCTCTTCCCCTCCCCAGTAGTGAAACATTGTGCATGTTTATGCTAGTGTCTCTTTTAAAGTAAAATAAGAACACCTGTGACCTGCTTCAAACTGTTTCCAATTGGCTGATTTTCTTTCTCTTTTTTTGGTAGATGAAAGGGGCACTGACTGAAATTATCCAGCTCGCTACCTTGGATTCAGACCCCTGGGTCTTAATGGTAGCTGATATTTTAAAATCCTTTCCAGATACTGGCTCCCTTAACCTTGATCTTGAAGAGCAGAATCCCAATGTTCAAGATATTTTAGGAGAGCTTAGAGAAAAAGGTAAGCCTTTGGTGTTGGGGGGGAGGAGGGGGAATTGCCAAAGTGTGGTGCCTTGTTTCAGAAATAGCTTCTTGTTGCCCAGGCAGTTCTGCTCTCTTATTGGTATCAGGACAAGCAGTATGTCTTGTCTCTTAACAGTTCATGACCTGACATGCTACTGGCTTGGGACCTGTGATCTTTGAGGAATGCTAACTTCTTAAGTGATCTTTTCACACATCATCAGAACTTAAATGTCAGGTGAAGTTAACCCTGAGTGTGTGTTGAAGGGCAGCACCTAAGTGAATGTGGGTTTGCTAGTGGCTGGGCTGTATGTGCACTGGTGGCTGAGAACTGACTTGATGGTCAGTTCAGAGGTCTCAGGTTGCTTTGTTTGGGATGTGTAGTACCAGAGAAGGCAGTAAGGCTGATTCTGCAGTGCTTGTGTGGGAGCACCACCATTCTCTTGGGCAGGTGGGGTGCATCTCTGCTGGGTGTCCTCCTTTAGGTAATGAACTATAGAATTGTTTAGGCTGGAAAAGGCCGTTAAGATTGAGTTCAACTGTGTACCATCACTACCAAGTCTACTGCTAAACCACATCCTCAGCACCACATCTGTTACTTTTAAATATCTCCAGGAATGTGACTCAGCCACCTCCCTAGGGAGTCTCTTCCAAGGCTTGACAACACTTTCAGTGAAAACACTTTTCCCCTAATATCCAACTTAAGCCGTCCTTGGCACAATTTGAAGCCATTTCCTCTGTTCCTATCACTTGCCATGTGGGAGAAGAGGGCAACCCCACCTTGCTTCTCATGGTGGAGCCTCACCAGTGCTACAATCACTTCTGTGACCCTGCTGGCCATGCTGTTGCTGATCTGGGCCAGGATGCTGTTGGCCTTCTTGGCCACCTGGGCACACACTGGCTCCTTTAGCTGGCTGTTGACCAGCACTCCCAGGTCTTTTTCTGGAGGAAATGAGGTGTTGAGGGGGAGGCTGATAGCAAGAGTTATGCTGCTGCTGTCCGTTAGCTGGGGATTGCCTGGCAGCTGAATATATTGGCTCAGGCACTTGCACAGTTGCTGCTTTCAAACACTGGAGTAAATGGTGATGCAAATCCACTCTTACTTCAGTGGATTTGATTTACCACAGTGCCTAGAAAAAGCCCTTGGGCAACAAGGGACAGGCATGGTCTTGGAGCTGGAATTGCAGCAGACCAATAAGGAAGCAAGTTGGAAGCAGAAGTCTTTATAGTGAGAAGACAAAACAAGTGATGATTTGTTTTGATTTGGACTTTTTTGGAGTACTTCTCCATTTTAAGTAATTTTTAAGGAATCTGAGAATTTGATAATTCTTTCCTTTTCTTCCTGACAACAGCAGCATGTTTAAGATGCCCATAATTTGGCTAGGTGTATCTAACATGGCAGCTGTTATGAACATCCTAATAACTGGTTATATGCTGAGTGATAATTACAACTAAGTTACTCAGTGTGCAAAGGAGGAATCTAAAACTTACCCCTGGCTGTACAGTCCAGTTGTAAAATGCTGTGTAATTAGCTGCCAAAGAGGTGCTAACACCCCTGTGTACTGTGTTAACTCTTCATGCAGTAAGTGAATGTGAAACCTCAGCTATGTTGCCGTTGGAATGCCAATATTTAAACAAAAATGCCTTGACAACACTGGCTGGGCCACTCACTCCCCCAGTGAAGCACTTCCAGCTGAAGAGGAAACCTAAAAGTGCCACTCTGAGAGCTGAACTCTTGCAGAAGTGTAAGTACTGTTACAACTGGTTGATAAGATTAAATAGGTGTTTTCTTCTCACCATTTGTTTTACAGGCTTTATCCCCATCCTAGAGGCTTACATTAAAATTTTCTGTTAGTCCTCTGATTTTATTGTTTCTTTTCCTTTGATGGACTGATAACCTGTGGAAGGACAGGTCTCCAAGTCATTCCAGCCATGATGACTTCAAAATGCTCATGTTGATTTAAAGGCTCTTCAGATTTCAAAGCCTACAAAAAGTTGTAGCCTCTTTTAAGCATAGATGCATCCTCTCATGGGCTTAACAGTCTCTTGTGAAGAACCAAAGGGCAGCTTTGGTTCAAGCTCCTGAAACAAAACTGATAGGAGAAACCTGGTTTTATTTTACAACGTTTTTGCACCAGGGAGCAAGAGCTGCCAGTTGTTTCCTGTGCTCAGGATGGCTTTATGGACCCATGAGAGCTTCTGCTAACAGAAGGCAGCATCCGTGTGCATGTGTAGCTATTGGTAGCCACCTGAATGAAGTGATCTGGAGCTAGTTTTGCCGTACCTGCTGTTCTGGTGCAGCAGCTTGCTGCTTTGTCTGTTGTCACTTGAGCAGCTGCTCTGATTAGATGCAAGATTTGGAACCTTTGGTGGTGGTAAAAAGAGCTTTAAGTACTTCAATCTTTGAGTAAGTTGTCTGCTCTGATAACTTCTGCTAGCTCAGACCATCTTGTCAGTTGCATAGTTACTGTTTTTGCACTTTCTCCAAATATTGCTTGCCTTGGGTTTAATGAAAACAAATCTTTATGTATTAATTACTCTTTTTTTTTTTAGAAGCAGTGTATTGTATTTTCTAAGCACAGGTTCTGTAATAACTAAACTCCTTTTTTTCCCCCCCCTTTTCAGCAACAGAAACTGCACAGCAGCTCAAGAAGACTGCAGGAGTGCCTTTCCATGCCAAAGGCAGGGGACTAGTCAAGAAGATAGATACAACAAGTATGGCTCACCTTCTTCACTCCTGGGAAGAAAATCTCATCAACAGCCTTGATGAGGAATACAATGGCTGTCTAGTTTTTCCACTAAAACTCAATTCTTTTTGAAGCAAAAGGTTTCTGCCTCTCTCTCCTGATATGTAAATGTTTCTGACATGTCAGAAGAAGAGTGTGGGTTTTGTCTTAAATGGCAAGCATGGCTGCTCTGCCTCAAAGCTGTACACAGCTAGAGCTGCTGTAGGCTTTGGTAAGAAATAATTTGCATCACTCCAGGAATAACTCCTGACTAAGCCATGTTGCTCCAAAAGGGAGCAGAGCAGATCACAGCAGTCTGCTGTGCTTTCTAAAATGCTGTGAGGTAGCCTGAAAATATCTTGTTTATGTAGTTGTGTGGAGGAAGAAGAGGGGGACAGTGTGCTCTCTGCAGCCAAGGCTGTATAGTGCCTTATGTTAAATGGGTGCAACAAAGATGTCTAATTGCTCTTCAGCCCTGTGTTAACAGGTTTCAGCTGTTTGAAGCTTCTGAAATGCTTGAGTTGTCCAAGTTAGCTTTTGACTAGGAGGAAGAGTGGGGTCAAAGTTGATTAACTTGAAATCACTGCACAGGCATGACATTTCTGGGCACCAATACAATGCTGAGGTGTAAAACCTGGGTGAGTTCTTGGTGTCTGGAAGCTATGAAGCACTTTGGGCTGATGTTATTAAAGATGTGGTTTTGAGCACTGAAGCTGTGCCATGTGTTCATGAAGGAAATGTACAGCAGGAGTGTAGCTGTAATGTGAACTAAAAATTGGCCCAGAATAGAAGCTGACCATTAGTTCTTGGCATTATTTTTAGCCTTTGAACTAATAAAGTGGGTTTTGGACTTTGCCTCTAGAAATGCAGGTTGTGGGACCCACTGGGATTTACTCTGCTGAAATGTGATTGCATTGGTCAGAGAGGGTTGTCTTATGGGGAACATTTTTCAGTGCAGCATAAAATCCTAGAAAGGTTTGGGTTGGAAGGGACCTCCAAGATCTATTTCCAACCCCCCTGCCGCAGGCAGGGACACCTCCTACTAGAGCAGCTTGCTCAAGGCCTCATCCAACCAGGCCTTGAACCTTGCCAGGCTTGGAGTCTCCACAACTTCTCTGTGCAAGCTGTTTGAGTTCATCACTACCCTCTGGAGGGAGAACTTCTGAGCCTCTCATTTAAATCTTCAAATTGTATCTGTCAGGAAGTTCAGTGACCTGATAGGTATAGATACATATGTATGTCCCCCTGATTTAGCAGTTGATGGAAGAATGCTGTTTTCAGCACTTGGATTAAGCATGAGGTGGAAGGGTAACAGTGTAAAGTTGGGAAACAGCTTCTCTGTGTCTGCTGAGAACTGAGGCGGCAGGTTTTATCTGCTGTATAGGCCCAAATTTGGTCCTGCTCCTTGTGCAGACCCCAGAGTTTCAAGCCCTGATAGATAGAGGTGGTGAGTCCTTAGCTCTGCAGAAGCTTGGCTAAGTCTGATTAAATAGTTTCCCCAAGTAACTCAATGTTGCCAGAGTGGCTCTTTGAACTTGAAGGATTGCATTCAGTGTATTACAGGCAGTTCCAAGTTAGAAACTCCTGGAGTTAAAGGGGAACTGGGGTGAGTGTGAAGCTGAAGAACTCCTCACTAATATTTAATTGCTTACAAAAGACAAATATCACAGCTGTTGCCTTTTCTGATCTTCCCTAAGCACCACTCAAAGGAATACCAAAACAAGCTCCCTTCAGGAGTACTTCAGCACCAAGTGTGTTCAGTCCTTCTGGAAACAGAACTCCTATTCCTCCCTCAAGAACAACTCTGCGCAAAGAAAGAGGAGTCAAGGTAGCTTCACCCTTCCTTACTCTCTTTTTCTTGCTGCTCAGTTCCTCTCCCTGATCTAAAGGGAGTTTCTGATGATGGTTTGAATAAACTATCAATATATTAAAGAGGGGGAAAAATAAACCTGAGGGCAATACTTTGAGGCCAACTACATTAAGCTTGAAAATGATTCTGGAATCATTTTAGCTGGAAAAGAGCTTGCTGAGGGTGCCCTCAACCCCCTTGTTCAGACCACTGATCATCATTAAATTGTTTATTGATTTGGTTGTTTTAGCTTCTAGACATCTCTGAGCTGGATATGGTTGGTGCTGGCCGTGAAGCAAAGAGAAGAAGAAAGACTTTAGGTTGGTAGTGCATGCTGCCTACAAAGGCTATTCACTTACCTGCAGCTAGGAGCTGGATTTGGAGCCCCATCTTATTTCTTCATTTATTGAAACTCCTCATCAGCTAAACTTTTAAAAGGGTTAAAAGGTGGGGGAGGAGGTAATGGTGTGGAAAAACCCAGCCCCAAATTGCTTTAAGGGAGGATTTTTAATTGGTCTGGTTTAGTTTTCATTGTTCCTGCTGTGTGTGGGTTATAATTCAATTCAGATTGCATGAAAAGGTGGCACTAAGCAGCTGTGCTTTGGACAGCATGTAGGTGGGGTGGTTTCAGGACTGGAATTGTTCTGAGATGTTTTGGTAGCCTTATTTCTGCTGGCTCTGTGGCCAAGTAAAATTAATTGAAACTAAGGTTGGGGGGTTAAAAAAAAACCATATAGTGCTCTCAGATTGTGGCTGACAGACTGCTCTGGAGTGAGTGCAGTGCTCCACTTCAGCATATCAGGTTATTTGCCTCAAAACAACCTTTTTGTCACCAAAAGTACCATCACAGAACAAAATTGTAACTGCAGCTGGATTTTGATGCTCTCTAATATCACAAAGTTAGTCAGTTCTGCTTAACTGACTCAGTTACTGTAGCTTGGTGGATATGCACTGAGGGTCAGTTGATATTGGGGTGGATAATAAAACTGTGTATGAAGATAGAGTGCACCTACCAGCATGCCCCTCTTAAAGCTTGCTGTAGCAGGCTGGGAACTGCAGTTTTATAATCTCTGTTTGAAATTCTATTCAAGTCAGTATTTCAGAAGACTTCCTTGAGCTGACTTCTGTTTTCATGCAATAGATACAGAAGTTGTGGAAAAGCAAGCCAAAGAAGAAACAGTAGTAGAAAACGCTACCCCAGATTATGCTGCTGGCCTCGTGTCTACACAGGTAAAGCCACCCAACCCCCACCCCACCCTCACAAATACCACACTGTGTGCAAGGCTGTCTCCAGTTGAATAGCACCTGTGGCATTTTCATTGGCTTGTTCCTGGATGACCTCTGTCATGAGGGACAGGCTTCAGTGATGCCCTTACAGTGCAGGGCAAACTGCTGGACTCTTCCAGATGAAAAACTGTGTGCTTCTGTGACTCTCTGCAGAAGTACCTTCTCCATAAAGTATTTTCTCTTGGCTCAGACTGTGCCTTTGGAGGCAGTTTTTTATCTGAATTGGGAAAAATGAAGGCTGCTTTTATTGTCCCAGGGTAATACTAATGTCTGAAGCTTGTATTGGGAGTTAGAGTTGAACTGGTGAAGCTGCCTCACAGGGGAGTCCATCATTCAGTTCCAAAAGGAATACCATATCAGAAGTAATGTTGAAACTGTTTAAAATGCAGCAGCAGCACAGGAATCCATGCAGGTGTTTCTGCTCTGTTCCAGAAACTTGGCCCCTTGAACAATGAGCCTGCACTACCTTCTACAAGCTACTTACCTGCAACCCCCAGCGTGGTGCCATCTTCCTCCTATATCCCCAGCTCTGAAACACAGCCAGGTAAAAACTTTTCTTTTTGCTTTGGGACATACCTCCAACTCTCTGCAGTTCTTCTAACTACTCAACTGTCCCTCAACTCAGGTGCAGTGTAACTGTAGCAATAGAAAAATCCATTGCAGGACCCAGCCTCAGGGTTTGGGGTAGCCAGATGTGTTATTTAACCTGATTATAGGATCCTAGAATGGTTTGGGTTGGAAGATATCTTCAAGATCATCTAGCTGCATCCCCCTGCCATGGGAAGTGACACCTTCTGCTAGAGCAGCTTGCTCAAGGCCTCATCCAACCTGGCCTTGACCACTGCCAGGCTTGGAGCCTCCACAGGTTCTTTGGGCAACCTGTTCAGTGCCTCACCGCTCTCCTGAGGAAGAATTTCTTCCTCATGTCTCACCTCAATCCAGCCTCTTCCAGTTTGAAGCCATTACCCCTAATCCTGTCACTCCACACCTTTGTACAAAGTCCCTCTCTAACCCTACTGTAGCTTACTTCAGATCCTGTTAAGGTATTAGAAAACAAAGCTTTTTGTTTTTAAGCCTTAAGCTTGCTGGTTAAGTCAAAGCAATTTGGTTTTTCCTTACTCAGTAACAGAAGATGAGCCAGCAGCAATGCACCTGATGTTCCATACACAAATTCATCTGCATGCACTTGCAAAACACTGGCTTCCAGGAGTCAGCTACATTTCTGGAGACAAGTACATATTAGCTTTCACATAGGCTGGGATCAAGCCATCCTTTTCCCTTTTATCTTGTTCTAACAGTCTGATAGATAATAACTGAGCTCCTGCGTGTTTTGACAAGTGCTGCATTGTTTTCAATTCCAGCAAATTGCCTGCAGTGAAACCCAGCATTTGTGAAAAAATCCTTTATTCATAGTAGTATCAGTCAGGGTTGGAAGGGACCACAAGGATCATCTAGTTCCAACCCCCCTGCCATGGGCAGGGACATCCCACACTAGAGCAGCCTGGCCAGAGCCTCATCCAGCCTGGGCTTAAACACCTCCAGGGATGGGGCCTTGACCACCTCCCTGGACAACCCATTCCAGGGCTTCACCACTCTCATGGGGAAGAACTTCCTCCTCACATCTAGCCTGAATCTCCCCACCTCCAGCTTCATTCCATTCCCCCTAGTCCTATCACTACCTGAGATCCTGAGAAGTCCTTCCCCAGCCTTCCTGTAGGCCCCCTTCAGATACTGGAAGGCCACAATTAGGTCACCTTGGAGCCTTCTCTTCTGCAGACTGAACAGCCCCAACTCCTTCAGTCTGTCCTTGTAGGAGAGGTGCTCCAGCCCTCTGATCATCCTCGTGGCTCTTCTCTGGACACCTTCCAGCACCTCCACATCCCTCTTGTAATAGGGGCTCCAGAACTGGAGGCAGTACTCCAGGTGGGGTCTCACCAGGGCTGAGTAGAGGGGGAGGATCACCTCCCTCGACCTGCTGGCCACACTTCTCCTGATGCAGCCCAGGATCTGATTGGCTTTGCGGGCTGCAAGTGCACACTGAGAGCTCCTGTTGAGCTTTTTGTCCACCAGCACCCCCAAGTCTCTCTCCTCAGGGCTCCTTTCCAGCCAGTCACTGCCCAGCCTGTATTTGTGCCTGGGATTGCCTCCACCCAGCTGCAGGACCCTGCATTTGCTCTTATTGAACTTCATGAGGTTGGCTTGTGCCCACCTCTCCAGCCTGTCAAGGTCCCTCTGGTTGGCCTCCCTTCCCTCCAGCTGTCTGCTGCACCACACAGCTTGGTGTCATCAGCAAACTTGCTGAGGGTGCACTCAATGCCACTGTCCATGTCCCCCACAAAGATGTTGAACAAGACAGGTCCCAGGACTGATCCCTGAGGGACTCCACTTGTCACTGGCCTCCACTGGGACATGGAGCCATTGACAGCCACTCTTTGGGTGCGGCCATCAAGCCAGTTCCTTATCCATCTAGTGGTCCACCAATCAAACCCATGTGTCACCAGTTTGGAGACCAGGATGTGGTGTGGGACAGTGCTGAAGGCTTTGCTCAGGTCCAGGTAAACGACATCAGTTGCTCGCCCCTCAGCTATTAATTTTGTCACCTGCTCATAGAAGGAAACCAGGTTGGTCAGGCAGGAGTTGCCCTTGGCACACTTTATTTTACCACACTGGGGTTTGCTGTTCTTTCTCTGCTGCAACTCAGGGCTTAAAAGGGATTGTGTCAGTTTGCACTACCAGATGTGCCCAACCAGGCTTCATCACCAGACCTTGCAGTTAGCTGCAGTCAAGGTTTCAGTTGAGTGCACTATTTTGACTCCTGCTTGCTGCAGCTGGGTGCTGCAGTGTTTGTCCTGGTGAACTGTCATGTTGGTCACTGTACCAAAACACACATGCAAAACCTGATCAGTCAGCCCTGAAGGAGTTCAGAATCTAGCTGGAGATCCATGCAAATTTTTCTCTGGCAGAAAATTGGCATCTCCAAGAAGGCTTGCAGCCAAGAGCACATCACTGTTGTCAGCAGCTAGTATCATTTTCCAGAGCCTTGGTGTTGTATGCAGCAGCAGGGAAAGCCTAGTTTAAAGTTCTGTCTTCTCCCTTTTCTGTCTTTTTGGTGCATGGGGAGTCAGTTTTATATTCCTTGTCTATAATACAAACTGTTTCCTTGATGGAAGATGCACACAAGGTGTCTAGTGGTCATGGAGGTGCTGAGTAGAAGGTTGGGTTTGATGATCTTGGAGGTCTTTTCCAACCTTAGGATTCTGTGATCCACAGATCTGGCCTGGTGTAATCTGAGGTGGTAATTAAGAATTCTTACTTTATGCAAGTCAGTTATTCTGACATGAGGAAACCAGGAATAAACCTGAAGAGGTCTGTATGAAGTTGGGTTAACTAATTGATCCTCTCAAGTGTGCATTGCCCTGTTCCATATCTTGCTGGATAACAGCTATACTGCTGTCTCTGTGCCTAGCTGGGGAGTGGTAGACATTTCAGTCTCTAAAATCTGACCTGAGAGGCACCAGTGTAGTTCAGGTCTGTATCTGCCTCAGTCTGCTGTGAACACAACATGAAACCTTTGCTTAAACCTCAGGAGAGGCATGAAAGGTGTTTAAGCAGCTGTGCCTAAGAGCTGCACAAGAATGGAAGTGGCCTCAGTGTGCACTGGGTAATTGCTGCTGTCCAGACAGGTGTAACTTAGGAAATCACAGTAGCTGGATCCTGTCTGTAACCTCTACCTTGCAGCTAGGTTTGGGATGGCAGCTCTCTTAAGTACAGGTGAATGAGTCAACTTTGAGTCAGGACTTGTCAACCCTCAGGTCTTAACCCTCTCAGCAGTTAGTGTCTGAGTGAATTGTGGAGACTACATCTAATGCTGTCAGCTGGTTAAGCATTTGTGTATGTTCAGTATTTGTTACTGGCTGAGACTTCATTTCCATTTTCCTTGGAAGCTGGGCTGCATTGGGTAAAAAATGATGAATATTTTTATGGCTTTGGCCTTTTGTGATAGTACAGCAATAATCTGTACAGCCTGGAAGAAGGCTGGAGTGAGGCCCACCTCCTGGTTGGTTTCTTCTCCCTAGTAAGGAGGCTGAGGGAGACCACCCACCTCTACAATTCCTTCAAAGGAGAATGGAGTGAGGTAGGGGGTTGGTCTCTTCTCCCTAGTAATGAGATGGGATGAGAGGAAATGGCCTCAAGGTGCAACAGGGGAGGTTTAAGTTGGACTTCAGAAGAAACTTCTGTGAAAGGGTTCTTGGACTGGCACAGGCTGCCCAGGGAGGTGGCTGAATCCCCATCCCTGGAGGTGTGTCAGAGAGGCAGAGATCCAGTGTCGAGGGCCATGGTTGAGCACCAGGCTTGGTAGAGCTAGAGAATAGTTGGACTGGATGATCTTAAGGGGCTTTTTCAAGCAAAGCAATTTGCTGATTCTGTGATTTCTAATCCTGCTAAGGCCAGAATACAGTTGTTATAACAACATAAGTGAAGCCCCTAGGAAGCAGGTTCAAAGCACTAGATGTGCTATCCATTAAACATCAAATCAGGTGTAGTCCCACACGGACAGCTGATCACTTAGTTGTCTGGTTCCTGCTCAAGCTAACTGGGTGGAAGGAGCATTAGCATTAGGAGTCCTGGTGCTGCAGTGGAGTGATCTGTTCTGTCCTGTTCTTTAAAGGCCACTGGTGATGCTGGTGCCTGTTGGGGGATTGCAGTGCTGGAGGGTAGAGAGGCTTTGCAGAGGGACCTCGACAGGCTGGACAGATGGGCAGAGTCCAAGGGCAGGAGATTGAACACATCCAAGTGCCAGGTTCTGCACATTGGCCACAGCAACCCCATGCAGAGCTACAGGCTAGGGTCAGAGTGGCTGGAGAGCAGCCAGGCAGAGAGGGACCTGGGAGCACTGGTTGATGGTAGGCTGAACATGAGCCTGCAGTGTGCCCAGGTGGCCAGGAGGGCCAATGGCATCCTGGCCTGCATCAGGAACAGTGTGGCCAGGAGGAGCAGGCAGGTCATTGTGCCCCTGTACACTGCACTGGTTAGGCCACACCTCGAGTCCTGTGTCCAGTTCTGGGCCCCTCAGTTTAGGAAGGAGGTTGACTTGCTGGAGCGTGTCCAGAGAAGGGCAACGAAGTTGGTGAGGGGTTTGGAACACAGCCCTGTGAGGAGAGGCTGAGGGAGCTGGGGCTGCTTAGCCTGGAGAAGAGGGGACTCAGGGATGGCCTTATTCCACTCTACAGCTACCTGAAGGGAGGTTGTAGACAGGCAGAGGTTGGTTTCTTCTCCCAGGCAGCCAGCACCAGAACAAGAGGACACAGTCTCAGGCTGCACCAGGGGAGGTTCAGGTTGGATGTTAGGAAGAAGTTCTACACAGAGAGAGTGATTGCCCATTGGAATGGGCTGCCTGGGGAGGTGGTGGAATTGCCATCATTGAAGGTGTTCAGGAGGAGACTTGACAGGGTGCTTGGTGCCATGGGTTAGTTGGTTGGGTGGTGTTGGGTGATAGGTTGGACACGATGATCTTGAAGGTCTCTTCCAACCTGGTTTATTCTATTCTAATTGGCCTGCTTTGTGTTCTTGTAGCTGGCTCTGCACGAGAGGCCTTGCAGGCCAACAGGCAGACTGAAGAGCCTGCAGCTCCAAATGCCACCACCACTCTCCCTGCACAGTTCAAACAGAGAACACCCATGTACAATAGTAACTCTAATCCACCTGCAACTACACCTACCTCACCCCTAACACCTACCACCCCTCCTGCCATCTCCCCTGCGGCACAAGCGCCACAAGCAGCCCCCCAACCTCAGCAACAGCCACCACCCAAGAAAAGCCTCTCTCTCACAGTAAGTAAAACCAGGTTCTTTTGGATTCCTGTTGATGCAGAATGGAAAATATCAGTTCTTATTGCTGATCTCCTTGTACTCTCTTGGCAGTTCCTGGCCTCTGAGTCACAGAATGGCTGAGGCTGGGGTTTTTGAGGGTTTTTTTCATGTTTTGTGACTTAGCCTTGCTGTCTTAGTATTAATAGCAATGTTGTTAGTTGTGCTGTTAATGTCCAGTAAAATGCCTTTGCTGCTATCTGGTGTGTGAAATCTTGCATTCCTTACAAAGAGTTGTGGGAGAAAGGCTGTTGCCCAGCAAACTGCATATAACTGAAGTTGCCTATAGGTTAAGGATGCTGTCATTGCTGTGCTGGAAAAGATATCAATAGGTTATTCTAAGGCAAAACCCTTTTATGTCTTGACCCCCTCACCCTGCCATTTCATGTCTTTTAAAGCCTGAAAGTGGGGAAGGATCTAAACTCAACAGCAGTGAGGACTCTCCAGCTTCCTGTTGCTGCTGTGTTGCTAGATACTAGGTGCATGCTTGAAGCCAAGCAAGCAACTCCTTCAGGATGCACCTGCTTGGAAGATTTTTGAGCACATGTCTAAGCCTGGCTTGCAAGATTTGAACCTGAAGAAACTGGGTGGCTTTTTCAGTATCCTTCCTTTGTTCACTGAAGGCAAAACAAATTCCTTGCAAGCTGGGTTTGGATTGTGGAGTGTGGTAGTGAGGGAGTTCAATTCTCCCCCTTAAAACTGTCACATAGAGGAATCAGCAGAGTGTTTTAATAACACAGAAATTGATAATGTAAACATTAAATCTCTTTCAATAGTTAAAGAAACACATGTTAAGGTAGGAGTCCTTTTTTTCCCCAGCTTCAGAACCCACTGTTAGGTGTAACCATTACAGCCTTGAGGTTAAGCTTTTTTTTCCCCCCTTGTAGGCCTACTAACTTGCACCTTATTCTGTCATGCTTGTATGTGGGTATTGATGTATTGACTGCTAGCCATGTGTTCTCCACTGGAACTCCTGTTTGCTTTTCTATTGCAGAGGGAGCAAATGTATGCTGCACAGGAGATGTTCAAGACTGCAAACAAAGTGACAAGGCCAGAGAAGGCTCTCATCCTTGGATTCATGGCTGGATCCAGAGGCATGTGTTGGAACTAATTTAGCCTTGCTTTTGTATACCCAAACATGAATTACAGCCTAGCATTTCTGAATATGCACATGAATGCAAGGCTTGGTGTAGCTTTGCTCTGTCCTGAACTCTTTTCTTTCTTCAGGACTGTACCCAGTTTTGTGGGCTGTAGTTCTGTCTGGAAGTGGGTCTTCCAATAAGTAAAAACAGAGTGCCAGAATGGTCTGGGTTAGAAGGGACCTTAAAGATCATCTAGTTCAGCCCCCCTGTCATGGGTAGGGACCCCTTCCACTTAGACCAGGTTGTTCAAAGCCTCATCCATCCTGGCCTTCAACACTTCAAGGGAGGGGGCATCCACAACCTCCCTAGGTAACCTGGTCCAGTGTCACACCACCCTCTCTGTAAAGTATTTCTTCCTAATATTCACTCTAAATCCATCAGAGCATCTGCTAAACACAACCTATGCATAACTAAACACCTGTAATAGCAGGACTTGAGGGCTGAAAGAAATAGGCAGCCAGTCAGAGCAGTGAACAGTCTGGTTAGGTACTGGTAGTCTGTTTAAAAGACCACTGAATGTAAGTTCTTTGGTAGGTGGAGGTACAAGCCTCCTTTCTAAGTCATTAGCATTGCAAGTGGAGTGACTGTAGACTCAGACTGCAGGTAACCACAGGGGCTGTGAATCACAGGAAAGAAGCTGTCTCACTGCTAGATCCTGTCCTCTGTTGGCCCTGGTAGAACAAGGCTGTCTTACTTGAAAGATTATCAGAGGTAAGATGAGAAGGAGCTTAAGAGACCTTAAGTGAACTCTATCATTTGCACTAGCTCTGGTTTCTAATTTGGTATTTGAAGGCTCTTGCCACTGGAGGGCTGGAGCCTAAATGCAGCTGAACATTGAAGATGAGCTGGATAGAGTTACTCTGATCCCTGGGCTCCAAGAAAGTTTTGTCTATCTTGCAGTAATGATGGTGCTTTTAGTACTAAATACTGCTTCAAATTGCTAGAGGTGGGTGTGCTTGAATATCTACATGGACAGCTTTTTGGAATACAAGGTAAAAACTGCTTGGGCTTCCAGAACAGCTGGAGATTGCTGAATGAAGCTTTTAGTGACCAAAGGCATCCCAGGTAAAACAACCCTGGTAGCTGAAGTTTCTTTCCCAACTCCCATTTCAAGTTAAGCTTCTCTTCTGACTCCTGAGGCAGGCAGGAATGACACTGGCATACTTTACTGTCCCTTTTGTTTCTCTTCCAGTTACTTTGGCCTTGGGTCCTGGTTTTGTTATGTCAGTCTGTGCTGTTTGGAGGGAAAGATCTTTGTGTGGCTGCTTGCCATGCCAACTTGCTCAGTTTTGGGTTGGTTTGTTGTGTGTAAGGGTATTTTGTTCAGCATTAGAGTCTCCAAGTGCTCCTCACCTTTTCACCATGAGAGTGGTGAAGCCCTGGAATGGGTTGTCCAGGGAGGTGGTTGAGGCCCCATCCCTGGAGGTGTTTAAGCCCAGGCTGGATGAGGCTCTGGCCAGCCTGATGTAGTGTGGGGTGTCCCTGCCCATGGCAGGGGCGTTGGAACTAGATGATCCTTGTGGTCCCTTCCAACCCTGACTGATACTATGATAATACAGCACTGAAGTATATAACTTGTTCCTGTTCTTGTTTTCACAGAGAATCCTTGCCAAGAGCAAGGTGACATCATCCAAATCAAACTCAGTGAGCATACAGAAGACTTGCCAAAGGCAGATGGCACTGGCAGCACCACCATGTTGGTTGACACTGTCTTTGAAATGAACTATGCTACTGGGGAATGGACCAGATTCAAGAAGTACAAACCTATCACTAATGTTTCCTAAGAGATGCAGCAGCAGCAGACTGGACCAAATCAAGCTTAGAGTCAACCAGCTCATAGAATATGTCAACTGTACACATGAATGCCATTTTGTACATTTCTTACTACCCTCCAGAGTAAAAGTCGTGGCTCTTCAACCTGAAGTGGGCTTGCTAAACAGAAGATGGTGGCAAACTTGCTTGGTTTTTAATCTTGAGAGAGGGGAAGGGTGAGCTTAGTGGGGAGAGTTGCTGATGTGATTTTGCTTTCCTACAGTTGAAGATGCCAGCAAAGGAGATCCCAACAGAAAGGTTGCAGACAGGAGCAGTTCACTTCTGAGCCCCAGAAGAGATGACACTGCTGTCGTGCCTGGTTTGCCCTTGAGCAGGAGCACAGGTTTTTAGCATCAATGTATTTCGTTTGGGACATGGGGTCTGTTGTGAGAAGGGACATTTAAAAGCAACCTGGGACAGTGCTTGGTTATTTTAATTCAGCTGCAGTATAACCATGGCAGGTGGGAATGTCCAGTGTCTAATGGTGCCCACTCTGTGTTTAGCTTATGGATGCCTGGGTCGCAGGGTGAGACTAAGCAACTTTCTTTACTGGCTGCCTTGTGGGTGTCCATGCCCAGCATGAGCTAATCTGTATTTGGCATTAATTGAGAGACACTTCAGTATCATAGCTTTGTGAAGAGGAAAAAAAAACCCAAAACAACATATCAGAGGGGGGGGGGGGGGGGGAGATAGAGGTGGCTTGTCACTGCCAGGGAGTTTTGGCTCTTTGCCATAAAAGTCTTAGAGTACAAGCTGAGCTAGGGCTCCTGCATAGCAAGCCCTTGGAACAGCATAACTTCAGCAGGGAGGAAGTCAAGCTATTACATCTCAAGACCAGTTGCAGCTTTGTTTTTAAAGTGGCTCTAGAAATGGTTGAGTGACACACATCTGAACATAGATGACTGGGAAGATTTGTTGTCTTGAGGCAGTGTTCATGTCTGTTTGGTTGAGCAGCTGTAATGTGTTTGATTGCCAAGCCCTGATCCAAAGAGTTGTGAGTGACTGTAGCTGTGGCTCTCACCAGTGTGGTTATACCAGTGTGATGCTGTGGCCACAGTTGCACTGGCATATCAGTGTGCCTTTACTCCTTGTAGAAGCACACTTTCATCTCTGTGTGCACACCACTCATATGATCTAGCTTTCCTAGCACAACTAAAGCTTGCAGTTCTTGGGAGGGCTTTGTACATAGGTCAGGACTCATCCTTTGCAGACTTGGATTCATCATTTGAAGGAGACTTCAGCAGCTGGACTCATGTGGAGCTGTGCTTGGTTGGGAGCTGTGCTTAGAAGGAAGGAACCCCAAGCTGAGTAGTCCAATGGCTGGTTGGTGCTGGGGGGGGGGGAGGTACCTTGGGCTGAGTGGAGGTGCAGTGGAATTCATAGGACAAAAGTGAGGCTTTTCTTTTGAAAAGAGAGCAGACCAAATCCCCATAGAACACTTGGACTACCCAAAATGTTTAGGTAATGACAGAGTAGTCCTGAGTTCTGGGGAAGTTTTTATGACATTGTGTTTTTAGTTGTTTGTTTTGTATTTGTGGTTTTTTTTGTTCTAAATAACCCAACAGGACAGGCCAAGAATAAATACTGAGGAAATCTGTATCCTATGGTGTATGAAGATGTGACCAAAAGCATAGGTTTCTGAACTTTATTGGAGCAAATGCATGGAATGTTTTAGCTCCTGTGGTGGGCAAGTCACTGGATGGTTCCTGCTACCATCCCAGTGTGTTATGCATGTAGTAGTGTGGAAGTTCCTTGTGTGTAACTGTCACACTGGGGGCTCTCCCCTAACCCATTTAGCCTGTTTCAGAAGCAGTGGCAATTGAGTGGTTGCCATGTTGGTTTTTTTTTGCTTTAAACAGTTAGAAATCAGCCTGAGAGGTGAGGATGAGTTAGTGGGGTTTAGTTGTTAGGAATTGAGTAGGAAGCATTTTTGTGGTTATAGACTGCTGGTAGTGTTAGGCAGTGAGGAGCATAGGAAAGCCTTTGTCTCTTCAGACAGGCTGGGAGGAAAGTGACATTCCTTTTCTGGGCTGCACTCAGACTTTTCAAGCTTCCTTGTGCTGGGCAGTTTGCTGCCATC
This sequence comes from Melanerpes formicivorus, assembly GCF_026170545.1. Lineage (NCBI taxonomy): Eukaryota > Metazoa > Chordata > Aves > Piciformes > Picidae > Melanerpes > Melanerpes formicivorus. Next base: position 10,459,385 of record NW_027142370.1, on the reverse strand, counting down.
ACAGATGATACTTCTGCCTTCCCTGGCCCTGCCTGCTGGGTGAGCTGCTGGCACCAGATAGGATTTTCTTTTAAGGAATTTTAGCAAATTGGCTGACCTGAGGGAGATGCAAACTGTTGCTGCAAGATTCTTTTGCCACCCACTAGTGAGCAGGAGGTGCTGTGTGATGGCTTTCCTGGTTTACCCTGGGGGTCTTCAGCTTCCTTAGTCTGCAGAATGTCAGAGCCATGGTGTTGGGATGGACACAGCTGTCCCTCTCCTCTTGAACAAGCCCTTCTAGAATGCAGTGCAGTCATTGGAGTGCAGTAGTGTGTAGGAAGCTTAACCATGCTGCTGTTTGTACTTGCTGCATAATAAAGTTGGTCTCCAGGCCTGTCTGTCCAAAGTCAGTCATATGCAATAAACTGAAGCTTTTAAATAGAGAGAGAGAGTATATTTTTAATTTCAGTAAGGCATTAAGATTTGAGGCAGTTGCACACTGCAAAGGTAATTTATTTTTTAAGGTGACTTTATGTCCCTGAACACCAGAGCATTACTGCAGCCTGAGCTGTGGGGCTAGAAAGGGGCTTTTTAAATGCCTAAAGAAAGGGAAACTTTTTTGCTAGAGCAAGAAGCAAAAGTAGAGAGAGCTCTTGGGTTCAGAGAATGAAGCAATCCAGCCACTGGTCTGGAGGTTGGGGTGGTGCCAGACACTTCAAGGGCAAGGTCAACAGTTCAAAGCCACCAGAATGGGCTTGTTGCATTCAGAATCAAATCTGGCCCTGGAACTTGCTGGGTTTGTTTGACTGTTCAGTCACGTGCATGGGCTGGCCACCATGGCTGCTCTCTCCTCAGTGAGGCTCATTGTGTGCTAGAAGATTGAACAAAACCATTTGTTGGCTCCCAAATGGTTTGCAGATGTACTGACAAATGGATCAGGGAAGTAGTTCAGAGCTTGCTTAAAGCTTTGTGTAATGTCCTTGCCTCTTCCCCTTTATCCAAGCATGAAGGTTGAGGAAAGCCTAAACTTCTGAAGTGCACAGCTGCAGCTCTGCAAGGCAGGAGCATAGAGTCACAGAATGGTCTGGGTTGGAAGGGGTCTCCAAAGGTTATTTAGTCCAACTCCCTCTGCAGCAAGCAGGGGCATCCTCAACTAAGTCAGGTTGCCCAGAGCTCATGTCTCAGCTTCTGTTTGTCTGTGCAAGCCTGGGTGTGATTTGTTTGATTTCTAGCCTGTGGAATTCTGAGGCAATGAAAGTAGCTTGTGTTTTCCCTGCCCAACCTTCTTCCTGGGGGAGAAAGCACGTGCATGCAACCCAGGCTGCTTTAACAACCTGTCCTACAGCAAGGGGAGTGGTTTCCTCAGGCTTTGTTTTCATTCATGAGTGCTGCAAGAAGCGGAGTAGAGTGAGGGTGAAGGTGAGCTGGGGAGTTCTGATGGTGGACTTCATCTTCCTTTGTGCCAGAGCATTTGTATCCTCCTCTAATGCTCTGTAGTTGCCCCTGTGCAGAGCAGGCTAGGCTTAGGATGGTTAGCACTAGCATGTGGCCAGTGGGTTCTCTTTTCACTGGTAGCTTTGACACTTCATCTTGGAGTTCAATGCCATAGGACACTGGGTGTAATGGGGAGAAGCCTCAACATCTGAGTGGGAAGGTGGTGGCTCCTCTCACTAGCTTGTGTCACGGAGCACACCACTTGTGAAAGGAAGCTTGAGACTTTGATATGGGTGAATCACATTTTCATAGTGAGACCTGGCTGGAAAGAGCAAAAGCAGGCCAGACTAAGCTATGTGAAGCCAGAGGCCCCCAGGGCTCTGGTGCCTTCCAGGAGTGTCCTTTGTAAGATGTCCCCTCTCCAGCACAGCCCCTGTGTTTTCTATTGAGTTTTGTACAGTTGTAAATTCCCAATCTCCTGTCTTTGGGTACGTATTTTCAGTGTCATACAGGATGTATAATAAAGATCTAGATTTTTCTAAGGAACTGCTCTGCTGCTTGCTTCAAAATCAACTGCCATTTAAAGCTTAAAGAGAGGTGAGCTGGGGAGGAGTGCCACTGGCCTGGGACCAAGCAGCCCAAGTGCATCATAGAAGCTTGGTGGCATGAAAGGTCTTTTCCAACCACCAAGTCCAACCATTCTTTAACACTACCAAGGGTGGTGCTAAACCATGGTCCTCAGCACCACATCTCTGCCTCTTTTGAAGCACTTCCAGGGGTGGGGATTCAGCCACCTCCCTGGTCAGCCAGTCCCAGTGTTTGTGAGAACTCTTTCAGTGAAGAAGTTTCTTCTGATGTCCAAACTAAACCTCCCCTGGTGCAATTTGAGGCCATTTCCTCTCATCCCCTTGCTTCTTGTGTGTGAGAAGAGACCAACCTCCATTCAGGGAGTTGCAGAGAGCAATGAGGTGTCTCCTTAGCCTTTTGTTCTCTGGACTAAACCACCTGAGTTGCCTCAGCTGCTCCTCACCAGACCTGTTCTCCAGACCTGCTCCAGCACCTCAGTGTCCTTCTGGTAGTGAGGGCCCCAAAACTGAGCCCAGTACTGAAGATGTGCCCTCACCAGTGCTGAGTACAGTGGGAGAGAAGATGTTGAGTTGTTCCAGTGACTGTCATACCTCTTCTCATTGCTGAATTTGCTTCAGCTCCCTCTTGAGGGTTGTGTTACTCCAATGATGGAGTAACAGTAATGCTGGTGAGAGGAGCAGCAGGGGGAGAGCATTATAGTCTCAGCTCTGCAGTGCTGCCCAAAGCTGTGGTGCCATCAAGTGGCTGCTTGGTCAGGTGTGCAGGTTTGGATGGCCAGAGCACAAAGCTGGGGGTGTTCCTTCAGCAGCGCTGATGGCTTCTGCTTGCTTTCTGTTTCCTTCCCTGGGTTGGTCTTGTCTGTCCTCTGGGTCACAGAGCTGGTTTTGGTATCATCCAGGAGCAGCACACTGTGCTAGAACCTCTCACCTTAGCTCAAGTGAAGGAAACTCCTGCTGGCCTCTTTCCTGCTCTGCACCAGCAGAGCTGAGACCTTTACTTGCCCAGCTTGAATGGAGGTGTGATTCTGGGCCCCCTCAGACAGCAGCTGTCCTCTCTGGGCTGGGCAGCACATGAGAGCTGACAGGAACTGGCACTGCTGGAGCAGGACACCCTGTTCTTGGGACAAACATTGCTGCCTCTGCCTGTCAGAAGCCAGACAGGCTTTGAGGGCAATGTCTGGTTTATTTGGGGACACCACCCATGGAAGAGCAACCAAACTGACAAGAGGAGGACCCTGTGCTAGCCTAGGATGTTGGTTTTGATCAGCCATGACATTGCTTTTTATGTTCTCTGAACCAGCCAGCAAAAGCATTTAATCTCACCAGAGAGAGGGCAGCAGTGCAGAAATGAATGTGTTTGTACTGCTCTGCCCTGCAGTGGCTTCAAACTTCCCCTGGCAGAAGAGTTTCCTCAACTTGCCTGGTTGCTAAAAGAAGGGAGGTGGTGCCAGGCCCTGTGATAGGACAGGGGGCAATGAGCACAACCCAGGAGGTTCCATCTCAACATGAGGAAAACCTAATGCACTGTGGGGGCTGGAGCCCTGGAGCAGCCTGCCCAGAGGGCTTGTGGAGTCTCCTTCTCTGGAGACTGTGAAGACCCCTCTGGCTGTGTTCCTGTGGGACCTGCCTTAGGTGACCCTGCTTTGGCAGGAGGGTTGGGCTCAGTGATCTCCAGAGGTCCCTTCCAACCCCCACCATGCTGTGGTTCTATGAAACCATGGGGATGGGTGTGCTTGGGCAGCAGGGACACAGGCAGGAGGAGTTGGCCACAGGGCATGAGTAGCAAGTGGGATAACCACTGGATAATGTGGGAAATGGGATGTGACCTTGCTAAACATGATTGTCTTGCCTCAAAATCCTCCTCATCATCAGGACCACTGTTTGATCCTACTCACAACAGCTTGATGGAAGTTCTTCACAATGAGAGAGGGGAGATAGTGGAACAGCTTGAGCAGAGAGGTGGTTGAAGCCCCACCCCTGGAGACTTTCAGGGTCAGACTTAGAATCATAGGATCAATAAGGTTGGAAAAGACCTCAGAGATCATCAAGTCCAACCTGTCACCCAACACCTCAGGACTATTAAACCATGGCACCAAATGCCACATCTAATCCCCTCTTGAACACCTCCAGGGACAGTGACTCCACCACCTCCCTGGGCAGCACATTCCAATGGCTACCAACTCTCTCTGGGAAGAACTTTCTCCTCACCTCCAGCCTAAACTTCCCCTGGTGCAGCTTGAGACTGTGTCCTCTTGTTCTGGTGCTGGTTGCCTGGGAGAACAGACCAAGCCCCTCCTGGCTACAACCTCCCTTCAGGGAGTTGTAGAGAGCAGTAAGGTCTCCCCTGAGCCTCCTCTTCTCCAGGCTAAACAATCCCAGCTCCCTCAGCCTCTCCTCACAGGGCTGTGCTCAAGGCCTCTCCCCAGCCTCGTTGCCCTTCTCTGGACATGTTCAAGAGTCTCAGTGTCCTTCTTAAACTGAGGGGCCCAGAACTGGACACAGGACTCAAGGTGTGGCCTAACCAGTGCTGAGTACAGGGGCACAATGTCCTCCCTGCTCCTGCTGGCCACACTGTTCCTGATGCAGAGCAGGATGGTGCCCTGGGCAGCCTGCTCTAGTTGGAGGTGTCCCTGCTGGCTGCAGGGGGGTTGGACAAGATGACCTTTGAGGCTTCCTTCCAGCCCAATGCATTCTGTGGTGTCTCAAGTCTGGCAGCTTGAAGGTGATGAGGGGAGAGCTAACTGTTGCTTGGCCTGGCTCTGCCACCACCAGTGGGGAGGTTCTGGTTACAGCTTGGTTGCTTTTAGCTAAAGGGGAGCTGCTTTGAGCTGAGGACTCTCCTGGGGTTTTGTTGTTGCAGGAAATCCAGAGTGTCTGGGAGCTGCAATCCTTCCCCTGACGAGGTCACGGGGGGCTGGCCAGCAGCCCAGCACAGCACTCCTGCAGCTCCTCATCGCTTCCTCCAGGCCACTGCTCCTGCAGCTGCCTCTGCGTGCTGCACGAAGGGCCTGAGCTCTGCTCTGCTCTTCTCTTTGCTGCTCAGCTTGCACTGTGCTTGGAGAAGGCCACCCATGTCTTCAGACCTGTTATAGCCTCTGAATATACAGACACAAACACACCCCCCCGTGGTGGGGGGAGGCTGCCTTGGCCCAGCCGCATGATCAGAGTCAGGTGACTACATTGGGCACAGAACTGCAGGAGAGTGAGCAGCGGGGTGGTGGAGAGCAGCTGCTGGTCCTGCCTCCTGAGGAGCTGTGCTGCTGCAAAAATGAGTGCCTGGCCCTCTCCTCTGCTCTGGAGCTTAACCACAGCCTGGCTGACAGGTAAGTGCTCCCTGAAGCAGTGCTGCTTCTCTTTGGCTGGGCCTGGGCAAAGCTGCGATGGGCTTCACTGCAGCTGGGCTTCCCCTTCCTGGGGTGCTGGAGAGAGTCAGGGAGAAGGTGAGAAGGGAAGGAAGGCTGGGTTGGAAGACAGGCAGTGCTGGAAGCAGGCTGAATGGGGTGCACACAGAAACTTGCTTTTCCAAGAACAAAACCAGTAAAAGGGCAGAAAAGCAGAACTGGAGCTGTGTTGCTCTGTTTATTGAGCATCTGCAGTGCCCTCTTCATGGCCTTCTCCTAAACTCCAAGGGATGTTCTCTTTCTTGGGGTGTTTGGGTACTGGGGCTGTGTAAGGGGGCACAGATAAAAATGCCTAGGTTTATGGCCATGCCCCCCCCTGCTCCTCTCTTTGTTCTCGCTGTTGTGCTGCTTAGCTAGCAAAAAAAAAACCCAAACCAAATCTGTGTTCTTACAGAAGCAGCTCCCATGTAGAATAGAATAGAATAGAAGAAACCAGGTTGGAAGAGACCTTTGAGATCGAGTCCAACCTATCACCCAACACCATCTGATCAACTAAACCATGGCACCAAGCACCCCATCCAGTCTCTTCCTAAACACCTCCAGTGATGGTGACTCCACCACCTCCCTGGGCAGCACATTCCAATGGCAAATCACTCTCTCTATGAAGAACCTCTTCCCTAACATCCAGCCTAAACCTCCCCTGGCACCTCCCTGGGGCAGGGTGCTGCCCTGCTCCCTCTCATTGCAGCACACCTGCTTTTGGAGGGTCTCAGGCTGCTGAGGGTCCTGCAGCCCTGGGGTGTGAACCCATTATCTTTGCTGGAACAATTTGCATTCAGGGTTCGCTGGTAAGGGGGAGAAACTGCTCAGAGCAATGACCTGGGCAGCCTCATCTTAGCTGTGTGCACACAGGGCAGGTGTTGGTCAGTTAGAGGGCTGAAGCGCTCTGCAGAGGGACCTGGACAGAAGGGCAAAGTCCAACAGGATGGCATTCAACAAGTCCAAGTGCCAGGTGCTGCACTTTGGCCACAACAACCCCAGGCAGAGCTACAGGCTGGGGTCAGAGTGGCTGAGAGCTGCCAGAGAGGGACCTGGGGGTGCTGATTGACAGCTGCCTAAACACGAGCCAGCAGTGTGCCCAGGTGGCCAAGAGGGCCAATGGCATCCTGGCCTGCATTAGGAATGGTGTGGCCAGCAGGAGCAGGGAAGTCATTGTGCCCCTGTACTCTGCTTTGGTTAGGCCACACCTTGAGTCCTGAGTCCAGTTCTGGGCCCCTCAGTTTAGGAAGGACATTGAGACACTTGAATGTGTCTAGAGAAGGGCAACAAGGCTGGGGAGAGGCCTTGAGCACAGCCCTGTGAGGAGAAGCTGAGGGAGCTGGGGTTGCTTAGCCTGGAGAAGAGGAGGCTCAGGGGTGACCTCAGTGTTGCCTACAGCTATCTGAAGGGAGGTTGTAGCCAGGAGGGGGTTGGTCTCTTCTCCCAGGCAACCAGCACCAGAACAAGAGGACACAGTCAAAAGGCTGCACCAGGGGAAGTTTAGGCTGGAGGTGAGGAGAAAGTTCTTCCCAGAGAGAGTTGTTAGCCATTGGAATGTGCTGCCCAGGGAGGTGGTGGAGTCACCATCCCTGGAGGTGTTCAGAAAGGGATTGGATGTGGCACTTGGTGCCATGGTTTAGTCATGAGGTCTTGGGTGACAGGTTGGACTTGATGATCTTTGAGACCTCTTCCAACCTTGGTGGTACTGTGAACACCCACCAAGGCTCCAGCCCTGGTCTGGCACTCATAGCATCACAGAATCCTGGACTGGTTTGGGTCAGAAGGGATTTTAATGATCATCTACTTCCAACCCCCTGCTTGTGGCAGGCCCAGCTTGTTCAAGGTGCCATCCAACCTGCCCTTGAACACCTCCAGGGAGGAGACATCCATGACCTCCCTGGGCAACCTGTTCCAGGGTCTCACCACCCTCCTTGTAAAGAACTTCTTCCTCATTTCAAATCTAACTCTGCTCTCCTCAAGCTTCAGTCCAGGAGAGCTACTGAAGATGTGTTTTGCACTCAGTGGAGTACAAAGCAGGCAGTGTGCAACAGGAGGGAGCCTTCCCAAGAAGCTCTCTCCATGTGATCACAACTTCATAAGGACTCTTTTATTCAGTGTCCTGATCTTAGGGCAGAAATTTAGCCCAGAGTCACTGGTCAGCTGGGTCTGCATGTTATTGTGGTGCTGAGCAGTGGGACTCATGGTGCCCAGCTGTGTCCAGCATACTGCAGCCAAAATTGAGAGAGCATCATGGAGTCTGGTGTTGGAAGGGACCCTTAAAGGTCATCTGGTCCGATCCCCATGCAGTGAGCAAAGACATCTTTAGCCTGCTCAGAGCCCCATGCAGTGACCAGGGCCATCCTTAACCTGCTCAGGCTGCTCAGAGCCCCATGCAGTGAGCAGTGACATCTTTAACCTGCTCAGGCTGCTCAGAGCCCCATGCAGTGAGCAGGGCCATCTTTAACCTGCTCAGAGCCCCATGCAGTGAGCAGGGACATCTTTAACCTGCTCAGAGCCCCATGCAGTGAGCAGGGCCATCCTTAACCTGCTCAGAGCCCCATGCAGTGAGCAGGGACATCTTTAGCCTGCTCAGGCTGCTCAGAGCCCCATGCAGTGAGCAGGGCCATCCTTAACCTGCTCAGAGCCCCATGCAGTGAGCAGGGACATCCTTAACCTGCTCAGAGCCCCATGCAGTGAGCAGGGATATCTGTAACCTGCTCAGAGCCCCATGCAGTGAGCAGGGCCATCCTTAACCTGCTCAGAGCCCCATGCAGTGAGCAGGGACATCCTTAACCTGCTCAGAGCCCCATGCAGTGAGCAGGGATATCTGTAACCTGCTCAGAGCCCCATGCAGTGAGCAGGGCCATCCTTAACCTGCTCAGAGCCCCATGCAGTGAGCAGGGCCATCTTTAACCTGCTCAGAGCCCCATGCAGTGAGCAGGGACATCTTTAACCTGCTCAGAGCCCCATGCAGTGAGCAGTGACATCTTTAACCTGCTCAGGCTGCTCAGAGCCCCATGCAGTGAGCAGGGCCATCTTTAACCTGCTCAGAGCCCCATGCAGTGAGCAGGGCCATCTTTAACCTGCTCAGAGCCCCATGCAGTGAGCAGGGACATCTTTAACCTGCTCAGAGCCCCATGCAGTGAGCAGGGACATCTTTAACCTGCTCAGAGCCCCATGCAGTGAGCAGGGACATCTTTAACCTGCTCAGAGCCCCATGCAGTGAGCAGGGACATCTTTAACCTGCTCAGAGCCCCATGCAGTGAGCAGGGACATCTTTAACTTGCTCAGAGCCCCATGCAGTGAGCAGGGCCATCTTTAACCTGCTCAGGCTGCTCAGAGCCCCATGCAGCCTGATCTGGAATGGTTTGAGGGATGGGGCTTCTACCACATCCACAGGCAACTTGTGCCAAGGTTTTACCAGCCTCAAAGGCTGGAGGAGAAGTGGGCCTGAAGAAAAGCCCCTGAGGAACCTGTGGTGCTGCCCCTCTGGCTCCCAAACTTCTCATCCTGCTCCTGCCCTTCCCCATGCCCCTGTTGGGTGTCAGCTGCACCCTTTGGGCCCCTTGAAAGCCACAAAGCAGTCTCTTAAAGGACTCCCGTAGCTTCCCATGCCAAGGACCACTTGGTTCCAGCAGGCCCTCTTGCTGTGGTGGCCTAGCAGCAGATGTGTGCTGGTTGAAGGAGCATGGAGACCACCCACTGGCCACAGCCACATCCTGATGCTGTGGCAAGTCTGGGTGTTTTCAGAAGCTCCTGCGTCAAACCCTCCTTGCTGCTTTTCATGCTTGGCTTTGCAGATGCCTCCTGTGCTCAGTGCCTGGAAAGCAGCCCTGAGGAGAGAGACTTGGGGGTGCTGGTGGACAAGAAGCTCAACATGAGCTCTCAATGTGCACTTGCAGCCCAGAAAGCCAACCAGAGCCTGGGCTGCAGCAGGAGAAGCGTGGCCAGCAGGGCAAGGGAGGTGATCCTCCCCCTCTGCTCAGCCCTGGTGAGACCCCACCTGGAGTACTGCCTCCAGTTCTGGAGCCCCTATTACAAGAGGGATGTGGAGGTGCTGGAAGGTGTCCAGAGAAGGGCCACGAGGATGATCAGAGGGCTGGAGCACCTCTCCTATGAGGACAGACTGAAGGAGTTGGGGCTGTTCAGTCTGCAGAAGAGAAGGCTCTGAGGTGACCTAATTGTGGCCTTCCAGTATCTGAAGGGGGCCTACAGGAAGGCTGGGGAGGGACTGCTCAGGATCTCAGGTAGTGATAGGACTAGGGGGAATGGAATGAAGCTGGAGGTGGGGAGATTCAGGCTGGATGTGAGGAGGAAGTTCTTCCCCATGAGAGTGGTGAAGCCCTGGAATGGGTTGTCCAGGGAGGTGGTTGGGGCCCCATCCCTGGGGGTGTTTAAGCCCAGGCTGGATGAGGCTCTGGCCAGGCTGCTCTAGTGTGGGGTGTCCCTGCCCATGGCAGGGGGGTTGGAACTAGATGATCCTTGTGGTCCCTTCCAACCCTGACTGATACTATGATACTATGATACTCTGCCTGTTCACCAGCAGGCAGGGTTTGAGTCCACTGAAACAAAACAAGCTGAACTGCAGCAGTCCCCCTGCTCTGGCCTGACAGCTGTCCCTGCTCTGGCAGGGGGGGTTTCAGAGTCAAAGCTGGCACACTTCTGGTTGCTGGATGGATCTCCAGGACAGCTTAAACCAAAATCCCAGCCCCATGACTTTGCTGATCCCTTTAGTGGAGGTGGGATAAAGCAGCCAGCTGCCTAACAAGCATCTTACACCCGACTGTCAGCAGGCTGAAGTGTCTCAAGAAGCTGTCGTGGCAGAAATGAAATGTTTCAGGCAATTCTCACATCCTCTGATCTGGGAGAGTCAGACCTCCTGGACCTTGGCAGCTGCTGAGTTGGGGCCTCATGGAGCTGCTGATTTCTTTCCTTGATAAGTTTCTGGTGTGCCAGGACTGCTCAGATGCTGCCAGTGTCCACCTCCTTGCTTCTGTATTGCCCTGCAGGGGAGTTTCTGCACATCAGACAAAGACACATGGGTTAAGCAGTTGATAAAGACCCAGTGGGAAGGTTCCATGGCAGGGAGAACAGCAGTTCAGCCACTAATGATGTCTTGTCTTCTTTTTCTTCTCCTAGGTATTGCTTTAGGCCAGACAACCATCAGCCAGGTCCCCTCTGCATCAACCCCAGCACCTCCCAGTGCAGCCACCAGCCAGGTCCCCACTGCACCAAGCCCAGCACCTCCCAGTGCAGCCATCAGCCAGGTCCCCACTGCATCAACCCCAGCACCTCCCAGTGCAGCCATCAGCCAGGTCCCCACTGCACCAAGCCCAGCACCTCCCAGTGCAGCCATCAGCCAGGTCCCCACTGCACCAAGCCCAGCACCTCCCAGTGCAGCCACCAGCCAGGTCCCCACTGCACCAAGCCCAGCACCTCCCAGTGCAGCCATCAGCCAGGTCCCCACTGCACCAAGCCCAGCACCTCCCAGTGCAGCCATCAGCCAGGTCCCCACTGCACCAAGCCCAGCACCTCCCAGTGCAGCCATCAGCCAGGTCCCCTCTGCATCAACCCCAGCACCTCCCAGTGCAGCCATCAGCCAGGTCCCCTCTGCATCAACCCCAGCACCTCCCAGTGCAGCCATCAGCCAGGTCCCCACTGCACCAAGCCCAGCACCTCCCAGTGCAGCCATCAGCCAGGTCCCCTCTGCATCAACCCCAGCACCTCCCAGTGCAGCCATCAGCCAGGTCCCCTCTGCATCAACCCCAGCACCTCCCAGTGCAGCCATCAGCCAGGTCCCCACTGCACCAAGCCCAGCACCTCCCAGTGCAGCCATCAGCCAGGTCCCCTCTGCATCAACCCCAGCACCTCCCAGTGCAGCCACAAGTGTGGCCTCTGCTCCTCCAGCTGCCACTGCCATGCTCTCAGCTGGAGTGGCATCAGCCAGCCCAAACCTTGCTGTGCTCACAGCAGCATCTCCTGCTGCTCCCAGCACAGAGAAGCCTGCCCAGACTCTGCCTGTCCCCACGGGTGTGACCATCCTCCTCTCTGGCAGCACAACCACCTCCCAGGCACCTGCAGGAGCGGCCAGCAGCGCCCCAGCGTCCCCTCCAGGCATGGCCACATCTGCTGGGGTCCCATCAGCAGCTCCATTCCTCACCACTGCTAAGCCCTGGAACTGCAGCAGAGTGAATGTGACAGCCTGTGCCAGCTGCCCTCCAGGGACAGTTCCCAGTGAAGGTAGGGTCCCTGCTCACCCAGCTCTCCTGTTAGGTGGCTGCTCAGCACAAGGACATGGAGGTGCTGGAGCATGTCCAGAGGAGGGCAGCAAAGCCGGTGAAGGGTCTGGAGAACAGGGCAGGTGAGGAGCAGCTGGGGGTGTTTAGTCTGGAGAAGAGGAAGCTGAGGGGAGACCTTGTTGCACCTTCCTGAAAGAGGAATAAGCTCTGATGCTTTAGAGTACAGGTGCAGAGGACAGAGGTGATCCCCAGCTCCTCTGTGTGCAGGATGTTCATCCACAGGCCCTTCTCTTGCCTGGGGTTGCTGCAGCACCAAGGGCTGGCTCCTGCAAGCTGGATGCCAGGGCTGGTGTGTGCAGCCCCAGCAAGCCCCACAGTGTTCCTCTGTGCAGCTGGAAGTTGTGTTGTGGAGCAGAGGGAGCTGGAGCTTGTCCCTGGTGGTGAAGCCATGGTGCTTGTGCTTGGAGACAAACTGGTGCTGCTCGATGCAGGAGGCTGCTCTGGGGTTTTACTCTTCTGTTCTGCTTCCCATGAGCCTGAGCTATCAGTGACCCAAAGGAGGGGGTTGGGAGGGCTGGTTTTATGTCTGTGTGTTGGAGGGAAAACAAGGAAGACCTGCCTGGCCCCTCAAGTGTGGAAGAGCAAAAAGCAGCCATGGGATTGCACTGGAATCACAGGGTGGTGGGGTTAGAAGGGACCTCCAGAGATCAAGTCCAACCCCACTGCCAGAGCAGGGGCACACAGGTCAGGTCCCACAGGAACACATCCAGAGGGGTCTTGAAGGTCTCCAGAGAAGAGACTCCACGACCTCCCTGGGCAGCCTGCTCCAGGGCTCCAGCGCCCTCACAGCAAAGAAGTTTCTCCTCATGTTGAGGTGGAACCTGCTGGGTTCCAGTTTGTGTCTGTTGCCCCTTGTTCTACACAGGACACCACTGAAAAGAGCCTGGACCTTCTTGACACCCACCCTTCAGACATTGATGAACACTGATCAGATCCCCTCTGTCTCCTCTTCTCCAGGCTAAACAGCCCCAGGGCTCTCAGCCTTTCCCCATCAGGCAAATCAGCATCCTCACAGCCTGTGTTGGACACTCTCCAGTAGTTCCCTGTGCCCCCTCAAGTGGGGAGCCCAGGAGTGGGCTCCAGCTGTGGTCCCTGGGAGAGGGGTAGGAGAAGCTCCTTTGATAGACCTGTCCATTGACAGACTTGAGGCCTTGGATCACCCTCTGGCTGGCCTGCAGCTTGCTGAGGCTGCAGAGCAGCACCATCAGCGTTACTCTTGCAGTCTCTGCCCTCTGTCCTGCTGGAGGAGCAGCAGCTCAGCCCTCCTGGCACTGCCCTCTTTGAGGAGCACAGAGGTTGAGGCCAAGCCTCAGTCCTGGTGCTGAGTGGTTTGTGTTCCATTGCAGGCACCTCGAGCTGCTCGTGCTGTGGGCAGGGCTCCTGCACAGAGCCCACTGCCTGCACCTCCTGCCCCCTGGGCCACTACCAGCCCCAGAGTGGGCAACCCTCCTGCCTGCCATGCCCACAGGGGCATTACAGCAAGTGAGTGACTGACCCCTGGGCTTGGGCATGGGGGTGGGGGGCTGCTCCTCCTCCAACCCCTTCCCAGCCAGCAGCAGCACTGACCATTTGGGGGGTGTTGTTTCTGCAAGGCATTTGCTATGTTCCCAGTTGGTTTTCCCCCCTTTTCTTCCCCCCCAAGATCTTGCCCAGCCCCTGGGCTTCTGAAGGCATTAAAGCCCATGTCCTTCTTTTCCTTCCAAGCATCCCTGAGTGTGCTAAACTCTCACAGCCACGTGCTGCTGGTTGGGATTTGGCTCTGGTGCTGATGCATGGAGCAGCTTTCCTCTTTCCTTGCCTTTCCCTCTCTTCCACCCCCTCTTCCCCCAGCTCTGACACTCCACATCCCCTCTCCTACAGCTCTCTTAGCTAAGGTCAGGACTCTCCCATCACTCCCTGTGCCTTGGCTCCTTTTTTTAGCTCTCCTCAGTGACTTCCAACAGCAGAGCAGCTCCCTTGGAAACTGCTGATGGACACCCAACGTGGAGCCACTTCCCAACTCAGTCCCCCTCCCAAGCTTGGATTTTAGAGCCTGACTTTACACCAAGGGGGGTTTAAGCCTGGCTACAACCTGTTTTTCAAGACCTAGAGTTCAGTCTCAGAAACCTGAGTCTGACCTCTCTGTGCATGCAGCCCCCAGGCTCAGGTCATCTCTGCTGTTCATGGAACACCTTTATTTTTCCAGTGGAGCTCTAATATTCAGGGGAGTTTGGATGGTTGGTAGTCCTGCCTGAGCCCTTTCATTAGAGGGATGCCTTTGCCAGCCTTGGTAGTGGGGCAGAGAGTTGTGCAGTGGGTAGAGGCTGTGGTGCCCTGAACCAGCACTCACCTCTGCTCCCTTCTCTCCAAGCTTCACCAGGAGCACCCTGTGCCTTCCCTGCCCACCTGGCCATTACACCAATGAGTCTGGAGCTGCAGCCTGCAGAGTGTGCCAGAGAGGTAGGTGTGGGGTGGGATCCAACCCCAGTCTCCTTTCATTAGGCTGTCTGCATGCCTTTGCCTGTGGCCAGGTGCAACTAAAAGCACCAGGGAGTAAGCAGGGTGCTGTGTCCAGGCTGAAAAGAGCAGATCCCTTCCCCCTTCTGTTGCTGCTGGTGGTTTTAGTTCTAGATCCACACAATGGCTTGGGTTGGATGTGACCTTAATGACCACCTAGTTCCCACCCCCTGCCATGGGCAGGGACACTTTCCACTGGACCAGCTTGCTCAAGGCCTCATCCAGCCTGGCCCTGAGCACCTGCAGGGAAGGGACATCCACAGCCTCCCTGGGCACCCCCATTAAGATGTCAAAGATCAGAGCTGAGAGCTATGCCCCTGTGTGCACCCAGGGGTTGCTAACACTGCAGGAAAAGCCTTCTCCAGCTAGGAAAGGAGGTTTGTGAAAGGTGAGTTTAGCACAGGAGGTGAGGCTGTCAGGAGAATGAAATACTGCCCTGGGTTTAGTGGCAACAAATGAGTCTAAGCCACCTCTGCTTTCAAAGGGTCTGCAGGTGTCCTGCTGCCCCTGGTGGTGTAGGGAAGGAGAGCAGAGAGCAGGCTGCTGCACTGAGCAGAGAGCCTGCTTGGTGGGGCTTGTGGCCTTCCCTTTGTAAGGAAGGAGCTGCTGGAGAGGTCTCCCCTGCCCAGGCACCTGCTCCAGCTGCATAGCCCAGGAGTTTCCTGGGATGTCCTATTGCAGCTGCACCCCAGATCAGGCACTTCTGCTGGGAAGGTTGGCAGGTCTCTGTCCCCAAGCAAGAATGACACCAGGGCCATCTGCCTGACCCCCCTGCCCAGGCTTCCCTCAGCATGGCAAAGGCCATCAGGAGCTTCTTACTGCTCTTGCAGGGCTTTTGACAGACTGAGGCCCAACCAACACCCTGAAGCAGCCCATGAGATGCACCCCCCTCCCAGTGTGCTGAGGGGAGCTGGTTTGGTTGCTTCTAGAAAGGAGCTGAGCAAAGCAAGGAGGGTGTGGGGCAGTGCTGGTGAGGGGAGCTCCTGACACCTTCTCTTTTCTTTTCCAGGCTATTTTAGCTCCCAGCACAAGGCAGTCTTTTGTCTGCCCTGCCTGCCTGGATCATTCTGCAAGTAAGAGCTCTGCTGGTGGTGCTGCCTCTCAGGTGGACAGGAGGAGAGGGTCCCATTAGCCCCTGAGCTCAGAGACCTGACAGTGGCCACAGGCAAGCTCCTGTCATTGCAGCTGTAGGGATGCTGAGCCCTGCTGAGCAAGGAGTGGAATGATGGAGGGGAACCTCCTGGCTGCATGTGGAGGTGCCCTGGGGTGAGGTGGTGAAGCATCAGCATGCAGCCCACCTCTGCCACCCTCTGTAGCCAGCTGTGCTGGCACAGGGATCCAGCTGAGCATCACCCTGGGGTCTGCAGAGTCAAGCTGAGCTGCTGCTTGGTTTGCCCCGAGCTGAGATGTGCAGAAGGCAGTAGCTAAAGGATGCTGGCTGAGCTGTCACCTCTGTGGTGGGAGAGAGGGCCCAGAGAGGTGCTGGTGGCACACCTTCTGATGGGCTCACACCCTGCTGTGTAGGGATGCCTGCAGGGGGCTGTGGGAATTGTGGCCAAGGCAGGTGAATTGTCCCCTGGAGACTTAGAGAATCATAGGATGGTTTGGGTTGGAAGGCACCTTCAAGATCATCTAGTTCCAAGCCCCCTGCCATGGGCAGGGACACCCCCTTCTAGCCCAGCTTGCTGAAGGCCCCATCCAGCCTGCCCCTGAACAGCTGTAAGATGCTTTCCTTCTGCCCTGAGCTTGTCTGACCCATGCTGTGCAGCAGAGCTCTGCTGAGCTTTGACTACATTGCCACCAGCCTGGACCCAGAGCCTGGCAGCACCACAGGTCTCTCTCCCAGCTCCCTTCAGCACCTGCTGACCAGTTCCTGCCAGCTTTGCTAAGGCAGAGCAGCTGCTGGGGCAGTAAGCTGCTGTGAGTTCCATGGAAGTCAGCAGGCAGGAGAGAAATGCCTTCCTGTGCCCTGGGTGGGCATGAGAGGAGCCAGGCTGGAGAGAAACACCCTCAGCACCCACAGGGTGGCAAAGGCTTAGCCAAAGGCAGACCCTGGAGACTTCAGGGCCCTATGTAAGAGGGCTTTGGTTGGGCTGCTCTGGTCTTGGCAGTGCCTGTCCTGCAGCCCTGTCTGCCTTGTCTCCCCTCCAGCACCACCAGCTGCACAGTGTGCCAGCCCTGCCCGGGTGGGCAGGAGGCTCTGCAGGAGGCATCGGAGGAGTGCTCACCCTGCCTGCCAGGTAACCCGTGCCCTGGCCTGGGGGGCACCCAGCTGGGACCACAGGCCTTCAGCTTTGCTCTCAGGTCTCATTCCTCAGGCCCTGCTCACCCAGAGGACACTCTGCCTGCCAGCATCAGTGTCCCAGCTGACAGCTGCCCTCCTCGTGGTGCTGAGGGGAAGCTGCTGAGAGTTCTCAGCCCTCCCAGCTTTGCTAGGGCCTGCTGCTGGAGGCTGTGCCTCTGCCACAGCTTCCCACCAGCATGGTTAGTGGCTGAAAGGAAGGCTGGGGCCCTGCATGCCAGGGCTGCCAAAAGCTGCAGCTAGATACAGCTCCAGCAAATATCTCCATCCGTGGTGGCTGCTTTGCTGAGGGACCAGGGAACTGCTGGCAGGCTGGGGGAGGCTCCAAAGGCACCAGAGGCAAGGGGAACATTCAGTGAGGGAGACTGAGGGAATAATTATGCCCCTTTCCTTGATGTCCTCAGTAGTATCAGACATCTCAAATGCCACCCAGCTGCAGTGGGAGGGCAGAGCTCTGCAGCTGCTGATGGAGTCTCCCCTCTGGGGACTTCTTTAGTCAAGGCTGCTTTCAACCAAGCAGCAAAGCATTTCCCATGTTGAGAGCCAGGACTCCTGTGCCCCACCAGTCCCATGAAGCTTGGGAAGCTCTGCTCAGCAAGCTTCCAGCAGCTGGGGGAGGCCTGTGCATCCAGACCCGGAGAGGATGAGCCCTGCCGAGCTCCAGCCTTCCCCCTGCTGTCGAGCCAGAGCTCGCTCCTGAGCCTGGCTCCATCACAGCCCCAGCTCCCCCCCAGTCCCCCTGTCCCTGCTCCTTCTGTCCTGTCCCTTTGCCACCCGGCCAGGCCCAGAGGCCAGGCTCAGCTCTTGCTGTGCACACAGTGTATTACATGGGCCTGCTCTGTGGGGTGAATCACCACAGCCCGGTGCAAAGGCTGCGGGGGCCAGCCCCAGGGGCTGATGTTTTGCTTGTCTCTTGGCTTCAGGTATGTTCAGAGGTGCCAGGGACAGCAAGTGCCAGCTCTGCAGGACAGGAGAGTACCAGTTACAGTGGGGCAAGGAGAGCTGTGACCTGTGCCCAGAGAACCACTACTGCCCTGTGAGTCTCCATCAGCTGGGCTGAGAGCCTGGGTGAACATCCACTGCTGTCCTGTGCCACACCTCCCTCCACTGGATCTGAGTCCCCTTCCTCTTCTTCAGCACAGAGCCCTGAGAGCAGGGGATGGTTACAGTTATGGCAGCAGGAGTCTGGCTTCATGCCACCCTGGAAGCAGCCTGCTGGCATGGGGCCCTCACTCAGGGGAGTGTCAGGGGATGGGGTGGTTCTGAAGGAGGGGGAGGGGTTGATGTCTGGACTTGGTGTGTAATGACACCACCTGCTCTGCAGCCTGCTCTGAGGAACACCCCGGGGTGGACAGGGTGAATTGAGTGACAGCAGGAAGGGCCAGCAGGGTGCTGAGAGGAGAAGCCCTGCCCTGTGGGGAGAGGCTGAGAGAGCTGGGGTGGTTCAGCCTGGAGAAGAGAGGGCTCAGGGGAGAGCTGAGGGACCAGTACATAACAGGTGGCTAGCAGGAGGATGGAGACTCCCTTTGTGCAAGGAGTGCCATGGGAGAGACAAGGGCTGGTGGGGATAGGCTACTGCTGGGGAGAGTCCCGTTGGGCTCCAGAAGAAAAGGGGAACAACTGGGCATTGGAATCCTCTCCCAAGGGAAGCAGTGGATTCCCCTCCAGTGGACAGTTGTAAGAGTCATCCTGGCAGGGTGCTGGGCCAGCCCCTTTCACCTGCACCATCACCTAGGCAGCTTGGAGCAGGTGGGCCTCGGGGTCCCCTCTGACCCAGCACGCTGGGGTTTCTCGGTTGGTTTTCATCTGGTTTTCCTTTCTCCCTGCTGAAGTGCCACCTCCCTTCACACCAGCTACCCTCTGCAGCCTGCCCTGTGTGCTGGTGCTGAGTGAATTGCTTCTTCTCTTGGGCAGAGCCCGGATGTGACCCCTGTGAGGTGCCCTGCTGATGCCTTCTGCCCCGCAGGCAGCGCGGTGCCGGCCTACTGTATGGAGCTCTTCCTGTACAAGGCAGGGGACTCCTGCCAGCTCACCCCCCTGCTGCTCACCCTCATGGCTGTCTTCTCAGCAGGTGAGCCTTGCTCTTCTCTCTCCCCTGGCAGACCTAACCCCCCCTCTGCAGCTGGCCACATTCATTGCCCCAGCGGTGTTCTCTGGTGGTTTGTGTTTCTGGAGAGCTGGACCTGCACCAAAGGTCTCCCTGGCTGCTCTCAATGCCAGTGCTGATCCTCTCCCCCTCTGTAAGTGGGGCCAGTGCTGTGTGTGTGCTCTGAAGGGAGGCCACCCCAGTGCTGAACATCCCCTGGACCTTGCTGTTTGTCCTGGGCTCCAGCCAGGAGTTGGAGCTGCCCAGCAGTAGGGAAGAGGACAATTTCCTTTTGGTGTGAGACTTCCAGGGTCCTGCTCCCCCCTGTCACTCTCAGGCTGGGGTGCTGGCAGCTTGTGCAGTGCTGGTTGTGTGATGCTGTGTGAAGCAGCAGAAGCCAACCAGCACCTCCTGAGTGCATGGAGATGCCACCCCCTGGCCTGAGCTCTTCAGGGCAAGCCCCTGGGTGGAGCTGGAAGCCACCCCAGAAACAGTCAATGGCCAAGCAATGAGCAAGCTTCTGCAGCCTCAGCAAAGGGGAGCAGGAAGGGTTCTGTGGGCTTTAATCAAAGCTCTAACCAGAGATAACAGTCATGATGCAAACAAGCAGCTCCTGCTGCTCTGGCTTGTGAGGAAGGGCAGCTGAGCAAGCTGGCAAGAGACAGTTTGAAGGCTCAGCTTGCCAGGGTGCTGGGCCAGCTCTCATTTCAGCTCTCACCTAGAAAGGGTAGCCCAGACCAGCCTTGGGTCCCTCCCAGCCTGGCACTCTGGGATTGTGAGACTCATCTCCTCTGCACAAGCACAGAAGCCTCACTCCAAGTGCCACCAGCTCTCTTGCCACAAGATGCTCACCTCCAAGTCCTCAGAGGATGAGGAATTACAGCCTCACCCCCACAGGTTCCTGGGCTGTCAGTGCAGCAGCTGAGTGCCTGCCAAAGGCCCTCACTCCAGTCCAGCTCACTGCTGTCCAAAGGCAGGGAGGAGAGAAGAGACTCCCCTCCATGGAGAGCAAAGGTGCTCTGCCAGCAGCATAGTGCCAGCTCTTCCCATCAAACTCCCCTCTTGGCACCTGAGGAGAGGACTCTGGCTACAGAGGACAGCAGGGGCTGGAGGAGAGGTAGCTTTACCAGC
Source organism: Melanerpes formicivorus (assembly GCF_026170545.1). Taxonomy (NCBI): domain Eukaryota; kingdom Metazoa; phylum Chordata; class Aves; order Piciformes; family Picidae; genus Melanerpes; species Melanerpes formicivorus. Next base: position 10,439,691 of record NW_027142370.1, on the reverse strand, counting down.
ACTGGTTGACTGCTCATCTCCGGAGGCTGAAATGTCCTGGTGGGAGTGAACAAGGGCTGGTCCTGCAAGCTGTGGCTTGGAGCTGCCTGACTGCCTCTCCACCTCTTGTGCCAGGCTGGAGGCCAAACTTCTGCCCAAATAGCTGCTGAGGTGAGCATTGATTAGCAAGAGCAGAGTATAATGAAGTGCATGGATAGGCTGTCCAAGGGACACAGCCCAGGAACAGGGCTGAGGGGCACAGGGGAGCCAAGCCCAGAGCTGCCTACCAAGAGGGGTGAAGGGGACAGCTCAAGGGGAACAGTTGGTCTGGCAGAGCAGTTCAGAGTCCTACAATGGTTTGGGTTGGAAGGGACCTTCAAGATCATCCAGTTCCAACCCCTCTGCCAGGGGCAGGGACACCTTCCACCAGCCCAGCTTGCTCAAGGCCTCATCCAACCTGGCCCTGAACACCTCCAGGGAGGGGGCAGCCACAGCCTCCCTGGGCAACCTGTGCCAGTGTCTCCCCACCCTCACTGGAAAGAATTTCTTCCTAAGCTCCAATCTCAATCTCCTTTCTTCCAGCTCAAATGCACTGCCCCTTGTCCTGTCACTACAGGCTCTCCTCAGAAGTCCCTCCCCAGCTCTCCTGGAGCCCCTTCAGGTGCTGGAAGGCTGCTCTAAGGTCTCCCTGGAGCCTTCTCCTCTCCAGGCTGAACAGCCCCAACTCTCCCAGCCTGTCCCCACAGGGGAGGTTCTCCAGCCCTCTGATCATCTTCATGGCCTCCTCTTGAGCTCACTCCAGCAGCTCCATGTCCTCCTTGTGTTGGGGGCACCAGAACTGGAGGCAGTGCTGCAGGTGGCTTCACCATGAGGCTGTCTGCTCAAGCAGCTGAGCTGTGGCCACGTCTGTCTGGCCAGCCTGCAGCACAGTGACACATCCCTGCTCCTCTGCTCAGATCACTTTTCCCTGCCAGAAACAATCAACAGCCCTGGCCAAGTATTTCCAGCTCCCTGCCCAGCCCAGAGGGAGTTTTTCCTGACAGCCCTGCTCTCAGTCTAGACTCCCAAGTCAGTCTGGGCCAGTTAGTTCTTGTGCTTCAGTGTCAGGGCTGTGCAGAGCAAACTCATTTCTCAACAGCATCCTTTGGTGGCAACTGCAATGGACACAGAGCCAAGTGGGAAGCAGCTGCTCCCCAGAGCAGAGGGTAAAGGGAGGGGGAGAGCAGGTTAGTGACTGACTTCATCACACCCTGCTGGTGTTGTCTGCAGCTTCCAGAGCAAAAGGGAAAGGCCTGAGCCCAGGCTTGTGTTATTCCAGTGAGCCAAACCCTATTGTGTGCAGGGGATGTGGGAGGAGGGTCACCCATTCATTTAGCAGAAGAGAATGCTGGGGTTGGGAAGCAAGCACCACCTGCCACCTCCCCTTCCCCCCAGCTCACACTGCCTTACCTTCCAGGTGGAGTCCTTGCTGCCCTTCTGGCAATTCTGAGAAGACAACAAGGCTACAGCAAGGAATCCTTCAAGGCTCTCCTGCTGCCCAGAGGCTCAGGACAACACCCAACATATGGTGGGATGGAGCACACAGAACCAGTCTACGCTGGCTGGTAGCACTGGACATCCCACCACTTCCCTTTCCTCTGGGGCCAGGTAGAGCTGGGCCTGCAGGCAAGATGTTGAGCCACCAGCAACCTGTTTGGCATTGCTGAAGTGCTGAGAAATAAGCCAAGGGTTTGGGTTGGAAGGGACCTTCAAGATCAGCTAGTTCCAACCCCCCTGCCCTGGGCAGGGACACCTCCCAATGGGTAATGGGACAGCTTGGACTCGATGATCTTGGAGGTCTTTTCCAACCTTGTTGATTCTATGATTCTATGGCTTCAAACTGGATTTAGATGAGACTTGAGGGAGAGATTCTTCCCCAGGAGGGTGGTGAGGCACTGGAGCAGGTTGCCCAGAGAACTGTGGAGGCTCCAAGCCTGGCAGTGTTTAAAGGCAGGGTGGGTGAAGCCTTAAGCAAGTTGGGCTGGTAGGAGGTGTTCTTGCCCATGGCAGGGGTTTGGAACCAGAAGGTCACTTCCACCCCCAACCATTCTCTGGCTCAGCAGCAACATGCCCAGTACCTCTCTAACCACCCCCCAGAGGTCACTGCATGCCATGGGCAGAGCTCTCCCCATCCTCTCCCACTGCTGGGTGAGCTGGCTCTTGGGCCTGCTGAGAACCCAACACAATGGCATTTAGAATAGCAGAGACCAGACCAGGTTGGAAGAGACCTTTGAGATCATGGAGTCCAACCTATCACCCAACACCATCTGATCAACTAAACCATGGCACCAAGCACCCCATCCAGTCTCCTCCTAAACACCTCCAGTGATGGTGACTCCACCACCTCCCCAGGCAGCACATCCCAATGGCCAATCTCTCTTTCTATGAAGAACTTCTTCCTAACATCCAGCCTAAACCTCCCCTGGTGCAGCTTGAGACTGTGTCCTCTTGTTCTGGTGCTGGCTCCCTGGAGAAGAGACCAATCCCCACCTGGCTACAACCTCCCTTCAGGTAGTTGTAGAGAGCAATAAGGTCTCCCTGAGTCTCCTCTTCTCCAGGCTAAGCAACCCCAGCTCCCTCAGCCTCTCCTCACAGGGCTGTGCCCCATACCCCTCCCCAGCCTTTCTGCCCTTCTCTGGACACCTTCCAGCAACTCAACATCTTTCCTAAACTGAGAGGCCCAGAACTGGACACAGGACTCAAGGTGTGGCCTAACCAGTGCAGTGTACAGGGGCAGAATGACCTCCCTGCTCCTGCTGGCCACACTGCTCCTGATGCAGGCCAGGATGCCATTGGCCTTCTTGGCCACCTGGGCACACTGCAGGCTCATGTTCAGCCTACTGTCAACCAGTACCCCCAGGTCCGTCTTTGCCTGGCTGCTCTCAGCCACTCTGCCCCCAGCCTGTAGCACTGCCTGGGGTTGCTGTGGCCAATGTGTAGCACCCAGCACTTGGATGTGTTCAGCCTCAATTTCACAGGACCTGGTGCTCTGGCTGGTCCTTGCCAACCAGGACAAACCTTTCATTCCCCTTTGTTGGTTAAAGAAGAAAAGAAAAGGAAGTACTTGGTGCCAAAAGTGCCTGGAGCTGTTGTACACATATAACCCCCCCAAGTACAAATGAAGAAGGAGCAGGTTCTTAAATAACTAGGAATAAATTTTAATATCTCATAAGACACTGAAGTTTCTCAAGCAGTCAGACATGGGATAACGTGACTCAACACCAGGGGAAGGGGGGAAAAAAAAAGGCTTTCAAGACATTTTTGCTGTTCCAAGGCATTACAAACTCAAAGCAGACCCTACAGAAGCTGGCCATGACCACAAAGCTACTGACCAAAGCAGACATTCCATGTTGCTCACTCTTCCTGGCCTGGAGGAGAACGCAGCGAGCACAGGCCACTGGGAAAGGGGTCCCCTGCTTGCTGCTGGGGCTGGCTGGCTGTTGGGCAGCAGCTTGGGAAGAGCCTGCTGGAGAGGGAAAGAGATCTGTCTACCTTGCTGGGCAGGACATCAATTTAATGCCACACAAGCTGCTTTGGAAAAGGTTTCCTGTTGGATGCTACACAGCCTCCAGCTGCAGCATGAGCAAGCTTCCTCTCTCTTTCCTGGTGGTTGTCTCTTGGGTGGTGGGAGAAGGGCAAGAGTTGAGCCTTTGATGTCTTTGTTTTTGGTGGTGCTTTTCCTTTTTTGCAATAAAGCTTCAGCCTTTTTTTGTTGGTTGGTTGGTTGGTTGGTTGGTTGGTTTGTTTGTTTTCCCCCAGTGCTGCAGAGTAAGGTACAGAAGCCTTCATTTAAAAGACACCTACAAACCTAAAGGTCAGAAACTACAATTCTACCAGATCACCACCTGAGTGACTTAGCTGAGCTCGTGGGGTTGCATGGTCAGTACCTACTCAGGGAGAACATGATCCACCTTTCTTTCAGAGCCCAAAGTCCATGATCAGTAGAAGGAACAAGTTCCCAAGCAACTCCCAGCTCCTCTTTTGCAGTCTCAGTGATGCAAGCCTTCACTGGCCCAAGGAGCTGAGTAGTAAAGAGCAGAGAAGAGGTAGAAGGCAGCAGAAAGTCAAACAGCCACTTGCTCAGACCTGTGGGTGTGAACTGAAGGTGGTGGGGAAAGCCCTGAGGGATGGCTTTGCACACCCAAGTCGTTATTCACCCACAGAGAGACACACAAGGGGTGGCTGTCCTGCATCCTGCCATACTAACTGTGCTTGTCAGCCCACCAGTGAGGCAGGCAGGGAGCTGGAGGTGCTACTGCAGCAGTGCCAGTCAGTAACTGTCTGAGGTGGTGGCTTCTGGAAGTGGGCATCTGCCTCTGAGGCCCTGGGCTGCAACTGTTCCAGGGGGCCAGAGCTGTTAGGCCTCTGGACGAAGAGGAGAAAGCAACACAACAACTAAAGTAAGCTTCACAAAGTCTAACAGCAATGGAATGTAAGGGGCAACATTTTACAATCACTTATTCAAAGGTATTCTCCTAAGGCCTTCCTTCCATGGAAGAGCAGTCAAGGAATGGTCCCAGTGACATCAAATTCCTTCATTTGGTTTAAAAGCACCCGAGGGAAACCTTGCTGCTTGACAGCCTGCTCTCACCTGCCTCCCCTCAACTCCTAGAAGCAGAGAGCCACACACAGTGCCCCTTCCTGGGTGGCCTTCTGGGCACAGGCCCTGTGCTTCAGTCCTCCTGCAGCATGTTCTTACAGCAGAGGCAAAGTTCCTCTCAAAAAAGCTATGGGGAAATGCTGGGGTTTGGCTGGAGGGCGAGGCTGGGCACACCACTCCAGGCAGTGCCACCCTGGGGCACTTCCCCCTGCTGTCAGCTGTGCCATGGCTTCAGGAAAGAATCAGCTGGGGAAACCATAGTCATATCAACCTTCCAAGAGTGTGTGGAGAAAACTTGCTTCAAGGAACAAAAGGAGAACCCCAAGAGAGCTCAGGGGTAGGGCAATGCCACATTTCAAACCTCTTCCCATCCTTATCTTCTAATAGAAAACCAAAAAGCTTTGACTCCTTGGGGGACAAAAGGGAGGTGGGGGGGGAAGAGTTCCAGCATTCCACAAACTAAACTCTGCAATCAAATCCTGAAGGGGGGATACCTTGGGGAAGGAAAAACAGAACAAAGCAGAACAAAAGAGAACAGAACAGAACAAAACAAAACAAAGCAGAACAAAACAAAACAAAACCAAACAGAACAAAGCAAAACCAAACAGAATAAAGCAAAACCAAACAGAACAAACCAAAAGCAAACCAAAACAACCCACCCCCAACCCAAGAGGAGACACACTTCCATGACACAGCAAGGCTTCGTTCCAAAGGGCTACACAGAGTTTCTGCACTGCTCCAGGGCAAACTAAGCTAGAAACACACAGGAGTTGCTACCCAGAGGTGAAGGTGCACAGTGTGCTTCCCTAGGCTTGCAATGCTGCCTCCTCACACACCAAGGACAGGCACTGGGGAAGAAAAGAGGTAAAAAGCTTTTTCTTTTACAATTTCCACCCCCCCACTTCTAATATTTCCATCAAGACTAAACCTTGTGCAGTTTTTCTTCCCTCAGTGCAAGTGTGAGCACCTAAGGAAGGGGGGGGTGTGTGGACAGGGTGGGGGTGTGAGCACCTAAGGAAGATGTGTGTGTGTGGAGAGGTGGAGGGTGTGAGCACCTAAGGAAGGGGTATGTGTGTGGAGGGGGGGGGGGCAAAGAATTCCCAGCAGCTTTGCAGACACAAGGTGGTGGTGAGGAGAGGGTGGAGAGCAGGAGCTCTAAACAAGTGAAGCCTCACTGCAAGTTTGCCAGTTTGATACAAGCTGGATCAAAAGGCCCAGAGCTGGGCTACCTTTCACATCACCACTGCTCTTTCCCTGCTGCTTCAGCTACCCAGCTCCTTTTGAACTGATTGGTTTGGAGCACTGAAGTCATTCCACCTCTTGTTCCACCCCTGGGGTTATGGGTTGTGGGGTGGTTTTTTTTGTTCCTTGTTGGCCAGTTTGCTACAAAGCTGATCCAAAGGAGCAGAGCTGGGCTGCAGTTTCATACTCAACTTGCTCTTTGTGTGCTGCTTCCAGACTCCACCTAACCTCAGATTAATTGATGTTTTAGCACTGAAGTTTCACCTTTTGTTCTAAGCCATGGGGTGAGTTTTTGTCTTCCTTCTGGGGAATGCTTGGACTTGAAGCTCTCCAAAAGAAAAGTTTGCCTCTCTGTTTTACTTGGCATTAAGGGAAAAGGTAAAAAGGTAACTGGGGGGGGGGGGGGGGGAAGGGCAAATAATAGGCTTTTAAGATTGATTTGTATTAAAACACAAAAATCCTAGAGTACTGGGGCCAGACTGCAAACCCAGACTTGCACAGCTCTGCAGGGTCAAGCCACTGCTCTTTGGGACTGCAGGGACTGGAGGGACAAAGCTTGGTGCAGAGCTGTCCTGTGCCTCACCGTACCCATCTGTCTTGATGAAAACCCCACCCTGACCCTTGGGAAAGGTCAGCTAAAAGCAGATCTTGTCCCTACAATCCCTTGGATTCCTACAGGACCCCAAATTCCTACAGGAAAAAAAAAACCAGCACAGAAACCCCCCACCTCTCTTCCAAGGTAAGACTTCCCCTGCCTGGTGCAGGCTGTGCCTTTCCCACCACGCTGCAGGGTATTTAAAACCATCTCTGTTTAAAAACGACTGGGGAAGAGCTAAGAGCACAAGGAAAGGGTCACATGTGTGGTGAGGGCCAGGGACACAGCTGGCTGATGGGTGCCATTCAAACACACAAGGCAAGCAAACCTCATTGGGACCACAGACAGAGCTGTTCCTTACCTACAAGGGCTTAGCCAGTCCTTTAGGCAGGAAGTCTGAAAGGACCTCTTAGCTAAAGGGACTTGAGAGCTACTAACTTCTTTCAAGGATACACTAAGTTAAACCTCTGGTGGTGGGCAAAGACTAATCTTCAACCCCTATGCTTACACCTCCCTGGGCTGACTTTAAGCCACCTCCAAGCTGCAGGCCTTTTGGAGGGCAGGTTTTACATTCGTTCACGATTCAAGTGTAACTGTAATGCTGAGGAGAATCAGTTTGGCTTGTCCTGAAATGCTCTGAACTATGCAGTTCCTTATCAGTGCAGAAGCAGCAGAAGACTGCTGTGGTTGGCTCAGTGGATTTATCAAAACAAAACACTCCCCCCCTCCCCTCCCTCCCTTCCCCCCTCCCCAATTCCTTCCCTCCCTCCCTCTCCCCACGTAACCTTTACAGAATATATGTAAAACTGTGTCCTTCCCTGGTCATATTCACAACTTATCTACAGGATAGTGTTGGCAGCAAGAACTGCAGTCCAGCTTTATTTGCGGTCAGCTCTCATCCACCTGTTCCTCTTTCTCTTGGCCCTCAACTTGCTGAGTTTCCTCCGGGGTCTCTCAGGCTTCTGAGTCTCAACAGAATCCGCCCCGAGCACGTGTTCCGAGCAGCACAACTGTCCGTTCAGCGTGGAGTTCAGTACTGTCCCATCCTGGTGCTCCTTGCAGAAGGAGTTTGGGCAGAAGTGGCAGAAGGAGACAGAGGGCTTGCCACAAACGTCACAGTGGTGCCAGGGACACTCCCACTTCCCTGCCGCGGAAAACAAACAGCTGGTTACGGGGAGGGGGGAACCCGGGGCTGGCTCTGGAAGCTTTGCGGTCCAGCAGCTGAGCAAAGCGCCACAGGGCGAGATGAGGCAGCTCATCTCAGACCAAAATGCTTCAGCAGACTTCACAGTATCACAGTATAACTAAGGTTGGAAAGGACCTCAAGGATCATCGAATCCAACCTATCAACACAGACCTCTTGACTAGACCATGGCACCAAGTGCCACGTCCAATCTCCTCTTGAACGCCTCCAGGGACGGTGACTCCACCACCTCCCTGGGCAGCACATTCCAATGACGAACGACTCGCTCGGTGAAGAACTTACTCCTCACCTCGAGTCTAAACCTCCCCTGGCACAGCTTGAGACTGTGTCCCCTTGTTGTGGTGCTGGTTGCCTGGGAGAAGAGACCAGCCCCCACCTGTCTACAACCTCCCTTCAGGTAGTTGCAGGGAGCAATAAGGTCTTGTAAAGAACCAGCAGCTTGAGACTGTGTCCCCTTCTTCTGGTGCTGGTTGCCTGGGAGAACAGACCAACTCCCTCCTGGCTACAACCACCCTTCAGGTAGTTGTAGAGGGCAATGAGGTCACCCCTGAGCCTCCTCTTCTCCAGGCTAAACAATCCCAGCTCCCTCAGCCTCTCCTCACAGGGCTTGTGTTCAAGGCCTCTCACCAGCCTTGTTGACTTCCACAGCTCAACTCACAGCAGGAAGTAGCAGGCTACACAGAGTCCTGGAACGGTCTGGGTTGGAAGGGACCTTCAAGATCACCTAGTTCCAACCCCCTGTCATGGGCAGGGACACATTCCATAGACCAACTTCCTTAAGGCCCCATCCACCCTGCCTCTGAATGCTTGCAGGGCTGGATACTTGACTTCATTTCATTTAAATACATCAAGGTCCAGCTAGAAGAAATGACTCAGGCTTTACTCACTAGCATTTTACAGAACTTGCAGGGGTAGAGCATCCAAACACCCAGCCTACTGCTGCCTCTTTCAGGTTTTGCTCCAGGACATCTGGGGTACTTTGCCTACAGATGCCCTTTTGTCCCAGCTATTTCACCAGCCATAGTTTCACTTGTGCCTGGGAGAGCAAGCTTGGACTGCTCCACTTCCCATCTCACAGAATCCTGCAATGGTTTGGCTTGAAGGAGAACTTCAAGATCAAATTCCAACCCCCCTGCCATGGGCAAGAACACCTCCTGCTTGACCGGCTTGCTCAAGGCCCCATCCAGCCTGGTCTGAAACACTCCCAGGGATAAGGTGGCACAGTTTCTCTGGGCAAGCTGTTGCAGTGTCTCACCACCCTCACTGGAAAGGATTTCTTCCTAATGTCCAAATTAAACCTGACACTGCTGACTGCAACCAGTAACTCCTGTGGTTCTGGGACTGTAACCTGATGCCTGCTGCCCTTAACCTTCTCCTGCTTGCCTTGTTCCAGACGCTGCTGCTATTCTTTTGGCTTGAACTCAGCTGGCTTCGTGTATTTCCTAGATAGAATCAAGGTTTCTGTGACAGGGCCACAGTGCTCCTGCCCCGTGCTGCACTCAGCTCCCTACAGCTGCAGCACAAAAGGCTCTTTTGTGCCAGAGAGGCAGGAGAAAGGCCACTGTTGGTCTCCATACCCAAGAGCTCCTACGATGCAGGAGCCCTCACCACACAAAGGCGATGCTCTCAAGACGCCACTCTCGACAAGGGTCCCGAGCAAGAGATGAGGCACCTGCTCAGGCTGCTTGTGTCCCTAAGAGGCAAGCTGACTCACCAAAAGGACGTTTCACCAGGCCAAGGCAGGAGAGGTGATAAGCCTTAGTACAGGACTTCCTGTCACACAGCACCAGCTGTCCTCCATCCCCACAGCGGAAACAATCATCTTCAGACTCCTTCTTCCCCTCGTTTTTCGTTCTGCGTCTCCTTGTTCTCTTTTTGGTCTTCTTGCCTTTCTCTTCTGAGGCATTAGTGGAGGAATTCTGAAAGAGTTCAGGTGCAAACCTGTCAGTGTCAGTTTTGCAAAGGAAAAACAACCCTACAGGGCCTAGGAAAACTACTGGCACTCCTGGCAGACCATGCAGACAGGCTTGGTGCAGAGCTGTCCTGGGCCTCACCATCCCCATCTGTGTGGATCAAAACTATGACAGCATAGGAATATACTCCATGGTTGTGTTTGGTTGAGTGTTTTCCACCTTGCCAGCCAGGGAAACAGTTAAGCATTTCCTCAGAGGACAGCTAGCATCTCTCCAAGCACCATGAACCCTTTATCACAACACAAAACTGATCCACCCCAGCGTGTGCCAGAAGGAAAAAAACCCCAAGGTTAGTAGAGCAGATACCATCAAAACTTGATGGATTATTACTTGCCTTTGGTCTGTCCCCAAGAAATCCACTGCAGTTTGGGGCACCACATTTGCAGACTGTTTTTTCATTGCCCAGACAGTCAAGGTTGTAATTAAAAGTCAGCTCTGTCCCTGAGGGAGAGAAGAGAGATCCTTTTGTGATGAAGGCCAAAGCAACAGAGGCTCTCAAGGTGGTGACAGACAAGTGAAGGTTTCAGCTCTGGTTTGGTACTTGCTGATCTGTTAGCACAGGATTTTCCCCTTCTTTACTGCTCACAAGCACTGATAGTAATCAGCTAAATGCCAGGACAGCATCAGGGCTTGAGCAATTGTGTTTTATAGAGTCATGGAACTGTTGAGGTTGGAGGAGACCTTTGAGATCATCCAACTGCTCACCTAGAGCTCACAATCCCACCACTCCTGCTAAGCTACAACCACTCAACCACATCCCTCAGCACCACATCCACATGTCTTTACCCCCAGGGATGGTGACTCCATCAGCTAAGGCATTAATTGGAGTTCACAAAACTGTGCATGTGTCTGCTCTACACACACATGTGATGTACCTCTGCATCTACACAGCTTCACCGAGCTATGGGTAGGTAGATAGGGCTGTGCAGACAAACCAGAACAGAGAGACTTTCAAACAGCCTCCTACATCCACACCTTGAGCTTATTATCTTCACTTGTAAAGAGGCAGAAGTACTGCTTGAGATCTCTACAACACAAAGTGAGTGCAAGGACACTCATGAGGAGCTCTTTGGTGCTCCCCTAGAAGCAACAAAAAGCAGTCATAGGACTCTCTATTAAAGTAAAAGATGATGAAGCATCTCTGTGGTGTGCTGAGCTCTAGAGATCTCTGCAGTGTATCAGTTCAACCATGACCATTCATAGAACGGTTTGGGTTGGAAGGGACCTTCAAGATCAATCAGTTCCAACCCCTCTGCCATGGGCAGAGACACCTCCCACCTGCCCAGGTTGCTCAAGGCCTCACCCAGCCCAGCTTTGAGTATCTCCAGGGAGGGGCCATCCACAACCTCCCTGGGCAACCTGTTCCAGTGTCTCACCACCCTCACTGTCAAGAATTTCTCACTAATCCCCAGTCTAACTCTGCCTACCTCAAGTTTAAAGCCATTGCCTCTCAATCCTATCCCTGCAAGCCCTTGTAAAACGTCCCTCCCCAGCTCTTCTGTAGCCCGCTTCAGGCGCTGGAAGGCTGCTCTGAGGTGTCCCTGGAGCCTTCTCCAGGCTGAACAACCTCAGCTCCCACAGGGGAGGTGCTGCAGGCTCGTCTCCGCTGCCCCGAACGGGTCACGCCACGCGCCCGGTAAGGCGCGGGGGGCCGCGGCGCGGGCAGGCAGGGCAGCAGCCAGCTCTCTACCTGCAGGGATGTCACAGACGGCGAAGAGGCCGACCCGCGTGTCCCCGTGGACTGTCCACTTCAGCGTCTCGCAGTTGGGCTGGCAGCTGTGGTTCATGAACCGCGAGTAGTTGCCTTTGGGGCCAGCGTCGATGATACGGTCCTGGGGAGCAAACCAGCAACACGCTGAGTGGCCTGCCTCCCTCCCTCCCTCCCTCCCTGCCTCCCAAGGAAACAACCAGAACAAATCCCCAGAATGTTAGGGGGTTGGAAGGGACCCCTGGAGATCATTGAGTCCCACCCCTGTGCCACGGCAGGTTCGCCTAAAGAAGGTCACAGAGGAACACATCCAGATGGCTTTGGAATGACTCGAGAGAGAGAGAGAGACTCCACAGCCTTGCTGGGTGTCCTGTTCCAGTGCTCTGTCACCCTTACATTAGAGAAGTTCCTCCTCATGTTTAGATGGGAATGGAATGGAATGGAATGGAATGGAATGGAATGGAATGGAATGGAATGGAATGGAATGGAATGGAATGGAATGGAATGGAATAGAATAGAACAGAACAAACCAGGTTGGAAAAGACCTTTCAGATCATCGACTCCAACCTATCACCCAACACCATCTGATCAACTAAACCATGGCACCAAGTGCCTCATTCAGTCTCTTCTTAAATGATGGTGACTCCACCACCTCCCTGGGCAGCACATTCCAATGGTCAATCTCTCTTTCTGGGAAGAACTTCTTCCTAGCATTCAGCCTAAACCTCCCCTGGCACAGTTTGAGATTGTGTTCTCTTGTTCTGGTGCTGGTTGCCTGGGAGAAGAGACCAACCCACCTGGCTATAATCTCCCTTCAGGTAGTTGTAGACAGCAACAAGGTCTCCCCTGAGCCTCCTCTTCTGCAGGCTAATCAACTCCAGCTCCCTCAGCCTCTCCTCACAGGGCTGTGCTCCAAACCCCTCCCCAGCTTTGTTGCCCTTCTCTGGACACCTTGCAGCAACTCAACATCTTTCCTAAACTGAGGGGCCCAGAACTGGACACAGGACTCAAGGTGTGGCCTATGTTCAAGTGTGCCCATGACCCCTTGTCCTTTGACTGGGCACCACTGACCAAAGCCTGGTCCCATCCTCCTGACACCCAGCCTTGATCAGCATAAATTCCATACCCGATTTCAGTGGCTGGACTCAAAGCAGCCATGGTGTTGCTACCCAGGAGCACATAAGCAAACTGGTGGCAGATGTGGTATTGAAAACTGTAGTGTCTCATGTGGTCTGGAATGTGACACTCCCAAAGCAATACTCATGCTCTAGCTCACACTTTGCCAGCACCCATCACTGCCACAGGGCAGGAGAAGTGTTCTTGTGAGCACTGTGGTGGTCAGCTTGAAGAACCCCATCCCCTCCAGCCAGCCTCATTTACTTTGGGTTCACAAAGCTGTGGTGCATTAACAAACAGTGTGCTGTGGTATTTATCAGCTCACTGTAGGGTAACTTGCAGAGACTACCAGTTTCTCACCAGCCTGCTTTGCCCAAATCAGCCCAGTTTAAGCTCAAATATGCTGTTGGTAAACTCAAGAAACCCCAACCCCATCCCTGTACACAACTGTCTTTTCACTTCCCTCTCCACCAAACATACCAAATATGAACAAAATAAAGTCTTGAGATAGCCAGAGCTGCATTCCTTCACACAGCTGCTGCAGAAAGCTTTGCTTCTTTATGACCTGTCCTGATTGCAGCTTCCTCCTAACTGATTTCTGTAATGCAGATGTACAGCTGTCATGCCCATGTGCACGGCATCCAGCCACTCCAAAGGCATCTGCAGCTCAGCTCACCATGGCACAGGCATTTCTGCAGGGCAGAACCACACTGAGTGTTCACTGACCACAGCAAGAGTCAAACACTGGTTCTGTCCACAGAATCCTAGAATGGGTTGGGGTGGAAGGGACCTCATTCAGTTCCAACCCCCTGCCATGGGCAGGGACACCTCCTACCAGCCCAGCTTGCTTAAGGCCCCATCCAACCTGCCTTTAAACACTGCCAGGCTTGGAGCCTCCACCAGCTTCTCTGGGCAAGCTGTTCTAGTGCCTCACCACCCTCCTGGAGAAGAATTTCCTCCAAGCTAAAGAGAGGAGAGGAGAGGTTCAGAGAGGAGAGGTTCGGAGAGGAGAGGTTCGGAGAGGTTCGGAGAGGAGAGGTTCGGAGAGGAGAGGAGAGGAGAGGTTCGGAGAGGAGAAGAGAGGAGAGGAGAGGTTCGGAGAGGAGAGGTTCGGAGAGGAGAGGTTTGGAGAGGAGAGGTTCGGAGAGGTTCAGAGAGGAGAGGTTCGGAGAGGAGAGGAGAGGTTCGGAGAGGAGAAGAGAGGAGAGGAGAGGTTCGGAGAGGAGAGGTTTGGAGAGGAGAGGTTCGGAGAGGTTCGGAGAGGAGAGGTTCGGAGAGGTTCGGAGAGGTTCGGAGAGGTTCGGAGAGGAGAGGTTCGGTTCGGAGAGGAGAGGTTCGGAGAGGTTTGGAGAGGTTCGGAGAGGTGAGGTTCGGAGAAGAGATGAGAGGTTCGGAGAGGAGAGGAGAGGTTTGGAGAGGTTCGGAGAGGAGAGGAGAGGTTTGGAGAGGAGAGGTTCGGAGAGGAGAGGTTCGGAGAGGTTCGGAGAGGAGAGGAGAGGTTCGGAGAGGAGAGGAGAGGAGAGGAGAGGTTCGGAGAGGAGAAGAGAGGAGAGGAGAGGTTTGGAGAGGTTCGGAGAGGTTCGGAGAGGAGAGGTTCGGAGAGGAGAAGAGAGGAGAGGAGAGGTTCGGAGAGGAGAGGTTTGGAGAGGAGAGGTTCGGAGAGGTTCGGAGAGGAGAGGTTCGGAGAGGTTCGGAGAGGTTCGGAGAGGTTCGGAGAGGAGAGGTTCGGTTCGGAGAGGAGAGGTTCGGAGAGGTTTGGAGAGGTTCGGAGAGGTGAGGTTCGGAGAAGAGATGAGAGGTTCGGAGAGGAGAGGAGAGGTTTGGAGAGGTTCGGAGAGGAGAGGAGAGGTTTGGAGAGGAGAGGTTCGGAGAGGAGAGGTTCGGAGAGGTTCGGAGAGGAGAGGAGAGGTTCGGAGAGGAGAGGAGAGGAGAGGAGAGGTTCGGAGAGGAGAGGTTCGGAGAGGAGAGGTTCGGAGAGGAGAGGAGAGGTTCGGAGAGGAGAGGAGAGGAGAGGAGAGGAGAGGAGAGGTTTGGAGAGGAGAGGAGAGGTTTGGAGAGGTTCGGAGAGGTTTGGAGAGGAGAGGAGAGGTTTGGAGAGGTGAGGAGAGGTTCGGAGAGGAGAGGTTCGGAGAGGAGAAGAGAGGAGAGGAGAGGTTCGGAGAGGAGAGGTTCGGAGAGGAGAGGTTTGGAGAGGAGAGGTTCGGAGAGGTTCGGAGAGGAGAGGTTCGGAGAGGTTCGGAGAGGTTCGGAGAGGAGAGGTTCGGTTCGGAGAGGAGAGGTTCGGAGAGGTTTGGAGAGGTTCGGAGAGGTGAGGTTCGGAGAAGAGATGAGAGGTTCGGAGAGGAGAGGAGAGGTTTGGAGAGGTTCGGAGAGGAGAGGTTCGGTTCGGAGAGGAGAGGTTCGGAGAGGTTTGGAGAGGTTCGGAGAGGTGAGGTTCGGAGAAGAGATGAGAGGTTCGGAGAGGAGAGGAGAGGTTTGGAGAGGAGAGGTTCGGAGAGGAGAGGTTCGGAGAGGTTCGGAGAGGTTCGGAGAGGTTCGGAGAGGTTCGGAGAGGTTCGGAGAGGTTCGGAGAGGAGAGGAGAGGAGAGGAGAGGAGAGGAGAGGAGAGGAGAGGAGAGGTTTGGAGAGGAGAGGAGAGGTTTGGAGAGGTTCGGAGAGGTTTGGAGAGGAGAGGAGAGGTTTGGAGAGGTTCGGAGAGGAGAGGTTCGGAGAGGAGAGGAGAGGTTTGGAGAGGTTCGGAAAGGTTTGGAGAGGAGATGAGAGGTTCAGAGAGGAGAGGTTCGGAGAGGAGAGGAGAGGGGAGGAGAGACCAGGTTGGAAGAGACCTGAAGTGAAATACTGTACCTATCAAATGCAAGTATATAGAGATCAAGACAATGTTACAGCTAAATAATGGAGGGGGGAAAATAGAAGTGAAATACTGTACCTTGTCAATTGTCAGCATATAGAAGTGGGTGATGTCATTCTCATGTGCATACTTGATCCTTGCCATGCACTCCTCTTCGTCAATCAGCTCCCCAACGTACTCGTTGACAAACTCCCCCTGCAAGACACCCAAGCATCACTAGTCAAGTATGCACCAAGCCCACAAACAGCTGCACAAGCCATCACACTCTTCTTTGCCAGGCAGGAATGATTCATACCTTTTTAATGTCCCTCTTAGCCACCAGGCCCCAGCCCTTCCCGTCGGTCTTGATGATCTTGGTCTCGGGGTACTGGCGCTTGGTGAAGCATTGGTTCTGGCAGCGCTCGCCCGCCGGGCACACTTGTGGGTGGCACTCGTACATCAGCATCCGATTCAGGCACTCAGAGTCAAAGCCACAAGGGTTCTCATCTGTGGGTTTGCAGTTGCACTTGGGAATCTCAGAAATGTCAGCAGTATAGATCTGCACTTTACCACAAGGTTTATTCACCTGAGTGACACATTAAAATAGTTCAAACGTCACTTTGGAGCACTTGGAGTCGCTGCAAGAGGTATTACAGGGGTTACTCATTTGGTCTTCCAACACTAGATGGTCAAGTAGAAGGAAAGTTTCACCATCTCATTGGTAACTGGATGGTCAGAGTTTGGCTGACATGTCTTGAAACCAGGCCTGTTTGAAACCAGGCCTGTTAGAAACCAGGCCTGGTCAGAACTGGAGCAGGGTACATTTAGGCTGGACATCAGCAGGAGGTTCTTCACAGAGAGAATTTTTGGCCATTGGAATGTGCTGCCCAGAGAGGTGATGGAGTTACCATCACTGGAAGTGTTCAAAAAGGGATTGGATGTGGCACTTGGTGCCATGGCTTAGTAGTCATGAGGTGTTGGGTGACAGGTTGGACTTGATCTTTGAGGTCTTTCCCAACCTTATTGATTCTGTGGTTCTATCTGGACTCTGTGTGTAGCTGGGATTTTGCAGGCTGGGTAAGGAACCCAGCTTCGGGTCAACATCCTGCCTGTAGAAGTCATTACACCCTCCCCTCCCCATCTCACCATGCAGTTCATCCTCTCCAGAGCTGTGTTAGGCTTAGTACCCAGAGTAATTTCCTCCAACTTTACCTTGATGTGTTTGTATGGTGGAGGTTTACGTTCGCTCTCCTGCGTTTCTTTGGCTTCTCGCTGCAGCTTGATTTCTCGGAACCGAGCTTCGGCCTCTTGCAAAGCTGTGAAAGATTGCTGTGTCAACAGAAATGCTCCAAAGAGCATTCATGCCCCCCAGCCACCAGTGTGCTCAAGTAGCCAAGACCTGAATCAGCAATGGCATGGCCAGCAGCAGCAGCAGGGAAGGGATTGTCCTCTCGTACTCAGCACTGGGGAGGCCACACTACAAGAAGGACATTTTGGTGCTGGGGAGAAGGGCAACACAACTGGGGAAGGGTGTGGAGAGCAAGTCTGGCAAGGAGCAGCTGAGGGAACTGGAGGTGTTCAGCCTGGAGAAAAATAGGCTAAGGGAGACCTCATTGATCTCCACAACTCCCTGAAAAGAGGTTAGAGTCAGGTAGGAACTGGTCTCCTCTCCCTAGTATCAGGTGATAGAACAATAGGAAATGGCCTGAAACTGTGCCAGGGGAGGGTTGGGCTGTAGATTTAGGACAAATTTCTTTGCTGCAAGAGTGGTCAGGCATTGGAACAGGCTGCCCAGGGAGGTGCTGGAGTCACCATCCCTGGAGGTGTTCAAGAAACCTGTGGCCATGGCACCTGGGGACATGGTTTAGTGGCCATGGTGGCATTGGGTTGATGCTTGGACTCTATGGTCTTGGAGGCTTTTTCCCAGCCCAAACAATTCTAGGATTCTTTGTGTTAAACAAAGATTCACCTCCTATTCCCTAGTCCCATCATGCCTTTTTCTTGCTAACAATGCTCCTGCAGTGTTAATACTCCTAACAGATGGATCTGTTCTATTCTCTCTCCCAGCTACACTCACCATTTCCTTTATGGAAGAATCATCAGATACAATCCCAATGAGCTGCTGGTTCTTTATAAGACCTTATTGCTTTCTACAACTACCTTAAGGGAGGTTGTAGACAGGTGGGGGTTGGTCTCTTCTCCCAGGCAACCAGAACCAGAACAAGAGGACACAGTCTCAAGCTGCAACAGGGGAGGTTTAGGCTGGGTGTTAGGAAGAAGTTCTTCCCAGAGAGAGTGATTGGCCATTGGAATGTGCTGCCCAGGGAGGTGGTGGAGTCACCATCACTGGAGGTGTTTAGGAAGAGACTGGATGGGGTGCTTGGTGCCATGGTTTAGTCGATGAGATGGTGTTGGGTGATAGGTTGGACTTTATGATCTGAAAGGTCTTTTCCAACCTGGTTAATTCTATTCTATTCTATTCTATTCTATTCTATTCTATTCTATTCTATTCTATTCTATTCTATTCCATTTATTCTATTCTATTCTATTCTATTCTATTCTACTCTACTCTACTCTACTCTACTCTATCCTATCCTTATTCTATTCTACTCTATTCTACTCTACTCTATTCTATTCTACTTTATTCCTATTCTATTTCTATTCTATTCTATTTCATAGACATGAAGGCAAATCTTTAGTGGCTGCTGCCAGCACAGCCAAATCAGTGTTGCAAAAGAAACATGCAAGCCAGTCCTAGAGTGATGTGTGAAGACAATAAACTCATGGATGTGGGAAGATTAAGTCTATGATTTTCAGTGGTGTACCATTTTTGAAGACTTTTCCAATGCCTTTGATCCCCTGGTATCTACTCCCTCTGTCTCCCTCCATGTAGGGGAACACCCGTGCCTGGTGTGTCCAGTAGTAATCCTTGGAACCAAAGAAAAACACAGGAAACTCTCCAATCTCATGCTTCATTTTCTGGATGTTTGGGGGAACGTTTTTGGGATGGCAAACTTCTGCAGGCCACCATCTAGCACAGAAGGACAAACAACATAACAAACCACAGCATTTTGAGTTACAAAAGACACCTGAACAAACTCACCCTCAACAGCAGTAACTGATGGCTACTTCCAAGCTCCAAATGGATTTAAAACCCTCCCCCCAACTCACTAGGCAACAGGAGAAGCCTTTGGGGGACTTTCTCCTGCCTGCAAGGAGACACAGACACAGCAAGCTCCTTGCACCTGGTTAGAAGAACCATTATCAACAAGCCTTGCTGCCACTGTTACTGTCAAAGATCAACAGCTATTAATGCTTCCTAGGATAAACCTCACCCACCTCTCTCTCACTCAAAGCTCAAGGAAGGGTGAAACACTGACAGAACAGAGTGGCTGATCTCCCAGCCTGCAAGGTGAGCCAGCTGCCAGTTACACACCAGCTCCAGCATTTGAAGTCAGCGCTGAAACAAAAGGGGCTGAAGGCTCATACAATGGAAGCCACAAAATTGACCTGAGGGCTGGAGCCTGCTGGTCTAGGAGGACAGGCTGCTGAGATTGTTCAGCCTGGGGAAGGCTCCAATGAGACCTTCTGGTGGCTGTTCAGTGCTCAAAAGGGCTGAATAAGAAAGCTGGGGACAGGCTTTTGGGCAGGGCCTGTTGTGACAGGCCAAGGGGTGATGCTTTGAACTAAAAGAGGGAGATTCAAACTGGAGAGAAGGAAGAATTGGTAAGACACTGGCCCAGGCTGCCCAGAGAGGTGGCAGATGCTCCATCCCTAGGACCATTTGAGGTCTGGTTTCTGGGGCTCTGAGCAACCTGCTCTAGTTGCAGACGTCCCTGCTAAGTGCAGGAGAGTGCAGATGAGCTGGAAAGGTCCCTTCAACCCCAACCAGCCTGTGGTTCTATGATGTCAGAAGACTACAAGGAGTCTTGTATGGATAAGGATTTGGTTGAGAGCGACAGTGAAGCTCCAAGACTGTGAATCTGAAGCTTTCAAGCAGGTGGGGTCCCTAGTTCAGAGGAATAAGAAATCAGTGCAGAGCAAGGCTGGCCTACAGAAGCAACTCACTAAGCTCCTTAATTAAGCATGTCAGTAATGCAAGCCAAGAATCAATCTGTTCACCAGACCTGTAATTTCCCAGTTTAACCCAAATAATATCCTGGAAATGGAGCTTCTTCCCTGCCCTGCAGTCATTGCAGTACCAGCTCCCATCTGGCATTTCAATGTTCAAACAGTCTGGGTGAAACGCTGCAGGACATGACTCACAGCACAACAAGCTTCCTCCTTCAGAGAGAAAAACAAAACACAATAAAGAGGGTGAAAACCATCAGGATAAAACCCAAAGCTCTGCATCCCAACCCCTTCAAAGCAGTGTGACACACACAGGGTAGGTTCAGGTGGCAAAGAAATGGTTAACACACGGTGGCCTGCAACAGACACAAACTGGTTGTGGACAGACACTGTAAGTCTGCCTGGCAGACTCAGATTAGCAAGACACACAAACCAACAAGGAAGCCAGTGAGGAAAAAGGCAGAACAAGGCACAGCAAATCAGGGCTGTTTGCTTCACTTTAATGACAACAGCTTAATCTGTGTTTCACTGCATGCTAAATGTTAGCAACCACACATGGCTCTCATATTGCTTTTCCTAGCGGGGAGAGGGAAAGGGGTTGTGAGTTTGCTCCATGAATTATCAAGTGGGAATTCAGCTGCAGCTTGAAAGCTGCTCTGCTGCATGTGAATGTGTTCATAAAGCAGGGAAGCTGGCACTGCTGCAGCTTAACCAGCCCTCTGCCTTTTGGGGTGGTCAGGAAGAAAGGAATCTGTGTACAACACCCTTAGCTAGTGACACTCTCAGTAACAGTAAGACTGATTCAAAGGGCAACACAGCTGGCAAAAGGTCTGGAGAACAGGTCTGGTGGGGAGCAGCTGAGGGAACTGGGGTTATTTTAGCCTGGAGAAGAGGACACTGAGGGGACACCTCATTGCTCTCTACAACTCCCTGCAAGGAC
Organism: Melanerpes formicivorus; assembly: GCF_026170545.1. Taxonomy (NCBI): domain Eukaryota; kingdom Metazoa; phylum Chordata; class Aves; order Piciformes; family Picidae; genus Melanerpes; species Melanerpes formicivorus. Next base: position 10,419,397 of record NW_027142370.1, on the reverse strand, counting down.
CCTGGAGTGAGGTGGAGGTTGGTCTCTTCTCCGTAGTATCAGGTGATAGAACGAGAGGAAGTGGCCTGAAATTGTACCAGGGGAGGTCAAGGTTGGGGATTAGGAAAAATTTCTTTGCTGCAAGAGTGGTCAGGGATTGGAAGAGGCTGCCCAGGGAGGTGGTGGAGTTACCATCCCTGGGGAAGTTGAAGAAATTTGTGGGCATGGCACTTTGGGACATGGTTTAGTGGCCATAGTATCAGTCAGGGTTGGAAGGGACCACAAGGATCATCTAGTTCCAACCCCCCTGCCATTGGCAGGGACACCCCACATTACATCAGGCTGTCCAGAGCCATGGTGGTGTTGGGTTGATGGTTAGAATTGATGATCTTAAGAGGCCTTTTCCTCTAAGGGTGGTGAGACAGGTTGCACAGGGAGGTTTTGGTTTTTCCCAGGGAGGTGGTGGTGTCACCATCCTTGGAGGTGTTCAAGAGGGGATTGGACGTGGCACTTGGTGCCATGGTTTAGTTAGTCATGAGGTGTTGGGTGACAGGTTGGACTTGATGATCTCTGAGGTCTTTTCCAACCTTACTGATTCTACGATTCCCCCTGGAGGTGGTCAAGGCCAGGCAGGATGAGGCCTTGAGCAGCCTGGTCTAGTGGGAGGTGGAAGGAATTTGGAACTGGCTGATCTTGAAGGTCCCTTCCAACCCAACCCACCGCAGGCTTCTCCGAACGACCACGCTCCCACCGATCCTCTGCACAGCAGCGGAACAAAAGGCAGACGGAGGGAGAGAAAACTGTTTTGGCCGCTGGGTGTCGATGCTGAAGAGTTACCTTTGGAACACACAAAGCACCAGCTGACATTGACATGGGCGTGATGGCTTTTCCCCTTCATGGCAGTGAAATGGTTGGTACAGACAATGCTGTTGGAAGCGATGACGGCGCAGCCCGCCGCGATGCACACGTCTCCGGCGTGGTACGCGACGGGACAGCGGACACAACGCATCATCTTTCCTAGCAAAGCAGAACACTGCCATGTTAAACTGGGGAACAAAATGAGTCAGCATTTGAGCTAAACCAACAGACCTCCCCCCAGCCCCATCATCACCTGATGTAGCCTAGAGAAGTATCTCCCCCACCCCCAAAATATCAGTTACGTATTCATGGCCTGCGGTTAGCGACACTACGACTCCAAGCAGAGCACCCTTAATTAGTGACACTCTCTGTAGCAATTAAGACTGGCTCAAATGGCAGTGAAGATGGTGAAGGGTCTGGAGAGTAGGGTTGGTGAGGAGCAGGTGAGGGAACTAGGGTTGTTTAGTCTGAAGAAAAAGTGGCTGAGGGGAGACCTGATTGCTCTCCACAGCTCCCTGAAAGGAGGTTGCAGTAAGGTTGGGGATTGGTCTCTTCTCCCCAGCAAGGTGATAGAATGAGAGGAAGTGGCCTGAAATTGTGCCAGGGGAGGTTTAGGTTGGAGATTAGGAAAAACTTCTTTGCTGCAACAGTGGTCAGGGATTGGAACAGGCTGCCCAGGGAGGTGGTGGAGTCACCATCATTGGAGGGGTTCAAGAAGCTGTAGATGTGGTGCACTTCAGGATACAGCTCAGTGGTCAAGGTAGTTGGGTTATAGTTGGACTCAATAATCTTAAAGGTCTTTTTCCAACATCAATGATTCTGTGATAATGAATTAGCACAGGTGTTTTGTTCACACTGTCATATTCAGTAGTGGTGGTGGTGTTGATGATTGGACTCGATCTTGGAGGTCCTTTCCAACCTTAATGACTCTATGGTTCTAACTGTGAAGGCTCCAGCTATTCACACCAGGGCAGACAAGCTTTCCTCAGCTGTCTAATTTTGTCTGCAGATGTTGCCCAAAGCTAAAACTGTGCAAAGAACCAAATGTCTCTACATTTGGGGAGCCTTCCTACAGCAGTTCTGCACGCACAGGTCTTGCCCTCACTCTGCTCAGCCTGTCTCATCACATAAGCATTCTAGATTTAATGTGGTTAAGTACAGATCATTCTGGAGAGGGACTTTGTACAAAGGCATAGAGAGACAGGATGAGGGGTAATGGCTTCTAACTGGAAGAAGCTGGATTGAGATAACACATGAGGAAGAAATTCTTCCTCAGGAAGGTGGTGAGGCACTGAACAGGTTGCCCAGAAAAGCTGTGGAGGCTCCAAGCCCGCCAGTGTTCAAAGCCAGGTTGGATGAGGTCTTGAGCAAGCTGCTCTAGCAGGAGGGGTCCCTGCCCATGGCAGGGGTTGGAACTAGGTAATCTTGAAGATTCCTTCCAACCCAAACCATTCTAGTATTCTATCATCTGATTCAACACAATACTCCAAATATTTGTTTCCAGATCCTACATGAAGGGTTTCTTAACAGTGTTCTCTTTCCTTTTGCCACTTAGGACAGAATCCTATGACAATTGAAAGCTAATTGTGAAAAAAGAACACAAACAAGGTAAATAGTATCACAGTATCAGTCAGGGTTGGAAGGGACCACAAGGATCATCTAGTTCCAACCACCCTGCCATGGGCAGGGACACCCCACACTAGATCAGCCTGGCCAGAGCCTCATCCAGCCTGGGCTTAAACACCTCCAGGGACGGGGCCCCAACCACCTCCCTGGGCAACCCATTCCAGGGCTTCACCACTCTCATGGGGAAGAACTTCCTCCTCACCTCCAGTCTGAATCTCCCCACCTCCAGCTTCATTCCATTCCCCCTAGTCCTATCACTACCTGAGATCCTGAGAAGTCCTTCCCCAGCCTTCCTGTAGGCCCCCTTCAGATACTGGAAGGCCACAATTAGGTCACCTGGGAGCCTTCTCTTCTCCAGACTGAACAGCCCCAACTCCTTCAGTCTGTCCTCATAGGAGAGGTGCTCCAGCCCTCTGATCATATAAATACCTAAGGCTGACTAAAAATGATTCAATCATTATCCTTTGAACTCAGTTCTGCAGCAATCACAAGTCCTCCCACCCCTGAAAAACTGCAGCCAGCAGCTAGCTACTACGTGGGCAGCTTCCTTCCCCTCCCATAGCGCAGAGAGGCTGACTTCCTCAGCCCCAGAAACACAAAATGCAACTACCTTTTGAAATTCGTGGATGTGAGGGGTTACTGGCATGACAGCTCAGGCAGCTGTGGAGAGGACACCGAAAGCCCCTGTTCTCAAAGACAGTCAGGTGGAACTTTTTCACGCAGGCTTCGTGGTAGAACTTCCCACAGTGGGACACAACGCAGCGCTTCACATCTGCCTTCCTCTCTTTGCACACAAAACAGGTATGGACACCTGGGGGGCAAAAGGTAACACAAGAAGAAGAAGGTGACTCAGTTTTCAATCCAAGCAAGTGAAGTGCAAACACTTCTCTTGGTTTGTTATGTGGGGGGTGGGACTTTGCTTTTCTGTGGTGGGTTTGGTGCTTTGAAACTAACTCAAACTCACATCCTAGTCTTCGAGGCAGCCACCTATTGAAATCTCTGCTGTTAAATATTAGCCTGCTCAGATACAGATAAAATCAAACTGCAGTGGCAAACCCACTGCAGCTGAAGTGCACACACCACCTCCCAAAGCCTCACCAGCCTCCTTGTACATTCTTATTTATGAGCCTCAGCACAACAGTGAGTTTCATTTAGTCTTTAAAGCAAGGAAATAGGTCCCTGGGTTCTTTGGGATCCTGTGCAGTTTGAAGCAGGCTCACAAACCAAGGACAAGCAACCTCTAATCTTCTCTCTGGGCTGCTTGGAAAAGCTTTGTTTTGAAGCAGCCTTGTTCCAACAAGGTTTAAGCACGTGTAGTGACCTGACCTTATGAGCAAGAGCACCAATCTTTCATCTGCAGCTTTAAGATGAAGAATTTCCATGCAGTGATTATAGGATTAGAAGCCACTGAAATTAAGAGCAATAAGGCAGTCTCTTAATAGGAAAAGCCAAAGATTGCTATAGACACACAAAGGATTTGAAAAGGCCCTAAAATTTGCTTTTATTCCTTAGGATCTCTTAAGTCTTTGGGAGACAGCTTAAATTGTAATCAGAGAGCAAATGTTCCTCAGGTATTAAAGCAATGGAAGTCAGACTGAAGCAGCCAAGCTAGAAGAGATCTCATGAAAACAGAGTGAGCTTTCTGAGCCCGTGGTGCTGTGTGACCTCCCAGCCTGGCAGGCACCAAGGGATAAAGAGGGCTCTTCCAAAGAGACACACTCTGTCCAGGAGGATTTCCTACCCCAGGGTGTGGGGAAGCTACAACTTGGGGTTTGTTTGGTTTCTTAAATAAGAAAGGACACACTTGCCTGATGTGCATTCACTACAAATGAATTTTCCTGCTGGTCTTCCAGAGAGCCCAAGGCAGCTCAGATGAAAAGCTCGATAGCAGAGTCCTTCACACAGCAGGAGATCACCTGTTTTTTCACACAGCTTTTACAACACAAAGGCATGCAATGTTAAACAAAAGCCTCACAGGTGGCAAACAAAACACAAAACCCCCCAACCCTGTTTATTCCTTTTCAGTGTACTGCTCCTCAAGAAATCTCTTTCCCCCTTGCTGAAATCAAATTGAGCAAGTGGAAGACAGTAACGAGTGAAAGATCACTTTCCAAGTTAATCTTCACAGCTGGCATGGGGCATAGCCATTAAACTGCTAGAAGTAACCCTCACAGAGCCACAGCTCAGGAGGGGATACAACCTGGCAGGAAACAGGAAAAGAACAGAAAGGCTTCAAGAACATTGCCCTGTGCACACTGAGGCATCTGAGGCAGGTTAAGAGCATCCCTGTTCTCCTTCTCCTTGGCAAAAGGTCATTAACCTAGGTGGCAGCAGGAGGTTTCTGTGTCTGGTTAGCAGTGCCACGTGCAGGACTGAAAACAGTGATGCTGCCAGCACTGAAGGGACTGGCCAGCATTTGAAGACAGGTAATAACCTCATCAGCACTAGGCCCAAGGAATGGAAATGAAACTGCTTGCCCAGTCTTGTGGAAACAAATCTGAGCTGTCCACTTGCATTGGCTCAGCAGTTCACAATCAAAGGCTCCTTCTGGAATGCTTTGGGAGAAAGCTTTTTGCTTGCAGGTCCCATGCCACACGCTGCTACCATGGCACCACTGCAACCTCTGCTGCATGCAGAAGCACAAAGCCCACTGGGCTTCACCTGCTCCTCTTTATTACCAGAGGACTGGGCAGCTCTTCTCTACCATTTCCCTAGTTACCTGGCAACACTCAGGCACAAACTCTGTTTATCTTAGAGATCTGGAAGCTGAAGCAGCAAGTCACTTACTGAAGGTCAAGACAAAAAAGAACTCATCAGGAATGAGGAATTTCTTTTACTGACATGGCACCCTCATCACTGACAGCCATCTCAGGCATCCTTGAACCTATTTCTGGCCTGCTATTGTCATGTCTAGTGGGAGGCAGCCCTGCCAGTGCCAGGGGGAGGTGGAACTAGCTGCTCTTGAAGGTCCCTTCCAACCCAAACCATTCCTGGATTCTATGATCACATTCAAAAAAGAGCTTTTCCAGGGAAGCTCAGGAATCACAGCTCTGCCCAGCTAATGCTCTCACCTGACACACATACTCCTTCTTTGTTCCTGCTCCTCGCTCAGACTTTTTGGACAATATGGAGACTTCAGTCTGAGCCTCATCGGCGCTTTCATAGGGAGACTCGGAGCGCTCATCTCCTTGCCCATCAGAGATCTGAAGATTAAAGAGAGGTGTTAGAGAAAGCACTCAGGGGTGCTCACTTTTGCAGAGGTTTATCACCTGAAGGAGGAAAACAGGCCACAATTCAGAGCAGCAGCAGAGGCTGCACTCTTTTGCTTTTGTTTCCCCCACCTCAAAACAAACCAACCAACCAACCCCCACCTGAATACAAGCAGAGTATGCACTCGTGGAAGTCCCACCCACAGGACTGCATAGCCATCACCCATCTCACTCACCAGCTTGGCCAGGGAACCATCCCCCTCACCAGCTTGGCCAGGGAACCATCCCCAACTCACCAGCAGCCAAAAGAAGCCGCCCAAGCTTTGCAAGGTGGCATTGTATTTGCCACCAGTTCTGTAACTCAGTTAGCTAGACAACAACACAGGGACAGCTTCAAACTCTGGCTGCCAGCCCCAAGAGAACCTTGGGGTGCCAGCCCCAAGAGAATTCTGGTGAGTCTTCTCTAAACCTACTTTAAAAGGCTGTTGGGAAATAGGACATGAGGCTTGGAGGCAACAGCCCATTTCAGGTCTCCTCAATACAATATCCAAAGCAAACCAAAGTGCTGCTCTGCTCTTCCTCACTGCTTCTCTTCTGTGAGGATCTCCCCAGGTCACTGAAAGCCACTGTAAATCACAGCAGGGCTCGTCCTGCCAATAGCCATTTGTCAGGATACAGACACCCCACTTTCTGGGAAGCATTTGCCTGCTGTTTTCAGAGACAGGATCTCTGATTTCTCTGTGGCACAACATATTTTGTCAGAAATGGCCCAGCCTACCAACTCCTGGGTGCAACCTTCCCCTCAGCTGACCTCCCTGCAGCATGGAAGTGCATTAGAAGTGATTTGTTTTGAAATCAGAGAGAAAAATATAAAGCTAAGCCAGGTCTAGCATTAGCCTTTGTCAGCTCCCTTTAGCAGCACTGGTTTGGAGTGGTTTCTCCTCAGCACTGCTCATGTTCCTCCACTTCAGACTGGCTTTCCTTGGCCCTGGCTGAACACATTTTGTAAATGGGAGCAGACTGACAGCTGCTGGCTGGTTGTGGGTGGGGTTTTCTCCCCACCAGTGTACTTGCAACAGGCAAATGCATTTCCTCTCTGGCAAATACATACTGTCAAAGCCCTTCAGACCTGCATTGTGCCTCTGAGTATTTCTACACCTGCAGTTATCTGGAGATTCTGCTCGGCTGCTTTGGAAGCAGTTAAAAGAAATCAGGTGTAAAATCACTGCTGTGCTCAGGCACCAGGAAACCTCAGCCCCCTGGAAGGAGCTGTCAAACAGCAGACTGCAAACACCAGCTGAATGCACAGCCAGGAACAGGCAGTTCTTGCTGGGGAGAGGCAGACCAAGAAAGGTAGCCTGAGAGTTCAGCAAAAAACACAACCCCCTCTTCCCTTGTGGTTTAAGTGAGCTTACACACATCCTTACTTCTGCTGTAACTGTTCCCACAGAACATTAATTAGTGCAAGCAGTGCGCTGCTCTAACATTTTCAGTGCCTCATTATGTTCCTGTTTCAACCAGCTTCAATTAGCCACGTTTAGAGAAGAGAAAACAACATAGAAGCAGGCTGGAAGGCCTTAGATCTGCATTTCTTCTCTGCTTCAAAAGAAAGACATTACTCTCTGCTGGAACAAAACAAGCAGCCCTTTAGTAATTTCCCAGCTTTTCAGTGATTTCACATCCCCCATCTTTTCCCCACCCCGAAGTACCTAAAGCCCTGAGAAAAGCCAGCTCTGCAGCACACCTCAGGAGTTAAGATGGTCTCCTTCCAGCAGCAAAAGCTTGATGGTCTAGCCCTTGAGGGAAGCATTCCTCCTTTATTAGAACCTTTATTAGAATAAACCAAACCAGGTTGGAAGAGACCTTCAAGATCATTGTGTCCAACCCATCAACCAATCCAACCCGCCCAAACAGCTAACCCATGGCACCAAGCACCCCATCAAGTCTCCTTCTGAACACCTTCAATGACGGCGACTCCACCACCTCCCCGGGCAACCCATTCCTCCCAGCTCACTGCTTCTGAATCTACCCAGTGAGACATTCATTCAGTCACAAGAGAAGAAGGTTGCTCCCAAAGCAGTGGTTTCCTAGCTTTGCTGTGCTTGATATAGTCTAAAATGTTCCTGTGAAGGATGCAGACCCCTGCATAGAAAGGTAACCCTACAGGCAGGAGAGAGCTCTTAGATACAGGTCACAAAATCCCAGCCATTTGTGACTCAGAAGTTGGCACTTCCCTACAGGACTGAGATTTGCTGCCTCAGAATGAGTGCAGAAGCCCTTCTGATTACCTCACGTGGTGACTGAGCCAAAAAGCAGCAGTGCTGGCAAGAGTCAAACCCTACAGCACAAACACAAACAACAACCCCCAAATACTCCAGCAGTCCCTTCAAGGTGAAACTTGGCAACTGGCTCCCAGCTACAGATCACTGCTGGGTTTCAAGCACACACCAACAGACAGAGCACCAACAGAGAACCTTTAGTTCATCAACTGAGTGGCTACCACTGAGGGGATCTTCCAAGATCTCTTCTTTGCAGCAGCCAGGAGCCTCTCACCCCTCACAGCTCCAGTGTTCTATCAGGAGCCTCCCACCCCTCACAACTCCAGTGTTCTGTCAGGAGCCTCTCACCCCTCACAGCTCCAGTGTTCCATCAGGAGCCTCTCACCCCTCACAACTCCAGTGTTCTGTCAGGAGCCTCTCACCCCTCACAACTCCAGTGTTCCATCAGGAACCTCTCACCCCTCACAACTCCAGTGTTCTGTCAGGAGCCTCTCACCCCTCACAACTCCAGTGTTCCATCAGGAACCTCTCACCCCTCACAGCTCCAGTGTTCCATCAGGAGCCTCTCACCCCTCACAACTCCAGTGTTCCGTCAGGAGCCTCTCACCCCTCACAGCTCCAGTGTTCTGTCAGGAGCCTCTCACCCCTCACAACTCCAGTGTTCTGTCAGGAGCCTCTCACCCCTCACAACTCCAGTGTTCTGTCAGGAGCCTCTCACCCCTCACAACTCCAGTGTTCCGTCAGGAGCCTCTCACCCCTCACAGCTCCAGTGTTCTGTCAGGAGCCTCTCACCCCTCACAGCTCCAGTGTTCTGTCAGGAGCCTCTCACCCCTCACAGCTCCAATGCTCTGCTAGCCACCAGCTTTGCTCTGCACAGCCAAGCCTGGGGAGCTGCTCATGCTTGCTGCAGCTCCTCAGAAGCAGTGCATTCAGAAGCAGCTCAGTGGTAGACCTCTCCCCCTGATGCCAGCACATCCAGCACCCTCCTTAGGTGTAACCTATGTACAGCTCACACCCACTCCTACCAGCAGCTAGGAACTTTCACATGGGCTAATTTTAGGGGGCTTAGGAGATTCCCTGTGCAAAGAGAGGGAAGCATCCCAAACTCTGAATTTATCCAGGATAATTCAGAGTGTGACCTTAACTTTGTTTTCTTTACACCACATAGAAGGTGAAAAACCCTCTACCAGCCACCTCTCTTTCCAGACAAGCCCTGCTCTCCTTAACCATCTTTTAGGAAAGCTCTCTCTGTGAAGAGAGCCAGAATTCAATTCAACTCCTGAAGTTCTCCTGGGAAAGGTGAGCCAAGGAACTGAAATGAGCATCTGTCCCTTCAGGTCTGTGCAGAAGAGGCTGAGGCAACCTTCCTCTGATGTTTCTCAGAGAGGACTTAGAACTTCATGACAGGTGGAGCATGAGATGCTTGGGAAAAGTGTCTCTGTGCCCCAAGCAAGCTGCAGTGGCACTGCCAGGCTCAGCTGTGGGTCACACCACCACCACCACCTTCAGCTGGAAACAAATCACTAACTGGAGACGATTTCCAAGACAGCTGCTGGAGATCAGCTCCTGCTGACATGAACCATGACCACCTCTAAAATCCAACACAACACTGCTGTGGTCTGCACACACAACTTTCCATACTGGAAGCTTGAAGATCCAAACCATAGCATCCCACAAAAGCCAGCACAGGTTCCTGGGGGGGTGGAACTTTTTGCTTTAATTGAGTCACAAACGTAAATCTTTCCCTTGTGATCATGCCAGAGCTTGTCTTGTCCTGACTTTTGTAACATAATCTCCTTGGCAAAGTAAACTGCAAGTAATTAACTCTTTTGATATTCAGGCCAAGGTTCAAAGCAATCAGCACTTAGATGAGTGTGGCAAACTCAGCTAATGAGCAATTTGTAGCAATTGCTGCTTTGCTGCTTTATGTTTTGAGCAATTTCTTATTTCTCATCCAGGCACAACACCATTTTTAAGAGTGCAAACTGAAGGGCAAGAAAGGCCAAGGCTGCTCACTTCACACCTGCAGCCAGTGACCAGCTTGTGCAGTGAAATGGTACCAGAACTCTACCACTATCTTCACTCCTCAGCAGCAATTAGTGCTGCTGCAGCACAGAAGCCACCCTTCTCCTGCTGAACTCACCACAAGCACCACCCAACCTCACACCTCAGCCAGGCCTTCCTTCCCCTTTCCTTCAGTCATCACTCAATGACACCATTAGCTTGGGAGGACCTGCCTGGAGAAGCTTTCACACTGCACTACCCCTCAGCATCCAGCTGCTGTTCCAGCAACCAACCCCCTTCCAGCTCTTTCCACTGCAAACTGCACACAAGTGAGAGGGGGGAGAAGGGCCTGAAACCACAGCATGAGGAGCTTTGCTCTTGGGCTGGGCCAGCACTCACTTCAGGGCTTAGTGAGGCTGAGATTACAGCAGCTTGCAGAAGGAGCAGACTCTCAGTCAGCTTCCCAGGACAATCCTTCCTTTCTCACCTGTCCCAATGCTTACTCACTATTCACATATGTAGGACTGGAAGGGAACAGGCAAGGGCACATCCTCCCAAATCCTTTACAGCTTCCTCACTGGGAAAATATCTGTTACTGAACCAAATTGGCATCACTGTGAATTCCTTGGATTTAGCATTGTTTTATCTGTAAGGACATACAAATTATGACAATGGCTCATTAAGAATTGAGCCTACTCACAGAATCATAAAGGTTGGAAAAGACCTCTAAGAACATCAAGCCCAACCTAAACCTAACATAGAATCACTAAGGTTGGAAAAGACCTCTAAGATCATCAAGCCCAACCTAAACCTAACATAGAATCATTAAGGTTGGAAAAGACCTCTAAGAACATCAAGCCCAACCTAAACCTAACATAGAATCACTAAGGTTGGAAAAGACCTCTAAGATCATCAAGCCCAACCTAAACCTAACATAGAATCACTAAGGTTGGCAAAGACCTCTAAGATCATCAAGCCCAACCTAAACCTAACATAGAATCAAGGTTGGAAAAGACCTCTAAGAACATCAAGCCTAACCTAAACCTAACATAGAATCACTAAGGTTGGAAAAGACCTCTAAGATCATCAAGCCCAACCTAAACCTAACATAGAATCACTAAGGTTGGAAAAGACCTCTAAGATCATCAAGTCCAACCCTCTACCCAACACCTCCATGACCACCAGACCATGTCACCAAGTGCCACATCTACTCATCTCAAGGTGCTTTGATCATCCACCTTGCAACAGCGGTACCTCAGGTCTGCAGTGGTGGCAGGAACCAGCAGATCCACACTTGGTATCCCCAAAGCATTTTGGCTTTTCTCCTGAACCAGAAGCTACAATTCCCTGTTCACAATAACCCAAAGAAGGGCTTCATGGATTCTTCCAGATGAGCACTGATCTCTCTTTAGAAAGACTACAGAAGAAGGCTTCCAAAAGCAATCCTCAGCAGTAGTCCTCCACTGAATGAAGAGGTTTTGCATCCATATGAAGCCAGATGACACCAGCAGCCACCACTGAACACTGGGTGAAGGTTGAATTGCTCAATATAACAACAAGATTTGCTGTTTTTTGGGACTGTTTCCCAAGCTACTTCTCCCTTGTTTTGTGCAGAAAGGGATCCAGGAGGTGTGTGCAGGCACAAGGACTGTTTGCTGAGTAGCAGAGGGGCCTGCTCATGGTGATCCTGGGTACAGAATGTTGGTGGAGGCCGCTGGGCAGAGTAAGCAAAGAGGAGGAAATGTGCAACTCCATACATTTAAAGTAAGAATTAAGACACTAGGTTATTAAAAGAAATCAAACTGAGTCAGCTCCATGCTTCCTATTTTGTGAGGTTCTATGCCTGCATTCTGAGTTTTGCCTTCTCACTGAAGCTCTCCAAAAAGATCAAGGGGTGGCAGGGGTAGGAAGATGATTTGGCAGAAGCACTGTGCACAAAATCACTTCTCAAGGGCTTCCTCACTGCATGGCTTTGCTGCAACGTTGAGTTTGGTTTGGGTAGTTCACAGAATGGCTATGGTTGGAAGGGACCTCGGAGATCATTTACTCCAATCTCCCCACTGTGGGCAGGGACACCTCTCAGCTAGACTCAGATGCTCAAGGCCTCATCCAACCTGGCCTTGAACAGCCCCAGGGAGGAGGCATCCACAACCTCTCTGGGCAGCCTAGTTGAGAGTCTCACCAGCCTCATACTAAAGAATTTCTTCCTAAGATCCAGTCTAACCCTGCTCTCCCTCAGCTCCAAACCATTCCCCCTTAGGAAAAGTCCCTCTGCAGCCTGCCTGTAGGATCCCTTCAGGCACTGGAAGGCAGCTCTAAGGTCCTCCTGAATAAGCACTGAGAAAGGGAAACATTCAGCAGCATTCAGTCCTGTTCAGCTCTACAACAACTTGTTAAGCACTTTTTTTGGCAGGTACCTGATGCCAGTCCCAGGCACACACCTCAGCAGGAATGTGAGCCAATGCCTCGCTCCCTCCGGCCTGCAGTTGGATGCAAGCCGCTCTGCACACTCAGCCTGCGCCTTTCCAGAGGCACAGGGCTGAACCCTGCTCGTGGCTCCACAGCTGGATGGCAAAACAAGGCACTGCCATTGGGTTGGCATCCAGCTGCACTGCTTGCCACACACAGAGGAAAGGATAGCCTGGAATTCAAAAATTTGAATGATGCTGGGTTTAACAGAAACAGGGGAGGGTAGGATAGGATAGGATAGGATAGGATAGGATAGAATAGAATAGAATAGAATAGGTTGGAAAAGACCTTTGGGATCATCAAGTCCAGCCTATCACCCAACACCATCTAATCAACTAAACCATGGCACCAAGCACCCTATCCAGTCTCTTCCTAAACACCTCCAGTCATAGGGATTCCACCACCTCCCTGAGCAGCACATTCTAATGGCCAATCTCTTTCTGGGAAGAACTTCTTCCTAACATCCAGACTAAACCTCCCCTGGCACAGCTTGAGACTGTGTCCTCTTGTTCTGGTGCTGGTTGCCTGGGAGAAGAGACCAGCCCCCACCTGGCTACAACCTCCCTTCAGGGAGTTGTAGAGAGCAATCAGGTCTCCCCTGAGCCTCCTCTTCTCCAGGCTAAGCAACCCCAGCTCCCTCAGCCTCTCCTCACAGGGCTGTGCTCCAAACCCCTCCCCAGCTTTGTTGCCCTTCTCTGGACACCTTCCAGCAACTCAACATCTTTCCTAAACTGAGGGGAAGCAAAGACTTCTGGGGATCACAGAATGTTAGGGGTTGGAAGGTACCTTGAAAGCTCATCTAGTCCAACCCCCCCCTGCCAATAGATGTCCATCCATTCACCTGAGGAAACATTCATTTCCCTTCCCCTTTAAAAATCTTCTACCTACTCTGACAGCTCCAAAATCAAACAGTTAACACTAGTGCCACCACAAACATTAAACTGCAAAACCAAGGAAAAAGAGGCTCAGCAATTCTAGGTCTGCAAATAAAGGGCTGCTCTCATCCCATCTGAGAATTTAAGGAGTTACCACAGTAAGAAGATAAAAATGCAACTGCTCTCCTTGTCCGGACTGGCCCTCCATCAGCTGCTGACCTGGTTATTAAATGCACTTTTTGTTTAAGACTTAGGATTAAGCCTTCATTTTTAAAAGATGATCCATGAAAGCATCTTTGCTGGCTCAGATCTGGGGGTGGGGAGGGGGTGGTGCCTTGTTTCCCTTCCCTGTAAGTATCTCCTGGCTCAAGGATGTCCTGAAGGGCTACAGCATCAGCATTTGGCAAGGCGAGCCCTGGTGCCTGGGAGCAGAAGCCAGTTTCAAATGCTACTCACTGTGTGTTAGCAACTGCACAGTGCACACCAGCCACACTTCTGTGCTCCTCCTCAGCTTCACTAGGACTCCTCTCCTAGATCCAGCTCAGACAAGCTTTTTCTGCCTGGTGTTTCAAGGTTCCAAATGAGTTTGGAGATTCTGAGTGACAAAGCTGCTAACACTTACGGTGCCCACGCTGCAAACTCCCCCACCAGTCGCACACCCTTTCAGCCCCTTCTAGCTAACAAGGTGCAACTTTCATGCAGGAAAGCATTCTTCCTCAGGAAGCCTGCTTGCTTATTAGCTCCTTCAGCCTGAACAAAACCACTTCTTCTATTAGTCACTTAAAAGCATTTCTTAAGCATTGGGAAGCCAAGCTTTGGTCTTAGTCACGCTGGAGACAATGGTGTTCTGTCATGTTGTGCTTTCAGCACTTAGAAAAGCAACTGAAGGGCAAATTTTTTTCCAGAGCCAAAAAAAGAATAAGAAATTAACCCTCCCACTTCCCCTTGTTTCACTTGAGCATCCCTCCTTTTAGAATCCCAGCTGCAGGACATCAATGGAGGCAAAGTCCATGATGCATCTTTACAGGGGAGCCAGGGCTATCGGAAACGAAAACAAAGCCTTGGCAGCAAAGGGAACAAAAGCCTTTTGTTTGTTTGTTTGGCAGGTAAGTCACCTCCACGGCAGGATCAGCAGGATCCAGGAAAGGAAGGGCCCACAATGAGTGATCTACCACTCCTTCAGAGTTGTCTTAAGGCACTCGCTGGCTTCAGGGGCACCCTCTCTCAGGTCATCTGCTCTTTTTAACAGCCACACAGCATCTTCTTAGAAGCGCCTGAGAAGCATGTTTCCATGACTTCTGAATGCTGCTGCCTAGCAAGCTTCACTCTGCTACAAACTAAGGACACTGCTACAACCTCAGACTTCCTGACCTGATTTCAGAGTGGGTGATTGCTACACCACAGCCATCCAGGAGGAAGTGGTTTAGTTTAGTTTGGTTTGGTTTGGCCAGGAGCTCTCACTAGAAAGCTTAGAGCCTGCGTGTTCTGATAAGCAAACTCTTTCGTCTTTCTACAGGCAAACCCCAATTGCCCTTTAGGGTTTTTTTTTTTTTGCTCCTTATTGAGCAAATCTCAGCAGCCAGAGGGTTGGGTTTGGGTTGGGTTTTTTTTTCCACCCTAAGCACAACTTTCATGTATGTCAGTAAGAGACATGCAAACAACAGGTCAGACTGTATTCCAAGGACAATCTGTCGTGCACCCACACAAGAGACAGAAGAACTGACAGAGCCAATTGAGTTACAGTTAACATTTCCTTTATTTCAGTATCAGAATGCCTCAACTGAAGGAAGAATATTTTGGCCCATACTGCTAGACTAGAGAAATTCCTTTAAGAATGCAGTGCCACAAGTGTACACAGTACTACAAGAGCAAAAAAAAAAAGACGGCCTGGGACAAGTTTAGTTTTTATTGTTGTTGTTATTAGCAGGAGTTTCAGATGAGGGTATTTGGCATTCCTGAATTTGCTGGGCAAGTTAGTTAAAACTCTTGAGAGAACATTTGAAAACATGATCAAAATTGCCTACAGGTACTCAGGAGGCTTTGGTGGGGGGGGGGGGGGATAAAAAGCTACAGCATGTAAACATTCAGTTCAACAGATTCTCTGCACTCTGAAGCCTTAGGGATACACAAGAGGAGGGAGAAAGTTACATCAGAGCCTTCATTTTCCACACAGAACGTGCTGCCAAAGAACAAGAGTCAAGCCTAGTGCTTTTGTTTTCCCATTTGGAAGTAGAAGCTTGAGAACAGAACTGTATGGTCTGGTGGGCAATGCAGGTCATTTCAGGCTTTAGCAACAAACCAATCCAACTACTCGCAGCGCTGCATGAAAACGTCCCCCCCTCCCCCGCCTGCTCACTGGGGAGAGACAACCCAAATCTTACAGGCATACAGAAACACAACACAGGGAACAACAACTGTCTGCTCAGCCACAGGATTTGAAGGGGCAAAGAGTTAGGAAATTATCCTTAAGGAGGGTTTTGAGGAGAAAGTGATCTTTGAAGGGAGCTAAACTGAAAGGCTAGGAGGATGCTGACTGTTTAACAACCTGCCAAGGTTGGCTTCACAGAATCACAGAACATTAGGGGTTGGAAAGGACCTCCAGAGATCATCCAGTCCAACCCCTCTGCCAGAGCAGGGTCACCCAGGGCAGGTCACACAGGAAGACATCCAAGCAGGTTCTGGAAGTCTCCAGGGAAAGAGACTCCACAACCTCTCTGGGCAGCCTGTTCCAGTTCAACTGTTTCTCTTTTTAAGGCAGTAGTTTAACCCAAGATTAATTCCTCTCTCCCTCCCTGTTCTGAGCATCTCAGAGACAGTTATTTTTACCTTCAGTGTGCATGCCTGGAGCATTTTAGTTGTGTACTGCAGGACAACTAGGCTCCAGGGTCGATAAATGGAGCTGAGGGACTTTTTTAGCTGCAAGCTGTGCATGTCTCATGACTGCCTCCTCAATCAAATACCTTACCTTTTAAGAACTGAAAGTGTTTTCTCCATTGCATCTACATCCTAACACCCATTGACACATCTGCCTCAAATTGGCCATGAGGAAAAAAAGAACAACAAACCCCAACTGTTTAATATGCAGAAAAAGAGCAAAACTTAAGGCTTGCATCATTCTAACTTGTATTATTAGGCCTTGGGAGTGCAAGAAGTTGTAGCTGTAACCAGCAGCTGAGCTTGGTTTGCCTCAGGATCAAAGAAAGAAGAACTCCTCCCTCTAGAGAAGACATAAGGAACTTCGGGTACAAGCAACACCTCCAAAAGCTCTCACAGGCTTCTTTCAAGTGCCATCTGCTGGTCAGCTCACACTTCAGGAGGGTCTGATGAATGAGGCTAGCTAAGAGTTTACAGTCTTACATCATCTTCCTTTTGTCCTCACTTAGGAAAAGCATTCCAATTTCTTTGACACAGTTCAGAAGTAGGATCTTAAGGAGACACTTAACTGCTGTCAGCAAATCCATCCAGTTGCATGAAGCCAGCCAATAACCACAAAACCTGGAAGTCTAAAGCAGATCTGATTTCGTGCAAGCACACAGGAGTGTGCCAATGATCCAGCAGTGAGGCAAATGTAAAGCCTTTTTTCATGGGGTAACACATACTGCTTCTGCTCTGCTGGCACCTCCGACACTATTGGGAGGTGGAGGAGGGCCAAGGTTAAAGAAGACATGAGAAGGTACCACCTGGATCTCTTCTCCCACATAGAGGCTTTTGAATGGTTACACCAAATCTTCACCCAGGCAGGAAGAAACTGCTCCAAGCTTTTGCAGCCTTGGCAATGTTGAGTATCTTCCTCACACCTGGTCCTACCAGTTCCTCATTAAGAAACAAATTTTAACCCCCAAATCCTCTGACTTGAGTACTGGAGGAAATGATTACTGAGGGCAAGTGCCTGGAAGTCAAGTTACTTTGTTTCAAGATTAAATGCAGGTATGGAATTTAGGTATTCACCTCTAATCACCTCACTGCTGCTGCTCATCCACCTGAAAACAACCTCACAGCCCAGTCTGCTGAAGGGAGGGAAAGGCAGCCCTTTACATTTCAAATGGGCAGGACTACAAATGTTGGTTGGTTTGGTCTTAAGGCATCCACACCCCCACACCTGTAAATTCATAGACTCCTAGAATGGTTTGGGTTGGAATGGGCCTTCAAGATCAGCTAGTTCCAACCCTCCTACCATGGGCAGGCTCACCTTCCACTGGACCAGCTTGCTCAAGGCCTCAACCAGCCTGGCCCTGAACACCTCCAGGGAGGGGGCATCCACAACCTCCCTGGGCAGCCTGTCTTACTGTCAAGAATTCCATACCCAAAGTATTTTACCAAGGGAAAGGTTGGCTTTGACTGATTTTATGACAGTTCAAGTAAACCCCATTAAGAAAAATAAAATATCCCAAATAACAACAAAAAGCATTCAAAATACCTTTGAAAAAAGGTCAAAGAAGGTGCACCTTTCAAGCAAGGAAAAACCAGAGCACAGCCTTCCTACTGAACACAGCTTTTCCTGGGCCTTATTTGCAATGGGCTGACATTCAAGGAAGAGTTGTGCAGGCAGCAAGAGTCCTTCACAAACAACAGGCATAGGCAGGCTTCATTCTGGAGCCACACAAAAAGTGTTGGGTGGGAAAAGAAAGGTAGAAACCCAAAGGCCAGAATCCACTCAGCATTGCTTGTGGAGGTGTGTGTGCTTGTAGAATCCACAGACTGTTTGCTTTAAGAGCATCTAAGCCAACATTTAGAAGTCCTACAGGGAACACAGCAATCCAAAAGTTAATCAAGAAGTGCACTCACTGTTGAGAGGAATCAGATCCTAATCCCTTAGCTGGGCAAGGCTTTCAGCACTGCCATCATTGTGCTTTGCCTTACAAACTCCTTCCCTTAACACTCTGGAGAAGGTTTTTCTCTGGATCAGCATTCCCACATGTTTAGCCATTTAGACAAGTGCTAAATAGCAACAGAAAAGGGACAAGGCTTTTGAAAGCCACTCACAATCACAAATGATTTACCCAGCTCCTTGGTTGGTAGAACAGCTCCACAGGAAGCTCAGAAACAGGTGCCTGATACTTTTGTTTTAAAGACAAAATGTATCTGGTATCATAGGAAACAAACTGGGTCCAGTCCTTAGCTGGTCCAAGTTCAGGCCAATGTAGCTGTAAACTATTTAAGGACCCAGCCCACTAAGCCACTCCGACCTGCACCCAGATCTGTGTTATTTACCTGGGTATAGTTTATGTCACGTTGAGGGGGACTGGTTTGCAACTTTAACACCTTTTAAACCCTTGAAAACAATTCGATTCACTTTCTAGTTTGCATAGCTGTGCTCTGGGAGCAGTGTCCAGTGGTAATTTTCCTCACATCCTTTGCTGTTCCACAGCAGCTGAGTAAATGAAGAGCTAAGTTTTATCCTTCCCATCCCAGCCTGAGTTAACCACATCCTTTTTAGTTTCCCCCATGTGTGAACCTTTAAGTCCCAACCCTAAATCTTACAAACTTTTGAGTCCTCTGAGAAAGATTTCTGGAGATTTCATGTTAGAAACAGAAGAATCTTTCTCCTGAGATGACAAATGTCTAAGAGCTCAAAACGTATATTCCTTAAGCCGGTCTGGCTGGACAGATGGCCCCAAACACACAGCCAGTCCCAGCAGTCAAGCCAGAAGAGCAGAAGCTGGCAGAGCCAACAGATGACTTACCAATGGCCAAATGTTCTCTCTCAACTGAGTGAACAAAATGAGAACAAACATCCCTTCACTTGGCTGCTGCTAGGGACATGACTTTCTCTGGGACTTCCTTTGCTTGTTTCATTGGGAGGAAGAATCTGCTGGAGGTTTTGGCTGGGCTACTTTTCCAGTGACAGCAGGGCACAGAGCCATTAACATGCCACCTTTTACCATTAACTGAACACTGTCTAGATACTTTTAACTCCATCCCTTGCAGTGTCTAAGCACCTTGTGTGTTTGTGAGAGGAGGTGCAAGTCTCTAGGACAGCTGGAAACCCAACTCCCCTCTTAGCAGGCTAGGATTTTCTCTACAGCTTTGTAACACAAACTGCCTGAAGCTGTTTGTCCAGGGATGTTTGACTAAATCCTATCAACCACCTTTCTCAACCCACCTGCAAACCAGCATGCTGACTTCACCCTCATGCTGCCAACTCTTTGTCTGTCTGGTTTGAGAGGTGTAGCTGACTGGAGGTGGGGTGGGGGGGAAGTTTAATGGATTGGATGGATACACTTCTGGTACATCCACTTCATTTATTGTATGTCAATCAAGCAGAATTACAGTTCAAGATATGCAGAGCTAAGACTATGATTAGTAAGTATCCAAAAGATACATCCTTCACTGCCTGTTCCACTCTCCTGGGGACGAAGCTATTTGCATCACAAGGAAGTAGCACTAACTTTAAGCTTGAAGGGGGCTCTCTGCTCAGAAAGCTGTCCAGTTCTAGATTACAGAGAGGATTAGGAAACTTGCCTCAAGAGGAAAAAGCTCTGGCAACATGACAATAATACTGAGTTACATCATGTCACTAATGCAGTACACTCACAGAAAAGTCTGCAGGAGGAAATATAGAACACACTGGCATTTTACTGTGCCTCTAAGAGGAGGTTACAATTCTAAAACCTCGTTGGTAAATACATTTAAAACCAAACCAAAACAAAAACCCCACAAGAATATACCTTGAGGTCCCCTAAAGGAGACTCTGGGATTACAAGAAATGACTTTGCAATGCACACATCAACAGGTTCCACAGAGGCCAAAGAGTTTGTCACCGGTCTAGAGCACCGAACAGTTAAAAGCGAATCCGCCTGGGGGGGGCTCTGCTTCGCAACAAGACTCACCCCTGAACATTTCTGGCATTAAATGGCTGTGTGCAAACACCACTTTTTGTTTTTTACCTCATTCTCAGTTAAGGAAGCTGAAGGAGATGAACTCTTGCTAAAAGCAAGAGTTGAAGATTCTGCTGCTGAAGCCCGATTTCGCTTCTTCAGAGGCTTACATGCATCGGACAGACTTTTCGTCGCTGTAAAATAATTCGGGTTTACAAAGTGAAGTTTGGCACTGGCAAAAAGTCATCTCCCTGAAGCCACTGAAATGATTCCTTCAGGCCAAGGAAGGGATGATTTAGGGTAAGGTCTGCTGGGCACCTAGGCAGGGCTGAGAGAACAGGATGCTCGATTTTTGTCTGCGAGTCCAATACGGACTACAAATGGCTAAGCAAGGTTTGCCCAGGGGGTTCCTTTGGCTAAGGAATGTTTACCCAGGGGGGTTTGGGGGTGTTTTGGGGTGGGGTTTTGGCTCATTTTCTATTAAAATCCAAACAACTTGTCACCTCCTGAAGGGAGAGGTAACAGTTATTTCCTCATCACAATCTGAGTGCCACTAACACTTCAAGAGACAGGATACACGGGAGCCAGGTACCAGGCCTTATCTCTGGCACCACATCACTTCTACAGGGAGCAGAACTTGCTGAAGTGGACTCCTCTTATAAGACCTAAAGAGATATGCTCTTGTAAAAGTTACCTTACACTTGAGCATCATGAACAAGTCTGACTTTTGGTCCAAGGTTATTTAGAATCCCCCCTCTTGCTCTCCAGACTGCCCCCCACCAAGCATCACTGCAAAGGACTACAATCCCATCACGTGGCTGGGCACTGCTCTTGTTCTATTGGGCTGATGATGCACAAGGAGGAAGTGGAGCAGCAGGATTTGTTATCCCTGCAGGGCAACAGCTTGGATTTGGTGCCATCCCACGATGAAATTGTGAACTGCTGCTCGAAATCAGCAAGGCACAACTTCAGCCGGCCAGAAAGGCTGCCAAATGGTGGTGGTGAGGGAAGAGGGCATGCTCCCCCCACCCCTCCCCAGCCTGTGGCACAGTGGCTGTTACCTGGTGACTGCCAGCAAAACGTTCCCCTGCTGCCTCTAGACAGCCTGGTTATTTGAAGGTGATTGCAGTGGAAAAAGTTACATCAAAACTTATTCTGACCACATTACCTGACTGGTTCTTTTGTGAAGAGGAGGTTTCTGTGACCTTAGCAGAGTTTGTTTTGGCTGTTTTGTCATTGCTTGTCTCCCTCTGTCACAAAAAGAAATAATAATAATAAAATAATAATAAATAAAATAAAATAAAAAACCCCACCCACCTCCTAATGTAAGAGTGGTTGGACAAAACTGGCAGTTACCTCTGGGTTAGTCAAAAGAAAAGTGGGCTTTACAATTAGCTGAATGGAAATGCAGTTAAACTGGTCCCATTTAAGTGATTCTTTCAACAGCACAGGGGACCAACCCAGCAACCAATGAGAAGAACTAAAGAGCCCACACCATTGCACCATCCCACTTACCCAGCCCAAAGTCACAGCAAAACAAAAAAGGGGGAGCTCTAAATGAACACAACACATGGAAATCATCCCTGCTAGTGCTTGGATAAGCCTGGTGGAGTCAAAGCCTCCGACTATTAAACTGCAGGATGAGGAGAAGAAATCTGAGACTAAACCCTGGGCAGATGTTTAAGGCTGGGAGAGCCTTGGCTCTCAACTCCACAACTTACAGCAGTGCCATTTTTTTGGGGTCTTATTACTATGGTTAAGGTTGTTTCAGCATTTCCAAAGTGAACCTCCCTGTTTTCAAGGGAGCACAACCACAAGATACACTTGGCTCCAGACTCAGACTTTCTCAGGACAAGCTTAGGCAGAAAACCAAGGGAGTTTTTGCCATCATGAGGTGCTGTTCCTTACACATCCCACATTTTCTTGTCCTTTTTTCTATGTCACACTCACTCAAGTCACTAAAATTGTAGCCCACAATGCTTAACCCTGACAAGTGCTCACCTGCTCAGTAATTCTACCCAACAGAAGGTTTCACCCAGGCTTCAGATTCCTCACCTGACACTCAGGTTCAGAAATGGTGTGCAGTGTACACCTCAAAGACCAGAGAACTGCTTGCCTTGGTAAAAACAAAGATGAATGGCTGCTGTGCTACAGAGGTGATACACTGTGCTTTGACTTCTCAGCAGGCTAAGGTGCCACACCACTAATGCAACTGCAGGCTCCCCAGATCAGGTGTGAAGATTTCTGTTTTCCTGCTGTGTTAAAATGATAGGAAACCTACAGCCTAATTGGCTCAAAACCTGCTCTAGAACCCCCCTTTTGTTGATCACAGAATGGGTTGGGTTGGAAGAGACCTCCAAAGGTCATCTAGTTCACCCCCCACCTTGCAGTCAGCAGGGACATCCTCCACTAGATCAGGTTGCTCAGAGCCTTGGTGAGCCTGACCTTGAATATCTCCAGGGATGAGGCCTCAACTACCTCCCTGGGCAACTTCTTCCAGTGTGCCATCAACCTCATGGTGCAGAACTTGTTCCTCACATCCAATCTAAATCTCCTCTTCTCTAATTTCATGGGCACTTTATACCCATCATGAAAGCACCTAATGAATGTATTACTTTTCCAAAGCTTCCAGATGGGTACTTCTGACTTCAGGTTGCTTTGTGTGAAAACATTCTGACTTTGCAAACAAGAACTAAGGACAAAGTATTGTTAACAAGAAGAGGATAAGGCACAACTCTCATGCAAGAAGTAAAATGTCATTAAAAAGTGAAGGCATCAAAGCTCCTCCTAACCCAACTGATGGTAACACAAGCCTGCAGGTAAGCTGGGGAGAGCAGAAAGAAGGTGTAGGGTTAGTGTTTGCTTGTCTGAATCATTACACAGGCATCCCCACTGACACCCACTCAATTGTTTCACTAAGCAGCAGCACGTACAGCTACAAGCACTCTGGGCTGGTAAAGGCAGGAAAAAGAATAAGAGATAATTCATAAAAGGAAGCAGAAGGCAGCAACCACTCTACACCACCTGTCCTTTCAGGGGACAGAAGCACAAACACTGCTACATGCATTTAGAGCTCCCCAACCCCCCAATATTTACACACAGCAGCCTCCTTCTGACCAGCTCTGCTCAACAGATCCCACAGAGGACAACACTCTTCAAATGCACCTGAGTACATCAATGTTGTTAGTGGTATGGATCTTATGGGAATCCTTCCTCTCATTTATTTATTTCCCTGTTACTATCCACTGCACCACAGCAACACAGACACCAGAACCTCCTCTGCAGCCACCTTTCATTCCACTTGGGGTAATGTGGGCTAATGGCAGCGGAGAAATGCTGGTGGGACAGGAAAGTAACAACTTCAGGGACAGACAGAACAAGAACTTTGCAGCAAGAATTAATTACATTATGCAAACTTCATTATTCCAGGGACCCAGTGTTTAGATCAATTTAGATCAATTAGACAAGTTTGGGAAGTCTAAACCCTTCTCCTATAATCTGAGATGAATATCCAATGACTAACCTGTTCTGTTAGAGCAAGAGGTGCAAAACCCAGTTTTGGTCTTTTGACAAAGGCAACAACCCTTCTCTAAGGATTATTTTTGCCCCTTGCTAATTAGCTCATTAAGCCTGACAAGCTGAAACTCTATTTTTTATACTGAACTCTAACCAAGCTGCCTGAATATGCACAGAGCTACTAAAACATGCAGCCTACCAAACAAACTGGCAGCTACCAAGGTGAGCTCTGCAATGGATTTAAGAAGCCATCCCTCCACCTTTCCTTGCATTGGCTTGGTTCATTTCATTGCTGCACCACTCCAGTCCTGCAATACTCACACTGCAGTGTGATCCTCTCAAAGCAGAGCTGAGAACACTGTCAGCTAAGCTTTCTGCACAAGTAAAACCCCTGAAGTTCACTGCTCTCTAGGCATGACTGAGCAACCCCACACTTACATCTCTACAACACCTAAGCTGCGTCCATATCCACAGTTTTAGTGACCTCTGGAAAGAAAATTCCTTCCCACAAGCCAGCTCAAGTGAAAAGAAACCTGTGACTTGTGCACTAAATATGCTGTAATAGTCATTGCAGTTTCCTAACTGAAGAAATGGGCCAGCATGTCACCCTCACATGCCCTACAGGCTTCCAGCTGTGAAAAAGTTGGGGTTTCTGCTTTGCTTTCCTCTCTCCCCCCCCCCCTCCTGGTATCTGAACTAAGTACTGACTAAAGATAGGGTTTTTCTTTTTTACATTCTTGCATTCTTCCCTCCTGGAGTTGAGAGATGTAAGAGAACTGCAAAGCACAAGAACACAGAAAGGTGATGCCCCTGCACATTGCTTCAGCACCCAGATTTCCTCAGCACACACTTTCACCACCGTTTCAGCAACAAAGTGCAACTCGTCACAGCTCCATCCTCCGAACTAAACGCCTTCCCCCCCCTCCTCCCCACCTCCCCCCCCCAGCCACGAGCTCACACGTACCTCTGCGTATTTCAAACCCTCTGCTTTGATACACAAAGACATTACTCTTCTTTTTTAGCTCCTGGAAATGGCAATGCTGACAAACTTTACAGCACTGTGATCGGTGCTGCTACAAATCAACCCACACGAGCCCCCGACATAATTACCTTCCGATTATTCTGCTTATCCATCCTGAGTCTTTTCCTAGGAGCTTCCTGAACTTCAAAATCTTCTGTAGGTTCCTTTGTCCTCTTTTTTGGGTTTCTTTTATTTCCATGTAAGTTACCTTGGGATGGGGGATGGGGGAAACTTACATGAAAAATAATCTAAGACCCGCTTTCAAGTTATTTTTGAACTGATCTACTTAGTTAAAAGTTACTTTGCTTGCAGTCATTATTTTAAACACATGGTTAAACATTAAAACAGTTTGATGACCTCTCAGTGCTTAAGGGCTGGTTTCTGGTGCTGAAGACTAACTCTAGGACACATCAACTGCTTCAGATGAGTCACTTGAGAAAGATGAATCTACCCAAGCGCTCGATTAGGATCTGAACGTTACTGCCCACCAGCTGTTTCGCCTGGGCAGGCTGCACATGATTGATCTATAGAGCTTTTAACTCCCCTGTCACTCTGGAACAGTGTCTTATAGCACTAAAATGGATTTTTAAGTCTCCTCTTAAGCCTCCTTTAAGTTCTTCAAATGATACAGATGAAGGTATTTGTGACACCTATTAAGGGGCCTCTGGAAAAGACAAGATACCACCAACAGTGGAGATTCATTTTCTCTTTCCAGTATGGCAGTTCCAGACTCTATCAAGCTGACTTCTAATTTTACTGGAGATGGTAAGATCCCCTTCCTTTGTGAACCAAAATCCTAAGGACAGATCCCATTGGTCACTGTAAACCAATGGACTTATTCAGGTATTTAGACAATTGCCCACTGTCAGGCTCAAGCAGCTGCTGAACTGCAGAAGGTCGGTGACCTACACACCCCTTCCACAGGTTGCTTGCACTCACTCTACCTCAAAAAGCCAGGTGAAGTTTTAGGCAGTGGTCTGTTTCAATCAGGATGAAATCACAACATTATTGTGCTCTCCAGTAGGCTCTGAAGCTCAGCAGTACAAAGATTACAAGCTCCAAGGGCACAAATCTGTTAGCTGAAGATTGCCCTAACAGCTACAAGCGTTCTATTCCAGTGGGAACAAATAGCTGTCAGGATTCAAACTAGAGCAACCTGGAAACAGGGATCATTTTCAAGCTGAAATAGGGATCCTTTTCAAATGAACATCCTCATCTAAATGACCTAGGACAGAGGCTGTCATCAGAGTCTGAACCCACTGAATGGCTCCAGGAGAACCTGCTACTTACAAAAAGCCAGCAGAAGGAAACAAAAAATGCAATTCCCACAATATTCTTCCAAGTTTAAGAGCAGAGGATTTGGGGAGGGGAATGATCAAACTGAGATGTTTTTTACCAAGGTACACAATATATGTAACTAGAAACACCTGGTACAGGTACAATTTCCATTACAATTTCTTGCAATATGACACTGAGGAAGGTGAAACAAAATTCAGCACTACAGCGTTTAGATATTTAATCGGGGATCCAGTAAAAGGCTAACGGCAAGGAAGACAACAGCTGAGAGAAAAGAAAAGAGATTATGATAGGTGGGTGATTATACATGTCAAAAAATACACTCAAGAGCTACTTATAATGATGAACTATTTGCACACAACACAAATTTCAATTACTTCTGGATCTTGATCTCCTTTTAGGTGAGTCTTGAAACACTTTACGTTTGGCCTCTCCAATATTCTTCACTGATGAACCTTGAGAGATACAGAACGTGGGGGAGGGGGGGGGGGGAACGTTTTTAAAACTGAGATCCAAATATTTGACACTTTTAAAAGCTTAAAAACTTTGCAACTTTTCCACAAAATGAGGTTATTTCACACGCACACACACAAGAGTTAACAAAACTGACTGCCAGTTGTTGGGGGTTTTGGGGGGGGTGGGGTTTTTTTATACAAGTATTTCCAGGTCTCACAAACTTTCAAACACTCCCTCTCATTCTTGTCATTGCCCAAAGCAGCACCTCTTGGCTTCTAATGCTTCCAGTAGCACAGAGTGGTTTGGGTTGGAAGGGACCTCCCAAAGGTCATCTAGTCCAGCCCCAGCCCTCCCCCCTCCCCCTCTCCCTGCAGAGAGCAGGGACATCCTCTTACAGTGCTGTAAAGCCATTGGCAATTTGAAATCTTAGAGCTACTTCAATTTGATCCAGAGGTCACCATGCAAATGCCAAACTATCTCCTCCCCCCCGCTTCCTCCTTTTCCCAAATAAATGACTCCAAGCCCCCTCCAAATATTTTGCAAATTGAGACTGAGCAAAACCAAACTCTAAAGACAACAGCAACCAAAAGAAAAAATAATAATGAGAGAAACAAAAAGGACAAAAAAAAAAGGAAACACCAACCCACCCCACCCCCCAAAAAAAAAAACAGTATTGGAAAATGAAAGACAAAAGAAAGGTGTTTGCAATCTGGTATCATGCCCTGAAAAAACTTGGGAGCAGCAGCAATAAAATGCCAAACAGATCAAAAAGTTTTTGAAGGCAGTTTGGAATGCTTCTTCCTGAGTGGCTGGTGACAGGAGGGAATAGACTTTGGGGAGATTGGACCAAAAGGTGGAGCACTGCTTCAACGTTTTTAACCGCTGCCTGACTAGTCCCTAAAACAAACCAACCAACAAAAACCCCCACAACAACTCAGATTTTTCCTGGTCTCCCTTTCCCACCATCCACTCCTAACAGGCAGTGGATGCAATGGCAGCTGCTTATGGGCAGAAGAAGAATGAGAATTCAGCAGTCTCTAAACAGCAGGTTTACATAGAACAACTTTTCAGAACAACGAGCAAGAAAATGTAGACTTGAAGGGTTGCGTTTATTGTAACCATTGGCATTCCTTTGCTATTGGCACAAACACCACCAAGAATTAAAAGTGGAAAACAGGGGAAGCTGTTTTCCCTACAGCTCTGCAAGGTGTGCTTAGTTTAACACCACTAGGGATATCAAATTTAGTTAGAGTACACTAGCACAGTTTTACGTTTACCAGAGTCTTCTTCAGATTTGGGAGAGGTCACTATGGCAAACTTTGTGTTATAGCGAGCTTTCTGTTTTTCACTAAGCATGTTCCACTGTGATTCCAGCAATTCTTCAATCTCCTCACTTGAAGCATCTGGATGTTCAGCAACCACCTACACATGCAGAAATAGGGTTGTATTAACAAAGACAGGAGGTGACCAGCGAAAAGGTGTACAAACGTTTTGCTCTGGAAAGCTGGAGGCGAGCACGTCAGCTCTCATTTCTGCTGCAGACACCACTAGGTTCAAACCTTCTGTACCCACTTTTGCTCTGAATAACCAATTCCCCCTCTCTCTCTCTCTCTCAAAAGAAAAATAATCTATCAGCACAGTCAGAATTATCAAGAATCATTTTGGAGGTATCTATTTCACAGAACATTAGAGATCATCCAGGCCAACTCCCCTGCCAGAGCAGGGTCACCCCGGGACGGTCACTCAGGAACACAAGTAGGTGGGGTTTGAATGTCTATAGAGAAGGAGACTCCACAATCCCTCTTGGCAACCTGCTCCAGGGCTCCAGCACCCTCGCAGTGAAAAAGGTTTTCCTTATGTTCCCATGGAACCTCCTCTGCACCAGCTTGTACCCATTGCCCCTTGTCCTAGCATTGGACATCACTGAGCAGAGCCTGATTCTGCTCTCCCACCGCTGCACCCCTCAGGCTCCTCTGCTGCAAGCTCCAAGAGCCCCAGCTCCCTCAGCCTTTCCTCAGAAGGGGGATGTTCTATTCCCTCCTAGCTTGAATAACCACTTCTGTCTCTCTAAATCTATCAGCATATTCAGAAGCACTAAGAATCACTCTGGAAGAACCTATTTGCCTTTTAACAGCCAAAGAAAGAAATGGAGTAAGTGTAAATCTTGTGCTGTGGCCATTAAATAAATGAAATATTTGAATTATTTCTTGATGAAGCTGAAATCTACACCACAAAAGGCAAACAAGCAATGCTGGAAGGCATGCTTGCCTATAAAAACACCCATCAGTTCATTGGAGAACTGATTTAAAGACAGAGCTCTTTGCTTAGCAGAGAGATTTACAGCAAGCTCACATCTGATGCAACATTCTCCTGTCTTCATTCATCATTTCATACCATGTATATGAATATCAGGAACTCAAGAAGCTGTGCATCTCTTCTTTAGAAGGCAAGAATGACACACAGAAGCTATCAACATGGGATTTAAGAGAGCTGCTGGAAGCTAATACAGCAGTATTAAAAATAAATTAGGAACCACAGAATGGCTCAGGTTGGAAGGGATCTCAGAGATCATCTACTCCAGAGATCATCCACTCCAGAGATCATCCACTCCAACCTCCCTGCCATGGGCAGGGACACCTCTCAACCAGACTCGGCTGCTTAAGGCCTCAATCCAGCCTGGCCTTGAACACCCCCAGGGAGGGGGCATCCACAACCTCCCTATTGCCTATTGCACCAGCCTCATACTGCAGAACTTCTTCCTAAGAGCCAGTCTAACCCTGCTCTGCCTCAGCTTCAAACCATTCCCCCTTGTCCTGTCTCTAGACACGCTTATAAAAAGTTCCTCTGCAGCCTTCCTGTTGGATCCCTTCAGGTATTGGAATACCTCCAAATTTCCAGCAGCTCCTAATTTCCACACTTCTACTTAAGGAAAACCACATCTGATGTCTGTGAAAGAGATCTTGAGCAAGATCCTGAGGCCTTGAGCAACCCGCTACAGTGGAAGGTGCCCTTGCCCATGGCAAGGTGGTTGGAACTAGATGATCTTTAAGGTCCCTTCCAACCTAAACCATTCTCTGAATCTCCAAGGCAAATGCCCAGCAGTATTCTCCCAAATCAATTCCCAGGATACCTACTAGAAACAATGCCTCAGGCACCTGGATGTGTATGAAAATCAAGCACTTCCCCCAGGTCCTTATTCTAACTATGCTACAGAACATGTGGAAGATGTTTTCTTGGATCTGGGAATTAACATCACTGTAGGTGCAGAAAACATGGCAATCAGAACAGGCACATCCCAGCTCACCCAGGCTGAGCACATTTCCATCACTCTTACTTGTCTTGATGCTCACCAGCTCCCTACACATATGGCAATCCTCAGCTGCACACCCTACTAGTGAAATTCTTTCTTCATTTACTTCAAACCAGATGCCAGGCCCACATCAAATGAATCAACATCAGCAGAGCTGCCTGACACTCACTTTTACCTCGAGTCAGCCACCCCCTTCCAGTGATTCCTCTGGTTAGACTCCCCAGAGGAAGGCCAGAACAATTCCAGTAGTCCATAACAGAGCTTTACTCCTCTGGTAACAGCGCAAAACACTTAATGCATCGCTAGACCACCAAAGTGCTCCAAGCTTTCAACACCTCCCTCAGGGAAGCTTGGCTCTTAAATCATTAGAAACAGTTGCCAGCAGTTCATCCACTCTTCCAGCAGCCATCATTCATGTACAAAACTCCCAGCTATTCTTCACTCTTCTATCTCCCCCCAAAACCGACACAAAACGTAGAGATTAAGTAAAGCGAACTGACAGATGACTCCTGCTGCACAAAGTCAGACTCCACACAAGGCACAGCAGAAACAGCTCTTCTAGAGGAGTTTGTGATTATTAGAGGCTCCTGAGAGGAGTCTTCAGTCATTCCTTGCCATCCACTTCCATCCCTTCCCAAGTCTGGGGGGGTCAGAGAGCTTTTTCTGGGTCTATAGTTTGCCTTTCCTCTAAGTAATAGCAAATATTACAGTAGCCACACACTAAGCTCTCAGATGCCACCAAGTAGCTCAAAACCAGGTCTGGTTTTCAGACAGTGCTACCATTCCTAAAGCATCAAAACACTTCCAACAGCAACAAAACAAAACTCCTGGATGGAAAGTAAACCATGCAAGTTGAAGTAAATAAGCCAAAGAGAAGGTGAAACTCCAGATCCTAGTTTGAATTCTGTGTCCATCATCCTCCAAAGGCACAAACCTGCCACTTGCAAAGCACCATGACAGACTACCAGTGCTAAATGAACTCAGGTCACTCAGGCTCTGGGCAAGAAGGATGGACATATGAAATAGTTATCTCCCCACTCTGCCAGTTAATTTCAAAGCAAGGGCAGAGACAAGCCAGGTTCTGCTGCCCTGATCAGTTTGAGGGGCTGTTATCTGCAGCTCCCTGGTACTCACAGGTTTCATAACCTCGCTCTGTTCTCTCCACAGAAGTGCTTCTGTGCTTATGGGAATGGATCACACCATCAGGTGGATCTGGGGTTTTAGGAGTGATCTTATGAGAAGGTCCTCAGGCAGAAGTGGCAGAATGTCTCCTTGCTTCCTTCTACTTCTCCGTGACGTTTGCCACTACCACCAGTGTGATCTTCAAGATTTGCAGCAGTGTCTCCCAAAATGACAGTGGAGACAAAGCAACTCCTCAGTGGTCAGTGCTGTCACAACCTTTAGATTTTCCATCTCTTAATTTAAGAGCTGCAGTACAACCATAGTAGGGAGCTTGGTAACTGGCACAGAAAATGCAAACACAACATCAGAGACTCAGCATCTCTCTTCTGTGGGAAGATGTTCGGCTACAAGTCCACAAGCCCAGACTTACACAGAAATGATCTCATCTCGCCCAGTATAGCACAAGACAAAGGCTAGGGACTGATCTGTTGGAGAGCAGCTCTGGGGAAAAGGACCTGGGAGTCCTGGTGGACAACAGAATGACCATGAGCCAGCAATGTGCCCTTTGTGGCCAAGAAGGCCAATGGCATCCCAGGGTGTATCAGAAGGGCTGTGGCTAGTGTACACCGAGCAGAGAGGTTCTCTTCCCCCTCTGCTCTGCCCTGGTGAGGCTGCATATGGAAAATTGTGTCCAGTTCTGGGCCACTCATCTCAAAAAGAGCCTCAGGGGACTGCTTGAAAGAGTCCAGAGCAGAGCCACAAAGATGCTGAAGGTAGTGGAACATCTGCCTGCTGAGGACAGGCTGGGGGCTCTTGAGCTTGGAGCAGAGGAGCCTGAGGGGTGACCTCATTCATGTTTATAGAGATGAGCAGGGCAGCGTTGGGAGGATGAAGCCAGGCCCTGCTCAGTGATGTCCAGTGATAGGACACGGGGCAATGGGTGCAAGTTGGAGCAGAGGAGGTTCCATGGGCACAGAAGGAAAACCCTTTCCACTGTGAGGGTGCTGGAGCCCTGGAGCAGGCTGCCCAAAGAGGCTTTGGAGTCTCCTTCTCTGGAGACGTTCAAAACCCACCTGGACATGTTCCTGTGAGACCTGCCCTAGGTGACCCTGCTCTGGCAAGGGAGCTGGCCTGGATGATCTTTCAAGGTCCCTTCCAACCCCTACCATTCTGTGATTTTTGCTACCTAGGTTAAAGGCCAAGAAAACTCCCTGTTGCAATTACCCAAGAGAGAAGATCACTTGCAGAAGAACTGGAAATAGAACTCTGGTCTCTCAAACACAAGACAAATGATTTACCCATACAGCTATTCATAAGAAACACATCAACACCTGTATCTGATAGCCTGGCTACAAACCTCTTTCCTTTCTGGAGCCAGCAGACTGACCTGGCAGTGTTGTTCTCAATTTAACCAAAGCCACTAAGAGGTCCAGGTAACACTGTGTTCATTTTCAGTTTAGCTTAAGCTCTGAAATGCTCTTAAATTGAAGCACAACTAATTGAATTCCACACAACAGAATCTGCTTCTCAAGTCTTTTGTACAAAGTCCTTGTCTGTTCCTGTTTTCTAACACAAACATCCCCTAATGATGTCAACCACTCAGTAGCTAAAGAGTGTGGTGAAGTCACCACTAACTTTTTTGCTCCTTCTGGATTATGGAATGGTACAACTCCAAGGAAACATGACACCTGGGGCTTCTTTCAGCACATGGAATCACACTGCAGGTGGAGCAGAGGATTGGAAGGAAGCAAAATGATGGCAATGATTTTAAAGTAATGAGCCAGAAGAGCAGCACTGCTTTTATATTCTAAGAGAAGCATTGGTATTAAGGTATTTATTTATTCTACCTTGCCTTGGAGTTTGTTCCTCTCAAGAGGACCTAACTTCTGTCCCAACATATTGCACTCTGACAGCAATTTAACAAGCTTTGTAACTAGCTGCTTTTGAAACTCCTCTTTGACTCTAGGTAGGTAAATCACCACAGAAAGGTTTGGGCTAGAAGGAACCTTCAAGATCATCCAGTTTCAACTCCCCCTGCCATGTCCAGGGACACCTTCCACCACCCCAGCGTGCTCAAGGCCTCATCCAACCTGGCCTTGAACACCTCCAGTGAGGGGGGCATCCACAACCTCCCTGGGCAACCTGTTCCAGTGTCTCAGGTTGCTTTTGAGGAGCTCAAAGACAAGTGAACACACCAAAGGAACTGAGCCACATCTCGAGATTGAACATCCAAGCTAACTACAAGCAGATGTGCCATCAACAGCATAACTTTGTTCTATTTGCCTGAGCATGGGTATGCCTATCTACTGTATTTTAGGTACATTAAAGAAATACTATGCCTAATACAAGATACTAACATGACTTCTGCTTAAAGTACAATGGCATTGCTAAGAAGTGCAATGGCTTTATCACCACCTTGTTTATATTCAGCTACATTCCTTCCATTCTCTGTTCCTGCCTAGACTAAGATTTGATGCAAGCACACCTAGTCAAGCCCAGAGTATTACTGATTCCCCAGCAACACCTAGTTTTTGTCAAGTCAAGAAGTTTCTTGAGGTACAGAAGGGAGAAGAGGACATCACCAACACTTACAGCTAAGAGAGACTAACCTCATCTCTGTGCTTCTGACAGAAGACCAAGAACTGAGACACTGCGTCGCCCTTTCTGCTTCGCGGAGTAGACGCTGCGGTTTTCTTTCTACTGAGAGGGGAGCCTAGCCCTCTTTTGGATTCTGCCTGTTCAGGTGACTTTTGAGGAGTAGCATTCTTAGTCTCCAACTGACTGCTTTCTTGCATATCATCAGCGGCAGACCATTTTGCTGTCCTTCTCCTCCTCTTGGTAGGAATGCCAGACTCCTTCAGCTCTCGAGTGCTCTCCTCGTTTGAGAAGGATGACTCATCCAGCTCCTCCAGTGGCTCCACAGCAATGCCAACCTCCTTGGCCACCCGAGGGTTGAGGTGAGGTCTGTCCCTAACATAGATGAAGGTGTACTTGGCCTTCCGTTCTTCCACTGGCATGCTCACTGCTTCGCTTGCCTGTTTAACGCCCATCTCCCACTGCGGCCGCAGCTTCCCTGAAACGGGCTTTAGCATCTGCAAGAGAGAGGCCCCAAAAGGGGTGAGAAATGCGCCCACCTGGGACTTCAACATGCCACAAACCCCACAAAACATTCCCAAGGCACTCAGTGTCAGGGATAGCTGGAATTCAGACACTCAAATGGAACTGTGTTTGGGAGTGATTTGGGTTTTGACAGTGTTGATTTGATGGTGCTGATTGGGCAGCGGTGTTGTGTTTGGGGATAATTCTGTATTAGGTGGTGCTGATGTGGCAGTGGGTTTGTGTTTGGGGGCAATTCTGTATTTGGTGGTGCTGATGTGGCAGTGGGTTTGTGTTTGGGGGCAATTCTGTATTTGGTGGTGCTGATTTGGCAGTGGGTTTGTGTTTGGGGGCAATTCTGTATTTGGTGGTGCTGATGTGGCAGTGGGTTTGTGTTTGGGGGCAATTCTGTATTTGGTGGTGCTGATTTGGCAGTGGGTTTGTGTTTGGGGGCAATTCTGTATTTGGTGGTGCTGATGTGGCAGTGGGTTTGTGTTTGGGAGTAATTCTGTATTTGGTGGTGCTGATTTGGCAGTGGGTTTGTGTTTGGGAGTAATTCTGTATTTGGTGGTGCTGATTTGGCAGTGGGTTTGTGTTCGGGAGTGATTTTGGTGTTGGTGCTGATGTGGCAGTGGTTGTGTGTTTGGGACTGATTTTGTATTAGGTGGTGCTGATGGAACAGTGGTTTTGTATTTGATGGTGCTGATTTGGCAGTGGTTTTGTATGTGGTGATGCTGATTTGGCAGTGGGTTTGCGTTTGGGAGTGATTTTGTATTTGGTGGTGCTGATGGAGCAGTGGGTTTGTATTTGATGGTGCTGATTTGGCAGTGGTTTTGTGTTTGGGAGGGATTTTGTATTTGGTGGTGCTGATGGAACAGTGGTTTTGTATTTGATGGTGCTGATTTGGCAGTGGGTTTGTATTTGATGGTGCTGATTTGGCAGTGGGTTTGTATTTGATGGTGCTGATTTGGCAGTGGCTTTGTATTTGATGGTGCTGATTTGGCAGTGGGTTTGTGTTTGGGAGTGATTTTGTATTTGGTGGTGCTGATGGAGCAGTGGGTTTGTATTTGATGGTGCTGATTTGGCAGTGGTTTTGTGTTTGGGAGTGATTTTGTATTTGGTGGTGCTGATGGAACAGTGGTTTTGTATTTGATGGTGCTGATTTGGCAGTGGGTTTGTATTTGATGGTGCTGATGTGGCAGTGGGTTTGTATTTGATGGTACTGATGTGGCAGTGGGTTTGTATTTGATGGTGCTGATTTGGCAGTGGGTTTGTATTTGATGGTGCTGATTTGACAGTGGTTTTGTGTTTGGGAGTGACTTTGTATCTGGTGGTGCTGATACCATGCACAAATCCATGACAAAGCAGAACAGTACTGACTTTAGCAAGGGTGGTAAAATCATCACATTCTTGGCACCTGCAAGTGAAATGTAAGGCTAAAAGGCTCTGCAAGCCAAGCTGTTTGTAAAGCTTTCTAGAGGAACTCTTCCCATCTGTACATCTCTGGAACAGTGAAAGCAAAAGCTGCAAATCTTGCCTGATGCGGCAGCCTCTTACCTTTATTTTCTCTGCTTTAGTGAGGGCTTGCCTTGCACTTTCCTGGCATAACTGTTCAAATTGGTCTTTTTCTTTGAAGGGCACAAGGCTCTTCTCAAATATCCAGGCTCGCTCTGGGGCATCTCCAAAAAACTGGACATGATATTGACGGAAGTTCTTTCTCTGGCCTGAAAATTAAAGCATAAAGGCAGTTAAGATACGACTCAGCTTGTGCTCTGCACTGTCAGACTTGAAGTCTTTCATGAGCTGCTTTAGTTGTCCTGACAAAAGCACAGCACAACTGGTTAACCTTTCAGAACCCCACTTAACCAGCCTGAAAGTCTCTGAACTGAGGCAGATGAAGCTTAACACAAAAGCCCAATGGTTTAGTTCCAAACGAGGACGTGTGTGAAGGTTACAATCATCTGTCTGTGCTTTCCATGTCTAATACCTTACATAGGTAGGCTTGGATGTTCCTAAAAATACCAGGTTTGGAAAAGGGTGCCAAGCCTGGGTAGCCTGTGCACTCAGCCTCACTTCTGATCCTCCTAACTTGGTCTTTTCGTATTGTTGAAGAGAGACACTTCAGCAATCACAGCTTAAGAGACTCAGAGGCTTGTTTTGGTTGGAAACGACCTTTAAGATCATTGAGTCCAACCATCCTCCAACTCTACCAAGGCTGCTGCTAAATCATGTCCCTCAGCACCACATCTCTGCCTCTTTTCAACACCTCCAGGGATGGGGATCCAACCACCTCCCTGGGCAGCCTGTTCTGGTTTTTGAGAACCCTTACAGAGAAGTTTATTCTTACTACATGATGGCTTAGATTGAAAGGGACCTCAGAAATCATCTACTCCAACCTCCCAGTCATGGGCAGGGATGCCTCTCAGCTAGCTTCTGCTGCTCAAGGCCTCATCTAACCTGGCCTTGAACACCCTCAGGGAGGAGGTATAAACAACCTCCCTGGGCAACCTGTTCCAGTCTCACCACTCAAATCATCCTACCTTGCTCTGTCTCTAGACACCCTTATGAAAAGTCCCTCTCCAGCCTTTCTGTGGGGTTCCTTCAGGAAGGCAGCTCTAAGTTCCTCCCAGAGTCTCCTCTTCTCTAGGCTGAACAGCCCTAATGTCCAACCCAAACCTGCCCTGGTGCAACTTGAGGCCATTTCCTCTCAACCTCGGGAAAAGAGACCAAGGACATTCAGGAGCAATTGTCTTGCACAGCAATTACTTAGTCCTTGTTGCTTATCTAGGGAACACTGAGCTTTGAGGACTTCATCTGTCTGAGATGAAATAAAGGCTATTTTTGTTATTTTACCAGGATGTCCTAGCTGCAGACAGACAGCACAGACTGCATTTACAACCACCTGTAAAGATCTGCCTCAGAGCAGCCCACAGCCCAGCTCCAAGCAGGCACAGACACTTCATTACTTTTACAGTATCATGCTGCAGAGCTGTAACTGCCTAATTAAGGAGTCCAAATAACAGTGCCTGCCACTAGAATCATTGAACCTCCTTGTGAATCTTCACAGCCCCTCTGTGGGCTGAATGGCTATTGATGCTCCTGAATAAAATAATGGAATTAATTGTGGATTGTTTAATACAAGCCCAGGATTTTGGATTCATGGAATGGTGGAACTTAGCCTAGAGAAGAGGAGACTCAGGAGTGACCTTATTGCTCTCTATAACTACCTTAAGGGAGGTTGCAGACAGGCAGAGGTTGGTCTCTTCTCCCAGGCAACCAGCACCAGAACAAGAGGACACAGTCTCAAGCTGTGACAGGGGAGGTTTAGGCTGGAGGTTAGGAGGAAGTTCTACACAGAGAGAGTGATTGCCCATTGGAATGTGCTGCCCAAGGAGGTGGTGGAGTCACCATCACTGGAGGTGTTCAGGAGGAGACTTGATAGGGTGCTTGGTTGCATGCTTTAGTTGATTAGGTGGTGTTGGATGATAGGTTGGACTTGATGATCTCAAAGGTCTCTTCCAACCTGGTCTGGTCTGGTCTATTCTATTCTATTCTATTCTATTCTATTCTATTCTATTCTATTCTATTCTATTCTATTCTATTCTATTCTATTCTATTCTATTCTATCCTATTCTATTCTATCCTATCCCATCCCATCCTATCCTACCCCATCCTATCCTATCCTACGCTACCCTACCCTACCCTTCCCACTCATTACTGAAGGTGTGGGAGAGTGTACTGGGGACCCACCACCATTATTTGTCTCTTTCTCTATGCTAGCATCTCTGGTTGATCACAGACAGTAGGTTGAATGAGTTGGAGCTTTATCCTGACTTAGTACAGGCCTTCTTACATGAACTTGCACACCCCACAAGTTGAAAGTTTCAAGCTTTTCTCAAGCCTAACCATCTGGAATGATGAAATCAAGGATTAGCATCCAGAAACTCAGATTATTTATAAACACTGTTGATCCTAATCCTAGAAATGAGAAATAGAGAGTCCTAGCTGGGTGTTTCTGCAACTCTCCGATAAAAGAACTCTTCTGTCCTCAACAGGAGACTTTTGATAGTGCCCCAATGGTAAATGGTAGGTGGAAGCCAATATAAAGCCTGCCAGTCACAAGTTGCCCAGGAAAGCTGTGAATTCCCCAGCCTTGAAAACATGAAACATTGGACTGGTCAAGGCCCTGAACAACCTGGTCTCCTTTGGAGCCCACAGGACTTGCAGAGGTCTTTTCCAACCCATATTATTTTATCATTCTACCACCAGCACAGATAAGCCTCAGCAATTTCAGGTACCAGAGCAGAGAACAAAGCTGCAAATGAGACTAAGCAATCGTGGAGACCTTGCTTAAAAATCTAATTAACACTTGGTGATCCCTGCAGTTAAAATCAGCTCATGTTGTCTGCAGATAACAGCACTGACTCTATGAACCACAGCAAGTCTAGCTGCCTGAATTATGGGTTGCTTTTAGTAAAACATCATCCTCAGGAGTATTTCATTCCCATTAGCTGCCAATAAGATTTTTAGCCCACACCCTTGTCCAAGTATCTCCAGAAGAAAAACAATAGACAGGACCATCAGATAACTTTGTTTTAATAAGACTCCCCACAGTTTCAGAGATCTCAATTTTGATATCTTCCAGAGACTGCTCAGAGTTAAAAAGATGCAGTGGAAATGTTCTGTTTGTTACATGCTCCAGAGGAGGGTTTACGTGGGTTTAATTTTCCTCTTGACAACAAGGAGCTGATCGAGTTGCTGATACAACTGAGGAGATAAAATGAAGCCCAGAGCTTTCCCCCACATAACAGCCACGTGTACCTGAGGAAATCTGCATGGCTGCAGCACCACTGACCTACCTTTTAGTTTAGTATAGGAATGGAGAACAGGATCAGCAGAAACCATACAGGGCCACCATGGAAAACCAGACACTTTCGACCACACGAGATCTCCTATGTTATACTTCAAGAGATGGACTTTGTCTTCTTTGACAGTGCTTTGAGTTGGATCTCTCTTAGCAGGAACCTTTAAAAGATAACCAAAAAAAAAAGGGGGGGAAACCCCAAAGAACTATTACCATGTTTCTTCAGATATGCACTGGGATTACTAAAGAGCACACAAACATAAACAAGCTACAGTTTGTATCCTGTTGAAACCTTCTCATGAGATGTAAAACCACAGAGGGCTAATGGAAGGAGGGAAATCAGAAATAGGGGATCAGAATAAACTGCTAACAAGCAATAATTATGTTTCCATGTGCAGTAAAAGCTTCAAAGTCATCATTTTGACCATCAGGAAGGTTTGCTTTGATTTCAACCCCAGGAACTGTGGAAGAGCCAACCTTCCTCTGTATTAAATATAATTCATCAAGTTAAGCACTGGACACATAAATATCTTCCTAGATTTAAGATGATACAGCCCCCTCAAACTAGACCAGACTGAAACAGGGCCTTGATGTTTGAGTAGGAACTACAGAAATAACCAGTTAAAGCCCCAAACTCTGCAGCTTTCAGCTGTCTTGTTCCACACTGAGGATCTGTCTCATGAACCCTTCCCCAGTCCTTCAGCAAATCTTTTTGCTCTTCCAGTTCTAGCAGTAGGAGTTTGTGAGTTCCAAGAATCATAGAAGAGTTTGGATTGGAAAAGATGTCTAAGGTAAGCCCAACCATTCACTAACTCTACCAAGGCTCTTGCTAAATCATGTTTCTCAGCACATCTCTGCTTCTTGAAACACCTCTGGTGATAGGGATTCAACTGGGCTGCACTGCCATGGGCAGCCACATTACACACACAGACAGCTGGAGATCCACTTCGACTCCAGAACAAACCCAAACCTACCAGCCTTACAAAGAAATGAAAGCAAAACAATCCAGGTCCCTAAACAAACTAAATGCCATTAAAAGAAATTCTTGACAGTGAGGGTGGGGAGACACTGGAAGAGATTGCCCAGAGAGGTTGTGGCTGCTCCCTCCCTGGAGGTGTTCAAGGGCCAGGCTGAATGAGGCCTTGAGGAACCTGGTCTAGTGGAAGGTGTCCCTGTGCATGGGAAGGGTTTGGAACTGTATGATCTTGAAGGGTCCCTTCCAACCTAAACCACACAATTAAATTCTATGCAGATGTGCTTGGAATCAGACTTGGAGCACACAAACTCAGGCACTCAACCACATCTCTTCACTGTGGAAAAGAGCAACACTTGCTGACCACAACCACAGATAGTTCAGCTCCTGCTATCTACTTGTGCTGGGTTTCATCCACCACTACTCCTGTTTTCTGTCATGGACCTGGGTCATAAAAACAGAAGTGAAAATGTTTTGTCTCCTCTGGCATCTCCAGCAGGGAAAACGGCGAACTAGGGAAGTGGTTGCAAAACAAACTCCATTCCTCTCAGAGGCTGAATCCAACAACATGAGATTGAACACATCCAAGTGCCGGGTTCTGCACATTGGCCACAACAACCCCATGCAGTGCTACAGGCTGGGGTCAGAGTGGCTGGAGAGCAGCCAGGCAGAGAGGGACCTGGGGGTGCTGGTTGATGGCAGGCTGAACATGAGCCTGCAGTGTGCCCAGGCAGCCAAGAGGGCCAATGGCATCCTGGCCTGCATCAGGAACAGTGTGGCCAGCAGGAGCAGGGAGGTCATTCTGCCCCTGTACACTGCACTGGTTAGGCCACACCTCGAGTCCTGTGTCCAGTTCTGGGCCCCTCGGTTTAGAAAGGAGGTTGACTTGCTGGAGCGAGTCCAGAGAAGGGCAACAAAGTTGGTGAGGGGTTTGGAACACAGCCCTGTGAGGAAAGACTGAGGGAGCTGGGGTTGCTTAGCCTGGAGAAGAGGAGACTCAGGGGTGACCTTATTGCTCTCTACAACTACCTGAAGGGAGGTTGTAGACAGGCAAAGGTTGGTCTCTTCTCCCAGGCAGCCAGTACCAGAACAAGAGGACACAGTCTCAGGCTGTGCCAGGGGAGGTTCAGGTTGGATGTTAGGAGGAAGTTCTACACAGAGAGAGTGATTGCCCATTGGAATGGGCTGCCTGGGGAGGTGGTGAAGCCACCATCATTGGAAGTGTTCAGGAGGAGACTTGATGGGGTGCTTGGTGCCATGGGTTAGTTGTTTGGGTGGGTTGGATTGGTTGATGGGTTGGACACGATGATCTTGAAGGTCTCTTCCAACCTGGTTTGGTTTATTCTAAATAAAAGTTTATTCTAAATAAAGGCTCAGGAGAGGTGCTAGGTTTGTCTGCAGAGAAAAGGGAGCAACAGAAGAAAGGAGCTGTTTTGTCATTTGAACTCACCAAGAATTCAGGACACTATAAACAAGCAAACAAACTGTATCTAAAGACAATTCCAATGGATCTTCCTTGAAAACACAGCCTCACAGTTCTGCTCTTAGAGATGCTCTCCCTTCCTGGAATTTCATTTGACAAAAGACAAATCACCTCTTGGTCCTCAGGCAAAGACCTTTAAGATCATCCAATCCAACCATTCTCTAACTCTACCAATGCTGCTGATGAACCATGGCCCTCAGCACCACTGACTGCCTCTTTGAAACACCTCCAGGCATGGGGATTCAACCACCTCCCCCAGCAGCCTGTTCCAGTCTTTGAGAACCCTTTGAGGGAAGAAGTTTCTTCTAGTGTGCAATCTAAACCTGCCCTGGTGCAACTTGAGGCCATTTCCTCTTGCCCCATCACTTGCTAACAGGGAGAAGAGATCCTCCCAGCTCCAAGCTCCTTTCAGGGAGCTGTAGGGAGCCAGAAGTTATCCCCTCAGCCTCCTTGCCCCCAGTTCCCCTAAACCCAGACACAAGCTCAAATTTGTGTTTCTGGTTACACTTGATTTTTTCTGGCTCCCTCATTAGGAAGACTCCAGTGGAGGAGAATATTTAAGACTCTTCTACATCTTCAAACCCAAACCCACAACCTTCCTTTACACAAACACTAGATAAGCAAGTAGCTTAGCAATAAACTTCACACAGTATTGCAGTAAAGTAGGACACAACCTTTTTTTTTCCCCAGAGTGAAGAGTTAAAGAGACACAGATTCAATCAGTAACAGATAGATGCAGGAAGATGCAAGTCCTGGAAGACTTCCCAACCCTCAGTCTTACTTAAAAATGTGAAGAGGAGTTTCTTTCAGCTGCTCTATTGAATTTCTACATTTACATTTAGATGACCTCTTAAACTCTGAGTTACTGGTTTGCTATTGAAAGGTTCCACGCTTCAGGAGCTTAAATTAGATAAGGCTTGATCAGAAAGAATGAAACCTGCTTTGATATTGACTACTAGAAAAATGTTTCCAAGGATATCCAACTCCTCTAACCTTCACCCACCCCCATCAGACCTTTGATCTAGAGAGGTGTGGAAGGTACAGAAGTGTGGAATATCCTGAGTGTGGAGCCTGGAGGAAGTCTGGCATGGGAAGCAGCTATTTCAGAGTCATTCCCACATGAATTTCAGGCAGGATAGCAGAATGAAAGCTAAATCAGAAGGACACACTTTTAACTACTGCCCATACTGCATGTGCAGATGATACCAAGCTGAGTGGTGTGGTTGGTAAGTCTGAAGGACAGGATGGGTGCCATCCAGAGGGGCCTGGACAGGCTGGGCTGAGGAGAATCTCATAAGGCAAAGTGAATGGTCCTGTACCTAGCTCAGGGCAACTCTCCATATCAATCCAGGCTGGGGGATGATGAGATTGAGAGCAGCCCTGCAGAAAAGGGCTTGGGGGGACGAGTGGTTGAGAAGCTGGGCATGAGCCCTTCACAGCCCAGAAGGCCAATGCTAGCCTGGGCTGCATCAAAAGCAGCATAGCCAGTAGATGGAGAGCTGGTTCTACCCCTGTGCTCTGCTGAGACCTCATCTGGGGTGCTGGGTCCAGCTATGGAACCCTCAGCACAGGAAGGATGTGGAGCTGCTGGAGAGGGGTCCAG
Source organism: Melanerpes formicivorus (assembly GCF_026170545.1). NCBI lineage: Eukaryota > Metazoa > Chordata > Aves > Piciformes > Picidae > Melanerpes > Melanerpes formicivorus. Next base: position 10,376,540 of record NW_027142370.1, on the reverse strand, counting down.
AGGAGGGCCTCTTTATTTATAATAGGAAGATGATAAAACATGGTGATAGACATTGATAACATTACTGTGAGCAAGGAACTCTTTGGTGGTCCTAAAGTTAACCCACTCCAGAACAAGGGAACTCAAAAAGGAGGCTGACAGAGCTGTTGTTCCAAGACACATCAAAATATTTTGCTTTGGCTACTTTGCCTGAGGGTTACTAAAGCTTCCTTCTTTCCTGACAAAAGGGGGCAGCAGGGGCCAGAAATGACATCTGGGACAGATCACTGATTTCCCAAAAATCTGCTTGTACATGCATCCAAGTAACATAGCCCTGAACTGCATCTCTGACTCAGCTAAGCATGGCAGTCAGACAGGCATCAGCTGGGGTTAAGGAGAACACTGAGCAGAGCAGCAGCAAAGCTTGGCTGTACCTTAGACAGAACATTGTCTTTAACATCTTTACTGATGATCTGGATGAGGGCATTGAGTCCATCATCAGTAAAATTGCTGATGACACCAAGCTGGGGGCAGGAGGTGATCTGCTGGAGGGTAGAGAGGCTTTGCAGAGGGACCTCGACAGGCTGGACAGATGGGCAGAGTCCAAGGGCATGAGATTGAACACATCCAAGTGCCAGGTTCTGCACATTGGCCACAACAACCCCATGCAGTGCTACAGGCTGGGGTCAGAGTGGCTGAGAGCAGCCAGGCAGAGAGGGACCTGGGGGTACTGGTCGATTGTAGGCTGAACATGAGCCTGCAGTGTGCCCAGGTGGCCAAGAGGGCCAATGGCATCCTGGCCTGCATCAGGAACAGTGTGGCCAGCAGGAGCAGGGAGGTCATTCTGCCCCTGTACACTGCACTGGTTAGGCCACACCTCGAGTCCTGTGTCCAGTTCTGGGCCCCTCAGTTTAGGAAGGAGGTTGACTTGCTGGAACGAGTCCAGAGAAGGGCAACAAAGTTGGTGAGGGGTTTGGAACACAGCCCTGTGAGGAGAGGCTGAGGGAGCTGGGGCTGCTTAGCCTGGAGAAGAGGAGACTCAGGGGTGACCTTATTGCTGTCTACAACTACCTTAAGCGGGGTTGTAGACAGGCAGAGGTTGGTCTCTTCTCCCAGGCAGCCAGTACCAGAACAAGAGGACACAGTCTCAGGCTGCGCCAGGGGAGGTTCAGGCTGGAGGTCAGGAGGAAGTTTTACACAGAGAGAGTGATTGCCCACTGGAATGGGCTGCCCAGGGAGGTGGGGAAGTTGCCATCACTGGAGGTGTTCAGGAGGAGACTTGACAGGGTGCTTGATGCCATGGGTTAGTTACTAGGTGGGTTGGATGACAGGTTGGACACGATGATCTTGAAGGTCTCTTCCAACTTAGTCTATTCTATTCTATTCTATTCTATTCTATTCTATTCTATTCTATTCTATTCTATTCTATTCTATTGCAGTGAAAAATGAGCACATTCCTTGCCACACCAACCAGTACTGGTCAATAGAACGTGAAAAGGAGATGCTGAGATGACAGTGTCAATCATGAGACTAACAGAGTAGGAACAGAACCACAGAATCATTTTGGTTGGAAAAGTCCCTTAAGACCATCCAGCCCAACCACTCTCTGGCTCTACCAAGGCTGGTGCTAAGCCATGGTCCTCAGCACCACATCTAAAGTCTTAAGACTAAACCTGGTCAACTTAAAAACCCAACTAAACCCAAAAGCATCCTTAACCTCTTGACTGTGTAACAGCACACAATCTGCTGTGCAGAGCAAAGGAAGTTAGTTCTTGCAGAAGATGGCCTCCTCACCACCATTTCTTATCATCTGGCATGACCACCAGTGTCCAAAATTAAATGAAAACCAACCAACCAAATAAAACCAAACCAGAAAACAACACAAAAAGTCCCCATGAGGGTGGTGAGGCACTGGGACAGCTTGTTGCCCAGAGAAGCTGTGAAGGCTCCAAGCCTGGCAGTGTTTAAAGCCAGGCTGGATGAGGCCTGGAGCAACCTGGTGTCCCTGATCACAGCAGAGGGGCTGCAACTAGATGATCTTGAAGGTCCCTTCCAATCCAAACTGTTCTAGGATTCTATGAATGGCTTCTGTATGTGGAACACCACACAGGACTCTTCAAGCTGAACTGAAAACCTGAGCAGGTTTGTGAGAAGTCTGTCAAACTGTCAGCAGCAGATGTTTGTCCATGACCCCTGCATCCTAGAATTATGAGAGACTCAAGTGAAACAAGCAGGTGGTAAATTGGAAAGGAAAAAGAGCTGCTCTCTTGCATTCATGGCATTAAGAGTCGACCCTGACTCCAAAAGAAACTGAATTCCATGGATTTAGCCATCTACAGCTACTAAACACAAAGTCACCAGCTCTAGAAACCTGTGAGTCACAAACTCCTGGGGGCTGGATGTCCTCAAAGTGAGCATCTCTCCATGGTTTGCCACGTCTCTGCTCCCCATTAGATAACCTCAGCCCTGAGCTGAGGTGCTGAATTAAAGGGCTCCTAGATCCAGCTTGGTAGGAGAGGCTGAGGGAGTTGGGGTTGCTTAGCCTGGAGAAGAGGAGGCTCAGGGGAGACCTCACTGCTCTCTACAACTACCTGAAGGGAGGTTGTAGCCAGGTGGGGGTTGGTCTCTTCTCCCAGGCAACCAGCACCAGAACAAGAGGACACAGTCTCAAGCTGTGCCAGGGGAAGTTTAGGCTGGAGGTGAGGAGAAAGTTCTTCACTGAGAGTTGTTGGCCATTGGAATGTGCTGCCCAGGGAGTGGTGGAGTCACCATCCCTGGAGGTGTTCAAGAGGGGATTGGACGTGGCACTTGGTGCCATGGTTTAGTCATGAGGTCTGTGGTGACCGGTTGGACTTGATGACCTTTGAGGTCTCTTCCAGCCTTATTGATTCTATGATTCTTATCTAGTATTTTGGTCAACATATTTGATTTGGATTCTCCAAATAGTGTGTTTATGAAGAGGAGGGGTGGGGAGGATATATTTAGATATTCCATTTGGAAGTGCTTAATTCAGCCTCTTCTCCATCCAAGAGCAAGCCTGCTATGGAGAGCACTGCACATATAGCTCAGCTTTCTGTAATCAATTTGTAGCCACTCTGAGACCACTAAGAGCTTTCTCAAGTGCCCCCAAACCAGGCTGCTCTTGAGGCTGTCTACACCTGGTGGTGCTTCTTAACCTACAAGGAGTTCTTTCAGATCCTTTTGCAATGAGGCATTAAGAACAAACAATTTGAAGTTCCAGGCTCACAACTGCAAATGCTCCTTGGGAGCTGCTGAGCACAAATGAGTTTCCAAGGTGCTCCTAAACAGAAACCTTTACTCCTGGCAGAACAGTAGCTCAGGAACCTTTCCAAAAAGGCTAACAAGGTATTTCTCCTCTTCCTGAAGGCATCACCCAGAAGAAGTTTTCAGGTTTACTCCTACCCCTTTGGGATTCTGGTGATATCACTCAGTCTGTTAGCATTTGCCTGCCAAAGACCTGATACATCAAGGGCAGCCAGTTAATAAAGCCCATTTCACCCTACAGCTACAGATCCTGATTCCCATGGCAGCTCAGCTGCACATTGTATGAAGTGCATTTCATGACCAGCAGTTCATAGAACCCCAGAAGGATTTGGGTTGCCAGGGACTTCAGAGATCATCCAGTTCCAACCCCCTGCCATGGGCAGGGACACCTCCCACTAGAGCAGCTTGCTTAAGGCCTCATCCAGCCTGGCCTTGAACACCTCCAGGGAGGGGACATCCACAACCTCCCTGAGCATTTCCTAATAACTGATGAGGAAAACCAATCAAGCCCATCCTCCTTCTGAAAACCACACACTTATCTGACTCTGTTTTTCCCTTTTTGCTTCTTTTGAAACTAAAACAGTCACCTGAGGATCTGGCTGTAACAGGAAAAGCCAACATTTGTTCAGCACAGCTCTCCAGTCTTACAGAGGCAAGTTCTTGGTTTCTGCTCATTTCTACTGATTAGATGCAAGCACCAAAGCAACATCACCAGCCTCAGTGGTCCCCATAGTCCTGTATTTTGTTAGCACAGAAGCATAAAAAGCAGCAAATGATCCTCAGACTGCTTCTGTTCCCCCCTTACTGGATGTTGAACTCATTACCATTGACTGTGACAGGCACCCCAACATTCTGCAGGTCTCAGAGTGGAGTTGGCCAGAGGAGTTTTCCTCTGTGAAGAGTTTTCCTCTGTTTATAGCAATACAAACACATAAGGACTGGTGGAACATCTCCAGGAACTTAACAACTGGCCCTGTGTAGCTGCTGTGGAGTCATAGAATCATTGTGGTGGGAAAAGACCTCCAAGATCATTGAGTCCAACCATCAGCCTAACACTACCATGGCCATTAAACCACGTCCTGAAGTGCCACATGTTTCTGGAGCACCTCCAGGGATGGTGACTCCACTCCCACTCCATTACAGCCTGCACCAAGCAGAGAGTCACAGCTTGCCAAGTTTCTGCTGTCATAATGAAAGAGAACTACAACAAGACTGGAAGGGAAGCTATGTGGAAGGCACAGCTTTTGGATCACCTACACCTTAGCTGCAGTCCCTAAAGCAAGCAGAGCAGTGTGTGGACTTCCAGGTTTGTCCTGGATATAGCCCTGCTGCATTTCTGAGCTACTGCACCCATGCTGGGGAATCATGCCAGGAAGCCATGCCAAAGGGCAAAGTGCCACTTGTAGGCCAAACCCAGCTTATACAGAACAAGCTGAAGTGTGCCAGTGTCACAGACTGAGCTGGTCTTGGGGTTAGAGAGCACAACCCTCCTCTGGGACCACCAGCATGAGCTGCAGATACATTTCCTTTAGTTCCCATACAGGAACTCTGGGGTGCTCTAGGGATCAGACTTGGATTGCTTCACATCAGTAGCTGAGGAAAACCTCTGCCATCCTCCTCCAGACAGGACTGCTGCCCTTCTAACATAAGCCTCAAGTGAGAAAACTCTAGGAAAGACCTTGAGGAACAGGCTGCCCAGGGAGGTTGTGGCTGCCCCCTCCCTGGAGGTGTTCAAGGCCACAGTGGATGGGCCCTTGAGCAAGCTGGGCTAGTGGAAGGTGTCCCTGCCCATGGCTGGGGGATTGGAGCTAGATGATCTTGAAGGTCCCTTCCAACCCACACCATGCTAGGATTCTGATTCCTAGCTGGAAGCTGCAAGAAGTGACAAAAGCAGGAAGTCAAAAAGCAGCCACCACAGAATCTATTGCTAAAGCCACCAGTCCACTGCCCCTCCCATGAGCTGCACTATCAAGTGCCCATGGGCTTGGCATGGACTCAAACATTGACATGTGATACCTACCACCAACTGCAGAGCAGACTGGGAGGTGGTGTCGCACCACTATCAGCATAGTGCCTTGGCAGGTAAGGTGCTAACCCAGGCCTTATCAGAAGAGGCCTGCATTGTAAAGTCAAGTCCTCAGGTGGAGAGATAGCAGGGGTGGGGCAAGAAGGGTGAAAGGTGGGAGGGGAGAGAGGAAACAGCCACAGTTTGTGCCACTTCCACTCCTTTACCCTGGGAAAGTGACAGCAGCACAACTGCTTCTTGGAGGCCTGGGCAAGGTGGTGGTTATCAACAGAATTCTAACTCTGAGCTGGCAGACCATGGTCATTCCAAATTAAAAAGTATCTTGTATGTCATGGAATCATAGAAGAAAAGACGGGAAAGGCCTTTAAGATTATCCAGTCCAATCTTTCTCTAACTCTACCAAGGCTGGTGCTAAACCATGGCCCTCAGCACCACAGCTCTGCCTCTCTGACACACCTCCAGCACTGGGGATTCAACCACCTCCCTGGGCAGCCTGTTCCAGTCTTTGAGAACCCTTCCAGGGAAGACGTTTCTTCCAATGTCCAACCTAATCCTCCCCTGGTGCAACCTGAAGCCATTTATTCTCTTCCTGTCACTTCTTACTAGGGAGAAGAGGCCAACCCCCACCTGGTTTCAGCCTCCTTTCAGGGAGCTGTAGAGAGCAATGAGCTGTCCCCTCAGCCTCCTCTTCTCCAGGGTGAACAACCCCAGTTCCCTCAGCTGCTTCTCACCAGATCTGTTCTCCAGACCTTTCACCAGCTCCACTGCCCTTCTCTGGACCCACTCCAGCACCTCAATGCTTTTCCTGGGGTGAGGGGTCCAAAACTGAACCCAGCCCTCAATGTTTAGCCTAACCGGTGCTGAGTACAGGGAGGCAATGACCTCTCTAGTCCTGCTGGCCACACTCTGGCTGCAGATAAGGTTTTAAACAGCCTTCTCTGATTTTAACAAAACATTCCCAAACAAGAGCACAAGCCAGCAACCGAGCACTGGAACATTTGTTAAACGATCTGCCTCTCACCTCAGCAAGATAGCAATCTGCTCTGTCCATCAAGCAGAGATATAATTACCTCACACAAAAAAGCAGCATTTGAACCATGGCAATTTCTGCTCAATCAAAAGAGCAAGAGCCTGGACAAAAAGAAACCAGCCCAGAAATAAAACCAGACAAACAGGTTCTACACTTACTTGTAACCTACAATAAACAGACATCCAAGTGCAAAATGAATCCGTTTTCACTCCGAGGCTGTTTCTCCAACCTGCACTTTGCAGCCACAACCAGCTCCAGAAAACCACAGTGGGATGCATCAACATGAAGGCTTTGGGATGTTGGTGATAAAATAACAGCCAGAGCAGGGGCTTGAACCCAAAGGACACTGACACATGCTGGATACCCCCTCCCTGGAGGTGTTCAACAACAGGATGAATGAGGCCTTGAGCAACCTGGGCTAGTGGAAGGTGTCCCTGCCCACGGCAGGGGGGTTGGAACTGGATGATCTTCAAGTTCCCTTCCAACCTAAACCATTCTATGAATCTTTGACATCAAGACACCACAGCTGTGATCAGAGAACACATGTGTAGTGTATATAAACAGCTGAAAAACCTCCTTCAGCATGTTCCCTACAACTACATTTTTCTTCCTTGATTTGAAATCTGCAGAGTTGCAAACCCTTCCTGAAAGAAATGTTAGGAGCTGGAAGGGACCTCTAGAGATAGGAGTCCAACCCCCCCTGCCAGAGCAGGATCACCCAGGGCAGGTCACACAGGAACACATCCAGGTGGGTTTTGAGTCTCCAGAAAAGGAGACTCCACAATCTCTCTGGGCAGCCTGCTCCAGGGCTCCACTACCCTCACAGTAAGGAAGTTTCTCCTCAAGTTGAGGTGGAACCTCCTGTGTTCTAGCCTGTGCCCACTGCTCCTTGTGCCATCCCTGGGACACTGAAAAGAGCCTGGCACCTTCGTCTTGACACCCAACCCTCAGATATTTATAGACATTGATAAGATTCCCTCTCAGCCTTCTCTTCTGAAGACTAAACAGCCCCAGGTCTCTCAGTCCTAGACATTTACAGTCAAGGGGTTAGATCATAAAACACTATCTTGTGACCTTCAAGCACTTTTCCTTTTGCCCTTTGTGCTCTAAAGTGTGCTAGGCAAGAAAAAACAAAGCCAGAAGCATGACCCTGCTTCGAGTGCTCTGAAAAGACAAGGGTCAGAATACTGCAAAGCCTGAGATCAAGCAGGTGGTTTATCTGCTCTGTGACTCTAACACCATCTCAGGTCTAAGGTTTGCAAAACCAGGGCCTGATCATTACCCAAAGCCCTCACTAACATCTACAATTGTTCCACAGCATTGATCATTGAGGAACACTGAGCACCCCTGCAATCTAGGCTTCTTCCTCTGAGACAAAATGATTGCAAGCCACATTCCTTTAGATGGAGACCAGCAACACAAACTAAATAAAAGGGGGAAAGGCATCCCAGCAGTGTTCTTATTTACAGCTTAGGAAAGCAAAACACACACAAAAAAGGTGAGATTTCCCTTTCTGCCCATGTTTAAAAGAAGCAAAAAGCAGGCAAGCTTGACCACAAGCCTTAACAACATTCAACAAAATTATCCAGCTGATTTTAGTGAATACAACTCACTAGGTTATAGCAAGGAAATGCAGCTCTTTGCAGATGACAAATAAGGGTAGGGACCACATTCCAGCTGCCAGAATCTGAAGGTGAAGAGCCTTGCTTATCAGCCAACTGACAGCTGTCTCCATCTTTCTTTAATTCAGAACCAGGACTATAGAAATAGTTTGTTTTTCTTCTGAAACATCTGGTTATTAGAGGAAGCCAGAATGCCTCATGCTCCAGTAGTTAAAGGTCACTTCTAAATTCAGAGGTCCCCTTGCTCCTTGCCCAGGTGCACATCACCAGGCCTTGGCTTCCTGTCTGGAGCAAGCTTCTGTTCCATACCTCCCATAGTACCACATGCCCTGATTTGCTCTGGAGATTCACTTCACTTGTATGGGAACAGGATTCATGGGGTATTCCTAGCCCAGGCAAGGCACAGGGACAGAACTAGAGTGCATCTGCCTATCACTGAGACACAAGGGAGCACGTCAGACCTGGCTGCGGGAATCCCCAACTGCAACACCTGCCATGAAGGTTTGCACACGGACGAATGAGACCTCAGCACAAACAACAAAGCTAAGAGAAGGAGAAATGTCAAACAAGGCACTACCTTCTTTTCAGTGGGGCTTGAAGTCTTTGATACTAAGGCTGCTTCCACCAGCCCCTGCTCCAGCAAGGAGTCATATTTTATGCTTCTTTTTCTGCTTCTCCTCTCCTTGTGCGCTGGCTTCTGTTCGTTCTCCTCGGACTGAGACACGTCGGCACCATTGTCTCCACAAATGGAAGACTCAAAGAGAGGCTTTCCATTCATGTAGGTTTTCGTGATCTTCAGCTTGATTTCTGGAGAGCCATTTTTGATAGGGGTAGTGTTGGGTGGCGTTCCAACTCCCTTTATTTCCTGGGGCTCGAAGCGCAGCTTGGCATCCTGGGCCCCGGACTCGCCGTTGAAGACGCGAGAGGTGAGGTCTTTCAACTTGTCAGCTGGAATGAACGGGAGAGCCTCGTGGCCGTTGTATTTTTGCATGACCCCATCCTGGAGGGTGGCAGAAAGCGGTGCTTTGCCCAGATAGACAGAACACTCCCGGTTCACTTCGCAGTTCTGAGTCTTCCCGTTGGTGTTGCCGAGGATCTCCGGCACCTGCTTCATTTTGATGTAGTTAATTTTACGAGTTAAGAGTTGAGAACTTCTTTTGATGCTAAAGTCCATTCAGCCCAGATGTTTCCAGTCTTACACTGCTGCATGAAGACAAAAAGACAGGAAACAGTTTTAGTAACACAGAAAAGCCCAAAGCTACTGAGAAGTCAGACAGATGCCCCCACTGATGCAACACGCAGTGCACTTCACTCAAGTTTTGTGGTGTGCCCCAGGGATCAGTGCTGGGCCCTGTGCTCTTTAACATCTTTACTGATGATCTGGATGAGGGCACTGAGTCCATCATCAGTAAATTTGCAGATGACACCAAGCTGGGGGCAAGAGTTGATCTGCTGGAGGGTAGAGAGGCTCTGCAGAGAGACCTCGACAGGCTGGACAGATGGGCAGAGTCCAAGGGCATGAGACTGAACACATCCAAGTGCTGGGTTCTGCACATTGGCCACAACAACCCCATGCAGTGCTACAGGCTGGGGTCAGAGTGGCTGGAGAGCAGCCAGGTAGAGAGGGACCTGGGGGTGCTGGTTGATGCTAGGCTGAACATAAGCCTGCAGTGTGCCCAGGCAGCCAAGAGGGCCAATGGCATCCTGGCCTGCATCAGGAACAGTGTGGCCAGCAGGAGCAGGGAGGTCATTCTGCCCCTGTACACTGCACTGGTTAGGCCACACCTTGAGTCCTGTGTCCAGTTCTGGGCTCCTCAGTTTAGGAAGGAGGTTGACTTGCTGGAGCATGTCCAGAGAAGGGCAACAAAGCTGGTGAGGGGCTGGAACACAGCCCTGTGAGGAGAGGCTGAGGGAGCTGGGGTTGTTTAGTCTGGAGAAGAGGAGACTCAGGGGAGACCTTCTTGCTCTCTACAACTACCTGAAGGGAGGCTGTAGCCAGGTGGGGGTTGGTCTCTTCTCCCAGGCAACCAGCACCAGAACAAGAGGACACAGTCTCAAGCTGTGCCAGGGGAGGTTTAGGCTGGATGTCAGGAAGAAATTCTTCATGGAAAGAGTGATTTGCCATTGGGATGTGCTGCCTGGGGAGGTGGTGGAGTCACCATCCCTGGAGGTGTTTAGGAAGAGACTGGATGGGGTGCTTGGTGCCATGGTTTAGTTGATTAGATGGTGTTGGATGATGGGTTGGATGTGATGATCTTGAAGGTCTCTTCCAACCTGGTTTATTCTACTCTATTCAAGTTTTACTCCAAAGTGTTGCTTACCAAACTTCATAATCAAAACACTTCAACATCTCTTAATATTCATTTTAAAAGGTCAAGTAAAATAGCTTGCTGAATCATCAGCTCTCTTGGAGCAAAAGCAGAGAGCAAAATCCCAGCTCAATTTCATTTCAGCAGTCCTTCAACAGCCTACAGCAGGAGGCTTGCCCACACTAGCCACTCACAGGTATTGCACTGTTTAAGACAGGTCAGAGTGAGGTGGAAGAAAATATCATTAATAACAACCTCACACAGAGGAGATGATTTCTAAGAGGTAGTGCCAGAGTCAAACCCCCACAGGCTGTGTTGCTGTAGCACCTACACCATGGACAGCAGCACCACGAGCTCTCTGCCTGGCTCTACTAACAGGCCCTCAACCTTCCACCACTGCAGCAGTGAGTGGAAATGGAGAGCTCTGGTGTCACCAGCACTTGGGTTGTGCTTTCTCCCTGTGGTTTGCCCCAGACTGAGTTGGGCACTGATATATACATTTTAATTTTGGGCATAAGATCCCCTCAGTCAGGACAGATACAGGATATGTGGCTAAGAAGACCAATTGTATCTTGAGGTGCATTACAATGACTGTGTCCAGCAGGCCAAGGGAGGTTCTCCTTTCCCTCTACTCTGCCCTAGTGAAGTCATTGCTGGACTCCTGAGTCCAGTTTTGGTCTCCCCAGTTCAAGAGACAGAGTACTACTGGATAGAGTCCTACACGGAGCGATGAAGATGCTGAGGAGCTTGGGGCATCTCTTTGAGGAGGAAAGGTTGAGAGACCTGGGGCTGTTAAGCCTGGAGAAGAGCAGCCTGAGAGGGGATCTTCTCAGTGGTCAGCAAGAGCTAAAAGGTGGGGGCAAGAGGATGGGGCCAGACGCTTCTCAGTGGTGCCCAGTGACAGGACAAGGGGCAAGAGGTGCTAACTGGAGCCCAGGAGGTTCCATGTAAACACCACAAAAAAGTTCTTCCCTTTGAGGATGCCTGAGCCCTGGCCCAGGCTGCCCAAAGAGGCTGTGGAGTCTCCTTCTCTGAAGAGATTCCAAACCCACCTGGACATTGTGATTCTGAGCAACCTGCTGTGGGTGTCCCTGGACTGGCATCAGACTGGGTGATCTCCAGAGGTCCTTTCCATTCCCCACCACACTGGGATTCGGTGATCATCTAACACTCTTTTTTCCTACAGAAATTTGAAGGCACAAACCCAGCTAAAACTGCACCATCATGTGCCCTAGAGAGCTTTTCTGAGGGTTGCAGAAAGGTAACCCTCCCCATGAGGAGAGGCTGAGGGAGCTGGGGTTGTTTAGTCTGGAGAAGAGGAGGCTCAGGGGAGACCTTATTGCTCTCTACAGCTACCTGAAGGGAGGTTGTAGCCAGGTGGGGGTTGGTCTCTTCTCCCAGGCAACCAGAACAAGAGGACACAGTCTCAAGCTGTTCCAGGGGAAGTTTAGGCTGGAGGTGAGGAGAAAATTCCTCCCAGAAAGAGAGATTTGCCATTGGAATGTGCTGCCCAGGGAGGTGGTGGAGTCACCATCCTTGGAGGTGTTTAAGAAGAGACTGGATGGGGTGCTTGGAGCCATGGTTTAGTTAGTCATGAGGTGTTGGGTGCCAGGTTGGACTCGATGATCTTTGAGGTCTTTTCCAACCTTATTGATTCTATGATCTCTACATTTAACTATCACAGTGAATTAGTGAAGGGCAGAATGACTCCTTTGTGCTGCTGGAGCAGGCAGGATGAGCCTTTTCATTTTTAAAGCACATAAGCAAACACTATTCCTGCTACCAGGTCCAGTGTAGTCATGACATAAAGAAATCCACCATCGTAGATATGAAAGCTCAGCACAGAAATCATCATAGCCATGCTCTAGGTAACCAACTTTAGACATGATTAAGTCCAAGAACTGTCACACTGAATCAGAAATTCATCAAATCTAGTCTCATATACTTCTCCAAAGAAGTGCAATGAAAACCATGATGAATAACTATTGAATTGCCAATTGCTATGGAAGAAATCTCTGAATCTCACCACCTTGTTTATTAATGCCCACAGCCACAGTGCTTACAACTGGTGTATTTGCCACCTCTAGGTCAGGAATAGAAGTGCACAAATGCTGCTAACTGAGCATTCCTCCAGCTGGGCAAGCATAAAGTGGCATTGAGTGCACCCCCAGCAAGTTTGCTGATGACACCAAGCTGTGTGGTGCAGCAGACAGCTGGAGGGAAGGGAGGCCATCCAGAGGGACCTTGACAGGCTGGAGAGGTGGGCACAAGCCAACCTCATGAAGTTCAATAAGAGCAAGTGCAGGGTCCTGCATCTGGGTCGAGGCAATCTCAGGCACAAATCCAGGCTGGGCAGTGACTGGCTGGAAAGTAGCCCTGAGGAGAGAGACTTGGGGGTGCTGGTGGACAAAAAGCTCAACATGAGCTCTCAATGTGCACTTGCAGCCCGCAAAGCCAATCAGATCCTGGGCTGCATCAGGAGAAGTGTGGCCAGCTGGTCGAGGGAGGTGATCCTCCCCCTCTACTCAGCTCTGGTGAGACCCCACCTGGAGTACTGCCTCCACTTCTGGAACCCCTATTACAAGAGGGATGTGGAAGTGCTGGAAGGTGTCCAGAGAAGGGCCACGAGGATGATCAGAGGGCTGGAGCACCTCTCCTATGAGGACAGACTGAAGGAGTTGGGGCTGTTCAGTCTGCAGAAGAGAAGGCTCCCAGGTGACCTAATTGTGGCCTTCCAGTATCTGAAGGGGGCCTACAGGAAGGCTGGGGAAGGACTTCTCAGGATCTCAGGTAGTGACAGGACTAGGGGGAATGGAATGAAGCTAGAGTTGGGGAGATTCAGGCTAGATGTGAGGAGGAGGTTCTTCCCCATGAGAGTGGTGAGACCCTGGAATGGGTTGTCCAGGGAGGTGGTCTAGGCCCCGTCCCTGGGGGTGTTTAAGAGCAGGCTGGATGAGGCTCTGTCCAGCCTGATCTAGTGTAGGGTGTCCCTGCCCATGGCAGGGGGGTTGGAACTAGATGATCCTTGTGGTCCCTTCCGACCCTGAATGAAACTATGAAACTATGAAAGTGTGGCAAGCTCTGATTCAAAGCAACTGGCAAGCACAGAACCTTGCCATGCACAAAGATGCAGGGGAAATAAAATGATACATTTTAAAATCCTAACTCAGTCACTGCATGCCAAATGCTCTCAGCCTCCCCCTCCAGGTGCTGCTCTAAGGTACCAGCAAGATTCAAGGGAAGTATTAGGAAGAAATTCTTTACAGTGAGGGTGGTGAGACGCTGGAACAGGTTACCCAGGGAGGTTGTGGATGCCCCCTCCTTGGAGGTGTTCAACAAGTTGGATAAGGTCTTGATCAGCCTGGTCTAGTGGAAGGTGTCCCTGCTCATGGCAAGGGAGTTGGAACTAGATGATCTTCAAGGTCCCTTCCAACCCAAACCATTCTAGGATTCTATGAATCTCCATGCAGACTTGTCTGAGAGATGAAAAACCTCAAGCAACAAACAGCTGGCATTAAACGAGGTAACAGGAGGAAGCAGACCTGAACTCCAAGCAAATCTGTGACAGCCAAGGTTTTAGTCTTGCTTTAGCCAGATGAAGTCTGAGCTACCAATAAAGTCTCTTGTAAGATGAGGGAAACCCACCCCAACTGTGTTAAGGAGGAGTCAGAAGTGAAAAGAAACTTAAAGCTCCACCAGAAGAGGACAGAAGATCTCGCCAAACTGAAAGTCAGCTCTTGTGCTTTCACCAGCTCTCTCCAAGACACTCTCAGCCCAATGAATAGTATGACAATGTTTCAGGCTGTGACTCAGCAGATTTCACTAAAATCATGTTTATTTTAAGCAGCAACTGATGACAAATTCTACAAATCTCCAGGCAAAAGGCAAACCTGATATGGAACATGTAACACGGATGGCCACAGAGGTGACAGCAAAATGCCTTCAGATAAGAAAACCAAACCACTCCAAACACCGAACTGTTGTGGAACTTGTCCTGCCTTCCCACAGACTCTGAACAGAGCAAACCAGAATGCCCAGCAGAGATGGGATCTGGGCACCCAACCCCCTCCATCTCAAGCAGCTCTCCCGGGGCTGCAGACGCCCTCCAGCGGCGGCCTGCCCCTGCCAGAGCCGCAGCTGCCCCTGCCCTGCCTGGCGGGCTGCTGCTAGCCACAGCCCCTCCCAGCAGGGCCAGCACCGAGAAAGACTCTGTCACTTCCTCCTGGCCATCAACCACAGGGTGCAGCTGAAGAAATGCTTTCTAATGTGACTCCATTAGCTGCTTACCAGGGACTGGACTGGGACATCTGCAGTCTGGAACTCTGTTTAATCCATAGTTAGAATCACAGACTCATACAACCTTTTTCGCTGGAAAATACCCAAGTCCAACCATTCTCTCTCTCTACCAAGGCTGGTGCTAAACCATGGCCCTCAGCACCATAGCTCTGCCTCTTTGAAACACCTCCAGTAATGGGGATTCAACCACCTCCCTGAGGAACCTGAGCTTTCCCTGAGTCTCTGAGAACTCCTTCCTGGAAGAAGTTTCTTCTAATGTCCAACCTAATCCTCCCCTGATGCAACCTGAAGCTATTTCCTCTCACCCTACCACTTCTTTCCAACCTGGTTAATTCTATTCTATTCTTACTAGGGAGAGGAGACCAAACCCCACCTGGCTCCAGGCTACTTTCAGGGAGCTGCAGAGAGCCAGAAGGTCTCCCCTCAGCCTCCTTTTCTCCAGACAAAACAACCTCAGGTCCCTCAGCTGCTCCTCACCAGCCCTGTTCTCCACAACCTTCCCCAGCTTCATTGCCCTCCTCTGAACCTGCTCCAGCCCCTCAATGTCCTTCCTGTATTGAGTGGCCCAAAACTGATCCCAGACCTCAAGCCATGGCCTCACCGAGTCCAGGAGGACAATCACTGCCCTGATCCTGCTGGTCACACTAGTGCTGATCCAGGCCACGATGCTGGTGGCCTTCTTGGCCACCCGGGCACACCCTGGCTCATCTTCAGCTGGCTTTCAACCAACACCCCCAAGCCACCCCCAGCTATCAACACTCCTGCCCAACTTAATTCTACTAGTTTGGGAGGTTTTGTCCAGTTAATAATAGTAACTCTTGCTCTCATCACTTCTTTCTTCAACCTAGAAAGCCATCAAGCATGAGCCAGAGCATCACAACTCAAAAAAGGCACCTAGTAATCCCATCAGACTGTTCCTGCTACACTCAACCTCAAAACACTGGATGCATAATACATGAATAAATAAATAAAGTGAGAGGTGAAGAGTTTCAGAACATAAAGACCATCCAAGTCACAAAATAGCTCAGGCTGGAAAGGACTTCCTCAGATCATCTATTCCACCCCTCTGCCAACTGAGATCAAACTGCTGAGGGCCTGCTCCAGGCAATGCCCAGCAAATAACTAAGTGGAAAGGCCTAAATTAAAGAAATCAAGACATTTTCTAGCTGATGAACCTGAAGATATTAACTCAGTGTCACAAAGATACAGATCACAGAATCACAGCATAGTATCATAGCATCAGTCAGGGTTGGAAGGCACCACAAGGATCATCTAGTTCCAACCCCCCTGCCATGGGCAGGGACACCCCACACTACATCAGGCTGCCCAGAGCCTCAGCCAAGCCTGGGCTTAAACACCTCCAGGGACGGGGCCTCAACCACCTCCCTGGACAACCCATTCCAGGGCTTCACCACTCTCATGGGGAAGAACTTCCTCCTCACCTCCAGCCTGAATCTCCCCACCTCCAGCTTCATTCCATTCCCCCTAGTCCTATCACTACCTGAGATCCTGAGCAGTCCCTCCCCAGCCTTCCTGTAGGCCCCCTTCAGATACTGGAAGCATGGTTTGGGTTGGAAAGGACCTTAAAGATCATCTAGTTCCAACCCCTTGCCATGGGCAGGGACACCTTCTACTACAACCAGGCTGCTCAAGGCCTCATCCAGCCTGGTCTCAATCACCTCCAGGGAGGGGGCATCCACAACCTCCACAGGCAACCTGTTCCAGTGTCTCCCCACCCTCACTGTCAAGAGCTTCTTCCTAATCTCCAGTTTAAATTTCCCCTTTCCTGCTCACATGCATTGCCCCTCATCCTGTCACTGCAAGTAAAAAGTCCCTGCACTGCTTCCCTGTAGCCCTCTTCAGGTCCTATACAGCAAAGTGGCTGTACTTGGATAATACCTTTGAAGAATAGTAAGACCCTAATCTTTTAGGGGTCTATCATGATTTGCCTTAGCCATCTGAAGATACACAGCACACAGATTTTAGAACCTCAGTGAGTGAAGCTTCTCACTAACACAGATCACTGAAAACCAGATGAAAGCCCTGAAGAAGGCCCCTCCAATCTCTGGAGCCTAGAGAAACAACAAATCCAGGAGCACAAGGGGTAAAATGAAGCCAGTGTACCCAGGCCAAGAGTAAATGGGAAGATGCAGACAAAGGCAGAAATTTGAGCCAGTCAGACTGCCAGACCAGGTCACAGAAAATGGAAAATAGACTGTGCTTGTATGAAGATTTAATGGAGCCAAATGAGAAGAGGCTTAAAGGAAGAGGCAGCATAATGGGCAAAGATAATAGGTGTGAGCACCTACAAGCAAACAGAATCTCACTGGAGAGCTGAGACTGGTGGAGAGCAACCTGCAGGTCAGTCAGCATCTCTAGGACAACCAAGAGAGGGAAAGCTGCTGATAGGCACCTCAGATCTCCCTGTGAAAAACAAGCTACGTGTGGGAACCGCTTCAATGGAAGAAGGCAGCAAATCTACATGCAGGGATAACAAAGGCTCTCAACAGAGAAGGGCAAAATTGATGCTAGTTAAATTTTGCACAACCTTTGCTATCTAAAATTCATGGCAGCACAATACCAGAAGCAAGGAAAAGGACTAGGCTCTTTGTGAGAAGAGAACAATAGAGCAGCAAAGAAGAAAAGAGGCAAGGAAAGAAAATGATCAGCACCAGATAACCAAGCAGGACTAGGAGCTCAGAATTAATGCAAGGAAATCTGGAAGACAGGACATGAAAGAATGAAGTGTGATGGCTCCCAGACAAGGTCTGGTTGATCAGGGTTGTAAGAGTAAGGTTCTGAAGCAGCTGAGCATGTGATTAGATTTGGTAGTTCAGTGCATTCACACCAGATCACCACATCACACAGAAGCAAAAGCAATCCCTTATCTTTTTGTGAAATAACTCTGTATCCATAGAAAAGGAAACTGGGGGAAGGGGAAGGTAGGCAAAGGAAAAGGACAAAAGCACCACACACTAGGAGCAGCTAATGAGCTTAAGCTCCTATCATCCCGTGTTGGCTGTCTGGTGATGCAACAAGAACCATTTGCCCTAACAGAAAGAAAAGAACATGACAGCCAAGGAGACTGTTGAATGACCATGGTGTTTTGGTGAACAAATAGTTCTCAGGAAGCAGAAGAAGAAGATGTGGAACACTGCAACAGGCTGCCCAGGGAGACAGTTGAGGCCCCAGCCCTGGAGATGATTCAAGATCAGGCTTGACAAGGCTCTGAGCAACCTGATCTAGTGGAGGATGTCCCTGCTGACTGCAGGGGGGTTGGACTCGGTGACCTTTGGAGGTCCCTTCCAAACGAAACCAGTCTGTGATTATCAGAGAAAGGTCTCTAGATAATTTAACTGGACAAAGACAAATGGACAAACCTTGCAAATGGTTCTGTAAACATTTTCATAGGAGAAAAACACAGGTTCTGCAGCAAGCAAATTGCTTTGCAGGCTTCAAATGATGTTATTAATGACTAGAAGGTCAATCACCTAACAGGAGTTATGAGCCAAACACAGTTAGTGTGCCATGTCAGATTCCTCCTTCACTCCCCAGGCCACTACCTACCATTTCTGTGATATTTATACTCCTGCAACTTCAGAGATGCCTTTCTTGTGTCACAAATAATGGAGTAGCCCAATCCTCCCAGTTCTGCCAAAGGGACTGAACAGAAGCAGTAACCAACCCAAAGCACCACTATGAAACACCACTTTTGCTCTAAGGGTTTTCTTCAAGCCATTTCTCAGGTGAGTTCCTCAGGGAAGTGGGGGGGGGAAGAGAAAGAAGATGCCTCACCTGAATACAAATTCACAGTAAGAGAACTCCATCCACAAAATCCATTTTTGATAGCTACAAATCAGGCTTTTGGCTGGCACAGAAAAGAAGCTGAGAGGTGGCTGCTGCTCTTTCCTGCAATAACAACTTTCTGATAAAGCTGAGGGGAGAATGGAGAAGACTTAAGACCAAAGGTTATTCCTATTTTCAGATCACAGTGAGACAAAATACTTGAAGAGGTCAGCAAAGCAACATTTGAGCAGGATTATTATACTGCCCTGGATCACACATCCCCCCCCACCTCCCCCTAAAGATCATAGAAACATAAAATGGTTTGGGTTGAAATATCTCCAGGGATGGGGCCTCAACCACCTCCCTGGGCCACCTGTTCCAGTGCTCCAGCACCCTCATGGTACAGAATTTGTTCCTAGCAGCCAATCTAAATCTGCTCTTCTCTCATTTCAAACCATTGCCACTCATCCTGTCACTGCAGGCCTTTGGGAGCAGTCCCTCTGTGTAGCCCACTTCAGGTACTGGAAGGTTGCTCTAAGGTCTCCTTGGAGCCTTCTCTTCTCCAGGCTGAACAACCCCAGCTCCTTCAGCCTATAAAATTACTAGAAGCAGCTCAATTTAGATGAGTCACAAGGAAGAAATTCTTCCCCATGAGGGTGGTGAGGCACTGCAACAGGCTGCCCAGCGATGCTGTGGAGGCTCCAAGCCTGGCAGTGTTCAAAGGCAGGTTGGATGGGACCTTGAGGAAGAGGGTCTACTAAGAGTGTCCCTGCCCAAGACAGGGAGTGGGACTTAGATGATCCTGAAGGTCCCTTCCAACCCATCCTGTGATTCTAGAATTCTATGAACCAGTCAACTGGCAAGACTGACCTGGAAGTATTTTCAAATGAGTATCTGACCACTTCCTCACATTTTCAGTAGACAACAACATGTGTAGAGACACACAACATCTGCCTGCACAAAAAGAGCAAGGATATTTGGAGAATGGTGTGGAAAAGGTTCATAAACTTAGCTGTACCTCCACTTCTTTACAACCCAGTATCTGTGAAATAAATTAGTATTGATCTTTTCTAATTTGTTTTGGGTTTCCTTTCCACCCAACCCCCACCTAATGGATGGAATTTCAGAACTTAATTGCTACTTAATTGTAATTTTGTTATTTAATTGTATTTTTACCAGCTCAAAGAAGCATTTATTGCCGCCTTCTTTTTTTTTCACTGAGGCAACTGGCAACACCAGCTTGTGGAGCAAGGAAACTTAGAATGGCAAGTCAAGATTTTCTGAACTTCAACTGTTCCTTGCTGCTGCAGAAAGCAAGATTACAAAACTGATGGACTTGACTTTTTTGTTCCTCCTCAAGAAAATCTTTCCCCACCAAGCCTGGCAGCTGAGGACAAAGGTACTCATCAGCATGTGTGGCCTCACCAGTGCTGGGTCCAGGGGAATAACTGCCCTGGTCCTGCTGGCCACACTACACAGTATCACAGCATCACTAAGGGTGGAACTGCTGATCCAGGCCAGGATGCTGTTTGCCTTCTTGGCCACCTGGGCACACAGTGGCTCATCTTCAGCCAGCAGTCAACCAGAATCCCCAGGTCATTCTCTGTTGGGCAGTTTCATAGTATCATAGTATCAGTCAGGGTTGGAAGGGACCACAAGGATCATCTAGTTCCACCCCCCTGCCATGGGTAGGGACACCCCACACTAGATCAGGCGGGCCAGATCCAGTTTCCAGCCACTCTGCCCCAAGCCTGGAGTCTTCAAGGGATTGTTGTGACCCAAGTGCAGGAACCTCACACATTGGCCTTGGCCTATCAATCCAGCCTGTCCAATCTCTCTGCAGAGCCTCACTACCTGCAAGCAGATCAACACTGCCTCCCAGCTTAGTGCCATTGACTTGTGTCAATCATTTTGCACAGGACCTTAAAACTCTGCTGTCTTTGTCTATCATGGCATTGCAACCAGTTCACCCAGGTGGGTGGATGCAGGTGCCAGAAGCACACTTACATCACTAGAATCATTGTGACACTGGTGCTATATGAGGCCTGGTCAGTAGTCCCAAACCCCAGCTAGATGTACACATGGCAGAGCATCATCTTTCCTATGGGGCAGTATTTGGCCATGGTTTCTGTTCTGCTTGCCATTGCAGTGATAATGCAGCTCTCTGATGTGGCCAGGTAATGTGGAAAAAGAAATCCAAGTTCTTTCAGCCAGTACATTCAACTGCACACCCTGTAACGTTCTGTGAAGGACTGGAAGGTAAAGTTCAGCAGCAGTTAATGTTGACTCAAGGGCATTATGGAACTGAATGCAGAGACTGGCAGCTTTCCTGAAGAACTGTACAGATCTGATCAATGTAACCGTCTCCAGAAGGAAATCCTGGCCAAACTGTGCTAATCCAGGGCTGTTTGAACACAGACTGCAACTACATGCATGCAACTATGTTGCTTATTCTGGGATATATATGCTACACACCCAGATGGCAGATGTTTGCTAGGAAGAACTGAATGAGGCCCAAGGCTTGCAACGTAAGATGTGGAATCCTACAATGGCCTGGGTTGGAAGGGACCTTCAAGATTCTGTTAGGCAGATCTGTAACAGTTCCATGTCTTTGTTGTGCTGAGGACCAGAGCTGGACACAGGACTCCAGATGGGGTCTCAGCAGAGGGGCAGTAGCCCCTCCCTCCACCTGCTGCCCACACTGCTGGCGATCAGCCCAGGACAGAGTTGATTTCATCACCCAGCACCCCCCCAAGTCCTTCTCCTCAAGGCTGCTCCTGACCTACTCCTCACCCAGCCTATGTCTGTGCTTGGGATTGCCCTGACCCAGGTGCAGGACCCTGCACTTGGCCTTGTTGGACTTCACAAGGTTGGCTCAGGTCTACCTCCCAAGCCTGTCCAAGTCCCTCTGGATGGCATCCCTTTCCTCTAGCATGTCAATCAGCCCACACAGCTTGGTGTCTTTAGCTGTGTCTGCTTCTGGGCAAACCTACATTTTGACTGTAGAAATAAGCTGTGTTAAGCAACTGCAGTTGCTCTCCTTACCTGCAGAGCTTCTGAGGACTCAGTTGTTGTTACCATCTTGAAGCCAAGCACTCACTTGATGAACAGCTATTACACACACACTTTCTGCTACACATTTTCAGTTTTTTGCACCATGGCTGAATTTCAGTCATCTTCCACATGTAATCACAGCATTTGTTTCTGGTTTGTTGAGAGGTGCTACAGCAAAACAGCTTCTGAGGGCCCGAGTTCTGCATCCGCAGAGGAGTCACAACATTAATTTCATTCTGAAGTATCTGATTGAAAGTTCTTGGCAACTTCTCCATACAGCCAAATGATCCATATTCATATCTTTCATCCTACACTGCTCTTCAAGGTTCATGCCTTGGCTTAACTCCATTTGGCTTTCTTATCAGACTAGAATCTAGGCATTCTTCACTAGAGAAACAACTTCCCACTTTAGATGTTTCTGAGTGCCGGTACAGTCAGGTTCTATCACTCCAATGGCAACCCACTAATGCTGGCAAGTTCCACAACTGATTTATCTGACACAGGGTCTTGGGAACCTCAGCTCCACTAACTACCACAAGCCACAGCAGTAACATGTACACTCCAACATATTATAATGAAGAAATTAATGGGATGTGGGTCCCAAACACCACGATAGGAGCCTGCACTACTGGGTCTCTGCTGCTCCTTTTAGCAGTAGCTCTTCAAAACATTTCCAGTGGTGTTTAGATCCCATTTCTAATAAAATCTTCCCCTAACTTCAGCCTGCTCCCTTTAAAATATTGTTACCACAAAACATGTAAGCTTTGCTCTTCGGTGTATCTCGTATTTAGCAAGGCAGAACTGGGAGAACAGGACAACATTCTCTCTCTGTTCCGTTTCCGACTACAGCAATGGAAACGTGGAATTCCGATGTCAGCCCTCAAGGCCAAGGATGTTTGAAGATGACAGTGTTGCTTTTTCTTTTATTTTTAAGCATCTTTTAGCACAGATGCAAAATGTTGGTATTTCAGCAGCCTGAGATGAGGCACAGGCCAAAGAAGGTTTTACAAGGACAGCTACATGTCCATCTCTGTCACCGAACAGAACAAGATCACCTGGTGCTTCTCCAAAGAGCCCCAAAGGAAACTGATGTTGTCCTGATGGTGTCCCTCACAGCCATCAGAGGAGAAATGTTACAAGCTTCTGGGAAAGCCCAAGCCCATTTTGATAGCACATCACACTACAGTTTGACTCTCTTGCCACATATTGATCCTTGCCCCAAATGGGTTGACGGTTAATGGTTGAATCCCCATCCCTGGAGGGTGTTTCAGAGAGGCAGAGCTGTGGTGCTGAGGGCCATGGTTTAGCAGCAGCCTTGGGAGAGTTAGAGAATGGCTGGACTGGATGATCCTAAAAAAGGCTTTTCCAACCCAAATTATTTCTGTAAGTCTAAATATGGACGAAGATAAAACAGCTCCAATTTGTGCTGGCCAGGCGAACACCAAAGTTCAAAACAAGATCAAATTGCTGCCTTGCACGAAGATAAAAATAGGACAGCTTAAAAGGATGGAGATAAAACCAGAAACTGAGCCATCACCTGTCGACTAACCCTTGCAATTTAAACCATTGCTTTAAGTCACTTCAATATTTTATTACTTGCATATTATGTCAAATATGAGAACCTACACCAATGGTGGCCCAGGGCAAAGTGATTTTGCCCAGCATAAAAATACTCTGAAGTATGCATGGGATAGTGCTTCACTTTTCCATACTTGGGAAATTCATTTGGATTGCTATGAAGCATTCAGAAGAATTTTCAAACCTCTCCTATCCACATAGCTTCTCAACCACCTGCACTATCCAAACAGAAAGGGACCTGGGGGTGCTGATTGACAGCCACCTAAACATGAGCTAGCAGTGTGCCCAGGTGGCCAAGAAGGCCAATGGCATCCTGGCCTGCATTAGGAATGGTGTGGCCAGAAGGAGCAGGGAAGTCATTGTGCCCCTGTACTCTGCATTGGTTAGGCCACACCTTGAGTCCTGTGTCCAGTTCTGGGTCCCTCAGTTTAAGGAGGACATTGAGACTCTTGAATGTGTCCAGAGAAGGGCAAGGAGGCTGGGGAGAGGCCTTGAGCACAGCCCTGTGAGGAGAGGCTGAGGGAGCTGGGGTTGCTTAGCCTGGGGAAGAGGAGGCTCAGGGGTGACCTCATTGCCCTCTACAACTACCTGAAGGGTGGTTGTAGCCAGGAGGGGGTTGGTCTCTTCTCTCAAACAACCAGCACTAGAACAAGAGGACACAGTCTCAAGCTGCACCAGGGGAAGTTTAGACTTGAGGTGAGTAGAACGTTCTTCACAGAGAGAGTCGTTTGCTGTTGGAATGTGCTGCCCAGGGAGGTGGTGGAGTCCCCATCCCTGGAGGTATTCAAGAGGGGATTGGACGTGGCACTTGGTGCCATGGTTTAGTAGTCATGAGGTCTGTGGTGACAGGTTGGACTTGATGATCTTTGAGGTCTCTTCCAACCTTGGTGATTCTGTGATCAGCACAATTGCCATGTAATGGTATTATCATAGTATCAGTCAGGGTTGGAAGGGACCACAAGGATCATCTAGATTATCTCTTTACATTAGCAAGAAGGACAGTAGAGAGTTTGCTTTGGCTTCAGCCACCATTAACAGGTATTTGTTTACTGCACACAAAATGGGTTTAAAAAAAACCAACTGGTTTATGGTCAAACCTATGACCTGTCTCAGGCAGAAGCAGCTTTTCAAATGTGCCAGACTGTCAATAGATTATTTGGTGCTGAAGCTTAGAGTTGCTTGTCAGCACAGTAATGCATGATGGAATATGCATTAACCCCTCACCACCATACACAAGGTATGACTGTAGGTGATCTGCTTTCCAGGAACCTGGCTGATTGGTGCAGCTTGCTGTTCACCAGAGCAGCAACAGCAGAACAGAGCATGGTTTAAGTTCTCCTTGCAACACATGCCAAAGCCTCCCCTTCCTGCTCATGCTAGAAAATACACAAGAATGACGCTAGACACCATCAGCTTGATAAAAACATTTAAACCAGCACTGGGTGCACTGCTGTTGTAATTTCTGGCAGTACAAAATGAAAGGGAAAAAAAGCAAATACATTTCTTTGGCTGCCTTAGTACCTCAAATAACTGCGGGTCATAGAGAAGCTAATTTGAAGGTGCAGTGAAAAGAGAATTTAAGTAGTTTCTCTCTTCGCCTTCAAAAACGTTCTCAGAAGCAAAGCCTCCCAAGGAACCATGCATTTTACAAAGCAGCTACTGACCCAGTCAGCCAGTTACACACATTTACCAGCTGCAGCATGGCTGCTGCACATCACCGAGGCTCTGCTCATCCACCTCCTTTCTCCCAACTCTCCCACAAGCACGCACCAAAGGAAATCTGGACTCCTATGACATGCTCTGATGGGAAATCGTTCCCTCTCCACTTTACCAGAGAAGGGCAACAAGGCTGGGGAGAGGCCTTGAACACAAGCCCTATGAGGAGAGGCTGAGGGAGCTGGGATTGTTTAGCCTGGAGGAGGCTCAGGGGAGACCTTATTGCCCTCTACAACTACCTGAAAGGTGGTTGTAGCCGGGAAGGGGTTGCTCTCTTCTCCCAGGCAACCAGCACCAGAACAAGGGGACACAGTCTCAAACTGCTCCAGGGGAGGTTTAGACTCGAGGTGAGGAGGAAGTTCTTCACCGAGCGAGTCATTCGTCATTGGAATGTGCTGCCCAGGGAGGTGGTGGAGTCACCGTCCCTGGAGGTGTTCAAGAGGAGATTGGATGTGGCACTTGGTGCCATGGTCTAGTCATGAGGTCTGTGTTAATAGGTTGGACTCGATGATCCTTGAGGTCATTTCCAACCTTAGTTATACTGTGATACTGTGATACCACCCCACTGCTTATCCTGACACCATTCCACATCTGCCTTCTCATTTACACCACTGAGATTACAGCATATCCTCAGTGAAGACACTTCTTAAAGATACATCCCAACTGGAAAGTGATGCTTCCTAGAAACACAGACTTACTTATCCCTGCAAGTGTCCAAAGGCAGTTGGGTGGAGCCCTGAGCAAGCTGGAGGTGTCCCTGCCCACGGCAGGGGGGTTGGAACTAGATCATCTTGAAGGTCCCTTCCAACACAAATCATTCTACATTCTATGATCCACTTACATCCACTTCAGTATCTCCATTCCTCCTCCATCCAAAGGCTAGACTTAAGGATTACAGCAGGTCTATATTTACTCAACCATAAGGCCATTTCATCTGTCTTTGCAGAAAAGCAGTGACAGAGCTCAACCAGCAGAGCCACAAACATTAGATCAAAACTCACAGCCATCATCATCTACTGCATTTTTTTTTTCCTGAGCCACCAAGCATTTCTTTATTGATGTTTGATTACTAAATGTTTGGGTATCCGCTGTTTGCAGCAGTACCACTCAGTGGATGCTTCCCACTGTGCAGCACAGTGCTCTCAAGGAGAGATGACAAGTTTTTTCCTCAAGGAAAGGCTAGGCACTTCACCTTACAGAGAAAATACTTGCCATTTTCATGCACTCAACCATCTTCTCTGCTTAAAACCTAAGGGCAATCTGAGAGTTATGGAAGCAAGAATGACCAGAGGTGACCAAAACACTGCCAGAATTATGCTGGTGTCTTCTCCTCATCATAAACCACATCCTCAATCCAGTCATCTGCCCAGAGCAGGTGGACCTGTACATAACACACAAATGAAGTCCTGATGCAGTTAACAGGCTTTGACTGACCCCAAGGAAAGACACGTACTGACCAGCCTGCAGAACTAAGGCCTTGCTTGGGAACTACAGTGACACCAGTGGAACAAAAAGCAGGCTCGGTGCAGAAGTGAGAGGTGAATGGGTCACAGACAATAGGGCACAGAAAAGCAATCTCCTTTTCCCATTCCTTTGCTGGTTTGTTGGTGCAGTATCTCTCTCGATACGCAAACACACACACACGGATGGACACCCAGGCACATCCATTTCACCACCCAAATGTAAGACAGCAAGCCTCTCCTTCCAGCCTACAACAAAGTAGGGTTGGTTTGGTTGTAATACCCAGCCTACTGCAGGCAGGCAGTAATTTAAATGTAACAGCCTCATCTGCAAAATCAGCCACTGCCTTCAGAGAAAGCACACAGCCCTACAGACCCTAAACCACGTTTTCCTTTCTTCTTCCCGGGCGTTTGTTGGATTTGTAGCGAACTAAAATGAAATCTGTTTGAATTTCCATTTTCTAAACCACTTTAAAGTCACACCTTTACAGCATAATGACCTCATTCCTCCTGACATTTTCAAATCATGCTGGATAAACCAGGAGGTTTTACTGTACTTTTAATAGCTGAATTTTTCCTGAGTGCGGATGAAGGTGGATGGATGCTCCTATAACCTTCACGAGAACTAGCCATATAGTCTCCAGGCATATCCACAGCTTTTCTAGCCCAGTAGTGAAAAATCTGCCATATTTCCTGCTGGCTGCAGGCTAGATGAAAATCCGAGCATGTTTTAATAGACGGGATAGAGATGCTGACTGAAACAACCGAAATTTGCATACACTCGAAGCACCGAGCCCTGGGTAGTCCTGCAAACCAATGGTTTTCTTCAATGATTGTATATCCCACAGCCAAATAACACAGCACACTGTGAAATCGAGGAGGTTTTTTTTTTTTCCCTTTTTAAGGTTGAGAGCCTGCATTTCCTGAGCAAAATTCCCCCAGCAAAGCAAGCACACAGCAGCTTCAGCGATAAATGTGCAGAGATTCTACTCCCGCACAAACATTTGAGTAAAGAGCCAGTTTATTCCTGCAACTGAAGCCACACGTTCCATGTTTAAGGCATCTCAGTAAGCATATATACACACACACACACACATATATATATATCTGCACAAACCACTAGCGAGGGCTCTTTGCAAAATCTACTACAAACTTCACTGCCACCCCACAGTGTTTACAGTTACCTTCCTCAGATGTCTGGAAGGGCTAAATGCCAAACATATCCTCCTTGGGTTTTTTTTTTTTTGGTGTGTGTGGTGTTGGATGGTTTGGGTTTGTTTTTTTTCCCCCTCTTTTAAACCAGACCTCCTTTAGCTCACTCAGCTCAGGCAGCACTAGCTCCTGAAATTTCAGAATCATTACCACCCAATTTTGATGCAAATGCCAATAAGGGAACTATTCACACGTACAAAATACACAGGCCAGCGACTGATACCAGCCTCTTGCCCGCTCAACGCCTGTTAGCAGGAGGCCCATTTTCGCTGAAATCTGCTTAAATACCGTGTTTACTGTCTCCCTACTTCTGCTAGTATTTACTCCTCCTTTCAGCCGACATATTAAAAACCCAAACAACAAGGAAAAAAAAAAACAACCCTAACCACCACCAAAAACACAAATATAAATACGTTCAAGAAGTGTGGCAAATTCCCTTCTCCACCCCCCCCAAAGCAGTAAAGCCACAGCGGATGAGCTGTAACTGTGGCCTTGGGAATACAAGTTCCCCAGGCTCTTTTACCACACAAATATCAATTCAAGTTACAAGAGCCCTATTCCCCTTCTACTTAATGAAGATTGAGGCACCCAGCCCGTATGCCTTCGCAGGAATGTTTGCTTTCCATGTTCCTAACAAGGCTCTCCTCCCATCCAGGTCCAGGATGGACTGCAGAAGGGTCTAAGCAGAAGGATCATCGCACCAGTGTTTAGTGGAGGAATAAATCAAACATGGCTTCCCCCTCCATACATTTCCAGAGTTACATTCACTCCTGCTGCCGTACAATCCCAGTCCTACCCGGAGGGAAGGGGCAGGAGCAGCCTCCCCCTCCCCACACTCTCATAGCCACGGTGGGGGACACACATTTGCGACCACCCCACCCCTTAAAGAGGCGGCTTAAACCTTAGGGGAGGCTTCCCCCCCCCCCCCCATCCCACCAGCCTCCACCTCCTTTCAGTTTTCTTTCTGGTTTGCACTGATTGATCCCCCCCTCCCCGGGGGAAGGGGGGAGGTCGGACGGGTGGGCACCTTTCCCTTACCCCTTTATGTTGCCCTCGACCTCCCGCAGCGCCGAGGAGGAGGAGGGCAGTAGGGGGGGAGGGGGGGAAAAGGATGAAGCCGCAACAGCCGGGACTCCGGCTCGGCATCGCTCCTTTCCGCTCCTCCGCCACCCAAGAGTCAGGCCCAGCCAGCAGCGGAGATCCTGCGGCAGCCTCCGTAGGGGGGGACAAGAGAGGGGGCTGGGGAGGGGGGGAAGAGGCCGAGAAGCGGTGAGGGGGGCGGCGGGGGAACCCGCGGCCCCTCGGCGAGGGCCAGGTACCGAGGGGGAGGGAGAGAGGGAGGGGAGAGTGGGGAGCGAACAAAAAAGCCTTCCTCTGGGAAAGGGGGGAAACGGGAGCGGCAGGCTGCTCGGGCAGGGGCGGGCGATGGAGGCGGTAAGTTTGAGGGGCGCGGAGCCCCGGCAGAGGGGGAGTCGCCATAGAAAAAGCCGGAGCGAGGGGGAGCGGACGCCCCGCGACGGGACCCCCAGCCCCCCACGCCTCGTCTACAGCCTCTGCCAAGCAGGGCCCACGGTCCCAACCTGAGAAGGGGGGGCTCCGGGTGACGGCGGCGAGGCGCGGAGCCGAGCGGCAGCATCCTCCCCCCCACCGCCGCCGCCGCTCCCGCCTCCCGCCCGGGGCCTGCGGGAACGTGCCCCGGGTGCCTCCTCCCTTCTCCAGGGAGGCGGAGGGTAAAGGGAAGAGCCAGCCGCGCTCTCGGCCTACTGACCTGTGCCCTAGTGCATCCTTCTCCCCCAAAAGCCGGGCGGAGGCAGCGGCGGGAGCTCGGTGCCGGGGGAGCGGCGGCGGGAGCTGAGGCGGCACGGCAACAGCAACGGCGGTGGCGGCGGCGGCGGCGGCGGCGATCCTGCGCGGCGGCCCCGCCCCCTCCTCCGGCCAGAACCAGCGCGAAAAATCCGAGCCGCTGATTGGGCGCCGCCGCTGCGCTGCCCCCGGAGCGGCTGTTTCAAATCCCCCCGCACGGAGCCGCCCGCACGCGCGGCCCGGCGGCCGCCGGGAGCCGTCTCAGAGGCAGCCTCCAGGGTTGGCACCGGTCCTCGGCTTCCGCACTAGCGGCTGCGAGGAGCCTTAGCGCCGGGATCAGCCTCATCCTCTGCCATCAGTCCTTAGGTCCCTGCATTAGTCCCCAGCCTTGGCATCAGCGGTCAGGAGCTGCCTTAGCGCCAGTCGCCAAAGCCAGCCACAGTACCAGCAGCAGTCTCAGCGAAGTCCCAGTCCCCAGCCTCTCTCAGACTCAGTCCTGCCCCAGGCTCAACACCAGTATCAGCGCCGGTCCCTGACTCCGCTCCAGTCCGCCTCAGTGCCGGCTCCACCGCCGCTGAGCGAGAGGGGACGGCAGGAGCGGGACCGCCCGCCCCGACGGGGCCGCTGCCGGCGGGGAAGAAGAGGAGGAAGGTGGGCCGGCTGCCAGGGGAGGGAAAGGCCGTGGTACGAGGGTGGGGCTGAAGGCGGGAGCCGGCCTGCTCCGAGGGGCGCCTGGCTGGTTGCGGTGCTGTCCTCAGGTGGGCCAGAGCGCATAGACGGCGCGCCGGCCCCGCGGAAATCGGTGGGAAACACTTAATTTTTAAACAGCTACGTCTTCAATATTGTTAGATATATCCGTCCCGGGGGCAGGGACGCTCAGCACCGGCCTGCCGAAATCGCCCTCCTCACCCGCCGGCCTCAGCAGCCCTACACGTGTGCCGGCTGAGAACCCTGATGTGAGCCAAATGTTTTGCCTTCCCGTACAACTGCAGGCAATTTTGAGGCTGTAATAGCTGTAGGAACCCGAGTGCGCGAATTACCCAGGCTGTCCCTCCTGGAAGCACGGCCTGGGTTACTGTGTCTCATTTTATCTAAAGCTTGCATCACAATAAGTACACCTGCTTGCAATTTGCCCATTGAAAGCAGGGATATTTCTTGTAGGCCAAATCGTTAAATATCTATCATGCTATAACAGGAACAAATGCTCTCGTGAGCTGTCGCACCAGATAATGTGAAGCAGGTAATGGACAACTAAAGGCTTTGAATGGTTTGGTACAGGGCTTGCAGAGCCCTGAGAACCTGATTTCTGTGCAGGGCTGAGCCCTGAGAGCAGCCTGTGTTTTCAGTACAAGGCTGAGAGCCTGTTTTCTGTGCAGGGCTGTGCCCTGAGAGCCTGTGGTTTCAGTACAAGGCTGAGAGCCTGTTTTCTGTGCAGGGCTGAGCCCTGAGAGCAGCCTGTGTTTTCAGTACAAGGCTGAGAGCCTGTTTTCTGTGCAGGGCTGTGCCCTGAGAGCCTGTTTTCTGTGCAGGGCTGTGCCCTGAGAGCCTGTGTTTTCAGTACAAGGCTGAGAACCTGTTTTCTGTGCAGGGCTGTGCCCTGAGAGCAGCCTGTGTTTTCAGTACAAGGCTGAGAGCCTGTTTTCTGTGCAGGGCTGTGCCCTGAGAGCCTGTTTTCTGTGCAGGGCTGAGCCCTGAGAGCAGCCTGTGTTTTCAGTACAAGGCTGAGAGCCTGTTTTCTGTGCAGGGCTGTGCCCTGAGAGCCTGTTTTCTGTGCAGGGCTGTGCCCTGAGAGCCTGTGTTTTCAGTACAAGGCTGAGAACCTGTTTTCTGTGCAGGGCTGAGCCCTGAGAGCAGCCTGTGTTTTCAGTACAAGGCTGAGAGCCTGTTTTCTGTGCAGGGCTGTGCCCTGAGAGCCTGTTTTCTGTGCAGGGTTGAGCCCTGAGAGCCTGTGTTTTCAGTACAAGGCTGAGAGCCTGTTTTCTGTGCAGGGCTGTGCCCTGAGAGCCTGTGGTTTCAGTACAAGGCTGAGAGCCTGTTTTCTGTGCAAGGCTGAGCCCACAGAACCTGTTTTCTGGACACAGCCCAGCATATAGTTTCTTGGTGCTATGGATACTGCATTAACCTGGTAGCTAAGGGCCTAACAGAACTACTGTGGAAGGTAAACAGATGATAATGGAGGAGGGGCACACACCAGCATCATACTTTATGGGTAATGGTGAAATGATGCCATCTGTTACAGAAAGGCTTGGATTATTCTTCTTATTTAATCCTTAATTCATATGGTGGGGTCTGTTGGTGTTTTTACATGTGTCTTTAATGGGGGGTGCACCATTCTCAGCATGGCAATTAACTGTTGAGCAGTGCAAACTTAATTACTTAGTACTGAAGGAAAAAAAAAATCATTGGTTGATTAAAACCTTAATCTCTAGGTGGCTGAAGGAAATCTGGCTGTAGTGATAAAGGTACTTTGGCTTGTTTTACAGCCTTCCTGTAAAAAAGAATATACCTACTATCTTTAGGGTGTTAGACAAACAGGGTGTCAGTATTTACAGCATTAAAAAGGAAGATAAAGTGCCATCCCATTTTAAAATAGCCAATTTGAAGTGAGTCACAAGAGTTCTCTCTTTCCAGCTTGCTTTCTGAGGTTCAGTTCTACCCATTTACCCAAAAAAGGGGATGTTTTCTAATGAAAAAAAGAGACATATCATTATCAATTAAAAAAACCAAACACATAAATACAAACATGTGAATCCTGTTGTTTTGCTACATAAAGGCAGATACAGATGTGCTTTTCTTTCACAGCTGAACAGTAAAGCTAACATTGAAAATGCAAAGCATGGTGTGTAGGAAGGGTCTTGCTGTTTTCTCCCCTGAAACACCTTGCATAAGGACCCAGGTTAGTTATCAGTAACTGACATGCTACTAGTGTGTCTTCTACTTTCTCTCAGACACAGTGATATAAATTCTGCTATGACTTAGAAAAAGGAAACAGATTTTTATTCAGTGCTTACTACTGTAGTGATTCATGGTAGGAAGGCTCTACAGAGGGACCTGGCCAGGCTGCATCAATGGGCCAAGACCAGGCCAAGTGCTGTGTCCTGCACTTGAGGCACAACACCACCATGAAGGCTCCAGGCTTGGGGCAGAGTTGCTGGAAACTGCCCAGCGGAGGAAGAGCTAAGGGTGTTGGTTTACACAAGCTGAGGATAGGCCACCGTGTGCCCAGGTGGCCAAGAAGGCCACTGGCATCCTGGCCTGGATCAGCAATACTGTGGCCAGCAGGACCAGGGCAGTGATTGTCCCCCTGGATTAAGCACTGGTGAGGCCACAGCTTGAGGGCTGGGTTCAGATTTGGGCCTCTCACTACAAGAATGATATTGAGGTGCTGAGGTGGGTCCAGAGGGGGGCATTTGTTGCTGGTGAAGGGTGTGGAGAACAGGTCTGGTGAGGAACCATGCTGAGGTAACTGGGTTTGTTCAGCCTGGACAAAAGGAGGCAGAGGGGAGACCTCATTGCTCTCTACAACTCCCTGAAAGGAGCTTGGAGCCAGGTGGGGGTTGGGCTCTTCTCCCTAGGAACAAGTAACAGGGCAAGAGGAAGTGGCCTCAAGTTGCCCCAGGGGAGGATTAAGTTGGATATTGGAAGAAACTTGTTCCCTGAAAGGGTTCTCAAAGACTTGAGCAGGCTCCCCAGGGAGGTGCTTGAATCCCCATGCCTGGAGGTGTTTCAAAGAGGCAGAGATGTGGTGCTGTGAGCCGTGGTTTAGTTCCAGCCTTGGCAGAGTTAGAGAATGCTTGGAGTGGATGATCTTAAAGGTCTGTTCCAACCAAAACCATTCTATAAGAGACATCCTAATTCTACCTTATAGCTTGAATACTGCTTGCAACCTTGAAGAAAATCTGCAGCTAAACACGAATCTTCATCACATTCTGTGCTGCACACCAGGCTGTTCACTAGAGAAACTTTCAGGTAGGAGAAGAATGGAGTAAATGTCACTTTCCCTGCAAATACTTTTTTTTCCCCTGCTTGCATCATTTGTGCTGAGCAGACAGAAGGAAAGTGTCACTGAGGGAGCAAAAGGAAAGGCTGAAGATGTGATGGAGTGGGCTACATCTTCAGGGGAAGGCAGAGGCCAGGAGAAAGGAAAGCTGAAGAGCATGTCCACGCTGTTGCCAGTGTTGGGATGACAAAAACCAGCTGTATACCAATTCTAAGCAGCTCATGTGCTCCAGCCTGGTATAAGTAACTTCAGTGCCCAAACAAATTTATCCATAGAAGTTCTGTGTCTTTAATTATCTTCACCATCAATATGACTTCATTTAAACATTGCTGACATTCAGAATAAAATAAATTGAATCTCTGCAGAAACACAGCTTGAGGATTCAAAACACATTAACTCTTTTTATCTATCGATAGCAGAGTATATCACTGTGTTGATAAATGTTGCCTTTAATCTCGTTTGTAAGTAGAAACACTGACATTCAGTCACAATCAGAATTAATGCTTTGCACCAGAGAGCAAAACTGCATTTATTTACTCTCATTATTTCTTTGGCAATATGTTTGGTTTGCATTTCTAGATCTCAAGCTTGCACAGGCTAAAGCTCAACTCCATAACTCTTACAGCTTTTGAGGAGCCATAAAGTAGGTTTGAGTGGTCATTCCCCCTGCATTCCAAATTACTGACTGAGGCTGCATCTTCATCTAATTACTGTTCAGCCTGATACCCACTGTGGTTAAATTAAATAGCAAGGGAAGCCCTGAAGTTGGGGTGTTTGTGTGGCTTTTCATTTTGGCAGAGAAGTGACTATTGATATTTGCTCTCTGTGCCAGTGCCAAAGACTAAAGTTTGTTAAGGGTTGCCCAGGCCAGACAGATAATGCCACTTCTGTTTGCAGCAGATGCTAAGGCAGTGCCTTATTTTGCACATAGATTAATCTTTGCTGCCTCAGCCCAGGATGGTGAGGGTAACTATGTCAGTCCTAAAGGTTAATTTCATTCTTTTTTAAGGCATGCCATTATTCTGTTAACAGTAATTGCTCTTTTTGTGAGTGATTAATTTGATCATCTGAACTGTTTCTAATTACGGTGGTGGCTGGCAATTTCCTGTACTGAGGAATGGTAGCTGTGATCATCTCCCATCTACT
The DNA here is from genome assembly GCF_026170545.1 of Melanerpes formicivorus. Lineage (NCBI taxonomy): Eukaryota > Metazoa > Chordata > Aves > Piciformes > Picidae > Melanerpes > Melanerpes formicivorus. The sequence goes on along the minus strand of NW_027142370.1, from coordinate 10,342,238 downwards.
CAGTCTGTGTGCCTTGGGAAAAAATGCTCATGGACAGATGTTTTCAGAAAGAGCCACTAATTCTGAGAACTCTTTGGAGACTTCACAGGAGGTGCTCAGCACTTGTTTTATACTGGTGTTGAGAACATGCCAGTGTACCTGACAAATGAGGGCTGAAACAGCTGGATTTGAGGCCTGGGATGAGAAGGTTTGCTAAATTCTCACCTGTGCTGGTTTTGATGTGGAAGCTGAAAGGAGTAGGACCCATTTCTTGCACGTTACCATGTTCTTACACCCTTCCTGAGCTCAATACACTCGCTGCTCTAAGCTGTGCTTGTTGGCTTCACTGCTCACCAGCCGGGGCTCACGCTTTGCAGAGCAGTGTTCCCTGAGACGCCCTGGCTGGGTGAGCAAGCTCCAGCAGGGAAGGGAGGCTGCTGAGCTGCCTGCAGGAGCTGTGCTGCAGTTAAGACAGCGGTGCTGAAGTGAAGGACTTGGGAGTGCTGGGGGAGGAGCAGCTTTCTTCTGAAGGGGCCTTCAGAAGAGCTGGAGGGACACTTTTTCCAAAGGCATGTAGTTGCAGAACAAGGGCTGACAGCTTCAGACTGGTAGAAGCTGGATTGACATGAGACATGGGGAAGAAATTCTTGCCCATGAAGGTGGTGAGGCACTGGAACAGGTTGCCCAGAGAACTTGCTGATGGTCCAAGCCTGGCAGTTGTCAAAGCTGGGTTGGATGAGGCCTTCAGCAAGCTGGTCTGGTAGGAGGTATCCCTGCCCATCACAGGGGATTGGAACTAGATCTTGAAGGTCCCTTCCAACCCAAACCATTGTAGGATTCTGTGATTCCTGTGACTACCTCTAGGGCATGATAGTTTGTGAATCAGCTCAGGCACTGCTGCAGTTACCCTGGTATGCAAATGTGAGCTACCTCCCTTTATGAATGGCTCACAAGTTCCTGCATCAGAGCTTTGGGCCAGAGAACTTCTGCTCACCTACAATCCGGTGCTGCACAGCTGTCTGCCTTCATCAGCCTTATGCCACCCTAAACATGCAGTAAATCAGGAGGCACCAGCTTGCTGGCAAATAGACTTCTGAAGGATGCTTTGGAGATGGTTTTTACAATGCAAAATAAACATTGTCACCAGGCCTCTTGCCAGGTGTGTGGAGAAGCCCACACTGGCACAGTTGCTGGGCCTAGTTGACTCAGGAAAAGACATAAACAACTTATTGATCCAGTGGGGAAGATTTACCTGAGAGGAGTGTTTGCACAGCTTGGGTCTCTGAAGAGAATTCAGCTTTGATTTAAAGTTTACTGTGGCATCTGAGAATTAATCTCTAGGTCAGCTTAACGAATCAGTTGTCCTATTCCTCCATCTCCTTCCCATAGCATTGTAGGCAAATTAAATGTATGTTAAGTCTTACATCATTTCAAAGATTTATGACCCAACTAGACATGCCTTTTAAAGACTTAAATTCTTCCATCCTTGTATGGCACCAGTGCAGGAGCCCTCAGCACGTAGATGTCCTGTAAGCAGCATTAGGATGTAAACGTTAAATAATGGTGTCTTCTGAAGTTGAGAACTATGGGGTTTTTTTTGCTCCTGACTGCATGTCAAGTAGACAAACACTCTGAGACTGAAAGATGAACCCCTCTTGAACTGTAGGCATCCCATCTCAGTGTGATTCCCAGGGAGAAAATCTTCCCTTGTCCGAGCTGTTTGGATTTATGTTGGCTCTGTGGAGTTCACTGGTGGGTTTGTTTGGCAGGTGGGCCTTAGTAACCTGCCAGCAAGGGGCTGTTTGACCTGCTGAGGTTTGTACAGCTTGTAAATAAAGGTTCTGTCAGGGAAGAGAGATTCTCTTCTGCTTCAGACTATTTATATCTCTTAGAACTGTGGCTGTTAACGCTTATAAAGAAACAGAAGGTCTGGGATGTGAGACAGAATGCCCTGAGGGAGTCTTACGTGTTGTATTTGGATTGCTGTGCTAATATCTTAAAATAAACACAGCGTGCCAGAAAGCAGGGAATACTTTTATTGTAATTGTTATGAACTCAGAGACCGAAATTATTGGTTATTGAATGGAGTGGGGCTGAGCTTGGCTGCAGAGGACAGTAGCATTACCTCTTAATTTAACACCAGCAGCTATTGGCGATCAATGGGAGCCAGACATTTCATCAGCTTCATTTCCCTCTTTCCTTTCTTTATCCTCTTTGTTTTGTTGGTTGGTTGTGGGTTTTGTTGGGTTGGTTTGTTTGCTTTGAATCCCATTGTTTTAACCTGCTTAATGAGTGCTGGTATCAATGTTTTTACAGCTCAGGTTAATGACAACTACAGTGAGTCCACAATATGCTGTAATCATAAACAATGACAGACTCTCCATCAAGGGGGGGCCTGAAGGGGGCCTACAGGAAGGCTGGGGAAGGACTTCCCAGGATCTCAGGTAGTTATAGGACTAGGGGGAATGGAATGAAGCTGGAGGTGGGGAGATTCAGGCTGGAGGGGAGGAGGAGGTTCTTCACTATGAGAGTGGTGAAGCCCTGGAATGGGTTGTCCAGGGAGGTGGTTGAGGCCCTGTCCCTGGAGGTGTTTAAGACCAGGCTGGATGAGGCTCTGGCCAGCCTGATCTAGTGTGGGGTGTCCCTGCCCATGGCAGGGGGCTTGGAACTAGAAGATCCTTGTGGTCCCTTCCAACCCTGAATGATACTATGATACTATGATAAGTGGAGTGACTTTAATCAGGCAGAAATGATCTACTGGAAGGTCTGCTGTGGTGGCTCAGATTTTAGCCAAAATCCTTTCCAGAAAAGGATGTTCTGTCTGTCTAGGGCAGGTCTGGTAATAAGATCATCCCTAAGCAACATAGGTTTTTAATAGGTGTATTTGAATCAGTAAAAAGACTCTGTATTATTTTATTAATGACACTCATAAGGGAAGAAAATGTTTGGCTCTTACTCAGAAGCCACAACTTTGGATCAGTTGAACAAGAGCAATAATTTCAGGGAAAACTTCCCTCCTGCTCCAGCTGACCTCCTGATATGTCCAAGTGCTGCTGCAGATCAAATGACTCCGGGTTCAGCATCTGCCAGAGCAGAGACTCTGAGTCCCTGTTCCTGGTTCATTCATTTGGAAATCATGTTTGCCGTGTTTCTGCTTTCTGCTCTGAAAGGGCTCAATACATGCTCAGGTTTACACTGATCTGCTACTTGTGCATTCTAGGGATATTTTTAAACATTAAGTCCCCAGTTTGTAGAGAATTTACAATTCCAAACAGACTCAGAATGGGTTTGGTTGGAAAAGCTCCTTAAGATCATCTGGTGCAACCATTCTCTAACTCTACCAAGGCTGATGCTAAACCTTGTCTCCCAGCACCACATCTCTGCCTCTTTGAAACACCTCCAGGCATGGGGATTCAAGCACCTCCCTGGGGAGCCTGATCCAGTCTTTCACAACTCTTCCAAGGAAGAAGTTTCTTCCAATATCCAACCTAATCCTCCCCTGGGGCAACTTGAGGCCATTTCCTCTTGTCCTGTTACTTGTTCCTAGGGAGAAGAGCCCAACCCCCACCTGGCTCCAAGCTCCTTTCAGGGAGTTGTAGAGAGCAATGAGCTCTCCCCTCTGCTTCCTTTTCTTCAGGCTGCAAAAGTATTTCACCCAAGAGCTGCTGATGTGGCCCAGGAAAACTTGACGTTGGGGAAGAAGTAGGATATGACCACTGACATGCAGTGACTGGAGAGAGGCTTCCAAATTCTCCTGTGAACCGAAACATTCACAAGTGGAAGCCACTCAGGAGAGATGCCAAGACAGGCAGTGCTCTTTCTTGTTTCGTTCCACCACTGTTCCAAATGGGCATCTCTTTTAGGAGCTGGATCCCCTGGCTCCCAGCCCAGCTGTGATGTGGGCCTGGCAAAGTGCTGCACACCTGTTCCAGAGGGATTAGCCACTGGTGACAGCCCATATGCTGAATTTCCTCCACAGATGCTAGCATCCTTCAACAAGTGAGTCAGATGTGTTTGACTTAACTTTTTATAGTTGTTGAGAGTCATGATGATCACCCTAATCAAGTCTGCTTCTTAATCTGTCATACTTGGTGTTTTGCCATTGGTTGAAGAAGCTGCCATGCTGCTCTTCACTCCCATCCATATCTCCTTGACCAGCACAACACTTTGGAGCTTTTACAATCAGCTGTCATTGCACTGGACAGTGAGTGTTGTCTGGTGGGTAAGATACAGACTGAGTCCAGGACTGATTCTGCTCACGAATTCACCACTGGGAAATCTCAGACTTCATTGCTTCCTCTGCTGGTTTGATTTTCCTACTGATAAATGCATTCATTTGAGGATTCAATAAATAGCTCATGCTGAAAATCAAGCACACTAGGACTGCTCTGCAGAGCTGGGCCTTACATGCAGTTTTCCAGTCCAAAGGACCAAATATTGGCTGTACTGTATCAAATTGATAAGCACCATGCATGATTCTGGTGCTGCTTGTAGAAATTATGACAGTTTGTTCTCTTTTGTCCACTGCTTGCAGGCCCTTATGTCATTGGAGTAGAACACAGGGTTTGATAGAAAGCATTCATTTGATTACTCTTGAAAACTGAGGGAATAAATGTCCTAACTTTGAATACTTTGATCCCACCCCATTGCTTTGCTCTTCTCCCTTCCCTCTCCCTGTTCCATTTTCCTTTTTCCTCCCTTTTCCATTTTTCTTTCCCCTTTCCCTTTTCTTCTTCCCTTGTAAACAGTGGATGGTTTTAAGAGGAAGATGCTAAATGCTCTAGAGAAGGATTTGAAATACAAAGATGATAAGATAAAGATTTGTCAATCCAGGACTGGGAGGTGGCTCAGTGGGACCTGTGAGCTGAGTGTGTGGGAGAGGAGGTGGCAAGTGTGTATTTCACCCACCACTGCTAACAGACCAAAGGCTGGGCAGCAGGCAGATCTCTGCTGCTTAACATTAAATGACTGTTGATTTCAATTCTGGAAGGTATTAAAACTGTGATCACTGAGCTTTTAATGTACATTTATCAACCACTTAGTTGTGAAGAGTTTGTATCTATCATTTTAAAACTCCTCTCTTCACCTAAAAAGCCAAGAAGGGACTCTTCAATTCAATAAGATTCTACTTGATTTAGATCCAGGGCAGGAGCACCTCTGCTATGAGGACAGGCTGTGAGAGCCTGGGTTGTTCAGCCTGGAGAAGAGAAGGCTCTGGGGAGACCTTAGAGCAGTCTTCCATGATTTGGAGGGGGCTACAGGAGAGCTGGAGAGGGACTTTGCACAAAGGCATGGAGTGACAGGATTAGGGGTAATGGCTTCCATCTGGAAGCAGCTGGATTGAGATGAGACATGAGGAAGAAATTCTTCCCCACGAGGGTGGTGAGGCACTGCAACAGGTTGCCCAGAGAAGCTGTGTGGGCTCCAAGTCTGGCAGTGTTCAACAGCAGGTTGGATGGGACCTTGAGCCAGATGGCCTGCTAAGAGGTGTCCCTGCCCATGGCAGCACACTGTAGGGCTGCTCTGTCAGCTGCTAGCAGAGAGAGGTCCAACACACCCTCACACCACAGAGCAGCCTTCTCCTGGCCCCCATGCCAAGTGCATGGTGGGACAGAACAGAATTGTGGCCTTCCAGTATCTGAAGGGGGCCTACAGGAAGGCTGGGGAGGGACTGCTCAGGATCTCAGGTAGTGATAGGACTAGGGGGAATGGAATGAAGCTGGAGGTGGGGAGATTCAGGCTGGAGGTGAGGAGGAGGTTCTTCACCATGAGAGTGGTGAAGCCCTGGAAGGGGTTGTCCAGGGAGGTGGTTGAGGCCCCGTGCCTGGAGGTGTTTAAGGCCAGGCTGGATGAGGCTCTGGCCAGGCTGATCTAGTGTGGGGTGTCCCTGGCCATGACAGGGGGGCTGGAACTAGATGATCCTTGTGGTCCCTTCCAACCCTGACTGATACTATGAAATAGTAACAGCACAGGACAGGTTATGCTGCTGGTGCAGGAGGGAAACTGCTGCCTGGTGGGGCAGCCATTTGTGCAGCATATCAGGAACCGAGCTCTGGCCCTGCTTGGCCATAGACTAGCTGTTTTCATAAACACTTCCCATGAATTTCAGTAAACAGACTGGTTGGTGCTTTAAATTCTTAACATGCTTTTATCCTTGTTATAAATACCTATATCATCAAGAGAGGTTGGGGAGTGGTGGAGTGGGTCTGTGCCAACAGCCCCACGACGTTTCCCCACTCCCTCCCAGCCCCACTCTTGGCTTTGCTGCCTGAGACAACGCTTGGAGTGAAGTCACGTGCTCCATCTGCATTTCCTTGCAGCCCTCCTGAGCTGGCACACCACTCTTTCTTTTTTTTTTTCCCCACCCAAGGTATTCTGATGAGCTGTAGACCTAGGCTACTTCTTTCCAGGCTGTAATAAATCAAAATTGCACAGTGTTTAGGATTTGAGTCAGAGGGATTATGTCAGAATTAGAACAGTCCTGAGCGAAGGTCGTATAAATCAATGCTGCAGCTCTTCCATTTTCAGTTTCACTGTAATGAACAGTGCCCTGCTTGCAGTGAGGAGGCTTATGGTGCTGGAATACTGATAAGATGATATTGCATTCAGAGAACATTTTCTGCTGGTGGATGAAATCTGCAATGCGATGTATGACATATATGCAAAGGTCTGCCTTGGAGAAAAAGAGCCTTGAAATTGTCAAGTTATAACATTTCAGGGCTAAGGCTGGCTTGCAAAATCACTGAATCCTCTTGCTTGCAGAAAGAGTTCTAATAAATGAAGTAATAACAAAGGGCTGGCAGTAGAAATGGAGAAGAAAATCATCTCATATCACACCAGTCAGTGGTGTTCTGAGGGTGGAGGCTGCATTGAAAGCAGTGTGGCTAGCAAGTGGAGGGTGGTGATTCTGCCCCCTCTGCTCTGCTGACACCTCAGCTGGACTCCTCTGTCCAGTTCTGGGCCCCCCAACATAAGAAGGACATGGACCTGCTGGAGCAAGTCCAGAGGAAGGCCATGAAAATGAGCAGGGGGCTGGAACATCTCTGCTATGGAGACAGGCTGAGAGAGTTGGGGTTGTTCAACCTGGAGAAGAGATGGCTCCAGAGACACCTTAGAGCAAGCAGCCTTCCAGTACCTGAAGGGGGCTACAGGAGAGCTGGGAAGGGACTTCTTATGTGGGCTTGCAGTGATACTATGAGGGACAATGGCTTTGAGCTGGAAGAGGGGAGATTGAGACTGGAGATTAGGAAGAAATTCTTTCCAGTGAGGGTGCTGAGACGCTGGAACAGGTTGCCCAGGGAGGCTGTGGCTGCCCCCTCCCTGGAGGTGTTCAAAGCCAGGTTAGATGTGGCCTTGAGCAAGCTGGGCTAGTGGAGGTCGGAACTAGATGATCTCGCAGGTCCCCTCTCTCCCAAACCATTCTAGGATTCTCTGCTATTGGGCCTGTGCTCACAGAACAGTATGAAACAAACACTGCTCTGTGAACTCCCTTTGCCCTGGGGGCACAGCTAGAGCACCTGTATTTATTTATTTCCCACACACCACTGACGTGCCAATATTCCAGGGTCTGCACATTCCAGCCTGTTTGCTCTCATCCTTCCCTCTGACTCTGCTCTTCCCACCAGTTTTCCCCTGGGTTAGACATATTTGGTTACCACTCAACCCTCATTTGCAACCCTGATTTGCACTGAACCTTGCCCTGCGCAGAGGCACAGCTGGAGCCCGCAGGGAGATGGAGGAGGAGCTCTCCAGGGTTCTGCTCAACCTGAGGTGCAAGATTTTGGGGAGGAATACCTCAAATCTGCCTTATGATCCTGCCAGCTTGGATCAGCTGGCAGAAACGAGGACATCTGGGGGCTCTGGAGCCCCAAACACAAGAAAGTCATGGAGTTCCCTGAGCAGGTCTAGAGGAGGCCACAAAGATGATCTGAGGGCTGAAGCACCTCTGCTGTGAAGATTGGCTGAGAAAGTTGGGGTTGTTCAGCCTGGAGAAAAGAAGGCTCTGGGGAGACAATAGAGCTGCCTGCCAGGATTTGAAGGAGAGCTGGAGAAGGGCTTTGTACAAAGGCATGGAGTGACAGGATGAGAGGTACTGGCTTCCAACTGCAAGAAGCTGGATTGAGGAGACCTGAGGAAGAAACTGTTGCCCATGAGAGTGGTGGGGCACTGGAACAGGTGTCCCAGAGGCTCCAAGCCTGGCAGTGTTCAAAGGCAGGTTGCAAGAGGCCTTGAGCAAGCTGATCTGGTGGGAGGTGTCCTTGCATGTGGGGGAAGCTTGTCTTCATAGGGGAGGTTACTCACAGATGTTAAGCAGCTCATTAGGGAGGCTCAACTCTCTCCAAACCCTAACACCAGACCTGGCCAGCTACAGCAGGAATGTGGGCATGGGCTGTGAGCACCTCTGCAGCACAGAGGCCATGGGAGCTGGGACACAGCAACGCATTAGTAACCTTGGTGACAGGGGCAGGGCAAGCACACAGATCCCTGGCTCCCAGCTCTGTGCTCAGACCACTGGACTGCTTCCTGTGTTTCCTTGTAAGCAGCCATGAAATAGAGTGGTCAGTGCTGCAGGCAGGGCAGGCTGGTGGCAGCAATGCTCTCTATGCCCTATTTTTCATAGCCCTTCCTTAAGCACTCCTTTCTGCCTATGACCAGAGGGGGGCTAAAGGGACTCACAGGACTTGGTTTAGCCCACTGCAGTCCTCCTATTTTCCCTAATGCCAAACCAAGTCTTAAATAAAGAACAGGAGTGGCACTGTAGGTTTCTTTGTTTACAGAGTCTTCACAAATCCTAGAACAAATGTCCTCAGTTTGGAAGCAGAAGAACTTTTCCTTTCTGTCAGCTCTACAAGCTGGTCTTGAAAGCTGATAGCCAGTGGCTCCTTTTTGTCCTGTCCATGCAAGCAAAGCTCCAGAAGGCACAGCTCTTGTGCAGTGCCTTCTCCCTGCCTCCACAGCCTGCCTCAGCACCGTCCACAATTCCTGCCTTCAGCAGGTCTGAGAAATGTCTCAGCTGAATAAAAATATGTTATTACTGATCCAGGAGAAGGACTGGAATTCATTTCATCTTTATTACAGTGAAATGCAATCACTTCTGTTGACATCTCCGCTATAAAAGCAGCGAAAGCTACAATCTTTTTCTACCCGTGTAAGTAAAACAACTCTGCTGATGATCCTGAACTGCTGCACAGCAGAAATTAGGTTTGCATGATGGCATGGCAGAAAATGATGTAAATATATGGATTGCACCAGTGTCAGCAGGAGGAGAATTGGCTCAGAACACATCGCCCATGATCTTAATTTTGTTCCAGCTGAATTCCAGTTCATCTTCGTTTCGTTCGTCCTCCGCCCGACGCTGAAGTTTGCCGTCAGAAGGACTCTGCTGGGGTTCTAATTAGTGGCTTTGGAGAAGCAGCAATGCCACAGTGAATTGAGAACAAGGTCAGCGTCTCAAGGAAGCTGGAAAACACTTGGACTGGAGGACAATGTCTTTCCTGATGGTTTGTTTAGGTAAGTCAAGGTTTTAATCAGAAAGGTGACAGATAATCACACAGTATCACCAAGGTTGGAAGAGACCTCAGAGATCATCAAGTCCAACCCGTCACCCAACACCTCATGACTAAACCATGGTACCAAGTGCCACGTCCAATCCCCTCTTGCACACCTCCAGGGATGGTGACTCCCCCACCTCCCTGGGCAGCACATTCCAATGGCTAACAACTCTCTCTGGGAAGAACTTTCTCCTCACCTCCAGCCTAAACTTCCCCTGGCACAGCTTGAGACTGTGTCCTCTTGTTCTGCTGCTAGGTGCCTGGGAGAAGAGACCAACCCCACCTGGCTACAACCACCCTTCAGGTAGTTGTAGAGAGCAATAAGGTCTCCCCTGAGCTGCATCTTCTCCAGGCTAAACAATGCCAGCATCCTCAGCCTCTCCTCACAGGGCTGTGCTGAAGGCCTCTCCCCAGCCTCATTGCCCTTCTCTGGACACGTTCAAGAGTCTCGATGTCGCCTACAGTGACCAAGAGATGCATTATTATCAAAGCTTGACATCAAAACTTCTTTCAAGCAGACCTGTTTGATTTTATTTGGACAATACTGACTTGTTCATCTTCTTTTTTTGATGTATGAGTAACCAGATGAACAATCATCAGAGCAGTCAGAGGAAGGAAACACCTTTGAGAAGGAGCTGAGGGACCTGGGGCTGTTAATTCTGGAGAAAAGCAGTGGAGACCTTCTGGCTCTGTATCACTCCCTGAAAAGAGGTTGGAGCCAGGTGGGGGTTGGTCTCTTTTATCTAGAAGCAAGTGATAGGATGAGAGGAAATGGCCTCAAGTTGCCCCAGGGCAGGTTTAGGCTGGATATCAGAAAAAACTTCTTCCCTGAAAGGGATCTCAATGACTGGAACAGGCTGCCCAGGGAGGTAGTTGAATCTGTGCCTGGAGGTGTTTCAAAGAGGCAGAGAGGTGATGCTGAGGGCCTAGCACCAGCCTGGGTAGAGCTAGAGAACAGCTGGACTCAATGATCTTAAAGGTCTTTTCCAACCTAAACGATCCATGATTCTATGAGACTCACCCCTAATGTATTTCCATCAATCTTAGCAGACTAACAGCAATGCTTGCATGCTCTGCACAGGAGAGAAGTGCAGGTCAATAGCCAAAAGACATGGTCTGGTTGCATCCATTTCCATAGCATCTTGCCTTAGCACACCATCCTTCTCAATTAATGTCAGCCCCCCTCTGGGAATACTCTCTGCTAGTTAACTGTTGCTGCTAGGGAGCTAACTTTAGACAGAGCACAGCTGGCTTATGTATTCTGCTGCTAATATTTTGGTAATGCAACAACAAATGCAAAAAGAACAAACTACTAAGCAGAGTGCAGCAGATTTTTCCACCCAAACAAATCAGCTTTAAGGATAAGAAAACCCAACTGTGTATTTCTTTTGGCAGAACCCAGGCTGAAGAAAAAAATCAATTACAAACTGCAGGAAGCCATTTAAGGTAGGTCTTAGGGTGTTCTTTCCTCTCCAGCATACTGGGATTGCTCCCATGCCTCTCTGCAACGAACACCAATCTCTAGAATATTTACTCTGAAATTAATTCTTGGGCAGCCCCTTTACTTTCATTTCCACCTACATCAGATTCAAGCAGGAAACTCTCAAACAGCCCAACTCCTGACACAGAAAGGGAAAACAGACATGGTGGTTAGAAGGCATCAAGCAAACATTTTTAGAATAAACCAAACCAGGTTGGAAGAGACCTTCAAGGTCATCGTGTCCAACCCATCAACCAATCCAACCCACCCAAACAGTTAACCCATGGCACCAAGCACCCCATCAAGTCTCCTCCTGAACACCTTCAATGATGGTGACTCCACCACCTCCCTGGGCAGCCCATTCCAATGGGCAATCACTCTCTCTGTATAGAACTTCTTCCTAACATCCAACCTGAACCTCCCCTGGCGCAGCCTGAGACTGTGTCCTCTTGTTCTGGTGCTGGCTGCCTGGGAGAAGAGACCAACCTCTGCCTGTCTACAACCTCCCTTCAGGTAGTTGTAGAGAGTGATAAGGTCACCCCTGAGCCTCCTCTTCTCCAGGCTAAGCAGCCCCAGCTCCCTCAGTCTTTCCTCACAGGGCTGTGTTCCAAACCCCTCACCAACTTTGTTGCTCTTCTCTGGACTCGTTCCAGCAAGTCAACCTCCTTCCTAAACTGAGGGGCCCAGGACTGGACACAGGACTCGAGGTGTGGCCTAACCAGTGCAGTGTACAGGGGCAGAATGACCTCCCTGCTCCTGCTGGCCACACTGTTCCTGATGCAGGCCAGGATGCCATTGGCCCTCCTGGCCGCCTGGGCACACTGCAGGCTCATGTTCAGCCTACCATCGACCAGTACCCCCAGGTCCCTCTCTGCCTGGCTGCTCTCCAGCCACTCTGACCCCAGCCTGTAGCACTGCATGGGGTTGTTGTGGCCAGTGTGCTGAACCCGGCACTTGGATGTGTTCAATCTCATGCCGTTGGACTCTGCCCATCTGTCCATGGAAAGGGTTTGTGAGAAGGATTGCAGAGGAAAGGAAAAAAGCCAGCTGAAGAAAGGAAATGATGGGAAGGAAGCAGAAGGTAAGTTTGTAATACTCTTCTCCTGGCTTTCACAGGTCATCACCCACTAGAGGGAGATAGACTGTAAGCTGTGGCCAGGTGGCTGATGGCAGAGGTTGGACTTCACAAAGTCCAAAGAGGAAGGCAGCCAAAGACACAAGTTCACCATCCTGGTAGAGTTCTTGTGCTGCAAAGTTCTGTGCAAGGTGCCAGCTGGACTTCAGCCTTTCATTACACTTGTAGTCCACAAATCCCAGGATGCCAGGTTGGAAGGGACCCTGAGGGTCACCTGGTCCAACCTTTCTTGGTGGTGGTGTAGTTGAAATGAGCTGGCCCAGCACCCTGCCAAGCTGAGTCTTGAAACTGTCCCACGTAGGGGAATCCACTGTCTAACTGTGCTCATGGGGAAACATTTCCTTATGGAGCCCAGTGAGAATCTCCCCAGCAGTAACTTGTCCCCTTCACCCCCTGTCTTTTTTCCTTGCCGAAAGGGAGTCTCCATCCTCCTGGCAGTCACCCTTTATGTACTGGTCCATGGTGATAAGCCTTTTCTTCTCAAGGCTGAACAACCCCAGCTCTCTCAGCCTTCCCTCATGTGGCAGGGATTCTCTGAGCATTCTCCTGGCCCTTCTCTGGACACTTCACAGCCTATCCACATCTTTTTTTTCTGTACACCAAGTACTCCAGGTGTGGTCTGATCAGCACTGAATGGAATGGGACAATGACTTCTTTATCTCTGCTGGTGATGCCCTCTGATGCAACCCAGCATCCTGCTGGCTTTCTTTGCCACCCACCTCTTTGTTCTTCTGTTGGTAACAGCAACACCTGGAGCTGTAAGGCTGGGAGAAAGAGTGTCATGCTTGTCTAGGACTCACTGAAATGCCACAGTCCCCCAGCATGGGGTGAGCCATACAGGCCTCAAGTCAAGTACCTTGATGCCCAGCAGCAGTGACCCTTCAGCCCACCTCTGACACTAAGTTGTTGCCAATTTAGGCCTTGCTTCCTTCGGGTTTCATTAGCTGCCCGTGGGTAATCATTTGTGGTCTTTTCTTCTCACCTCTGTGCAGAAATGAGAAAGCTTTTAAAATTCAAAGCAGGCCCAGGCATGTCCTTTCCTCCAGGGAAACCAAGAAGGCAAGCAGTAAGGCATGCTCAGAACTAGAGACAGGCTGTTGGAAAAGCAGCCCTTACCCACTTGTGTCATTCCTGCTTGTGAGAATCAGCAGTTCAGGGACTTCCTCTCTTCTAAACCAGACACTGCATCTAGATGAGCATGTGTCAGAGGACTTGATAAGCTGGGCTCCCTTCAATTTGTCTGTTTTCTTTTTGAAGCTCTTTATTTATATTTGGGGGGGTTGAATATCTTGAGGCAAGGAGTTGATATGAATTTCCTTCTGTTCTTTGTAAAGCCTTGCTCACAGAGAAGCTGCCTGGGTTCATGTGACAGTAGGAGCAGTGACAACCATTTTATAGCTACTTTCCTCCCACCTCCATCACTTTCCAGACCTCTCTGTATCCCCTTCCTGTTGCAGGGCAGAATGCAAGCCCCACTCTGGCTCCTGCTTGGGAGTTTGGAACGATGCGAAGGCTTTTCAGAGCCAAGCTATTAGCAGTGGCAGTGGTCTCCTCTTAACCCTAACTCTGCCTCTCTGCCCAAGAACTGCTGGATAAAGAAGAACAGAAAGCAGCCTCGGAAAAGATGCATCATTATTTCCACACAGGAAGTTTGCAGTTGATAGTTTGGTGTGGCAGACAGAAATGACTTCTCTAACGTGCTGGGAACTACGTCAGAGCCAAAGCAGTTATCTCATGCCTCTCAGCTCCCCCCCGGGGTCAGCCCTACTCTCTGCTGCCATGTGCCATGCCAGAAAAGTTCACTGACAAACACCAGCCATCAGAAACACTTCTTCACACAATCATGCAATGGGTTGGGTTGGAAGGGACCTTCAAGATCATCTAGTTCCAACCCCCCTGTTGTGGGCAGGGACACTTTCCACTAGACCACGTTGCTCAAGGCCTCATTCAACCTGCCTTTGAATGCTGCCAGGCTTGCAGCCTCCACACCTTCTCTGGGCAACCTGTTCCAGTGCCTCACCAACCTCATGGGAAACAATTTCTCCCCCTTGTCTAGTCTAAATTTGGCTTCTCTCAGTTTGAAGCCATCACCCCTCGTCCTATCACTCAGGGCCATTGTCAAAAGTCCCTCTCCAGCTCTCCTGTAGCCCCCTTCAAATCCTGGAAGGCTGCTCTTAGGTCTGCCAGGAGCCTTCTCTTTTCTAGGCTGAACAACCCCAACTCTCTCAGCCTGGCCTCACAGCAGAGGTGCTTCAGCCTTCAGGTCATCTTTGTGGCCTCCTCTGGCCCCATCTCTAACAGCTCCTTGTCCTTTTTGTGATGAGGACTCCAGAGCTGGCCACAGCACCCCAGGTGGGGTCTCAGCAGAGCAGAGGGTCAGAATCCCCTCCCTGCCCCTGCTGCCCACACTGCTGGGCATCAGCCCAGGACAGGGCTGGTTTCTGGGCTGTGAGCTTATAGTGCCAGCTCATGGTGAGCTTCTCATCACCCAGCACCTCCAAGTCTTCTCCTCAGCACTGCTCTCTTCCTCCCACACTCCATGTCACTAGTTTCCAAAGCGGCCTGCGGTTCTATCCTGCTCACCTTCCACTTCCCTCAGAAATAGTATAGGATTTGGGGCTTAAGGATTAGGGAAACCATGGCTGGCTCCCATGTGTCAGTGCCCTGGTGTTGATCCTTAGCAAACAGCAGGGTTAGGTGAATGTAAAACAGTGCATTTGCAAAAGTCCAAACACCAGCAGCAGATTTGCATTGCTCATCCAAAACAAATACACAGAAAGGGAAGGAAATAGATACAGAGAACGTTTACAGACCTGGCAGAGCAGCTGGCTGTGCTCTAAGAAAGCCAGGCACAGGTGCTGGGCTGGAGCCCAGGGCGCTGGTTCCCAGCTGGCACACTGAAAGAGGCTTCCCACTCAGGGAGAGCTGAAGGGCTGCTCCTTGGAGGAGAGGCCTCGCAGAGGGGAGGAGGTTGTTCCCTTGGCACCACAGGGAAACACTGCTGGATGAGCCAAAGGGGAAAGGAGTCTTTTTGTTGCTATCTGTTGGGTGTATTTCCTCTCTGAGATGCTGCATTAGTAATTCAGAAAGAAAAGGGCTGATCCATTCTGTGCTGGGATGAGCGTGAGGCTTGTCACCCTGGGGGTTGGGCAGTCTGGGTGGGTTACTTCTACCTGTGGCTCACGTTAGTCCTAGGGAGTCACCCTCACTCTGTGAGCTGCTAGGTAATTGCAACCCCCAGCTAAGGCCTCAGTCTCTCCACAAAGCTCCCTCCTGAAGTCACTTTCAGATGACTCTGTTCTGCTGAGACCTCACTTTGGGAGTTCAGAACACTGCACTGTTGGAGTGGGTCCAGAGGAGGCCATGAAGATGATCAGAGGGCTGGAGCACCTCCCCTGTGGGGACAGGCTGATAGAATTGGGGTTGTTCAGCATGGAGAGGAGGAGGCTCCAGGGAGATCTTAGAGCTGCATTTCAATATCTGAAGGGGACCTACAGGAAGTCTGGGGAGAGACTGTTTAGAGGGGCCTGTGGTGAGAGGATGAGGGACAATGGTTTGAAACTGGAGCAGGGGAGATTCAGGTTGGACACTAGGAAGAAGTTCTGCACAGTGGCAGTGGTGAAAGACTGGAACAGCTACACACCTTTACTTAGGTGTGTAGCTTGCTAGCCACTTGTGTAACCAGGATGGAAGCATGAACTGTGCTGCTGAGAAAATAGCTCTTTGCTTTAAGGTACCAGGATGTTTGGGGGTAAATGGCTCCCAAGGCTGTCTCTGGGGGATGCTACAATAGTCATGGAATGAAGAGAGAGGCCTGAGACAGGCAGGAGAGAGGTTGATGATTACATGGGAGAGCCCAGACAAAGCCTCTTCTGTTTCTGATGCCTGAAAGTCAGCCATGGAAGGAAAAAGGCAGGATACTGGCAGAGCACTGCTGGGATGTGCTTTTCCTAATGGCTCTTTGTTATTTTTTTTATAGCTTCACCTCACATTTTACCAGGTATTTCCCCTCAAAATTCTCATATGCCTACAAACCACTCCAAACCAACAGAGCAGCTGTTTCACTTGCAGTGGAAGAAAGATTAAAAATCTTCATTTTCAGCCCTTTCCAGCACTTCAGTGATCTTATTTGCCAGGATTTGATTTTGCAAACACCTAACTGTGCCTGTTCCTGCAGCACTCTCTGTCTGTGAATGTCCCTGGTAGCACTGGGACACTCCATGGCATATGCATGTGCAGGACTGGGGCCCAACAGCTTAAGTCCTGCTGAGGTCAAGGCAGAGACATCCAGACAAGCACTGATTCTAGAAAACTTACAGTACAGTAGAAGAGTGCTTGTAGAAAGGGAAAGCTCAGTGACCATTCCAAAGGAACCAGCTCCGGGTTTAAATCTCTTAATCTGCTTTTCATTATCTCTGTGGGGAGGCCTCTTGAGAAAAGCAGCTCTTTGACTTGAATAAAGGAGGGGCTGTGGGCTTGCGTGCTGGAATGGGGAGGTCACTGTGTGGCAGTGCAGCAGATGAGTGTTAGGTCAAGGAGAACAGGATACAGAAGTGTGAGATCTGTGGTACAGGCTCGGTCTGGATTATGTAAGGTAGAAAGTTTAAAGCTGGAAGGTAAACCAGTGAGAGGGATGTGCAGGTTGGAAAGATGTGCTCAGGGAGGGTCCTTCGGGATGATTGTCAGGGCAAAACATGGGCCAGGAGTGATAAGATCAGCAGCAAAATCAGCAAGAAGGAGGTGACAACGGCTGAGGCCCGAGAGGGGTCAATCCTGCACAGGAATTGGAAGCATCAGGCTTCAGCAAATCAACCTCTCTCCGTCTTCAGCATCTTTGTTTGCTCCTTTGAAAGAAATGCTTAGTCCTGCCTCCCTCTTTAAGGCAGACAAAGCCCAAATCTGCCTGGGGGACAAGGGGCTACCCAGCATCTTGCCTGCTACCAACTCATCCAGCTGCCTGCATGTGCTGCTGTAATCCCTCTCCACCAGCACTTAACACATGCAGCCTCAGCCTTGCAAACTGCAAGGGCAGTGATGTTATTGCCTCTGAGATGACCCTTGGAAGTGCCCCATTTTTCTTCTTTTTAGAACACAAGGGTTAAAATTCTCTTGAAGTCATGTGCTGACCTTGAGCAGTTTCTTCAATGGCAATAAACTGAAAGGTTTGCAGGGACCTCCTATTTTCTCCAGCAGTCCTGTAACAGTGGCTGACTCCAACCAGGAGTTTGGAGATAAATAAGGAGTGCAGGATCAGGGGATGGCTTCTCTGCTCATGTATGCTTCTTCTCTTGCTTCCTGATGGCTTTCTAAGAGCAGAGGTGGCAGATTTAGGGCTTTTGTTGACAGTAACACCACATTTGGTGTTTTCTTAAAGGCCTAACTCTGAGAGGCAGATAATGGCCTATGATTGTTAGCTGTCTGTGTTTCTTGCTGCAGAAAGGAACTTGCAAACCTTAGAGACACGCAAGAAAACAACCCTTGAGGCAAAGAGTGACTCTAAATCTCTATTTTTAAAGCCTGTCATTCATAAAACAAAATCATGGAGGCATAAGAGCTTATCTTTTATCAACATCTCAGACCTTCTCATACCAGCTGGCACTAGCAGCTGCATTTGTAACACTAGGAACTCCTTTTGTCCTTTTCCCTCCTATCCTCTGTACTTCTCAAGGTCTAAATCAGTTTACTCACTAGATTGGAGATCAGGAAGAAATTCTTTCCAGTGAAGGTGGTGAGACACTGGAACAGGTTGCCCAGGGAGGTTGTGGCTGCCCCCTCCCTGGAGGTGTTCTAAGGCCAGGCTGGATGAGGCTTTGAGCAACCTGGGCTGGTGGAAGGATGTTGGAAGTGGATCACAGTATCACTGTATAACTTAGGTTGGAAAGGACCTCGAGGATCATCGAGTCCAACCCTATCAACACAGACCTCATGACTAGACCATGGCACCAAGTGCCACGTCCAAGCCCCTCTTGAACTCCTCCAGGGACGGTGACTCCACCACCTCCCTGGGCAGCACATTCCAATGACGAATGACTCGGTGAAGAATTTCCTCCTCTCCTCGAGTCTAAACCTCCCCTGGATGATCTTGAAGGTCCCTTCCAAACCAACCCATTCTGTGGATCTGTGAATTGCAGCCACATTCTTCCCCTTCTGCTCTATGTACAGCAGAACTCTGCCTGCCTTGCCAGCTCTGCTTGATGCTGAACCTTCTACCTCTCTGCTCACGCCCTCCCGCAGCCACCCCAAGGCCCTCCTTTGTGCCTGGAGTCCGCATCCTTTCCTGGTGTTCCTTTCGCATAAGCCCCATCTGCTGGTTGCGGCCCGGAGCTGTCTGCTTTGCACCACGAGCTGCTTCCCCCTGGG
The DNA here is from genome assembly GCF_026170545.1 of Melanerpes formicivorus. Classification (NCBI taxonomy): domain Eukaryota; kingdom Metazoa; phylum Chordata; class Aves; order Piciformes; family Picidae; genus Melanerpes; species Melanerpes formicivorus. The sequence goes on along the minus strand of NW_027142370.1, from coordinate 10,323,733 downwards.
TGCGAAAAGCTTTTTCCCAGTGGTCTGTTTGCGCTCTCCTGGCCGTGCTCTCCCCCCCCCGCCCCGCCTGCCTGTCAGCTGTAATTAAGGACAGCCCAACACGTCGTTCGGTATTGCCAATTTGGGCCAAGCCTGTGCAATCCTTGAAACCACCACTTCTGGGGCTGGAATTGCAGCAGGTAATGAGCCTTGGCTCTGGACTGACTGTTTGCAGCACGTTATTTTACTGTCAAGGAAATCTCTGAGTGGCTTTTCACTGCACTGTTTGAAAAGGCACCCAAGGCAGATTGTTCTCAGCCGCTGCTGCCTGAGTTTGGCACGGTACAGGCAGGGGTGAACTCGTGACCTGGATGGACACACAGAGCAAGTCTGTAATCCAGCAGCCACTTGAACTTTTACCTTTTGGGCTCCACCGTCTACAGAGCAACAAGCTTCAGCATCCCCAGCAGTCTGTCATAAAAATCTGTGCTGGTGAATGGGAGTGTTTCTTCAAGAGCTACCCTAATCTGTCGGGTTCCTGCCTCCAGTGCAGCTTGCTGGTTTCCCTCGGCCTTTCTTCAGATTGACGCCGAGCAGCGGTGAATAAAGATGAGGTTAATCCCACAGTGTTAAACCTATTCAAGGAGACAACCTGGGGATTGCCATGGAAACAGATTCCACAGACTAAAAGCATAATCCTCCTTTTAAACACTGTATAGGGACCTGGACCACTACATAGCTCACAGAGCCACACAGTGTGCACAAGCATGATGCTGCAGCAGAGCAGCAGCAAACTTGGCTGCCCTCTCAGCCAGTGCTCATTATGCTCCCACCTCCTCATGCTTACAGCCAAGAGCATCAAGTGTTGCACCTCCTTCCTTTCCACCCACTGAATCTTATCTGCCTGGTCCCTGCTGCCTTTGCTGCCATCTGGGTGTCAAAGGACACCGAGGCCAGGCTTGTGTAATGGACGTGGTGGTGCTGGCAGGATTTGGTGTGGTTACACAACCACTTTCACAAGATATGGAAATGATCAGGGGGCTGGAACAACTGTCCTCTGCTGACAGGCTGAGGGAGCTGGGGTTGTTCAGCCTGGAGAAGAGAAGGCTCCAGAGAGACCTTAGAGCAGCCTTCCAGTACCTGAAGGGGGCTACGAGGTGGCTGCAGAGGGCCTGCAGTGACAGGACAAGGGGCAATGGTTTGAAAGTGGAAAAGGGGAAATTTAGATTGGATGTTAGGAACAAGTTCTGTACCATAAGGGTGGTGGAACATTGGAAGAGGTTGCCCAGGGAGGTAGTTGAGGCCCCATCCCTGGAGATATTCAAGGTCAGGCTTGTCAAGGCTCTGAGCAGCCTGATCTAGCGGAGGATGCCCCTGCTGACTACAGGGAGGTTGGGCTAGATGACCTTTGGAGGTCCCTTCCAACACAAACCATTCTGTGATTCTATGATTCATAGAATGGTTTGGGGAGGAAGACCTTCAAAATCATCCAGTTCCAACACCCCCTGCCAAACCAGGTCGCTCATCCAACCCGGCCTTAGAACACCTCCAGGTAGGGGTCATCCACAACCTTCCTGGGCAACCTGTTCCAGTGTCTCACCACCCTCACTGGAAAGAATTCCTTCCTAATCTCCAGCCTAAATCTGCCCTCCAAAGCTTTAATCCATTCCCTCTCTTCCCATCACAAGCCAGTGCAAAAGTCCCTCCCCAGCTTTCTTGTAGGCCCCCTTCAGGTACTGAAAAGCTGCTCTAAGGTCTCCCTCGAGCCTTCTACGGACACTGGGCATTGCCATGGGGGGTGCTGGGGGACACAATTGGTACAGCTACTGCAAAACTATTAATTCTTGGTCTTTTCCTAAGCCTTATTTCAGAGTGCTTGGTAAATGCACAGAAGCAGTTGGCATTTTGTACCCCTTCAGGAAATCTTCAGAGTGTATTTTCATCCCTTTCCTTATACAGTAGCAAGCCATGGAGCTTCCAGGTATAAACAAAGCTGGAACAAAAGACTGTACAAAAACAATAACGGCTTCAGCTCTGAAAAGGCTCCTGGATCTGCATTGTCTGCCACCCTGAATGCTAATGAATTTAATGAAACTATTGAAAGCCTGCTTACTTGGCTGCATAAATGTATTGAGACCTCTGTAATCATCTGTTTGCTGTCTGAAATCTCTTGTCAATAGTTTAATGACTTCAGAGCATATTCTTCTCCTTCCATGGGCTTCATATAATGTTTCTACATAATTAAGCAGCTTTGTCAGAGGAACTGCCATTAGTTGCCCCATTTCATTTGGGTTTTGTTATCACAGAGAGAAGGAGAGGGGGGAAAAAGAAATAACAAGAGAAAGCTCCAGACTCAGTCTAGTGAAAGAAATAGGTAGAGTGGGAAGATGTGTTGTTTATTGTGGTTTGGGTTGTTTTGTTGTTAAGATAATCACATTAACAGAAAGCACTACTGTTAAACTGCACAACTGCAGTCATTTTTAACCCTTTAAGTGAACTCCAGCTTTGAGCAGTCCTGCAGCAAACCCAGCCGGCTAACAATCTCGCAGTGGATCCGGAAGCTCGGCGTGTTACAATGAGCTTTCCCAATAAATCCAGAGGAGCCCTGACAACAAACACACCAAGATTACCACCAATCCTATTTTTAACAATCACTCCATTTAAACCACACAGTCAGAAAGATGTGGGGAAAGGGTGCCTCGATTGGAGATGCAGTCACTGAATCGTCCACCTTCACCTTCCTTTCAGTGAAAAATATAAAGTAGCATGAATTGAATCTAATTTTTGTTTCATTCACTGGAGAACCCCTGAGGATTTCCTTTAAACACAGAACTTTAAGTTATTACTAATGGATTTCCTGATCTTGCCAAGTTTCAAGCATGAAAGGAGGACTGCAGACACTTCTATTTTTTTCCCCCTGCTACGAGATGCTGTTTGAGTCATGTTTGGGGTCAAGCCCGAAGCTTCTGCTACACGTAAAGGGTTGCAGAGGGGGCTTAGGTGGGTGTCTGGTGTGGGGTTGAACAAATGCCTGGCATTATAACCGAGCTGGGAAGGTGAAGCGGTCCGAAGCCATGGCATCCTTGTCACTTTAGAGCCCTGTCCTTGAGGCAGCCATCTTGTAGAGAGGGGGTGTCAGCCATCTTGTTGAGAAACAGCTCCCAGCACCTTCCCACCCCCCCCCACCCCCACCCCCAGGCTCTTTTTAGGGCAAGGCAGGCATTTAACACCCATACATTATTCATATCTCACTATCCTCAGGTTCAATTCTTCTTTCTGCAGTTTGATTCTGGTCACTGCCTGCGTCTGTCTCTACAGCTGAAAACGAAGCAGAATTGATGGTGCTATTTAACGCTGGATTAACTGTTTATTCGAAGATGCTAATGCTGGTCAGGAGCAGACCGGCATCTGGAGGAGAATGTGCTACCTGCTGCCAGATTAGCTGCCACCACTGGCAAGGCACATCTGGCAACTGATGTATACGCTATTTAACACACTATATAGTATTTGCCGTGGGTTCGCATCTATTGCATCAAAAATACCGTAGAAGGAATCACAACAAAGGTATTTCTTCCGCCTCACCCAGACATCCACACGCAACACACATGCATGCTGGAAAAAAAACCAGCTGCTGCTAAGCAGCGCTTCAACAGCAGAGGAAATGCCGGAGTTTGGCCCCAAACGCGAGGGAGCGCCGCGGCACACGCGGTCCCGCCTCGGTGCGCTGCCCTTGGCGCTGCGGTGCTGCGCTCGCTGCCCGCACTGCCCTGACCCGCTGAGGGCCGCTCCGGGAAGTGTCTTCGCCCTGCCCTTCGGCACCGACCCCTCAGCACGCACGCCCTGCGTGACCTTCCCGGCACGTTGTCTGCAAGCCACGGCTCCGCCGCATGCCGGCTTCCGCGGTCCCCTCGGCTCTGCAGACCCCGCACTGCCTCCGGGGCAGCTCACGTAGCCTCCTGTAGCCGCGTTTGCTGGCCTCCTGCCCACCCGCCGCTCCGCGCCGCCCGCCAAGAGAAAAGCTCAGGCGCCCGGCGCGCCGCACAAAAGACTACCTGTCCCGGCATGCACCGCGCTGACCAACCCACCCACCCTCCTCCACGCTTCCTGATGATGTTACTCCCCGTCCTCTGGGACTACAAGCCCCAGCATGCCCCGCGCCACGCGCCCGAGGATAGCTTACCGTGCGACACCGGGGACTACACTTCCCGGCGTGCTCTGCGCCGAGGAGGGGCGTTGCCATGCAAATGAGCCCGGCGGTCGCGGCTCGGCGCTCCTGGGCGTGTGGGGAGCGCAGCGCCGGGCCCGGGCGGCGGGACATGAGCAGGCCGGGAGCTTGCCGCCGCCGTTAGCCCGCTGCCGCCGCCCAGCCCTGAGCCAGCGCTAAGATGGCGTCCATGCTGCTACAGACCTGCGGCCGGCGGGCTTGTCGCCTGCCTCGAGCGCTGCGCCGCCAGCCCCAGCTGGGTGAGGATCCCCGTGGGCCGTCAGGCGGCTTCGGTGTGCGGGGAGGGAAGCGCAGCCACGCCGCGGCCCGGCTCGGTTCTGGGGCGCGGCGCGGTCGCGGTGCCGCTTGGGCGGTGAGGCCTGTGCTGCCGGCGGCGCTGGAGGCCTGGGCGGGGGAGGGGGAAAGGAGGGCGGGCGGAGGCGGCGACGACATCGACGTCGGGGGGCTCCCGGTGTGGGCGGAGAGGTAGTTGTGAGAGAGAAGGGCCGCGGCGAGGCCCGGCGGAGGCTGTGCTGTCCTGTCCTCCGCGGCCGGGTTCAGCGAACCGGGGCTGGGCACGGCCCTTCTCTCGACGGCAGCCGTGGTGGGCTCGCACTCGCTGCCTGCTGCGGCCGGGCCTGGGCAGCGCCTCTGTTGCTTTGCTTCCCGGGCAGCGTGTTTGGAGGGAGTGATTTGCCCTGCCGGCAGTTAGGACACGTGCGGCAGCTACATGTCAGGGGCTGAGGGAGTGGAAACCATGTGCAGTTTCCATGCGCTGCACTTCCTACCGCTCGGTTCAGCCTGCAGCTCGGCTGTGAAGTCGTGTTGCCACCAGGCACTTCTCCATGCCCTTCCACAAAGTACCAGAGGTTGTTTTCTTGCTCTGTAATAGGCAGGAGATGTGAGCTTGCCTTTTTCCTCGGGAAAAGAAAGCCTGGAAGGGACGTCTCACAAGGGCTTGTAGTGACAGGATGGAAGCGAGTGGATCGAAGCATGAGGAGGAGAGATTGAGACTGGAGATGAGGAAGAAATTCTTTCCAGTGAGGCTGGGGAGCAGGCTGCCCAGGGAGGTTGTGGATGCTCCCTCTCTGAATGTGTTCAAGGCCAGGCTGGATGAGGCCTTGAGCAACCAGGTCAAGTGTAAGGTATCCCTGCCCAGGGCTCCTCTTTAACGTCCCTTCCAACCCAAACCATCCTAGGATTCTATGAGTCTGTGAAAATCATAGATGGAGCACAGTGTGTGATCCTGTCCCCATTAACAATCAGGCTAATTTGACAGTTTAAATAAATACCTTTGGTTAGTGAAATGTAATGACACGAAGCAGCTGATGACTTGTGACGTGCACAGGGCCCTCTGGTTGCTTTTTACGTCCCAGAGATGGAGTGGCAGGGGTTTAGTGAGGAATGAGGGAAAGCTTAGCAGGCAGTGCTCTGACACTGAGCCCTGGCTTGTCACTGAAGTGCTGTCAGTGGCAGCAGGCTGCGTGCACTTTTCAGCTTCTGGCAGCCCTGATCAGCCTCATGGATGCTCCTTCATTCTGATAAACAAGCTGTCTTCTTGGCTACCACTAATCCCTCAAAGTGTGGCAGCTTCTTCCAGGTGATGTTTTCTTCTAGCTGCTGTTGTAAAGTTGTTTGTTTGGATTGAGCTTGTACAGTGAGCTGAACAAGACCCTTGGGGTATGTACTGCCAGGCCTGTAATTTGTTGGTTGGGTTTTTTTAATTCAGGAGCAACTTCTGCAGAGTTGTAGCTAATCTGGCATCCCAAGTTTTAAGACTTCTTTCCATCAATCAGTGTCATGCAATGTAAGGCTGAACTGAGGGAAAATGAAACTGTGCTGCAGCAAGTCCTGTGAGGAGCACCTAAGGGTTTGTTCAGACTGGAGGAAAGGAAGCTGAGGGAAGACCTCATTGCTCTCTACGACTTCCTGAAAGGAGGTTGGATTGAGGTGGGGTTTGGTTTCTTCTTGGAGACTTGATGGGGTGCTTGGTGCCATGGGTTAGTTGTTTAGGTGGGTTGGATTGGTTGATGGGTTGGACACAATGATTTTGCAGGTCTCTTCCGGTGTGGTGTGGTTTGGTTCGGTCCTATCCTATTCCTATCCTATTCCTATCCCATTCTATTCTCCGTAGTAACAAGTGATAGGACCAGAGAAAATGGCCTCAAGTTGCCCCAGGGAGGTTTAGGTTGGCTATTGGAAGAAATTCCGTTGCTGAAAGGGTTCTCAAAGACCAGAACTGGCTGCCCAGGGAGGTGGTTGAATCCCCATTGCTGGAGGTGTTTCAAAGAAGCAGAGATGCGGTGCTGTGGGCCTTGGTTTAGCACCAGCCTTGGTAGTTAAGAGAATGGATGGACTGGATGATCTTGGAGGTCTTTCCCAACCAAACCCATTCAGTGATTCTGTGCAGTTTCTTTGCAGCAGGGAAGCAGCACATCCTTGTACTTTCAGATTAGCTGGGAGCTTGGATTCTTCTTGTGCCTTAACATGAGAAATGCTGATGAGTGCTACAGGTTTGTATGTTCTAAATCCTAAGCCATGTGAAAACTCTGAGCTGATGAAATACTGTGGTGGACTCAGATGCTTTCTGTGCTGCACTGTGCTTTGGACTGGAGTGTGAATGTATTAACACATTGCTGTGTGGTGTATGTTTTGGTGTGCAGTGGTTTGCTTTACTTAGCTCATCTTCTTTGCTTGACATGTAAGTAGTCTGAGATTAGGTTAAAGCTAAGTGCCTCTAAGAGTCCTGAATGCTCTTCCTGTGGAGATCAGACTGTTAAGTACTGCAAGCCTGTGCTTGGGAACCTAGAGACCTATTTCATGGTAGCTTTTTCTGGTCTATGTCCTCCAAACCTAGGGTGTAAAGCTTTGGGGTTGGTGTTTCATTCAGTTTAAACCCAAAGTTTCTCATTACTTCTTTTCCATCCTGCTTTGCAAAGGCATGGGATTCTGTGATCTCCAACCCCTAGCCTTCCATGATGACTTTATACCAGTTTCCTGGTACTTTCCAAGCAAGGAGTCATAAAGCTGATGTCTTAACTGAACAGTGCTGTGTTGTGCTGCATCCACTCTGTTTAGACACTGCTGGATGTCTGTAGGATGTGGACTTTGCTCCTTTCTGAAGAAAATGCATTTTATTTCAGGGCTGGCTTGCTCTTAGCTCCATGGTTAGAACAGACACTGCAAGTCATAAAGTCACAGAACCATTTAGGCTGGAAAGGACCTTTAACATCGTCAAGTCTAACTGAATGCTGCCAAGTCTGGTGCTGTACCATGGCCCTCACCACCACATCTACACACATTCTAAATGCCTCCAAGGATAGGGATTTAACCACCTCCCTGGGCAGCCTGTTCCAGGGGTTGGGGACCCTTGAAGTAAAGAGACTTCCTAATGTCCTACCCTGGTTCAACTTGAGGCTGTTTCCTTTCATTCTGTTGCTTGTTACTAGGGAGAAGAGACCAACCCTCACCTGGCTTCAGCCTCCTTTCAGGGAGTTGTAGAGAGCAACAAGGTCTCCCTGCAGCCTCCTTTTCTCCACACTCAACACCCCCAGTTCCCTCATCTGCTCCTCACCAGCCTTGTCCTCCAGTCCTTTCACCAGCTTTGCTGCCCCTCTCTAGATCCACTCCAGCACTTCAATGCTCTTCTTGGAGTGAGGAGCCCAAAACTGATCCCAATCCTCAAGGTGTTGCCTCACCAGTGCTGAGTACAAGGGTACAGTCCCTCCTCTGATCATGCTGGCCACACTATTCCTGATCCAGGCCAGGACATAAAGAGTTCTTCTCAGAACTGGCAAAGCTGAAAGGAAGGGTTACAGATTCACAGATGGCATTGGGCTGGGAGGGACCCTCAAAGGTCATCTGTTGAAGTGTTTGGGTTGGCCTGCTTTCTTCTGTTAACCTTGGAATGTTGTTCTTTGGCCCCTTCCCTGGCATTCATCAGCCTGGTAGGAAAAAAAGTCAAAGATCAGTGAAGTGTCTTGCTGTTAGGGAGCTTTAGCTGAGAAATTCCAGGTCAGGTCTGATCTCCAGGTCATCCATCCCTCTTTGTTCTGGGGACACCTGGCCATTGTGGCTTGTGTCCTCTACCAATAGAAGTCTCATTTTTGGCACAAGGGGTTTGTGTGCTTCCTGACACTTGGGTGAGAGCTCTGTGACCGAGTGCTTCTCTGCTTTGTTCAGCTGTTCCTTCCAGTCAGGGACATCCTTCTGAGATGCTGGCCTCCTGGGTCCAGAAGTTCAGCTGCTGATCTTTCTGGAGGAGTATTTACAGAAGGCATTCACAGATTGATTTTTTGATGCAGAAAGGAACAGTTTTCTCCCTGGCTCTTGCAGGGGCAGTGGGTACCTGTGAGAGTTTGGTGTGACTCGAGGTGGGTAAATCCTTTTCCATGTCATCTCTGTTGCTGTGATGGCATGAAAGACTACTTAGCATGGCACAGCCCTTGAATATTGTTAGCTGTCTTTGATAACTTACCTTTCCCTCCTCTTCTCCTCCCACTTTCCATACCTTCTGATGGCCCCTCCTGATTTTGGAGGGATCCCTTTTTGCTCTAATACTTAGGCTGGTTTGTTGGGGAAGGGGTTTGGAGATCAGCTTTGTGTGCTGTGCTTTCCTAGATACAGTTGTCTGCTTCAGGTTCTCTCGTAGGCTGTGTCTTGGCTTCAGTGATGGAAAAGATGAGCACTAACTCTAAAAACGTCTGTCCTAAAATGACCTCTGGACAGGGAGACCTTAGAGTGGCCTCCAGTACCTTAAGGGAACCCACAAGAAAGCTGGAGAGGGATTTTTTACAAGGCCTTGAAGTGATAGGACAAGGGAGGATGACTTTGGGCTGCAAGAGAGCAGATTTAGACTGGAGATGAGGAAGAAATTCTTTCCAGTGAGGGTGGTGAGACACTGGAACAGGCTGCCCAGGGAGGATGGGGATGCCCCCTCCCTGGAGGTGTTCAGGTCCACTTTGGATGAGGCCTTGAGTAACCTGGTCTAGTAGGAGGTGTCCCTGCCCATGGTGGGGGGGGTTGGAACTAGATGATCCTGAAGGTCCCTTCCAACCCAAACTATTCTGTGGTGCTAGGATCTATCCTGCAGCTTTTTAGGAGAGACCAGAAATAGCAGGTTGCAGATGGGAGGGACAGACCTCAGCATGCCTCCTCATTCCATCCTTCCCTTTTTCTTTTGGCTACAGTGAATTCTGAGAAGATTGGCCAAAACCAGTCAAGGAGTTTCAGATCTTTCTCCTGTGATCTTCCTTCATTCTGTCCAAAGCCTTTTTGCTCTGATACTGGCTGGCTGTTGGGTTACTGCAGCTGGGCATTGATACAGGAGTGGGGTTAAGTGCTTTAGGGAGGTGATTTTCAGTGACTCTAAGCTGCACACAGCCACTTGATAGCACTTTATGGAGCTGATGGGTCTTCTGTGGTGTTGGATAGTGGGAAGGGCTCTCCAGGGATGTGGTTGAGGCCCCATCCCTGGATGCATTCAAGATCAAACTCAATGTGGCACTGAGCAGCCTATTCTAGTTGGAGGTGTCCCTGCTGGCTGGAGGGGGACTGGACACAATGACCTTTGAAGGTTCCTTCCAACCCAATGCAATCTGTGAATCTTAAAGCTCTTTCAGGCATGGGTCTTTATTGCAGCATGTGAACTGACCATCATTTCATGGTCTTCTCACCTTGCTACCGGAATGGCCTCTGCTTGTCTCTGTAGGACAGAGGATGCTGGCATGTGGGTGTCAGGCCTCCTTGTGGACTTGGTTATTAGGGCTGATTCTGAGGTAGTGTTCCAAGTGGAATTCACTTTGAGGAGCAGAGCATTTGCTGGAAAGCTGAACCTTTCCCATCCTTTGGATCAGGCTCTTGCCCTTCAAGACAATTTGCATCATTGCAGAGAGAACCAGAGCCAGAGCTATTTTTACCAGGTGCTAAACAAAACAGCAGAGTATTGAAGAGGTGGTGTAGTTCCACCTCTCTAGGAAAGCATGTTAGGTTCCTGCCCAATGTTTTAATTGTTGCCCTGCTTAAAACAGCAGAAATGTCTTGCTAGACACTTGGCAGTGCAGCATTTGGCTCATCTAATACCATCTTGTCATGGAGTCTCTCAGAATCTGTGTCTGCTTTTCAGTGATGTTCTTCTGTAACAGAGTTGCTTGTCTGAGGGACTTGGAAAGCTGTCTTCAGGCAGTTGGAGAAGTGCCAGCAATGCCTCACACGTCCAGAGTTCCATGGTAGGAATGGATGGTTGGCTTGAATGCTCATGGAGATGGCAGCCACATTACAGGATTCCTTCCTACCTGTTTTGTCTTTTTGTGTCCTATAAATTGAGGTGCTGGAGCATATCCAGAGAAGGGCAGCAAAGCTGGTGAAGGACCTGGAGAACAGGGTGGTGAGGAGCACCTGAGGGAGCTGGGGGTGTTTAGTCAAGAAAAGGAGGCTGAGGGGAGACCTCACTGCTCTCTACAACTCCCTGAAAGGGGTTGGAGTTAGATGAGGGTTGGTCTCTTCTCCCTCATATCAGGAGATAGACAATGGCTCTGTGACTTCCAATATTCATGGTCGTTATTGGTCTTCTTCTAGGGAACCTGGGAGACCGGGCGTGCCTGAGCTGTACATCCCTGAGGCTGGCAAACAACATGTGAGTACATTAGAGCTGCTTTCCACACTCCAAGCCATCCAGACCCATCAGCTGGTGTGCTCTCAGAGAACTGGGCTTTAAATCTTCCAAAGTGTGAATGCATCAGCTCCAGCTCCTGTTACTGACAGATGAAAGGGAGTCTGAGCAGTTTCTCTTCACCTGCTTGGTTGTGCATGGGAGAAGAGAGACCTTCCTTTGCTCACCCACTTCCTCCCTTTCTGTCTCATGGTCTGCAAGCCATAGAGGGATGTCCTTGAGGGATTCCAGGTGACAGCATGGGGTGTTGTAGGCTTCTTGCATGCTTTCTCTCTGGAGTTCCATGGAGTACCATCCCTGGAGGTGTTCAAGAGGGGATTGGATGGGGCACTTGGTGCCATGGTCTAGTCATGAGGTCTGTGGTGACAGGTTGGACTCGATGATCTTTGAGTTCTCTTCCAACCTTAGTGATACTGTGAGTAATCATCCAATCACAGCTAGTTGGGAAACCATAGTTAGTGTGGGAGTAGTTAACAGAGTTAAACACAGTTGAGGTGGGAATAGTTAACATAATTGACATGGGAATAGTTGACATAGTTAAACATAGTTGACATGGGAGTAGTTGACTTAGTTAACACGTGAAAGCAGATCATCTGAGTTGGATCTTCAGTAAAGCACGGTAGTTGATATTACAGCCTTGGGTGGAGCTTTCCCAAGGGATGATGCCCTCTCCTGAGAACAAATCCAGCCCCTGTGTGCCTTTGTGGAGCCCAAGTTGCTGGGTGTTGGCAGCATCTATTCTCTGCTCCTGCCATGGCTCACAGGCATACTCGTGGATGTGAATTTCCTCACTCCTTTCCTAGGGATGTTGGAATTTATATTCTCTGGCTGATTTATGGTGCTAACTGCTCAGGAAGCAGTGACTGTTCTTCAGGTTCCTGGGTTTCCTTTTTAACATCAGGATGTCTCTCTAGACATAACCCTTGAATTCAAAGCAAACTAACTCCTTTCTCTTTACAGTATCATATAATTAGTCAGGGTTGGAAGGGACCACAAGGATCATCCAGTTCCAACCCCCCTGCCATGGGCAGGGACACCCCACACTAGATCAGCCTGGCCAGAGCCTCAGCCAGCCTGGGCTTAAACACTTCCAGGGACGGGGCCTCAACTACCTCCCTGGACAACCCATTCCAGGGCTTCACCACTCTCATGGGGAAGAACTTCCTCCTCACATCCAGCCTGAATCTCCCCACCTTCAGCTTCATTCCATTCCCCCTAGCCCTATCACTACCTGAGATCCTGAGAAGTCCTTCCCCAGCCTTCCTGTAGGCCCCCTTCAGATACTGGAAGGCCATCATGAGGTCACCTCGGAGGTTTCTCTTCTGCAGACTGAACAGCTCCAACTCCTTCAGTCCTCACAGGACAGGTGCTCCAGCCCTCTGCTCATCCTTAGTTACCTTAGTTCTCTGTGACTGTATCATTCATTAGGAGAGGCTTCTTGATACAGTTGTTTCATGGAGAATTCCCTGCAGGTTCCTCTTCTGTCCTGAAGTAAAGCCAAGAACTCTTTTCGGGTACAGACACCGACCTGGAGAGCCACAGGTTTGGGGCTGTTTCCTTCACCATGTGGTAGAGATCATCTCAAATTATGCATTTTATAGATGGCAGAGGTTTCTGTAGCTGTGCAAATCTCTGTGTTCTGGTGCTAATTCTGGGCTGTTTTTCTTTTCCTTTGCAGGACTGTACACTTCAAATACTGCACTAGCGTCCCTCCTGTTTACACCTACTCCAGAAAAACTCACTACTGTTGTTGGACTAAAGGATCTCAACAAATCCACTTTACTCTCACCAGCCCTTCTGCCTCATGGACACCACTAGCCACCATGGGTGTTTTAGGTCCCCAGTACCTTCCAGTTAGATGGTGGCATTCGTCACGGCCCCTTCAAGACGACTCCATAGTGGAGAAGTCCCTGAAGTCCTTAAAGGACAAGAACAAGAAGTTGGAAGAAGGTGGTCCTGTATATAGCCCAACAGAAGTGGAAGTTGTAAAGAAGTCCCTCGGGCAGAGGGTTGTGGATGAACTGAAGCACTATTACCATGGCTTTAGGTTGCTGTGGATTGACACCAAGATAGCTGCCAGGATGCTCTGGAGGATACTGCACGGCACCACTTTGTCCCGTCGAGAGCGGAGACAGGTACTGACAGGGGACCCATTGCTTTGGGCTGTCCTTGGCAATGGCTCTCTTCTCTTTGAACTGAGTTGGTTCTGAGAGGCTCTGCAGAGGGACCTCGACAGGCTGGACAGATGGGCAGAGTCCAATGGCATGAGACTGGACACATCCAAGTGCCAGGTTCTGCACATTGGCCACAGCAACCCCATGCAGTGCTACAGGCTGGGGTCAGAGTGGCTGGAGAGCAGCCAGGCAGAGAGGGACCTGGGGGTGCTGGTTGATGGTAGGCTGAACATGAGCCTGCAGTGTGCCCAGGCGGCCAGGAGGGCCAATGGCATCCTGGCCTGCATCAGGAACAGTGTGGCCAGCAGGAGCAGGGAGGTCATTCTGCCCCTGTACACTGCACTGGTTAGGCCACACCTCGAGTCCTGTGTCCAGTTCTGGACCCCTCAGTTTAGGAAGGAGGTTGACAAGTCCAGAGAAGGGCAACGAAGTTGGTGAGGGGCTTGGAACACAGCCCTGTGAGGAGAGGCTGAGGGAGCTGGGGCTGCTTAGCCTGGAGAAGAGGAGACTCAGGGGTGACCTTATCACTCTCTACAACTACCTGAAGGGAGGTTGTAGACAGGCAGAGGTTGGTCTCTTCTCCCAGGCAGCCAGCACCAGAACAAGAGGACACAGTCTCAGGCTGTGCCAGGGGAGGTTTAGGTTGGATGTTAGGAAGAAGTTCTATGCAGAGAGAGTGATTGCCCATTGGAATGGGCTGCCCAAGGAGGTGGTGGAGTCGCCATCACTGGAGGTGTTCAGGAGGAGACTTGATGGGGTGCTTGGTGCCATGGGTTAGCTGTTTGGGTGGGTTGGATTGGTTGATGGGTTGGACACGATGATCTTGAAGGTCTCTTCCAACCTGGTTTGGTTTATTCTAAATAAATAAAGGTTCTTCTTGTCTTCTCTTCCTAGAATTCAAATCATAGAATGGTTTGAGTTGCAAAGGACCTTAAGGACCAGCTAGTTCCAACCTGGCTAGGTGTTTCTTCCCTCCTCCTTCTCCTAATGTGGCCAGTAGTCATTTTGAATATGACTCTAAAACATTTTATTCTTGTACCCTGTGACTGAAGACAAATTTGTAATGTTGTAGTTGGAACAGCAGAGGATTCTTCTGTTTTGTCATGTGGACAACAGCTGTGCTTGGTTCTCAAGTTCCCATCCATATGCTGTACTTGTTTCCATGGTCACTTTCTCTGCTTTTCACTCCAACTGGGAAAAGAGAGGGCAAACCCATCCAGGACAGATTGGATTTGTGCCAGTTCTGTTGGCTTTTGTTGGTTTCATTTTAAACAGACAAAACCCTGCAGGGTGAAACATGTGATTGACAATCAGATGTTAGTGCTGCTATCTCACATTTGTGAGGTGGTTTAGGCCAGTCCAAACACAAACCCAGGCTGAGCAGAGAGCAGTGCTGAGGAGAAGGACTTTGGGGTACTGGGTGATGAGAAGCTCACCATGAGCTGGCACTGTGAGTTCACAGCCCAGAAACCAACCTTGTCCTGGGCTGGTCCCCAGCAGTGTGAGCAGCAGGGGCAGGGAGGGGATTCTGACCCTCTGCTCTGCTGAGACCCCACCTGCAGTGCTGGGGCCAGCTCTGGAGTCCTCATCACAAAAAGGACAAGGAGCTGTTAGAGATGGGGCCAGAGGAGGCCACAAAGATGACCTGAAGGCTGAAGCACCTCTGCTGTGAGGCCAGGCTGAGAGAGTTGGGGTTGTTCAGCCTGGAAAAGAGAAGGCTCCTGGCAGACACTTGGCAGCTGATCCAGCTGAAGTGTTGCTCACCTATAAGCACAGAGTCTGTGCTGACGTGAGAGGGGATTATGCAGCGCCAAGGAAGAGGATCTGAGGATAGGGGGGAATAAGGACTGCAGGCCTTCTGCAAGTAGCACTTGTGGATTCTGCTGGCTTACTGAGAGCTGAGGGAAACTTGCAAAACCAAGTGAAACAAATTAATTCATGCTTTAAAACAGAATAAGAAGCCCAGCAGAGGCCAAGGCTGGAAGCTTTGGCTTTCCTGCCTGCTTCATGTTCACTGAGCCATACTGAGAAATTACAAGCCAAAACACAAACAGTAGTAAAAAAAAATAGATAGCATGGAAATATTCCTGCTGAAAGATCAGGACTGTGTTCTAGGAGGCATGAACCTGTGGAAGTAATACCAGCTGAACAAAACCCTTCACAACTGCTTTATTTAAGTCTTACTTCTCAGTTCCATTGAATCATTTAGTCCAACCATTAACCCAACCCTACCATGAAACTCAGCACTGCATCTACACATCTTTTCAACACCTTCAGGGATGGAGATTCAACCACCTTCCTGGGCAGCCTGTTCCAGTCTTTAGAAACCCTTCCAGGGAAGAAGATTCTTCTAATGTCCAACCTAAAATGCAAGGAGGTTCTGGGGAAGGGAGCAAGGAGATGCTGGCACTGCTGCTGGGTGCTTGTGCTAGGGCAAGCTGTGTGCATCCAAACTGGGACATGGCTCCTGCAGAACAGAAATTGTCAGGCTGTGTTGGGCATTTTAACAACATGAAGCATTAAAATACATGATGCTTCTCATGGAGAAAAAAATGAGTTTGGAAGAGTTTGTCTCTTCTGCAGTGTAGACCCTTCATGCCTGATACATTTCCTCTTGCCTAGCAGCAGGCAGCATCCATTCGTGTCCTTCCAGGGAGTTGTAGAGAGCAATGAGGTCTCCCCTCAGCCTCCTTTTCTCCAGGCTAAAGAACCTCAGTTCCCTCAGGTGCTCCTCACAGGCCTTGTTTCAGCACAGTTCAACCTTACATTGTATTACACTGGCTGATGGAAAGAAGTCTTCAAATCAGGATGCCAGATTAGCTGCAACTCTGCAGAAGTTGCTCCTGAACTCAGAAACCCAACCAACCAATTATAAAGCTGGCAGTACAAAGTGCTGTAAATGTCTGAAACTGCACATGAACTGACAGAGAGAAACCTCATCTTCCCCCAGAGTGACAAATGAGTTCTTTCTGTTTGCCCTTTCCTTCCTCTTTGGAGGCAATAATGGAAAGATAGCCAAGCAATCTAACCGCATCAACAAGCTATTGCAGCCTGGCTACTGCTGGGGAGGGAGCTGCTGCTTATGGTAACCAAAAGGTACCTGCAAAATGGTGCTTCTGCAGCTACTGGTGTGGTTTAGAGTCATCTGGATCACATACCTGCACTTGGGAGAGGAGGCAGGAGAAGGTGAAAACATACCAAATCTGATCCAGGCTGTTAGGAACCGATTGTTTTAGTTGGAGCCTGGTGGGGCTTGGTCTCTTCTCTCTATTAGCAAGGGAGAGGATTAGAGGAAATGGCCTCAAGTTGCCCCAGGACAGGTTTAGGTTGGGCATTAGCAGAAACTTCTTCCCTGAAAGGGTTTCCAGAGGCTGGAACAGGCTGCCCAGGGAGCTGGTTGTATCCCCCTTCCTGAAGGTATAGAAAGAGGTAGAGGTGTGATGCTGAGGCTTTAGCACCAGCCTTGGTAGAGTTAGGGAATGGTGGGACTCGATGATCTTAAAGGGCTTTGCCAACCAAAATGATTCTCAGTCTGTGAAACAAACCTAAAATAAGGTTTAAAAGTTTCATGGTGTCTGTAACCCTCTTCAGGACAGTGCTTTTGGGTTCCCCCTGCTCCTCTTGGTGTGCATTGACCCTCTGTGTTTCTGGGTTAGCTTGTGGTGGCTCCATGGTGCATCTTCACGTTGTGGTTGCTGCTGCATACTGAGCATTCTACACCACCCCATGCTGGTGCACCTTCAGCACTCCCAATACCTTGTCTCAGGTTAGCTGAGTCCTGTTGTAAAACTACTCTTTAAGTCTGCATTTTGCTTGCACCTGCCCTCTAAAAAACAACTCCTGCAGAGAAATAGGAACCTTGCAGCACTCTGCAGACCTTGGAGAGGCTTTTCTCAGGGAGAATGTTCCTCTGCCTTCAAATTTCCTTCCAGCCTTTTCTACATCTCTTTGAATGCCTCTGCAGCCATTTTTTTTTTCCTTCAGTTGTTGGAATGAATGGAAAAAAATCTTTGGGTCTGGAAACAATGGACCAAAGCAGCCCTTCAGGGAAACGGAATTTTCTTCTATACACAAAGGAAAATGTTGAGCTTTGGCTCTGTGGATTTTGTGCATTCCTCAGGCAGCATTGAGGAACTAGGCTGCTTTTAGGCTAAGAAAGTCATGGTTGAGGTTTTACTGGGTTTGTATCCCAGCAAAACAGGCCTGGGGACATGAAATCCATACTGGTTGTTGCTGGTGTTCCCCTGGGCTGGTCTGAGCTATGGCAAGGGGATGTGTTTGTTTCTCTTAGAACATTTCTGTTGCCAGTTTTATTTGCCAGTGTTTATCAAATCATGATATTGAGGTGACAGTAGATGCTCTACATCTAGCTCTCCCTCTCTGGTTCAGAAGCTGACTTAATTCCCCAGAAATGATTCTTTGCTGTGTAAAATGAGGTGGAATAGTATCATAGTATCATTCAGGGTTGGAAGGGACCGCAAGGATCATCTAGTTCCAACCCCCCTGCCATGGGCAGGGTCACCCCACACTAAAATCTGCACTTGCTGGTATAAACCAAGTTGTTCAACTTCCAACAGGTGCTGAAATAGTTGATTAGAGATTTTACTGCCTAATTTGTCCAGATCTGGGGCTCCCAGCACTAGAAATATGTGAACTATTAGAGTGGGTCCAGAGGAAGCCACAAAGATGGTCAGAGGGCTGGAGCACCTCTGCTGTGAAGATAGGCTGAGAGAGTTAGGGTTGTTCATCCTGGAGAAGAGAAGGCTCTGGGGAGACCTTAGAGCAGCCTTCCAGGATTTGAAGGGGGCTACAGGAGAGCTGGAAAGGGACTTTGTACAAAGGCATGGAGTGACAGGCTGAGGGGTGATGGCTTCAAACTGGAAGAAGCTGGATTGAGGTAAGACAGAAGAAATTCTGTGCCATGAGGGTGGTGAGGCCCTGGAAGAGGCTGCCCAGAGAAGCTGTGGAGGCTCCATGCCTGGCAGTGTTCAAAGGCAGGTTGGATGGGACTTTGAGCAAGCTGCTCTAGTAGGAGGTGTCCCTCTCCATGGCAGGAGGAAGATCAGGATGACCTTTGAGGGTCCCTTCCAACCCAATGCAGTCTGTGAATCTTGAAGGTCCTTTGCAAGCCAAACCCTTGCAGGATTCTGTAGTTGGTGGGTGTAGAGAGACCCCAAGGGCAATATTGACGTGGGGGTTTTTTGCAGTTGAGAATTCAGTAGCTAAGGCATGTAGCTGCCTCAGAGGACTGCTGCTCAGGAAAAGGAGTGAGTGAACAAAGGGAATCCAGCAAGCTGGGCTCATTACCCTGGATTTCAAAGTCCATTGCAACTGTTAGGAGGCAGAGGGGGAGGCAGCTTTCATTTTCTTCTTGATTACTTAGTCCATAGTAGCTCATGCATGTAAGAAGTGGTGGAGCACAAATAAAGATGAACAAAAGGAGTTAAGCAGCTTTAGGGACAACAAATGACCACCTCCTGTTTTCAGGTGCTTTTAAGAGGTTTAAATGAGATACTTGTTCAATAATCCTATTGAGACAGAGGCAGGCCTTGGAAATGCTTTCTGGAGTGCTGGAAGGTGCCGAAACTGTGGCACTCTGCTGTGTAGCGGCCTGCAGACCCTGCAAGCTCCCTTGGGCACAGCATTTTGCTGTGTTGGTTTACATTTCATTGCTGGGTGAAAAAAGAAATAAAAATAACATGTGAGTTTAAGTGGTAGTGGTGATATAAAGTGGTTTGAAACTGAGTGCTTGAAGTTGTTCTCCTCAGCTCCTTTCTCTTTCTCCCTTCCAGTTCCTCCGGATCTGTGCCGACCTTTTCCGCCTGGTCCCTTTCCTGGTTTTCCTTGTTGTCCCTTTCATGGAATTCTTGCTTCCAGTAGCTCTGAAGTTGTTCCCTAATATGCTTCCCTCTACATTTGAGACAAAGTCTAAAAAGGTAAGCAAGTCTGAATTTATCAGCTCATAATCTGTTGGGGGTGGGGTGGGGGGAACCCAGATCATTATTTCTTCCTCTATTTGGGTAATGCTTTGGTTTTCTTTGTGGGTTTGATGGTCTCATTGTTAAGATTTAATAATGAACCACAGAATCACAGAGCCACCTGCAGTAGTTAATACTGAGCCAACCCCCCCCCCCCCCCGGAGTATTTAATGCTGAGACAACCCCCTCCTGGAGTACTTAATGCTGAGCCAGCCCCCTCCTGGAGTACTTAAGGCTGAGCCAACCTCCCCCTGGAGTACTTAATGCTGAGCCAGCCCCCTGCTGGAGTACTTAATGCTGAGCCACACCCCCCCTTGGAGTACTTAATGCTGAGCCACCCAACCCCACCCCCCCTTGGAGTACTTAATGCTGAGCCAGCCCCACCTGGAGTACTTAATGCTGAGGCAACACCCCCCCACACACCCCCCCCGGAGTATTTAATACTGAGCCAACCCCACCCCACCCCCCCGGAGTATTTAACACTGAACCAGCCCCCCCCAGAGTATTTAACACTGAGCCAACCCCACCTGCAGCACTGCGTCCAGTTCTGGTGCCCCTAGCATAAGAGGGACATGGAGCTGCTGGAGTGGGTCTGGAAGAGGGCTATAAGGAAGATCAAAAGGCTCTGGAGCACCTCTCCTATGGAGAAATGCTGGAAGAGTTGGGACTGTTCAGCTTGGAGAAGAGAAGGCTTCAGGGAGATTTTAAGACAGCCTTCCAGTACCTGAAGGGGGCTCCAAGAAAGCTAGGTGGGAACTTCTTACAAGGGCTTGGAGTGGTAGGACAAGGGGGAGTGGATTGAAGCTTGAGGAGGGGAGATTTAGACTGGAGATAAAAAAGAAACTGTTTCCAGTGAGGGTGGTGAGACACTGGAATAGGTTGCTCGGGGAGGTTGTGGGTGCCCCCTCCCTGGAGGTGGTCAAGGCCAGGTTGGATGAAGCCTTGAGGAAGCTGGTGTGAGGTGTCCCTGCCCATGACAGTGGGCTGGAACTGGGTGATCTTGAAGGTCCCTTATAACCCAAGCAGTTTTGTGAATCTTTGGTTAAAAGAGAACTTCAAGATCATCCAGTGCAGCCCTTGCCTCAGCACTGCATGGTCAGCCCTAAACCTTGTCCCTGTGCACCAGGTTCACACACCAGTTGAACACCTCTAGGGATGCCACAAATACAGGCTGGGCAGTAACTGGCTGGAAAGCAGCCCTGAGGAGAGAGACTTGGGGGTGCTGGTGGACAAGAAGCTCAACAGGAGCTCTCAATGTGCACTTGCAGCCCGCAAAGCCAATCAGATCCTGGGCTGCATCAGGAGAAGTGTGGCCAGCAGGTCGAGGGAGGTGATCCTCCCCCTCTACTCAGCCCTGGTGAGACCCCACCTGGAGTACTGCCTCCACTTCTGGAGCCCCTATTACAAGAGGGATGTGGAGGTGCTGGAAGGTGTCCAGAGAAGGGCTACAAGGATGATCAGAGGGCTGGAGCACCTCTCCTATGAGGACAGACTGAAGGAGTTGGGGCTGTTCAGTCTGCAGAAGAGAAGGCTCTGAGGTGACCTAATTGTGGCCTTCCAGTATCTGAAGGGGGCCTACAGGAAGGCTGGGGAGGGACTGCTCAGGATCTCAGGTAGTGATAGGACTAGGGGGAATGGAATGAAGCTGGAGGTGGGGAGATTCAGGCTAGATGTGAGGAGAAGGTTCTTCACCATGAGAGTGGTGAAGCCCTGGAATGGATTGTCCAGGGAGGTGGTTGAGGCCCCATCCCTGGAGGTGTTTAAGCCCAGGCTGGCTGAGGCTCTGGCCAGGGTGATCCAGTGTGGGGTGTCCCTGCCCATGGCAGGGGGGTTGGAACTAGATGATCCTTGTGGTCCCTTCCAACCCTGAATGATACTGTGGTGAGACTGCCACCTCCCTGGACACAGTTTAGTGGCCATGGTGGTGTTAGGTTGATGGTTGGACTTCATCTTAGAGGTCTTTTCCAACCAAAACAATCCTGTGACTCCTTGTGATTTGTCTGAGGGCAGAAGAGGAGGTTTTTAGTCTGCATCTTTCTGGAAGGAGCTTCTACACCCAGGTGTTTCTTTTAACAGGAAGAGAGATTGAAGAAAGAATTGAGAGTAAAGCTTGAACTGGCCAAATTCCTTCAAGACACCATCGAGGAGATGGCCTTGAAAAACAAAGCAGCCAAAGGAAATGCTACAAAAGACTTTTCAATGTTCTTTCAGAAGGTAAACAGCATGAGAAGGTGGATTTGCCTTTTGGACTGTGGGAATCAGCAGATCCCTTGATTCTCTTGGATCTTAGAAGCAGAATGTGGTTGGGTTTGGGGGATTTCTTTTTTTGGGGGGGTGGGGGGAGGGGATTTGGGGGTTTTGGAAGATTTGGGGCTTTTGGGGATTTCTTTTTTGGGTTGGACTGGGTCATCTTGAAAGTCTCTTCCAACCAAAGGTCTTCTGTGATGGTGCTGTGTAGGTGACCTCAAATACTGATCCTGGTGAGCTTTACCAGTTGATACGTGCTTGCAGAGTCCTTGTACTGTGAAGCTTCTGTACCCTCATCAGTGTGGTTCACCTGTAGATGATGGTAACTGGTTAGAGTGGTTGGTAGCTGAAGCAGTCCAGCTGCAGCCCCTGGGAGCAGGCCACTGCTGTGGTTCAGGTTTGGAACTTCTCATTTTGTGCTGAAGGAACTGCTTCTGAGAACTTGCACTTGGCAGTTGCTTTCTGTGGAAATTGGTGCCCTAGCACTGCACAGGTGCTGGAGGAAGTCCCAAGTTCCTCTGATGACTAAAAAGAAGCTTCAAGGCCTGTGTTTCTTATGTGTGGGTGTGCTTTCCACAGTGAAGTGTTTCTCCCATTGATCTCATTTCACTTAGATAATAAATGTCAGAGCAAGACACGTCAAAGCTTTCATGTTTCACACCTCTTCTGCTGATCCCTTATAGCTGCTTCTGCAGTGAAGTTTTTGATGCTGCAAGAGCCACTTCTTTGAGGCCTGGTCTGTTGGTTCTCCAGCCCTCTGATCGTCTTCATGGCTGCCTTCTGGAGTGGCTCTGGAGTCAGACAGGGCTGGGAGAGTTGGGGCTGTTCAGCCCAGAGAAGAGAAGGCTCCAGGGAGACCTTAAAGCAGCCTTCCAGTACCTGAAGGGGGTTACAGGAGAGCTGGAGAGGGGCTTTTCACAAGGACTTGTAGTAAGAGGATGAGAGAAGACGGATTGAAGCTGGAAGAGGGGAGATTTAGACTGGAGATAAGAAAGAAATTCTTTCCAGTGAGGGTGGTGAGACACTGGGACAGGTTGCCCAGGCAGTTTGTGGATGTCCCATCTCTGGAAGTATTCAAGGCCAGGTTGGCTGAAGCCTTGAGCAAGCTGGGCTGGTGGAAGGTGTCCCTGCCCATGGCAGGGGGGTTTGAGCTAGGTAATCTCGAAGGTCCTTTCCGGCCCAGACCATTCTATATCTATGCTTGCTGCAGAATTCCTGGCTTTAGCTGTGTTGCTTTGTAGCTGTTGTTGTTCTAGAAAGTTCCAGTTTACACTCCCAAACACATGCCTGAGTGCCAAGATTCAGCTGCAAACAAGGAAGGAAATACTTCCTGCAGTTTAAAAGATCCATTTGTGGCTCCTGCAGTGAAGGAGCTGGTGAAGTGGAACAACAAGGCCTTTGACCTCTCTTTCTCCATGTTGGTTAACGTTGTTCCACAAGTATCTTGGAGGTGAATGGACTCAAGACCATCTTGTCTTCTGCATTTTTGACTTTTCCTGTACTTGATAGATGTTCACTACAAGATTTGAGCTGGCAAGTAAAACAGGCAGAAGAAATCAGACTTTTTCATAGCTGTGGTTTATGTCACTTAGTTTTCTTTAAAGAAAGGTAGAAAGTGAAAAACACTTCTGGCAATCCTTCTTACTGTAGCCTGAAGGTGTTAGGTGACAATTTAAGGAGGATATTGAGACTCTTGAATGTGTCCAGAGAAGGGCAGTGAGGCTGGGGAGAGGCCTTGAGCACAGCCCTGTGAGGAGAGGCTGAGGGAGTTGGGGTTGCTTAGCCTGGAGTAGAGGAGGCTCGGGGGAGACCTTATTGCTCTCTACAACTACCTGAAGGGAGGTTGTAGCCAGGTGGGGTTGGTCTCTTCTCCCAGGCACCTAGCAGCAGAACAAGAGGACACAGTCTCAAGCTGCACCAGGGGAAGTTTAGTCTGGAGGTGAGGAGAAAGTTCTTCCCAGAGAGAGTTGTTAGCCATTGGAATGTGCTGCCCAGGGGGGTGGTGGAGTCACCATTCCTGGAGGTGCTCAAAAGGGATTGGACATGGCACTTGGTGCCATGGTTTAGTAGTCATGAGGTGTTGGGTGACAGGTTGGACTTGATGATCTTTGAGGTCTTTTCCAGCCTTATTGATTCTATGACTGGAAGGACTTGATTGTTGAGTTGTGTAGGGTTTGGATTCTGTGATCTCACCAGTAAGTGATTCATACTTTGCAGTAACTTCCAAGTGCATTTGCATTGAGGTGGTGCAGAACAGCTAGGAACTGGAAACAAAGCAGTATTGGAACAAATGTGAGTGTGGGGAGAATGTAGGTAGGTCAGTGTCCAAATCCCTGTTTCACAGGAACACTAACACTGCAAAATCTTGGCCATCAGGTGGACTTCTCACTTTGTCTTCACAGGGTGATGCTTTTAACATGCTTTTTTGTTCAGTAAGGTTAGCATCAGGAAGGATACTTGCCAGTGGGACTTCTCTAGCAACTATTTATTTGCTCAGATACTACTTTGTTTGAGGTATCTGGTGGCAGTGCCTGCTCATTAGTGGGCAAATGCATCTGAGGTTGGGTTTGGATAAGTATATTCAGACTGCATGTTAGGAACAAGTTCTGCACCGTGAGGGTGGTGGAACACTGTAACAGGCCCTATGAGGAGAGGCTGAGGGAGCTGGGGTTGCTTAGCCTGGAGAAGAGGAGACTCAGGGGTGACCTTATCACGCTCTACAACTACCTGAAGGGAGGTTGTAGACAGGCAGAGGTTGGTCTCTTCTCCCAGGCAGCCAGTACCAGAACAAGAGGACACAGTCTCAGGCTGCGCCAGGGGAGGTTCAGGTTGGATGTTAGGAAGAAGTTCTATACAGAGAGAGTGATTGCCCATTGGAATGGGCTGCCCAAGGAGGTGGTGGAGTCACCCTCATTGGAGGTTTTCAGGAGGAGACTGGATGGGCTGCTTGGTGCCATGGGTTAGCTGTTTGGGTGGGTTGGATTGGTTGATGGGTTGGACACGATGATCTTGAAGGTCTCTTCCAACCTGGTTTGGTTTATTCTAAATAAAGGTTGCTCAGGGAGCTGGTTGAGGCCCCATCTTTGGTGATACTCAAGGTCAGGCTTGACAAGGGTCTGAACAACCTGATCTAGTGGAGGATGTCCCTGCTGAGTGCAGGGGGCTTGGACTAGATGACCTTTGGAGGTCCCTTCCAGCCCAGCTGACCCTATGATCCTGTGTCACGCAGTGTTGTTGGAAGTTACCAGCACCATCGAGAAGTTTGTCTGTTGTTTGGTTTCATTGAAATTTCCTTCATGTCTCCCTTGTGCCCTCTTTCCTATCCCCAAACTGATGCAAAGAGCTTGGCAGATGGGAATGTCATTCCAGATTATGCTCAACCACATCACCTGCTTTGACAGTCTCTGTGTGCCTCTGTTTTCTTCTTCCAGATCAGGGAGACCGGTGAACGACCCAGTAACGAGGAGATCCTGAGGTTCTCCAAACTCTTTGAAGATGAGCTGACTCTGGACAACCTAACCAGACCTCAGCTGGTGGCACTTTGTAAACTGCTGGAGCTTCAGTCAATTGGGACAAACAACTTTCTCCGCTTCCAGCTGACCATGAGGTTGAGAAGCATAAAAGCAGATGACAAGGTGAGTCGTTCTGGTGGGCACTCCTGAATGAGTGTGTGTGGATGGCTGGGTGACTTCTCTTGGAGCTATCTTGGAATGAAAAGGCTTCAGATCAGAAGGGTCCTTATTTGTAAAGAGAAAGCTTAACCTTTTTCTGTCTACCCTTAACTGCAGTGGAAGTGCTGATGTGCAGCACTGCTATGGAACTGCCACTTGGCAGGGAGCTGGTAGAAATGTTAACTAGAGGGAGACTGACATTGTCAGCACTGAGTGTAGAGTTCTGCACCTGGGGGGAAGAACCCCCTGCACCAGTACAGATATAGGGTTCACCTGCTGGAAAGCAGCTCCATGGAAAAGTACCTTGCAGTCCTGGTGGACAATAACTTATCCACAGGACAGCAATGTGCCCTCGTGACCAAGAAGGACAATGGTATTCTCAGCTGCATTGAGAAGTAGAGTGGGGACCAGGGCAGCAGGTCAGGGGAAGTTTTTCTCCCACTCCACTCTGCCCTGGTGTGGCCTCACCTGGAGTATTGTGTCCACTTCTGGACATCCCAGTTCGAGAGGGATATACAAGAGGGCTGGGGAGGGATGTCCCAGGATCTCAGGTAGTGATAGGACTAGGGGGAATGGAATGAAGCTGGAGGTGGGGAGATTCAGGCTAGATGTGAGGAGGAAGTTCTTCACCATGAGAGTGGTGAAGCCCTGGAATGGGTTGTCCAGGGAGGTGGTTGGGGCCTCGTCCCTGGAGGTGTTTAAGCCCAGGCTGGCTGAGGCTCTGGCCAGGCTGATCCAGTGTGGGGTGTCCCTGCCCATGGCAGTGGGGTTGGAACTAGATGATCCTTGTGGTCCCTTCCAACCCTGACAGATACTATGATACTATGATACTGGAGTGAGCCCAATGGAGGGCACGAGGATGATGAAGGGACTGGAACATCTGTGTGATAAGGAAAGGCTGAGAGGCCTGGGATCAAGAGCTAAGTTGCAGGGGGCAAGAGGATGGGGCTGGGCTCTTTTCAGTGATGTTCTGTGATAGGACAGGGGGCAGTGGACACAAACTGGAACACAGGAAGTTCCACTTCAACATGAGGAAAAACATTTTTGCTGTGAGGGTGGTGGAGCCCTGGAGCAGGCTGCCCAGAGAGACTGTGGAGTCTCCTTCTCTGGAGACTTTCAAGCCCCATCTGGATGTGTTCCTGTGTGACCTGCCCTAGGTGACCCTGCTCTGTCAGGGTGGTTGGATTCGATGATCTCTGGAGGTCCCTTCCCACTCCTGCCCGTCTGTGATTCACTGTTCGGCAAGTGCAGACTGTTCTGTGTTCTCCCAGCAGCCTCTAGTGGCCGCTGGGAAAACAGCAATGTCTGGGGGTGTGTTGGTGGTGAGCCTTCAGCTTTGAGATGTTGGATGCTGAAGTTTGTTCTATGCTTTGTGCAGATGATTGCTGAAGAAGGAGTGGACACCCTGACCGTGAAAGAACTGCAGGCAGCCTGTCGTGCCCGAGGAATGAGAGCTCTTGGTGTGACAGAGGAGCGTCTCAAGGAGCAGCTCAAACAGGTATGCTGCTGCCAGCCTGAACTCCCAGACCCCACTTCACTTTCTAGCTTCACTTCCTAGCTCTGACTCTTGTCAGGATTCTGAGAAGTCATTTTGCTTCCATTTTCATTAGAGGCTTGGCTAAAATAGTCCTCCTCCTTAATGAGCTGTTGTCACATGTGCTGTGTAAATACATAGCACCAGTGGGTTTCTGCCTTTTAGCTGGGCTGTGAGGTTTTGATGACGCAAATTAGATGCTTAGACTTAAACATATCTGCTTGCAATTCATGGACTCTCAGAGGCTGGAAAAGACCTTTAATATCATCAAGTCCAGCCATTAACCCAACACTACCAAGTCTGGTGTTAAACCACGTCCCTCAGCACCACTTTGAAATACCTCCAGGGATGGAGTCTCCACCACATCCCTGGGAAGCCTGTTTCAGGGCTTCCTAGTGTCCAACCTAAACCTCCTCTGGCACAGCCTGAGGCTGTTTCCTCTCATCCTTTTTACTTGTTACTAGAAAGAAGAGACCAACCTCATTTCAGGAAGTTGTAGAGAAGCAGAAGTCTCCCCTCAGCCTCCTTATCTCTGGGCTGAACAACCCCAGGTCCCTCACAAGACCTGTTCTCCAGACCCTTCACTGGCTTAGTTGTCCTTCTCTGGACCCACTCCAGCACCTAAGTGTCCTTCCTGGAGGGAGGGGCCCAAAGCTGATCCCAGCACTCAAGCTGTGGCCTCACCAGTACTTAGTCTAGGGGGACAATCCCTGCCCTGGTCCTGCTGGCCACACTATTGCTGATCCAGGCCAGGATGCTGTTGGCCTTCTTGGCCCCACACTGGCTCATCTTCGCCTGATGTCAACCAACACCCCCAGGTCTTCCTCTGCTAGGCCACTCTGCCCCAAGCCTGGAGCCTTCATAGTGGTGTTGTGACTCAAGTGCAGGACCCAGCACTTGGCCTTGTTGAACCTCACACAGTTTGCCTTGGTGCATCAATCCGGCCTGACCAGGATCCTCTGCAGAGCCTCCCTACCCTCTAGTAGATCAACACTCCCTCCTAGCCTCCTGTCATCTGCAAACTTACTTGATCCCCTCATCCTTTCTTTACTCTTTTGTCTATGCTTGGCTTGATCTGTTAAAGAAGAAAACAGTGCAGAAGTTGAAGATCTGCTTTGTGTTTCATTTCTAGTGGTTAGATCTGCACCTGAACCAGGAAATCCCAACATCATTGCTTATTTTATCCAGAGCCATGTATCTGCCAGATACCCTTTCTCCAGCTGATCAGCTCAAAACAACACTTCAGACTCTACCAGAGAGTGCTGTGAGTATTGCTGGGCAGGGTCTGTAACTTTCAGCATCGTCACTCAAAGTCCATTCAGAGATGCAGGTGTTCCTGGCTCCTTTCTTTTCCTTGGGCAGCTAAACCATGGGTAGATTTGAGTGACCTTCAAGCACAGAAGTGGGTTATATGAGGAGGGAGCTGAAAATAAAGCAAATACTAAGCACCATTTCCTTGCATGACAGCAGAGAGTGGTAGCATAAGAAGATACAGAATGACTTTTGTACTGACATGAAAGATTCTCTATGCTCAGGCTATATAAAGACATTAATAGATGAAAATGTTCATGTTGTGGAGAGAAAGAGGAGATCTGAGTAAAGGAGTGGTTGTCTTAAAGAGAAATAATGAAGAAATGTAGGATTTCAGGGTGGAATTTCAGTTGTGCTCAAAGAGAGAGGATCACCTTTGTCTGAGAAACACAAAAGCAGGGTCACTGGTAGGGGGGTTGTGTCCACTGGCACACCTGTAGCACCTGTCTCAAGAAGGATATGTGCACTACTTGCTTTATGAAGACACCAAACCATGCAAACACAGAGAATTCATTGGCTTCTTAACATGATTTTTAGGCCAAAGAGGCTCAAGTCAAAGTGGCAGAAGTTGAAGGGGAAAAAGTGGATAACAAAGCACGGCTGGAAGCGACGCTTCAAGAAGAGGAAGCCATCAGGAAAGAAAACGAGGAGAAAGAGATGGAGAGATTGTCTGAAGCTGCAGAGAAAGCCAAAGAAACCCTTCAGGTTGCAGCAATGGTAAGTTCTGCTCTCAGCCACTGAGAAACAGATGTCAGTGATGTAGATTGAGGCTAGATACGAGAAAGAGCTTCTTGACAGTGGGGGGCAGTGAGATGCTGAAACAGGTTGCCCAGGGAAGTTGTGGATGTCCCCTCCCTGGAGGTGTTGGAAGACCAGGGTGGATGAGGCCTTGAGCAAGCTGGGCTAGTGGAGGCTGTCCCTGCCCATGGCAGGGGGTTTGGAACTCAGGTGATCCTGAAGGCCCCTTCAAGACCTAAACCATTCTAGGATTCTCTCATTTTAGACTGCAGTCTTTTAACATTGCCTTCTCCTGTCTGCACCTACTTCAGCAGCTAGTTCTGCTTGAAGAAGTCATTCTTTACTGATGATAACACAGATAATATTATCCTTGTTTGAATTCAAACTTCTTGGGTGTTTTCTCATGTAGAAAGAGGTGGACTCAGCAGTAGATCTCGAAGCAGCTGCCCTGCAAGTTAAGACAAGCCCAATAGCTGTGGCTACTGAGCAAGAGCTGGCCAGGGCAGAGCTGGCGATGCACTCGGAGACCTTGAAGGATACAGCGCCAGTGCTGGAAGGTCTGAAGGTAATCCATGAGGCTTGATGTCAGCATTTCTCTCAGCCCCAGTGTACCTGCAGAATAACAGCATCACTTGGAAATGTTTGTCCTGGTTTTGACTGGGCTAGTGGTAATTCTCTCCCTAGGAGCTGGCAGAGTGATGTGGTTTGGATTTAGCTTGAGAACAGAGCTGATCACACACTGCTGGTTTAGTTGGTGCTTACCTTGAGTCCGGGATTTCTCAGTTCCCCATTCTCTGCCAGTAAGGAGGTGCACAATCAGCAGCAATTTTCATCCTTGGGTTTGATTTCTTCCTCTTTCTATTGCCTTCATTACTACTGTTGTTATTTTCTCTCTCCTTTTATTATCTTCTTTTCATTACTATTTTCACTGCTGCTGGCTTCCCCTCTTTTTAAGATTATATTCTTCTTGTTGTCATTTGGTACTTTCAGTATTTATTTGGTACTTTTAATAATTACTCTTATTTTTGGCTATTCTTTATTGTTATTATTTATTACTGTTGTTGTTATTACTATTTTATTTCAATTATTACACTGTTCTTAACCCACAAGTTGCACTTTTGTTCCCTGACTCTCCTCCCCACCTCAGCAGCAGGCAGGGAGGAGCAAGCAAGCAAGCATCCATGTGGTGCTAAGTGACCAGCTGGGCTTGATCCACAACAACATTTTAAGTAGAAATAATGCTTTCCATTTCCCTGGGCAGCATCCTGATCTATTTGCTATTGTTCTAACCTTGTTTACTTCAGAATGCTGCCAAGGAGGTTTTAATGGTAGTAAGCAAATGGAACTAATCCACACTGGACTCTCAGTGCTCTGTGGTGAGTCAGCTGTGACAGTGCAGCCATCAGGAGGGCCATGGGAGGGAGGCAGACTCCAGGCCACAAGCAGAACTTCAGCAGCCCCAACTGATGAAGGAAAACAAGAAGCAGAATTAGAGTGGTATTTCTTAAGTTACAGTGTGATCTGTCCCCAGAAGATGCTTCCAAAGGTTTTAAACCCCATGGAATGCATTCTTGCCTCTTAGAGGAAAAATGTGAGGCTGCCAGCTTCTTGAAGCTGTGTGCTTTTATTTGAGGCAGAGGAATTTGTTCTCAAACTGTGCTGCTTGGGTTTGGTTTTTACCAAACTATTGTGTTAAAATCAGAAGTGAGGTTGATGCCTTGGTATTAACAGTGCAGTGAAGCTGAGTTGGAGAAGCTGGATGCCTGCTTTGTGAACTTGGTGGTTTTGTTTTGGAGTCACCACCCCCCTGCTCTGTGTTTCTGGCATCCTTTTTTTGCCTGTCTCTTTCTGTACTCTCCTTGCAACCACAGAAGCACAGAATCAGTTTGGTTGGAAGAGCCAAAATATTTGAGGGAAATCACTGATTTGTAAATGTTTTCTGTGACAGGGTGAGGAGATCACCAAGGAGGAGATTGACATGCTGAGTGATGCTTGCACCAAGCTGCAGGAGCAGAAGAAAGCACTAACAAAGGAAAAGGAGGAGCTGGAGGAGCTGAAGGGTGATGTCCAGGAGTACAATGAGGTGAAGAGGGGGGGCATGGAATTTACATTTTTAATTCAGTTCCTGTCAGGTTATAGCATAAATGACCCAAAACTTCAAAGGTTGCCTTGCTGGGGTATCTGTTAGCTGGTAGCTGAGGGAATGAACTCTGTGTGGGACAATGCAGGGCCTTGTTTGTGGAACATGTTTAAAGCCAAGATAAAATCATTGGAGTAGTTCCCATCAGATGGGCATCTTGTCACTCCCAGGGACTCCTCCACAGGTGCTGAGTAACTGCTGCATGCTGCAGTTCTTTCTTACCAAGCATAGATGTCAGTATTGCAGGTGACCTCCAAACCAAACTCCTCTAGGGTTCCACGTGGAAAATAACGTTGAAGGGGTTGTCCTAGTTTTGCTAGGATAGAATCAGTTTTCTGTTCAGGAAAGCTGGGGGGTTTGGCAAGACTGCAGGTGAGAACGAAGCTGGGAAGACACTTGGTGGCCAGCCATGGTTGAGTCTTCAGAGTACTCAATGTTTTTGAGTTGGCCAGCTGCTAAAGCTCAGAGGGGCTAAAGCCAGGACAGCTGATCCAAGGTAGCAAGCAGAATTCTTGCATACTGTAAATTATAATTCATTGATTAGAAAGTTAATTTATGTATTAGAAAGCTATGGTTTATCAATTAGAAAGTTTCCAGGGGATGGTCTCTTCTGATGGTCACCATCTCTGGAGGATTTTACTGTGTCCATTTCTGGGCCCCTCAATTTAAGAAGGACACTGAGACTCTTGAATGTGTCCAGAGAAGGGCAACAAGGCTGGGGAGAGGCCTCCATCACAGCCCTGTGAGGAGAGGCTGAGGGAGCTGGGGTTGCTTAGCCTGGAGAAGAGGAGGCTTAGGGGTGACCTTATTGGTGTCTACAACTACCTGAAGGGAGGTTGTATCCAGGTGGGGGTTGGTCTCTTCTCCCAGGCAACCAGCACCAGAACAAGAGGATGCAGTCTCAAGCTGTGCCAGGGGAGGTTTAGGCTGGAGGTGAGAAGAAAGTTCTTCCCAGAGAGAGTTGTTAGCCATTGGAATGTGCTGCCCAGGGAGGTGGTGGAGTCACCATCCCTGGAGGTGTTCAAGAGGGGATTGGACGTGGCACTTGGTGCCATGGTTTAGTAGTCATGAGGTGTTGGGTGACAGGTTGGACTTGATGATCTCTGAGGTCTTTTCCAACCTTATTGATCCTCTGATTACAGACAGACAGAGGTGCAAGTGTTAGAATGTCTGAGCCTGGTTCCAGTTTGCCTTTCTTTGCATTTCATTTACAAATGGCTCCTGTCCCAAAGTGTCAGTCGGAGTCAGTGGTGCTGCTTGTGAAGACATCATCCCAACAAAAGCTTTTTTTCTCTCTTTCTTGTAGGATTTGCAAGAGATAAAAGAACTCTCTAAAGCTGCCCAGGAAGAGGCAGTGGAAGAGTCAAAGGCAAGCAAGCGACTGACCAAGAGAGTGAACCGAATGATTGGTCAGATAGACAAAATTATTACTGAACTGGAGACTAATCAAAAGACAGTGGATGTGAAGCTGGACAGTGGGGCCAGTCCTCCTGCTGGGTAAGTGTCACAGTGACTCTGTGTCTGACTGTTCATCTTCAGCCTCACTTTTCCCGGCAAGGTGATTCAAAAAGAATTGGCACATCAGTCGTTGTTGGAACAGGCTGCCCGGGGAGGTGGTGGAGCCACTATCCCTGGAGGTGTGCAAGTGGGCATGGCACTTGGGGACATGATTTAATGGCTGTGGTGGTGTTGGGTTGATGGTTGGCCTGGATGATCTGAGAGGGCTTTTCCAGCTGAAACAATTCTGTGATTAAAATGTTAGGATGATGTACTCTAAAAATAAACCTCACAGAATTGTCCTGTGGAGCTTCTCTCTTCTAAGGTATGTTAAACATGGTTGGAATGAGGAAGGCAAAAAGCAGATACAATTCCCCAGGTGCTAGTCCTGGGGGGGTTCTGGAAGTCAGAGTCAGTTAATCTCTCACTGTCTTGTTCACAGTGATGCAGGTGAAATCCTGCCTTTAGCCCTGCTCCTCAGGCAGTGCGTTTGCCCTGATACAGAAGATGTGCAACATTTTGTGGAGCAGGTTCCATGTTTGGTGTTTGTCAGTAGTGAGGGGAGAAGGACAATAAAGTCTGGTGTGTCTCTGGAGAGAATCAGAACCACCCAGAGTGCATCAGGTTTGAAGGGTCACTCCAAGGTCATCTTGTCCAACCCTCCTGCACTCAGCAGAGACACCTCCAACTAGGTCAGGTCGCTCAGGACCACATCAAGTTTAGTCATGAGGTCTGTGGTGACAGGTTGGACTTGATGATCTTTGAGGTCTCTTCCAGCCTTGGTGATTCTGTGAAGTTTGGCCTTGAATGTCTCAAGGGATGGGGCCTCAACCACATCCCTGGACAACCTGTTCCAGTGTTCCACCACTCTTATTGTGAAGAACTTCCTCCTGATGTCCAGTCTAAATCTACCCTGCTCCAGTTCAAAATGGGAGAACAGGTCTAACCATAGAATGCTAGCATGCTTTGGGCTGGAAGGGACCTTGAAGATCATCCAGTTCCCCTCTATGCCCATGCCATGGACAGGGACACCTCCTGCTGCTAGAGCAGCTTGCTCAAGGCCCCATCCAGCCCACCTTTGAACACTGCCAGGCTTGGAGCCTCCACAGCTTCTCTGGGCAGCCTGTTGAAGTGCCAAACCACTCTGGAGCAGTAACTAATGAATATTGTTAGAAAGGAACTGCAGTGCAGTGCCTTTCAGTGATGCCTTTTGTCAGCTGTACTCCTTTGGAGTAACTGCTTGCCATGTACAGAATTTGCTTCCCCTCCAGGGAGAATCTCATCAGCATCGCCGAGCTCATTAACGCCATGAAGCAAATCCAGAAGATTCCAGAGGAGAAGCTAACCAGGATTGCAGAGGCCCTGGATGAAAACAAGGATGGCAAAATTGACATAGATAATGTTGTAAAGGTAAGTCTGTGGAGCAGCTGGAGAAAATGAAGCTAACCAGCCTTCAAACATTTGTTCCTCTTTTGACTTCAGCTTGACAGGACAAGGGGCAATGGTTTGAAGCTGAAGGAGAGTAGGGCTAGACTGGATCTTAGGAAGAAGTTCTTCAGGGTGGTGAGACTCTAGAATAGGCTGCCCTGGGAGGTTGTGGATGCCTCCTCCCTGGGGTTGTTCAAGGCCAGGTTGGATGAGGCCTTGAGCAGCTGAGCCTAGTTGAGAGGTGTCCCTGCCTGTGGTGGGGAGTTTGGAGTAGATGATCTCTGAGACCCCTTCCAACCTAAGCCATTCTAAGAGTCTATAATTTTCCCTGCATTTCTAATACATTCTCTTCTTTCTTTTTAACTTGGTCAATTTAGAGATGCCCTGAAATTACTTCCTTGCAAACAATTTTCCTCCTCCACACAGAAGTCACTCTTACACTGTGAGCACATAGAAAAAACCTTTTGAAGCAAGTTTTTTTCTCTCTCCTGAAGTTGTTCCAGTGGTGATTATTTCCCTGCTCTGACAGAGCAGCTGGACATGTTGCAGAACAGGTAAAATGTCCTTCTGCACTCTGTATGGAACACAGAATAATTCTAGGAACTGGAGGAGCTATGCCAGGAACTCCATTTGCACAGAAAAGCTGCATCAAGGAATTTGGAATCACCTGCTGAATTTATTTTTTCAGCTTGCTTTCTGAAAGATCTAAACCCCCTCTACCTTGCAGGCTCTGTCACTTTGTGCCTGTTTAGTACACTGGGTTCTTTTGGATACAATTAAGCCCAGAAAAATAAATCCCCTCTTGAATGCTATGTCAGCAGATGCTGAATCTGAGCTTTCCATTGGAACAGGCACAATAAATGGGTCTGGCTTTCCTAATGCCTTCAAATGTGAGTCCTTGTGTGCTGAGGCCAAAAAGTTCTAGAGATTTACTAGAAATTTTAGTTGGGGTTTTTTTTTTTGTTTTAAATGCTCTGGGTATGTTTGAGGCACTGATTGTGGTTTGAATTGGTTTCATTGAAGAAATAAAGGCTGGTTTTTCCTGAGCAGGAAAGAGCTGAAGTCTGTTGGTTTGGGTTTTTTTTCCCCTTTTTCCCTTCTTTTTTTTTGTCTTGTCCTTGTTATGAAGTCACAGAATACTTTAGGTTGGATGGGGTCTTTAAAGGTCACCTAGTCCAGCAGGTGAGCAGGGACATCTGCAACTACAGCAGGTGGCTCAGAGCCTCAACCAACTTGAGCTGGGATGATGCCAGGGCTGGGGCATCTCTCACCTCTCTGGGCACACTGGGCCAGGATCTCACCATCCTCCTTATATAAAAATTTCTTCCTCCTCCTCTCCAGCTTAAATCTCTCTTTTAGTTCCAAACTATCACCCTTTGTCCTGTCACAGCAGAACCATCTAAGGAGTCTGTCCCCAGCTTTCTGATTAACCCCCTTAAGCACTGAAAGGCCTTCAAAGAGCCTTCCCTTCTCCAGGCTGAACAACCCCAACTCTCCCAGCCTGGCCTCACAGCAGAGGGCTTCCACATTCAGATCAGTTTTGTTTCCTTCCTCTGGCCCTGTTCCAACAGGTCCAGGTCTCTCCTGTGCTGAAGCTGGCCTCAAGCACATAAATGTCTCCATCATGTAAAAACTGAATGCTCTGCATTTCCTTTTGTGTTCCTTTAGGTAGTAGAACTGATTGACAAAGAAGATGTTGATATTGGCACCAGTCAGGTTGCTGAGATTATGGCACTGCTTCAGAAAGAAGAAAAACTGGAAGAGAAAGAGAAAGCAAAGGAAAAGCATGATAAAGAAGCTGCAGAAGCAAAGAATTAAGCTTCAGAATCTGAAGCTGATCCCAACTGTAACCAAAACCTTGTCTATCTCTCTGTGTGTCTAATGGCTACATATGACTTGAGCTTTATGATTTATGGGAAGTGTTTTGAGCTGATTCTAGTAATAAATCCTAGCTATGTTTTCTGACTTATGGAATGAGATTTCTGCTCATCAGAGAAGTGGTTTACTGTCATTCCATACAGATGAAAACAAACCCTGCTTCTTTTAGCAGTGCTTCTGCCCACAGAATCATCCATTTGCACTCATTGTGGTACAGTGATCCATGACACTTGTAAGTTTGCTGTATAAATTAAGTGTAGCTATCATGGGGAGGGGGTGGGGAAAAAAGTGTTTCCCATTGATTTTTCTTTCAACATTACATGGGGCCCAACCTTGCTCTGCTTCTACCTTTACTTTTTTAGGCTTCTCAGAATTGAGTACAAACTTTCCCTTCAATATTACCTGTTTTGTAAGCTCTCAGTGAAGATCATGTGGCTTCAGTAGTAGCTTTTTTTGAGGTTTATTTGAGCTAAATATCACAGAGCTGTTGCCTCACTGACAGAGAATGTGGCATTCTAATCACTTTTATAGATTCATGAGGATTCTTCTTGTTTTTCTTTCCCTAGAATGGAAACTTCCCATGAAGTTTGCTTCTTATGGGTGCCTTAAATTTCTTAAGACTAGGGAGTAGAGGGTGTTGCTCTTACTCACAATTCCATGAGTTAGGAAAGCACTGGAATCACAGGAGCCTTTCAAGTGGTGTCTGGCAGGAAAGGGAGTTGAAGTGTCTGTCTCAATAGCAGAAAGAGGGAATGTCAGTTGTGGTCTCTTTCCATGTAGTTGTTACAAATGAG
Organism: Melanerpes formicivorus; assembly: GCF_026170545.1. NCBI lineage: Eukaryota > Metazoa > Chordata > Aves > Piciformes > Picidae > Melanerpes > Melanerpes formicivorus. The sequence continues at coordinate 10,287,490 of NW_027142370.1, read as the reverse complement.
TTTTCTTCACATGTTTGTTGATGTCCATCTGATGATGATTTACCCCCATTACCTCTCAGTTTTCATCTCAGGTTCAAAATCACTAAGGGATGTAGTCAAAGGACATCAATACTTGGATCTCACTGTGCAGTCAGTGAGTGATGGCTGGTGGTGCCAAGGGTAGTGCCAGTGCTGCAACTGCATCAGTAATTGCTTGTAGTTACTGTCTTTAGCTGTGTGGTCAAACACTGACAGTAGGTCATGGAGTCACAGAATGGTTTGGGTTGGAAAAGACCTTTAAGATCATCCAGTCCAACTGTTCTTTAACTCTGTCAAGGCTGGTGCTAGACCATGGGCCTAAGCACCAAATTTCTGCCTCTTTCCAGCACCTTCAGGGGTGGGCATTCAACCACCTCCCTGGGCAGCCTGTTTCCAGTCTTTGAGAACCCTTTCAGGGAAGAATTTTCTTCTAATGTCCAACCTAAACCTCCCCTGGTACAACTCCTCTTGTCCTTTCATTTGTTACTAGGGAGAAGAGACCAACCCCCACCTCACTGCAACCTCCTTTCAGGGAGTTGTAGAGAGCAATGAGGTCTCCCTGAGCCTCCTCTAGGCTGAACAACCCCAGTTCCCTCAGCTGCTTCTCACAAGACCTGTCCTCCAGACCCTAAAAGGTCAAGGTTTACCCATGAATATCTGTCCTTAGTAGTGATTGTTTTTTCCAGTTTGAAACCCAAAATACCAACTCTGAGCTGTGCCATAAGTCCTGGTAGTCTTGAGTTTTTTCCACTCTTCCTTAAAACCTGCTCTGAGACACACACAGTGTGAGTTGAACCAGCAGGCTTGAGGTTTGAGCTTCTCTTCTTATCTTTCTTTTGTGTCCTAAAGTCACTGAACCTTCTTGATTTGATCTTTTGTGCACAAACAGTGGCACTGTACACAGTGATCCTGAGGTGGGCAGTCAGTACTTGATGCTTTTAGTCACAGTTGCTTGTTTTGGGTAGAACATGCTGACTCCCAAGCATATTTCAGCAGAATTCCATGGTCAGTATTTATCTAGATTGGTTAAATTATTTGTACAGGAAAAAAAACAAACCAAACAACCAAAAAGCTTTTATTTGAACTTAGTGGAACAAAAATACCCCAAACCAACCCCTCACCCAAGAGTTTGATAGTCTCATGGCTTGCCTGATGGACCATTGTACTTAGTTGTTGTTTAAAAAGCAAGATGTACAGCACCATGAGTTCCAGAGAAGGGAGCAGTGTTTGGTTCCAGTGTTTAGTTCCTGTTCTGTACAGTTTGCATAAAACAAAAGCAGCTGACCCTGAGTCAGCTCCTCCTGTAGCTGAGGTGGGAAGCTGCTGTGACACAGCTGGAATGCCCCAGCAGCACCTGCTGTGGAGTTGGAATATCCCCAAAGAGGGAGCTGTTCATAGAATCATGGTTTGGCTTGGAAGGGACCTCTGCAGTCAGCAGGGACATCCTCCACTAGATCAGGTTGCTCAGAGCCTTGTCGAGCCTGACCTTGAATATCTCCAGGGATGAGGCCTCAACTACCTCCCTGGGCAACCTCTTCCAGTGTTCCATCAACCTCATGGTGGAGAACTTGTTCCTGATGTCCAATCTAAATCTGCTCCTCTCTGATTTCAAATCATCCCATCACTGCAGGCCTTTGGAAGCAGTCCCTCTCCAGTCATGAGGGTTGCAAAAGACCTTTTAGATCGAGTTCTTCCTTCCTGTTCTCCTCTAATTGTGATTAACTTAGACTTTTTAGCATGGAAATCACCTTGTAGCTTTTTGAGGGCAGGACTTGGCTGGGTGCTTTTTTGAGGTGAAAATTGCAGAGCAAAACTCATTTCACCAAAACACCACTTTTAATTTCTGAGTCAGAGCTAATGGGCTTTGAAGGAGACTGAATTTTTGCAGTTGCAGGTCTTCAGCTTGAAAACTAGGTGTTAAGAGCAAAAAGACTTGACACTGCTGCCTGAAAGCTACTCAAATTGTCTGCTGCCTGTCGTGGAGCCTGAACAACCCAAGAATTGCCTGCACTTGAGGGCATGCAAGTTTGAAACCAGGGAAGGAGCAGAAAAAGCTGTTCTCAAGGATTTGTTAATTGAAGTTCTACAGAGCTTTTACCTCTCCTTACAGAAAATGATCTGATTTGCAGTAGTGGAGACTTTAAGACATTGCCATGGAATCCTAGAATGGTTTGGGTTAGAAGGGACCTTCGAGACCATCTAGTTCCAAACCTCCTGCTAGAGCAGCTTCCACAACCTGGCTTTGAGCACTGCTGGGCTTGGAACCTCCACAGCTTCTCTGGGCAAGCTCTTCCAGTGCCTCACCACTCTCATGGGGAAGAATTTCTTCCTTGTGGCTCATCTCAAACTAAACCCTAAACTTTGCTGCTGTTCCTTTTCTGTGTTCTCTCTCCACTGAGATTTTCTGGGGATTGAACAAGGAGGGAGCTAAAGCAGCTGATTTTGGGTTTTTTTTCTTCCCTACTGCTTTTTATGTAAATGAAGAATGTCCTGATTTAAATGATTGTGATGCCTTTTACTGAACATTTTCTAGGCTGGTGGAGTTGTTTGAAATGTGGAGTGTTGTGAAATGGCACCAGGTGGCATGAAACATTTCATGACCTGGAGATGAGGAGGAAAGTCTTTCCAGTGGGGACACACTTGGACAGGTTGCCCAGGGAGGTTGTGGATGCCCCCTCCCCACAGGTTTTCAAGGCCAGGTGGGATGAGGCCTCGAGCAACCTGGGCTAGTGGAAGGTGTCCCTACCCAGGGCAGGGGTGGGTGGAACTGGATGATCTTGAAGGTCCCTCCCAACCCAAAGCATTCCATGAAATATCAGTCACAAATGTCACTAAAGCGTTCTGAGGATGTAGCCTCAACCACAGCGATGAGGGAAAGTTCTCCTCCTGCTGTTGAAAGCAGGCAAACCCATGACGGTTGGACCTGAACCTTCAACACTTCTTTTCCAAGCTGAAAAAGCTTTGGAAGCCCTTAGTGATTCCCATTTCCTTTGGAACCTTCTTGAGCAGCTCTCTCCAGGTGATAGATGCAGCTCCAGCAAACAGCTGACTCGAGGCTGGCTTCAGATAACGCTTTGCTGTCTTTTGTGTTGACCAAAAAAAACCCAGAAGCTGCAGGACTCTGAGAGGAGAGATGGCTTGGAGTGTACAGTAACTGCTCAGACCTTGTTCCTGAGTGAGGATTGCAGCAGGAGATGTAAATATTTGTTTAAATAATTTAAAGGGTGTAGGAGACATTAGTGAGCTGGTGACTTACACTGGCAAAGCCTCTAAGCTCAGAGTCAGGCCAGGGGCAGCTGGAGTTGTAGGTTCCCATCAGAGCAGGCTGATGATTCTGAACTGATCAGGAGGGGGGAAATGTCAAAAGCTTTTAACAAAATCCATGTATCAACAGGGAAGAGAAGCAAAGCAGGATGCTGTTTCTTTTCCCCCCTTCAAAACAAGCAGGTTGTAGGGTCTGTTTGATGGGGAAAACCTTGCTTCCATTTCCTCTTAGCACAGAAAACAAATAGGCTGTTTTGTTTTTACTGAGGTTCCTGTCACTGATTCCTGTCACTGACAGGAAAGCTGCCTGCAAATTAAGAACCAGCTCATGTCAGAGCTGCTTTGTCAGGAGGGCTTGCAGGCAGGTGGAGAACCATCTCTTGGCAGGAGAGTCCCTTCTGCTTGGGCTTGGTCTGGGGGGCAAAAGTTAACACCTTTTCTACAGTTCCCAAACCCTTGGAACTTTCTACCTGCAAACCTTGCTAAGCCTTGAACCCTGAGCTGCTTCAGAATGCACTTCAATGCTTTCCAATCATTGCTGTCAGATGATTGGGTACATTTAATTAAAAACAGGTTTCCTTTGTGTGGATCCCAGGTTTTGCTTTTGGTTTTTTCCCCCCCACTTGGCAGAATTTCAGCCCAGGTTGTAAACTTTCAGTTGAGAATCCTGTGTCTGTGCTCTGAGCATCCTGGTCCTGTGTTTGCCATCACCCAGCATCAAATTTTTAAGTTAATTGGAGCTTTGTGTCCTTTGTTTAGTCCTAATAAAAAAATGTCATTTTGGAACCTCCTCTCTCTGCCAGTTCTCTTGTTAGTTGTGATTCTTTAAGGGTTGATTCACAGTGTCACCAAGGTTGGAAGAGAGCTCAAAGATCATCAAGTCCAACCTGTCACCCAACACCTCATGACTCCTAAACCATGGCACCAAGTGCCACGTCCAGTCCCCTCTTGAACACCTCCAGGGATGGTGACTCCACCACCTCCCTGGGCAGCACATTCCAATGGCTAACAACTCCCTCTGTGAAGAACTTTCTCCTCACCTCAAGCCTAAACCTCCCCTGGCACAGTTTGAGACTGTGTCTTCTTGTTCTGGTGCTGATTGCCTGGGAGAAGAGACCAACCCCTTCCTGGCTGCAACCACCCTTCAGGTGGTTGTAGAGAGCAATGAGGTCACCCCTGAGCCTCCTCTTCTCCAGGCTAAACAACCCCAGCTCCCTCAGCCTCTCCTCACAGGGCTGTGCTGGAGGCCTCTCCCCAGCCTTGTTACCCTTCTCTGGACACGTTCAAGTGTCTCAATGTCCTTCTTAAACTGAGGGGCCCAGAACTGGACACAGTACTCAAGGTGTGGCCTCACTAGTGCTGTCCAGAGGAGATGCCAGGCACAGAGATGGGCACTGATGAGCTGAGTGTTACCAGTGAAGTGGTGTGGGGTAGAAGGTGGCAAGTGAAGGACAAATCTTCAAACCAGGGTGGGTGGTGTGGGATCTGGAGGGGTATTAATGCTTGGAGCAAGTGTGAGAGTGCTTGGCCAGACCAATGAATTGTGCTCAACCATCCTTTCTAGTGTGCAGGTGGAGAGCTGTGTACTCTTCACTGGAAAGAGCTAATGGAAAGGTTGAGGTCCGGTCCAAACAGAGGTCACAGAATTGTTTTGGCTGGGAAAGACCTTTCAGGTCATGGAGTCCAACCGCTCACCCAGCACTGCCAGGTCACTACTGAACCAGGTCCCTCAGCACCACAGCTTTGAAACCCCTCCAGGGATGGGGACTCCACCTCTGCACTGGTGTAGTATTCCCATTGGGCTCCAGAAGAAAATGTTTCCCCATAAGAACAGCTGAACATTGGAATCAGCTCCCAGGGGAAGCAGCAGAGTCCCCTGCATTGGGCAGTTTAATGCCTCATCTTGGCAGGGTGCTGGGCCAGCTCATTGCAAATACACCTTCACCTAGAAAGGCTGGAGCAGGTGGGCCTTGGGGTCCCTTTCACCCTGGCACTCTGTTGTGCAGTGATGAGGCTTCTCCATGCTGCAGCAGGCGGTTGCAGACCACACCAAGCAGTTTCTCTGCCCAAGGAAGCTGACTTCTCCCACTGCTTACAGAGGGAAAAACACTTCTGCTGTTCTTCTGCAGCGAGCAGGAGGATCTCTGCAGTGTGTTTCCAGCCCCCTCTGCTCTGTGCTCACTTCCATTTCTGTGCATTATTGGAAATAAATCTTTCTCAGTAGTTCAATATCCTTCACAGGACAGAATTCTTCGGGGGCTCATTAGCATGTAAGATTTTACCCTTGGCCAAACCTTCTGTGGTTTTCCAACATCAGTTTCTCTCGTCTGAGTGGCGTGAAGGATTTCTGCTCTGCAAGGGATGGATCTAATTCAGCTTTGCCTCTTTCCTTCTAGTGTTTCTCTTTATGGGTGTTGGCAGAGCAGACCCCTCCGTGCCTGGCCTGATTTATGTCCCAGCAAATGCTGCAGGCAGCAGTTCAAGATGTCAGGTCTCCCGTGTGTGTGTTGCGTTGCGAGCGGCTGCAGACTCTCCCTCCCCCTCCTTTTGTCTCGGCTCCAGCCCCAGGACCCTCCCAGTTCCTTCCTCAGCATTTCCTTTAGGGTTTGCAGACCCTTGGTTGAGCGAGAGCTTCAGAGCCCATCCCAAGGAGAGCTTCTGCAAGAAGCTGAAGGCCAGCTGAGAGGTGGGCAACCAAAAGAATAACTGGAAAAGTTCTAAGAGGCTTATTAAATTAAGGTGGGAATTAAGCCATTACACAGACAGCCTGGGCATCTGCAGCCAGCTCCAGACTAGAAGCCACCAGATTGTTGGGGCATGAATTGGAACCCAGAAGGTTCCAACTGAACATAACAAAAAGTCTACTGTGAGGGTGCAGGAGCCCTGGAGCAGGCTGCCCAGAGAGGTTGTAGTCTTTGCCTCTGGAGAGATTCCAAACCCACCTGGACATTGTGATCCTGGGCAAGATGCTGCAGGTGAGCTGCTTTAGCAGAGGGGGTTGGACTGGATCACCTCTAGAGGTCCTCTCCAAGCTCCACCACGCTGGGATTCTGGGATGTTGTACCACCAGGCTTGATAGTTCTGCTGAAGCCTTTGGTGAACCTCGGGCACTTGAAGGGGGCAGGGTAAAGTCTTGGACATCTCTCTCCTATCTCTGTGTTTCCTTTTACCAAGCACTGTCCCAGTGGCAGCTAAAGCAGCTGCATCTCACCTGCCTTTTGCAGACATCTAGAGGGAGAGTGAGTTTTCTTGTCTGGCCACAGGGACCAGCATCCCCCCAGGGTTCCCACCACAGGAAAACACCGGCACGCAAGCTGCGAAAGAGAACCCTGCCCCCCACAAAAGAACCCAAACCATCTGCCCCCAGTCCATCCAAACCTGCAGCTGCAGCCCAGGGCGGATTGCTGCTGGGGCTGCCTGGTGGCACCTCACTAGATGGCGTGTCCTGACCGCCCCGACGGTCCGTCTCGACCACCCACTGCTCCTGGTCCAGCCCCTTCTCCCTCCGGGAAGCGCTCGGGGCAGGGGCGAAGCCCATTTCTTCCCTCATCTCATCTCCTTTCTGGCTTTCCTCAGCTGCTCTCTGCGTCCAGTTTCTTGCTCTGTGCTCACAGGCTCTGCTCCCCAGCCTGTTGGTTCTTCTCAGCTCTTTCTTTTCTTCCACGGAGGATGCTATCAGTTCAAGGTTGTGTTTCTGCACCTCTCCCCCACAGTGTTCTGACCCCCTCCCTTTCCCTTCCCCCTCTATACTCATCTCTTCCCATGTCTCATCTCCTCTCTGCCTGTCAAGAAGACAACCTTTGCCTGCCAACCAGGACAAACCTTGTCCAGGGCAGCCCAAGGACCTGGGGTCATCAGCACATGGACTTCCCCAGATTAATGATGGAATTGTGAAATCACAGACTCATAGATTGACTTGGGTTGGGAAGGACCTTCAAGATTATCTAGTTCCAACCTCCTGCCATGGACAGGGACACCTCCTACCAGACCAGTTTGCTCACAGCCTCATCCAACCTGCCTTTGAACACTGCCAGGCTTGGAGCCTCCACAGCTTCTCTGAGCAACCTATTTCAGTGCCTCACCACCCTCCTGGGGAAGAATTTCTTCCTAATCTCTCATGCAAATGGAGCTTCTTCCAGTTTGAAGCCATGACCTGTCTCTACACTCCCTGATGGAGTCCCTCCCCAGCTTTCCTGCAGACCCCCTTTAAGTACTGGAAGGCTGCTCCAAAGTCTCCGCAGAGCCTTCTCTCCTCCAAACCCTGAAACTCAGCCTCATTTCTAGGAAGTTCTCTGATCTCAGTTTATATTTGACAGTGAAAGAGGATCCACCACAATCCTTTGATGAGCTCTGGGGCTCCTTCACCACTGCCACTCTGTGGTTTGTGGGGGTTTTCTTGTGGAGGAAGGGAGAGGGGAAAGACTCTCCCCACCCTTGGAACTCCCCACCCGCGGAAAACCCAGCAGGAGAAGGCAAGCTGTCTCCAGTGAGTTTCTCCAACACTGGTTTCTAGTCCTTTGATTTTGGATGGCTTGCTGGCAGAGCCCCCCAACAGTGTTTTCTATGTGGGCATGCCCTTGGAGCTGCACAGCTCCTGCAAACCTTTCCTGACTCCCTCTTTGGTGACCTGTGTCCTGCCCTACCCAGAGCCCTTCCCTCTGGGCTGGTGACACCAAGTGCTTGTTTGGCAATCCTTCAGTGTTGACACTGTGAGCACGGCCAAGAAGGCTAATGGGCTCCTGGGCTGCATGAAGAAGAGTGTGGCCAGCGGGTTGAGGAAGGTTCTCCTCCCCTTTACCTTGCCCTAGTGAGGCCACAGCTGGAGTTGTGACTCCTGTCAGGGAGTTGTAGTGATCTAGAAGTTCACAGAATCACAGAATGCATTGGGGTGGGAAGGGACCCCTGAAAGCCTTCCTGTCCAACTCCCCTGCAGGGAGGAGGGACATCTCCAACTAAATCAGGTTGCTCAGGGATGGGGGGGTGGAATGAGATGCCACAGCCTGGCTGGGTCAGGGAATTACAGAATGGTAGGATTTGGAAGGGACTCCTGAAGATCATCCAGTCCAACCATCTAGTTTTCCCCAGGTTTCTCAGCTGCTCCTCCCCAGACCTGTTCTCCAGACCCTTCACCAGCCTTCTTGCCCTTTCAGTAGCTGTTGCTCAGCACTTTGGAAGAATGTTGCACGTTTAGCCACCCTGAACAACACCAGGGTGTGGGCTACACGGTCCATGGTTCACAACTGATGCTCCAGAGCCAAGGTGGAGGTTCAAATGCAGCCCAACTGGTCTAATTGGTGCTGTGGAGCTGGAGGAAAGCCCACAGCAACAGGCACAGGTGCCAGGTAATGTTCTGAGCAGCAGAGAGGTGGGGGACTCCCCAGCTGAAATGTCTTATTCATCCAATAACTGTAAGTGGGCTCACCTGGGGAAGGCTCCTCTCCAAACTCCAGAGCCCTGAGGGGTGACTCGGGACAGTTTGCTTCTGTGGTGCAGCTCTGAGCTGGAAAGGATCTAAAGGAGCTGAAGATGTGGATCAAAAGCATGTGGGAGATGGCAGCAGCCTCGGGCAGCTGGCCAGGAGGAGCGTGGGTTGGCACTGCTGGATTCCAGTAAGTACTGGGAACGGTGACACTGGTGTGGGAAACCCAAGGTGTGAAAGAGGCCTTTGGTGGCAGACCTGGGGGGGAGTGGATCCACAGCAGCTGCTGGGGGTGAGGTGGCAGCAGGGGATAAGGGATGTGGCTGGCTGGCTGAAGAGGGCTTGCAAGAGGAGCTGCTTTGAGGAGCACATCTTGTATCAGTTGTTTCCTGGATGGTCTTGGTGTGGAAAGCTGCAGTTTGCTGGTGGGAAGTCCTCCTGTGCCTTCCCCACTGCTTCTTGTTCTGTCTGTGACTTGCAGTTTTAGTGAGCAGCCTGGGGTGGGGGCTTCAGCTGAGCTGTGGAGGGGACAGGATGTGGCTGAATAGAGCATGGGAGACCTGTGTGCTCCGGCAGCTGCTTCCTGAGCTCGGCTGCAGGCTTCAATGTGCTTTCTGCTTGGGGCTGTGCTGCAGGCTCTGCTCCTGGGGAAAGGAGCTGAGCTTGTAGAAAGGATGCTTGTTCTTCTCAAAACACCTTGGGAAGCTGGACCCAGGACCCAGCACACACAACCAGTCAGAACCACAATGCCCTGAGGTCACCAGGTACCTGAGGAGGTCTCATCCACACCCTGATGATTTGCCTGCTGCTGGTGAATCTCCTCCGTGTCTGGTGTGAGTCAAGCACGGGCTGACCTGTTGGTGGCATTATCTCCTCTTTTAACTCACCACTACCCCATGGAAATCCACTGAGGATCCAGGCTGAACCGTTTGTCTCTTTCCCTTTCCGCCCTCACCAGGGATGAGCTGGGATTCCCGGGAGGCACAAGAAGCAGTTAGGAGCTGGCCTACAGCCCTCCCTGCTGAGCAGAAGGCAATCATTTGCCTTCAGTAGGTTTAAGAGGAGTGAAAACTTTGGGTGTTGGTATTGTGGAGGTGTGGAGCAGCAGGAGGCTGCTGCAGCCATGGTGATCTCAGGGCACAGGTAGAGGAAAGCTGGATTGTTCCTCATTGATTTCACCTGAGTGTTTGGGGGTAGGGGGAAACAAGACACTCTTGGACACCTCAACTTTTAGTGCCATCTCTATCTGCCTGTGTTTTCAGGCATGCTTTGTGAGCCCTTCTAGAGGTGGAAGGATGGAGCTAGAGCCACCACAATTGCTGGGACATACAGATGGGCATCTCTGGTAGCTTCTCTCAGGGCTGTTTGCTGCAGAATTTGTCTTGCCTGTTTTCAGCTTCTCTGCCATTGCTGCCTTCAAGCTGAAGCTGCCCAGCTAACCGGGAAGGGCAGCAGGAGGCAGCTGCTGTCCTGGAGTCTCATGTGGTCACTGATCACCTGCATGAGGTGTTTCTGCTGCCATGCTCATAGAATCATAGAACTGGTTTGGTTGGAAAGGACCTGTCACATCTTGAGTCCTGTGTCCACTTCTGGGCCCCTCAGTTTAAGAAGGACATTGAGACTCTTGAACATGTCCAGAGAAGGGCAACGAGGCTGGGGAGAGGCCTCCAGCACAGCCCTGTGAGGAGAGCCTGAGGGAGCTGGGGTTGCTTAGCCTGGAGAAGAGGAGGCTCAGGGGAGACCTTCTTGCTCTCTACAACTACCTGAAGGATGGTTGCAGCCAGGTGGGGGTTGGTCTCTTCTCCCAGGCAATCAGCACCAGAAAAAGAGGACACAGTCTCAAGCTGTGCCAGGGGAGGTTTAGGCTGGAGGTGAGGAGAAAGTTCTTCACTGAGAGAGTTGTTAGCCATTGGAATGTGCTGCCCAGGGAGGTGGTGGAGTCACCATCCCTGGAGGTGTTCAAGAGGGGACTGGACATGGCACTTGGTGTCATGGTTTAGTAGTCATGAGGTCAGTGGTGACAGGTTGGGCTTGATGATCTTTGAGGTCTCTTCCACCCTTGGTGATTCTGTGATCATCAGGTCCAAGCATCAACCCAACACCACCATGGCCATTAAACCACGTCCCCAAGTGCCATGCCTGCAGGTTTCTTGACCTCCTCCAGAGATGGGGACTCCACCACCTCCCTGGGCAGCCTGTTCCAGTACCTGACACCCCTGTTTGAGGGAGCAGGTCCCAGATGTTCAGGATGTTCTGCCAGCAGCCCCAGTGGTTTGGCACACTTCCTGCAGCTCATGCCCATTCTTGCTTTCATTGATGTCCGTCTTCATTATTTTCTGTAAACCCTTCCTTGCTGCATGGCAGAGCATTTCCACAGCCCTCAAAGTGAGAGAAGAAGGGCTTTGTTGTCTCTCATTACTCATGTAATTAGGCAGTGCTGGTAACTCTAGGGGAAAGGGATTATGAAAATTATCAGGTTGCTCTTGGCCAAGCTTGTTGCAAGCCCCAGGATTCAGAGTAATTCTCTGTTTGTCTGAGGTTGCTGCAGCCTTTGGAGTCTGCAGATGAGTTGAGCTCGGTAGGTTGGTGGCACTGCCAGTCCCTAGGGCTTTGTCTCTTTGTTGTTATGTATCAAGCCCCTAAATGATGAGTTAAGACACTACCACTGAAAATGGCTGGGAAGTATCATAGAATCCTAGACTGGTTTGGGTTACAAGGGACCTCCAAAGGTCATCCAGTCCAACCCCCCTGCAGTCAGCAGGGACATCCTCCACTAGATCAGGCTGCTCAGAGCCTTGTGGAGCCTGACCTCAAATATCTTCAGGCTTTAGCAACCTGCAGTGGAAACCCTTGTCACCAGCTCTGCTGATGGGGATATGTGGCACAGCAATGGCTCTGCAGGGCTAAAGGAGCAAGTGCAAGGCTTAGACTTGTAGAAACACTAAGGTTGGAGAAGACCTCTAAGGTTGGTCTCTTCTCCCAGGCAACCAGCACCAGAACAAGAGGACACAGTCTCAAGCTGTGCCAGGGGAAGTCTAGGCTGGAGGTGAGGAGAGAGTTCTTCCCAGAGAGAGTTGTTAGCCATTGGAATGTGCTGCCCAGGGAGGTGGTGGAGTCACCATCCCTGGAGGTGTTCAAGAGGGGATTGGATGTGGCACTTGGTGCCATGGTTTAGTAGTCCTGAGGTCTGTGGTGACAGGTTGGACTCAATGATCTTTGAGGTCTCTTCCACCCTTGGTGATTCTGTGATCATCAACCCAGCACCACTATGGCCTCCAACCCTGTCCCAAAGTGCCGTGACCACACATTTCTTGAACCCCTGAGGGATGGTGATTCCACCACCTCCCTGGGCAGCCTGTTCCAAGGCCTGAGCACTCCTGCAGTGAAGAAAGCCTCTTTATCCCCTCCACAACCTTCACTCCTGTCCCCATTTCCCCTTCTGCACAGCAACACGTGTCCCATTCCCCAAATGCTCCTGCAGTCGGTGGGGTGGAAAACCTTCTGTGTGGCTCTTGCTAAGCTTGCAAATCTCCCCAGAATGAGGTTTGCTTCTGCACAGGGAAATATTTCAGAACTCGTTTTCCCTCTTAATTGGCTTGGGGTTTTGCACACAGTAATTTAGATGGAGGTGAAAAGGGAAAGTGCTTTGGCACAAGAGTCAAGGTTGTCTTTGAAGAACCCAAGGAGGCTTTGTCTGGGTAGATTCATGAGTTCTGTGGGAGTAGGTGGGATTGGTTAGTGTGAGCAGGTGTATCTCAGTGGGCTGAGGGTGGATAAAGGTCCCCAGAGTGGTGGTGGTAACTCCTGGGAAGGGTTACCTGTCTGCTGCCAGTGATGTGGTTATCCTGGATCTCGAGGGGCTTTGTTCTGATTTCAGCTACATCTCCTCATCTTACATGCTGACAGTGGAGGGGTGGCTTCATGAGACCTCTTCTGGGAGTGAGGGCATCCCTCTGGAATGGGCAATGAGCATCAAACACTTCTGCTTCACCAGTGAAGAACTGGACCACGGGGCTTGGATGTGGGATCCTTGGGAAACACAGACACTAAACCCGGTGTGGAGAACTCCCTTTTCTTGGGAATAGAATAGAATAAACCAGGTTGGAAAAGACCTTTGAGATCATTGAGTCCAACCTATCACCCAACATCATCTAATCAACTAAACCATGGCACCAAGCACCCCATCCAGTCTCTTCCTAAACACCTCCAGTGATGGTGACTCCACCACCTCCCTGGGCAGCACATTCCAATGGCCAATCTCTCTTTCTGGGAAGAACTTCTTCCTAACATCCAACCTGAAATGGAAATGGTTGGTACTGAGGTCCTGGTCATTGAGACAGCTCTCTTTGACTTGACCTGCTGCAGAGCAGCTGAAGATGTTTCATCCTTTCTCTGAAACCTCAGGAATGAGCTTTCTCAAAGGCCATCAGCCAAAAGCTTTGTGGTGTGATGTGAGGAACTCCCAGTGCCACAGCCTGACTGGGCAAAAGGTGACTGTCCCAGGAAACCCCATCAGCAGCAATGGAGATCATCAGCAGGACCCTGAGTTTTGTGGTGCTGGTCTCCTGGGTGAGAGGGTGTGAAGGAAGCTGTGCTAAGTGAGGTTGAGGGTCCCTGTGAGCCTGAGTGATTGTAGGGTTCTCATGAGCTCAGAGTGGTTGTGGAGTATTGAGCCCATTTCTGGGCTCCCAGAACTGGACTGGAGAGAGTACAGCAGAGGGTTGTGAACACACTGTGGGTCCTGGAGCATCTCTGTGAGGGGGAAAGGCTGATAGACCTGGGGCTGTTGAGCCTGGAGAAGAGCAGCCTGGGAAGGGTTCTGATCAATGCTCAGTGAGAGCTAAAGCACCTGTGGGGGGCAAGAGGCTGGGGCCCAGTGGTGCCCAGTGACAGTTCAAGGAGCAGTGAGCACAAAGGAGAAACTCTTTGCTGTGAGGGTGCTGGAGCCCTGGAGCAGGCAGCCTGGAGAGGTTGTGGAGTCTCCTTGTCTGGAGAGATTCCAATCCCCCCTGGCCATTGTGATCCTGGGCAAGCTGCTGTGGGTGTCCTGCTCAAGCAGAGGGGTTGCACTGGATGATCTCCAGATCCTCTAGCACTCCCCACACTGGGATTCTGTGAGTCCCATCCAGAGAGCATCAGGAGAAGGCTCTGCTTTCCCTCTTGCAATGTGCTGCCCAAGCAAATGTGCAATGTTGACGTTGCCAAAGGGGTGCTTTCTGGCTGCTGCCAAATGACATTATATAAACATAATTAAAGGGTTAGCTTTGTTGAAGTCTGTCATCCTGAGCAATAAAGATGTCAGATAATTCACTGCTGCACTGTGGTGCTCACCCTGTGAAGCAGAGAGGAGTTTCTGTGTGTGCATGGATGGGTCTGTGAGCACTGCTCCTCCTTGCAAAGGAGACTGAGTCTGAAGATGCTGCTGATGGAATCCAAGAACCTTGCCTTCTGCAAGGCTGGCTTCCGCTGTTTTCTTTGAGCCTGGATGCCTGTGTTCCCCAAAGATTCTTGGGGAGGATGAGAGGGGCTGGAGTCCCTCCCTGTGCATAGAATCCTGGAATTGTTTTGCTTGGAAATGACCTTTAAGATCATCCAGTCCAACCATTCTCTAAACCTATCAAGGCTGGGGCTGGACCGTGGCCCTCAGCACCACGTCTCTGCCTCACTGAAACTGCTGGGAGGAAAGTTTAATGGAGATAAATGGAAAGTTTAAATGGAAAAGCAGTGAGTGTTTTACAGAGAACTACAAGTGCAGAGGCAAAAGAGATCTCAAAGCATACCTGGAAGCCTCCCAGCACTTCCAGGAGTGGGGATCCAGCCACCTCCCCAGGCAGCCTGTCCCAGTCTTGGAGAGCCCTTTTGGGGAGAAGCTCCTTCTGATGCCCAACCTAAAATGCAAGGAGGTTCTGAGGAAGGGAGCAAGGAGATGCTGGCACTGCTGCTGGGTGCTTGTGCTGGGGCAAGCTGTGTGCATCCACCCTGGGACATGGTTTGGGCCCTGGGCAGGGACACCTCCCACTAGCCCAGCTTGCCCTTGAACACCTGCAGGGAGGGAGCATCCATGGCCTCCCTGGGCAACCTGCTCCAGTGTCTCCTCACCCTCCCTGTCACGAATTTCTTCCTAATCTCCAATCTCAATCTCCCCTCTTCCAGCTCAAAGCCATTGCCTCTCACTGCAAGCCCTTGTCAGAAGTCCCTCCCCAGCTTTCTTGCCATGTCTACTCCTTGAGATCAATCCAACGTGCTGTGTGTGAGCTGGGAGGGCTGGAAGGGGTTAAATCCTTTATAACTTCAATTAATAAACTAATCTCAGTGGGAGACCTGCAAAGCTTCCCAGTTGTTCTCCAGGTATCACAACAATCCTCCTCATTTGGGGAGTGCTGTCTAAACGGGGTGTGTGTGGGGGGGATGGTATCTGGCTTTCTAATCTGAGGTTTGGTTTGGGCTCATCTCTACCCAAAATATTATTTTAACCACTCTCTCTCTCTCTTTTTTTTTTTGGTTGTTGTTGTTTTTTAATATATATTTCATTTCCATACTTTTCCTTCAGTGTGCTTTGAGGGAAAGATCCTGCCAAAGACAGAAATGCTTTCAGCCCTGGAAAACATGATTTTATTAATTCATTCCCCCCCCCCCCCCTCCTCTATGTATATGGAAGGGGCTGTTTTCCTTGGCTTAGCTTGTGAAATACATGGCACAACCTGCATGAAATATTTGAGGTTGTGAGGAGACATCAGCAGTTCTGGGAGGAATAAGAAAGGGGGGGGGGAAAAAAAGGGAATGAAAGAGAAAGAAGTTAATTTTCATTCAATGGCTTCATTTGCTTAGGGCCACACCCAGGCAGGAGGTGTGGGGCAGAGCAAGGGAGAAGAGCTGATTTATTAACTTGTGAAATTAAAGTTGTTATAAAGTCAGAAAACAAACCAGAAGCAAAACAGCCTCCACCAAAGGGAAAAGAGGGGGGGGGGGAAGTAATCCCAGCTCAGGCTCATGGCAAGGGTTCTACCTATGTGAGCAGGAATGAAGCCATTGTGCTCCATACAAATTCATGTGGCTTTTGAAACACCAGGGGCTGAGATGAAAGTTCTGCCTGATGTGCCCAGGCTGTGGGGAAGAGGGCTGCCAGTACCCCCCTCCTCACCTGGGTGGCCTTTTCCTCTGGAGGATCCCAGTGTGGGCTGGAAGGGCAGCGGGGAGCTGATAGGGTTGTGGGATGGTTTAGGCTGGCAGACAGCTCTGAAGGTTTCCAGTCTGATCTGCAGCTCAAAGCAGGGTCAGCAGTGAGCTGCCACCTCCACGGGCTCCTCCTCTGTCCTTGGAAGTGGCTCCCTCTAAAGGTGTGGGGAAGAGATGGCAGAAGCAAGTGGATGTGGCTTGGCTTGTTCAGCGCAGAGCACGAACTAG
Source organism: Melanerpes formicivorus (assembly GCF_026170545.1). NCBI lineage: Eukaryota > Metazoa > Chordata > Aves > Piciformes > Picidae > Melanerpes > Melanerpes formicivorus. The sequence goes on along the minus strand of NW_027142370.1, from coordinate 10,271,385 downwards.
AGCAGCCTCCGGACCGCCCCGTTTCAGGCTGGTGCTCCTTGGAGGTCTCAGTGTCATGGGGGGCTTGGGTGTAGGCTCCCTCAGGTGGCTCAGTTGGTAGCACATCAGACCCTTAACGGGAAGGTCGTGAGTTCAAGCCTGCAGTGGGCAGTAGTGTCCTCCCTACCCTCATCATGAGGGCTGTGGGGACAGGTTGGACTCGACGATCTTTGAGGTCTCTTCCAACCTTAGGAATACTGAATACTAAAGCAAAGTTGTGGCTGCTCATCCTGCAGCCCATGGTCCTTCCTCCATGGCATGGTGCAAAAGGGCTGCTTGACCTCGTGTCTGAAGTGTGCACCTTTGATCTCCATCCATGGGTCCTGCCTGTGCCAAGGTTTGAGCTGTGAGGCTGTGCTGTGAGGGTGCTGGAGCCCTGGAGCAGGGCTGCCCAGAAAGGTTGTGGAATCTCCTTCCCTGGAGAGATTCCAAACCCACCTGGACATGGTGATCCTGGGCAACCTGATCTAGGAGAACCTATCTTAACAGAGTGCTTGTTCTGGGTGATGTCCTGAGGACTTTTCCCACCACCATGCTGTGATTCTATGGGCTCTGGGGGTTGAAAAGGATGGGTTTGCTTAGGAGAGGGGAAATGTTGGGCAGCCGAGGCAAGTGTGGCTGGTCTCAGTCAGCTGAGCCGTGAGGGAGTGATGAGGAAGCCAACCTGCTCCTCAGGGGGGAAGAAAAGCCTTCAAAGAGGCAATACAACTCTTTGAGGGAGGTTGTACAGCGTGATACCGAATTGCTGTGTGTGATGCTCAGCTCTCCTCAGGCTTTGGGTGGGACTTGGGAGGAGCAGGGCTGGAAATAGAGCATCCAGGGAATGAGGAGCTGTGAGGGGCATGCCCCCAAATACTGCCCACTCAGTCAGAGGGGTGTCTCCATCATCCTCATCCTCACTGTGGTGCAGCATACCTGCAGTCCCTCTTGTTTGAGGGCATGTTCTAGACATACCAGCAGAGTGGTCAGGCATTGGAACTGGCTGCCCAGGGAGGTGGTGGAGTCACTCTCCCTGGAGGTGTTCAAAAGATGTATGGACATGGCAATTCAGGACACAGTTTGCTGGGCATGCTGGTGCCAGGTCAACTGTTCCACTTGATCTTGGGGATCTTTTCCAACTGAAATAATTTGGAATGATTAAAAATTATGGGGGGAAAAAAAAAACCTCCAAACATTCAGGCTTTTCAGTGTAGTGACTGTGAGGCCCAAACAGGATCCTTGTCAGCCAGACAGGTTCTACCATCTGCACCTGGCTCGCTCTCCCAAAAGAACAGGGTGTGAACTTTGCTATTTCCACGCTGCATGGCAAGAAATAACGTGTCTGGAGGAGTCCTAATCCTGGGCATTACCTCTCCTGCAGCCCTCAGAGATGTTCTGATATACACACCCTGCCTTCCCTCGCCTGGGTGGGTAAGGAGGAAGAAACAGTCCTGCTGCCTGTGTGTTGGTACACGTCCTTCTGAGCAATCCCACTTTGCAGAGGGATCGTGTGTGGCTGAAGTGCAGCTGCTGTGAGGTGACCCATGAGCTTTGCAGTGCCTCCTGCCCCTAAAAAGCCCCAGGGAGGTGGTCTCAGTGCCTCCTCATTCTGCAGAAGAGCACTACAGGAAAGCTTCAGAGCCCCGGGCAGGAAGCAATAATCTGTCTGATTTTTTTTATCCTAGAGGAAGTGTTGGGTTTGATGGTTTGGATTTGGTGATCTTTGAGGTCATTTCCAATGTTACTGGTTGTATGAGACGCAGAAAACTGGACCAGGCTGATGTCAGGGTAGTGGAAGAAATGGTAGCTTCTGGTGATAACCAGAACAAGAGGACACAGTCTCAAGCTGTGCCAGGGGAAGTTTAGGCTGGAGGTGAGGAGAAAGTTCTTCCCAGAGAGAGTTGTTAGCCATTGGAATGTGCTGTCCAGGGAGGTGGTGGAGTCACCATCAGTGGAGGTGTTCAAGAAGGGATTGGACATGGCCCTTAGTGCCATGGTTTAGTAGTCGGGAGGCATTGGGTGACAGGTTGGACTTGATGATCTCTGACACTTGATGATCAGGGACACCTCCAGCCAGCCCAGCTTGCTCCTCACCCAGCCTGGCCACGAGCACATCCAGGGAGGGGGCATCCATTAGTTCCCTGGGCAGTCTGTTCCAGTGTCTCACCACCCTCACTGGAAAGAGTTTGTTCCTGATCTCCAGTGTAAATCTGCCCTCTTCCAGCTATTACTCTGGCTGAGTATTTCCTTGAAGCAGGGCCTGATGGATGTCCTCTTTCTTAGACGAACCTGATGGAATCCCAGATCGCTGCACACAGCCAGGTGCTGCAAACAGCACCAGTGCTCAGCAGGAACACAAACAGCTTGCAAATGCAATGTGACTGAGAGGAGATCTTCTCAATACTGAGCAAGAGCTAAAGGGTGCAAGTCATGAGCATAGATCCAGGCTCTTTTTCAGTGGTGCCCAATGAGAGGGGCAATGGGCACAGACTGGAACCCAGCAGGTTTCATTTGAACTCAAGGAGAAAATTCTCCCCATTGAGGGTGCTGGAGCTCGGGACCAGGCTGCTCAGAGAGGTCATGGAGTCTCTTTCTCTGGGGACTGTCAAAATTCACCTGCATGTGATCCAGGAGAACCTGTGTTAGCAGCAGGGTCAGACTGGATGATCTTGAAGATCCCTTCCTACCCCCACTATGGTTCTAGGATGCAATTAACTGTGATAGCTACTTGAGGGGAGCTAAAGTACCACCCCCTCCCCAGATAGCTCATGAGGGTGCAGGGGAGATGCTGAAACCACCTCAAGCCAAGCTGGCTTGGAAAGCAGACAGAGGAGTCCACATGAACCTGCTCCCATGTGTGTAGACATGCCCTGAGCCAGGCTGGGTGAAGTGTAGAAGCTCAATTAAAAGCGATGTTAATGAATTCCATAGGCCAACCTTTTGCTCGCTGTTGGCACGGACGTGTGTTGGACATGAAGGATGTTTTCCCCACTTCCTCAACAGACAAAATAACACAGCCTGTATCTTTGAAGTTGGAGATGACAAAATCCTCTCAGATTGCTTCTATTTCAAACCACTTTTCCTTGTGTTTTCAGCTCCTGCTGGGTGCTCGTCTGGTTCCCATCCCCACAGTGCTGGGCACCCTGTGGTCTTTGGTGCACAGCTCTGACAGCAGCCCTGAGAGAAGGGAAGGTGGTGTTTGAATCCCTGGGTGGGTGGGGGATGGAGGCCCCAGAGAAAAAAGGGAGCTTTCCCTCATCTCTCTGCTTCCTCATGCAGTGGCAGCCTGAACCAGTTCCTCCAATGAGTCACAAAGTGTCTCAAGCCTGCCTCAGAACTTCCTTTTGGGTCTTCTGCATGCAGAAAATTTGGTGCCTTTGCTTTTCTAACTCTGTAACGAGCCCTGCACTGAGCTGGCAGCACGAGGTCAGTGTGGACAGGTTCCTCTGCTGCAGGGCTGCTAGCAGCTGTGCATTGGCCAAGGCATGGTCCCGTGCCCTGGTCTGTGACTCTCTACACATCTTTGGTGTTACCAAGTGCCTCGGCACAGATCTGACCTGCATTAACTCAGTGTTACCCAAGCTGATGTCCTGGCACCATCCAGGGGATGTGAGCATGGGGCTGTTCCCAAAACCTTCTGCTCTTGGCATGGGGAGGGCATGCAGTCAGCCAGGCTCTCCTGTGTGCCCAAGGCTGGGGAGCAGCCCCTCACCCCATTTTGTTTGGCCTTTTAGGCATCATGTGGCTTCATCTGCAAAATATGCCCAGGGACTTCCTGGGGAGATGGGGACACTGCTTGACCTCATGCTCAGATGGGACAGGATGGGGGGAGGAACACCACACAGTGGGAAAACATCTGAATTAGGAGCCCCTTTGGGGGTGAGTGACTTCATCCTGGTGACCTGCGAGCAGCAGAGCAGGCTGAATTAGTGCAGTGAAGCATCAAGTAAGCAGATTGTCCTAACGCTGCAGAAATCTTCCTGTGCTGTTTCTCTGCCCTGGCTGCTGGGGATGCTGAGTTATCCTGCATCCTGGGCAGGACTGTGCCTCTGCTCCTCTGATTATGGGGCTTTGACTTGGGCAATGCCTTGGAGCTGGCACAGCTTTTGGGGCAGCAGGAAGAGCTGCTGATGTGGGACAGTAGAGGCTCAGACATGTGAGGACCATGCAGTAGAACACAGCTGTCCATCTCGTTCCAGGCAACGGGAACAGGTCACCAGGGCTTTGCAGGTGCAGAGGGGAGGTGTATTTTCAGGGCACTTCTGGATTCCCAAGCTAGGCACTTTGAAGCAGCTGAGGTTTCTGAGCTGTTCTCATGGCTCCTCCACTTGCCTAAGGACAGGGAACGGGGCCGGGCTTCCAACGATGAGTTGAATCCTGCCCTCTTTGTAGTCACTGGCAGAGACTCCTAGTGCCAGCTATGAGCTCTGTGTGTCTGAAGGAGCTACAGCAGAGCAGAGCACCTTGTCTCTGGCTGGCCAGGCTGAAGAGCCTGGGATTGCTTGGTTTGGGTAGTTCTATGGGGCACACCAGCTATGCTGGTCAGGCTGAGGTGCAGAGGGCTTCACAGACCTGTGCCCAGAGGCTCCTTAAGGCACCCTGTTAGTATTTACTCTAACTGTTGTGGTTTGGATGCAACCTGGACACCAACCCATCTCCTCCCTCCCTTGAGAGCCCATATGTAACTGATGTCAGCTGCCATGAGTCCCAAGGTGTAGGGCACAGTTTCAAGCTCCTGACCTCCAGGCAGGCTTTGCAGTGACAGGCTCACAGGATGTTAGGGGTTGGAAGGGACCTCTGGAGGTCACCCAGTCAGATTCCCCTGCTAGAGCAGGATCACATAACCATAGAATCTAGTGAAGGTCACACAGGAATGCATCCAGATGGCTCTTGGAAGTCTCCAGAGAAGAAGACACCACAAGCTCTCTGGGCAGCCTGCTCCAGGGCTCTGTGACCCTTACAGTAAAGAACCTCCTCATGTTGAGGTGGAACCTCCTGTGCTGTAGCTTACATCCATTGCCCCTTGTCCTATCACAGGGCACAGCTGAGAAGAGCCTAATCTTTATTAGGTCCCTTCCAACCCAAAGCATTCCAGGATTCTATGAATCATCTGCTCCCAGGACTGCTGTTGCTCTCTGTACTCTACTCCTCCCCTTTCCAGGACACATTTGCTGCCATCAAAATCCTGCAGCTGACGTGGTTCCTACCACCCCTTCGTTGCAGTCTGTCCCTTGTAAGCAACCAGTGAACCCCCTCTGGGGTTAGGAATTGTTGTGCTCACTTCCTGCTTGCTTTTGGTTTTTTTTTGGGATCTTTTATTGCATGGCAAGAAAGATTTAGTGGTCAGCAGACATTTACTATGCTTGCTCTCCAGGTTCCTGGGCTAGGGTCAAACACTCCAGCTGAAGCCTGTTGATGTTGGATGATTGCTGGAACTTTATGGTGTGGTTAGTGCTCTCATCTGGCCAAAGTCATGGGTCATGGTGTGAACAATCTTTGTGCAGGGCAACAGCATCCACAGGGTGCACTGGGCACTCTACAGATGGGATTCATGAACTTCAGGAAGGGGGAAGGCTGAGGAAACACTGCCTGGTGCCCGGATTGCCCATGTCTGGTTGGTTGGAGCTTGTCTTTAAGGTCCCTTCCAACCCAAACTATTCTGTGGTTCATCTCACCTTATTTCAGCAGCAGAGAAGGTTCCCTGCCTTAGCACTCTGTTGTCCAGGAATCTTTCTTCCCTCAGTGAGAAGAGAAAGACCTCTCTGGAGAGACCTTTGCACCTTCAGTGGCTGTGTTTGCCTTCTGGGGATGCCCATCTCTGGTCACTGACCACAAGAGAAGCTTGATGGGACCTGTGTCACCCTCCCCACTTCAGAGAAGTGTCTGCTTCTGCCTATGGATGTTGCTTCTGCATGGAGTCACTGTCCCTGGAGGTGTTCAAGAGGGGATTGGATGTGGGACTTGGTGCCATGGTTTAGTAGTCATGAGGTGTTGGGTGACAGGTTGGACTTGATGGTCTCTGAGGTCTCTTCCAACCTTACTGATTCTATGACTCAAGGTGTCTGCTCTGACTGCAAGCTCAAAGCTTGGACAGGGTCTGGTGCCCAAGAGGGGTTAATCACTTCTGTCAGATGAAGAACTGGGGAAAGCAGGAATGCTGAGCTTCCCTGCCTCCTCCCCATGCCCAGGCCAGTAATTAAAGTATTCATCTGGGATATGGGAGAGTCCCAGGAGTGATTTTTCCTCTGCTTGATGGGACTTGAACTTACTTTCCCCAAAGAAATGTCCAAACACAGCTCTCAAAGCCTCTCCCAGGCTCCAACGCTTTTCAAGATGTTCCTATTTGTATAAAACAAATTAAATTTGCCACTGGAACCATCCAGATCCCTCCTCTTCACAGCTGAAGGCCCTAATAGCAGAGTGTAATGACTCAGGAAACCTGCCCACACAATTTGTGGCTTCTGTTTGAAGGTCTGAGATCTCAAAGCCTGCCTCCATCAAGAAACCCTCTCTGGCTGGCTTTAGCAACCCCACTGAGGTCTTTCAGGTGTGTGTGAAGTGGAGGTGGTCCTCCTCAAATGTAAGCCTTGTGGACAGTAGGTTATATCCTAGAGAGAGGTCTTTATTTCCAAGGTAGTTATCTTGGCAGTGGGACCACCAGACAGCTCTCTGTAGTGGACAGCATCTGTGTCAGGAGAAAGCCTTATAAGCAAGGGCTGATGTGGTGGGAAGGCTTCTCCTCAGCTCAAGCTAAGGGAAAAATTACCTGCCTCAGGGGGCTCTGGAGGTCAAAAGGACCCCACTAGGGAGGTAGAGATCTGTTCAGTTTTGATTCCATTTGGATTTTCAATTGAGGTTGGGTATGAGGAAAACTTTCTTTGCTGCAAGAGTGGTCAGGGATTGGAAGAGGCTGCCCAGGGAGGTGGTGGAGTCCCCATCCCCAGAGGGGTGCAAGAAATGTGTGGCCATGGCACCTGGGGGTTTAATGGCCATGGTGGTGTTGGGTTGATGGTTGGACTGGATGATCTTAGAGACCATCTCCAACCCAAACAATTCTATGAGTGTGACTTTTCAGTGATTCTCAAGCTTGCATTTAGCATGGGTGTGAGTTTTCCAGACCTCCTTCACCACAGGCTGGCTGCTAAGGACCACTTGGTTGGCCATGAAGCTGTTGACTCTTCTGCAAGTCCAGTACTTCATCCTAATGAGACTCCCCTGTCAGCAGAGAGATACAGAACCAGGCCCAGGAGTTTTGGTGCTGTCAGGCCCTTTGAGCAGGGGTTCATTCAAAGGGCTGCTTTGGTCTGACCGCATTTTCCTAAGCATGAGATCAAAACTGCCCTCACTTTGCACTGAAAAGATTTTATTGCCTGGCTAGGGGGGAGGGAGCTCCATTCTAAACACACACAGTCTGCATGGCCTCAGACAGTGGACCCTTTTTTATTACATTCTTTCTCCTTTCCCCCTTCTTTTCCCTTTCTTCTTTCTCCTTTCCCCCTTCTTTTCCCTTTCTTCTTTCTCCTTTCCCCCCTCTTTTCCTTTCTCCCTTTCTCCTTTCCCCCCTCTTTTCCTTTCTTCTTTCTCCTTTCCCCCCTCTTTTCCTTTCTTCCTTTCTCCTTTCCCCCCCCTTTTCCTTTCTTCCTTTCTCCTTCCCCCCCTCTTTTCCTTTCTTCTTTCTCCTTCCCCCCCTCTTTTCCTTTCTCCCTTTCTCCTTTCCCCCCTCTTTTCCTTTCTCCCTTTCTCCTTTCCCCCCTCTTTTCCTTTCTCCCTTTCTCCTTTCCCCCCTCTTTTCCTTTCTCCCTTTCTCCTTTCCCCCCCTCTTTTCCTTTCTCCCTTTCTCCTTTCCCCCCTTCTTTTCCTTTCTCCCTTTCTCCTTTCCCCCCTTCTTTTCCTTTCTCCCTTTCTCCTTTCCCCCCTTCTTTTCCTTTCTCCCTTTCTCCTTTCCCCCCTTCTTTTCCTTTCTCCCTTTCTCCTTTCCCCCCTTCTTTTCCTTTCTCCCTTTCTCCTTTCCCCCCTTCTTTTCCTTTCTCCCTTTCTCCTTTCCCCCCTTCTTTTCCTTTCTCCCTTTCTCCTTTCCCCCCTTCTTTTCCTTTCTCCCTTTCTCCTTTCCCCCCTTCTTTTCCTTTCTCCCTTTCTCCTTCCCCCCTTCTTTTCCTTTCTCCCTTTCTCCTTTCCCCCCTTCTTTTCCTTTCTCCCTTTCTCCTTTCCCCCCTTCTTTTCCTTTCTCCCTTTCTCCTTTCCTTCTCTTCCTTCCCCCCCATTTTTCCTATTTTCCACACACACACTACATGAGCTTGTACTTTATTTTTCATTGCTTTAAATGTCTTATTTATTTACCTTTACACCCCCCTTGTGTGTGTGTGTGTGTGTGTTTCTATGTTTCCCTCTTTTCCAGGCACACAGATTGATCTCCTTTTGTGTTTCAAGCACCCCTTGTGTGTCAGTTTCTGTGCCTCTCTGCACAGATGTCCATGCACACACATGCAGGGCTCTGTGTGTCTCTGTTATGTTTGGCCTTTCTCCACAGCTGCCCTGAGCTTAGGAGCTAAGCAGCTGCAGGCTGGGCTGGTACTGGGCTTGCAGGACCACCTGGGAACGGGGGTGCTGGCTGGTACCAGCCAAGGAGTCCGTGGTTAAACACGTGGTGAAGCTCTAGACCACAAAAATTGCATGAGTGGAAAGACTTTGTTTGGCACCATTGTTGCTGTTGAGCTGGTGGATGGGATAGAATATGTATATTAAAAAGAAAGAGCCCTCCTCCTCAGCTCTGGGGTGTGGTGCTTTAGATGTCTGAGGAGCAGAGCCTCCCTACCCTGCGGAGCTTACACTCCAAGACCTTGAACCTGAAAAAAAAAACACCAAACAAATCTGCTTAATAGTCCACATGTGAGAACTTGCAGAGCTCTGTGCAGATCTGGAGCCCAGTGAGGAGCTCTGTGGAGGGAGCCAGGAGCAAAGCCCACGCTGGGCATCAGAGGAAGGCTTCAGTGTGGGCTGGTGTCACCTTGGGCTGTCCCCACTGTGTTTTGCTTTTCTGGCTTGAGTGTGGTGATGATATCAACAGGTTGCCCAGGGGGATGGTGGAGGCCCTGTCCCTGGAGACATTCAGGTCAGGTTTGATGCATCCCTGAGCAACCTGGTCTAGTTGGGGATGTCTCTGCTTACCGCAGGGGATTTGGACTAATGAGCTTTAAAGGTCTTTCCCAACCCAACAAATTCTGTGATTCTATATCACCTGTGGGGAGGAAAGAGATGGCCTTGGAGCTCCTCTTCTTGTAAGGACTGAAGCTGCTTTTATTCTTCTATGCTTGTGTCTAAAGAGCAGCTGTCAGCTGCTGTCTTGCCCCCTCGCAGGCACCAGGGCAGAAAGGGTGAGAGCATCATCCCAGGAGGTTTGGCAGAGGTTCAGGGGAAGGGATTTGCTTTGCTTTACATCACTCCTGGAGCTCCTTTTCTTGTCCTTCCCTAAGGACAGAGGTGTGCACACACTTAAAGAAGTCCAGAGGACTTCTGCCACTGGTTTAGCAGTAGTGACTCAGCACTAGTGGTGGGATTGTGAGCTCAAGGTGAGTGGTTGGATGAGATCATCTCAAAGGACTCTTCCAACCTCAACAGTTCTGTGATTCTATTTTATGACTACAATGGTTGTGGGACAACCTGTGAAGGTGTTTGTCCAGACCAGGCTTTGGGATGCTGCTCAGCACCCTGTCACTTTTGTGGTCTCTAGGGGGACTGTTTTTTTGGGATGCTTGGTGGAGCCAGGATGCATCTGCTGTATCCTTGGCAAAATCTTTTGCTCAGCCTGCTGCCCGCGCTCTGACAGTGGTGGTTTCATGCTGTAGAGCTCACAGCCAGTTATTTGTAGCTGGATGTGGAGCAGGGGCTGTCCCTGGTGCTGTGTCTGGTGGGGTTCCACCCCCAGTGCCTTGCCTACAAAGGCCCCCGGACAAAAGCAGAGATATGAATAAGGGCCAAGGATCATTACCTTGGGCAACAAAAGCCATCCCAGAGAACAAAAATAGCACAGAAAGAGCTCACAAAAGGCAGAAAATCCTTCCTTCCTGCCGGCTCCTCTCCAGGCCTTGCCTCCAGCGCAGGGGAGTGCAAGGGCAGGCGCTACCCTGGGCCGAGGAGCCGCAACAAAGAGCCATCAGCACATCCCCAGCCCCTGGGCTACCTTCGCAGCCCCACCGTGCCCTTCCCTGAAAGCCAGCCCTTTGTGCGGGGACACAATGGCGGAGAACCCCACGGTGACACTGAATGAGTTACAAAGCCAACATCTGTGTGACACTTTCTTTGCCGGCTGATGGAGAAGAGGCAATAAATCGCTGATAGGTTGACTCGGGGGAGCAGTCACCCATGGCAGGGCCGGGGCAGGCGGGGCCGGAGTCGCCTATTTACGGCTGCCGCATGTGTCCCCAGCTCCCCGCCCGCGCCTGGAAACGGGGTGTGCGAGGGGGTCAAACGCCCCAGCCCCCCTCTGACCAGGAGCTGCTGGAAGTCAGCAGAGAATTAGGGACAGGCAGCAGCCACCGAGCCCTTTAGATCATCTTCTTGTTGCTGCCTGCCCTTTGTCGAGCTCGACGTGATGTGACCCGGTGATTGTTGGGCTGTCTCAGCCCCGCAGCCACAGCCTCGATGCCTCCTTTTGGAGTCTTGGATTTTCCTTTCTTCTTTCTTTTTTGTTTTTCTTCTGTAGATGTTTTTTATTTCTCTCTCTCCCTCCCCCCCCCCTCCCCCCCCTTTTTTTTTCTTTTTCACCTTTTTCCTCCTTTTTTTCCCTTCAAAAAGTTGGTCTAGTGGAGGATACCCCTGCCCATGGCAGGGGGTTGGAACTAGGTAATCACAGAATCATTCTAGGATTCTGTGCTTCTGTGACTATAACTGGCCAGAGCAGATGTTTGAGCACCCCTCTGCTTGCTCCCTTGGACACAGAGCAATAGGGAATGGATCTTTTCTGCTTAAAAGCCAGCTGCTTGTGGCCTTACAACTGGCAATTTCTGCTCTTAGTGCAGCCTTGCCCTTTTTCTAATGCAGGCTGTGTGGTGTCACCCGGTGACTCCTGCAGCAAGGATGTCCAATCATCAACCCAGCGCCATCATGGCCATTAAACCATGTCCCACACTGCCATGTCCACAGGTTTCTTGCACCTCTCCAGGGATGGTGACTCCACCACCTCCCTGAGCAGCCTGTTCCAATCCTGACCACTCTTGCAGGAAAGAAATTTGTCCTAATCTCCAACCTCCCCTGGCACAGCTTCAGGCCATTTCCTCTTCTTATATCACTTGATACAAGGGAGAAGAAACCAACCCCCACCTCACTGCAACCTCCTCTCAGGGAGTTGTAGAGAGCAATGAGGTTTCCCCTCAGCCTCCTTTTCTCCAGACTAAACCACCCCAATTCCCTCAGCTGCTCCTCACCAGCCCTGTTCTCCAGATCCTTCCCCAGCCTCATTGCTGCGCTCTGGATACACTCCAGCAGTTTGTCTTTGGGCTTGGGTTGTGTTTTCTTTCCTCACCTAGCATCCGTCTACTCATTATCAAAGATGAGCTTCCTCCTATAGATAATTCCTGGCATTTCCCTTTAGCAGTTTCCTGAGGATCTCTTAAGAACACAGAAGTGCTGATTAACGATCTTGTCACTGATTAATCACCAGAGCTCTAAGAGGCCACCTCGGCAGCACGATCCTGGGTACGCTTGAACATTCCTCCTGCTGCCTTCTGCATCATCCTCTTGGGACTGCTTCCCATCTGACCTGGGAAGAGTTACAACCCTCAGCTCTTGTTTTCACCAAAGACCAAGCTCCCACTTAATGGCTCAACCTGTATAAACTTGTGGGTGAGCTGGAGCGAGCTCCCCCTCTGGATTCAAACGTCAGGGTTTAGTGATGTGCAAAATGGGTTTTGGCAAAGCCCCTCTCCAGTCAACAGGCTGTCTCAAGTTAATTATTATAATTTGACCTAAAACTCTTCCATGTTCTGCAAACTCTGGAAGATTGAAGGGAAATCCTTTGAGTTCTTAATCCCTTAGCATGCCATTGAAAAGCAACTGAAAGCTGAGGCATTGATCTGCCTTTTGATCTTTTTGCTTGGAGACTGCAGTAAACCTGCTGATCCATGATGCCCTCAGTTTGTCAGCAACAACACAGGGGTGTTTGTTTGTTGTTGCATGGATCCTCAGCTCAGGAGGAGGCTCTGGGCAGACCTTAGAGCAGCCTTCCAGTGCCTGAAGGAGGCTACAGGAGAGCTGGAGAAGGACCTTATACACGGGCTTGGAGTGACAGCATGAGGGGCAATGGATTGAAGGCTGGAGAGGACAGGTTTAAAATGGAGATCAGGAAGAAATTCTTTCCAGTGAGGGTGGTGAGACACTGGAGCAGGTTGCCCAGGGAGGTTATGGATGCTCCCTCCCTGGAGGTGTTCAAGGCCAGTTTGGATGAGGCCTTGAGCAAGCATGGCACTTAGGCTGGAGCTGGATGATCTTGAAGGTCCCTTCCAACCCAAACGATTCTATGACATTTAGGTTGAAAGTTGCTGCTTCCAGAGTTGTTTTGAATTGCTTTGATTGGAAAAGATCTCTAAGATCATTGACTCCCACCCAACACCACCGTGCCTGCTAAACCATGGCCCAAAGTGCCATGTCCACACATTGCCTGAACACCTCTAGGGATGGGGACTCCATCACCTCCCTGGGCAGCCTGTTCCAGTTCTTGACCACTCTTGCAGCGAAGCCATTTTCCAAACACCTGACCTAAACCTCTCCTGGTGCAACTTGAGGCCATTTCCTCTTGTCCTGTTGCTTGATACCCAGCTGAGGCTGTCTTGTGTTTCCCAGAGGGCTGGTTTTTAAGTTGTTCTGGTCTCCCCTCTCTAAAGGGCTGGGGGCTGCAGCCAGGAAGCTAAAGGAAGCTATTCCTCCTCTGCTTTCACTTTTGGCTTTCACTTAGCACTCACTGACTGCAGAGAGGTCTTGACTCCTGTGCTGGAGGCTTCTCCTTTAGGGTTTTCCTCTGGATGATGGTTCAGGTAGGCTCATGGGAGCAATGTTTTCAAGTCCCCTCAGCCTAAGGAAGGAACTGAATCCAAGCTTGCAGTTTCTTGGCCAGGTTCCATGGCTGCCATGGTGTTGAGAGCTTCCACCTTCCCCTGGGGATGTGTATTCGGTGAAGGTGCCAGTGGCTGCTGTGTGTGATGCCAGCATGCTGTGTTCAGTTGGCCCTGACATTACCTGATGGTGGAAGTTCCTCTTCAGGGGACTTGTGTATCCCAAGTGGATTTGGGCAGGAAATTGGTTGTTCTTGTTTTCTCCAAGGAAGAAGTAGCTCTGGCCGCGCACTGCAGCAGAACTTTGATCATCCGCTGAAATCTGATGAAAATGGAGTTGATTTCAGCAAAGAGGAGATTAAAAAGGTGATGGACCTTCAGAGCTGTTAATCCAATATTGTGGCAACACAATTACAGCTGCCCCAGCACGGGGTTGGCACAGTGGGATCCGGATACCCATGGCACAGAGCAGTGAGGGGAGGTTCAGGAGACCTGGCAGGGCAGGGAGGGCTGCAAGGCTTTCACTTGGGGACCCATGAGCTAATGTGCAGACCTGGAGGAACAGAGTGGAGTGACAGCTGTGGTGATGGTAATTAGTGCTGATGGTAATAGTTAGAGGACCATCAAGATTAATATTCTCATGGAACTGTAGAATTGTTTTGGCTGGAAAAGACCTTTAAGATCCAGTCCAACCACTCTCTAACAAGCCTGGTGCTAAACCATGTCCCTCAGCACCACCTCTCTGTCTCTTTGAAACCCCTCCAGGGATGGTGATTCCCCCCCTCCCCATCTTCCATGAAGATTCCTAGGGTGTGTGTTTTCCTGTGTGTGCAGGACCCAGAATGCCAGCTCAGATGCCAAGGCAGCAGGGGTTGGCACAAGAGAAGAGCTTGAGTTGCTGGGAGGTGCCCCTTTCCTCTCTGGCTCAGTCCATGTGGCCCTGGCTCCTGTAGCAGTCCCACTGCTGCTGAGCACAGTTTAGCTCCCACAGTAACAGCAGTCTCAGGAATCCTGATGCAGAAGAGGCTCCATGTGGCCTCCAGCAGGGTCCTCAGGCTTTGCTTGGAGCAGGAGGGAAATGCTGGCAGTTGCAGAGTGCTTTTCTGAGCCCTTGGCTTTCAACCCTTCCCCTCAGAGGACAGTTGCATTCTCTCCCTCACCCAAAGTCCTGCAGCACTCAGCTGCCCCAGAGCAGGCTCCAAGCCCTTCTCCTCACTCGTTCAGCTGCTCTCCTGCAGGGCTTGTCCGGACTTGGCGCGGAGGTGCTGCCACGCTCGCACTGACACATTTCCACATGAGAGATGACATATTTTCAGCTGAGCAGCTTTCTCTTTGCCCTGCTAGCACCTGCTGAAAGGCAGCTCCTTCTGCCCACACTGGGATCTCAGATCCTGCTCCTTCCAACCTTTCAGCTGAGGTGCTTCAGACAGGCTCTTTCTGCTGCCCATCGAGAGAGGCAGGGCACAGGGCTGTCTGCCTCCCCACCTGTGAACGTGGGGCTGGTGACAGAGCCTGGCTGGTTTGGATGGTGCAGGAGCAGGACCAGAATGTCCTTTTTGCTTTCACTCAGCACTCAGGCTGGACTGGGAGGGGAAAGCTTCACACACCAGGCTGTTAGCCACCAACTCCAACCTCCTGCAGCTCAACTCCTCAGCTGAGCTTCCAAATGAGAACAGTTTTGTCCCAACAGCTACCATTCCTCTTCCACCCTTTTCTGATGATGTCTTCAGCTCTGACTCATTTCTCCTTGCCCATCTAAGAGTATCAAAACTTAATCAGAAATATGATTAATTCCTTATTTTCAAAGGATCTGGCATCAGGTATCTCTGGCAAGAGGAGCTGCCTCCCAAGCCAGGTGGATTGAGCTTCTTCCTCCCCCTTCGTGAGTCAGGTCAGGTCAGGATTACCTGAGGTCTCATCCCCAAAATCCTCCAACCTCATCCACACGTGGAACTGCTTGTGTAAGTCAGGGCAGAGCTGTGGGAGTGGTGATTGCTGGGCTGGGCTTGCAGGTTTCAAGCATCTTTGTTGTTTTTTTTCAGTAGTTACTCTTCACTGCTGGCTCTTCACTGGGAGTGAAGCAGCAGAATGGTTCTGCCAATGAAAGCGACAAATGGAGGGCAGGGACTTGCTGGAGAGGGTACAGCAAAGGGTTACAGGGATGAGGGGACTGCAGTATCTCTGTGATGAAGAAAGGCTGAGAGAATTGGGGCTTTTTAGTCTGCAGATGAGCAGCCTAAGGGGGATCTCATCAGTGCTGATCAGTAGTGAAAAGGGTGTGTGCCAGGAGGATGGGACCAGGCTGCTTTCCGTGGTGCCCAGTGACAGGGCACAAACTTGAACATAAAGGAGTTCCATCTAAACATGAGGAGGAACTTCTCTAATTGAAGGGTGAGAGAGCAGTGGAGCAGGCTGCCCAGAGAGGTGGTGGAGTCTCCATCTCTGGAGACATTCCAAATGCTCCTGGTTGTGTTCATGCTTGACCTTCGCTTGGTAGCGCTGCCTGGGCAGGGGGATTGGACTCGATGGTCTCCTGAGCTCCCTTCCAACCCTTACCATGCTGTGACAGTGTGGTTGAGGATGGTGAGCTGTATCTCCTCCAGCTGCTGCATTTGGCTGCTTGGTCACAGAAGTGTCTTTGCCTGGTCTCACCTCATTTCAGATGTGGGTATAACTGGTAGTTTTTGAGGTGAAGCAGAGAAGCAATCACACTGCTTGGAAGCAAAAGGCTCTGCTTGTTTGCCCTTCACAGAGGGATTCCTGTTTTGCAGCTCTGATGTGTGTATTTCATGGTGCTGTAGACAGCTTCTGTCAATTAACCTGACTTATGGCTCCAGCAGCATTCATCTACCACAAACCTGCTGCACATTAACTCCTGGGCCTCAGCCCCTGCCAGGGGCAAAGTCATTGCAAAGCAAATAGAAATGGTTTTGAAACTTGGAGCTGGAAAGACATTGCTCTTGTGGGGCTGCTGCTTCTGCTGCTGGGGGGGGATGTCTTGGTACAGCTCATGACTATGTTGAGGACACTTTGCATATCAGATTGAGGCTGCAGGCTCCTCCTGGGCCTGTGGGGCTTCTTGCCTCCTGTTCTGTTCCCAGCTAGAGAGGCAAAACCCTTGCCCCTGGCACAGCCATAGTGGCACAAGATGGCAAACCTGGTTTATCCATTCATATGGAGAGCAGCTGAAGGGCAAGGAGAGTCCCTCCTACCACAACCTAGGGCTCCCTCCTAGGAGAAGCCAAAAGACTATCTAAGAACAGCCCAGGAGCTCACCTGGGATAACCCCCCTAGCTCACTTCTTCCTCCCACCTCTAGCCCAGGCTATGTGGTCTCACAGCCCCATCCCTGAGCTGCTCACTCCTAGCTCAGCACTGAGCTGCCCTTTCTTTAAGAGGTAGAAGAGTCTGGTGGTCAAGAGTGTTGAATTGTCTCATGGGAGACTGACAGGGAACAGAGCAAGAGTGTGTGCCCAGGAGATGGGGTGGGGGCTGGGTGTGATGCCCCAGGGTTTCACAGATCATGAGTCAAACTGGCTTTGTCTCCTGGCTTTGCAACCTGGGAACTCAGCTTTCTTGAGAACTCTGTGCAGACCTCTGAGTAACGTTTGTTATGGGGGAAAAGACTTGCAGGTGTAAACAAGAGTTAATCTTGGAGAGCAAAGGGAAGTGATTGCCTGCAGGGGCTGTATCCATGCAGATAACCAACCAAGTCTTGTCCTTTGATGGAAGGAATGCAGGGTTTGCTGATTTTTTCTAGGCAGAGAGAGTTCACAGAGGTTTGTTGAGGACTTTCTTTCCTTTTGGGCCCACAGGTGGGATCCTGGTCTGCAGCAGCACATCCTGTGTGTAGGCGCAACCAGCACCAGAACAAGAGGACACAGTCTCAAGCTGTGCCAGGGGAAGTTTAGGCTCCAGGTGAGGAGAAAGTTCTTCCCAGAGAGAGTTGTTAGCCATTGGAATGTGCTGCCCAGGGAGGTGGTGGAGTCACCATCCCTGGAGGTGTTCAAGAGGGGATTGGATGTGGCACTTGGTGCCATGGTTTAGTCATGAGGTCTGTGGTGACAGGTTGGACTTGATGATCTTTGAGGTCTCTTCCAGCCTTGGTGATTCTGTGTTTAGGCAGTGTGCTCAAACACTGCAGTGCACAGCATGGATTCAGGATGGGGGTCCTGAAAGAGAGCTCAGCTGAACCCCCAGCTCCACTCTTCCACAGGCTCTTTTAGAATCTTTGGTCCTTTATAATCACAAAATGGATTTGGTTGGAGAAGACCTTTTAAGATCATCAAGTCCAACTATTCTCTAACTCCAGCAAGGCTGGTGCTAAACCATGGCCCTCAGCACCACAGCTCTGCCTCTTTGAAACACCTCCAGGGTTGGGGTTCAGCCACCTCCCTGGGCAGCCTGTTCCAGCCTTTGAGAAACCTTCCAGTGAATAAGTTTTTTTCCTAATAAACAGCCTGCCCTGGTGCAATCTGAACCCATTTCTTCTCATCCTAAATAGCTTTATGCTATCCAGTGGAGCCCATGTTTTAATCAGCTGCCTTTACAATGAAGGCAGCAGAGAGCAGTAACCCAGATGTAGCTATGCAGTGTGCAGATCTTCTGCTGAGGGGCCCCAGAGGAGCACCTGGGCTGGCAGATAAGGTTGAAATGCTGGTTAGAAGCCACTCCTGACCATGAGGGGAAAGGTAACCTCTGTTATACAGGCTTCACATGAAGTCTGTTGGCCCAGGCTCTTTGCACTACCAGCTCCCTTGGCTTTTGCTCAAGCCAGGGCAAAACTTTCTGACATGTTGCCTTTCATGTCTGCTCCCATGGTAGAGTTCTCCTAGGCAGCTGGGTGGGAGTCAGGCACCTGGAGTAGAACTGCAGAATGGTGGGGGTTGGAAGGCATGCCTGGAGACCAGGGCAGCACTGAAAAGCAGCCCTGCCAGCTGCTCTGTTCCACCATGGCAAGGCAAAGCAAACCAGAAAAACTGGCTGAGCTGCTGCACAAAGAGTTCCCATGGGCTCAGGAAGCCTCTGGTGGGACAGAGGCAGTGCAGGACAGTTCCAGCTGCCCTCCCCTGCACTGGATTCCAGCTGGAGAATGTGCCAGTGGTGCCCATATCCTGAGGCACAATAACTGAGCTTGTGTAGATGTAGTTCAGATGGTGCCAGCAGCTTTCAGAGAGCCCTGATGCTGGCCTGTGTGTTGGCAGAGTTGGCTTTGCAGCTCTGCAGGTGCTCTGCAGCTTGCTGGGTGAAGCCCAATTGCTTGTGATGTTCAGCAGCTAAGGAGCACAGGCATCAGCTCCAGATCATGGAATTGTAGAATCAGTAAGGTTGGAAAAGACCTCAGAGATCCAGCATCCAGCACTCTGCTGCTGCTGCTGCGTTGCCAGCTTGTGCTGGTCACAGCTGAAGAACAGTTTCATGCAATAACGCTCTGCTGTGAGCTTTTAAGCCTCTCTGTATGTCCCCTATGGCTTGGATGTTGAGCTGGAGCATCTGCACCTTATCAGTGACCTGCTTGCACAGAGTGTCTGTGATCCTCCACAGGAGGGAGGAGGGCTGCAAGTCAGAATAGTTTTTACAGGAGTAATGTAAGACAGCATTTGGAACTGGAACCTCCATGATTTCAGCCTTGAGAAAGCAGGAGCAGAGTGGGAGGAGAGCAGTTTGATGGAAACTGGGGTTGGACTCAATGATCTTTGGAGGTCCCTTCCTAACATCCTGTGAAACGGGGCTGCCTCCAGGTCTGGAGAGGTCCACAGAGAAGAGATCTGTGCTTGTGAGTGTGGCTGTGGTGAAAGCTGCTGGAGCCCTGGAGCAGGCTGCCCAGAGAGGTTGTGGAGTCTCCTCTGGAGACTTTCAAGACCCCTCTGGATGTGTTCCTGTATGACCTGCCTGAGGTGACCCTGCTCTGGCAGGGGGCTTGGACTGCATGACATCCTGAGGTCCCTTCCAACCCCTACCACTCTGTGATTCTACAAAGTGCATGGACACTGACTGCTCTGGTGACCAAAAGGCCTTTTGTAGCAGAAATCCCTTTCTAGTTAGCTGGGAGCTTGGTGTGTTCTGCGTGGCCCACAGTCTCAAGCTGCACCAGGGGAAGTTTAGGCTGGAAGTGAGGAGAAAGTTCTTCCCAGAGAGAGTTGTTAGCCACTGGAATGTGCTGCCCAGGGAGGTGGTGGAGTCACTATCCCTGGAAGTGATCAAGAGGGGATTGGACGTGGCACTTGGTGCCATGGTTTAGTAGCCATGAGGTGCTGGGTGACAGGTTGGACTTGGTGATCTTTGAGGTCTTTTCCAACCTTATTGATTCTATGATTCTATGAAACCAACCCTATAGAGCCCTCCAGACAGGCTCAAGCTCCCAGCAATGCCCAATGCCGTATTTCAAACTGTACTGGGAGCATGCAGACCTCCTGTTGCTGCCAGTGGCATGATGCTGTAGACAGGGTTCATGTCAGATGCCGTTATGTAGCAAGGCCCTTGCTGCAAGAAGCTCCTACATGGGTGGGTGCTGACCCACCCCCATACATGCAGCCTCAGAAAGGCTTTGATTTCTTCAGTGGCCACCAAACCTGGCTGCTTTGCTATGGCTTGTCTGTTGTGGGAGAGTGCCTGGTGTTGGGAAGCTCATTATCTGGCATGCCTTAACTAGCACCAGGCTCAGCCTTGCTCTGCCCAGCTGTCCTGGCTGCTGCCAAAAGCACAGCAAGATTGAATGTGGTGGTGGTGGTGTTGATCTAATCAGGCTAACGAATACATTTGCTAAGGTGAACTTTTCCACCAGAGGCTTCATCTGCAGCTCCAGACAAGTAAAATGTACACAACTGATTCATCTGGAGAAGAGGAGGCTCAGGGGAGACCTTATTGCTCTCTACAACTACCTGAAGGGAGGTTGTAGACAGGAGGGGGTTGGTCTCTTCTCCCAGGCAACCAGCGCCAGAACAAGAGGACACAGTCTCAAGCTGCACCAGGGGAAGTTTAGGCTGGAGGTGAGGAGAAAGTTCTTCACTGAGAGAGTTGTTAGCCATTGGAATGTGCTGCCCAGGGAGGTGGTGGAGTCACCATCCCTGGAGGTGCTCAAGAGAGGATTGGACGTGGCACTTGGTGCCATGGTTTAGTTAGTCATGAGGTGTTGGGTGACAGGTTGGACTTGAAGATCTTTGAGGTCTTTTCCAACCTTACTGATTCTATGATTCTGAGCTGGTGTCTGTGCTCCTTAGAGCTGCAGTTGTCAGCCTTTCTCACTGAGAAAGGAGGGCATTCACCCATTTAGCGCAACAGCCTCAGCAGTGGGAGCAGCAGAGGAACTGAGGCAACAACTTGCTGCTCCCTCAGTTCTTCCCCCAACATTAGGGCAGGTAGGATGCAGGCTATAAAAATGATGAGGGGGTTGGAGCACCTCTGCTACAAGGACAGGCTGAGGGAGCTGGGGGTATTCAGCCTGGAGAGAAGGAGGCTCCAGGGAGACCTTAGAGCAGCCTTCCAGTATCTGAATGGGGCTACAGTTGCCATGGTTTAGTTGATTAGGTGGTGTTGGATTGGTTGATGGGTTGGATGCAATGATCTTGAAGGTCTCTTCCAACCTGGTTTATTCTATGTGTGTAATTCTATGTATTCTACAGGAAGGATGGAGAGAAACTGTTTGCAAAGGCCTGCAGGGACAGGACAAGGGGCAATGGCTTCAAACTACAGAAGAGCAGATTTAGATGGGATGTGAGGAACAGCTTCTTCACTGTGAGGTTGATGGAACACTGGGACAGGTTGCCCAGGGAGGTGGTTGAGGCCCCTTCCTTGGAGATATTCAAGGTCAGGCTTGACAAGGCTCTGAGCAACCTGATCTAGTGGAGGATGTCCCTGCTGAGTGCAGGGGGGTTGGACTGGGTGACCTTTGGGGGTCCCTTCCAGTCTGGATCATTCTATGATTCTATGATGGTTAAGATGATGAAGGCCATCTTCACCACACAGTGATCACCCAAAGACCCCCACCCAAAGACCTCCCCATCTTCGGGCATAAAGTGAGGTGCTGAGAAGTGTGTGCTCAGCCTCTCATTCCTTGCTTCTGCTGGCCTAACCTAGTGCAGTGCAGACACCTCTAAGGGACTTGATAAATCTTCCAGCTCGAGTCAGGAGAGTGGGATTTGACCATTGTTTTGCCAAACTCTTTCTCTAACCAAGGCAAACATGGTTGGACTTGATGATCTCAAAGGTCTTTTCCAGCCTAAGCAATGCTGTGATTCTTCAGACACAAGCATCCCCACATGCATCTTCAGTCTGTATTGGGGCAGAAGTTATCATCTGGTCATTCTAGCTCATGATTGAAATTCCAGCATTACCACTCTGGTACCAGGGAAGCCAGAGAGCATCCTGCATGACACAGAGTCATTCAGGTTGGAAAAGACCTCCAGGATCATTGAGTCCAACCATCAACCTAAGGCTACCATGGCCATTAAACCACGTCCTGAAGTGCCATGTCCACAGGTTTCTTGAACCCCTCCATGGATGGTGACTCCACCACCTCCCTGGGCAGCCTGTTCCAACGCCTGACCACTCAGGAGGGAAATTTGTCCTCATCTCCAACTGAAACCTCCAAACCGTTTTGTGTCACAGATGAGTGAAGTGATTGATGAAGGTTATTAAACGTGGCAGAGACAGAGCTGGAATTGGGTTCAAACAGCTTGGTAACAGTTGTTCAGACTTAACTTTCTCCTGCAAGCCACAATCAGCACATCACTTCCTATGGGAACCACTTCTGAGGGTCCCTGGAGAAGAGCGTGGCTGATAAGACACGTGGCTCTGAGGGTGGTTTCATTTCCTACATCTGGAGCTGTTTCAGGGCAGTCCTGGTGGCCCCAAAAGCTTTTCATGAGATGGTCTGGAATCTGAGGGAGAAAAGTCCTTTCTCAGCTTCTGGCAGCCACCCAGAGCATTTTAGGAGCTGAAGATGACGAAATAGTGAGTGAAGCAGTCCAGCAAGATCTGAGGTACCAACAGCACTTATGCATGGATGTGCTAATTGGTAGGAGACTGGAGGCCAGCCTCACTACAGATGCACTGCACAATTACCAGAGATTAAATCAAGGTGGCTCAAATGAAGCTGCAGCAGTGAAAGGCAGAAGCATGCTGCTGCAGCTTGAGCAGGGTCTGAAGAAACTTTGCCCAGCAAACCTGCCTGGCCACTCAGCATCCAACTCTTGAATACCCACCTGGCTTGAAGGTGGCTCCTACAAATGGCCCCTTTGGCTTAGCACTTGGAGCAGCTGCAAAGGACTAAGTTTGCAGAGCTGTATGCAGGGGAGCCTGAAGTTCAGAGATGAGCTTTCTGGGTCCATGCTCTTTGCTTGATGTTCTTTGGTGCTGTCTACAGCCTGGTTTTCCATCCCAGCTCCTGCCAGAGCAGCTGGTTGGAGGACAGGGCTTGGGTGCCATGTATTTGTGCACTGCACAGTGCCACAAGTTCTGAGTGTGGTGACACTTAAGTACAATAGTCAAAATAAACCCAAGAAGCTCAGGAAAGACCTTCTGCCCACTGCTGATCTGGCAGAGACTGCTGTTTGCTTGCTGATGAGAAAAGCACACAGAGACTGCCCACTCGAAATGGAGCTCCAAAGAAGTGTGCAGGGTCACCTGAGAGAGGTTCTAGCAACAAATCCAGGACAACTAGCCATCAAATATTACAATACTACTCACATGCTTTCATCTTTTAGGACAGGAGGAAACAGCCACAGGTTCCACCAGGGGAGATTTAGGTTGGACATTAGAAGAAAGCTCTTCCCTGAAAGGGTTCTCAAAGGCTGGAGCAGGCTGCCCAGGGAGGTGGTTGAATCCCCATCCCTGGAGGTGTTTCAAAGAGGCAGAGCTGTGGTGCTGAGGGCCATGGTTTAGCACCAGCCCTGGCAGAATTAGAGAATGGTTGGACTGGGTGGTCTTAAAGGGCTTTTCCAATCGAAATGGTTCTGTGAGTCTATGATTCTCTGAGTCTGGATGGCTGAAGATCAAGTGTGAAGTTGGACAGAGCCTCGAGCAAGTCGGTCTAGTGGAAGGTGTCCTTGCCCGTGGCAGGGGCGTTTCAAATCGATCTTGAAGGTCCCTCCCTACCCAACCCAACCCATTCTAGGATATTAAAGGGTGTTTAGATTTTTACAGCGGAGAAGAAAAGCTGTAAACGGCCCTCAGAAAGTCCTCTCCGAATTAAACACTAAGCCATTAACAAGAAAAGGTTGCCTGCAGCAGAGGGGAGGGGGTGGCTGGTTTGCTCCTCTTCATCCTGCAGTCAGAGCCATTTCTGAGGCACCCATTCGCCCTCCCGTTAGAGAGGGTTTTTAGCATGTCAAGCATGCAGATTGCTGCTGGCAAAAAGCAGCCAGGGCTGCAGAAAGAGACATTTCTGAGGAATGTGTGGGGTGCTTGGGCGGAGCACAAAGGAGCAGATGTTCCCACAGAACAACAGCGTTTATGGGCACGCCGCAGAGGTAAAGCCCTGGCTCCAGGGCAGCTGGATGCGTTTGGTGCACTCCAGCCTAAGAGTCGCAGATGAAGTAGAACTGCAGGGAGAGAGGGAAAAAAAAAAACCCAACCAAAAGCACCACTACCAACTTCTGGGACGTGCCCAGACCTTTGAAATGCTGCTTCTGGGGGGGGTGGGGGGTTCCTGCCTGAGGGAGCCGATTGGGATGGTCGGATGTGGGGTCGTTGGGGTAGGCTGTGTCCAGTTTGTATCCGAACCAGCAGTGGGTGGCTTCCCGAAGCAAACACCGAGCCATGGGAGCTCGAATGGCAGGCAGAGAAATGCCTGCAAGAAAACAAAAGGCAAGAAGCATCAAACTTGGGCCAGCTAAATCCACCTTTAGTTGGCTGTACTAAAATACCCTTTTTTGGGGGGCTTGTAATTCTGATAGGTTTTGAGGGAGTGGTAAAAAAAAAGAGGAGGGAAATACCTCTGCCACCTCACCCAGGTAAGGTTGAGAAGCCTAGAAGCTAATCTTCCATTCCATAATGCCAGTGTGGTCTCCATGCCCGGGCTCCTAGGGCTCCTGCTGCATGCCCCATCAGATAGTTAACGTAGTTATTGCTCTAATTTGCACCACACTGGGAGCCTCTCAGCCCCTCCTGGACATGCTCACCTCAGCTCCAGTGTCTGTGAGCTGTGGTGATGAGCTGTAGAAACTCAGCCCTGAAGTTTGGCAGCTTTGGCACCATCCTTAACGATGGCACAGGGATCTGACAGCCTCCTCTTGTCACTGGACCCTGTTTACCCCTGTGGAGTTGGGAGATGTGACTCCAACTCACCCTCTCCCTTCACCTTCTATTGCTTCTTCTCTACTACATCTGCAAAGGTCTTCTGTGCTTCAGCACCTTTAAGATATGAAAATAGGGTGATGGTTTGTGATTTATTTCATAGGATCACAGCATGGGGGTTGGAACAGGCCTCTGGAGATCATCTAGTCCACCCCCCCTGCTAACACAGGTTCTCCTGGATGAGGTTGCACAGGAACACAGCCAGGTGGGTTTTGAAAGTCATAGAATCTCTGAATTGTTTTGGTTTGAAAAGACCTCTTAAGATCACTGAGTCCAACCATCAACCTAAGACCATCATGGAATGAAGCTGGAGGTGGGGAGATTCAGGCTGGAGGTGAGCAGGAAGTTCTTCCCCATGAGAGTGGTGAAGCCCTGGAATGGGTTGTCCAGGGAGGTGGTTGAGGCCCTGTCCCTGGAGGTGTTTAAGCCCAGGCTGGATGAGGCTCTGGGCAGCCTGCTCTAGTGTGGGGTGTCCCTGCCCATGGCAGGGGGGTTGGAACTAGATGATCCTTGTGGTCCCTTCCAACCCTGACTGATTCTATGATACTATGATCATGGCCACTACAGTATGTCCCAAAGTGCCATGGCCACACATTTCTTCAACCCCTCCAGGAATGGTAACTCCACCACCTCCCTGGGCATCCTATTGCAATGCTTCCAGAGAAGGAGGCCAAAGTCTCAAGAGAAGGAGAATGGAATGGAATGGAATGGAATTAACCAGGTCGGAAAAGACCTTTGAGATCAAGTCCAACCTATCACCCAACACCATCTAATCAACTAAACCATGGCACCAAGCACTCCATCCAGTCTCTTCCTAAACACCTCCAGTGATGGTGACTCCACCACCTCCCTGGGCAGCACATTCCAAGGGCCAATCTCTCTTTCTGGGAAGAACTTCTTCCTAACATCCAGCCTGAACCTTTCCTGGCACACTTTAAGACTGTGTCCTCTGAGGGATGCTTCACAGCCTCTCTGGGCAGCCTGTTCCAGTGCTCCAGTGTTCTCAAAGAGTTCTGCTCTTCTCACTCTCTGCACATGAGTTGTTCCACTTGAAATCTACTTCACTGGTGCCTTAGCTTCAAGTGAGATGCACGGTATAGGTTACACTCCTTGAGTGTTAGTGAGAGCTTGGTGGTATCTGGTTTCCTCTGTCCTGATTGCATCCTGCTCATACATGCACTCTGCAGAGGAACCTGCCAGAGGTACAGCCAGGCTGAGCTGAGATGTTTCACCCCATCTGATACTTCATGGGAGCCAATGGCTCCTCCAAGGCTGGGGTGAAGTGTTAGGTTTCAGTCCCTGTAATTAGCAGCTGTTTGGAATGAGATTTCCACCCCTTTTTGGGAGCCAAAAGAGACACTCAGACATCCAGGAAAGAAAAACAAACACAGGTCAGGTCAGCATTGGATTGGAATTGTAGGGAAAGTTCAAAAGGCACAGAGATCTGCCCCTTTGCAGCCACAGCCTCTCATTTCTCAAAGGGAGGAAAAAGCTCCACCAGAAGCTCCACAGGGCTGTGCTTATCTTGGCACAGCTGAGTCCTGAGGGATGATGTGGGTTTTATCTGCAGCCTCATTTTCAGGTGCTCCTGAGCTTGCAGGAAGGGGCAGTTGGCTTGATGTGTCACCTCTGAGGTGCATCCTAGATCAAGAGCCACAGAACAGCTGATTACTGAGTAATCAAAAACAAGGTACTGCAGTGCAGTACCCCCTAGGAGACGATGAGCAGTATCCCCCCTAGGAGATGGTGAGCAGGAAAGGCTGGTCCTGTGATAGTCCCTCTGTAGGGTTGCAGAGGCAGTGAGAGGCACTCAGCTCCATGGTGCCCATCTGCAGAGCTGGCAGGAGATGACATCATCAGAGACAGTTGGAGACCTAGTTGAATGCTGGCATCTAGTACATGAAGTGGGCTAGAGGAAGCAGGAGAGGGAGTTTTTACAAGGGCTTGCAGTGGCAGGACAAGAGGGAATGGATTGAAGCTGGAAGAGAGGAGATTTAGATTGGAGATGAAGAAGAAATTCTTTCCAGTGAGGGTGGGCAGACACTGGAACAGGTTACCCAGGGAGATCATGGATGACCTGGAGGTGTTCAAGGCCAGGCTGGGTGAAGCCTTAAGCAGCCTGGGCTAGTGGGAGGAGTCTCTGCCCATGGTAGGAGAGTTGGAACTAGATCTCTAAGTTCCCTCCCAACCCAAACCATTCAATTGATCCAGATTGAACCCTTCTGTTGTCGGCTAAGTGACAGTCTTATCTTAGGCATAGCTCTGCTGCTGAGGGTGTGGAATGAGCCCTGCACCCAGGCACAGCTCATGCAGACCTGGCTATCAAGGGCAAAGCATGGGGCCATAGGGGTGGTGAGGTCCCAGAGGAAAGTGCTGCTTTTGGGTTTTCCCTTTGCAGGATCACCACGGGTTGACTCATCCCTCAACAACTCCAGCTGTGGTATATCTTACAGATGGGCAAACTCACCATTGCTGACACTTCACAGAATCCTGGAGTTGTTTTGATTGGAAAAGACCTTTCAGATCAAGTGCAACCCTTTTCTAGCTCTACCTCTACCAAGGCTGGGGCTAAACCATGGCCCTCAGCACCACATCTGTGGCTCTTGAAACACCTCCAGGGATGGGGATTCAACCACCTCCCTGGGCAGCCTGTTCCAGTCTTTGAGAACCCTTTCAGGGAAGAAGATTCTTCTAATATCCAACCCAAACCTGCCCTGGTGCAACTCAATGCTGGGAGGTAACATCAAAGCTGAGCAATCAGCCCTAACACTGCACTGCTTGACTGCTTCATGTCTCAATGTTAATGTTGCATAAACAGCTACTTTTCTGCCCTCTTCTACCTGCTCACACATGCACAGACTCCTTCCTTCTCCAGCCCCTCCCACACAAGCAAACCTCCCCTGGCTTTGGTGGAGCTGTTGCCCAGCAATTAACATGATGGCCTGTTGCATGCTTGCTTGAGAGTGACTTCCGTGATGAAGATTCAGAGAATGCTTTGGGTTGGAAGAGACCTTCAAGATCATCCAGTTCCAACCCCCTGCCATGGGCAGGGACATCCTCCTCTGGACCAGGCTGCTCAAGCTCTCATGCAACCTGGCTGTGAACGCTTCCAGGGAAGGGACATCCACACCACCTCCCTGGGCAACCTGTTCCAGTGTCTCACCAGCCTCCCTGGAAAGAATTTCTTCCTGCTCTCCAGTTTGAATCTGCCCTCTTTCAGCTCAAAGCCATTGCTCCTTGTCCTGTCACTACAAGCCCATGTAAAAAGTTCCTCACCATCTTTCTTGTAACCCCCTTCAGGTACTGGAAGGCTGTTCTATGGTCTCCCTGGAACCTTCTCTTCCCCAGGCTGAAGATCCCCAACTCTTTCAGCCTGTCCCCACAGGGCAGGTTCTCCAGCCTGATCACCTTTGTGGCCTCCTCTGGACCCACTGCAGCAGCTCCATGTCTGTTTTGTGCTGGGGGCACCTTTTGGAGAGCTGCCCACTTCCTTTGGGCTCTTATGTTCTTCCCAGTTCATAACATCTCCATGATGCACCAGTGTGGGCAAGGCAAGAAGGAGCTGGTAGCACCTAGGTGAGGATTGTGGTGCCTTCAGAAAAATTAACAACCTTTCAGTCAGGCAACCAGCATTAGTTTGGATCCTGTCACCTCAGAACCACCCCTTCTCCCAGTAACTCCTTGCCCTTTCCCTACCTTGTAAAAATGTCTTCAGTCCTGTGTTTAAGGCCAAGACTGATGGAGAAGTCATGACTCTCTCTGCACCACACAGCCTTGTAAAGCTGTGATGAGCACAGTGCTCACCTTTCTGGTCTCTGAACACCCAGTGACTGCCTGGCTTCTGCAAACCTAATTCCTGAGGATGTCACCAGAATCACTCTTGGAGCGAAAGCTGAGTGTGGGGATCCGGAGGACTGGGCTTTGGCCCCCAAAGGCTCCTGCTGGCTCAAGCTTCTTACAGAATCACAGGATGTTAGGAGTTGGAAGGGACCTCTGGAGATGGTTGAGTCCAACCCCCTTGCCAAGGCAGGGTCACCTAGAGAAAGTCACACAGGAACACTCCAAGGTGGGTTTGGAATCACTCCAGAGGTGGGGACTCCACAGCCTGTCTGAGGGTGGTGATGCAGCCCCAGAGGTGAGTGTGCTGGCATGTAGCTAAATGCTCTCTACTCTCTACAACTACCTGAAGGGAGGCTGTAGACAGGCAGAGGTTGGTCTCTTCTCCCAGGCAGCCAGTACTAGAACAAGAGGACACAGTCTCAGGCTGTGCCAGGGGAGGTTTAGGTTGGATGTTAGGAGGAAGTTCTATACAGAGAGAGTGATTGCCCATTGGAATGGGCTGCCCGGGGAGGTGGTGGAGTCACCATCACTGGAGGTGTTCAGGAGGAGACTTGATGGGGTGCTTGGTGCCATGGGTTAGTTGATTAGGTGGGTTGGATTGGTTGATGAGTTGGATGTGATGATCTTGAAGGTCTCTTCCAACCTGGTTTACTCTATGTATTCTATGCCACTCATAACAGCAGGGCAGGGGTGTTACCAGCTTTGGGGCTGAGTGGTGGTCATCTGTGGTGTCGTCTTGTTCTGCCCAGTGGTGCTTTTAGATTGGCTTTGGTTTTCTACTTTGTTCTGGTTTTCTGGCTGGATCCATAGGCAGTGCACCCCAGTGCCATGGGGATACCTAGGGCTGCTGCTGCTAAACTTCTGGCTTTCATGGCTCAAGTTGCATGTCCAATGCCTACCTGAAGGGAGGTTGTAGCCAGGAGGGGGTTGGTCTCTTCTCCCAGGCAATCAGCATCAGAACAAGAGGACACAGTCTCAAGCTGCACCAGGGGAAGTTTAAGCTCCAGGTGAGGAGAAAGTTCTTCCCAGAGAGAGTTGTTAGCCATTGGAATGTGCTGCCCAGGGAGGTGGTGGAGTCACCATCCCTGGAGGTGTTCAAGAGGGGATTGGATGTGGCACTTGGTGCCGTGGTTCAGTTAGTCATGAAGTGCTGGGTGACAGGTTGGACTTGATGATCTTTGAGGTCTTTCCCAACCTTGTTGATTCTATGATTCCATCTGTATGCAGCCCTTGGTTGCAAGAGGCTCCTGACCTGCCCCCTTCTCTCTGCTCTCCCTTTCTATCTGGGATCCTTTTTCCTTGATGGCAAAGACACTTCTGCCTGCACTGGTGAGGAACCTGGAGCAAGCCACAGCTGGTGGGTGAGGCATGTAGAGTTTGGGCTTTATGGATTAATTCCTGAGCCAATCCCACTTGCAGGTTTGCTAAGATCTCTTTCTTCTGCTTTCCTTCCCTGTCCCCTGCTCCTGCATGTTGCCAGACCCTCCCCAAAAGGGCCTGGGACAGGTGCAGTGGTTGTGGTCTGGTCTTTGGTGGGCACCAGCCAGGAGGGCTGGTCACTCAGGGGTGCGTGTGGGCACAGGTGTCCCTGCAGGGCAGAGTGCTGATTCTATCACCATGCACTAGGACTCTGATTTCTTTCCTGGGTTTAGATAATGATCTTGCTGGGGCAGGGCACGATGCTGCTTCTGCTCGACACGATGTCTACACCCGAGATGCTGCTCGTGAAAAACAATGTGGTGGTGATGCAACTAAATCAGAGGCATGAGAAAGTGAAACCATGCTTAGAGCTAGCATGGCTGAGAAGTTGGAGGAAGAAGAGGGGACAGGCAGGAGTGGCAAATCCCTTCCCTGTCTCTTGGTGAGCCCATGGGCCTGGGCTGTGAAGCCCTGGAAAGCACTTCATGGAACAGGCTGCCCAAGGAGGTGGTGGAGTCACTGTCCCTAGAGGTGTTCAAAAAAAAGTGTGGCCATGGCACTTTGGGACAGGGTTTAGTGGCCATGGTGGTGTTGGGTTGATGGTTGGATTGATGATCTTAGAGTTTGTTTCCAGCCCAAACAATTCTATGTGTCTATGATTCCTGGTGTCTTCTCTGGCCATTCCCTCATGTCCTCCCATTGCTGGTATCTCTCTGGTGTTGAGCAGATCCATCACTCACCTTTTATATTCCTTTTTCAAGTCAACATGACCCATCTCTCCTTATTCCCTTTTTGCAGTAGCCTCTGGGAGGGATGAATTGGCTTGGAGGACTCCAGCAGCAGGAGCCATCTCCTTCCAGAGTTTTAGGTGGCACCGGCTGCCAGGAAACTTTGCTGGTTTAGTTGTAGCTGCCATCCCTTACTGACACCTGCAGGGCTTCAGACTTGTCTTCCTTCAGCCAAATCCTCCCTGTCTCACCACGCAGCCATGACCAATGGGAACACATGGAGCAAAATAAATCAGCAGCTTCAATAATTTGTTTGAAGGTTGCCAGGGAACAGGTCACGGGGGCCAGCGCGAGGTCCTGTTTGTGTAGTCACCCACAGAGGAAAAAGGACATTTGTTCTGCTTTGAGAAATAACTCTTTCATCTGGAAAGGGCACAGGGGGTGGGTGGAAGGCTGTGGCTACCAAAGGGGGGGAAGATCAGCGGTGGGATGTTTGCTCAGGGGTGCAACCCAACTCAGGAGCTTCCTCGAGGTGGTTTTGTGCATTGTTCGCTGAGCATCGCAGGATGCAGCCAGAGCTTCATCCTCAGCTGAGAGCTGGCTGCATGGCAGGCCAATTCCAGCCAAACATCATCCCCTCCTCCCCAGGCCACAGGCAAACACTGCTGCGGGTGAAGGTCAGCAGGGGAAGAACGACATCATGAAACCCAAGAGGGAAAGCAAACATCACAGCAGCTCCATGCATGGGTCAGCCATTGCAGGAGAGTCTTGCCTCTTTGAGACTTTGACTCCTGTGATCTCTGATCTCTCTGTGCTTGGAGAGTTTTATTTTGGGCAGCTATAAAGCATGAGTGTGCTACACCCTGCAGAAGGACCCCTCCTGCTGATGCTTCCCAAGTCCTCATGGGAAATGGTGCACAACATCCTCAGCACCCTGCCATAGGATTATGGAATCACGAAATTGCTTTGGTTGGAAAGGACCTTTCAGATCATCCAGTGCCACCACCCTCTAACTCTGCCAAGGCTGGTGCTAAACTGCAGCCCTCAGCACCACATTGCTGCCTCTTTGAAACACCTCCAGGGAGGGACATTCATCTCCCTGGGCAGCCTGTTCCAGTCTTTGAGAACCATTTCAGTCAAGAAGTTTCTTCTAATGTCCAACCTAAACCTCCCCTGGTGCAACTTGAGGCCATTTCCTCTTCTCCTAGCACTCGTTACTAGGGAGAAGAGACCTACCTCACTCCAACCTTCTTTCAGGGAGTTGTAGAAGCAACAAGTTCTCCCCTCAACCTCCTTCTCTGGAGGTTGAGCAACACCAGCTCCCTCAGCTCCCTTGTTCAACCCC
This sequence comes from Melanerpes formicivorus, assembly GCF_026170545.1. Taxonomy (NCBI): domain Eukaryota; kingdom Metazoa; phylum Chordata; class Aves; order Piciformes; family Picidae; genus Melanerpes; species Melanerpes formicivorus. Next base: position 10,239,698 of record NW_027142370.1, on the reverse strand, counting down.
CCCAAAGACAAAGCCAGACTTAGTCTCCCCATGTTCCTTTAGAGTCAGGCAGAATGAGGTCACACACCCCTCTCACCAAGCGTGGGGTGTCCTCTGGCTGCCCTCTATTTTCCCCTTCCTAGTGATGGGCTCCTTTGATAGACCTTGCAACTCCACCAGCATCCAGAGGGAGTCATGACAATGTCATGGGCATCAACCACCACCAGGATGGTGGTCTGGAAGGAATCCCTAACATAGGTTCAATGAGCAAGGTTTAATCAGCATAAGGACACCAAACTGCTGGAGCATGTCCAGAAGCAATGAAGTTGATCTGAAGGCTGGAGCACCTGTGGGGACAGGCTGAGAGAATTGGGGCTGTTGAGCCTGGAGAAGAGGTGGCTTCAGGGAGACCTTAGAGCAGCCTTCCAGTACCTGAAGGGAGCTACAGGAGAGCTGGGGAGGGACATTCTACAAGGGCTTGGAGTGTTAGGACAAGGGGGAATGGCTTTGAGCTGGAAGAAGTGATTTAGAGTAGAGATTAGGAAGAAATTCTTTACAGCGTGGCTGTTGAGACATTGGAACAGGTTGCCCAGCATGGTTGTGGCTGCCCCCTCCCTGCAGATGTTCAAAGCCAGGTTGGATGAGGCCTTGAGCAAGCTGGTCCAATGGAAATGCCCCTGATGGAGGGGGGGTGGAACTGGGTGATATTGAAGGTCCTTTCCAACCCAAACCATCCTAGGATTGTATGGTTCCAATTCCTGCTCCTGTGCTCTGGCGCTTACTTGTGCGTGAGGGCAGGGGAGTTCAGTACCTCCAGAGCTGCATGGCCACAAGAGCTTGTGTGGATATAAGTATCCCCACCAGCAAAGAAATGACAATACTGCCTTTAAACCAAAGTTGTTATAAATTTATTACATGTATAAAACCTGTGCTGGCCAGGACTTGCAAAGCAGGACCGTAAACGAGGAGTAAACCCTCCTGGCACCACACACCCCAGAGCCTCCTCCAAGACTTGGCTTTGCAAAGGATCCCCCTGTTCACAAGTGGGCAGAACCACCCCCCTCCCCCCCAAAAAAAAAATGTAACAGTTTGTTTGTTTCTGATTCTTTTCCCTCCTGTAAAGCAGAACAGATTTCTTTAGCCTTCATCACACCTTTAACAGCTGCAGGCCGTACAGGATTCAAATAAAGCAACCAAGACAACCCCTCCCCCCAAAAAAATCACACTTTGCAAACCTGTGGGGTGGACCAGTATAAAATGTACCAAAATTGGCATTTTTAATAATTTTTGTTGGGTTGTTTTTTCTTTCCTTTTGTGTTTTTTAAGCTTTTAAAGATAAGAGTCCAGGCTATAAAACTATATAAGCATTGCATAAGAAATGTTAGAAGTCAACAAGTCTACACCAGATACAGCTTGTAAAAACTCAATAAATTATATATATATATATATATATATTTATAATATCTAGGAACATTTGAAATCATGCCCAGGGGTTTGGGGTTGTTTTTTTTGGACATTTCATTTTTTGCCTCTTCTCAGCACAGGCAAAGCTCAAGGCTTTGAGTACTTGGAATGGACACAATTAGCAGACACCTTGTAAGAAAATACCCTTCCCTCCCCCCAAATTAATTCATTCTTTCTTTATAATTCCAGCAACAACTAAACATCTATAGAAATCTACCTCTTCAAGACTTTCATTGGAGTAATCTCAAAGCTATAAATTACTTCTTTGTTTAAGATAAGGATTTTGGTGCCTCTAAGAGAAAGGAATGAAACAAAAATCTGGGAATGAGATGCTGTCATCCTGTTCCTCTAGAAAGGTTATAGAATATGCAGCAAGAAAGGGGGAAAAAAAACCCAAGTCAACCAACTAACAATCAAAAATATCTGTAGAGAAGGGGAAGGAAGATATTCAGGATGCAGTTTGCCTTTCTTCTTCGTGGTAATAGGTATAAAAAAGTTTGGGAAAAAAAGGACAAACAAAAAAGGAAATCCAAACAAACAAATGACAGCACCAAAAAAGAGAGGAGAAAGGCTAAAAACAGCAGCAAAACCCCCCAAACAGTGAAACTAAACTCCAAATAACCCCCCCAAAAATCCAAATGAACAAAAAGTGAACAAAAAACTCAGAGGAAACAAAAACCAGTAAAGGAAAATAAAAGGGGGAGGGGGAAGGGAAAAAAGGAGGGGAAAAAAGGAAAAAGGGGGGAAAAAAGGAAAAAGGGGGGGAAAAGGGAAAAAAAGGGGGGAAAAAGGAAAAAAATTTAAAAAAGGGGGAAAAGCAAAAATAAAAGGAAAAATAGGGAAAAAGGGAGAAAGAAAAAGGGGAAAAAATCAAAAAAAGGGAAAAAAGGGGGAAGAAAAAGGGAAAAGAGGGGGAAAGAAAAGGAAAAGAGGGGGAAAGGAAAAGGGAAAAATAAGGGGAAAGAAAAAGGGAAAAAAATAAGGGGAAAGAAAAAGGGGGAAAGAAAAAGGGGAAAAAGGAGGGAAAGAAATAGGGGAAAAAGGGGGGAAGAAAAAGGGGGGAAAGAAAAAGGGGGAAAGAAAAAGGGGAAAAAGGGGGAAAGAAAAAGGGGAAAAAGGAGGGAAAGAAATAGGGGAAAAAGGGGGAAAGAAAAAGGGGGAAAGAAAAAGGGGGAAAGAAAAAGGGGAAAAAGGGGGAAAGAAAAAGGGGGAAAAATAAGGGGAAAGAAGGGGAAAAAAAGGGGGGGAAATAAAAAGGAAAAAAGAGGGAAAGAAAAAGGGGAAAAAAATGGGGGGTGGGGGGCAAGAAAAGGAGGGGAGGAGGGGGGAAAAAAAAGGGGAAAAAAAAGGGGGAAAAACCCACCCCCAAAATCCAAGCCCAGCCCACATCTCCCCCTTGGACCCTGTTAAAATTCCCTATTTCCCTCCTGTGCTTTTCAAGAGCTACCTGGCACAGAGGAAAACAAAGCAGCATCACAAACACAGAAGATCCACCACCAGCAGCATGTCCCAACCTTAGATGCAACAGAAACCTGTGGTCACTGCACCCACTCTACAAACACTGCCACCCCCCTCTTTGCTGTTTGGCTCACGTGGCGTTGCTGAAGGCCAAAAATCCCAGAGGAATGGCAAAAAGGAATGAAGGGAAAAAAAAGGTGGGGGGGTGGGGAAGGAGGAGGGAAAATAATAAACTGAAATCACCCCCACCTCATCCAAAGCCAACCCTTGGCTTTGCTGCATGCCTTGTTATGAACCTGACCACAAAGACGACCTTCATTTGAAAACAGCAGAAAATAAACACCCCAGCAAAAACTAAACACCCCCACCTCCCCCACCCCTCCACTCCCCCTTCTTTAATGCACAGTGGTTAAACTGGGGGGAAGAATTCTTGGCCCAGGTTGATCTAAAATAGATGGAAAAATAAGAAGAGGTTAAACTGGGGGGGAAGAATTCTTGGCCCTGGTTGATCTAAAATAGATGGAAAAATAAGAAGAGGTTAAACTGGGGGGGAAGAATTCTTGGCCCAGGTTGATCTAAAATAGATGGAAAAATAAGAAGAGGTTAAACTGGGGGGGAAGAATTCTTGGCCCAGGTTGATCTAAAATAGATGGAAAAATAAGAAGAGGTTAAACTGGGGGGGGGAGGGGGGAAGAATTCTTGGCCCTGGCTGATCTAAACTGTATGGAAAACCAAGAAAATCAATCTTTTGGTATTTTTTTGGGGTTGGTTTAACCACTGGTGATGTAAGTGAAAGAAAAACAACCACCCCAACCCCCTTCCCATCCTCCCCACCCCCAAAAATAAACCTACCTATGCTGATTGCAATCCAGGATAAACTAATATTTTCTTTAATGAATACATATATATATATATATTTATAACATTAGATGTGATTTGTTAAAAGCCCTGTACAACCTATACATTCTCTCAATATTTCCCAGCGATGCAACAACAACAACAACAACAAAACAACCCCTTGATTAATAGATATATTTTTTTTTTGCCTCCATTTTAATAAGTTAAAGGAAAAAAAAAAAACCCAACAAACAACCACCCCTCCCCCCCCAAAAAAAAAACAACCCCAAACAACCCCAAAACCAAACTCCAATAACAACAAAAATCAACCAAACCCAACCCACCCCCTCCCACCTTAAAAAACAACCAACCCCCAACTCGGTGAGATCTGAAGTTTACAGTAAAGTCTACTCTCGAGCCGCCATCCAAGGAGATGTGTTAAAAAGGGTCTATAAATAACTTTACAAATATACAGGTTAAAAGGTGTACAATTTTTAAAACAAAACTGTCAAAAGTTAAAGGAAACAGAAAGAAAAAAAAAAAAACAAACCAATAAAAGATAGAAAATAAAAAGCAAAAGGAACCAAACCAACTCTTCTCTGTCGCCCAGATCAGTATATCCTAGATCGCGATGCTCCTGTGGTTGAGACTCTTTCTCTCTCGGCTTTAGTTTGCATTACTATGATACATTCTTTTTTTTTTTTCTCCTGCTCTTTTTTTTCCTCCTGTTTTTAATAGATTTATTTATATATATATATATATATACACAGGATATATTTATAGATATGTACACAGAATCTCTCTGGAATAAACCTTTTTGATATAAGTTAAAGGCTCTTGCCTACAGGTACCCGTAACGTCTCCCCGCCGAGTCACTCCGCGCGTTAAGGTGGGAGCCAAACCTCTGGGGTTTGAGGGGTGGGCTGGAGTGGGGGTTGGCTCCTCTCCTGCTCACCCTTTGGGCAAATAAAAACATCCTGACTCCCCAAAAAAGGTGAGATTTTTTTTGGGGGGAGTGGTGTGTGTGTTTAATCCCCAAAAGTGAGTTTATGGGGGGAGTGGGGGCGTCTGTTAGTCCCCAAAAGTGAGATTTTGGAGAGTTTAAGCCCCAAAAGTAAGACTTTGGGGGGGTGTTGTGTTTAATCTCTAAAAGTAAGATTTTTGGGGGGTTTAATCCCTAAAAGTAAGATTTTTGGGGGATTTTAATCCCTAAAAGCTTTTGGGGGGTTTTAATCCCTAAAAGTAAAACTTTTGGGGATTTTAATCCCTAAAAGCTTTTGGGGTTTTTTCATCCCTAAAAGTAAGCTTTTGGGGGGTTTTAATCCCTAAATGTAAGCTTTTGGGAGGGTTTTCATCCCTGAAAGTAAGCTTTTGGGGGGTTTTAATCCCTAAAAGTAAGATGTTGGGGGTTTTCCTCCCCAAAAGTGAGATGTAGGTTTTTTTTAACCCCTAAAAGGTAAGATTTTGGGGTTTCCTCCCGCCAGAAGTGAGATTTTAGGTTTCTTTCTTCCCCCAAAGTGAGATTTTTCAGGTGTTTTTCTCCCCCCCCCCCAAAAAAGCAAGATTCAGGGTTCCTTTTACCACCCCCACCCTGCCCCCGAGATGACTCTTCCCAAAAGTCAGGATGTGGTTTGCGTGGGCAGCCAGGAGCCAAGTCCCCCGCTGCTCTCAGGTGGGTAATGTTCTCCTCTCCAGGGCAGGATGCAGGTCCCCAGGGTCTGGTCCCACGTTGGCATAGCCCCATCACACCCAGCCCAGGGCGAGGGGCTGGTGGCCACCTAGCCTGGCCAAAACCGCTGCGATCTCAGGTGACTGAACTGTCTCTTCTTGTTATATATATATATATATTTATTTCTTCCTTTCTCCATGCCAATTTGCCTTTGACTTAATGATTTCTCTTCTTCTTTTCCTTCTTCCAAAAAAAAAAAAAGGATTCCTTCTCTGCAGCTGGGTAGCAGGATCCTGAAGCTATAAAAACGACGACGACAACAAAAATATAGAGATTTCTTCTTTATAAATATATGAATCCCTGCAGGCAACGTGGCTTTTCAGCTCCACCAAAAAGGTTCATGTACAGATTGCATAAGCAAAGAATTTCCACATTCTTTACACTTTTCTTTTCTTCTTCTTGTTTTTTTTTTGTGTGTGTGTGTGTTTTTTTTGTTTGTTTGTTTTCTTTCTCTTCTTCCTATGGCAGGCACAGAACGGTGACTCTGGCACTCGAAACGCAAAGAGCGGAGGGCTGGGAAGGGTCAACCCCTTCCCAGGTTCAACATTCTGCTTAGTTACAAACAAAACAAAAGCCCTCAAATAATAATAATAAAAAGAATCTTCCCCCCCCCCCCCCAGTTAAAAAAATACCCTGAAAAATAAACAGGAGCAAAAAAAAAAAACCAACAACCAACAAGAAAAAAACACCCCCAAAAAATTAGACTCCTCTATGATAAATCATCTTGGCAAGAGATTAGTTCCTTCAGGCCAAAACAGTGCTTCTTGACTCCTCATACAGCAAAACGACAGGAAAAAGAAAACCCAAAACAAGAGGGGAGGGGGGGACCCAAAGAAAAAGGCAAAAATGGCAAAAGTCAACCCCCAAAAAGTTCATTATTCTTGTCTGTTTGTTTGTTTTCTTGTTTCTGTTGTGTGTTTCTAACCCTGAACAGCTCGACAACAGCACAAATCTCTGGGCGCACCGCGCAGTTCAACCGGAAGATCCTTCGCTAGGGCTTCACCCCCCGGGGCGCCTCGCGTCCGCGCCTCGGTGGGCAGGCTGCCCGCCCGCCCGCCCCTCCGTCCGTCCGTCTGTCCGTCTGTCTGTCCAGGGGAGGTCCTCACGTCCGGATGACGCCGTTGCAAGGTGGGTGCTTGGGCAGGCAGGGCTCGTCGGGCAGCAGGTCGTGTGCGAAGACCGAGTCGTCCCCCGAGGAGCAGGTGCTGTGGGTGTCCTGGCCGGCTGGGGAGTACTGCTCGAAGGGCACCGAGAGGTCCAGGTACTCCTGCCAGGGCAACAGAGACATCAGTGTTTGGGTGCCACTGTGGGAGTGTGAGGCTATGCCGTTAAATTTCTTCCCCCCACCTCCAGATCTTGAGCAGAAAATTAGTAAAATCTAAATAGCTCACTCCTGGGTGTGAAAAGGGAAAGCAAAGACCATGCTAAATGATCCCATTGGAGAGACATCTACCACAAGATTGGTTGTACCTATGAGGAGAGGATGAGGGAGCTGGGGTTGCTTAGCCTGGAGAAGGCTCAGAGGAGACCTTATTGCTGTATACAACTATTTGAAGGGAGGTTGTAGCCAGGTGGGGGCTGGTGTCTTCTCCCAGGCAACCAGCATCAGAACAAGAGGACACATTCTCAAGCTGCACCAGGGGAGGTTTAGGCTGGAGGTGAGGAGAAAGTTCTTCACAGAAAAAGTGATTGGCCATTGGAATGTGCTGCCCAGCGAGGAGGTGGAGTCACCATCCCTGGAGGTGTTTAAAAATGGATTGGATGGGGCACTTGGTGCCACGGTTTAGTAGTCATGAGGCGTTGAGTGAGAGGTTGGACTTGATGATCTCTGAGGTCTTTTCCAACCTTATTGATTCTAAGAAAACAGTTTGCTCTTCTCTTAGAATCGTAGAAGTGTTAGGGTTGGAAGGGACCTCAAGGATCATCTAATTCCAACCCCCCTGCCATGGGCAGAGGCACCTTACACTAGATGAGGTTGCTCAGAGCCACATCCAGCCTGGCCTTAAAAACCTGCAGGGATGGGGCTTCTACCTTCTTTTTGCTTCCTCTTTGGGGGAGAGATACTAACTTCCTTCTGCTTGACCTTGGCTGCATTGTATTAACCTCCCTCTGCTTCTGTCTTTTCCCCCATTTGTACAGTGGGGTAAAAGGAGGCAGGGAAGCAGAAGCAAGTAGCTTCCCCTGGTCTTTGGATCGGGGGGAGGGTCCTTGTGCTGTTTATTACACCTGTAAATATTGTAAATCCTGTACACTTTGTACAGATTCACTGCGTTCCGTTGTAGAGCATAGTTTTGCCTGTAAATACAGCTTCCATTTGCTTCCAGCTGGGCTGGGCTGGCAAAGTTAAAGCTGGGGGGGAAATTTCAACCCACCACAGCCCCCCCTCAGGGACTGAGCAACCCTCTCCTCCCTGCACCCATCCCAGCCCATACTCACGTCGGTGGATGTCACGGTGAGCACCCTGTCCAGGTCCTCTACCAGCTGCTTGAAGGTGGGGCGCTGCGAGGGGACGGCGTGCCAGCACTCCCGCATGATCATGTACCTGCATGAGGGGGCACCGTCAGACGGGGCTGGGGCTCATCACTGCCCACCCACCCCCAAACCACCCAGGAGAAGAGCCAGGCTGGCCTTGATGCGTGGCCAGCTGTGTGGAGGAGGAAGAGGAGGGGTTTGCAGGGGGTTTTGAGGAGCCCATGCTCCTCATACTGGTCATACTCTCCTATGAGGAGAGGCTGAGGGAGCTGGGGCTGCTTAGCCTGGAGAAGAGGAGACTCAGGGGAGACCTTATTGCTCTCTACAACTACCTGAAGGGGGGTTGTAGATGGGCAGAGGTTGGTCTCTTTTCCCAGGCAGCCAGCACCAGAACAAGAGGACACAGTCTCAGGCTGCGCCAGGGGAGGTTCTGGCTGGAGGTCAGGAGGAAGTTTCACACAGAGAGAGTGATTGCCCATTGGAATGGACTGCCCGGGGAGGTGGTGGAATCGCCATCACTGGAGGTGTTCAGGAGGAGACTTGACAGGGTGCTTGTTTGCATGGTTTAGTTGATTAGGTGGTGTTGGATGACAGGTTGGATGCAATGATCTTGAAGGTCTCTTCCAACCTGGTTTATTCTATTCTATTCTATCTCATTCATGCCTGTGTTCCCAAAGCAGGAGGAGAACCAGTCCCAAAGGTGACCCACCGGCGCTACACCTCCAGCCACCAAATGACAGCAGGCACCTTCTGGCACTCAGCAGTCATGGGCTGAGTTGAAATGAGTTCACAGAATCACAGAACTTCAGGGGCTGGAAGGGACCATGAAAGCTCATTCAGCCCAACACCCCTCTGCCAGAGCAGGATCACCTACACCAGATCACACAGGAGCGCATCCAGGTAGGTTTTGAATGTCTCCAGAGAAGGAGACTCCACAACCCCCCTGGGCAGCCTGTTCCAGTGCTCCATCACCCTCACAGTGGAAAAATTGGGGTGGGCGAATCCACCTGGTGTTGGCTTCCTAGCAGGCATGCCCCAACAACCCAAACCATGGCTTGGGGGTGGTATTTGGCCAGAGAGGAAAGTGGGGAGCAGGCTGAGGAGCTGACCCCCACCACACACTCACAGATCATGGGTGCAGTTCGCAGGTTTGTCCATCCGATGGCCTTCCTTCAAGAGCTTGAAGAGTTCCTCAACGGGAATTCCCGGGTATGGAGACCCTCCCAAAGTGAAGATCTCCCAGAGTAGCACTCCAAAAGACCAGCTGGAAACCAAAGAAAAGATCTTTAAAATTCAATGAGGTTTGGTTTGGGTTTTGTACCTTTTTTTCCCTTTCCAAGTCCCCCCCCCACCCCCATATCCCCTTGGACCCTGGCTTGGCTTTCTTTCTGTGCAGCCATGCATAGCTAACAAAGTCATCAATAGCATGACTAATTGCCTAGGCCATTTTTACTAGTTACTTGGAGATCTCTGCTGATCCAACTCAATAGCAAAGAAATCCCAGGCACCAAGTCTGAAATTGAAATGAGCATTTAATCAGATAGGTGACAGCCCATCTATCACCCCCAGCTCTTTGTTAGGTCTATCCACCAGCTCCACTGAATGGAACAAATCAAATTATTCATGCACAGCTTCACTGAATTGCAGGCTTGGAACCACAGGCCACTAATTGTGCAAGCTGATACCAAAACTTGCTTGTTACAACACTCATCTCACTGGCCAAGCTGGGAGGAGGGGGGGAAAAAAAAAGGACCCCAACAACAACAATAACAAAAAGCAGCAGTGGAGCACTAATGTTACAGGCTCCAGCCCCGCAGCTGTGCTCTGCTTAAAAGTCCTCTTCTTCAAAAATATCTTTTTGCCCTCTTTTTTTTTTCTGTTTGAAAACAGGGATTATCTGTCTCTGCTCCTCTTCCATGCATGCCTGCTCTTCCCTCTTCCAGCTCTCACTCTCCCTTCTAGCTCCGGGTTCTCCCTCATGCCCGCTGCAGCAATACTTAAGCGTGGAAATGATGATTTCAGAGCGGTGAAAGCCAAAGCATGCCACCAAAAATACAGAAATAGACAAAATTCCTTTGCCCAACTGGCAAGCTGTGAGGAGCAGGCTGCTGAGCTGCTTTCAAAATGCCATTATCAACCCCAAAAAAACGAAAGAAAAATAAAAGGCAGGGTTTATGCTGAGCTACTGAGATGGGATGCGGCCTGACTCTGCTCTGCTCTCTGTTTACCACACAGAGGCACCAGAATGGACAGGACTAAGAAAAAGCAAAGCAAATAAATGAAGTGGCAAAATCAATCTGAGAAAATATTTGTGGGATATTCTCTGATCAACTCAACTAACACATAGAATCAGAGAATCAATAAGCTTGGAAAAGACCTCAAAGATCTTCAAGTCCAACCTATCACCCAACACCTCATGACTAATAAACCATGGCACCAAGTGCCACGTTCAATCCCCTCTTGAACACCTCCAGGGATGGGGACTCCACCTCCTCCCTGGGCAGCACATTCCAAGGGCTAACAACTCTCTCTGGGAAGAACTTTCTCCTCACCTCCAGCCTAAACTTCCTCTGGTGCAGCTTGAGACTGTGGGCCACACAGAACATGCCAAGCTCCTACCCAGCTGAGGTGTAACTGTCTGGGGCAGAGTGTGGAGGAAGCTGAGGGTCATTTATCTCTATTCTTTTTTTTTGCATGGTGGTTTTTGGTGGGGTTTTTTTGGGTGGGACACTGCAGGATGAAATCACCTCCTCTATCAACTGGACAAGAAATCAGATTCCAAAAATTTTTCACTAGCCCACTAGAAATCCAGGCAAGTTGTGGATGCCCTCTCCCTACAAGTGTTAAAAGCCAAGCTGGATGGGGCCTTGAGCAACCTGGTCAGTAGGAGGTGTGGCTGCCCATTGGCAGGGGAGTTGGAGCTAGATGATCTTGAAGGTTCCTTCCAACCCAAGCCATCCCAGGAGTCTATGATTTTGTGGTGTTTGGATGAAAGCAATGAGATAACGGCAAAACAAAGCCACGTGTGCAAAGCTGCAGCTTGGAACTGGTGAACTAAATGATCTTGAAGGTCCCTTCCAACCCAGCCCACTCTAGGATTCTATGATCCTCAGATGAAAGCAAGAAGATAACAGTAAAACAAAAACCAGATGTGCTAAGCTGCAGCTTGGAACCGATTCCTTTGCCTTTGCAACCCCAGGAGCTCCAGATGTTTTGTCTTTGGGATGCTACAACAGGCATGGATTTGACTCTCATTTTATTGCTGTTCAAAGAGTGGGTATTGGGATTTGCTTACACATCGCTCTGGTGAGTGTAGACCCGGTCAAACAAGGCTTCTGGAGCCATCCATTTCACAGGCAGCCGACCCTGTAATTAGGAAGACAATGGGAACATCCCATCAGCATATTCCCCCAGCCACCACGGCACCATCTGAATCTTCTTTTCTAATCCAGTTTTCATTACCAACCACATCTGCCTTCCCGGTCACTGCCCAAAGCAGCAGTGGCCACACATAAACAGATTAGAGGATTTGATCCCTGGATCTTCACTGACAGGCCTGGAGTGAAGGCTTCTCTGCAGAGGGTTCTGTTTCATTGCCAAGGCAGCTTTAACCTCTCAGAGCATCTAAATCTCTGCATGGGAACAGCATCCCCTGCTCAGAAATGCAGCAAACAACACTTCCCAGCTCTTAGGTTGGAAGAAGAAGTTTGATTCCTAGATCCAAACCTGGTTTAGATTTGAAGGGACAGATTTGTTGTGGTAGGGTGGGAGGGAACGAATTGAAGCTGGAAGAGAGGAGATTTAGACTGGAGATCAAGAAGAAATTTACAGTGAGAGTGGTGAGACATTGGAGCACACCTCACAACCAACTGTGAGCAGCCACAGTATCCCTCAGGAAGACAAGGGGTAGTGGGTGGACTTCTGGGACCAGCCTGTCTCCAGTGCCTCATGAGGTGAGACCACCAGATTTCTTCCTCCTAAGCCCTTCTAGAAAGGGAGCTGTGGCACAGGGGCCACTTGCTGCAGGGATGACTGAGTTCCCTGGCAGGAGGAGACCTGCAGCCCTTGGCAGCTCCATACTCACATTGGTGGTTTTCTTGTAGTAGTCGATGTTGTGAACGTCCCTGGCGAGGCCAAAATCAGCGATTTTCATCACGTTGTCCTCAGTGACCAGCACGTTCCTGGCTGCCAAGTCACGGTGGATGCACTGTGGAAGGTGAGGAAGGCAAGAAACAAGAGCTGGTTAGCTGCTCACGCCCAGGACGAGCAGAACTGGGTGGTTTATGAGCTGCCCTTGCACTGACTCCCAAGCTCATAAAGCTCCTCACGTTCTGTGTCACTGCCCCATCACGCGGGCAGCACCCCATCCCTGACACAGCCACAGGTTCTTTTCTCCCCTAGAGGGATGGCACAGATCAGAAAGCCAACCCTCCTCTTCTGTCAGTGCCTGCTGGGTGTGAAGCTGTCTCTCTGCCCTGTTTCTCCAAGAAGAGGAGTGTGGGATGATGATCAGAAGATGACGATCAGAGGGCTGGAGCATGTCCCCTATGGGGACAGGCTGAGAGAGCTGGGGCTGTTCAGTCTGGAGACTTTTGAGCAGCCTTCCAGTGCCTGAAGGGGGCTGCAGGAGAGCTGGACTTTTTACAAAGGCTTACAGTGATAGGATGAGAGGGAATGGATTGAAGCCTGAGGAGAGGAGATTTAGACTGGAATTGGAAGACATTCTTTCCAGTGTGGGTGGGGAGACACTGGTACTGCTGGTGTTGGGTTGATGGTTGGACTTGATGATCTTAAAGGTCTTCTCCAACCAAAACAATTTTGTGATTCTTTAACTTCTTCATGTAGCTGAAGCCTCCTGCAAAGAACCCAGGATACTTTGCACTGAAAACTCTGCTCTCCAGAAAGCTTCTGCCTGAAACACTTTGCTTGAAGTTGCCCTGCACACACCCAGCACTTCAACGCCTTGGCACACAGGGGGCTAATCATTCTACCAGATGAGCTTTCTCAACTCACTTTCTGAGATGCCAGGTACTCCATGCCACGGGCCACCTGGTAGGCACAGGAAACCAGGTCTTTAAATGTCAGCTGCTCCTCGGGCAGCTTGCAGGTGTCAAAGGAGTAGTCCATGCCAGGTGGGCGACGTGCCCTGAGGTATTCCCGCAAGTTCCCCTTGGATGCGTATTCCACCAACACGTAGAGCGGTCCTGCAAGGAAGAGAACATCAGCATCCAGTGGGGGAACAGCTGCCCACTCAAATCTCACCTGTGAGACCTTCTGGGCAGCCAGTGAGCCGAGCCCACAGAAGGACCAGTCAAACCTGCACCTCCCAAAGCTCTGGGAGCACCAGGCTGCTTTGCTACCTACCGTCCTGCGTGCAGGCACCGAGCAGGTTGATGATGTTTTTATGCTTCCCAATCATTTTCATCATCTCCATCTCAGAGACCAGGTCAGAAAGGTCCTTGTCTGTGGCATCATCTGCAGAAAGGAAGAAAGGAAAGCAAAAAACCCAGTGTCAGGAAGAAAATGAAGTGTTTGGCTGCGTAGCCATGTGGGGCTTTGATGGGGAAACTGCTCAAAATCTGGCAGGATTTTGGAGTTTATTCTACTTTGGGAAGAAGAATCAAAATAAACCCAAGCCTATTACCACCAAAGAACACAAAAACCCCCAAAACTGAACACATTAAATAAATGGAGAGAAATATTCATATTGGAAACCAAGAAACCTTTTCATCTTCTCTTTCACCCTGAAGTATGAATTAAAGAAAGTCAGCTTTGACACCAGGGATCATTTGGGTTTTCTGACTGTTTCCCTCCCTTGTCCCCAGGGTCAAAGACTTAAGGAGTTAAGGCCAGAGCTGGAGAGGGGCTACAGGAAGGAATCCATTTGTTTTGCATGGAAAGCTACAATTTTTCTACAAAACTAGAACTATTTTTTCTCCCAAAGTAGAAAAAAATTGAGGGAAAACCTCCCCAGATGAATGCTTTGGTTTGGAGAGATGGAAACGGTCCTGCTTCCAAAACCAACTTCACAGTGGGCTGAAGGAAAAGGAACTGAAGTGAATCCTTTGCTGATAAGAAATGTCAGTTTTCTTTTTTAAAGGTGTCACCCCCCCCCCCCAGGTAACCTAACCCCAGGCTGCTCAAGGCTGCAGCATCTGCCCTGCTTGCTCCAGCTGAACTCCCCGGGGGGATTTTTGTCTGTGGAAGGATGAGAAATGAAGACTCATCCAGAGGTGCCCGTTGCTGGCCTCCCTTTAATGTCTCAGGAGTTTGGGATCAAGTTTCTTCAATGAAGAAACTCCTCGAGAAGGTGCCTGGGAACTGAGTTTCTTCAGGAGTGAGCAGATATGGGAGTGAGGAGATTTGGGAGGAGTAAGGAGTGAGCAGATTTGGGAGGAGTAAGGAGTGAGCTGATTCACGGAGCTGGCTCAAAGTGAAGGGGGTTCCCCTTCTTCTCAGGGATGTTATTACTCCTTGGCAGGGAACCTGGTTAATTCCCAGGCCCTCTTCCTGCTGGGATCTGCACTTTCAGGTGCTCTCCAAGGAGCCAGCCCTCAGCCCCAGGCTCTGTGTGCCAAGGGGCAGGAAGGCTGCTCTCGCTTTCTTCTTTTCTGTTTGTCTGAAAGACTTTCAAGAGAGGGAGGTGGAGGACACCCCAGAGCAGTACCTTGTTCTGCCTTCCCTGCACTACTCATACCTTTTAACATCTTGACAGCCACCGTGATGGCCTTGTTTGGCTTGTCCTTATCAATCCCAATGGCTTCTGCCATCACCACTTGGCCAAAACAGCCCTCGCCGAGCGGCTTCCCCAGGGTCAGGCTGGAGGGAGGGAAGAAGGAGGTGTGTTAGTGGGCACCGGGGGTAGCAACAGCACCAGCGGGCAGGGGGACCCTAAGCCGTTGGCTGACTGACCGAGAGCGTGCCAGTTCCCACTTGGGGTCTGGGGGTAGCTCCAGCTCGGAGACGTTGGCCAGCATGGGCCCATCGCTGGAGGAGAGCCTGGTGATCCGCACCAGGGGCGTGTTGGAATTCATGGAAGAGTTGGACTCCAGCGACACCTGCTTGGGTAGAGCAAACGGAGTGTTATTGCCAACTGTATTCCTCAGGAAGGTGGTGCCTGAGGTGGAGCACTGCAAGGGTTTGGACTATTCTGTGCCTGCTGACAACCTTCTGGCAATTTCTGCATGGGAAATCACGGAATCCCAGAATGGTTTGGGTTGGGAGGGACCTTGAAGATCATCCAGTTCCAACCCCCTTGCTGTGAGCAGGGACACCTCGCACTAGACCAGGCTGCTTAAGGCCTCATCCAACCTGGCCTTGAACACCTCCAGGGAGGGGGCATCCACAACCTCCCTGCACAACCTGTTCCAGTGTCTCCCCACCCTCACTGTCAAGAAATTATTTCTAACGCCTCGTCTAAATCCCTCTTCACCCTCCACCTCTCCCTCCATCCTTGCAAAACTGCGCTCATCTAGGCTCATAGCGGGTTTTTAGCTGGTGGAAAAGTGGGACAGGTCAGGCAGTGCCCTCCAGCTGGCAGGAGGTGCAATCTGTTCATTCACTCTGTGTGCATCTCCACACAATGTACAGGATATGGGGTGACTTCTTGTGCCCTGGCACTGCAAATGCTTCCCATCAGCTTGCACCAAAGCCATGAAAGCTGTCACTACATGGTTCTACACGGTGCCTTTTGATCTCTGCAATTACCCACAGCAGAGCTTCTCCAACTGCATGGAGAAAAAGGACCCTCTCCCATCTCTGTGAGAGCTGGTTTGGGGGTTCACCAGTGACCACTGTGAAAGCAGGAACAAGCATAACTAAACGTGCTCCTGCTTCCCAAAGAAATCCCTGCTCCACCAGGGAGCCTGGACTAATCTGTCCCTCTGCAAGATGTGCTTGCTGTGGCACCCACAGCTGCACTGCCAGCCCCTCTTGGACAAGGGTGACAGAAACATGGCTGCTTGGGAGCTGCTCATGAACCAGACTCAGCTGCCACCAGCTACTGCTCCACTTGAATAGCAGTGAACAAAAGAGGTTAAACTCTCAGGCTGCAGCCAGCTTCTGTCCCTCTTGGACAATGCTTTTTCTGGTAGAGCTTCTCACCTGGAGAGAAAATTTCAAGGAAGGGGCAAAAAAACCCAACCCCCAACCAACCAAAGGGATGCCCATAGAGGGGAGTAGGAATCTTGTATCTACTTTCTGTTACCTGTCTCTTGAGTGGGAATTTGGAGACTTTCTGTACAGTGGGGGTGTTGATGGCTTTTTTGTTTGGTGTTTTCATCCTGCAGACAAACACAGCAGCCACCACCATGACGAAGAGAACAAAGCCAGTGCCATAGCTGAGGACGCCAGCGTACACTGAGCCCGAGTCATCCATCTCCAGGAGCTCCTCTGCTGCAAGGTGACAAGAGGGAGCAGTCAGGGCAGGGTGGGCAGCTGCCCACACACAGCTACACAAATGCAGCACAAAGAATTTGGGGAGGACTTGCTCTTCTACACCACCTTCAGTGAGGGGACTCTCCTAGGCTAGTGGTTTTCCACCTGTGGTTGTAGCTCTAATACTTGGCTTGCCTTTGGTGGGCTAACTTTACTGCCCCTGGTTGAACCATGGGGTTTCTAACAGCCTTCAGCCCACAGGTTGAAAACCACTGCTCCAGGCTGAAGGAATCTTCACCTGTCTGTGATGTTCCTCTGACCCAGATCTTGCTTTCCATGCACATCCCCACTACCTAGGTGGATGTCTCAGATGTGCAAAGGCTGCAGGACTGGGGTTTGCTGCACTTGGCTGATTTGGCTTCTCCAGCAAAGAATTCCACCAGACCAGTGCCTGCCTTGAGGGACCAAGGGGCTTGAAGGGCACCCAGGAGTAAGACATCAGTCAGAGGAAAAGCCTCATGAGAACAATTTGTGTAATTATGGTTTATGAAAAGCTAGTTTTGCTGGGAAGGGGCTGGAAGGTCTGGCCCAGAGAGGTGGCTGAGCCAGAAGGGTGATGGCATGAGACCATCAGCAGTGGCTACCTGCTAGCCAGATGCCTTGGGAACCAGCTGTGTTTCTCCCCTTGTTCCTTTCAGGACAGGCACATAGACCTGAGGAAGGAGCCATGGTGGGACTGGTTTTCTGTCCCCCAGAGGTGTGCTGGCATCAGAGGAACAGTCATCAGTGGGCAACTTTATAGTGAAGTCATGCTGGTGTGGTGACTCACAGATGGCTCATGTCCATCACTGCTGCCTCAAAGCAGCACCTCCAGCCAGCAGCAGGAGCTTTCCCCTGGCAGCAGCAGGCTCCACATCGGGTCTTTAGTGACTCTTTCCAGAGGGACATGGGGCAAGGGTGACACTGGAGGGCTCCCAATCTCCTCCTGTGAGGAGGGGTTACCAGATCTCCCAGGACCAAGCACTATGGCTGGTGGCACAGCTCTGCTGCTTTGGCTCACACCGTCCTGCCCTCTGCTCCATGTCTCTCCTCCCGGGGTGTGGGCAGGGCTCTACAAGCAGAGGTTCCCCAGGTGTGCTGTGTCCTCTCTGTGGGGAGGGCTTGAGGACCTGCTGCTGCACAGATGGTTGTCCTTCACTGCATCTGACTTCAAGATAAAGTTTCACTTCAGGGTTTTTTTTGGTGGGTTTTCTCCTGCTTTTCCCTTGTTTGAGTAAGAGGAGAAGAGTTCATACATTGTGAAAACAAGACTCAGGTGAGACAGCATCAGGAGACTCTCAAAACAACACAAATGCTCATCTTCTAACCAAAGCCAACCATTTCTCATCCAGTGGATGGCAGAAGCAGGAACAGAGTCAGATCAGCTATTACAGAGCTGGCAAATGAACAGAGAAAAGACCAGCAGATCCCACCAGCAGCAGGGTCAGGCATGGAGAAGACCTTCTAGAGCCCCAGTAGAAGCAATTACACCCATATCACCCCCACAGAGAAAGTCAGGATTAGAAATGCCGAAGTTTCCAGTTCCTGAACACATCCTGAGATAGATGTGTTGTGAGATGGACCCAAATGGGGCCTGGGACTGAGTGATCCCAAGTGGAGTGGGTAAGATTTTGGGTGCCCTTTCAGTGAGGGTCTACTGAACGTACTCCAGCTGTGTTCCTGCACCCTCTGCAAGGCACAGCACCCAGGAGGTTTAATGTGAACATTGCTGGTGCTTTGCCCCACAGCTGGAGATAGATCCTGCAGGTGAAGGGCCAGCACAGCCTCATTGTCCTCTTTTGGAAAGCAGACCCCTCTGTTGCATATTCTGAGCTGACTCCATTGTCAGTGAGAGCTTTGAATGTCAAATAACCACAAAATTGAGGTCACTCTGGCCTCTGCTTTCAAGCCCACTGCAGCTTTCAGAGATTCCAGCTGGAGCAGGCAGCATGCAATGCCCCTGGGAGCCAGAGCTCTTGGGCTCTCTCTACAGATGACTCTCCTCGACCTTCTGTTGGAGATGGCTATCTTGACCTGTTCATGCATGAAGTGGAAATAATGCTCCAGGCAGGGAGGGGTGTGCTCACATCAACCACTTCTGCATCTAATTTTAGGTTAAGACATGAGGCTAGACAGAAAAGTTCCTCCATAAGATGATCTACAGTCCATGGCCAATTTAGATGCCCTGAAGCATCTGGTGGGGAGGTTTCATAGAATCTTAGAATGGCTTGAGTTGGAAGGGACCTTAAAGATCATTCAGTTCCAACCCCTGCCATAGGCAGGGACACCTCCCACTAGACCAGCTTGCTCACAGCCTCATCCAGCCTGGTCTTACACAATTCCAGGGCTGAGACTTCTACAACTTCTTGGGGCCAACCTGTGCCAGTGCTTCATCACCCTCATAGTAAAGAACTGTTTCCTACTGTCCAATCTAAATCTACCCTGCTCTACTTTAAAAACATTGCCCCTGATGCTTTTTCCTTCTCCCTCTGGCTGTTTAAGAAGAAAAAGTCCTAATCTTGTCACTCAGTCTCCCAACAAAGAGGCTGTGAACACCTCCTTGTTATCTAGATCACAGAATGTTAGGGGTTGGATGGGACCACTGTAGATCATCGAGTCCAACCCCCCTGCCAAGGCAGGTTCACCTAGAGAAGGTCGCACAGGAATGCATCCAGATGGGTTTGGAATGTCTCCAGAGATGGAGACTCCACAACCTCTCTGGGCAGCCTGCTTCAGGGCTCTGTCACCCTTCAGTTAAAGAAGTTCCTCCTCATGTTAATATGGAACCTTTTATGTTCAAGTTTATGCCCACTACCCCTTGCCCTGTCACTGGGTACCACTGAACAAAACCTGGTTCCATCCTCCTGCCACCCATCCTTTAATTATTGATCACCATTGATGAGATCCCCCTGGAGTCTGCTATTCTCCAGGCTAAAAAGCCCCAATTCTCTCAGCCTTTCCTACATCACAAAGATGTTCCAGTCCCCTCAGCCTCCTTGTAGCCCTTAGCTGTACCTTCTCCAGCAAGTCCCTGTCCTTCTTGCACTGAGGAGCTCAGGCCTGGACACAACACTCGAGATGTGGGTAGAGTGGAGGAGGGAGGAGAACATCCCTTGACCTGCTTGCTGCAAAATGACACCGGGCATTTAAAGATGCTGGGCATTTAAAGACACCAGGCATCTAAAGATGCTGGGCACTTAAAGATGCCAGGCATTTAAAGACACTAGGCATTTAAAGATGCTGGGCATTTAAAGACACCAGGCATCTAAAGATGCTGGGCACTTAAAGATGCCAGGCATTTAAAGACACTAGGCATTTAAAGATGCCGAGCATTTAAAGACACCAGGCATTTAAACCAGGAGCTGCAGTGCAAAAAGTCTCAGCTGTGAATATGCACCAGAGGTCTTCTGCTGGGTGGCTTTCCCAGCAGCACAGCAAACTTCTCCTCGGAGAACGGGCTGCCTTCCAAAACCAAGGGGTGGTCTGCAGGAACTTGGCATTTCTAAAGCAAAACGTGGAGAAAAACCCTGGAGGAGGAGAGAAGGGCAGGCAGGAAGGCAGGAAGGAAGAGGCCAGCAGAGGAGGAAATACCTGGTAGCACCGTCAGCCAAGCAGAGTGATGGGAGAACCCAATAGAATTCCCTGCGAGACAAGTATACTCCCCAGCATCCTCAAAAGTTACATTGCGCAAGTACAGAATCTCTAGCTCCTTATCCGTGGTGTTAACACCTGCCGTCTAGGGGGAGAAAAAAACACATACAGAAAGAGGGGAAAAACAGAGAGTAAGCCACATTCCCAGCAAGGGTGAAGACACCACAGGCAAATTTTCTCAAAGAGCAGATTAAGGAAAAAAAAAAAAAACAACACAAGAAAGGTGGTTTGGTTTGGTTTGGTTTGGTTTGGTTTGGATTGGTTTCCAATGGCCCAGCGTCCACACTGATTTATGCATTTCCCCTCTGCAACCTGTAGTCAAAAGCACACAAAAATAAAAGAGGTAACAAAAAAAAAAAAAGTATAAAATAAAATAGGGTCCCTTCACCAGGTTCTTACTCTGTCCCACTAGAGAAGCATGCAAGGCAAAGCATCCAGCTGAAAAATTGCCCCCACAATATGACTGACTTGGGGTTAGTAGGGTGAGTAGGAGGGGGTGGGGGAAAGAAGGAAGGAAAGGGAAGGCAGGGAGAGAGGAGAAAGGAAGGGGGGATGTAGTGGGGAAGGAGTCAAGTGCTGATCAGAGGAATGGATACAAACATTTTGGTTCATTAATTCTTCAAATAAACAGAGAATCTGAGATTTTTAATGTGTTATTTTTTTGCCCCCCCTCCAGTGCACCACATATTGATACAGAGGCTGGGAACAAGAAGGTAACCAGAGGGAACCTTCCTGCAGCGGCATCGAGCAGCCAAGTCCTCCACGCTGGGGTCAAACCCCAGGAGATTGCTGTTGCTCTTTGACACTTTTGCAACGCTGATGGTTATTTCTCCATCACTGCCCCACAGGACAGGTATCTAATGCACTGATCACATCACTTTTTTTTTGGGGGGGGGATGGGTGGGTAAAAACACTGAACCAGTTTGGTTGAAGGTCAGCAGGTCCGTTCTCAGCACTCAATCGTCAGGGAAGGGAAAGGAAGGAAAGCAGGAAGAGTTGGGAGCAAAACGTTGCCCAGTCATTTTATTGTGGGAATTTTTCCATGGCAATTGCTGTAAAGGCATTTTACATTCTTGTGGAAGGAATAATAATAATTAAGACCAAAAAAAAGAGAAGTATTATAAATTAATAATAAGAGTTTAAAAAAAATCATGAAATCAGCAAGGAAATAGAATAAAGCCATTCAGCCATGTCAGTTGACAGCGTAGAATACAAAATGAAGAGTCATGTTTAATCACTAAGCTGCTTAAAAAATGTTATGATATAGCTCATTCTTGCAGTTGCCAGGGCCTTGGGACAGAGTCTGTGGTTTACCTGGTTTTGGTTTGCGAATGTGGAGCCAAAATGGTTTTTCGGCTATGCCTACGAAATTGTTGGCTCTACACAGATATTCTCCTTCATCTTGTTCTGTCACATTGAACAGATTTAGGTTAGCATCGGCTTCAGCGTTTTTACTGATCCAAGACTGCAGGAATAGACAGAAACCTGAACTTCAGTAAACCAAGCAATACCTCCGTGCACCTACATCCCCTAGGACTGGCCGCTCAGGGCTCTGTGGCTTTTGGGCTGTGGCAACATCCCCCAGCTCACCCTGTGGTGAGACCTGACCCAGGAGCTGGCTGGAGAAGAGAAGTTGCATTCGGCCCCCAAGCCACGTGGCAGGTGAACACCCTTCCCCTCACACACACACCATTTGTCCTTTAAAAATAGACCCATCTTCTTCATCTTCCCACTTAGCTGTGGGCATCTGCCCCACTTCAAAACCTTTTATGTTACTCATACAGAAGCACAGAATCATAGAATTGTTTTGGTTGGAAGAGGCCTTACAGATTATGGAGCACAACCTTCAACCTTAAGACCACCATGGCCATTAAACCATGTCCCCAAGCGCCACATCCACATGTTTCTTGAACCCCTCCAAGGCCTCAACCAACCTGGCCTTGAACACCCCCAGGGAGGAGGCATCCACAACCTCCCTGGGCAACCTGTTCCAATGTCTCAGCACCCTCACTGGAAAGAATTTCTTCCTAATCTCCAGTCCAAATCTCCCCTCTCCCAGCTCAAAGCCATTCCCCCTCACCCTATCACTACAAGCCCGTCCTGTTTCTCCATCTGACAGCAGGCGCAGGCTCTACAGCTTCTTCAGGGCTCTGCAGACAGGAGCAGCAGGGAAAGGGCTGGAGCAGGGATTTGTGTTTGCAGCCCTGCTCAGCAAATGCTGTTTCAATTATCAGATTCCAAAATAGAATTTGGAAACAAAATACAAGCAGTGGCGGTTTGAGACTCGCTGCTGACTTTGCCTTTCAGAAATTAGCTGTAATTTTTTCCACTGCTTATAGGAGCCTCTTCTTTACTAAATAAAGTGGTGCACACAAATCACACAAACTTCAGGCTCTTAAGCAAGGGATTTTGTATCTCCCATTCCACAACAACACATCAGTTGGGTCCCTAAACAGTTGGTTTTATTTGGGTTGAAAACACTCGACTCTTTTGGGTGGCCTCAGGAGTAGCCTAGGGAAAGGCTAGGTAAAAAAAAAAACCCTCACCCAAACCAACAGTTTCAGTTCTGGAAATAAAATTGCTCTTCTCATTTTTGGTCTTACCCCCCCTCTCCCCCCCCAGCTCAGTCTGGATGCCTTTGATTTCAAGGTCTGATCCTGCCAACGTGACTTGTGGCCCATTAAACCATCAGGGCTGACAGATATGATGGGTTATCAGGAACCGAACTTGGCGGGGGGGGGGGCATCAGAAAGGAGCCCCAGTGTCCATGGCTGATGACAAACACCACTGGTTTTGACCTGATCTCATCTCTAAAGCTTACATCCTGGCAAGTTTGCCTGCTCTGGCTAGCAGGGAACGTGCCTGCCTGCTATTGCTGCCTTGTTTATAACGAAACTGGGCACGTTTCAATGCAGAAAGCACAATTTAGGCTTTGACAAAGCTTGGGCACAGTGTTGCCAGCCCCCCCCCAACCCCCAACTGGAATGCATTTAGTGCTCTTCTGCAAAGAAAAAAAGAGGTCTCCTTTGATCACAAATTAGCCCAGGCTTTCAGGAACTGATGCAGGTGATGGCTTGGTTTTGTTAGGCTGGTGGAAAAATGGGTTGAAAGTAGAGCATTCAATTCATCCATCTGGTCTGGGGTGGGGTTTGCCCCCCGCATTTAGATAGGAGGGGGGAGGTCCATGTGCTGGGCACCTCTCTGTCCCTCTTTCTATGAGGGAGACTGGGATAATACTCCTCCTAGATAAATCTCCCCATGGCAGGTCCTACACTCCACAGAATCTCCTGGAAGCAGGAGGGGAAGGATGGGCTGATAAAAAAGTCTTATCTCCCTGCAGGCACCAGAGCACTGGGCAGGAGATAGCCATTGCTGAAGCAGCTGTGGGCAGCAAGGGCTGTGAGCAGCCCTACCAGCACGGCCAGGATGCTGGCTCAAAGCAACAGCATAGAATCAGGGAATCCTTAAGGTTGTAAAAAAACCCTCTGAAGGTCTTCATATCCAAACACTGACCCAACACCACCATGGCCTTTAAACCATATCCTGAAGTGCCGTGTCTACGTGCTTTTTGAACACCCCCAGGGATGGTGACTCCACCACTTCCCTAGGCATCCTGTGGCATGAAGGGAACAAGTCCAACAAGTCCATGAAGCCCACTGACTGGCACCAAGATCACAGAACAACAGAATCAAAGAATCACAGACTCACAGAATCATGTTGGTTGGAAAAGACCTTTAAGATCCTCAAGTCCAACCATCAACCCAACCCCACCAGGGCCAGACAGTGAGATCATTTTATCAGATCTCCATGTTTAAAAACTAAAGCACAGGAATAAATCATAGAAACATAGAATAGTTTGGGTTAGAAGGGACCTTTAAAGGTCATCTAGCCCAATCCCCCTGCAGGGACATCTTTAACTGCATGAGGTTGCTCAGAGCCCCATCCACCCTGATCTTGAATTTTCCTCCAGGCAACCTTCCCCACCCTCATGATGAAAATTTTCTTTCTTCTATTGTGGTAGTTTTAGGCTATGCCTTTAAAATTTAGCTGCAGATTTTGAGCAGAAAAGTAGAAAAATAGAGATAAATCGCTATTGGGTGTGGAAAGGAAAACAAAGGATTATTCTAAACAAATTCATTGGATAAATGGCTGGGATAAGAGAAGCTGTGTCATCACAATTCTTCACATTTCACTTCCATTCCCATTCCTTTTTCTCCTCCTCTGATCTTGGCTATTCTGCTTTGCCTGGGAGAAGATAACACTTCTGGCTGACCTTGAGATGAGACTAACACTGCTTTCTCCCAGCTTCTCTCTCTCTCTCTTGGTGCAGGGGTGTCTGGGAGGTTTTTGGAGGGGGGTAGGGAGGTAGTGGAGCAGCTCCCCTGGTTGTTTTGACCAGGGGGATTTTGTGTTGTTTGCTAATTGTAAATATTTATATAATATTGTAAATCCTGTATAGAATAGAATAGAATTAGCCAGGTTGGAAAAGACCTCTGAGATCAACGAGCCCAACCTATCATCCAACACCATGTCATTAACTAAACCATGGCACCAAGCACCCCATCCAGTCTCTTCCTAAACACCTCCAGTGATGGTGACTCCACCACCTCCCTGGGCAGCACATTCCAATGGTCAATCTCTCTTTCTATGAAGAACTTCTTCCTAACATCCAGCCAAAAGCTCCCCTGGCATAGCTTGAGACTGTGTCCTCTTGTTCTGGTGCTGGTTGCCTGGGAGAAGAGACCAACCCCCACCTGGCTACAACCTCCCTTCAGGTTGTTGTAGACAGCAATACAGTCTCCTCTGAGCCTCCTCTTCTCCAGGCTAAGCAACCCCAGCTCCCTCAGCCTCTCCTCATAGGGCTGTGTCCAAATCCCTCCCCAGCTTGGTTGCATTGTAGAGTGCAGTTTTTGCTTGTAAATGCAGCTTCATATGCTTCTAACCGAGTTAGTCAGGCTAAAAGTTAATGCTGGGGGAAACTTCAACCCACCACATCTATTTAGTCTAAATCTCCCCTCTTTCAGTTTAAAACCATTTAAAAAATGACATTAAAAATGACATTAAACCACCCCCCAAACCAACACCAACAATCCCTGCAAAGCTGGACCTGACGCAGCTCCACAGAGAGCCGGTCCTGGAGCACAAAAGATGCATCCCCAGATGGAAAGGGCTGGGTGCCCCAGCCCTGATGCTGGTGTTACCATGATTCAAAGGCACTCCTGCTTAAGCAGCAGCAGTAAATAGACGTGTGCTGCTCCTATTCATCCCCCCCCAAAATAATCACACCAAACAAAACTTGGGCTTTCAAGCGCCTGCCCGCGCTCCCCTTCGAGGAATGCGGAGCTTTTTGCCGTCCACAGAAGAGAAGGTATTTGGCAATTCTAATGACCCAGCCACCCCAGTGCTGCTCCAACTTCATTTTCAAACCACTATTTATAGGGACTATTTATATGTTCTTTGCCACAGCAAAATGGGAGCTTGTGCTTTGGACACAAGGCGCTGCTCGCAGCGGCTCCCCGAGCTTCCCAAAAGGTAGCACTTTATCCCACGGGGACCACACACGGAGCTGGGAGACTCTACTGGATGGCATGTGACACAGCTAGCTATTCAGAGCTTGGTGCTGGGCTGTGAAACCAGGGGAGGGGATGGGGAATTCAAATATGCATAATTCAGACACGTTTTGGAGAGGCTGGGAGAAAACAGGGAGTTTTATCAAGTCGCCAGGAGCGCGTGTTGCCAATCCTGAGGAACTGGCTCCAACCATTTCTTCCAACCAATCTGTTATTTCAATCTGTGTTAATTATTTCCAGGGTCTCTGGCTTTTATTATCATGTATCTGGCTGGCTTACAGTTTTGTAGATGCTGTCTGGTAAGTGGGGTTTTGTTGGGTTTTGTTTAAGGCTTCGTACAAAGAGCAGGAGGCTGTGTGTGCAGCAGGATGTGCATGGGGACTGTCCACGCACAGGACAACCTGCAGGGCCAAAATCTGCTTGCAGTTTTAATTGCAGAGCCAGAAAAAAAAGACCAAAAAATAATAATAATCCCATTTGGCCCTATTTATTTTAATAATCACCAACACAGGATGCCTTTAATTAGTGAAAAAAAAAAACCCAACCACCAAAAAACCCCCCAAAAACACTCAGGAATGTTAAAAGTCCAATGTGTTTCTCACTCTCTGTTCTCCAGTATTTATATTCATAGATTCATAGAATGGTTTAGGTTGGAAGGGACCTTCAAGATCATCTAGTTCCAACCCCCCTGCCATGGGCAGAGACACCTCCCATTGGACCACCTTGCTCAAGGCCTCATCCAACCTGACCCTGAACACCTCCAGGGAGGGGGGCATCCACAACCTCCCTGGGCAACCTGTTCCAGTGTCTCACCACCCTCACTGTAAACCTATCTACACAGGTCGAGGGGAAACCACATCTACTGGCTTTGTTCAAGCTGGAAGTTCCCTTTGAAGAGGCATTTTAGCAAAGTAAAATCTTACTAAGTGGGTTTTTAGCTTGATATAGGGGGTAAAAAAAAAACAAATCAGACCAACCCAGGCTTTTCTGAGCCTGGAGAACAGCAATGTTCAGAAATGTTAACAGCTACAACAAGACCAACTTGGCTCTCAGGTGCTGGGAGCTCAGTGTTACTTGGTAGGTGCAGGTTGCAATGTGTTTACTTGGAAAAAGGAATGAATGTTGGTTGAGTTGGGAGCCTTTTGTTTTAATTAGCCCTGAAAATACCTCTATTGAAGCTGTAAAAACATATATATAGTAAAAAAAAGAATAGAATTTAAGAGGTTCTTCTAACCATCTTTGGGGGGTCAGATGCAATCTGACAGCTTCTCTTTCCTTGTGGCAGTGTTGTCAGAGGTGCCTCAACTCTTACAATGACTTTGCTTATCGCTGCCACTGCAGTAGATGTGTTATCTCTGGCAAACAGCAGAGTCTGGAACACCAACCTTGGGACATTTTTGCTGCACCCAGTCCAAAAAAGCAGGGTATTCCACTGTGCTTCAAGGAAAGAACAAACCCAACAGCTGCCCTTGCCTTAGCCTCGTGGTGGCTTATTTCTCTTTCTCCTTACAGATGCAAAGCAATGACACAAAACAAGACCTTGAGTTCTCCCCAAAATCACAGAATGCCAGGTTGGAAGAGACCCCAAGAATCACCTGGTCCAACTTTTATCTGGTTTAAATCATTAATAGTCTTGTAAGGGATGTGACATTGAACATCTTCTGTTGGGAGTTCCTGGCTCACAGGGCACTGCTAACCTAGGGCTTACTCCTAAACATGAAAATGATGTTTATGACCTCCAATGGCAACACCTTCATTCAGTCCTGATCTCCCCTGCCACGAGTAGGGCAGCGGGTTGGGTTTCTCTTGAGGAGCATCCCCACAGTGGAGTTGCCCACCAAGACCAAGGCACAGAAAGGATTGCCCTGAGGATGAGAAGAAGAAGTAAGTACCAACCTTCAGCACCGTGACATAGGGAGTCCCATCGGGTCCGTATTTGCTGCCGTTGACTTCCACGTGTTTCAGCCACTGGATGTGAGGCTGGGCATCGCTGTAGACCTTGCAGTGAAACTCCACATTGCTCCCTACCACCACGGTCTGGTTGGCAGGAAGCCCTGCCTGCAGGATTGGTCGGTGGGGTGACCTTTCTGAAAAGCAAGAGAGAGGGAAATCCTAATTGACCTGTCCCCCCTCCAGCAAGGATTCTCCCCTCAGCCCTTCATCTCCTGCAGCAGCAGCAGCAGAAAGGGTGCAGACTGGGATTGCTTTTGCTCAGGTGTCCTGGCCACTGCTCTTACCCAGTGCTTCTCAAAGCAGACAAGAACTATCTGGGAATGTAAGAGACATCTCAGCTCTGTCATTCCTTCTCTGGCCCCTTTGTAGGCCAAACCCAATACATTTATTGCAGATCCATGTGAGGCTGAATTGCTGGCCAAAAGGAAGCTTGTTGTTGGCTTTAGAAGAGCCATGACCCAGCACACAGGGAAAGAAACCAAGCTCCTGCTCTTCATAGCCCATTCCGTGCCTCTTTGGCATCACCACCTATCATCTGCTGAGGGAAAACAGTGAAACCTCACCTAAGACATCAAGCTGGTAGGTGTGTCTGATGTTGCCATACTTGTTCTCTACCACACAGGTGTAATTGCCTCGGTCCGATGGCACCACACTCTCCATCACCAAGCTCCACTGCTGGTGTCGCAACTAGAAGAAGAAATCAAACCATCAAGCTCGTGATCAAATACCATCACCACCAGCCCATTCACATCACTGAACAGTCAGCGAGCTTCTACACACTTGGCCAGCACGACTGGACCCCAGAGTAGGCCTGAACAGCACAAGGAGTCATTTCAAGGGTCATTTCAAAGGCTTAATGTGAGAAGGACTCCAGCACAATGGAGGAGCAGCACAGCACAAAGCAACACACTGAGGGTCTGACAGGGGCTGGTAGATGCTTCCACACTGACAGAAACAATGAACCCAGCTGACAGCTCAATGTGCCACCTCTCATTAGAACACCAGCTTCAGAAGGTGTCAGCTAATTCTGATCTGCTGGTCCCCTCTGCCACACCACTCTGGTCCAGAGGCTCTGTCAGCTGAAAAATGTTGTCTTCTCATCTGTAAACCTTCACCAACTGCTACTTCTAACACCTAAGATCATAGAATCAATAAGGTTGGAAAAGACCTCAAAGATCATCAAGTCCAACCTCTCACCCAACACCTCATGACTACTAAACCACGGCTTCAGGTGCCACATCCAAACCCCTCTTGAACACCTCCAGGGATGGTGACTCCACCACCTCCCTGGGCAGCACATTCCAATGGCTAACAACTCTCTCTGGGAAGAACTTTCTGCTCACCTCCAGCCTAAACCTCCCCTGGCACAGCTTGAGACTGTGTCCTCTTGTTCTGGTGCTGGTTGCCTGGGAGAAGAGACCAAACCCCTCCTGGCTACAACCTCCCTTCAGGTAGTTGTAGAGAGCAGTAAGGTCTCCCCTAAGCCTCCTCTTCTCCAGGCTAAACAACCCCAGCTCCCTCAGCCTCTCCAAACGATAAGCTTCTACTTCTTAGCCCAGCTATAGCATATTTTGAAGATGTGTGCTATGGAGGCAACAGGCCATGGCATCTGTTTGAACAGAAATGGGTGTCTACCACTGAGTCAGTCCCCGTAATTCCCTGTCAAAAACAGGAGAAAACATGCCCAGCCTCAAAGCTGGTCCCCAGGATCAGCCCTTCTCTTTTGGAACCAAATTTTATAGTAGTTGGTTTTCTAGATGTGGCTCATGTCCAGAGCAGCAGAAGGGAAAGCACAACCCATGTTTCCACCCCGACCTGCTGCCCTCTGAGCCCAGCTACAAGGTTTGCCTCACAGAGTCACAGAATGGGGGGGGTTGGTAGGGACCTCTGGGGATCACTGAGTCCAGCCCCACTGCGAGGGCAGGTTCTCTTAGATCAGGTCACACAGGAACACATCCAGCTGGGTTTTGAAAGTCTCCAGAGAAGGAGTCTCCACAACCTCTCCTGGCAGCCTGCTCCTGGGCTCCAGCAGCCTCACAGCAAAGAAGTTTTCCCTTAAATTCAAGTGAAACTTCCTGTGTTCCAGTTTGCTTCTAATGAGCACAAAGGGAATAATGGACATGGAAAGCCAATCTTGAGTTAACAGAGGAAGCAAATGGTATCAAAGATGCCTTCAGGACACATGGTGTATGACAGCTCTCCAATTTTGTTTTTGCATATTAATTTGATGCCTTCTGCTGCCCAGAGCAGAACATTTCAACTTTGTTAAACACTTTGAAGGTGACTCCAAGGACACAGAAGCAGGAGATGGCAATAACACTGTACTACAGAATGTTAAGAGCTGATGGAGGAGTCCAGGGTGTAACTGCTCCTGAGGTTTCTTGCTGCAGCAGGGGAACTCAGATGTGAAAGTCAGTTAACCTCTTTTGCTAGACTGCAAAACTGCATCCACATGCTTCCCTTTAAAGGGCCATGCTGCAATTAAAGCCAGAATTTTGCAGAGAGAAGGCTTCAAGTCACAGAAGCAGACAAATCAGCTGCAAGATGGGTAAGAAAAGTATCTTCAAGCTCTGAAGGTCTCTGCAGCCCTGAGAACGGCACTGCTGAGCACCCCCCTTTTCAGGCACCACTGAATACATTCCAGGGGCTGGATCATGGGAGGCTAAGCAAGTCTGAACTGCAATTTTGGTTGCTGCTGCTGGCAGGCCAGGTATGACAGCACCTTCACCCCACCCAGATGGTCCTCCATGCAGAAGCAGCATTGCACCTTTTGTAGAGCAACATCCTGCTTGGAGCATCCCTGAAACCATGCAGCAATTGTAGGGTCTGAGGAGCTCTGAGAACAGAAAGCTTGGACCTGGAGGCCACAGCTGAACATACCAGACTCTCAAGGAAGTTTCAATGCAAATGTGTGGCTGCTCAGGGGTTCATTTCCATACAGGTTTGTCTGAAGACTTCTTTTAATCCACTTTTCAGCATTGCAAAGCATTTGTGTCTGGAACCCTTAGGATCTGCTACAAGGAAATGGGGCTCCAGACACATAGATGAGTCCCTAGTTTGAGCTGCATTACAAAACCAGGTCCAAATTAGGTATTTTACTCAGAAGGCACATTCAAAGACACTTTTATGGCACTGCCAAAGAACTTCCCTTGGGCAGATTTGTGATGGAGACTTTGGACTCAGAACGGAGAGGAGAACCTGGGGGGCACAGACCCCTGAGGCTGAACTCCTTTGGAAACTCTTCTAGAAGCAATCAGATTATGGTTTAGCTTTTCATTTTTTTAGCTTGAGACTGACATCTAGATTTAAAGCAGAGTAAGAAGGGCTGCTCCTGAGTGAAGATAGCTACCACACTCCATAAAGCATTGGAAACATGAAGTGACTTAGTGCAGGCATTAATCAAGGGGCTGAGATACTGGAAATCCCTCTGGTTTATTTGGTGTTGTCATTCTTGGCTCCTTGTGAAACAAACATTTGCAGACACTCTTGGAAGCTCAGTCCCTGCTTGCCAGACTGGTATGCAAGTCAGTGCAATGGTCTGGGGAAGGGATAATCCTCTCCCTCCCCTCCCCCTCTCCATCTTCCCTTCTAGGGTCATTTAACACACAGAGGCTTACACTATTAGAGATTCCAACAGGGATTTAACCATTAATGCTCTTTGGGAAATTTCATATGAGAAGTCATATGAATTTCTTTTCTTTGCTAGTTAAGGATGAACTGTAACAAAACTAGGTTAGCCTGCACCCTTCTCTCTTGCACTCATCCTTCTCTTCTCACCGTGCAATCACATGCAATCTCCACGCCACTTCCAAGAGGCAGAAGTGGAAGAGTGGTCATTTTTCATCTGCTGGCCACAGACCTTTCACAATCAACACTGAAACTCTGCCATGCACTGAAAACAAATGAGAACATTCCCAGCTCAAGGATTTTTGGGTTAAGACCAGATCTCGGGATGAAGTAAGCCGGCCAGGCTCTGCCAGATCTTGGGTCTTGCCCATTCTTTTCAAGCTGCCTTAATCCTGTTATGAAGTTAAGTTGTAACAGGGAATTTAAATCTTAAATACATGAGATACCAAGCAGGTTTTCAAGCTCCTTTTCTGGTTCAAATCTCAGCTGATAGCTATGAATGTATTCATACTGCAGGAGACTGCCATTAGACTCCCTGCCTCCAGCCATGACCCATCAGCAAAAGCAAGCAACAAGGCAAGAAGAAGAGCAGAGAGGGAAAGATGTCTTTATATCAAGGAAGGGACAAAGAACCACACCTAGACAGATAGAGAGCTTAACCCAATCTTGCTGTAATTGGCCTGACATTGCCTTCAATAGCTCTTTTGAGCATTGGCTTGTTGCTGGAAGGTACCCCTGGAGAAACAAAGCAGAGCGGTGCCAAAGACTCGCTGCCGTGTTGCAGAGGATGAAACGTGTCAGTTTAAACTCAAGGAGAGATTAAAACCACTGGGAAGTGAGCTGGGGAATTGCTTTCAGCTTCAGATTGGCTTCTGCAAGCATAATTTAGTGCAGCTGATGGCACACAGCTTTGTGGAAAGCAACCCCAACAGTGTATGTGAGCCTGGAAACGCTTTGTGATGATCTGCAGTCAAAGATGCTGGGTGAACATTATCTGTCAAAAGGCTCTTTGCCCACAGGAGCTGCTTCCACATTTCTTTTCCATCCTTATTTCCTCTTTTCATGGAATGGCTTTGATTGGAAAAGACCTCTAAGACCATCAAGTCTGACTGTCAACACAACACCACCATGGCCATTAAACCATGTCCCCTGGTGCTGTGTCCACATGTTTCTTGAACACCTCCAGGGATGGGGATTTGTGGCACTGCCAGATTGCTCACACTACTCGTCACTGGCATTGCTACAGGGATTCAACCACCTTCCTGAGCAGCCTGTTTCAGCCTTTGAGAACCCTTTCAGTCAAGAAGTTTCTTCTAATGTCCAACCTAAACCTGCCCTGGTGCAACTTCAGGTAATGCCCTCTCCTTCTATCACCTGATAGTAGTGAGAAGAGACCAACCCCCACTGCACTGCAACCTCCTTTCAGGGAGCTGTAGAGAGCAAGGAGGTCTCCCCTCAGCCTACTTCCCTTAACTTTTCAGAAGATCCAAACCTGAGAATTTCCTCAGCCTCATCCAGGCTGGAGCAGGGACAGGACTGAGGGAGCTTCAAAGGCTTCACTGAAGCAATCACAAAAGGCTCTTTCAGGACCAGGTCTGAGCTAACAGGAAAGAAACAGCCCAGAAACTGCAGGGAGGGCAGACTTTTTTTGAATCCTTTTCTGGTTTCTGGAGCACAGCGTGCTTTGCATGCCCTTTGAGAACACTCCCAATGTGGTAGGCACCAGCACACAGCTTATTCAGTACTGATGAGGCTGCCTTCCTCAAAATCACCTTCTCTCCTGAGCAGCAGCCCAGGGCTATGCCAGGGCCGGCAGAGCACAGACCACTGCTCAGAAGTGCCCCCTGCCACACTGATTCTGTTATAAGCAGCCTCTGCCAACTTTATTCTCCCCAAATAAAATCCAAAAAGAGCCTGGCTGTGACCTCAAGGGGACAAAGTAAGAAGAAAACCAACAACATCAGAGAAGAGCTGATTTTCCTGCTGAAGCCCTGCCATAATTCGTCACAGACAGTAGCGCAGAAACTTCTGGCTAATTAAATCATCTGAGTGCAGTAGGGATTTTGGGTCCCTCAGCTCCATCCATAAACACAAGCCAGAGCATTTTCCAGAACACCTCATGGCAGAAAGCAAAGAGGGAGAAGAAAGCAGCCAAGAAGCAGATGCTATGACTCTGGCTACAAGGGAATCCAACACTTGACCAAGGGTCAGTGATTTATACCACAAGAATGTTAATGGACACCAGCACCACGGTCCAGCTCTCTGGTGAGGCCCTTCCCACACCTTCAAAGGATGCTGAGTCAGTTTTCCTTGAACCCTGGGAGCAGCTACAGCTCACTCTAACACATCTCAACACACTGGGCTGATCTCCAAAAATGAGGACACAAGTTTCTGCTCCTGCTTTCTCATCACCATCCATAAGACAACCATAAAGCCAGTCTCGTTTTCACCTGAAGACCTCTGCAGGCAAACCCAGAGGGCACTAGCCCTCAATCCAAAGGGACAGCAGCAATTTTAAACACTTTTGGTGTTGATAATTGCTAAGGCTGCAAGAAACACCCACACTGCAGGTTGAAGGAGGTTTTCCTCCCCCCTCTACTCTGCCCTGGTGAGGCCACAGCTGAAGTATTGTGTCCAGTTCTGAGGTCTCCAGTTCAGAACTACTGGAGAGAGTCCAATGGAGGCTGCAAACATGCTGAGAGGCCTGGAGCATCTCTGTGAGGAGGAAAGGCTGAGAGCCCTTGGGCTGTTTAGCCTTGAGAAGAGCAGCCTGAGAGGGGATCTGATCAATGATCAGCAAGAGCTGAAAGGTGGTGGTGGGGGGGAGACAAGAGGATGGAGCCAGGCTCTTTTCATTAGTGGTTAGAGTTAAGACAAGGGGAAATGGGCACAAAGTGGAACCCAGGAAGTTTCACTTAAATGCAAAGAAAAAACTTCTTAACTTTGAAGCTGCAGGAGCAGGCTGCCCAGAGAGATTGTGGAGTCTCCTTCTCTGGAGAGTTTCAAAGCCTGCTGGGATGTGTCCCTGTGCAATCTGACACAGTAGAACTTTTGCTAGCAGCAGGGTTGGACCAGACCTCCAGATGTTCCTTTCCAACCCCCCCCTGTTCTCTGCCTGATTGCCAGGCAGTCAGGACTGTGCCGTTACACGTCCCCATGGCAGTCACCACCAAACGCAACTTTGTACGGTCAGTAGCAAACCCCTGGTGAAAACAGAGCTCCAAAGCCAAGCCTTACCTTGATGCCCCCAATCCTGTGCTCCCCCTTGAACTCCTTGCCGTTTTTCAGCCAGTAGATGGAAGGAGTTGGGTTCCCACCTGCCGGGCAGCGGAAGCGCACGGTGTTGGCAGCAGGAACTGCCAGCAGCTTCTTCTCCATCTTATCTGGCCGGGTCCAGAAGGGGACACCTGGGAAAGAAAAGGCCAAGCTGATCAGACCCGTTCCTGGCATGGAGCACTGTGAGTCCTGTGTCTAGTTCTGGGCCCCTCAGTTTAGGAAAGATGTCGACTTGCTGGAAGGTGTCCAGAGAAGGGCAACAAAGCTGGGGAGGGGTTTGGAGCACAGCCCTGTGAAGAGAGGCTGAGGGAGCTGGGGTTGCTTAGCCTGGAGAAGAGGAGGCTCAGGGCAGACCTTAGTGCTGTCTACAAGTACCTGAAGGGAGGTTGTAGCCAGGTGGGGGTTGGTCTCTTCTCCCAGGCAACCAGCACCAGAACAAGAGGACACAGTCTCAAGCTGTGCCAGGGGAGGTTTAGGCTGGATGTTAGGAAGAAGTTCTTCCCAGAAAGAGAGATTGGCCATTGGAATGTGCTGCCCAGGCAGGTGGTGGAGTCACCATCACTGGAGGTGTTTAGGAAGAGAATGGATGAGGCACTTGGTGCCATGGTTTACTTGATTAGATGGTGTTGGGTGATAGATTGGACTTGATGATCTCAGAGGTCTTTTCCAACCTGGTTAATTCTATTCTATCCTATAAATGGAGGATATCAGCTGGTGAGCAGATACTTTTGAGGAGGCTCTGGTGTGTATGTAGAGTGACAGTTAAACTGCTACCTGCTGCACTGCACATCAACGACACAGAAATGCTTCCCAGCTACATGGCTCTCGGGGCTGTAGAGAGGGTGTTTGCATTTGGGGTTTCTGATGAAAGGTTCATGACCAGGTTCATGTCTTAGTAATGCCGGTATGAATACACAGTAGCTGCTTAGAAGTATCAGGGAGAGTTATCCTAGCATGGTTTGGGTTGGAAGGGACTTTTTACAAGGGCTTCTAGTGGTAGGATGAGGGGCAATGGATCTGAGCTTGAGGAGACTGAGACTGGAGATTAGGAAGAAATTCTTTCCAGTGAGGGTGGTGAGACACTGGAACAGGTTGCCCAGGGAGGCTCGGGATGTTCCCTCCCTGGAGGTGTTCAAGGCCAGGCTGGATGAGGCTTTGAGCAATCTGGGCTACTGCCCAGCTGTCCCTGCCCATGGCAGGGGGATGGAACTAGATGATCTTGAAGGCTCCTTCCGACCCAAACCATAGATTCTATGAATCTATTGTAGTTTCAACCCTCATGCCATGGGCAGGGACACCTTCCACTAGACCACCTTGCTCAAGGTTTCATCCAGCCTGGCCTCGAACACCTCCAGAGAGGGTTCATCCACAACCTCCCTGGGCAAACTGCTCCAGTGCCTCTCTCTCCACCCTCACAGTAAAGAACTTCTTCCTAATTCTTCACTGTAAAGAATTTCTTCCAGATCTGGCTGAGAATCTGGCCTCAGCCTGTGAGAAGACACAGATGTACCTTTGCAATAAGAGCAGCCAAGAAGCATCAACAGCAGAAAGATGTTGGAACTGCAAAAAAAACACATATTGATGGGCCAGCAAGGGAGCAAAGAAAAAGTGTGAGCTGGGAGTGCGCTGGGAGGCTTCCTTCTTGGTGAGCACAAACATAGTGTGGCCTCCTTAAGGGAAAGGAATCAGGGGAAAAAAAAAAAAGCCAACCCCCAGTGCCAAACTGGTTTATCATGTTTATGTTCTTTAAGTACAAGTGATTTTAGTTTGAAAGATTCATGTTGCCTTTGAACAGGCCTAAGTTTGAAAACACCAGTGCTAGCATGAGATAGTTTTTTTCTCCTCTGCCTGGAGGACAGCGAAGCCTCTTGGCTGCCTGACAACCATTACAGATTAACTCCAAATTAAGGCAGCAGCAGCAGCAAACTCATTATGCTGGGAAGAAAGGAAGAGAAAGTTGAAGAAGGGAAAAAAAATAAAAAGGCTCCTCAGCTTTCATTTTCTGCTTAAGGAAACTGCAGA
The DNA here is from genome assembly GCF_026170545.1 of Melanerpes formicivorus. Lineage (NCBI taxonomy): Eukaryota > Metazoa > Chordata > Aves > Piciformes > Picidae > Melanerpes > Melanerpes formicivorus. The sequence goes on along the minus strand of NW_027142370.1, from coordinate 10,203,245 downwards.
GCTGCACATGGAGCGTTTCTCCTGCCGTGCCAGGGATCGCATCCAGCCCCACCGGCTCCACGCTCCAAAGCAGCATTGAGGCACAAAGCATTTGGGCTGCAAACTAGCCAAGAAGACCAAGGAGTGTAACCAGCATCTCCTCCAGGTGGGAAGGAAGCAGCCACAGAGTACCCATACCCACCCATCACAGAGACCTGTGGGCTTCTGGTCAAGACAAACTTAAGGTGCTGCTCCTGCAAGAACCGCCTTGGAGAACATGAAATTCTTTTCAGTGGTGTTCTATGATAGGACAAGGGGCAGTGGACACAAACGGGAACCCAGGAGGTTCTACCTCAACATGAGGAAACAGTTTTTATGTTGTGTGGGTGTTAGAGCCCTGGAGAAGGCTGCCCAGAGAGGTTCACAGTATTGCTAAGGCTGGAAGAGACCTCAAGGATCATCGAGTCCAACCTGTCACCACAGACCTCATGACTAGACCATGGCACCAAGTGCCACATCCAGTCCCCTCTTGAACACCTCCAGGGATGGTGACTCCACCACCTCCCTGGGCAGCACATTCCAATGGCTAACAACTCTCTCAGTGAAGAACTTTCTCCTCACCTCCAGCCTAAACTTCCCCTGGTGCAGCTTGACACTGTGTCCCCTGTGGGTTGCGGAGTCTCCTTCCAAACCCACCTGGACATTGTGATCCTGGGCAAGCCGCTATGGGTGCCCCTCCTTTAGCAGGGGTGTTGGACTGACTGATCTCCAGAGGTCCCTTCCAACCCCCAGCATGCTGAGATTCTGTGAGACAAGAGAGCAGTGTGCCCAGTGGGACCATCCCCAGCAAATGAAGAGCCTCTGAGATGTAGCTGCTGATATGCAGTTCCTCATGGCCAGGTAGGCTTTACAAGTTCTTCCTTAAGTTCATGTGAAACCTCCTGTTCTACTTTGTGCCCATTGCCCCTTGTCCTGGCACTGGGCACCACTGAGAAGAGTTTGACCCCATGTTCTTCCCCCCATACTTTAGCTTTTGCTGAGCACTCATCAATCCCCTCTGGGGCTGCTCTTCTCCAGGCTCAACAGCCTCAGGGCTCTCAGCTTTTCCTCCTCACAGAGATGCTCCAGGCCCCTCAGCATCTTTGTGGCCCTCAGCTGCCCTCACACTTCTGCAGCCAGATGGTTGGATGTAGCTGCCTCAGTGATGCCATCCCAGGGAGGGAAATCCAGTACTGAGAGGACTTTCATCTGCCCTCGAGCTGCCTTGCACAAGGTGCTGTGATGCCTATCAGAGTTAGCTCCACCTCTCTGAGGGATCTGGTGCTCACCCATGAACCTCACCTTTCACACAACAAAACTGCTGAAGGGCTTTTACTTGCCAGGATGGCACCAGGAGCAAGGCTGGCACAAACAAAAGCAGCAGGAGGAATCCCTGCAACTCCCCTGCTCTTGCAAAATCCTGGCTACAAAACTCTGCTGTAAACTCAGGGCTCATCCAGGGAGAGGCCTCAAATACTACATGAAAATCAGTGGTTTAGGTTGGAAGGGACCTTCAAGATCACCCAGTTCCAACCCCCTGCTATGGGCAGGGACACCTCCTGCTAGACCAGTTTGCTCAAAAGGCTAAATGTGGGCAGAACCAGGGTAACCATCTACCTTCTAACAGCTGAGCTCAGAAAACTGCTAGATCTACACTAAAAAGGGGACTGGTTTAGGAGTGGCTGTGACCCTTCAAGGAAAATGAGGTCTTCATGGTCAATACAGGTGCTGCTATCATGTGTCGATGGTTGGGCTCCATGATCTCAGAGACCTTTTCCAACCAAAACAATTCTGTGATTCTCTGTGTTGGGAAGGCAGAAGCCAAGCAAAGGCTGGGCAGGGAGCAGCAGGAGGGTGAGTTTGGGGTAGTGTAGGGAAGGCCTTAGAGGAGGGAGCTGCAGAGATCATGTTGGGAGACATCTGGTCCTTGGTTTCGGCAGCATGGGGATATTTCCTGGCTGAACATTTCCTTTTGGCAATGCACTCTGATTTCCCAGGGACTGTCCAGGAGGTTAACAGGGCTGCAGGGGAGAGTTCAGGGAAAGGGCAGACAGGAATGGAGGAGTCCCCTTCACTGCTGCTAAGAAGGGCAGAATAACCTGTGTTTGTGTTTGATTAACAGATCTCCCTACAATAGATCTCATCTCATTGCCTGCAAAGATTCACAGAACAGCTGTAGTTGGAAAGGACTTTAAAGAACACCTAGTTCTAAAGAACACCTAGTTCCAACCCCTCTGCCATGGGCAGGGACAGCTTTCACTAGACCAGGTTGCTCAAGACCTCATTCAACCTGGTCTTAAAGACTTCAGACATCAGAGAGGAGCAAGATGGGGCTCAGGAGAGTTTCCTGCAGGGAATATTCTTGGTATGGAGCAAAGGTTTCACAGAATCACAGAACTGTTGAGACTGGAAGAGACCTTTGAGATCAAGTCCAACCACTCACCTTAAGCTCCCAATCCCGCCACTGCCACTAAACCATGTCCCTTGGTGCCACATCCACGCATCTTTTAAACACCTCCAGGGATGGTGACACCACCACCTCCCTGGGCAGCCTGTTCCAGGGCCTGAGAACCCTTTCTGCAAAGCATTTTTTCCTAATACCCAACCTAAACCTCTCCTGGCACAACGTGAGGCCATTTCCTCTCATCCTGTCTCTTGTTGCCTGTGAGAAGAGTCCAACCCCCACCTGGCTCCAAACTCCATTCAGGGAGTTGTAGAGAGCAATGAGGTCTCCCCTCAGCCTCCTATTCTCCAGACTAAGCAACCCCAGGTCTTTCAGCTAGTTCATAAGACTTGTGTCAAGGCCCTTCACCAGCTTTGTTGCTTTTCTCTGGACCAGCTCCAGCATTTCAATGTCCTTCTTGTCGTGAGGCGCCCAAAACTGAACTCTATTCCTACCTCCTGCACGCAGGTAGGATCCACTCCTCCCACCTTCAATTAGAAATAGCTTCATCCTCAAGTGCCCTCCCTCATTTTGGGTGGGTCTCTTCCAGCAGATTTAGGGCCCACCAGCACTAGGCACCTCTGGATTAGCATGCCAAGATTCAGTCAAACTGGAACTGGAAGAAAGTGTCTCCACATTGCAAACGGTGCCTCTGTTCCCACTCTCAGCAGCAGTGAACAACCTCCCCCCTGCTTTTGGGCTGCTGTGCCCCCCAGAGCCCTTCCATTCCCTCTTTTTAAGAGTTGGGGGGAACACCTTGCTGACTTTGTTAACACCTTGCTGACTTTGTTTCAAGCATAGCTCCAGAGAGTTTCAGGAACAAGATAGGAAGAAGGCAGAAAAGAGGAACAATTTCTGGAGCTCCTCTCTCTAAATGAATTCTGAGCCCTGGTTTTGCATTTGCAAGTGTGGAAAAAAAGCCCACAAACAACAAACCAAGGGACCCAGGACCATTATCACCCACCCTTTCCCATCAGCAAGCACTAAACCTATCACCCACTCTTTCCCACCAGCAAACACTTAACCCAGCAGCTCATTTTGCTCCTCAAAGACACCGGCCACCCATCCAACTGGAAGGGCCAATTAAAACCCAAAGGAGGGGGTGAGACTTGGAATAATTAATACAGCCAGGCACTCATTTGGCAATTAGGAGCTGCCCCCAAATTCTGCAGCAGACAGAATCAACCCTAATTGTGTCATTTCCCCAGCTGACACCTCCCAGCACAGAGCCAGCTTTAATTGGAGATTACAGGGGCTCTTTGAAGGGGCTGGGGCTGCCCGGCGGGGGCTCCAAACAAACACATCTCCAGGGGTGGGGAGTGCTGGGGCAGAAGAGCCCTGTGTGAAGAAAAGGGAGCTTGGGGTTTGTTTCAGGGCCAGGAAAACCAGCTGTGGGGAGCAGAGGGACTGGAAAGCCTCTTTCTGCAAAGGAGGATCATGGTTTGTGACAAGGGCAACGATCCGAGGGGCCTCTAGCTCCTCTTTCATCTTTTCTGCTGCCCTTGGGAGAGAATCATTGAATCATTAAGGTTCGAAAAGCCCTTTAAGATCACCAGGTCCAACCACCAACCCTGCACCACCACGTCCCCAGGTGCCACATCCACATGATTTTTTAACACCTCCAGGCTGCTCAAAAGGGTTGTGGAGTCTCAAGGCATTCAAAAACCTGCCTGGAAGTTTTACTCTAGGTGACCCTGCTCTAGCAAGGGGGTTGGACTAGATCATAGTATCATGGAACTGTCGAGGCTGGAAGAGACCTTTGACACCATCAAACCCAACTGCTCCCTTGGGCTCACAATTCCACCACTGCTGCTAAAACTCTGCCTCTAAACCATGTCCCTAAGCACCACATTCACAAGTCTTTTAAATCCCTCCAGTGAGGGTGACAATGATCTTCAGAGGTCCCTTCCAACCCATGCCATTCTGTGATTCTTTTTTGCCACAGGAGATGGAGGACACAGCTCTTCAGGCTCTCCATAGGACTGGCCACACCTGTGTGTCCACCTGCCCAGGGTGGTCCTGCAGCCCCTATCCCTGGTGGAATGTCCCAGCTGTGGTGGTGCTGGAGTTAACAACACAGCTCCTCAGACTCAAGAGAAGGTGAAGTGGAGGGTTTGGCATCAAACAAAGCAACATAAGGCACACCCATGTCACACCACACCATGAGGTTCCACGTGAAGCTAATCAACCACTTTAAAGCAGGAGCTTTAAAGCTTTTTCTAGGGAGACCTTTCAGCAAAGCCACTCATTACCTCCAGGGCTAAAAAAAGAGGCAGCCTTGAAGTCAAGAAGACTCAGAGTGCAGGCTATAAATAAATACACTCAGTGAAACCTCTGTTTGCCTTTTCAGTGAAGGAAAACGTGTCCTGCCCCACAACCCAGCTGATGTTTTGTGATACCTGTTGCTAAGAGATGGAGTTTACTACAAACCACACTACAAAGAAAAATACAGAATCATGTTAACAGTGCTCATCAGAAGCTGCACTGCAGCAGGAACAAATCCTGGCCAAACCTGACCTTACTCAGGCCTCAGCAAGCATCAAGGAGCCCTCAGCACCTCTGCAAAGGTCCTTGCCATTTCACAGCATCTGGCCCTTAATTCACAGAACCACAGAATGGCTTGGCTTGGAAAGGACCTTCAAGATCATCCAGTTCCAACCCCTGCCATGGGAAGGGACACCTAGACCAGGTTGCTCAAGGTCTCACCCAACCTGGCCTTGAACACATTCAGGGAGGGGGTAACCAAAACCTCCCTGGGCAACCTGTTCCAGTGTCTCACCACCCTCACTGGGAAAGAATTTATTCCTAATCTCCAGTCTAAATCTGTCCTCCTCAAGCTTCAATCCATTCCCCCTCACCCTATCCCTGCAAGCCCTTGCAAAAAATCCTTCCCCAGTTTTCCTGTAGTCTCCCTTCAGGTGCTGGAATTAGAAGCCATTAGAAAACCACCAACTGCTGCTGTTGGATCTCCTGGCACTGTGACTGACCATTCCTGTCCACACACTGCACAGCACAGCTGCATGAACTTACTACAGTGGCAGACCTTGTTTAAAGAGTCCTGCATGTTCGATGCTATGGGCAGGAGACATTTTCCAGCCACGCTGAACTGGTGCCAAGGTGCAGAGCTGAGTGACTGGGAGCTCAAATGCAAGCTGTTTATTTATTAAAGGCACCTAGGCACAGGCAGCTTGCTTTGCAGAGAGAGGACAATAAAAGCCAACACTGCTGCCTCCAAAGCACATCATGATCTTGATCAGCACTACTGCACTTAAGAGGAGGCTCAGGGGAGACCTTACTGCTCCCTACAACTACCTGAAGGGAGGTTGTAGGCAGGAGGGGGTTGGTCTCTTCTCCCAGGCAACCAGCACCAGAACAAGAGGACACAGTCTCAAGCTGCACCAGGGGAAGTTTAGGCTGGAGGTGAGGAGAAAGTTCTTCACTGAGAGAGTTGTTAGCCATTGGAATGTGCTGCCCAGGGAGGTGGTGGAGTCACCATCCCTGGAGGTGTTCAAGAGAGGACTGGATGCGGCACTTTGTGCCATGGTTTAGTAGTCATGAGGTGTTGGGTGACAGGTTGGACTTGATGATCTCTGAGGTCTTTTCCAACCTTGTTGATTCTATGATTCCAAGGAAACAAGGACTGGGATTGAAAGAGGTTCAGAGTAAAAGCACCCAGAAGGTCTGTCCTGGGGCTCCCATCCCCACATGAGCAAATGAAAAAAGCAAAGCCAAAGAGGTTAGACTCATAGAATTGGTTTGGTTGGAAAAGACCTCTAGGGTCATCAAATCCAGCCATAAACCTAAGACCACCACTGGCTGCTGCTGCTTATGGCATCAGTAAGTTTGGCCATTAATGAATGTAAATGTTATGCTCTGACTCCAGCTGAGATAAGGACCAGAATCAGACCAGCTGGAAATAAAGCAGGCCAAGGTTTGCAGTGGTGGAAAGCTGGTGTGGCATCAGTGCAGTCAAAACCAGATGGAATAGCATCAGTGCAGTCACAAAAACCCCCAATATGGTGAGTTGGGCTGGAGTTAAGTGCAAGAGAATTTCTAACCCTAACTCCTCAAGCCAGATCTGCAGAATGAAGTCTCCACAAGGGAAAATTCCACTTCTGTTCCTGTAGGAGCAAGACCACTCTGGCAGCTATTTCTAAGTTAGATCAGCACCATCACAGGACCATCCTAAGGTCACCAACTTCAACACAGAGAAAGAGCTGCTGTCTGATCAGGTGAGCATCTGGATTCACAGAGTGCATCAGGTTGGAAGGGACCCTCCAAGGCCATCTTGTCCAACCCCCCCGCAGCCAGCAGAGACACCTCCAACTAGATCAGGCTGCCCAGGGCAAAATCAAGTCTGACCTGGAATGTCTCCAAGAATGGGGCCATAACCACATCCCTGGGCAACCTGTTCCAGTGCTCCACCGCTCTCATAGTAAAGAATTTCCTCCTAACGTCCAACCTAAACCTACCCTGCTCCAGTTTCAAACCATTGCCCCTCATCCTAACAATGAGCTGCTCCACTTGGGAGCCACATCTCTTTGAAAGAAAATTCCCCTGTATCCCCAAAAAGCAAATTACCTGTATCTTCTGACTCATCATCATCATCTTCATCATCACCTGATGAAGGCGAATCTAGGAGAAGGAGGAGAAAGATTAGGAAAGGGAGAGGATGGCACATGAGTTTACCAGGCTGGACAAGGCTGGTGGGCACCATGGTATGAAGATGTGTCAGTGAGGGAGGATGTGCAGCTCCACCAGCCCAACCCTCCCATGCTGCTGTGTCAAGGACAATGGCCCAGGAGCTTTCTGAACTGAGTGGGAGGTGTCATGAGTTTGGCAGTGCTCTGCCACCAGAACGTGGGCCCCAGCACCAAATGATTCTCCCTGTGTGAAGTGCTCTTCTCATAAACACAATAGAATTCCCCAAGGGAAGGGTCTCTTTGCAGAACAAGCTCACCTCTGATTATTTTTTCTCCTCTAGCATTCCCTCTGAAGACTTTTTCCTTCACCAAGCCCCAGGACAGCTCAGCTTTTCTAACTCACTTCCCTCTGTTTTCCTTTAACTCCACACATCCCCCAGCCCCATCTGTCCCCAGGAACTCCTTGCTCAACCACCCAGACCAATGCTTTCAAACTCCTCCTTGCAATCAGACCATCAACATAGCTGCTCCATGAACCAATTCCCCCCTTTACATCCCTCCTCCAGAGGCACCTCCAGGCTGTCACTGAATACAGGCTCCAGGTGTGCATGTTCCATCTGTATCTCCCCAAAACAGCTCCACTGTTTCTCTTTGCATGGGGGAAGAAGGCAAAGGCACAGAAAGACAAGGAGAAGGAAAAGGGAGAGGAACAACAAACAGAACTCCGCAGAACCTGGAAGGACTTTCCACCATCTGCAGGAATAAGGAACAAAGGAACCTTCTCCCTGCTTTCCAGCACAGTGGCATATTGTGCTTTGCACCTTCTCTTTGGCACAGTCTCAAGTAAGACTCCAAGCCATGTATCTAACTGCAAATCCACAGCTGAGGTCCTGCTGGCAGCAGAGCTAGGGAAATGCCATGGGGCTTGCTCCAAGTGAGTGGGGTGTTTAGGTGTTTTGGCTGAACCAGCAAGTTCACTCAAGTCCTGGCAAAGGCAGAACCTGAGCCAAATGCCCACCAGCATCAATGGAGAAGCCAACACATTCTCAGCCCTGCATGCTCAGGTTTGGTTACCCATATATTAACATCTGATTAGAGTTTACTTTGGGTTTCTAACAAACTAATCACAACCAGAAAGGCAGAATCCATTTTAAAACCAATTCAAAACCAGCTCCACAAGACTGAGGGAAGAGTCTTTGCCCTTGTGCTTGCGTTTCAGGCAAGAGACGCAGCTTCAGTTTTATGAGTCGTGGAATCATAGTCATTAAGGTTGGAAAAGACCTCTAAGATCAAGCCCAACACCTCCATGACCACTAGACCATGCCACATCTGCTGGTTTCTTGAACACCTCCAGGGATGGTGACTCCCTGGGCAGCCTCTTCCAATCCCTGACCACTCTTGCAGCAAAGAAATTCTTCCTCATATCCACCCTAAACCTCCCCTGGTGCAGTTTGAGGCTATCTCCTCTTGTCCTGTCAGTAGTTTCTTGGGAGAACAGACCAACACCAGCCTCACTTCAACCTCCTGTCCCTGTTTACTGCAGGGGGATTGGACTAGGTGACCTTTAAAAGTCCCTTGCAAGCCAATGCGTTGTCTGATTCTCTGGCTCTAACCGTAGTGCTCCCTTTAAGATGTGGGAACACAAACCCCCAACCTCTGACAGCGATCTCACCTTGGCAGTGCCATGCCCAGTGATCAGGACTCACCACAAAGAGCTATCTGAGCACCCCATCTTGCCACCTAAAGCAGGGCTTCAAAGCTGGAAAACAAGTGCTGCTGACAGCTAAAACGGAGCCTCCCCCATTACCAGCACTCTGGGCTAATAGAATCAAAGCCTCATAATGCTGTCAGAAAGCAGGTTCAGGTTACTCGCTGGTTCCTAAGCTGTTATTAGCTATTATTAGTGCAGGAGAAGAAAAACACAGGGGCTTGAACTTTTCAAAAGTGGGGGATTATCAGCCCTTTCCACCATTAAAAACAATTTCTCACTTTCCAAACTTTTGGGGGCTGGCAGCTGTTTCATTTGAGCGTGTCACCAGCTGCCCTCTTCTGCTTCCCTGCTGCCCCTTGAACTCAAAAGCATTTTAATGTCACTTAAAAAAAAAGAAAAAGGAGAGGAAAAAAATAAAGAGGGGGAGAGAGAAAGGTTCCTAACAATCTTAGATAGCTCCAATCATCCTACCTAGTTAAAGAAAGTTTTTCAAGGGCCAAATACTCCTTTAACCATTTAATTGCTCTGACCTTGAAGCATTCACAGCAATCTCCAGTACTGCTGAATGAAAAGCAGATGTTGGTGAGCTCCCTGAAACGAGCTTTTATTCTCAGGATGGCTTGATTCTCTCACTCACACAAAATCCTATCCCACAGAATCACAGAAGCACTCAGGTTGGAAAAGACCCCCAGCATCACCAAGTCCAACCCAGAACCCTACTCTGCAAGGTTCACCCCTAAACCGTATCCCCAAGCACCACATCCAAACCATCTTTAAGCACTTCCAGGGTTGGTGAGCCCAGCACCTCCCTGGGCAGCACACCCCAATGCCTGACCACTCTTGCTGTGAAAAATGTTTCCTACTGTCCAGCTTAAACCTGGCTTGAGGCCATTCCCTCTTGTTCTAGCTCTAATTACCTGTAAGATGAGACCAGCACCAGCCTCTCCACAATGTCCTTTCAGGTAGCTGTAGAGAGCAATGAGGTCTCCCCTCAGCCTCCTCTTTTTCACACTAACCATCCCCAGCTCTTTTGGTTGCTCTTCATGACATTTATTCTCCAGGCCCTTCAAAGCTTCATTGTCCTCCTCTGCACTGGCTCCAGCACCTCTCTTGTATTGAGGTGCCCAAAACTGGACACAATACTCAAGGTGTGACCTCACCAGAGCCTCCAATACAGTCAGTTCTTGAGATCTCCCCCTACTCAAATTTGGATCTGATGCCCATGTACTAGGAGCAGAGAACTGCTCATGGTGGACTTGTACAGTCCTCCTGCTGGAAGAATTCTCTCTCCTCTACTTTTCTTTGCAACTCCTGCACTTGTGCCTGAGAATAAAAAGTCCATCTTGCGCTCATAGTCTTCGTACTCACACTGGAGAGACCACAGGGCTCATTGTGGCATGGACTGGTTCTGTTTAGCTGTAGGAGAGTTCAGCTCTGCCAGCTAAACCCATTGGCTCCTCTTCAGCCCAGGAGGGTCCTGGCTTCACACAGCCTGCTGTCAGCAGCAAGCCCCCTCCCCCCACACAGATGGGCAGGACAACAACCCCAAAAGAAAAACCTCTGGGTTGAGATCAAGAGTTCACTGAGATGATAGCTATACAATTACCTCAGCAGAAGCTGTGGGGGCTTTTATTTGTTTATGGAGCTTAATATTGGCCTGTCAAAATCATGTTTGGCTTTGTCAATAAATTGTTTAATACCCAAGAGTAGTGGAGCATCCTGAAAGTGGCCATGTCAAGCATCTAGCCATCACTAGAAGTCAACAATTCATGTGTGAATACTATCTCAATCTCCATTCTTTCTCAAGAACACTGCTCTCACCCTCTGCCTCTTTTCCACCCCATTTTCCCCTCATATCCCAGAGCACCTGGGCTCTATTGTGGTCTCCTCCCATCCCAGGTGTGGCCACTTGGCCCTCCCCACCCACTCCCCTTTTTATTCCTGCCAGGAAAGGCAGAAGCCCTAAGCTGAGCCCATCTGGGCTGGAGGATCCTCCTCTCATCTCTGGTGAGTGCCCCTGGTGCACACTGGGTGATGGTGGTGGTGACAACAAAGGCCGGGGGGCCTGGTGGCCCCCCGGTTGTTAGGGCCAAAATTGATGACTACTCCAATCTCCCCCACGGGTGCTGGCTGGGTTTCCTTACTGGGGCTGAGCTCCTCTGGGTGGTATCTTGGCTAGTTGAGGGTCTTGTCCCCAGCTCTGGGATGGGTGCAAAAGTGGTGGTTTGGAGCAGGAGCTGTTTATGGAATTATTGCTTCTTTTGCTTTAAACAAGCAGCAGCACTTCCATTTCTCTAGTGCTGAGTAAGGCACATGGGGGCTTGTTCCCAGAAGTCCCACGGGCCCTGGGGCAAAGTATTTCTGGTAACTTAAGCAGGAGCTCTTACAAAGTCACACCTACCTAACAGAATTATTCCTCCTACTTATTACAGATTCATGGTCTATGACTCAAAGCATTTGGACTCCTGTGCACATAGTCTGGGGCCTTTCCAACCCCCTCCACCACAGCCACTCTCTCATGCTTAAGGCTTATTATGTTTGCACTTAGAGTGACCCAAGAAAACAGCAGGTGGGAGAAAACAACTCTGTCCTATGCTTCTGAGTGTGAACTTCCTAGCTATCCCAAAACAGGTAGGGAGCTCATTTCTAGCACCAGAAAGCCCTTTAAAGGGTGGATGTGATTTACAATCACCAACATCTCTGAGCTTGGTTTTCAGGCAGAACCCTTTACTTTTTTGAGGGAACTCAACTTCTGGAAGCAAGAACCTGCTGTTTGGGGATGCTTGAAGAGTAGATTTAGATTAAATGTTAGAGACAAGTTTTTTTTAACCATGAGAGTAGTGGAACACCAGAACAAGTTGCTCAGGGAGGTTGTGGATGTGCCTTCCCTGGAGGTGCTCAAGGTCAGGTTGGATGAAGCCTTGAATAACCTGGGCTAGTGGGAGGTGTCCCTGCCCATGGCAGAGGAACTGGATGATCTTTCAGGTCCCTTCCAACCCAAACCATTCTAGGATTTGAAGAAACAAACTTGTGATAAGCAGAGCAAAGGGAAGAGATTCATCAGCCACAAGAAGGAAACACTTCTCAGGATCCTCTAGGTTTTCCTTGCAGTTCTGCCACTGGTTCATCACAAAGTGGCAAAAAGTCATTTAACCTCCCTGAGCCACAGGGACAAAGACACCAGAGGCACATGTAATTTGAGTGGAAAGGGATATCTGGGGCTGAATCTGACCAACACCATTTCTGAGTCTCTCTCAGTACTTGCATCAAGCTTCACCAGTTGTGTGGAGACACAAGAGCTCTTCCTCGGTTAGCCTAACAACTGCCAGGAGTTAGCAGGCAGGTGAAGACCTACCAAGCAGAGATGACCAACACAGAGCACCAGCTGTGCTGAACATGTGATGAAGCAAAAAACAAACCCAGCACCATGATGTCACCCACCTGTGACTCTGACTGTGAAGTTTCCCAGGACCTCGTTGGAATGCCTTGGCTTGCAACTGTACAGCCCCGAGTCATCGTATGACACATTGATTATCCTCAACAGTTTTTGTCCAATGTGAGTTCTGTTGGTAGGTGCAATCCCAATACCATCTTTAAACCAGAAAACTGACACAGAAGAGCCTTGGGTGTTGCAGGAAAGTTCAATGGTATCTCCACTTCCAAACACCATCTCTTCCAGAAAGGCGGTCTCGCTCCTCAAGTATTCTGCAAAGGGAGGAAAGAAAGGGCAATGAGTAAATAAGAACACTTCAAAAGGAAATGTCTTACAGTTGCTCTACTGAGGCTTCCATGTGCCCAGAGTTCAGCCTTGCCTGACCCAGGCACAGGCAGTAAAGCAGGAAGACAGCTGCACACACTGCAGCCAAGTCTCTGGCTGATCTACAAGGATGGCTTCAACCCTACAGAGACCAAAACATGACCACCCCACCAGGTGGATCACCACAAACAGCACAGACTTCTATGCAGGGTCATTGCAACACCCAGTGCTGTGTTGAGGGGGTGATCTGGCAGAAATAAGCATGTGCTGAGGAGTTCAGTTTAGTCTCTGGACCTAGACTGGATAGTAGGAAAAGCTTCATCCCTGAAAGAGTGGTCAAGCATTAGAGGAGGCTGCCCAGGGAGGTGGTGTTTCTGTTGCCAGTCAGGCTCCAAAGGACCCCTGCTCCCAAAGGAAACTCTCAGATAGGATCCAACTGATATCAGCACCTTCAAATCCACAGCAGACACAGGTCTAAATTACTGGGGACTTAACTCCTGATAGGGTTATAGCAGCCCACTCCATCACCTGCAGAGCTGGGATCAATGTGCCTCAGCTTTGATGGGCTCTGAAGAGAGGAGGAGGCAATCTAGGTGGTGAACTCAACCATTTGTTAGTTGAGTCAAAGCAGTAATGAGCCAAGAATCACCAAGAGACACTTCTGATGGAGATCAACACTTGCAGCACCATCACTGCTGCTCATAGCAAACACTCCAGGGAGAGAGACAATTTCTGAGCTGTTCAGAGGAGCGAAAAAAGCAGCAACTAGCTGGGAAGCACCTTCCACAACAAGGAGCAGCTGGCCCAGCAATGCCAAAATGCTTTTGTATGCATTCACTTATAAGGATAAGATACTTCATCTCCAGAGCTGCTTGGCTCATCCCAGCAATAACTCACTTTCTGGGTGGTTCACAGCTCCAAGAGCTGAACTGTGTCACTATTTCCATCAGATGTCTGCTCCTCTTGCACATCAACTCTGCTTTCTGGCTGAGCCTGGAAATGTTTTATTTTGGGTTTGATGCAGGCAGCCCTCAAGAACTGCAGGAGGACATGCAGTTATGGAATCATTGCCCTGCTCTGCACCCACTCCAGCACCTCAGTGTCTTCTTGGTAGCAAGGGGCACAAAACTGAACCCACTACTCAAGGTGTGGCCTCATCAGTGCCCAGTACAGGGAGACGATCCCTGCTTTTCTGGCCACACCAGGGTAGGATGCTGTTGGCCTTAGCTACCTGGGCACACACACTGACTCATCTTCACCTGGCTGTCAACCACCACCCCCAGGTCCTTCTGTGTTGGACAGTTTCCAGCCACTCTGCCCCAAGCCTGAAGCATTCATGGGGTGGCTGTGGCCCACGTGCAGCACCCAGCTCTTGGCTTTGTTAAAGCTCATACATTCAGTGGGGGTTGGTTTAGGAGGAGCAAACTTGTTTTTCCTAGAGAATTATCAGAACAATCACAAGGTTCAGTTCTGTCAGATGAAGCTTTCTTCATAAACAAGAGATCATGGAAAGGGGGGGGGGGGGGGAATCTCCAGTGTTTAGCTTGGCTCTCCCCAGCAGTGTGACTTTGGAAGAGCCTCTGGAATGGAAAAGCAGATGTTGCAAATCTGCCTTATCTAGGGAGCAACTGTTGACTCTGTTGTGCAAATCCTAATTTACATCTGCATGAAAGGTTTCAGAGATTAAATGGCATTCAAGGAGGAATATTAGCTTTTCTCCCTCCCTCCAGCCCTCCTTTGAATGGATTTACTACTGGCAATTAGCTTTCTGTTCCACCGGCCAAGTAGAAAACAGGATTCATCAGGGCTCTACAGTATCCTCCTTTTAATGGACTCTCTTTCTCAGATCACCCAATTCAGCTGCTGAGAGTTAGGAGAAATAAATTGTCATAAAGCTCAAATAGCTACAAACCCCCACCCCCACTTTGGCCAGGAGGATTTCCCTGTAGCACTTGGAAAGCTCTGACTAGAAGGGAGGAAAAAAAGATAACAAATCCAAGGGGTGTCCTGGCTACACCTAAAAAAACTGGGAATGTAAACCCCAAGAGACACAAAGCTCTGGTTGCTGCTGAGAGCCCAGAACTTGTCCCAAGGACAGCATTCAGCTGGGGCTTTGCTGGTTGAAAAGAACAGACAATGATGGGAGGTGGTGGTGGGGTGTCCTTAAAATCTGGCCAGATCATGCCATTATAACACCTTCCCTGGCTCTCCCCAGCTCAAAACACCCAAGAGGGAAGCAACCACCACCCATACCTGACCATCTCACACTTCTGCACTCTGTTTTTTTCAAGCAGAAACACAAGACTGATATGAAAGGTCTTCTACTTCATCAGTGGTCCCTAGAGACAGGGAGCAGTGGAATGGAGGCCTGACAGCAGTAGAAGATGTTTAGATGAGGAGCTTAGGGACACAATCTAACAGTTGTGGACCAGGAGTTACTAGGTTATGGTTGGACTTGATGATCTTTGAGGTCTCTTCCAACCTTGGTGATTCTGTGGTTGGAAATAGACCTTAGGATCATCAAGTCCAACTTGTCACCCAAGACCTCATAACTACTAAACCATGGCACCAAGTGCCATGTCCAATCCCCTCTTGAACACCTCCAGGGATGGTGACTCCACCTCTGGGAGATTCTATGATTCTCCATCTCCTCTGAGAGCTCCTGGCTCCTGCTGAAGCACCTCTAGGATGCCCATACCAATGGTTGCTGCTCTCTCAGACACAGAAACCTTTACTCAAGAGGAGGGCAGCAATAAGCTGTATCAGATCTCAGCAGCCTACACTCAAGCTGGGGATGATACCAGTGCCAGGCTGCCACATGGGTGAGTGCAGCCCTGCAGCTGCTTTGCCCACCTCACCTCATTGTGATGGCCAAATGTGGTCAACCCAGACTGCTCCCCACTCACGGCAGAGTGATGGGACACCCATGGGGCTGATCTGAGGTGAAACACAAGGCACTGCTGATGTGTCATCCTCTTGGTGTCTGCCTCTTGTTGCCTCTGAAGAACAGTGGCCAGCTTGGCCCCAGCTTTTGCACAGCACAGCAGGGGCATCCCAGCTTCATCTCAACAGCCAGATCCCACCACAAAACAGCTGAGGTTTCACCTCTCTGCTCCTCAGGCCTGAGGAAGTCCAAAGTGCCTCACCACCCTCGTGGGGAAGAATTGCTTCCCAAGGTCTCATCTAAAGGAAGGCATCAGCCCTCATCCTGTGGGCTTTGAGATCACATGGCACCAGAAAAGATTTGCCATGGAGCTTCAGCCTTTCCCCTTGGGTTCACAGCTATGCAGCTCCCAAATCCGAGCTCCTGTGCATTTCCCTTGCACTTTTGGTGTGCGCTCCTCTAATCTTCACTTAATGCAGGCAGCTGGCTGCAAATACCCCTGAACAATGACTTTAATCCTAAGTATCCTGAATTCCACCCCCCACCTTCCTCCCCCCACCACCAAGAAAAAAAAGTGAGGAAAACAACTGAAAAGCACAGCCTCATGACAGCTCGCTGGAGCAATCCAAGCCATCCACTGGGCCAAAGGAGCAGAAAGACACAATGAGCTAAATTTTGCCTGCTTTGCTAATTAAAAACGGAAGCTCCCCCAGTCTGGAGCCAGGGTGGGGAGGTTGGGGAGGGTAAGGAGGGGGAGAACTTCCATTCTATTCAACAAAAAACCCCCAAACCAACGACCCAGCTTCCAACTGGGACCATATTCACTCCCCGTTAATTGTCATTCCAACTACGAGTGTCCTAGTTTCCAAATGAAAACTCCTCTCCAGTGCAGCCAGTGAAAACCAACACCAGTTTCCAGGCATTAAACAAAATTTATTGATTGCATTTTCCCACCCACTAAAACTTTAATAAGCATTAAACCTCCAGCTCCCAGCCCTGTTTCCTCCCTCCACCCTCTCGCCCCATAAAAAGGGGGTCAGGGCTCCTCTGGATGGAGATTAGGACCTAATGTTTGGTATTTGTTTATGAGCCTATCAATTGCTTCTATTTTAGGAAGGGGGTGGGGGGAAAAAAACATCTAAAAAGGAGGAAAAAAACACCCCACCCAAACCTCTTGTACATGGATTAAGAAAGGGCAAAGGTTTAGGGTAGTTTGGGTGGGTGGGTGGGGTTTCTCCCATCTGATTGTGGGGTTTAGAGAGATGAGGGATCACGTTCATGTGAAGGCAAACAAGTAAATAATCCCCTGTTTGAAAGTTCCCCTGGAGTTATACAAAATGGCATTTTTTTTCCTCAGTAATAAAGAGACAGAAGCTCGGCTCTTCCCTGCCAGCTGTTCTCAGATGGGTAAGAGGAACAAAAAGCTAAGATCAAGCAGTGATTGAGGGGCCGCTCTGTCTGCAGGCTTAGGGGAGAAAACAAAGGTCAAGCGTTTGAAATCCAATCAGTGAATCACAGAATTGTTTTGGTTGGAAGACACCTCTAAGATCACCCAGCCCAACCATCAACCCACCACCACCATGGCCATTAAACCAGGTCACAAAGTGCCATGGCCACAGGTTTCTTGAACATCTCCAGGGATGGGGACTCCACCACCTCCCTGAGCAACCTGTTCCAATCCCTGACCACTCTTGCAGCAAAGAAATTTTTCCTTATCTCCAACCCAAACCTCCTCTGACACAATCTCAGGCCATTTCCTCTCATTCTATCACCTGGATACTATCACAGTATCACCAAGGTTGGAAGAGACCTCGAGGATCATCGAGGCCAACCTACTATGGGGAAGAGACCAATCCTCACCTCACTTCAACCTCCTTTCAGGGAGTTGTAGAAGGCCAGAAGGTCTCTCCTCAGCCTCCTCTTCTCCAGAATAAACAACCCCAGTTCTCTCAGCTTCTCCTCACCACCCCAGCTTCTCCAAACCCTTCCCCAGCTTCTCCACACCCTTCCCCAGCTTCTCCACACCCTTCCCCAGCTTCTCCACACCCTTCCCCAGCTTCTCCACACCCTTCCCCAGCTTCACTGTCCTCCTCTGTACCCACTCCAGCACCTCAACATCCTTTTTGGAGTGAGGAGCCCAAAAGGGAACCCAGTATTTGAGATGCAGCCTTGAAATGCAAAGGTCAGTGCCAGGGAAGCTTTAGGTTGGAGAATAGGAAAAATGTCTTTGCTGCAAGAGTGGTCAGGGATGGGAAGAGGCTGCCCAGGGAGGTGGTGGAGTCACCATCCCTAGAGGTGTTGAAGAAATGTGTGGCCATGGCACTTTGGGGCACAGCTTAATGACCATGGTGATGTTAGATTGATGGTTGGACAATGGTCTTAGAGGGCTTTTCCAGCCAAAACAATTCCATAATTAAGGCTAGAAATCCATATCTGGGCACCAAAATGCACATAGCCAGATTCTGAGAGTGCTTAAGTGATTCCAAAGCACAGCCCAAGCTGGCTCCACATCTTTCAAAAGAGAGGCTGCAATTTCAGTGCCTCCAGCCAGATCTGTGTGCCAGGTACCCAAGCAAGAGAAGTTTAACAGTAATCTCCTTTGGGAAGGCTGATCTGCTTTAATCTCACGTTGGGAATGACAAATGGAGATCTTGTTCTGCAGAAAGCAGCTCTAACTAAAGCTGCAACATCCTGCCCTCGTGCTAAGCTCACCTCTTAGCCTTCAGCATGACCAGAGCTGGGAGAGATGGCAAAAGAAAAGGGAGATGTCAAAAATTCTTCCATTTCTCCTCTTTCAAGGAGGCTGCTAAAGGGATTAGACAGCTTTGAGTTCACTGCTCTGGTTCAATCAACCTCACAATATTTTTTCAGCTTGTTTGACTTGCTGCTTCTCCCTGGGTTTGTGTTTTCACCTTTCTGCATTCAGCTCCCACGCTCAGCGCTGGGTCCTGTGCTCCTCACAGGAAACTTGGGCCATTCTTTATTTGGATTAGGTCTACAGAGTGATAGGAAACAGACTGGGAAAACAAGCTCTAAATGAGCAGGACTTACTGGCTTCCATGCACACACACACACACACCGAGGGCATCACACCACCCGACCCAAACGGGGTGGGTTATCATTTCCAGCAGCAACAGCAGGGCATCAGGTTCACCACAGCAGACCTTTTAATGGTCTCCTCAACCATATCTATTACAGCAGGTTTGGGACTGCATGTCACAAATTAAGGGAGAGTTCAGGGAAGTCATGCGTGTCTTGGTTCCCACTCCCTCCAAGCAGTTTTAGTGCTCCCAGAATCATCATCTTCTACCAACTCTGTTAGGCTCCGGTAGAAGCAGGTTGGACACCTCTCCACACAGGTATTTTAACGCTGCCAGAAGGAAATGCAGACCCTCTACAGAGGGGTGGTCCTACCTACAAGCCAAGGAACTTCCACAGCGCTTTTGGACACCTACCTCATCCCCTAAAAACTGATTTTCCCAGCTTTTCCTTTCCTTCCCCCACCACGAACACTTCTAAAGCCTCCTTCTGTCTGTGAACAAGCATCCAAGTGAGGTGGACATGGTTGCAACTGCAGGGATGGTCATGGTGACAGGCACGCCAAGGGAGAAGGAAAACAGCCACTTCTCTTCAGCAGATGGAAAATGAGGATGATACAAATTCAGGCCAGCAGCCACCCATGGGCTGGGCTTGTCTGAAAGTCAGGCACTGAGGTTAATGTCAGGTTATGGTTGGACTCCATGATCTTAATGTCTTTTCCAAGCAGACAACTGTATCTTCTAAAGGCGCTGATGTCAAAGGGCCCCCTCTGAGACAAGCCAGGCTGAAGGGTGAGGATGTGACACATAGTATCTACACTGCATTTACTACAGCTCTAGAGAGTATGGACTGCATTTACACTGTATCCCAGCTGGGATGGGAGCTGGCTGCGCAGGAAGGTGGCTTGACCCAGAATCTCCGAGGCTAACACCGGCATGCCACAACAGCACCATGCGCTCTTGTCCCGAAGCCAAGAGCCCAGCAGCCTGGACAGCCTGAAACACGTTTTTCTGCCTAATTAGAGATTTGAAGTGCCTGACACCAGGACCTCCCTCATTCTGCTCTCAACACTGATGCCTTTGGCCTGAGCTGGAATAAATGCTTTGCTCTTGCTCATCACTCACTAGGCTCATGAGTCTTTAACTCAGAAGGAGCTGGATGATGGATTTGTAGCAACTTTGGGCAGGGATGCAGAGAGGCCACCATCTGCTGCTTCAAACTTTCCTCCCCACCCTCTGCCCTGTAGTTAATCAGTTCTCAAAGTGGGAGGCAGAGTTTCCTTGAATCATAGAATCAGAGAAAGGTAGGGGATGGAAGGGACCACTGAAGATCATCAAGTCCACCCCCCTGCCAGAGCAGGATCACACAGGAGCACATCCAGGTGGGCCCTGAAGTCTCCAGAGATGGAGACTCCACAACCTCTCTGGCAAGCCTGCTTCAAGGCTCTGCCACCCTTAGATATTTGCAAACATTAATGAGACCACCCCTTCAGCCTCCTCCTCTGCAGGCTAAACAGCCCCAGACCTCTCAGCCTTTCCCCATAGGAGAGATGTTCCAGTCCCACCTTCATGGCTCTGTGCTGGACTCTCTTCAGTACTCAGTCCTTCTTGTGCTGGGGCACCCAGAACTGCACCCAGCACTCCTTGAATTTCCTTGAGTCATAGAATTGTTTTGGTTGGAGAAGGCCTCCAAGATCGTTGAGTCAAACTTGCAGCCACCTTTTCCCATCACCCCTGTGAAGGCTGAGGATGCAGCAGGGTGGCTGCAAAGGCTAAGTGCTGCCTGCAGGGCATGTAGCACCATTAGGGCTGGTCAGTGGCTGTACTGTGCTCCCAGTCCTGAGACTTATCCTGCCCTTGGGACTCAACCCACCTCACAATGCAAGGAGGAGGCTTTCTGAGCTTTCTCTAGAACAACAAAATCATAGACTCATTCATGAAGGATGGAGAAGCCCTCTGAGATCAATCAATCCAACCATCAACACACCACCACCACTAACCCACGTCCTGAAGTGCCATGGCCACAGATTTCTTGAACACCTCCAGGGATGGGGACTCCATCACCTCCCTGGGCAGCCTGTTCCAATGCCTGTCCAAATAATCCCAGTGCCTTCACAGAAAGCTGTGAAATCATGCATAACACACCAGCTCTACAAACCACTCCAGCATTTGTTTTAGCTGCTTCTCCAGCTGCATTCCCTCACAGTTCCCCTTCTCAGTGCACCAAATCCCATAATTTATGCACCTCCCTTTAGCAGCACCCCTTCCCCCCCCCCAACTTCTCCATCAATCCCCAGCTTATTAACATAACTATTTAAACTGGACATGTTTTCTTAAACATTCTCCTGCTTTCATAAGCTGCCAAGTGACAGTTGTTTACTGTCAACAAGGCTGGGTACTCTGAGACAAGGAGAAATATGCCCTTTCAAAAGGCAGACACATTGGCTACCAAAAGCAGATTAAAATCTGGGGGGGGGGTTCCTCCTCTCCCACCCCAGAAATGCTTTACTTGCAGATGATACAGATTGGGAGAGATGCTACTATGCCTAATTCCAATCATTCTTTCAATTAAAGGCAGGCTCACAGAGGATTTATCTCTGGTTGCACATGCACCTAACCCCCTAATCTTCCCATTGCAACTGCTTCTTCCTCTTCACTTGCAGCTCTGATACCCCCATCTCCCAAAGCACACCTTGGGCAATCAGTATGGTCATCTGGCCGTGACCACCAGCATGGTCATCTGGCACAGATCCTGCCACCAGCTAGAGACACACACACACAAAACCAAACCCATAAAGAAAACCCCACAGCCACCACTTGCCCAGGAGGCATGGCCTAGAGAAGTTAAAGCATTTTAAAACAAAATGAAATCACCAGTTAGCTCAAGACCTAGGGTCTTAAGACAGGCCACTGAAATACTTTGCTGGGAGGGAATTTTTTTGTGCCTGCTGAAATATTTGGCTGGGAGGGAATTTGTTAGAGTCTTGCACATGAAAGAGAGAGAGATGGAGGGGAAAAAAACCCAACATCCCAATCCTCTAAGCAAACTCTTCTCCTGCTCTGCCTGCCCATGTAGTGCTGGGAAAGCTCTTCTGTGGGATCTTGGCCCCACAGAAGTGAACCTGGATCTTGGTGGCCCCAGCTTCCCTGTGGCCTGAGCCCCAGCCTGCCTGTTGACCCCCTATAAAGAGAAGTTAAACAGTTCTGAGTCCAAATCAAACCACCAGTTAGTTCCAGACCTAGGGTCTCTGAACTGGCCACTGCAATGTTTTGCTGGGAGGGAATTTCTCCCACAGGATCCACACAGGACTCACGTCAGAGTCCCTGTGACTTCTGGCTGTGAGGCTGCTGCCTGCTTGTATCAAAGCTGGAGATATGAAAGCCAAGATGGGAAGCAAAGAGAGGTTATGGAGTCTCCTTCTCTGGAGACTTTCAAATCCTGCCTGGATGCATTCCTGTGCAATCTCACCCAGATCCAGGAGAACCTACTCTAGCAAGGGGATTGGAGCAGATGATCTCCAGAGGTCCTGTCCAACCTCCACAATGCTGGGATTCCATGAAGGTGAAGGTCTGTGTAACAGCAGACTGAGAGGACCAGGAGACCACAGAGAGTATAAAACCCAAGATGGGAAGCAAAAGGTCCGTGTTACAGCAGGGTGAGAGGACCAGAAGACCACAGAGAGTATAAAACCCAAGATGGGAAGCAAAAGGTCCATGTTACAGCAGTGTGAGAGGACCAGGAGACCACAGAGTATAAAAACCAAGATGGGAAGTGAAGGTCTCTGTGTTAGAGCAGGTTGAAAGGAACAGAAGACCACAGAGAGCCAGCTCCAGGGATCTCCCCCATGAAGCAGCACTGGCCATCTCCCCATCCCCCCCCAAACCAGGGAGCCCCTTTTACTCGCTGGAGTTTCCTCTGCTTGTTAAAATGTTTGGGTCATTAGAGAACCTCCCAAACAATCCCTGCTTATGCTAAATAGCTGCTCCCACCACGATCTGTGAAGGGCTTCAGCCTGCTCCCTTGGAAATCAATGGGGGCTTTTTAGCTTGGGATTCAATAGGCACAAGATCAGGACCTCATTATTATTTTTACAGGACCACAAGCAGCAGAGACAGCAAAACCCCCCAGACAAAGAGCAACAACCCTCCAGCCCGGGAGCCAAACTCGCCACGAAGGATCTTTACAAGCTCTGCCAAGCATCCAAGGAAAATCAAAACTCCAATCCTTGGGAGCTTTTCAGCTTTTTGACAGGGAAAGTGTGAAGCTGATAAAGGCTGGTCTTGTCATTTTGCATCCAGGAACATCCCCCACGGCTTCCTTGTCCTCAAAATCAAAACCTTCCCACATGAGTATTTTGCCTTCTCCAGGGGGAGTGGATAAGGGAGGAGGAGTTGTCAGCCCAGGGATACCCCATGGAGCACAGAGCAGAAACAGCTTCAGGGCTTCACATAATCTCCTCTGCCCCACAGCATGATGAGTGCCTCCAAAGTAAGTCCCTCAGTCACCACTAGCAGCACAGGAGACCAGGCAGCTTCTGGGACTGGGGTCCTGCTGTGGGGACCATGTCTGCATCCACCTCCACCGAGGCCAGGGGCCACCTGCTTTTTATGGCAAGGGCCTCTGGATGCTCTCATCCTTAAGACCTTTCTATGAGAGTCAAGTTCTCAGCTTCTTGCCTATTACTTTGCATTGCTCCTCTCTCTTGGCACCAGTGAGAGCTCACCTACACGCCACAGAACCACCACCATTTGCCCCCTAAGCATTACCCAGCTATTTTACTGACTCCCCAGGTGAACTGCAAACTCCTTCCACTCCATTACTTCTGGGTACTAGCCCAGTCCTTAGAGCCTAGAAGTGATTTGGTCTCCAAAACCTTACTGATTTAACTCCATCAGCTGAAACACACCAGGAGATTCCTTCTGAGCAGCAGCACTAGGTAGTTCAGAGCAATAAAAGCAGAACTACAAAACACTCCAAGGCAAAAGCCTCAAACCAAGGTAAGCTGACCAGGGCTGTCACCCTGGCAGGTCTCTGCCATTCCATCGTGCACCATGATGGGTGAAGGGTCTGCAGAACAGATCTGAGGTTGTTCAACCTGGAGGAAAGGAGGTTGAGGGGAGACTGTATTTATTTCTACAACTCCCTGAAAGGAGTTTGGAGCCATGTGAGCCTCTTCTCCCTAGTATCAAGTGATAGAATGAGAGGAAATGGCCTGAAATTGTGTCAGGGGAGGTTTAGGTTGGAGGTTAGGGAAAAAACTTCTTTCCTGACAGAGTGGTCAGGGATTGGGACAGGCTACCAAGGGAGGTGGTAGAGTCCCCATCCCTGGAGGTGTTGAAGAAATGTGTGGACATGGCATTTTGGGACATGGTTTCATGGCAGGGGTGGTGTTGGGTTGAAGGGCTCGACAATCTTTGAAGTATTTTCCAACCAAACCAATTCCATGATCATCTGTTGCTTCCTTTCCCTAACAACCTTATACTCAAACTAAGGGATGCAGTGATGGCTTGGCTCCTTGGGTGAAAAGAGGGAGGGAAGAAAACAACCCAGACAACAGGCTACCAAGGGTCCAGTAGCTGCACATCTGCAGGTAGCTGCACATCTGGAGGGCAACAAAGCTGGGGAGAGGTTTGGAGCACAGCCCTGTGAGGAGAGGCTGAGGGAGCTGGGGTTGCTTAGCCTGGAGAAGAGGAGGCTCAGGGGAGACCTTCTTGCTCTCTACAACTATCTGACGAGAGGTTGTAGCCAGGTGGGGGTTGGTCTCTTCTCCCAGGCAACCAGCACCAGAACAAGAGGACACAGTCTCAAGCTATGCCAGGGGAGGTTTAGGCTGGATGCTAGGAAGAAATTCTTCACAGAAAGAGAGATTGGCCATTGGAATGTGCTGCCCAGGGAGGTGGTGGAGTCACCATCACTGGAGGTGTTTAGGAAGAGACTGGATGGGGTGCTTGGTGCTATGGTTTAGTCGATTAGATGGTGTTGGATGATAGGTTGGACTCGATGATCTTAAGGGTCTCTTCCAACCTGGTCTGGTCTGTTCTATTCTATTCTATCTGCAGGTAGCTGCACATCTGCAGGTAGCTGCCCTGCTCACAGTTGCAGTCCCTGGGTGCCAGCTTTGCTTGCTGGCAGAGCGCAGCTCTAGACTGCGTCGTCCTTTCCTCACCCGAAAGCTTGGAAGCCTCTCTGGCTTCTGAGTCATTCAAGACGTTTAACCCCTCGCAACCCGCAGAGATGGCACAGCCCCAGACTCTCACAGATGCTGAACGTGTGAGCACATGGGGATTGTTTTGCATACAGTTCCCTGAGATAAGGAAGCCTCCTTCCAAGTTTTAACCTAACCTTTTTTTGCTGTTGTTTGCTTTGTTTAACCAACTCTTTCTCCTCCCCTGCTCGCTGGATTTGGGAGCGCCAGGCCAGCACACAAGCTCTACCCCCCACTCCACCAGAAATACCACACCTTTTTTAGATGAATCCATCTGAAACCCAAGCAGTTGCTGGAGAAATGTTTTCTTACTGGACTGGGCTGCTGTTGTTCCGAGAATAAAGCTTTGCTCTGCCGTGTAACCTGACTGCCAGAGCAAAAAGGAAACCCACAACTCATTTCACAACCTAGCTAGTCCCTGCTGACCTGAAGGAGGCAACACCCCCACCCCCCCCCACCAGATAGTCTATCAGAATAATAGGGCAGGTTTACATCTGATTACCTTTCACATTTTAACTACTAAGTTTACCCAAGGTTTTACTCAGCTCATATCTCACAGGTTTTGTTTGCTTTTGATATTACAGAAACTTCCTGGTCAGGCAAGCCAAGGAGCAAGACACTGGAGGAGTAAGCACACCAGGGATTCCTGCCTTCACTGCAGGAGTAAAGCTCTTCCTCACATATCCAGGGCTTTACATCATGCCCAGGGCACTTGGCAACCCAAGCTGGGAGCTGTGGAAAGGGGGCAGTGGGCAGCCAGCTCCACTTCACAGAAAAGGCTGCTTTTTCTCTTTTAGTAAGATCACCAGCTAAATGGCCACATAAAGGGGCAAACCAGTGCATTGGGAAGTGTAGGAAGCCAGGGGAAATAAAGGCAGGGCTCAACAAGGTATTTTAAGGCATTTTCAGCATTGTAGGTGTCTTCAGACAGAATCATAGAATCATTAAGGTTAGAAAAGACCTCTAAGAGCGAGTGGAACTGCCACTCTAACACCACCATGGCCACTAAACCATGCCCCCAGGGGCTATGTCCATACATTTTTTGAACACCTCCAGGGATGGTGACTCCACCACCTCCCTGGGCAGCCTGTTCCAATGCTTGATTTAGTAGACTGCACTCATAACTACTGGACAGTGGGGGCTAGCAGCTGAAAACAGTGGCTGAGAGTGTTTAAAAATCACAGAAGTGCTTTCATTCAAAGAGACCTTTTAAGATCATTGAGTCAAACTGTCAAGGTCACTACTGAAATGGCCAAAAAAAGGGGCAAAACATTAAAATGATAAATGCAGGAAGCCAAGGGGGAAAAAAAAAGTCAGGGTACAACAAGGTATTTTAAGGCACTTTCAGCACTGTATGTGTCTTTAGACATGGGTTTAAGCCCAAGTTTGCATAGGTGCTGCTATCAGATTTACTCCTCCCAGCCAGAAGTGGCTGCTTTCATACCATGGATGGCTTTGCTCAACCACAGGCCCATCTGCTGAAGAAAAAAACCAAACCAGCACAGCCCAGAAGCTGTAAAGCAAACCTTTACCAAGCCATCATCCAGCCTGGCATCCAGCCTGCTACGTGGAGGAGAATAAAAAGTTTATTAACTAACCAGGATGAAAAGAGATGAAATGGCACCCACTGAAACAGCTCCATCAAACCACACTGTTGGATGGCTCGGAGGGGGCTGAGTCAGCAGGAAATTTTGAGCTGGTTTGGGGTTTTTTGGGGGTATTTTGGGGTGGTTTTTTTTTAAGGGTCAGGGAGGAGGCAAAAAAAAAAAGAAAGAAAAAAAAAATGGGTATGCAGAGCCAGGCAAACTCCCAAGACACAGAAATTATAAGGATTACATTGAGGGTGGAGAGACACTGGAACAGGTTGCCTGGGGAGGTTATGGATGGTCCCTCCCTGGAGGTATTTAATGACAGGTGGCATGCCTTGAGCAAGCTGGGCTAGTAGGAGGTGTCCCTGCCCATGGCAGTGGGGTTGGTACTAGATCATCTTAAAAGTCCCTTCCAACCCAAAGCATTCAATGTAGCACACTAGGAGAAAGAGATGAGTCTAATTTCATTCCATTTCCTGGTTTGAATAAAGTTGGTTTGATTGGTTGTGTCCATCAGGCACAGCCTCGCTGGGTAAAAGTCACCCAGCTGGGGAGGGAATTTCACCTTCATTTTTAGTAGAAATGACCCAAATCTGTGACATTCCTGTGCAGTTTTACTCCACATCCACTGAGAACTGGGGGGAAAAAACCAACCCTAAACTGTGAGAGGAACACAGGCACCTCTCCAACTATTCAGAAGCCTCAGGGCTCTTGCCTAGGACCCCACACACCTCAATGACCAGCCAAAAAAAGCCCTGCACGCCCTAACCTCAGCTGAAATTGAGGTTCAGCTAAGGCTCTGTGTGCCAGCTGACAGAGCAAGCACATCTTGGTCAACCACTTTCATGCACTGGAGATTTTAGTAAGCACTCAGAAAATGAGCTGATTCTCCATCTTTTAGGGTCTCTAAGTGATGCAGCAGATGCCTGCACCAAGTTTTCAGGGAAGACAGCTTTCTAAGCATTTCGTTGGATATCCAAGTTTGCTTTTATTGACTGTATTTTAAGAGGAAAAATTCGGTTTCCCAGCCTTATAAAGAAGAAGGGGAAAAAAAGTCCTGTTCCAGCTTCACGTGAAATGTCACAGAACCAGAGAGTGCCAGGTTGGAAGGGACCTCAAGGATCACCTGGTCCAACCCTTCTCGGTGATGGTGTAGTTGAAATGAGCTGGCCCAGCACCCTGGCAAGCTGAGTCTTCAAACTGTCCCATTCAGAGGAATCCACTGCTTCCCTTGGGAGATGGTTCCAATGTCTGACTCCTCTCATGGGGAAAAATTTCCATCTTTGAAGAAAACAATTCATCCTTGTCCAGACAGCAGCCTGGGCTCCGCTGGATGGATACTGAATACTGAATACTGAAATGGTCCTGATGCAGCGGGGATGCAGCAATCAAGGCTTCTTTAGTAAGTGACTTGGAAAGCCAGGCTTAGGCAGGTCCTGGGACAGGTAGACTTTTCCCAACCAGCTCTGAAGATTTGCTGGAAGCAGTCATAAACGTTACCATGCTGGTCAGAGTGGCTTAATTTAACTGCCTGATTTAATTAGCAGATCAACACTTGGCCGCACGGTTTTGAGATTTACTTTCATCACGTTCCCTACTCAGTGGTTGTTAATAAAGTCTTAATTAAAGGAAAAGGCAAGGAACAAAAAAAAAAAACCCTGCAAAACCCCCTCAGATTTAATTGGAGTGACCCTTGTCAATATGCCTAGAAGACATGATGCCACACAGCTAGCATCAAATCCATTAATGAGTCCATCTCTGCACTGCAACAGACTTTGGAGTTTGCTATTTGCCAGCTAAGTAACTAAGAAATAAGATGTAAAAAAAGGAAAAGAAGCCACATTTCATCATCCTACACATGTGCCCTCTTCTTTTATTGCTCAGTAAAAGACACTAGTCTCAATATTAAAGTCTGATTTAGCTTTTTTTGGGGGGGTGTTTGGGGTTTTTTTTTTAGCTGCTTGCTGTTAATGAGAACAAACGGATCAGCTTCGAAGCTCAAAACTTTCAAACTGAATCTCAAGCACAAAGTAGGAAGCAACCATCACAATCTGAGAGAATCTTTTGAGAGGGCTTTAAGGGGTAAACCCTGAGGTCAGCTCCAGGGATGGTTGGTGTCATTTGACACTCACTTCAATACCCTTCTAATTTATCATAGAATCATAGAATTTCAGGGTGAACCTTGAAACGCTCAGACACACAAAGCAAAGCGACGCAGACCGCCCTGCCCTGCACCTTGGACCCCTCACTGGGGCATGCTGAAAGATTCTCAGAGCCCAGCTGCCACCAGCTACACAGAATCACAGAATTGTTTCATCTGGAATATAGCTCCAAGATCACCAAGTCCAACCATTAACCCAACACCACCATGGCCATTAAACCATGTCCCCACATCCATAGGTTTCTCAAACACCTCCAGGGATGGGGACTCCACCACCTCCCTGGGTAGCCTGTTCCAATCCCTGACCTCTCTTGCAGCAAAGAAGTTTTTCCCAATCTCCAAGCTAAACCTCCCTGGCACAATTTCAGGCCATTGCCTCTTGCTCTGTCACTACTAAGGAGAAGAGATCAATCTCCACCTCACTCCAACCTCCTTTCAGGTATGAAGAAAAACATCTCAGCCAGCTTATCACCAGTTCCCTCACAGCATTTGGGGTATGGCCTCTCATATAACTTAAGAAAATTCCTGACACGGCCCCTTTTCCATCCTTTTGGCTGGAAAACTGCTTGTGCAACAACTCTGGGTGACAATTGGACTGCAGTGTCACAGCAGGCAACTTTGGTTGCCTGCTCCTGACAGACTGGGGGAGCTCTCCCCTTCCCACACAAACCTGCTCAAACCTTAATAGCTGTCTTGGGGCACCAGCTGGAACCCAGGAGGTTCCATCTGACCCATCTTGATAGGACAAGATGAAATGGCCTCAAGTTGTGCAAAGGAAGATTCAAGCTGGGTATTTGGAAGAGTTTCTTCGCAGGAAGGATTCTCTGGCAGTGGAACAGGCTGCCCAGGGAGGTGTTGGAGTCACCATCCCTGGAGGTATTTAAAAGATGCGTGGCTATGGCGCTGAGGGACATGGTTTAGTAGAAGTGGTGAGATTGTGAGCTCAAAGTGAGCTGTTGGACTTGATGATGTCAACCTCAACAGTTCTCTGATTCTATACAACTCCTTCAACACACAGAGACAGCTTCAGCAGCCAACCAGCGCCAACAGCGACCCTAGGAAGCTCTGCAATTCCCCTTTCTCACGTACGCCGGGAGCGGCCAGACACAGGGAGAGCAGCCACAGGAGGAGTCAGGCTGGTTATCAGGAGTTTTGAAAAGCAAAATGCTGGTGTTTCAGTCAGTCTGCTCTCTAAGAAAACAGGCAGTGTTACTTGACATTCACCAATCGTACCAAGTAATATCTTTATCTGCATACTAATGCAAATTGGACGGGCTTTCTTATATCGCTGTCTATTCTGTGCCTGCTGAATAGAGTGACCGCATGCTCAGGGCTGCAAAGGAGTTCACTGACCTCCCTAATCATCTCTGTCATAGCCCCTGAATGACAAACACATTCAATCCTGCCTCGCCTCTCTACTTTCATTCATTCATAAAAAAAAAAATAAAAAGGAGGAGGGGGGGGGAAAAAGAAGAAGGGTAGAGGGGGAGGAAGGAAAGAAATTTGACATTGTTCTTCCTACAGCGGCCCTGAGAAAGGGAGAGGAGCGAAACTCAGCCCAGATGAGGCCCCTGGTGTTTTGAGTTTTAGCTTCTATTCAGCACCAGCCCCACCATCTGCCTCCTTCCTGCCAACAGCCCAACACCTCCCTGCGGAGATGTTAAAACCTGCATCTCCCCCCGCCCCCCCCCCCCCAAACCTCTGCTAATAGCGAGTATTGATATTAGCAAACACACACATACCTCCAGCACGCCTGCCCTCAATGTGTGTTTTATGTAGCTGAGCACAGGCACAAAGCAGTAGCTGTTACAGCCTTCACAGCCCCGTGTGGAGAATTAGATCACTGGGGAAAAATCCTTCCAAGCCCCTTTATGGAAAATAAGACCTTGGACTGTAAACGCAAAGCCCAGCGAACAACAACCCTCAGTAATGAGCCAATACCCCATGGTCCATTTGATGAGGAGAAAGAATTTGCTTTTGACCCTTCCATTCCAAAAAAGACTGAAAGAGTAAAAATGTGTTTAACTCGTCTCCAAAGGTTTAGATTCTTTACTGTTTCTTTTGCACCACCTTTTTTCCCCCCCTCCCCTCTCCCAGGTTGGATGGGTGTCCTCGTGCTGCTGGGGCTCCTGGCTTTGGTGTGGAGCTGGGCGAGCAGCATTGGCTTCATGCTTCCCCACACACGTGGCTGGTGGTGGGAGAGCCACTGGCATCACAAAGCTCCCTGTCCTCACAGCCCCCTGCCCACAGGAGCCTCCAGCAGCTCACTGTGATGAGGCAACCCCAGGAGACATCCCTGGGCACCGGGTTTAAGCGCAGCTCTCCACTTGGGGCTGAATTGTGCTCCCAGGGAGTACCAAGGAGGTTTGACAGTGACAGCTTTGCTTTGGAGCAAGCTGATCAAGCAGCAGAAGAACCTGTCCTGAGGATTCTCTTGGACAAACTGGATGCCCATGAGCTGGACAGGCACACTTAAACCTGAAGGTGTTTAAAAGCAGCTTGGATGAGGAGCTCAGGGACATGGTCTAACAGCTGTGTACAGGAAGATGTTAGGTTATGGTTAATTCTATTCTATTCATCCATACTGGGTTGGACTCAATCTCAAGGTCTTTTGCAACCAGGTGATTCTATGACTCTGATTCTATGATTTCCACCAGAGCCCCTTGAAATTCCAGCCCAACGCTCAGCTCACAGATTTGCTTTGCAGGGAGCTGACAGAGCAGCAGGAGAACCTGGTCTTGAGGATCTCCACTGAAGCCCCTGGAAATCCCAACCCCATGCTCAGCTCAGGGACGTCACCCCTTCCCTCAGTGTGACCTCTAAGGATGCCACTTGTTACAGTGCAAACAGCATCCTTAAGCCTGCACTTGTAAAGGTGTCTTGGAGCACCCAAAACGCCACTTGACCACACCACCAACCCCAAGCTCCAGGCTTGAAGGGGTGGGTGGAAACGCGGAGGACTGCCGAGGGCAGCCACCAAGGTTGCTCACAACCCCCGAGGTTGCTCACAACCCCCGAGGTTGCTCACCACCACCGACTGAGTGACAGCACCAAAACATAATCCAGGCTGAGGCTGCAACTGGGAGATCTGGGGACACTTTGCTTCTGCCACTTCCCACCCCTGAGCCCAGCACGGGCTGCTCGCTTCCTCCCGCACACCGACCTCATCTGCTCTGACCAAGTCGCCGAGATGTTGGCCCCATAAATCAATTCTTTTGGCTGTGAAAAATGAGCCAAACGAGCTACACTGAGAATCTGGTGTTTTATTAGGACTTTCTTGAAAACAAACCCAAGCCCCGGAGTGATTTATAGCTTTAACCAAAAGGGGTATGAAAGTAATGCCCCCCCTGCTCCCCCCGCCGCCTCCTTACCCCCAGCCTCCACCAAGCCCATTTATTCCCCTGTCACTTTTTTTTTGGCAAACAGGCTTCAAACCCTTTCCTGAACAATGGAAACTTTCTGCTGGGTGCATGGCAAACCTAAAAGACTGAAAGTTGAGTGTGTGTAGCGGGTGGGGTGGTGGTGTGGGGGGAGTCGTCCCTTCCATTAAAGAGCTTTGCAAAATAAACAGGGACTCAGGTAGCAGCTGAGGCGTGTCAGGGGGGGCCAGGGGGACACCAAGTTCCAAACCCACTGGGTGTGATATAAAAAAATACCAAGAAAACTCCAGAGCCAGCAGCTTTTGTCTGACCTATTCACTTTTTTCGCCCCTCACTTCTTACTGGAGTGCTGCCACTCTTCGCTGCCTCACCCCAAAAGCTGCACATGGGAAGGGTTAGGCTGGACATTAGAAAACTTGCTCCCTGAGGTGGTGGTTCCTCAGGGTTCAGCACTGGGGGTAGTTGTCTTTAATATCTTTCTCAGTGATCTGGGTGAGGGGGTTGAGGGCACTGTCCATAAGTTTGTAGAGGAGACTAAATTGGGTGAGAGCGTTGACCTGCTGGAGGGTAGGAAAGCTCTGGAGAGGGATCTGGGCAGGCTGGAGCAAAGGGCTGAAGCAGAGAGGAATGGCCCAAAAGTGCACCAGGGGAGGTTTAGGATGGATATTAAGGAAAAAAAAAGTGCTGCAAGAGTGATCAGGGATTGGAACAGGCTGCCCAGGGAGTCATCATCCCTGGAGGTGTTCAAGAAAGGGGTGGACATGACACTTGGGGACCTGGTTTAATGGCCACGGTAGTCTTAGGTTGATGGTTGGACTTGATGATCTTAGAGGTCTCTTCCAACCAAAATATTTTTATCATTCTATAAAAGGGTCCTCAAAGACTGGCACAGGCTGCTCAGGGAGCTGGTTGAATCCCCATCCCTGGGGGTGTTTCAAAGAGGCAGAGATGTGGTGCTGAGGGACATGTTCAGCACCAGGCTCGTTAGACTTGATCTGAAAGGTCTTTTCCAGCCCAAACCCACCCTGTGACCAGACCAAACGCTGATGCTCCTGCACAGCCGCGGTTCCTGAGCCCCGATCCATCCTGTGCCTATCCCGAGCTGTAGCAACTCCAGCTCTGCTCCCAAAGTGCGGCTGTCAGCGACCTTTCTGACTTTTCCCAGCCCAACACACACACGCGGAGCCCTCAGCCCTGCGCTGGAGATGCGGCTGCTGCCCCAGGCAGCTCCAAAGGCGGCTGCAGGCGTTCGGAGACACCGCTCCTGCTCCCAGACCGAGAGGCAGCCACGGCTCAACCCCGGGAGCTGCCTGTTCGGCCCCGGCGGGGAGAGAGCTACAGGAGCCCGGGAGCCCTTAAACCCCTTTTTGTCTCCTGTAAGACTGGGATCTCCTTAAAACCTTCTTTTCCTCCGGGGAAACCGAGATCCCCTTAAAACCCTTTTTTTTCTTCCCTCTTGGGAAACCTAGATCACTTTAAATTCTTCTGATTTTTTTTTGCCTCCTGGGAGGGCAAGATCACCTTAAACCCCCCCCCCCCCCTTTTTTTTTTCCCTCCCCTGGGAAACCAGCAACTCCTTCAAACCCCTTTTTCACTCCTCTCCTGCCAGATCGAAACCACCTTAAAACTTCTTTTTCCCTCCTGAGAGACCGCGATCCTTAAAAACCCTTTTTGCCTTCTGGGAGATAGGGATCACTTTTAAACTCCTTTTTTTTCCTCCCCCCCTGCTGGGTGCCTCAGCGCCTCGCCCCAGCCGCAGGGACGCCGCATCCCCCCAGTCCCGGAGCAACCTTCCCGGTGCCGCGTTTGTATCTCCCGCCCCGCGGACGATTCCAGCAGCCTCCATCCTCCCCCTTTCAACCCTCCGAGAGGGTCTGGGCGTGAGGGTTCGTACCGTTCCCCACCAACCTCTCTAACCGAACCGCCGTCACGACCCGCGGAGCACCATGTGCGCGGTCGCTCAGCCCTTACCTGCCGGCTGTCCGCCGCTCCTCTCCGCCGTCCCGCCGCCCCGTCGCCCCGCCGGCAGCCCGCCGACGGCCGCCGCCAGCCATAGGCACCACCAAACGGAGCCCCAGGCCGCCCGCATAATTCCTCCGGTACGGCACCGGGGCAGCCCGGCTGCCGCCGCCGCACCGCCCGCCTCAGACATCCCTCGGCCGCATCCTGCCGCCGATCTCCGCTCACCGCTCCGGCTCCGCTCCGCCGCGCTGCTGCCGGGAGAGGGAGAGAGGAGCTCAGTCTGGGGGGGTGGGGGGGAAAATGTGTGGAGGGGGGAACCCTCCCTCCCCTCAGCCCTGGGCGCCGAGATGGGGCAGGGGGAAGGAAAAATAGCAATCAAAATAAGGGTACAAAATAAAAGTAAAAATAAGAATGAAAACAAGAAGATCAAAAATAAGAATGAAAATAAGAGTAAAAATAAAAGAATTTTTAAAAAGTCAAAATAAGACTAAAAATGAGAATAAAAAAAAGAAGGGGAAAAAATTAAAAAGAGGAATAAAAATAAAGCCTGAAGGTAAAATGCTAAAAAAAAAAAACCTATTAAAATACTAAAATCCGAAAAAGAAAAAATGAAGCAATAACAATACTGAAAAGGGGGAGGAAAGTAGCAAAAAGGGGGGGAAAAAAGTGCTGCGGGGAGTCAGAAAGCAGCCGGAGGGTAGGCAGCACGGCGGCGGTGCCCGTACCTGCGCAAGCCCCGCGGCCGGGCGCGCACCGCGCATGGAGGGAGGCAGCGAGAGCGCCCGCGGAGCCGCCGCCGTTCGTTCTTCCAGCCGCCGCGTCCGCCGCTTGTCCTGCGTCTGCTCGGCACGGCCCCGGGAGCAGAACGGGGCGGCCGCGCTAAGCCCGCCCCGCCGCGCTGTCCCCTCCCCGCTGCCTCTGCTGCCACCGCCCCCGCGGCTGCTCCGCGCCCGGCCCCCGGGGTTAGGGGGATGGGGAAGGGTGGGAGTTGGGAGTGAAGGGGCTCGGCTGGGAGATGGGGGGGAGGAGAGGTTGGGGGGAGGAGAGGCGGGGCTGCGGCTGGGCGCTGCCGGAGTGTCCCGGGGGGAGGCGGGCACCGTTCCCTCGGAGAGAATCAGAGAAGCGTGGAACGGCGTGGAAGAGCCCTCCAAGATCAGCGAGTCCAACCATGCTCTAATTCTACCAAGGCTGGTGCTAAACCACGTCCCTCAGCACCACATCTCTGTCTCTTTCCAACAGCTCCAGGCGTGGGGATTCAACCACCTCCCTGGGCAGCCTCTTCCAGTGGTTGGGAACCCTTTCAGGGAAGATTCTTCTCATGTCCAGCCTGAACCTCCCCTGGTGCAGCTTTACACAGCTTTCTCTGGTCCTGTCCTTTCCTCTGGTCCTGTCCTTTCCTCTGGTCCTGTCCTTTCCTCTGGTCATATCCTTTCTTGCTAAGAAGAGAACACCAACCCCACCCTGGCTCCAGCTTCCTCCTGGGGAGTGGTAGACGGGGTTTAGGTTGGACACTAAGGAAAATTTCTTTGCTGCAAGAGTGGTCAGGGATTGGAAGAGGCTGCCCAGGGAGGTGGTGGAGTCGCCATCCCTGGAGGTGATCAAGGAAGGTGTGGACATAGCACTTGGGGCCATCATTTAATGGCCACAGTAGCGTTGTGCTTGCTATTTGGACCCAATGATCTTAGAGGTCTTTTCAAATCAAAACAATTCTGTGATCCTGTGAGATGAGGAGAAACATGGAAGAAGCCAGCACGGGGGGTTAGCTCCCAGCGAGGGTGTATGGAGGGGATCGCTCCTGGCTGGCGCAGAGGGCTCGGAGCCGACGCTCTTGTGGCTGTGACCAGGATCTGCCTTGACACCTTCATCAGGCACAGAGCCTCTGACATCTCAATAGTGTGGCATTGTGTGGGGAAGCATTGAGACAGGGCTGCGGGCAGGAAATCCTGCATGTCAGCCGAGCCCCTCGCCTGTGACACCGCCGGTGCCGGCGACAACAATGAGGGGGGCAAGCAGGCAGAGAAATAAAGTGTGGTTGTGTCACCATCACCAAGATGACTTGCCTGGTGTTTGCTCCCACAGCTGCTGCGCTGGAGGTGCCAGAAAATCAATTAAAATAAAAACAACAGCAGCACAGGCAGCACAATTATAACACCATGTGAACTGCTGGCGTCATCATTTTGAAGACGTCTTCTTGCAACAGCAGGGCCAAATCCTGAGCGTTTCTGCAGCCCAAACAACCACAATGAGCTCATCTGAGAGGGAACTGAAATATTGGATAGGAGATCAGAGTCAGGGTGTGTGAGGTGGAAGCCCAAGTTGCCCACCCTTAGTATCCAGGGGTTCAAACAGCATCAAAATCATAGGATCACGGAATGGTTTGAGTTGGAAAGGACCTTGAAGCTCAGATAGTTCCAATCCCCCTGCCATAGGCAGTGACACCCCCCACCAGATCATGTTGCTCAATGCCTCATCCCACCTGGCCTTGAACGCCTCCAGGAAGGGGGCATCCACCACCTCCCTGGGCAACCCGTTCCAGTGCCTCCCCACCCTTGCTGTAAAGAATTTCTTCCTAATCTCCAGTCTGAAGCTCCCCTCTTCCAGCTTCAATCCATTCCCTCTCATCCTATCAGTACAAGCCCTTGGAAAAAGTCCCTCTGCAGCTCTCCCTTAGCATCCTTTGAGTCCTGGAAGTCTGCTCTAAGGTCTCCTCAGAGCCCTTCCATGTCACTATCCATTTATATCTATGAAGCACGCTGGGATGGCTAACACATTTTTTTCAGAGCTAGCCAGCCCAAAGGGTGATAATTCTGGGTAGCCTTATTGAATTTGACCCAAAAGCCCTCCTGCCAAGATGAAGGCTCCAGATGCTTGTCAGAGCAAACACCACAAGAGGTTAAGCGACCCTGTGAAGGCTCTCCCAGTGCCTACAGCTTCTTGGAGCTGGTTGTGACACACCTCATCCCAAAGGATGTTTCCCAGTGAGAGGAGGAACAGAAGGCTCTGCAGGATTTGTTTGATCTGAGGTGAAATAAAGAGAAATAAGTGAGCTGGAGGGACACACTAAGTGTCTTCTGCTGGAGCTGTGTACAGGGAGATGCTGGCAGAGGTGAAATAAACTGGCAGCCTGAAGAGCAAGGCAAATGACTGGAGAAAGCAGGGGGGTTGGGGGGGAGGGAAATGGAGGGACTCTGAGGAGGCTGTGAGAAGCAAGGGTTTAACATCAGACCTTGAAATAAAGCTGGCTCAGCTCAGCAGCTGTGTGCACAGCCAGAGGGGTCATGGCTGGCTCTCGGAGGTGTCATTGACCGTCAGTGCAGTCCCGGGGTTCCCCAGGCTTGGAGTAAACTAAGACAATGCTCTGGCGCCTGGAGAGGAGACAGAGGTCACTTCTGACTGCCAGACCTACACATGCTGTCAGCATGTAGCACATTCACCATGTAGGACATTCTCCATGTAGGATGTTCACCACATAGGACATTCTTCATGTAGGACATCTGCCAAGTAGGACATCTGCCAAGTAGGACATCCACCACATAGGACATAAGAGAAGTGCAACGAGGCTGGGGAGAGGCCTCAAGCACAAGCCCTATGAGGACAGGCTGAGGGAGCTGGGGTTGCTTAGCCTGGAGAAGAGGAGGCTCAGGGGAGACCTTATCACTGTCTACAACTACCTGAAGGGAGGTTGTAGCCAGGAGGGGGTTGGTCTCTTCTCCCAGGCAGCCAGCACCAGAACAAGACAGTATCACAGTATCACCAAGGTTGGAAGAGACCTCAAAGATCATCGAGTCCAAAGACAACACAGTCTCAAGCTGTGCCAGGGGAGGTTTAGGCTGGATGTGAGGAGAAAGCTCTTCCCAGAGAGAGTTGTTAGCCATTGGAATGTGCTGCCCAGGGAGGTGGTGGAGTCACCACCCCTGGAGGTGTTCAAAAGGGGATTGGACATGGCACTTGGTGTCATGATTTAGTAGTCTTGAGGTGTTGGATGACAGGTTGGACTCAATGATCTTTGAGGTCTCTTCCAACCTTATTGATTCTATGATTCTATGATTTGCCAAGCAGGACATTTTCCACATAGGACATTCACCATGTAGGACATTCTCCACCTAGAAGCTTTCTCGTAGAGGACATTCACCATGCAGGACATTCACTATGGAGATCGTTAAGTATTACTATCCCCACGATACAATTGG
Organism: Melanerpes formicivorus; assembly: GCF_026170545.1. Classification (NCBI taxonomy): domain Eukaryota; kingdom Metazoa; phylum Chordata; class Aves; order Piciformes; family Picidae; genus Melanerpes; species Melanerpes formicivorus. The sequence goes on along the minus strand of NW_027142370.1, from coordinate 10,165,263 downwards.
TCACTCCAAACCCCAGAAGGTTTGCCTTCCCAACTGCCAGCTCCTGGTCTGCAGCTTGGCTTGTGGGACCAGCACTGTCACGCTGAAGTGATAACCACCTGAGGAATCTTGGGCTTTTTCAGAAAAGTGATTCCCCTCCTGCAGCCTGCTGGATGTCCAGATCAAACATCACAAAGAATGCAACCCGTGGTCAGGGAGATTTGGCTGGCCTCCATCAGCCCTGAGAGTTCTCAGTGTAGTAATTGTGGTGTAAATCATTTCACCCATCATTAAGAGAAAAAAGGTTTGTGGTGTGGAGAGCAAGAGTTGCATAAGGAGCTGGATGGGAGGCAGGTAGATGCTGACTGTGAGACGTTGCATGGAGCCAAAGCCTTTAATCAACAAGGGAAATGTTTGAATGTTAATGGAGCTAACGATGAAACCAGAGTCATGTTTTGACAAGCACTTCCAAACATTCCAGGAACACTGTGATGCTCCAGCAGCCTCCTTCCCAGGAAGGAGATTGATCATTCCAGTTACAGCACAGTTCGTAATGTCCCAGCAGCCTTGCTGGTGCCTGGCAAACCGGGATGCTGTGGTGGGCAGGGGTGGGAGGTGGTCCTGGCAGCACTGGTGGTGATGGGCAAAGGAGTGTCTTGGATAAACAAGAGTGCTTTCTTCCTAAACTGGGCAACACAGAAACCTTGAATGGTTTTGGTTGGAAGGGACCTTCAAGGTCATCTAGTTCCAACTGTCCTGCCATGGGCAGGGACACCTCTTACCAGACCAGCTTGCTCAAGGCCCCATCCAACCTGCCTTTGAACACTGCCAGGCTTGGAGCCTCCACAGCTTCTCTGGACAACCTGTTCCAGTGCCTCACCACTCTCACGGGGAAGAATTTCTTCCTCATGTCTCACCTAAATCAAGCTGCTTCTGGTTTGAAGCCACCACCTCTCAGTCCTGTCACTCCATGCCTTTGTCAAAAGTCCCTCTCCAGCTTTCCTGTAGCCTCCTTCAAATCCTGGAAGGCTGCTTTAAGTTCTCCTTAGAGACTTCTCCCACAAGCTTCTTAGAAGAGAAGTCATTTCAATGCTGGGAGCTCTTCCTGGGACAGAAGTTGTCTTCTTCATTATCCTTCTATGTGAAGAAATTGCTCACAAAGCATTTTCCCAGGGCTTGATGATGTCTGCCCTCCCCTCTGCTGCATTTCAGCACAGAGGGTTTTTTGGATATACTTTTAACCCAGGTCAGCTTTATCTGTTCTGAAAAGAATCCCTGAGTCGTCCAAAATGTGACCAGAAACGTGCTGGGGGATGGATGCATTGTTGAGGGTCAGCTCTGCAGTTCCTGCATGGCTTTGCCATTCTTTTCACAGCTAATTTTGCTCTAGGTCAACAGATCAGATGAATCATTAATAAGCATTTGGAAACTCTGGATGCCAGGTACTGCTGGTTTGGAGCACCTTGTAAAAGATTCACCCACTGGTCAAAGGTTTTGATTTATGGAGAGGACCCAAGGTTTACCCCCAGATTTGCCATTAACTGTGTGATTCCAGAAACTCCCCACCCTCCCTGAGCATCTCCTGCCTCTGCAGTGCTTTGTCACCCATGTCTGTTTAGGTTGAAAGCCTGCATAACTTCAAGTGAAGTTAGGGAAGCACCTGAGTGAGGAACCTGAGGGACCTGGGCTGTGCCTGTGGTCAACAAAGAGAGAGTTAGATGCCTCCAAAATGGGAACTTTTGACCTTAAATTGCTTCTGATGGTACCTGTCTCTCATCACCCCTGTCTGTTTAGGTTGAAAAGCTTACATAACTTCCAGGGAAGTTAGGGAAGCACCTGAGTGAGGAGTCTGATGGACCTGGGCTGTATTTGTGGTCAACAAAGAGAGAGTCAGATGCCTCCAAAATTGGACCTTTTGACCTTAAATTGCTCCTGATGGTGCCTGTCTCTCATCACCCATATCTGTTTAGGTTGAAAAGCTTACATAACTTCAAGGGAAGTTAGGGAATCACCTGAGAGAGGAGCCTGATGGATCTGGGCTGTACTGGTGGTCAATGGAGAGGGAGCTAGATGCCTACAGCCCTTGCTTCTGATGGTGCCTGTCACTCTGTAAGAAGCTGGGTGCTTCAGAAACAACAAGAAGGAGGCAGCTGCAGTATCCAGTCTGGCTCACTTCATTGTGACAGCAAATTTGTGTCCTTCTCCAGACTTGAGGCGTAGTATTCATCGTACGCCGTGGGGAGACAAAAGGCTCGCCTGTTGCCAGGAATCTATTAGCTCCTCTTTCAATTGAGAACACAAGTAGGAACTTGGTTGAAAAGGGCATATTTTTCTCTGTGGCTGTTGATGCCTCAAACCATAGAAATATGAAAATATTTGTAGTAGTTTGTATCTTACTACAGGGTGGAAAGGGGATAATCCACTGTCAGGCTGGGTGCTCCGCAGGCAGCTGAGCAGCTAGGCAGCAAGGAGTAGCTGTAGGTGTGAAAAATAGCCCCAGATCAAAGGGTTTCAGTCTGAAGAGCTGCTCCTTTCTGCAGGTGACAGCCCTGGGATCCTGCAACCAAGGGAAAAACTGCAACCCAAGGGAAACCTGCAACCCAAGGGAAAGTCAAACCCACTATGTGCTCCCAGCTCTGACTGGCCTGGGTCCCTCAGTTTAGGAAGGATGTTGACTTGCTGGAAGGTGTCCAGAGAAGGGCAACAAAGCTGGGGAGGGCTTGGGAGCACAAGCCCTATGAGGAGAGGCTGAGGGAGCTGGGGCTGCTTAGCCTGGAGAAGAGGAGGTTCAGGGGAGACCTTATTCCTCTCTACAAATACCTGAAGAGAGGTTGTAGCCAGGTGGGGCTTGGTCTCTTCTCCCAGGCAACCAGCATCAGAACAAGAGGACATAGTCTCAAGCTGTGCCAGGGGAGGTTTAGGCTGGATGCTAGGAAGAAGTTCTTCCCAGAAAGAGAGATTGGCCATTGGAATGTGCTGCCCAGGGAGGTGGTGGAGTCACCATCACTGGAGGTGTTTAGGAAGAGACTGGATGGGGTGCTTGGTGCCATGGTTTAGTTGATTAGATGGTGTTGGGTGATAGGTTGGACTTGATGATCTCAAAGGTCTCTTCCAACCTGGTTAATTCTATTCTATTCTATTCTATTCTATTCTATTCTATTCTATTCTATTCTATTCTATTCTATTCTATTCTATTCTATTCTATTCTATTCTATTCTATTCTATTCTATTCCATTCCATTCCATTCCATTCCATTCCATTCCATTCCATTCCATTCCATTCCATTCCATTCCATTCCATTCCATTCCATTGTGAGGGTGAGGAGAAAGAAAAGGAGGCTACAGAAATTTAACTTTCCTTTCATTTATTTCTTTCCCTTTCTTGAAGGCTGTGTGACAAATTCCCAGCCACTTCTTTTGCCAGAATAGTTGCATAAATACTGGAGACACTTGATTTTATCCAGCTGAATTCATTGAAATGCTGGAGCGTGTTCTCACAGGTAGCCCCACTTAATCTGTGTAATCTTCAAATGGCTTCCAGCTTTCTGAAGTTTACATTAAGTAAAGATTATCCAATTATAGTTTTCTTTAAAGATAAGAAAGATAAGGGCTGGTGGAGTGACATGCTGAATGACTCAGGTATGCTACTTCTATTTCATGCATTTCTCTTCTTTTTTTAATTATTTTTGGTGGCATGCTGTGAGATGATTCTGAAATGAAAGCACAGGACTGTGTCACATGACTGCAGTTGTGGCACAGACACAAGTGATGACTGTCGGTGGTCCTCAATATTGCTGCTATCTAGAAATAGAAATAGAAATAGAAATAGAAATAGAAATAGAAATAGAAATAGAAATAGAAATAGAAATAGAAATAGAAATAGAAATAGAATGGAATAGAATATGGAATGGAATGGAATGGAATGGAATGGAATGGAATGGAATGGAATGGAATGGAATAGAATAGAATAGAATAGAATAGAATAGAATAGAATAGAATAGAATAGAATAGAATAGAATAGAATAGAATAGAATAGAATAAGCCAGGTTGGAAAACACCTTCGAGATCATCAACTCCAACCTGTCACCCAACACCATCTAATCAACTAAACCACGGAGCCAAGCACCCCATCCACCCTCCTCTTGAACACCTTCAGTGATGGTGACTCCACCACCTGCCTGGGCAGCACATTCCAATGTCCAATCTCTCTTTCTGTGAAGAACTTCTTCCTAACATCCAGCCTAAACCTCCCCTGGCACAGCTTGAGACTGTGTCCTCTTGTTCTGGTGCTGGTTGCCTGGGAGAAGAGACCAACCCCCACCTGGCTACAGCCTCCCTTCAGGAATAGAATCATAGAATCAACAAGGTTGGAAAAGACCTCAAAGATCATCAAGTCCAACTTGTCACCCAAAACCTCATGTCTACTAGACCATGGTACCAAGTGCCATATCCAGTCCCTTCGTGAACACCTCCAGGGACAGCAACTCCATCACCTCCCTGGGCAGAACATTCCAATGGCTAGTTAGAGTTGTACACAGCAATAAGGTCTCCTCAAACCACATCAGGGCAGTATGGATTTCATGCAGCATTAGAACAGAATCCTATAATCATAGAACTGTTGAGGCTGGAAGAAACCTTTGAGATAATCAAGTCATGGAGCTCACAATCCCACTGCCGCTAAGCCACTGTCACTAAACCATGTCCTTCACCACCACATCCACACATCTTTTAGACACCTCCAGGTATGGTGACTCAGACACCTCCAGGAATGGTGGCTCCACCACCTTCTTGGGCAGCCTGTTCCAGTGCCTGAGAATCCTTCCTGTGAATAAAGTTTTCCTGATATCCAACCTGAACCTCCCCTGGCACAACTTGAGGCTGTTTCCTCTTGTCCTGTCACTTTTTCCATGTGAGGCCAAACCCCACTGGCTCCAACCTCCATTCAGGGAGTTGTAGAGGATGATCTCCTTTCAGCCTCCTCTTACTGAAGGCTAAACAACCTCAGTTCCCTCAGTTGTTCCTCATAAGCCATGTTATCCACTGAGCTTCCAAAATGCCTCACTTGGTGGTGTGATTGCAGCCAATAAATTACCTGTGGCTTGACTCAGCCACTTGCAAAACATTTTTTGACTTTTCAGGAACTGGTGAGCATAACTGGAAGGTCTGAAGTCAGACAAATGGTTGGCTATGGATCATTTTGCAGGAGGAATATTGTGTTTGGAGAGAAGACAGAGCATCTGTGGGTTAGGTGTTACAGAGCGTCTGTGGGTTTGGTGTTAGCAAATGTGTTCCTTACTGTAAGGATGAAGGAGCCCTGGAGCAGGCTGCCCAGAGAGGTTGTGGTGTCTCCTTCTGTGGAGACTTTCAGGGCCCATCTGGATACATTTCTGCGTGGCCTGCTCTAGGTGTTCCTGCTTGGGCAGGGAGGTTGATCTTCAGAGGTCCCTTCCAACCCCTAACATTCTGTGATTCTGTGCAATGGCCTCATGCTAACTCCAAATTTGAGTCCTCTCAGTCTCTTCCAGTGTATGAAATATCTTTAGTTCTTCATCCTGCAGCTCTGAAAAAAATACTTCTTTGGTAAGACACTCTTGGACAGGTTTAAGAAATACTAAGTTAATAGCAGTTTGAATTGTATCAGTGAAGTGTTCCACGGAGTGGTTTGGGATGTAAATATCAGGGCAACGTGTCAAATTGGTAACAAAGACAACTTAAACAAAAGTGGTGGGGCTTATCACAATGAACTGCTCAGCTGAGAGCAGAAGAGAAGCCTCTCTGCAACTCAACACACAGGCTATACCCACAGAGAATCATGTTTCACCCAGGGATGCTGAAATCCTGGAGCATCATCTCCACCTGTGGGGGTTTGTCCCTGCGTGTGGGTGCATCTGGAAGCTGGCTGCTGGCCTGAGGCCACCCTGCTCTGAGAACTGAGACTGTGTGGGCAGCTGCTGTAATTGTATGAAGTACATCCTCATGAAGTGCATCCTCATACCTTTCAGCTGTTGGTCAGCACTGAGAAGATCCCATCTCAATCTGCTGTTTTCCAGTCCAAAGAGACCCAGGTCTCTCAGCCTTTCCTCACAAATGATGCTCCAATCATAGAATCATAGAATCATAGAATCAATAAGGTTGGAAGAGACCTCAAAGATCTTCAAGTCCAACCTGTCACCCAATACCTCATGACTACTAAACCATGGCTTCAAGAGACATGTCCAGCTCCCTCTTGAACACTTCCAGGGATGGTGACTCCACCACCTCCCTGGGCAGCACATTCCAATGGCTAACAACTCTCTCTGTGAAGAACTTTCTCCTCCCCTCCAGCCTAAACCTTCCCTGGCACAGCTAGAGACTGTGTCCTCTTGTTCTGGTGCTGGTCACCTGGGAGAAGAGACCAATCCCCTCCTGGCTACAACCTCCCTTCAGGTAGTTGTAGAAAGCAATAAGGTCTCCCCTGAGCCAATGGAGGGGAGGCTCCAAACCTCTCATTCTCTATCCCCCTGCTACGACTTCCTTGGGATGCTCTGAGTCTATTAAGCGAGGAGAAGGTTTGGTCCTCCTTCATTGCAGCTATTTTTCTGTGCAGCCCTTCTCAGGATTTTGTTAGCATTGCAAATTCACATTTCACAATCAGCATTCTTCCAGCAAAGGCAGACAAAGGCGTTCGAAGCAAGCTGCATTTATCACTAGGGCTGGAGCTGGATGAAGGACAGGGCTGGATGCTCCGCGGGAGGGTTGCGCCATAGCTCCATCCACCCCCGGGGATCTGGGCTGATTTACCACAGCTGAGGATCTGCTTGCTGGAATTTAATCTGGCGAGGTCTTGGTGATGCTCAGATCAAAGGCAGCCTCTGAGGAAGCCAGATTCAAACTGCTGAAGGATGGAAGCACCAAGCTCTTGGGCCACGCTCTGCTCTTCTTTAGGAGATGGCTGGAGAGTCCTGGCTCAGCCTGTTGCACAGCAATGCTGTTGCAGATAACAACCATCTGCATACTTGGCAGTCTGTCTCCAGTTGCATGTCCACCCCTGAGGCAATCGTTGTCCCTTGGATGGCCTGTTAGACCAGGTTTAGGCAGTCCTGATAAGATTAAAGAGGTGAAGAGAAAAGATAGGGCATTTGCCCTTGAAAGCAGTTTGCTCAAGCCACATGGTGCTGGGGAAGCCCTTTGCTCCCAATTCTGCCCCTGGGCTGCTGTGTCTACCTTCAAGGTTGTGGTGAGCAGGACCAGGAAGGTTGGTGGAGCAGCTGGGAGCATGGCTGCACCCATGCAGACATGTCCTTGGGTAGTCCAGTAGGTTTTAAACTCTTAGAAAGTTGGCTGAGGCATCAGACTAGTTGTAACTGAGCAGCTGGTGGTGGCATTTCCAGAAAGCAGGCTGGGGTTTTGGGTTGGTTTGTGTTTGCCCAGCCAAGCTGAAGTCACTTAGTTGCAGCTCTGAAGGCACTGAAGGAAGCAAACTGAAAAATGAATTATTTCCTTTTGTCTTCAGCACTTCTGCTCTCCCACATACAAGAGTTTGAAGAAGCTGAATTTGGATCTTTCCCTCCCCAGCAGGAACTTAAAGCAACTGCTTGGTCATCCCTGTCTAGCTTGAGCTGCTTTTTGCATCTCCTCTGCGTTTCTCAAAGCCCATGAATGTCTCCTCCCAGATTTCCTTGCTGAGTGGCTTGTAGCCATCCCCTTCTGTGTTTTCTCCCAGCTGTCTGGTGGCAGAACAGCCTCTGCAGATGCTCTGCTTTCATTTTTAGCACATATCTGCTGTGTGCCTCTCCCTTGGTGATGGTGCTGGAGACTCAGACCTGATGAACTTCCGGAGTCCCCTCTTCCATCACAGAGCAGATGGATCCAAGTGCTGTATTTTTAGGAGCAGGTGGGAGTTCAACACAGTGGCAAAATCCACCCAAAGAAGAGGGTACATAGTGAGTAGTTACTCCAGGGTGCTGCTGGGTTGTACTGCTGCTGATGCAACATTGAAAGATGCTTCACAGAATCATAGGATCCTAAAATGGTTTGGGTTGAAAGGGACCTTGAAGATCATCTAGTTCCAAACCCCTGTTGTGGGCAGGGACACCTTCCACTAGAGCAGATTGCTCAAGGCATCATCTCACCTAGCCTTCAACACCTCCATGGAAGAGGCATCCCTGACCTTCCTGGGCAACCTGTTCCAGTGTCTCCCCACTCTCACTGTCAAGAATTTCTTCCTAATCTCCAGTCTAACTCTCCCCTTCTCAAGCTCAAAGCCACCACCCCTTGTCCCATCACTACAAGCCCTTTTACAAAGTTCCTCCCCATCTTTCTTGTAGGCCTCCTTCAAACACTGCAAGTCAGCTCTAAGGTCTCCCTGGAGCCTTCTCTCCTCCAGACTGAACAGCTCCAACTGTCTCAGGCTGTCCCCACAGGGAAGGTGCTCCAGCCCTCTGATCATCTTTGTGACCTTCTCTGGACCTGCTCCAACAGCTCAAAGTATGTCAGCAGGTTCTCTCCACCACAGAGGAGCCTTGGACCAAGTTCTGCACTGTCTGCAGCAAATTCATTTAATCTGCTGCATTATTCTTCCCAAGGAGTTTGCATCCAAGGCTGTTTGGCTGGCTCACTGGACCTTCAGAAGGTTTTTCTGGTTTTCTACCCATTTGTTAACATGGAATAATAAATGAGCTGGAGCCAGAGTGGTGGGACTTGAAGCTGTGGATTTCTGGGGCTCAGCTGTTGGTTAGCACTGCTGTGCTGACTGTGGATGCGATTTCCTTCCAGACATTCCTACTGAGCTGCATTTGCTGCCAAGATATGTAAATTGCCTCACTCAGATTCCTTTGCTTTCTAGTATCACATCAGGTCAGGTACCTGGCTGCTTCTTAAGTTTGCTTTAAGTTTTTTCCCTTTTTTAATATAATTATTTATCCTCCTTTATTTTTTCCCCCCCCTTCCTACTTCCTGATCTGGACAACATTTTCAGCTCTGCTTCAATGTCAGGACAGCTTTCATCTAGAAAACTGCACTGCCAGTAAAAGCTCAGGGATGCAGGGCACTGCTGCTGAGCCACATCAGGTCTGGCTTGTCTCTCCATCTGCTTTTTCTCTTGCTGAAGTCCTGGGCAGTGCCAAGGAGGAGAGGTGAAAGAAAACATCCTCGTGTGACGTCAGTGACTGTGTGAAGGCATTTAACTAGGAGCTCTGCACCTTGCTGTAAAACATTAGTGGTGCTCATTCATTGTGCTGGCATGGAGAAGCAGAGTGAATCACCACTGTGACATGAGCTGAGACAAATAAAGAGCATTTAACGAGGCCCTCAATGCCAGTGACCTCTGTAGATGTGCCACAGTCTTCTGACAGGTCATGTTTTACTAGCATCATGCACACAGAGAAGTGTCTCTTTCCTTAAATAGACCTTAAATTGGGGAAAGATGCTGCAAGACTAAAGCCAAGGTGATGCTTTGAAGGCTTTAAGCTGCAAGGGGGGAGATGCAGACTGGAGATTAGGAAGAAATTCTTTCCAGGGAGGGTGGGGAGACATTGGAACAGGTTGCTCTGGGAGGTTGTGGATGTCCCCTCCCTGAAGGTGTTCAAGACCAAGTTGGATGAGGCCTTGAGCAACCTGGGCTGGTGGAAGGTGTCCCTGCCCATAACAGCAGGTTGAAACTAGATGATCTTCAAGGTCCCATCCAACCCAACCCATTCCAGGACTCTGTGATTCTGTGAATCCCTCTCCCATGGAAGCACCTGAATTAAGCACCTCAAAGCTCAGTTCACAGGGTCACAGAATGGGAGAGGTTGGAGGGGCCTCTGGAGACCATCTAGCTCAACCCTCCTGCTAGTTCAGGATCGCCTGGAGTAAATCACTCGGGAACTTGTCCAGCTGGGTTTGCAATGCCTCCAGAGAAGGAAGCTTCCCAACCTCTCCAGTGCTGGCACCCTCAAAGTGAACAATTTTTTCTTCATGCTTGTGTGGAGCCTCCTGTGTTCCAGTTTGTGCCCAGTGCCCCTTGTGCTGTCACTGGACACCACTGAGAAGAGTCTGTCTCCATCCTTCTGACACTCATCCTTTGGATGCTGATGGCCATTAATGAGACACACCCCCCCAGCCTGCTCATCTCCAGGCTAAGATGTGCAGGTCTCTCAGTTTATGCCTCTGTGTCTCTGAGCATGTCAGCTGTGGCTTCTAACATTTGGTGGAACCTATCTTGCTTATTTTTAATAACTACAAGTTTATCTTCTAGTAATCACTTTATAGGGGTCCAAAGGGAGCAGGAGTGGTGTCCCCATGGGGTGAGCTGCAGAACCTCCTGGGATCTGGAGAAGGGGATTTTCAGATTCCTTGGATACATTCAGGGAATGTCCTTGAGTAAAAACATTGCTGGCTTTAAGTCAAAAAGTTGCTTCAGCAGAAGTCTAAACTTCTGTCCTTCTGGTGTTTAGGAAACATCCTGATTTACTTAATTTAAACAAAGGCAGAGATCCGGTGAAACCCCCTGGAGCTGCAGCCAAGAAGGGCCTGGTTGCAGCACCATGCTTGCAGCCATGGCTGCCTGACCTGACAACAATGACCAAACCAACCTGCCTTTGAACACTGCCAGGCTTGCAGCCTCCACAGCCTCTCTGGACACCTTCTTCCAGTGCCTCACTCCCCTCATGAGGAAGAATTTCTTCCTAATGTCTCATTTAAATCCAGCTTCTTCCAGTTTGAAGCCATCACCCCTGTTCCTGTCACTCCATGCCTTTGCACAAAGTCCCTTCCCAGCTCTCGTGTAGCCTCCTTCAAATCCTGAGAGGATGCTCTAAGGTGTCCCTGGAGCCTTCTCTTTTCCAGCAACCTGAGCTCTCTCAGTCTATCTTCACAGCAGTGCTGCTCCAGCCCTGTGACCATCTTTATAGCCTCCTCTAGCTCTGACAATCCCATGTCCTTGCTGTACTGAGGGCCCCAGAGCTGGACACAGAACTCCAGGTGAGGTCTCCTGCGGTGGAGCTGGTGCTTTGTCACAGCCTCACTGAGAGATGCTGGTGCTTCAGAAGCTCTTACATCTTTAGGCTGGCCCTTTGGATGAAAACCACTTCAGACCATGCCTCGCTTTAGCCTGATGTTAACAGAGAGAACATCCACATGGGACAAGTTTCTTCCTGCTCCCAGAAGTGAAACCAGTTGTGTAGTGGGGTAGGTGAAGAAGGGTGGTTTCTTGGTTTACCTTCTGTCTCTTTCTGGTGGTGGTGGGGATTTCCTGAGATACTTTCCCACTTAGGCCATCACCAGTTATAAAGGAGTGTGACTGCAGCCCAGGCAGCACCTTTGTTGCTGCTGTTGCTAGGACTGAGGAGATCCTCAGAATGAATGGGTCTGGAGAGATGGTAGGAGCAGACTCGGTGTGCCTTGCTTGGGTGCTTTGCAGTGACTCTAGCACTGCTAGACTTGAGTCATGTTCTGTGCTTTGCTTTGGGGTAATCATAGTTGGTGGAGTCATCCAGACTCTGAGGTTAGACTCATCTGGTATGAAAGAAGGCGAGTTCAGAACAGGCCACCCTCAGACTCTGAACGAGAATGCTGTCGCTGGAGTTATGAATTCAAGATGTCAGCTTTTACATCCCCAGATCTATTTTCTACCATGGTTTCTATTCAAGAAGGGCTGTGCCTGTGTAATGAGTAGCAGCTGAGGAGGTCTTGCAGCCCAGCATTACGCAACTGACACCAACAGCTTGTGTGCGGCAGCCCCAGGCATGGCACAGTGAGGAGGACAACCTGGGGCCAGTCCCATTGCTGGGGCCTTTGCATCATGGAATCATAGAATCACAGAATGGCTTGACTGGAAGGGACCTTAAAGATCACCCAGTTCCAGCCCCCACTGTTGCTGCCTGACCTCTCTCATGGGTATGGACAAAGGTGGTGGTTGCTGCTTTTTGTCCCAAACAGAGCCAAACCACGACACCTAACCCTCCTGATTTTATTCCCCAATCCCCTAAATCCTATCAGTCCAGATGCTATAGTGGCTTTTGGGACAGAGCTGTGCTTTGTTCAGGACAAAAGCACTGATCAAGCCTCATCTTCCAGGCAAGGTAGGTCTTAAGGAGACAGAGGTTGGAAGCAGATGATCTCTAAGGTCCCTTCCAACCCAAACCATTCCAGGATTCTATGATTTCATTAGAACTTTCTTTTTGGTCTAATAAAAGTTCTCACTCCCATCTGATTGATGTTGTGAGGGTGCTGGTGGGTACCACAGCACCCCAGCACCCTGCCTGGGATTAAAAAAGCCTGGACCCCACAGCAACCCTCCTGGAAGCCAAACCTGATGTGGTCTCTCTTAATCCCCTTGATCTTCCTAATTCCCCCCACAAAAGGGTGCCAGGGAGCTGATGAGTTGATCTAGGTAAACAATGACTTTTCCAGCTCTGAGAAGCGTAAATAAATTGCTTCAGGTCAAACCAAAACGAAGTATTTGCATTTTCTTGGCAAAAAAAGAAGTGGGGGGAGGATAAGCAAAAAAAGGAAAGGATTCCTGTAGGATTATTTTTTTCCCCCCAGTCCAAACCCAAACCAGTTTCTTTCATTTATTAACCTTTTCATTTGATTTTGTTTTCTTTTCATTTACATTTGTTTGTTACACACACCCCCCCCCCCCCCCCAAAAAGAGGCTGTTTGGAGGCACAAATGTGAAAATGTTGAAATGGAACATTTTGGTCTTTAAAGGGAAAAAAAACCCACCCCAAACTAAACAATCCAAACCCCCAAACCCAACCCATTTTATTTAGATGATGTTGAAACAATGTGTTTCAACATGTTCTTCAGAATTGCCCTCCCACTCTTTGCTCTTTCTTGTCCTTTTTTTCCCTCCTTCCCCCCCCCCTCCCCCCCCCTTCCTCCCCTCTGGCTGCAGTGATTAGCTCAGATCACCCTGAATTTGCAGCTTCCAGAATCTTTGATTTCTGCAGTGGTTGCTGTTAGTCAATAAAACCCCAAATAAAAAGTGCCCTGTGGTACTGTGAGAACCAGTTCTGGATGCTGCTGTGGTGTGGATGAAGGAGGGAACAGCAGCTGGGTAGCGCTGAGATGGACCTGCTGGTGGCTCACCACAACCCCAGGAAGGCTCCAGGCTTGTGGCAGAGTGGCTGGCAACTGCCCAGCAGAAAATTGCCCGGGGGTGTTGTTTGACAGCAGCTGAATAGGAGCTAGCAGAGTGCCCAGGTGGCCAAGAAGGCCACCAGCATCCTGGCTGTGGATCAGCAGAAGTGTGGCCAGCAGGACCAGGGAAGGGATTGTCCCCCTGGAGTCAGTGCTGGTCAGACTACACCTTGAGTACTGGGTTCAGTTTTGGGTCACTCACTCCAAGAAGGACATTGATGTGTTGGAGCAGGTCCAGAGGCTGCACCTCAAATACTGCGTTCCCTTTCACTCCAAAAAGGACATTGAGGTGCTGGAGCAGGTCCAGAGGCTGCACCTCAAATACTGCGTTCCCTTTCACTCCAAAAAGGACATTGAGGTGCTGGAGTGGGTACAGAGAAGGACAATGAAGCTGGTGAAGGGTGTGGAGAACAGGGCTGGTGAGGAGCAGCTGAGGGAACTGGGGTTGTTGAGTGTGGAGAAGAGGAGGGTGAGGAGAGACCTTCTGGCCCTCTACAACTCTCTGAAAGGATGTTGGAGTGAGGTGGGGGTTGGTCTCTTCTGCCTATGCTCAGGTGATAGAATGAGAGGCAATGGCCTGAAATTGTGCCAGGGTAGGTTTAACTTGGAGATGAGGAAAAACTTCTTCAATGAAAGGGTGTTGTGCAGTCACAGAATCACAGAATTGTTTTGCTTGGAAAAGTCCTCTAAGATCATTGAGTCCAGCTGTCAGCCTTTGCCATGAAACCATGTCCCAAAGTGCCATATCCACGTCTGTCAGACACCTCCAGAGATGGTGACCCCACCATGTCCCTGGGCAGTCTTTGAGAACCCTTTCAGGGAAGAAGATTCTTCTAATATCCAACCTAAATCTGCCCTGGTGCAACTTGGACCATTTCATCTCATTCCATCACTTGCTGCTAGGGAGAAGAGACCAACCCTCACCTCACTCCAACCTCCTCTCAGGGAGCTGGAGAGAGTTGGAGACTGAGGGGAGGACACAAGGAGGAAATTCAGTTTCAGTAGCATTTTACACCCACTTTGCAGCACTTGGCATGGCTGCCTGAGGTCCAGAGCAGTGGAGAAATGGGCTCCCTTCCCATGGGACTATTCTATTTCATATGCCATAAAGCAAGCCCTTCCCTTGGCTCATTAAAGCAGGCCTGCTTGTTTGGGGGGGGGCAGCTCAGCTGAGCAGCGTTTCTTCTCTTTGTGGCTTTAGCTATAAAACCCAAAGAAAACTTTTCTTATGTTTAATTTGCCTTTTAATGGCTGGTAGTGGAGTCCCTCTGACTGCAGACCAGTGCTGTAATTACTCCACCACATTCCTCCCCCCTGTACCTCTTTTATAGGGTAGGAGCAGGCTTGGCCTCCCCTGCATCTAGAATCTTTGTTGAGATGAAGCTGTGGAAATGTAGCCCACAAATTGAGGCTGTCAGCTCTCCTGCTTGTGTGATTGTTGTTCCTCTTGCCAAGTTGAAAGCAGCTTTTTGCTTCCTTCCTTTCTTGTTATTATTTTTTCCCCCTCCAGAAATAAAATAAAAATTGGGGGGAAAAAAGCCCAAATCAAACCAAAGTTAAGTGACAGGACAAGAGGAAAAGCCTCAGGTTGTATGCCAGGGGAGCTTCAGGTGGGATATTAAGGACAATCTCTTCACAGAAAGGGTTCTGAGGCTTTGGAACAGTCTTCCCAGGGAGGTGGTTGGGCCTCATGCCTGGAGATGTTCAAGGTGAGGCTGGAGAAGGCTGTGAGCAACCTGCTCCAGTGGAAGATGTCCCTGCTGAGTGCAGGGGGTTGGACTGGATGAGCTCTGGAGGTCCCTTCCAGCTAAAACCAGGCTATGAGGAGAGGCTGAGGGAGCTGGGGTTGCTTAGCCTGGAGAAGAGGAGGCTCAGGGGAGACCTTCTTGCTCTCTACAACTACCTGAAAGGTGGTTGTAGCCAGAAAGGGGTTGGTCTCTTCTCCCAGGCAACCAGCACCAGAACAAGAGGACACAGTCTCAAGCTGTGCCAGGGGAGGTTTAGGCTGGAGGTGAGGAGAAAGTTCTTCCCAGAGAGAGTAATTCATCATTGGAATGTGCTGCCCAGGGAGGTGGTGGAGTCGCTGTCCCTGGAGGTGTTCAAGGGGGCATTAGATGTGGCACTTGGTGCCATGGTCTAGTCATGAGGTGTGTGGTGACAGGTTGGACTCGATGATCTTTGAGGTCTCTTCCAACTTTAGTCATACTGTGAGACTGTGAGACTGTGGTGGAGTCACCATCCATGGAGGTGTTTAAGAGAAGCATGGATGTGGTGCTGAGGGATGGAGCAGTAGTTAGTGGAGCAGTAGTGGTGGGATTGTGAGCTCTGGACAAGCAATTGGACTTGATGATCTCAAAGGTCTCTTCCAACCTCAACAGTTCTGTCATTCTATGATGGTTAGAGAGGCTGGACTCAGGTAGCAGTGAGAAGATTGGGACTACAAAGCAGTGGGATGGGAATCCTACCATGATCAGCAAGTTGCTGTGTGGCCCACGACTCATCACAGCAAGCAAAGCTTCACACTCAGAGAATCATAGAATCACAGTATCACAGTATCACTTAGGTTGGAAAGGACCTCGAGGATCATCGAGTCCAACCTATCAACGCAGACCCCATGACTAGACCATGGCACCAAGTACCACATCCAATCTCCCCTTGAACACCTCCAGAGACGATGACTCAACCACCTCCCTGGGCAGCACATTCCAATGACGAATGACTCGCTCGGTGAAGAACTTCCTCCTCACCTCGAGTCTAAACCTCCCCTGGCGCAGCTTGAGACTGTGTCCTCTTGTTCTGGTGCTGGCTGCCTGGGAGAATCCTCTTGTCCAGAGAAGGGCAACAAGGCTGGTGAGAGGCCTTGAACACAAGCCATATGAGGAGAAGCTGAGGGAGCTGGGGCTGCTTAGCCTGGAGAAGATGAGGCTCAGTGGTGACCTCATTGCTCTCTACAACTACCTGAAAGGTGCTTGTAGCCAGGAAGGGGTTGGTCTCTTCTCCCAGGCAACCAGCACCAGAACAAGGGGACACAGTCTCAAGCTGCGCCAGGGGAGCTTTAGGCTGGAGGTGAGGAGGAAGTTCTTCACCGAGCGAGTCGTTTGTCATTGGAATGTGCTGCCCAGGGAGGTGGTGGAGTCACCGTCCCTGGAGGTGTTCAAGAGGAGATTGGACGTGGCACTTGGTGCCATGGTCTAGTCATGGGGTCTGTGTTGATAGGTTGGACTCGATGATCCTCGAGGTCTCTTCCAACCTTAGTTACACTGTGATACTGTGATACTCTTGGTTGCAAGAGTGCTTTAACGTCATCAGGTCCAACCACCAACCCAACCCCACCATGCCCATTAAACTGTGTCCCAAAGTGCCATGTCTACACTTTCCTTGGGCACTTCCAGGGATGGTGACTCCACCACCTCCCTGGGCAGCCTGTTGCAACACCATGGAGAGGATTTGAGTCCTTTAGGTCTGCAACAACAGGCGAGATTTCCATCTTTCCCCTTGCCTGACTGCATGGCTGGGCTGGGCTGTAGATCTCCAGCCTCTTTGCTTTCACCATATGGCTCTGAGCTTGCAACAGCTTGGTTGGTGCTCCAAGGTAAGGCTTATTTACTGGCAGTAGGTTCAGTAGTTGCTGGGGTAGGCAAGTTCTTCACAGGGCTCCTATTTCCTAATGGCCTTAAAATGCAGCCCACTGTTGACAGTTTGTTTGAAAAGTGACTTTTCATACATAAACATCTCCCAGGCAGTTAGAATTTGCTTTTCTAACTCCCCCTTATCAATAGAATTTATTGTTAACACCCTTTCCCCTCTTCATCAGAAAATGTTGTTCTGGGAGTATTTGTGTGTCTGCAAATGATAAATATTGAGATTTCTGTCCCTCCCCCCCCCCTTGTGTTGGTGTTTTTTTTCTCTTTATTTAATATATATTTGTGAAAGGGCAATTCATTTATTCAAGTGCTCAACTTTTGACCCCATCTTTGGAGTAGTCACTTCTGCGGGTTGAATTATTCATCGTGAATAAATTATCCCATGAATTTATCCCCCTCCTGCCTTTTTTTCCAGCCTTCCTCCCCCCCCCAACCCCCCTGTTTGTGAAGCATATGCTGAGTGATCCTGAGTTCTGAGAACACAGCCCTGGTTTGCCAGAATTGGCTGCATAGTTGCATACCTGATGCTTTCTGTGGTTTGGTCACCTCCTTCCCCAGCTGTTTTCCCGGAGACAGCCACGTGTCTCCGTAGAACAGCAATGAAAGGAGAAGATTCAATCCAAGACCGTCTCTCTGAGCACTCTACCTGCACATGTCTGGTTGAAGGAGCTGAGATTGCCTTGCATCCCACCATCATCTCCTTTGTCTGCAGATGGTCTACCTCTTTAGGACAGGAAGTCCTCAGGTTCGCACCAGGGCAGGTTTAGGTTGGACATTAGGAGAAACTTCTTCACTGAAAGGGTTCTCAAAGACTGGAGCAGGCTGCTCAGGGAAGTGGTTGGATCCACATCCCTTGAGGTGTTTCAAAGAAACTGAGGGCTATGGTTCAGCACCAGGCTTGGTAGAGTTAGAGAGTGATTGGACTGGATGACTTTCAAGGTCTTTTCCGACTGGAATGTTTCTATTCTGTGATTCTTTGCTGGTTATTTCCATGCACTCCTTCAGAGCTCATCTTGTAAGCTCAGATAAACTGGGTGTGCAGAGTTGGACTGTTGGAGTCACCATCCCTGGAGGTGTTTCAAAGAGGCAGAGCTGAGGTGCTGAGGGCCATGGTTTAGCCCCAGCCTTGGTAGGGATAGATGGTGGTTGGCCTGGATGATCTTAAAGGTCTTTTCCAACCACATGATTCCATGATTCTGTGATTCTAGGATTCCATGAATCCATGATTCTTGTGATTCTTGTTTCCTGTGACTCTTTCACTTGGCCCAATGTGGATAAAATTATTTGAGTTGTAGAGATGGGGAATAAAACAGCAAAAGAGCAGAAAGCCCAGATGTAAAATCCCTTCTGCAGAGAGCCATGCTTCCAAGCGAGGTCCGAAGGAATGTTTTCTGTCACTCCCAGTGAAACTCTAGGACTTTCATCTCTAAAGGCTTGCAGAGCTGCAGATGAAAGGCTCCTGACTGGAAGCACTTGAAGCTCAGCTTTTGATCTCCGTGTTGGCTGCATGCTTGGCCAAGGAGCTCTGCTGCAGCCCTGCAGCCCTCTTCCGAAAGTCAACAAGTGTTTTCTTCCCCTCTGCCTCCCTTAATGTTATCCCAGTTTACCCAAGGGATGGACATGCCTATTTTCTGAGGGTCAAATATTATGAAAGCTTTGGATATCAATGTTCTCACAGTACCTCTGGCAGTTGTCTTCCAAAATAACTTCACTGCTCCTTTTTTTAAGGATGAAGCTTCCTTGGGCAGTTCAGCTTTGATTCTCCCTGGGTTTGGGGAGGGGTTTTCTCCAAGGGCTGGGGGGCAGGAGCTGTATTTATTTATTCAGAGGAAAACTCTGGCTGTTGCAAGAAGGCTCTTCAATGAAGCAGGGAGTGTTGCCAATGCCTGTGGGAGCCAAACGGCCTGGGAGATGCAGAGCTGTCACTGGTGGTAATGTGAGGGCTGAGGATGAAAAAGAAGTGGAGTAGCAAGGATCTGTGTGGAAAAGTGGCAGTGGGGATATGAGGGTCACTGCTGGGAGTGGTCTGGCAAGTGGGGGCTGCCCCCCATCTTAGAGGTCTTGCAGGTAAAATGAAGGAGGAGATGGTTTCCACTTTGGTAGGTGGAATCCTGTACAGCTACAGAAGGTCAGTGTAGAATGCTGCCACACCAGAAAGATGCTCAAGGGGCTGGTGTTGATTTAACAACCCACTTAACACTCAATTTGTGCTGGTAGAAACCTCAAGGGACTCACAAAATCTCCCAGTGTGGTGGGGGTTGGAAGGGACCTCTGGAGGTCATTGAGTCCAACCCCGCTGCCAAAGCAGCATCACCTAGGGCAGGTCACACAGGAACACATCCACATGGGGCTTGAAAGTCAGTGGAAGGCAGTGACAAACCAGCATCATTTTGTGGTAGCCTTGAACCAAGGAATAGTCTAATTAAGAGTAATGACCTGCAACAGCTAGAGGGGTTTGGCCATGCACTTACTCTTCTTCCCCAGTGGAAAGTTATTGCAGAGCAGGAGCAATGGGTGCATCCCTCTGGCACAGTGGTGCTCTCCCACCTCCAACAGTCAAAGGTTCCTGATCCTATGCTCTGCTGTGAATTAAATCCCTTCTTGAAACAGCATCTTGGACCCTCTGGCTGTTTCTTACTCCAAAAATTCTGACTCCAAAGCAATTTGCTGCAGCAAGCTGCTTTAAGTCAGAAGGAAAGGTGCATCTTAGAAACGTTGCATCTAATGCATCCTGAAGGCTCCCCTGGAGAGGACAAGTTCTATTTTTGCACCTGCTGTGTTCAAATCATAGAATCCTGGAGTGGTTTGGGTTGGAACAGATCTTCAAGATCATCTAGTTCCAACCCCCTGCCATGGGAAGAGACACCTCCTGCTAGAGCAGCTTGCTCAAGGCTCCATTCAATCTGGCCTTGAACACTGCCAGGCTTGGAGCCTCCACAACTTCTCTGGGCAACTTCTTCCAGTGCCTCACCACCCTCCCGGGGAAGAAATTCTTCCTCATGTCTCATCTAAGTCCAGCTTCTTCCAGTCTGAAGCCATCACCACTTGTCCTGTAAATCCATGCCTTTGTACAAAGTCCCTCTCCAGCTCTCCTGTAGCCCCCTTCAAATGCTGCAAGACTGCTCTGAGGTCTCCTGGAGCCTTCTCTTCTCCAGGCTGAACAACCCCAACTCTCTCAGCCTGTCTTCATAGCAGAGCTGCTCCAGCCCTCTGATCATCTTTTGATGAACCTAAATTCTGGCTCATGCTCTGTTCCCCCCTTTGCTGTGGGATCCTTGAGCAGGAGTCCTTCCCCCTCTGCTCCATGAGGACAGCAGTGCCATGTCTCCCATGGGGACTGAGAGCTGACCACAGGAGCACTTAGACTGCTGCTGTTATGGCCCCTATGTCCTTCCTTTCACCCTCTGTAGTGATGATCTGGGCTAAAGTTGCAGAGCCCACTGCAGAAATAATTGCACCAAATGATGCTTAAAGTCCCCTTGCAGAATGATAAGCCTGGCAAATACAATTTTTATGGGTTTATTTTCACAGCTTGCTGGCCATCTGCTGATCCTCTATAAATATAGCTGATGGAGGGCTTTGTCTTGAAAAGGCAGAAGACACATCTACACACACAGCCCCTGAGAGCGATGGCAGTGAAAGGTGTTGGGACATATCATGCTTGGCCAGGACCCATGAAGCATGTAGAAGAGTATGATGGCTGCAGGGGGGGCTGTGTGGGATTCACTCTGCCAGGGGCTGAACATGCTGCCAGGACAGCCCCATGTTCATCCTCCACACTGGTGACAGTGCTTAGATGTCTCTCTGAGTGGGATGCAGCACCTCTGGCAGTGATTTCACCCAGCAGGGAGGTGCCAGGTGGCTGGAGGTGTGGGCAAAAAATAAATGGGAAAGAAAGGAAGAAAAGGAAGGGAGGAGGGAAGAGAAAGAACTTGGCTTTCCAGTGTGAGCCAAGCAGAGCCTCCTGCATTTCATGATACACTTGAGCTTGCTGCCCTTCTCTGACCAGCTCAGTAGAGGTAAAAACGGGGGGGGGGGGGGGGGGGAGAAGGAAAGAAAAAAGAGATAAAGGAAAAGACAGAGGAAAAGAAGGGGAGGGAGGGAGGGAGGGAGGGAGGGAGAAGGAAGGAAGGAAGGAAGGAAGGAAGGAAGGAAGGAAGGAAGGAAGGAAGGAAGGAAGGAAGGAAGGAAGGAAGGAAGGAAGGAAGGAAGGAAGGAAGGAAGGAAGGAAGGAAGGAAGGAAGGAAGGAAGGAAGGAAGGAAGGAAGGAAGGAAGGAAGGAAGGGAGGGAGGGAGGGAGGGAGGGAGGAAGGAAGGAAGGAAGGAAGGAAGGAAGGAAGAAAGGAAGGAAGGAAGGAAGGAAGGGAGGGAGGGAGGGAGGGAGGGAGGGAGGAAGAAGGAAGGGAGGAAGGGAGGAAGGGAGGAAGGGAGGAAGGAAGGAAGGAAGGAAGGAAGGAAGGAAGGAAGGAAGGAAGGAAGGAAGGAAGGAAGGGAGGAAGGAAGGGAGGGAGGGAGGGAAGTGATCCATTTTAGACAGAGATGTGTGTTCCTTCCACAGGACTCATGACTAGGAGCTGAATTTGTTGGGTATGAACATCTCCCCCTCTGCTTCTGGCCATTGGAGCTGTGAATGCATTTGCTCTTGTTTAGGTTTATTTTTCAGTCAGTTTTGTTTGGGTTTTTCTTTTTTTGCAATAGAGTTTCTGGCATTTTGGTTCCTCCACCCCATGCCTTGTGAATCAACTTGTTGGCTTCTGGGGAGTCCCTACAGGCAGACACAGGCAGGCACAGGGCACAGCATCTCCCCAGGGCATGAAGAAAGGGCCCTTGGCTGGTTTTGTAGCCTGAGGGAGCCATGGCCAGACTCTGCCAGAGCATGGGAAGGGCAGAACTGGTTTTTCTCCAGGGAGCTGGGGCTGTGAAGGCAGCCTGATGGCACTGGGAGCCTTTTGAGGCACTCCTCTCCCCAGGACTTGCCTGAGCCAAGTGGGCTGAGTGACAGGTTTCTCCTCTGAGACCAGCCAGGGGAAAAAAAATACTCTTCTTTGCTGCAAAGCCTCAGGAGAGCAGCTCCACAGCTGCTCCTCCAGCCAGGACCAGGAGCCTCTGCAGCTCTTTCATGTCTCTGTGTGAAGGTCAACACTGGTGTCCCCGACTAAGGAGAATGTCTCACCCCCGACCTGCCCTCTCCCCTTGCCTGCTCCGTCTGCACAAGCCCTTCAAGTGTGAGAGTGGCCAGGCAGATGTTGGTGGCTCCTACAGAGCTCTGCAGCGTCCCACAAACCCTGCAGGCACCCCTCCTGCGTGCCCATGGAGGGGTGAGACGTGGCCCATTGTGCACTGACAAGGACTGGAAGACAGTAAACAAATAAATCTAAATTAATTGAAATGACACCATGGGAAATAACTGCCCAGAGCTTGCAAGCAGACAACTCCTTCCCAAGGAAAGTTACTGGGGATGCTGCCTTGGAGATGTCAGTGCAACGAAAACAAAACCCAAACCCACCCACCCCAAAGCAGGGAGTGTTTTCCTTTAGCTGAGGGGTCCCTTTTAAGTGTAGGATCTTGGCGTTGGGTTTGAATGGGGGCACCCTAGGAGCCCAAACTTGCCATACATGTATTTCCAACCCTACCACCTTCTGTAGCAACATCAAGGGAATCCATTTGAATGGGAATAAATTCAGCTAACACCCAGTGATGCAAATGGGCAATTTGGAGTGCGTTAAAGAATGTGGCCAGAGAGGCTTCAGCAAACAATCCAGATCATGGTTTAATTAAGGTATTTTCTTTCTTCTTCTTTCTTTCTCTCTCTCTCTCTCTTTTTTTTTTGGTTTTGTTTTGTTTTGCTTCTTTCTTCCTTTTTTTCCACCCCCCTCCTCTCCATTTGTGGACACAATAGCCCAAAATCCTCCCAGCCCCTAAGAAGACAAAAATGACACCTAAAACTCGAGGCGGCCTGAAAACATGTGCTTTGATAAACATACATGGACATGAGTTTAATTGTTCCCGTGCAGTTTTCCCTCTGCAAAGGTGACAGCTGAGCCAATCAGCCAACTAATTAACATACACTGCAAACGAGATTCCTCTTTTCTCAGGCCCAGGACAGATGGCCTGTGCCACTCAGCCAGCTTCCTGCGCCTAATCCCTGCTCCTATTTGCTCTGGTGGCTGCAGATATTTGCATTCACCCAACAATAACCCATTGAAACCAATCACTCCCTCTTCTCTTTAGTTTTTTTTCCTTCCTTGCCACCTCCAAGAAAGCACTACCCACCCCTGCCAATGTGGAAACCTTGCCACAAAGGAGCCAATTATTATTATTTACAGGAAAAATGACAGGGAAAAAAAAACCAACCAAACCAGTGTTGCTCCTAAAAATAGAACAAAACTTGGGGAAAAAGAAAAAAGGAGGGGAAAAGTAAAAAGAAGAACAAAAAGGGAAAATAGAAAGAAAAAGAAAAAATATAAAGAAAAAAAATAAAAAAATAAAGAAAAAGGAAGAAAAAGAAAAAGATAAAGGAAGAAAAAATAAAAATAAAAAGAAAAAGAAAAAGAAAAAGAAAAAGAAAAAGAAAAAGAAAAAGAAAAAGAAAAAGAAAAAGAAAAAGAAAAAAAAAGAAAGAGAAAGGAAGAAAAAGAAAAATATAAAGGAAGGAAAAAAGAAGAGAAAAATAAAAGGAAAAAGAAAAATAAAAGGAAAAAGAAAAATAAAAAGGAAAGAAAAAGAAAAAGAAAAAAAGAGAAAAAGGAAGAAAAAAGAAAAAGAAAAAGAAAAAGAAAAAGAAAAGGAAAAATAAAAAAAAAGAGAGAGGAAGAAAAAAGAAAAAGAAAGAGAAAGAAAAAGAGAAAAAGGAAAAGAAAAAGGACAATAAAGATAAAAAGGAAATGAAAGTGAGAAAGAAAAAGAAAGAGAAAAAAGAAAAGGAAAAGAAAAAGGAAAATAAAGGGAAAAAAGAAAAGGAAAAGAAAAAGGAAAATAAAGGGTAAAAAGAAAATACAAATGAGAAAGAGAGAAAAAGAAAGAAAAGGGAAAAGAAAAAGGAAAATAAAGGGAAAAAGGGAAATCAAAAAGAGAAAGAAAAATAAAAAGAAAGAAAAAGAAAGAAAAAGGGAAAGAAAAAGGAAAATAAAGGGAAAAAAGGAAATTGAAATGAGAAAGAAAAAGAGAACTAAAAAGAAAGAAAAAGGGAAAGAAAAAGGAAAATAAAGATAAAAAGGAAATGAAAATGAGAAAGAAAAAGGAAAAGAGAAAGGAAAAGGGAAAATAAGTGGAAATGAGAAAGCAAAAGAGAAAGAAAATGGAAAGAAATGAAAAGGAAAGAGAAAAAGAAAGGGAAAGAGAAAAAGAAAAGGAAAGAGAAAAAGAAAGGGAAAAAGAAAGGGAAAGAGAAAAAGAAAGGGAAAAAGAAAGGGAAAAAGAAAGGGAAAGGGAAAAAGAAAGTGAAATAGAAAAAGAAAGGGAAAAAGAAAAAGAAAAAGAAAAAGAAAAAGAAAAAGAAAAAGAAAAAGAAAAAGAAAAAGAAAAAGAAAAAGAAAAAGAAAAGAAAAAGAAAAAGAAAAAAGAAAAAAAAAGAAAGAAAAAGAAAAAAGAAAAAGAAAAAAAAAAGAAAAAAAGATAAAAAGAAAACCAAAATAATAAGAAAAATAAAAAGAAGAAAAGACAAAGAAAGAAAAACAAGAACAGAAAGAGAAAAGCAAAATATACAAATCAAAAAGAAATGAACCAGCATCTCTGCTAAGGGGCTGGTTCCCAAGGGCTGCAGTCTGAGTGCCTGGAGGACTTTCCTATGTTTGCAGCTCCTCCTGTTGCTGCTGAATCTGAGGAAGGCAAATGGCCTCACGCTGCAGGGCAGCTTTAGGTTGGACATTAGAAGAATCATCTTCTCTGAAAGGGCTCTCAAAGACTGCAACAGGCTGCCCAGGGAGGTGGTTGAATCCCCACCCCTGGAGGTGTTTCAAAGAGGCAGAGCTGCGGTGCTGAGGGCCATGGTGTAGCACCAGACTGGGCAGAGCCAGAGAACAGCTGGCCTGGATGATTTTACAGTTTTTTTCCCAACCAAACCGACTCCCTGATTGTGTGATGGTTGTCCTTTAGCTGGTTAGCATGTTTTATGCTTTTATTTTGGACAATGCTTTTCTGCCTTGGCCAGCAGTAGGGGATCAGATTTGTTTTCTGACAGCCCCTTCTCCAGTGGCCCACCCGCTGCCAAGAATCGCCTCTGAAGCAACAATATCTTTTATCTAAGCACACCCCGAGATGCTCCATGGGGAAATCCAGGGTGTGGCCGGGCAGCCTAAGGCTGCATTTTGTATATTGGAAGATGCTGGTGCTGCAACATCCCCAGCTACTTCCCAAGAGCTGTGGCTGTCCCCAAGGGGTGCAGGGTGGGCTCTCAGGGGTGGTTTGTGCAGGATGTACAGCCCTGAGACTGGGGTGGCACAAGTGCCGTCACTCACACTGAATCCCCAGGAAAATAGTGTGCCAGACTGCATCTGTGTTCCAGGCCATGGACTGGCAAGGAAGGTCCCCAGTAGATGATTCCAGATCCATCAAAGAAGTGAAGGCATGAGGGTCTTCTAGCTTGAGAAAGTACATGCACATGCCTTGTGTCCAGACACTCAGGTATGTTGCTGGTGAGAGGATCTGCAGAGATGTCTCACAGATAGGTAGGGCCAGAGGCCAGGATAACCTTGTGGACTTGAAGGTGCACCAGGAGTACATTTGGAACACAAAGCAGAGCTTCCCAGGGCTCCAAACCCTCAGCTGCTTTTGCTGGTTTGCCCAAGATTCAGATTTTTCTATCTGTTGCCAGAGAGAGGCCAAAGTAGAATAGGAGAGACTACTCCATATATCTCCAGCTCAATCAGAGTGATGACAAGCAGCCAACTAACATCTGAGTGAGCTGTGATGAAACTTCCTGCTTGGCTGTGCAGTCTTTCTGCTTTCACATCAACAGCCATGCTAAAGGGTCCTCATTTGACTCACAACTTCACAGCCCCAGTCCGCAAAGGTTGGGCAGCCTAATTAAAACCAACAGAAGAGCAGAATGCACCTTTGCATACTGCATCTCAGCCTGCAAGTTGGTTTGACCACTCCTAATTCCTTCTCCACCTCCACCCAGCACAGCAATGGCTACAGGGATAATGGAGAAAAGGCTCCAGGAAGACCTTAGAGCAGCCTTGTAGTGCCTGAAGGGAGCTGGAGATAGACTTTGTACAAGGGCTTGGAGTGATAGGATGGGATGAGGAGGAGGGGGTGGGGAGTGGGCAAAGACAGAAGAGGGGCGATTCAGCCTGGAGATTAGGAAGAAATTCTTTACAGTGAGGGTGGGGAGACACTGGAACAGCAGGCTGCCCAGGGAGACTGTGGATGTCCTCTCCCTGGAGGTGCTCAAGGCCAGGCTGGATGGGGCCTTGAGCAACTTGGGCTAGTGGAAGATGTCCCTGCCCATGGTGTGGGGTTTGGAACTAGCTGACCTTGAAGGTCCCTTCCAACCCAAACCATTCCAGGATTCTATGATTGCTCAAAAGCCCATTTCAGAGCTGGTGGTCCCACTTGCTTTGCACTCTTATCTTCTCACCAGATCCAGCCCTTTCACAGAGGCAGCAATCCATCCCTGCTATTTTTTTCCCCTCCCCTGGAGCTGTCTCCTCCTGTAGGCATCGAAATGAATATGCAAGGCTGAAAGATTGCAGCTTGGTCAAAAGCTGTCCTCTCCTTTGCATTTCAAGTGACCACTAATCTCTGCAAAAATAACTTCTCAGAGGAGCCCACCCATTCACTGACTGCTTTGCATGCAATTAAAAGAAACCCAACAACAACAACAAAAACAACGGCAGCAACCAAATCCCCTGGATTTTTTTTTCGAGACAAAGTTATTTTTCATAGCGGAGAGGCTTTAAAACGTCCTGATAAATGTAAGATGCCAGCGGTTTCTCATGCAAACAAAAGAGCCTGGGGCTTAGAGAGGAGAGGAAGAGCCGGGGCAGGAATGAGGGAACATTCAAACAGGCTCCTCTCTGACAGCTTTATAGCCCTGATACAATGGGCAGAGCTTCTATACTGGTGAGTCTAATTTAGGCAGCTCCACCACCCTCCTCCCCCCCAGCCCCCCGCCCCTGGTTCTTACTGCCCGTTGGTGTTGTCTCCTTCGATTCTTCTCTCCAGCCCTGACCCAACAAATCTCCGTATCAGTCACAGCGGCCCCCACGCACCAGGGCCCCGCACACCTTTGTGACAATCCCGGCAGCAATAGCTGCTGTTTAGCAAAACAAAAGGAGTCTCCTAATCTACTTATTGTGCCTCGTTAGGATTGCGGGTGCCCTCTCCTAATGGGAAAGTTCTAGGATCAGGCAGCCGCTGCACTTCAAGGTTACCATCGGGGGTAATAAAGACATTTTTGTCCCCGTTCATGTCCAAGCATGACAAGACACAGCAGCTCCGCTCTCAAGAAGCTGCTTGACGTCTTCATTGTTCTACCTTCACGGCTCAAAAGGTTTGTGCAGTGGTTCTTGGGGTGGGCATCGCAAAAGCCAGCGTGGCTTTTCCGAGGGGAGAGGTGTTTGGACGTGGGGTTTATTCCGCAGAAGCAAGCCAGCCTGGGTGGAAATCTCTGCATGTTTTCAGAGGGTCCTGGGCAGATGTTATCAGGGATAGTTTATATTAATCTGAGGCCAGGTTAACTCAGAAAAGATGTCCTTTCTGCAGCAGCTGGCGGCCACACAATGTTATCCTGCTGCTGATATGCAGGCGCTCAGATAACGAGACAGTCCCTGGGTGATTGGCTCCTATCAGGCTTGGGTCCTATCAGCCTTTGGTGGTGAAGCAGATGCAAATTCCCTTTAGAGCTGGAAATGCAGAGCTTCTGGGGGCTGCTTCAAGAAGAAATTGCTCAGATTGTGTTTCTCCCCGAAGCTGCAGTTTCTTATTACCCAAGGAGAGGAGCCAGCTCAGTCGGATATTACAGAAGTTCCTCAACAACATTTGAGGGATAGCTCGAGAATAACCATTACAGCCCAGTTTAAGTAGATTTATGGAACATGAGCACGACACAACTAAAACCTGGTGTGTTTAAGGACGTGTAGTGCCAAAGATCTGTTGAGTTCAGTAAAGGCAGCAGCAGCTGGAGTCGTGCTGCAGAGAACGCTTGGGAATCACTAAGCATCTGACTTCAACTTCATGTCTAATTTAACTCCAAATGGAGCATTTTGTGTCATCAGTTTTGAAGTGAGAGTCCTCGATGAAGTCTTCAGGGAAAGGACTTAGGGAAAAAAAAAAGGCAGTGACGTGGTAAGGACAGAAGGGTTTCAAAGCCCTTCAGCAATGTAGAAAGGTCTCAGCCCCCGAGAACTTTATTTAGGCAAAACAAGGTGGGGGGGTGGGGGGGTGTGTGTTCAGCGTCAGGACTCAAAGCAATCACCCAGGGTTGTTTCAGCTGCCGTTACAAAGCTGATCTCCCTCCCAGGAAGCACATCTCTTATTTTGTTGCTCATAAAAATGTTGCATCTCCATGTCATTTCAGAATCGGCAGCTATCACACGACTGGGGAGGGACTTTCAGGAGGTGTGAGGCCATTCCCTGCTCTGCCAGAGATAAACCTCCCCCTTCCAAACTGCCCTGATCTTGCCCTGATAACCCAGTGCTTACAGAGAAGCACCATGGCCTCTTGTAAGACAATGAATGGGCAACATTTGGAGTACCCCAAGAGAAACTCAAGTTTATAACAGGCTGCCCAGGGAGGTGGTTGAATTCCCATCCCTGGAGGTGTTTCAAAGAGGCAGAGCCGTGATGCTGAGGGCATCATGGTTTAGCACCAGCCTTGGTAGAGTTAGGGAATGGCTAGACTGGATGCTCTTGAAGGGCTTTTCCAACCCAAACAGTTCTATGGTTCTATGATTCCTTGCTCTGAAGAGCAGCTATGTCCATGGTGGTAAAATAAAATATTAGGCCACAACACTACTGCTATTGCCAGTGTGGTAATACTGAGGTGGGTTTCACACTGGGCTTTTCCATCTCTGAAGCACCCCTTGCACGCATGGTCACTGGAATTAGGTATGATAGGGTTTCTGTGAGGAGTTACAGCACCAGGAAGCTTTGCTCTGGGTGATGAAGATCCCAGGTCTCCGAGCTCTGGCAGTCCTGCTGCCAGGTGACACATAACCCAGATCTTTTAACCCCAAATAAAGATCTGCTCTCTATAAAGTCTCATTTCAAACGCATACATGAGTGTGGTGGGGGTTGGTTCTTCCAAGTGTCAACAACAGGAAATAGCCTCAAGTTGGACCAGGGGAGGTTTAGGTTGGATATTGAGAACAATTTCTCTGCTGCAAGAGTGGTCAGGCATTGGAACAGGCTGACCAGGGAGGTGGTGGAGTCATCATTCATGTAAGTGTCCCAAAAAATGTGTGGACATGGCACTGCAGGACATGGCTCAGTGGGCATGATGGTGTTGGGGTGATGGCTGGATTCCATGATCTGAGAGGTCTTTTCCAACCTTAGTGATTTTGTGATTGTATGAAGCCTTAGAGCAAACCACTGTAGCCAGCAGATGTGGCCTTCCCAGGAATGCAAAGAGGAATGAAGTGCAGTCACTGGTTTTTTGGAAGCTTCAGCACAATCTGAAACAGATTAAATTCATTAATCATTGCATTAAATGCGAGACATTACAATAAATATGAGACAACCAAGCTGGGAGTGCAATGCTCTTTAAGGTCCCTTCTAACCCAAGCCATTCTATGATCCAATAGCTGGTGAGGAACTGCCAGGGAGTGCAACCTGGAATGATGCTGCCCTTTGGGACCAAGCAGATGAATTTTGCAGGGCTCCAGGCAATGACAAGCCTTGGAAAGCTGTGGCTAACGTTTCACCCAGTAGCCTGCAAGGAGACCCCGTTTCTTGGAATGAAACCATTTCTCATGGATGTCTCATCAAGAAATCCTTCTGGCTGCCTGCACCGAGCTGTCCCTTTCTAGGAAAGCAAATCTGCAACGAATCTTCACCCAAAATGACGCCAGGCTCCCCTGGCACCGAGAGCAACGCATGGGCTGGACCTGGAGCTGAGCCATTGCCCTTAATCTCTTCGCAGGGAGGTAAAAAACGTCCTGTTTCCCCCGGGGATCAGCAGCTTTGAGGCCCCTTTGTAAGCAGAGCTAGAGTCAAGTGCATCTGCAATGCCTCTTATTGTGGCAGACACCACAGAGAGAGCTTTAGGAGCTCCCTCCTCACCCAGGGAACACAAACCGGGGTGTGTTTATAGCCCAATAATTGCTTGTTTGTGTAAAGTAATGATGTCCCTGTTTGGCTTTTAGGCCAATTAGTAGAATAAAGGTGGTAAAAACACCAACATAATTAGTCTAATGACTATAAACCACTGACACCAAGTGTAAAATCTCTAGCCTTTTCCACGCCCCCGGTTTTATAGTGCAATATAAGGAGGGCAGGAACATTTGGATGTGGAGTTCCTTTGCTTTGGGAGCTGACTTTGAATGCCCCTGAAGGATCAGATGTGCTGGGATCACCCAGGGTGGCTGGCTGGCTGGGTCTCTTTCTAAAAGAAACTTGCCTCTGCTAATTATTTCTTGCACTGCTTTTGCCCTTTGCTAATTAAGAGTGGCAGAGAGATTTGATGATCTTTTTTTCCCCTTGTGGTTACAAAAGAAAAGACAAAAATAAAGCCCAACCCACCCCAGATCCCAAGGGCTTGTAGTGATAGGATGAGGGGGAGTGGATTGAAGCTGGAAGAGTGAAGATTTAGACTGGAGATTAGGAAAAAATTCTTTCCAGTGAGGGTGGGGAGACACTGGAACAGGTTGCCCAGGGAGGCTGTGGATGCCTCCTCCCTGGAGGTGTTCAAGGCCAGGCTGGATGAGGCCTTGAGTAACCTGGGCTAGTGGAAGATGTCCCTGCCCATGGCAGGGGGGTGGAACTGGATGACCCTGAAGGTCCCTTCCAACCCAAACCATTTTCTGAATCTATGATTTCAGCAGTGGCTCATCTCAAACTGGTTTTGAAGCCTGCCCACAGAGGACTCGAAGGGCCAACCTTAAACCCCAGAGTTTGGTTAGTGCATCTGCTGCTGCTTCTGCACCTAGCAAACCTGCCAGTAAGGTTCAGTTGCCTCCTGACCCATCAGGGAATGTGATCTGCAGCTGCCTTTACACAGGAGCAAGCTGTGGTATGCCAGCAGACCATGGATTGCTCACACTGCCTCTTCCCTTTAGCTCACTGGGGTCAGGGTTGTGCTGCCAAGGGCAAGAAGCTGAGGGCAAGAGCAACCCCACTGCTCTGATGAGATGAGCAGGAGAGTCTTTTGTCATGCCCCAGTTCTGTGCTCCCTTAGAAACCACAGAGACAGATCAACAGAGACCTTTCACGGGGCCGATGATGTAGTAATACTTAAAAGGGATTTTTTTTCCCTCCCTAAAGACACAGCTAATAAAAAGGAATTAGAGGTGGTAGCATTTTGACCTTAAGTTTGAACTTCTTCCCAACCCTTGGGACTCCAGGCAGAGCCCTTGCCATTCCCTGAAATCAGCCTGGCTTTGCTGTGGGGTTTTTTGTCTGTTTGCAGCATTGTTTTAAGAGAGTTTCAACAGATGTAAAAAAGCCATCCTGTTAAATAACAAAATGCCAGTGGAGAAGCTTTCTGCTGCCCAGAAAGCTCAGCTCTGGGGTTCTGAAGCATTTATCTTCTAGCAAGAGGTCCCCCTTTCTTCCAGTCTCTGCTGAAGCTCAGCTTTCATGCTCTGGACTGCTCTTTCCATGGGTTATCTGAAAAAGGTTCTGCCTTCCCTCACACTTCTCAGATCAAAGGGGACATTATCTGTTTGCAAAGCATCTCCCTTTTCATCCTGTCTCCCAGAACTTCTGTCTCACTCACTTTTTCCACAGGGGCCAGGGACTGGCACTCACACTGCTAAGCAGCACTGCTGCCCCCAGGACAAGGGTGGCCATAGAAGTCGTCTGCACTGAGCCAGAAAATTGTGCCTAAACTTCCTAGACCCAGGAAAAGGTGCTTAATCTTGGCCACCAAACACATCTGGTTCTGGTACAACACCAGTGAAGAGTAGGGAGTTCCAAAGGGGATGAGTTTGACCCCCTGTCCTTGATTTGCACTGTGGGAAGGAAAGGGATAAAAGGCACACAAAATGGAAGTTAAAGGCAGAGTGTTGCCCTTTGCTTTGAATTTCCTGCCTTTTGTCAGGCTAAGTGCTCACTCCTATTTAAATGCAACTTTTCCACAGGAGAATCCTCCCCCAGCCAGCCTGTCATGGAAAATTTTGCAGTGTCCATCACTTCCCTGGCTGCAGGTTTGGGGACAGCTCATCCCAAATCTCCTACCATCAGGAAACTCACTCCACCTCCAGGCTGCATGATAGTTGGGTGATGCTTTCTTCAGCATTGGAAGAATTTAATCTGGAGAAGAGAAGCCTGAGGGGAGCCCTCATTGTTCTCTACAACTCCCTGAAAGGAGGTTGGAGCCAGGTGGGGGTTGGTCTCTTCAGGTGAAAGAATGAGAGGAAATGGCCTCAAGTTGTGCCAGGGGAGGTTTAGGTTGGACATTAGAATTAACTTTTCAATGAAAGGGTTCTCAAAGACTGGAACAGGCTCCCCAGGGTGGTGAGGTGGCACTTGGTGCCATGGTTCAGTCATGAGGTCTGTGGTGACAGGTTGGACTTGATGATCTTTGAGGTCTCTTCCAACCTTGGTGAGTCTGTGATTCTGTGTGATTCTGTGATGGAGTCACCATCGCTGGAGGTGTTTAGGAGAGGCAGAGATGCGGTGCTGAGGGCCATGGTTTAGCACCAGCCAGGTTTGTGTTGGAGATTAGGAACTATTTCTTTCCTGGAGGAGTGGTCAGGGATTGGAACAGGCTGCCCAGGGGGGTGGTGGAGTCACCATCCCTGGAGGTGTTCAAGAAATGAGTGAGCATGGCACTATGGGCCATGGTTTAATGGCCATGGCTTGATGGTTGGACTGGATGATCTTGGAGGTCTTTTCCAACTAAAACAATTGTATGATTCTGTGCCAGGAGAGGAGAAGCACTTCTGCTTCTACCAAAGATTTTGTCCTACGCTAGTGCCAGCGAACCACCTTCTGCCTCAGCTGACCTATGGATTCCGTGGCTAATCAGTGCTGGTATTGGAGGGACCTCACACATCCATAACATTTCCCAGCGCCTGAATGCTCCCCGTGGGTTGCACTTAGATTGAAACAGCTTCTTTAGAAAGACTCTTTTGCTCATGGTGCATCTTTTCATCTTGCCAAGATGGCCAGATGGCTCTTAGTTAAAAAAAATTATCAGAATCCATGCATTAGTTTTTTCTGTAGCTTGACTCATTCCAGCATGTTGCTGATAAAGCTTTTGCTTCTGAAATGTTTCCTCCCTTGTCTCTACCCTACCCCTGTCCTGGCCCTAAACAGATTCTCAATTAAGCATGGGAACAGATTCTCAATTAGGAATGGGCTTCGTTTTCCCATGTTTAGGTGGTTGGTCAATGTTTATCTGTCTCAGATGATATTTCTGGTTGGTTTTCAATTAAAGAAAAGCATCTGCTCACTGGAGAAAAAAAATGCTTCAGCATAACTGAAGCCATCAAGCCAGTCTTGCTCTTTGGTAGAGATTGGACCAGCCTCTCTTTGGCAACTTCTTTTCTGTTGGTGGTCAAATCTCTGATCTGTGTTCTCCCAGGGGTTATTGAGTCCTCAAATTTCCTGATGATTTAGTAAGGAATGAGATAAGTTTAGGCTGGAGGTGAGGACAAAGTTCTTCACAGAGAGAGTTGTTAGCCATTGGAATGTGCTGCCCAGGGAGGTGGTGGAGTCACCATCCCTGGAGGTGTTCAAAAAGGGATTGGATGTGGCACTTGGTGCCATGGCTTAGTAGTCATGAGGTGTTGGGTGACAGGTTGGACTCAATGATCTCTGAGGTCTTTTCCAACCTTGTTGATTCTATGATTCTGTGGAAGATCTAGGTTTCCAATATTGCATGTGCACACATTCTGCCCCTGTACTCAGCACTGGTTAGGCCACACCTTGAGTCCTGTGTCCAGTTCTGGGCCCCTCAGTTTAGGAAAGATGTTGAGTTGCTGGAAGGTGTCCAGAGATGGGCAACAAAGCTGGGGAGGAGTTTGGAGCACAGCCCTGTGAGGAGAGGCTGAGGGAGATAGGGTTGTTTAACCTGGAGAAGAGGAGGCTCAGAGGAGACCTAATTGCTCTCTACAACTCCCTGAAGGGAGGTTGTAGCCAGGTGGGGGTTGGTCTCTTCTCCCAGGCAACCAGCAGCAGAACAAGAGGACACAGTCTCAAGCTGCACCAGGGGAGATTTAGACTGGATGTTAGGAAGAAGTTTTTCCCAGAAAGAGAGATTGGCCATTGGAATGTGCTGCCCAGGGAGGTGATAGACTCACCATCACTGGAGGTGTTTAGGAAGAGACTGGATGGGGTGCTTGGCTCCATGGTTTAGTTGATTAGATGGTGTTGGGTGATAGGTTGGACTTGATGATCTCAAAGGTCTCTTCCAACCTGGTTAATTTTATTCCATTCCATTCCATTCCATTCCATTCCATTCCATTCCATTCCATTCCATTCCATTCCATTCCATTCCATTCCATTCCATTCCATTCCATTCCATTCCATTCCATTCCATTCCATTCCATTCCATGATGATCCTCTAAAAGCCAAAGAGTTGAAACTAAGTGAGGGGGAAGTCACTCAAGTGTAAGCATGCCTGCTTCTGAATCCTGCACTGAGCAGCTCTACCCTGATGCTCAGCTGTACCACAGTACCCAGTGAACCCCTGGGTGTCTCCTTCAGCTTTTATGCTTTGGTGGAAATCCAGAACAACTCCATCAGACCAACAGAGCTGTATTGAGAGGCCACACAGATAGATGGTTGAAGTACTTGCCTGAGCAAATAGGTGTGAGTTGTGCTGTGACATGGATATAGAGTGGAAATATCAGATGTACTGAAGACCAGAGTATTCCTGAAATATCCCCAAGTGGTCCTGAACACAGTCCAGAGAGGACAGAGCAGGATTAATCCATCTTCAGCATTGCTGACCCCATAGGATCATAGAGTAACAGAACTGTTTTGGTTGGACTAAGATCATCCAGACCAACCATTCTCTAACTCTACCAAGGCTGGTGCTAAACCATGGCTCTCAGCACCACATCTCTGCCTCTCTGACACACCTCCAGGGATGGTGACTCCACCACCTCCCTGGGCAGCCTGTTCCAGTCTTTGAGAACCCTTTCATTGAAAAGTTTCTTCTAATGTCCAACCTAAACCTCCCCTGGTGCAACTTGAGGCCATTTCCTCTCACCCTATCACTTCTTACTTGGGAGAAGAGACCAAACCCCACCTGGCTCCAACCTCCTTTCAGGGAGCTATGGAGAGCAATGAGGTCTCCCCTCAGCTTCCTCTTCTCCACGCTAAACAACTCCAGTTTCCTCAGCTGCTCCTCACCAGCCCTGTTTGCCAGACCCTTCTCCCCAGTTTCATTGCCCTTCTCTGGACTTGCTCCAGCCCCTCAATGTCCTTCCTGGAGTGAGGACCCCAAAACTGAAGCTGGTACTCAAGGTGTGACCTCACCAGGGTCTGTTCTCCAGACCCTTCCCCAGCTTTGTTACCCTTCGTGGACACTCCAGGACAAAGCTGCTTTCTCTGGAAAGAAAAAAAAAACCAAACAACTCCTTTCTTTGCCCAGGTGAGGCAAAATGCTGCTGCATTTTGGGCAGGGAAAGCCACATCAGCCCTGCAGCAGCAGGCAGGAGGGACAGGCTGTGCCTCGGTGCCGAGAGCTGCGGCTGGCTTTAAGCACCGGATTAGCCACAGAAGAGCTAAGCTGCTATAAGGCTTGGGAAAAAAAACATGCTGCCCTTCCATGCTTAGTGGGTTTGCCAGGCTCTCCTGTCACTTGGGATGAATGGGGAGAGAAATCATTATTTAATTATCTGGGAAGCCCTTTAAAAGACTAATCAGCAAGGAATTTCACTCCAGCAGGAACAGCTGGCGCTCGCTCCGGAGTCACAAAGAGGAGATATTAAAAGGCTGTTTTTTCTCTGTTAGTGAACTTATTAACTGTGCTCTCCTCTGCTGTAAAAATCCTGCATTGTTCTCCCACAATGGTCTCCAGCCCTGGAGAAACATGACAGTGTGCTCAAAGGGATGGAGGAGCTGCCACACTGTAAGCTGGGGTTTTACCTCGCCCAGTACCTCATGCTTCAAACTCCACTTCTGCTCTTTTGGGGGTTCAGGTGAGGATCTCCCCTCCAGCTAGGTGGGTCTGAAACAAGGGGTCAAATAGGGGAAGCACTGGGAAGGAGCACAGTGATTTGTGCCATGGCAACCAGGAGGAAGGATGGAAGGCAAATGGGGTTATGGAATCACAGAGTAGTGATCATCTAGTCCAAACCCCACTAACACAAGTAGACCTAAATCTGGCTGGCTCACAGAATCTGAGAACCCCCGCATGGTGAGGGGTTGAAAGGGACCTCTGAAGATTGATCCAACCACCCTCCTAAAACAGAGGCACCCACAGCAGCTTGCCCAGGATCACAATGCCCAGGTGGGTTTGGAATCTCTTCAGAGAAGGAGACTCCACAACCTCTCTGGACAGCCTGGGCCAGGGCTCCATCAGCCATACAGCAAAGAAGAGTTTCTCCTTAAGTTCAGGTGAAACCTCCTAGGCTCCACTTTTTACCCATTGCCCCTTCCCCTATCACTGACCATCACGAGAGGAGTCTGGCCCCATCCTCTTGCCCCCCACCCTTTAGCTCTTGCTGAGCATTGACCAGATCTCCCCTCAGGCTGCTCTTCTCCAGGCTCAACAGCCCCAGGGCTCTCAGCCTTTCCTCTTCACAGTGATGCTCCAGGCCCCTCAGCATCTTCCTGGCCCTCCATTGGACTCTCTCCAGTATTTCCCTGTCCCTTTTGAGCTGGGGAGCCCCTTTCCCATATGTGCAGTGATTTGCTGCTCTCCATTTTTCATGAGAACTCTTTTCTTTTTCTGGACTTGGACATAAATTTCAGTCTCCTGACAGAGCCCAAGATCAAACATTTATCTGCAAAGAAAGATCTTTAGAGGGTCAGATTAAATTCCTGGTGTTTAAATCAGTCTCTTAGCATACCAGGGTGGGAGGCATCTGTGTCCAGGCAGTGCAGGAGAGAAGACACTCAAGCCTACAGTGAGGATGGGGGTAGGACAGGTGACCTTCATGGGTCCCTTCCAACCTGATGCATTCTATGACTGTGTGATTCTGTAAGGCACAATAATATTTACCTTGCACTGAGGAAAATGGGGCAGACACAACCACCCCCTCCTCTTCTGGGGCCCTGGCTGGAGACAGAATGTTGAGCAGTCTGGTGGTGATGGATAAACCTCAGAGGGCAATATTTCAGCTTATATAAGGGGATGGGGCTCCCTGCCAAGAGAGCTTCTACCATTTACAGCAGGGAGGATTTGGCTGGAGATAAATCAGGTAGTCATCGCCCTGGGGGGAGCTGTGGTCGGGACCAGCAGTGCTCACCTGTCTGCTCAGCATCACAGCCAAGCCCGACCCCCGCCTCAGGCAGCTCCAGGTAGGAGTTGCATATTAGGGGTGTCCTGGGAGAGGAAGGCACTGCTGGAGATGAGAGGCAATGGCAAAGTCTAGTGTGCAGTCACAGAATCATAGAATTGTTCTGGTTGGAAAAGACCCCAAGAACACTGAGTCCAACCATTGGCCCAGCACCGCCATGAGCTCACTGGAAGGAGTTTGGAGGGTGGTGAGGGTTGGTCCCTTCTCCCTGGTTACAAGTGACAGGATGAAAGGAGATGGCCTCTGGTCGGACCAGAGGAGGTTTAGATCATATATTAGGAGCAGTTTCTTCCCTGGAGTGGTCAGGCACTGGAACAGCCTCCCTGGGGAGGTGTTGGAGTCACCATCCCTGGAGGTGTTTCAAAGAGGCAGAGATGTGGTGCTGAGGGCCATGGTTTAGCACCAGACTTGATAGAGTTAGAGAATGGCTGGGCTCAATGA
The DNA here is from genome assembly GCF_026170545.1 of Melanerpes formicivorus. Taxonomy (NCBI): domain Eukaryota; kingdom Metazoa; phylum Chordata; class Aves; order Piciformes; family Picidae; genus Melanerpes; species Melanerpes formicivorus. Next base: position 10,127,517 of record NW_027142370.1, on the reverse strand, counting down.
TCCTGGGGGTCTTTTCCAACACCACCATTCCATGATTCTACACTGGTGCTGCCTGCAGATTCCTCTCTGCTTTGTTTCCTGATGTTTGCAGTGTGCCCAGGGCTGTTTCTGCTGATGCTGAGGATGAAGGTAGTTTGTGCTATGAAAGTGTTGGGCACTTCAGCACTGAGATACCAACCCTACCCAGTCTGAGGGGTAGCAAATAGGTGATCCCTATTCCTGCAGAAGCAAGGGCACCTGTTTGGGACCCTCCAAAGCACAGTGCCAAACCTAAGGCTCTGGCTTAATGCTGTTTCTCTTCCTTCTGCAGCAGCAGCTCAGTTAAAAGGCATTTTTGTTTTCAGAGGAAAATGTGACACTTAAAAGGCAACATATTCTTTTCACCTTCCAGTTTCCAGTTCACTTTGTAACTTCACCCCAAGAAGTGGTCAGGGGCAGCTTTCCTTTCAGCCCCAAATCTCTTTTTCATGCGCTGGATGTCAGCGCTCCCAAAAAGATTAAATAAGGCAGAGGTAATGTAGATTTAAAGGATTTTCCAGATGAAGTGCCAGAGCACTTTGAACTGAAGAAGAAAGGGGTTGCTGTGCAGGGACTGGTTGGTATGGGGGGAAGACACCATGGAGCTTTGTCCTGCACAGTGCGTGTGAGTAAATGTGCCACGGCCATGGAGTCGTGGGGGCTGGAAGAGAATCAGGGAATCACAGAATGGGTTGGGTTGGAAGGGACCTTTAGAGGTCATCTAGACCAACCCTCCTGCCATGGGCAGGGACCTCTTTAACTAGGTGAGGAGCATCATTAACTCCACAGTGTGGGACACTCTGTGATGCTTCCAGCATGCTGGCAAAACAAAATGCCAATCGGGGCTCTGAGTCCCGTGATGGCCCTGGGGAATGCTCCTTCTAAGAGGGACAAGGTTTGCTGCTCAGGCTTAGAGAGGTGGAGGAATCTTGCTCAGCTGCCCTGGTGTTATGACACTGACTATGGTTGGTATGCAGCCATGGGAAAGCTGGTGGGCCAAAGGGGACCTCCCTTAGCCTAGAAATCCAACTCTGTATCAAGAATGAAATCCTTCCAAGGGTTTCCAAGGAAGAGCTGTGAAGCCAGCTCATGTGCTGGCTGTGTGCATTCAGTGGCCACCTCACCTAGGGAAGGGACACTGGGCATCACCAGGGTCAAATAATCCTGCTGCCAACCAGAAACAGAGGCATTGAGGGCAAGGGCTCCTGCTTGTCCTCCAAGTGCCTCCACCCTGCTTCAGAGCTGAGGATGTCTGGGCAAGAAGGTGAGCTGCCACAAAAGATAAATTGCTCCTGTTATCTCCAGATGGATCAGAACTCCAAGTTGCTGTTCAGGAGGAAAGTTGGAGGGGAGATTTGTGGAAGCACTCATTCTGTAACGTGCTCAGAAGGTGCAGAGTTACCTTCTGGCCAGGGGCAGTGGGTGGAGGGAGAGGCAGGGGGAGGAACAAGGTTTCATAAATATAATCATGCTTGTTAAAAATCCCCTTTGCAGTTCAGTAACAGCTCTCCCAGTGCTCCCAGACCACATTAGCTCATGAAAAATTCCTGGCAGGTTGGTGTGAATTCCACAGGTGAAAAGAGATTTGGAGGTAGAGTGAATAAACAGCTTCCAGTGGTGCAAAATGGCCCTGGAGTGGGTAGAAGCAGCAGCCACCTGACCCTCAGGAGCACCATGTGCTCTGCAAGTGCTTTGCAAGTTTTGTAGCTCTCCTTGAGACATCTGGAGTTTGGACAGATCATTGAGGTGCTGGAACAGGTCCAGAGAAGGTCAACGAGGCTGGGCAGGGGTTTGGAGCACAGCCCTGTGAGGAGAGGCTGAGGGAGTTGGGGTTGCTTAGCCTGGAGAAGAGGAGGCTCAGGGGAGACCTTATTGCTCTCTACAACTGCCTGAAGGGAGGGTCTAGAGCACAAGTCATGTGAGAGGCAGTGAAGGACCTGGAGTTGTTGAGTCTGGACAAAAGGAGGCTGAGGGGAGATCTTCTGGCTTTCCATGACTCCATGAAAGGAGGTTGGAACCAGGTGGGGGTTGGTCCCTTCTCCCTATTAACAAATGGTAGGACAGGGGAGGTTTTAGAAGAAACTTCTTCCCTGAAAGAGTTCACAAAGACTGAAAGAGGCTGCCCAGGGGAGTGGTTGAATCCCCATCCCTGGAGCTGTTTCAAAGAGGCAGAGATGTGCTGAGGGCCAGGGTTTAGCGCCAGCCTTGCTAGAGTTAGGGAATGGTTGGACTGGATGATCTTAAAGGGCTTTCCCAACCAAAATATTCTATGATTTTAAGAGTTGCAGAGCAGCATGGAGAGCTGTCAGAAGTCTGCAGCCATTGAGCAAGCTACTCATCTGTGCCTGCCCAGGCTTGCTCATCCTTCAGGATAGATGGGTGTGTGCACGTGGGGCTGTATGGGATTATTTGGGAGCAGAAAGCAGCACCAGACATACAAGTCTTGACAACAACTCAAGGGCTGGTTTTCAGGTGCTCCATGCCTGCAGTTTCTTTCAGTCACCCTCCTGGGCAAACTTTCAGGGGCTGCTGACCTGGAGAGCTGTGGTGAAAAGCATTTATTTGGAACTCTGCAGGGTGAGCTCTTGGGAAGTGTGAAACTTGATGCAGAGCCAGAGCAAATCCAAAGCCCCTGGGTGTGTGACAATAGATGCCCACACCATGCTTCTGTAGCCAGGGCTGTGAGATGTCTTGGATCCTTCTCCTCAGTTTGGGGTGTCCATTTATTTATTTAAATTAATGTATTTGTTTGTTTATTTATTTATTTATTTCCCCTTCTATTGAGGGAACACCCCATGCTGTGGATCCCACAGCTGCATTGTAATATGCAGAAGAGCTCCAAGGCATCTTCAGTCGGGACAAAGGAAAGAAACCATTAAGGAGACCCTTTCTGCAAACAAAAGGAAAGAGCCCCATGGCTCCTGCCAGTCTGAGCTAGGGGAGATTGATTCCTGGTCCCAGATCTGGTGCCAAGTGTAGCTAAGAGTGTGTGACCCAAGACACTTGTCCTGGGAGTGTTTAACACTTGCAAGAGGACAAGACCCTGTGCCCTTTCCTGGGTTCCCTTTCCAGCTCTTTTCAGTCTCAGGGGCCTCTTAGGAAGGTAAGGAAACTCCAGCAATCAAGGAGAATTGAAAGCTCCTCCTAAGTTTTGCAGGTACCTGTGGAGAGCCTTGGCTGTGGATAGACATGACCCTGCCTGGCCACCCAACAGCCCTTCTTGGGCACACCAACAAATGGGACACTCATGGATTTGGTTACAATTTTGTGGCAGCAAGGGCTTGACTTATAGAGTGCTGAGCATCAGCACCCACCAAAACCTCAGCCCCAAGCCCTCCAGGGTTCTTTATCCCTCCTCAGGAGCAAAGTGGGGACCCTCAGGCAGCAAAACAGAGTGAGCAAAGGCAGGTGCTTCTCAGCTATAGCCTTAACGTTTGCAGCAGAGGTTGGATTCTCCCACCGGCCTGGGGCAGTGCCCATGTCCCTGGCTATCCAGGACTGGATGGTTGCATCCTGCTTCTGCTGGGTCTCCTCCCTGGAGTCTTCATAAACACAGATGTTCCCTTTCCTCTGACAAAAATCATTCATGAAGAATTCAATGGGGCATTTCTTCCCCCTCTTTGCTCCTTCTCTTTTTTGTCGTATTCTTGACAAGCTTGAACTCCATAGGGGGGTGGTGGTGGGGGGAAGAAAAGAGCAGCCCAGCCCCTGGTTCGCCTGCATCCTGCAGCAGTGCCCATTTTACATGGTACAAAGGTCATTTAGCATAGCATGGAGCCCTCAGCAAGTTGCACAAGGCAATTCCATCTGATCCGTGATGGAATTCCACTCAGCCAAAGTCCTTATTATGATGCATTTTTTACACATTAGGATTTCCCTTTTGTTGGCAGCCAGATCTCTTCATGAGGTGTTAAAAAGTGCAGAGGGGCTCTCTGCTCCACTTCGGGTAGCTAATCCTGCCTTTAAGGCTGGGATAACTGTTTCATTATGGGATGGGCTCGGCTTTAGAGCTGACAAGGATCTCAGAAGCCAGCAGAAAACCTGTAGTGGGAAAAAAAGCAACCAACCCCATCTCTGCTTCTTGCAGGGCAGCCTCGTATCAGCAAGGGCTGTGAGACACACTCTAATTTCTTCTCTCTCCCACTGTAATTTCTTCTCTCTCCTCTTTTTCTTTTTTCTTTCTTTTTTTTTTTATTTTCATTTTTCTTTTTCTTCTTTTTTTTTTTGCTTTTCTTTTTCTTTTTTATTTTACTGATTCTTCTTTCTAATTTTTTCTTTTCCTTTTTATTTTTTCTTTTCCTGTTTATTTTTCTTTTCCTTTTTTCTTTTCCTTTTTCTTTTCCTGTTTATTTTTCCTTTTTCCTTTTTCTTTTTTTTTCCTTTTTTTTCTTTTTCTTTTTCTTTTTCTTTTTCTTTTTCTTTTTCTTTTTCTTTTTCTTTTTCTTTTTCTTTTTCTTTTTCTTTCTTTTTCTTTCTTTTTTCTTTTTCTTTCTTATTTTTTCTCTTTCTTATTTTTTCTTTTCCTGTTTCTTTTTACTTTTTTCCTTTTTTTAGTTTTCTTTTCCTTTTTCTTTTCCCTTTTTTCTTTTATCTTCCTTTTTCTTTTTTCTTTTTTCCTTTTTTCTTTTGCTTTTCCTTTTTCTTTTCCTGTTTATTCCTTTTCCTTTTTTCTTTTTATTTTCCTTTGTCTTTTTTATTTTCCTGTTTCTTTTTTCTTTTTCCTTTTCCTTTTTCTTTTTCCTGTTCCTTTTTTCTTTTTCTTTTTCTCTTTCTCTTTTTTCTTTTTCTTTTTCTTTTTCTTTTTCTTTTTCTTTTTCTTTTTCTTTTTCTTTTTCTTTTTCTTTTTCTTTTTCTTTTTCTTTTTCTTTTTCTTTTTCTTTTCCTTTTTCTTTTCCTTTTTTCTTTTTCTTTTCCTTTTCCTTTTTTCTTTTTCTTTTCCTGTTTCTTTTTTCTTTTTTATTTTTTATTTTTTCTTCTTTCTTCTTTCTTTTTATTTTTTCTTTCTTTCTTTTTTATTTTTTCTTTTAAATTTTTTTTTATTTTTAATTTTTTTCTCTTTTTTTTTTTCTTTTTCCTTTTTCTTGTTTCTTTTTTCTTTTTTTTTTTTTCTTTTTTCTTTTTTCTGTTCTAACCCCTTAATTTTTCTAAATGTTTTCCAAGCTGGCAAACATGTGATGACTCATTTGCACCTGTGAAAAGCAATCTCCTCCCCATTTGATGGATGATATGGCAAACTTTAAAAAATAAAGGTTAACCAGAAGAGTTAGATAAATAGATTCTCCCCCCAGCACTGGATGGAGCAATGTGGCAGGCAGAGCAAGCATCTGCTTCATGCCAATCATGGCCACATGGCTCCTGGGTAGGCAGAAGAGCCACTTTATTAAGCATCACAGTCCTTCTAGCAGTGATTAGGTTATACCTGAATAAAACCACCCCAAACAAACAAAAAACCCTTCAAACAACCAAGCTTTTGTTCACAGCCTTTATAAAACAATATTGAGGGCTGTTAGAATGCTTCTGGCTGGAAAAATAATCAATCCCAGTCCTTCAGGCAGTAGGATGTTTCAGTGATTTTAAACCGTTTGGACTCCATCAGAGAAGATGAATTCAAACAGGAACAGGTGCAGCAAAAACCAGCTAGGATGAAGCATAATCAGAGCTGGGCAAGCTTGGTCTATGAGAGAGGACTAAGAGAGGTTGGCTTGTTAAGCCTAGGAAAATGAAGGGAAAATGACTGCTGCCTATAAATACATCAGGGGAGTAAATAGGAAGGAGGGAAAAGAGCTATTAAAGCAAAAGGCAGGGCTGGCACAAGAACAAATGGCTGTAAACTGGTCACTAAGAAACAGTCAGGAAAGTAGAAGATGATTTCCAACCACCTGAGCAGCGTGGCTCTCAATCAGGCTTCCAGCAGCAGTGGAGGGACCGAGGGCTGAGCAGCTTTTAGCACGTCCTGAGAACTGGGAAGAAAGCTGAGAGCCTCAGCAGATCCCTTCCAGTCCCACCTTCACCTCTCAATGCAAACTGTTTTGTGGCAAGTGAGGGGGAAAGGAAAAAAAGATGGAAAATTGCAACAAGGCTTGGCAGTTTGGTGGGAAAATGCTGGGTCTGGGGGAAAGAACTATTCAGGGAGTCAAAATAACCAGTGAGAAAATGTCAAGCAGCAAGATAAGGGCAGATAATGAAATGTGTGGTAGCAGTGATATGTTTTTTCTGGTTAATACAAGAAGTAGGTAGCAGAAGTGGGGATGGTCCTAAACCTTATTTCTTGATGGCATTAGGAGTTTTCTTCCCTGAAATGGATCAAAAGCCAGACAAGCTGCATAGGATAAGACCCTGTGAGCATGGAAAGGGACTGGTTCAGTTAGCAATGAGCAGGCAGCATCTGGTAAGTCATTGAAAGATAAACCCAGTTTAGCTCTCTTCTTCCTACCTTCCCTGTGAACAAAACTGAAAACAGGGGCAAAGTCTTCCCTTCAGCACAGTGTCTAAGGAGCATGGGGTAGGGGTAAATCAGCACAGCTATTTAATTCCCTTGCTGAAAGTGCCTTTATTTCCTCCCTCCCCACCCCCAGCCCCTTTGATTTAGACAAGCTGAAAAGTTTAAGCAAATTCAGCAGCCTGGCACAGTCTCACTGGCTGAAGCTGGTCTGCTGCATGTGAAATCCTCAGCAGAAACACACTGGCTTTGTTTTGTGAGTAAACCCCCAAGTGTTGTTTGGAGCTCTCCTCTCCCAAAGGCAGGCACAGAGCAGAGCGGTTTGCTCAAGCTTGTGCCGAGCAAAAGGCTTCCAGTTGATGGGTTTTGAAGTGATCTTATGCTGGGTCCTCATTTCCTGAATGATGAGAGGAAAGGTAAAAAAGGTCTACAGGTTCTGGTTTTATTTGCAGATCAGAAAAACCTCTCATATTCTGAGGAGAAGTAAAGAGGGAATAACTGGGAGGAGGACTTGGTCTTGTTCTCAGCAGCTCCTCTAGCCGGTCTCCGGTAGCTCTGCAAAAGCAGGTTTCCCTCAAGACATTGTTCTTAGCCTGTTTTTCTGGTTTCTCAGGTACCTGTCCAATCCTTTTTTTACAGTTAAGAACATGCTGGTCCCCCTTCAGTAGTAATAAAGGCAAAGAAAGGTAATGCAAATAGTTACCAAAGGGGCTAAACAAAGTGTGACACCTCCCTGGGCCTGTGACTGCAGCATATCAATGCAGGCACGCATCCATAGCAGTCAATGCTGCACATGAAGCCGATGTCATCTCTGCTCCAGCCACCCAAAAGCATCCCAGATGTTCATCCTGGGGAGACCTCATTGCTCTCTACAGCCCTCTGAAAGGAGGTTGAAGCCAGGTGGGCATCGAGGATGCAGTCTCAAGCTGTGTCAGGGGAAGTTTAGGCTGGAGGTGAGGAGAAAGTTCTTCCCAGAGAGAGCTGTTAGCCATTGGAATGTGCTGCCCAAGGAGGTGGTGGAGTCACCATCCCTGGAGGTGTTCAAGAGGGGATTGGATATGGCACTTGGTGCCATGGTTTAGTAGTCAAGAGGTGTTGGGTGACAGGTTGGACTTGATGATCTTTGAGGTCTCTTCCAACCTCATCGATTCTCTGATTCTATGACTGATCTCTTCTCCCTAGTGTCAGGTGAGGGTCTGAAATTGTGCTGAGGAGGTTTAGGTTGGATATGAGGGAAAATATATTGACTGCATGAGAGGTCAGGCATTGGAACAGGCTGCCCAGAGAGGTGGTGGAGTCACCATCCCTGGGGATGCTCAAGAAATGTGTGGACATGGCCGTTTGGGACCTGGTTTAATGGCCATGGTGCTGTTGGATTGAAGGTTGGACTTGTGGGTCTTGCAGGTCCTTTCCAGCTGAAACAATTGTATGATTCTGTGCCAGGAGAAACAGTGGTGCTACAGCTCTGCAAGCTGGGTAAAACCTCACTGAGGTTTAGAGGGTATGGGGTATAACAAAGAAGGTGCCAGCCTCCTAGGCTGGAGGATCCTCAGTACAGCATTTTGGTCATGAAGCTGATTCCACCCTTGGGATCACACCTTGCAGAGGTTCAGGTGAGCTGTGGCTATATCCAGCTCAGTGGTTAGCCTGTGGCCAGCCTGCCATGAAAGTGTGTGACTGCTCCATCTAAGTTCTGGGCTAGGAACCTGGCTAAGCTGTCCAGGCTGGAAGTTAGATGGGGCAACAGGGTAATACAACTTTGGGGTCTGTTCCCATGAAGTGCCAGCCTTACCTGGCATAAATCTCACATAGCTGCTGCAGTTACAGGGCTTCATGTTTCAGGGGTGCTTGTTGTACCCAAAGTACTGTATGGGAAGTAGGTGCCTTCTGGTTTGGATCTGACCTGAAAGCAAAACCAGATGGTGTGTGTGGATCACTAGAGGGCTTTACCTCCAGTTTTGGCCTCTCTATTATCTATTTATCCCTCACAGACACTCAATCATTTCTGCCAGATGCTGAAGAACCTTTGTGCCACCTGAAACTCCCTGAAACCCAACGGAGATGTGGCTGATCAATACATGGATGTGCAGACTGCCTGCTCCTAGATGGTTGTTGTGGGGGACCCCAGATTTCATGCTGGCAAAATGTATTTAAACATGAATATCAATTTGAGACTTCAGTTCTGAACATGCTAGATGACTCTTAACAACCATGACCAACCTCTCCTCAAATCATTACCATTCCTATAGCCACAAAAGGCAAACTTGATGAGAGAATGAGAAGCTAGTAGGGTCTCAGGCTAAGCACACAACAGTGGGATAGCTATAAATGAACCTTTTCAACCATAAATTACATGTGGCCAGTAATTCCCTTTTCTCCCTCTCTCCCCTCCTCCCTATCCTCCCCCTCCACTCTGAAAACCCTGGGACAAAAGCTTGCCTCTCTGAAGGATGCCTTTCTGGAGGATTAAGCA